>NC_064926.1:335711278-336958153 GCF_023897955.1 Schistocerca gregaria | reverse complement strand
TGGCCGTCGAGTTGCTGCAGTCAAGGAGTTACATTCCTGGGTACAATCATGGTACTGTAGGCAACCGCATACATTTTTCCTTGAAGGTATTGGCCATTTTGTTTCAAGTGGGATAAATGTATAAGCAGTTGTGATGATTCCTTCAGAGGTAATGAAGAGTACACTCCCTTTTTTTTACTGTTTGTCTCGCTTTCATTTGACATCCTTATACTTTAATCCTTTCTAGCTCCCTGTAATTCTTTTCCGGCTTATGTTGTTGATTTTTCGAAGCAAACTGAAGTTTGAGAAACGTCTTTGGTTAGTTCTTAGCAAATATTTTGACAAATTTTTCATTGGTAGGTAACTACTGGTGTCAGATCATGGTCCATTATGAGAGAGGTACATTGTTATTTACACCGCTCTTTTCTCACGTTAAGTATTAGAGGCGATTACGAAGTGAAGGATGGAAGTAGTTAAAGTAAACTTAACATAACAAAGACATTTCTATTTATAAATCCATCAATGGCTAAGTGGCTATTAGTATCCATTCTGCGTTTGCACTTCTTTCACGCCACATTGATTAAGTACATAATCGAACGATAGTGGCCTGATCTGAGAGATTTCTGAAAGAAATTGGACTGGTGCAGTACATTTACGAATGATGTAGGTGTGGTGGCAATTTTGACAGTCTTGTAGGTCAAGCGTAGCTGGTTATGTTGTGGTTGGCCGGAGAGCCAACGTCGTGTTACTAGAGGAGGCCGAAAGGCACGCGATTTAGCTCATGCAGACTGGCGTGAGGTCTGGAACAGGACAAGGAAATTAGAATTTAGAAACAACGGACGTAGCTGGTGGAATACTTAACTTTAATTCATTAATGACGAACGTCGGTCTGGACGGTACATGATTCACAATACCAATAGAAACTGATAATGGCGCCTTGCTAGGTCGTAGCAAATAACGTAGCTGAAGGCTATGCTACACTATCGTCTCGGCAAATGAGAGCGTATTTTGTCAGTGAACCATCGCTAGCAAAGTTGGCTGTACAACTGTGGCGAGTGCTAGGATGTCTCTCTAGACCTGCCCTGTGGCGGCGCTCGGTCTCCAATCACTGATAGTGGCGACACGCGGGTCCGACGTATACTACCGGACCGCGGCCCATTTAAAGGCTACCAGCTAGCAAGTGTGGTGTCTGGCGGTGACACCACAGGTTACTCTTATATAGACTAATTCCCTTGACAGGACAGCAACAACTGTTATTCACCATCAATGATAAAATCCGATATAGTTGAAAAGCAAAAAAACATTTGTTTCTAAATAGGAAACCACAACCTGGTTTCAGGATGTGTGTCCTATCTTCAGGTACATGTTAAAATGTGAGTTCACAAAGGTTGCATTACGTAGGTTAAATAGTTCAGGGATCCGTTATTTTAACACATTTTAACCTACATTAACTTGTTCGCGTGTTCTAAGGTTAGCGTCTTTGATTAATAATCAAAAAGTCCTCGATTCTAAAGGTGCAACCACCTACATTTTGATTAATAATCAGAATTGGCGGCCGAAGGCTTCCTGCAGAAGAAGTCACCCTCATTCTGCCAACGGCCTTGTCAAACAGGGTGGAGGAATGGATAGATGTTCAGGGCATTCCTTTGTCCTTTGGGTGGGAAACTGTCTCTAAAAGTGGAGGAATCAGCAATGAACACGGCATGAGGATGCGTAAGGCAATGGGAATCACAGTAAAACATGCGTGTGAAATCTTATGGGACTTAATTGCTAAGGTCATCAGTCCCTAATCTTAGACACTACTTAATCTAAATTATCCTAAAGACAAAGAAACACACCCATACCCGAGGGAGGACCCGAACCTCCGCCGGGACCAGTCGCACAGTCAATGTCTGCAGCGCCTTAGTCCGCTAGGCTAATCCAGCGCTGCGAACCACAGTATTAAAGACACGTAGCAAGTATCCACAGGACATGTGACCTGTAATTGAAAAAGTGTCATGATCATCTCATCATTGGCAAAAAAATTCTGAACAGTCCTCCTTCGTATCTGCTGGAGGGGACTGCAAGGGAGAGGTGGCAGTGAGAAAAACACTGAATAAACGACTGAAGGATAACGTTTTACGAGTCGGGACTTGGAATTTCAGAAGCTTGAACGTCGTAGGGAAGCTAGATAATCTGAAAAGGGAAATGCAGATGGTTCAAATGGCTCATGGCACTATGGGACTTAACATCTGAGGTCATCAGTCCCCTATAACTTAGAACTACTTAAACCTGACTAACCTAAGGACATCACTCACATCCATGCCCGAGGCAGGATTCGAATATGAAATGGTGATGATTAGGACAACACAACACCCGGTCTCTGAGCGGAGAACTACTCCGACCCAGCCGGGAGTCGAACCCGGGCCCTTACGGTTGACAATCTGTCACGCTGACCACTCAGCTACCGGGGGCGGACATTGCGTAGGTTCAAGAAGCTTTTGAGATGATCGTTGAGGTAGCCCAAGACTAACCTTGTTGTTGTTGTGGTCTTCAGTCCTAGGACTGGTTTGATGCAGCTCTCCATGCTAATCTATCCTGTGCAAGCTTCTTCATCTCCCAGTACCTACAGCAACTTACATCCTTCTATATCTGTTTAGTGTATTCATCTCCTGGTCTCCCTGTACGAGTTTTACCCTCCACGCTGCCCTCCAGTACCAAATTGGTGATCCCTTGATGCCTTAGAACATGTCCTACCAACCGATCCCTTCTTCTAGTCAAGTTGTGCCACTAACATTATTTTATTTAATTTCGTAGTCCTTCAGAAGCAAAGATCGCTATTTTTTCAGTTACTAAATTAACTTTCTACTTTCCAGTTTTATTAATTCTTTTGCTAAATTAAGTCAGAGTGTAGCGAAATTTATTACTTCTGACAAACATTCAGTTTTCTCACAACACGTGTCAACCTTCAGTTGCCAAGCTTTTAGTGCTAATTGTATGTGCATTAACCTTTTTTCAGTTATTATAGTAGTTGTCCATAGGACTGGCGACAGTAATTTTCCCCAAATCTCAAATATCTAATTAACGCCAGTAACTGTTAATGTAACGCCCGCACATTTACTTTCTTCATTAACTTTACCCCTTTTCAAAATTAATTTCCATCAATTTCATTTGCATTTTTCCTTTCATTTAGCTGTAACCCTTTCCTCCCTCTTTACCGACACATGTACTTCGGTAACGATTGCTTTTCCCAAATTTCCTTAGGTATACGCGATTTAAATTTTCACTGTCATTAAGGTCAATAATTCTGGCAGATACAGCACAGGACTTGGAAGTGCACATAAATGGAGTGGACAGTGTCTTGAAAGGAGGATATAAGATGAACATCAACAAAAGCAAACCGGAGATAATGGAATGTAGATGAATTAAATCAGATGTTGCCGAGGGAATTAGATTAGGAAATGAGACACTTATAATAGAAAATAAGTTTTTCTATTTGGGGAGCAAAACAACTGGTGATGGTCGAAATAGAGAATATAAAATGTAGACTGGCTATGGCAAGTGAAACGTTTCTGACGAAGAGAGATTTGTTAACATCGAGTACAAATGTAAGTGCCAGGAAGTCCTTACTGAAAGTATTTGTATTTTGTATGGAGTGTAGCACGTATGGAAGTGAAACATGGACGATAAACAGTTTAGACAAGAAGAGAATGGAATATTTTGGAGATGTGGTGCAACAGAAGAATGGTGAAGGTTATATGAGTGGACCACATAATTGATGATGACTTATTGAATAGAACTGGGGGAAAGAGAAATTTGTGATACAACTTGACTTGACAAGAAGAAGGGATCGTGAAGCGGAGGGGGGGGGGGGGGGGGGGGAGGAAGTTCGTAAAGGGAGACCAAGAGATGAATACAACAGCAAGAAGATTCAGAAGGATGTAGTTACTTGGAGATGAATAGGCTTCCCTAGGACAGAGTAGCATGGAGAGCTTCGTCAAACCAGTCTTAGGACTGACGACCACCACCACAACAACAACAAAAACTGCGTTCAGCAATTTCAGTGAAATAGTTCAGTAATTATGTAAAAGTTACATAAATAACACAAAAATTTATAAGGTTATTTTTACGAGAAAAATGCCTGCATACGGAAAACTATACTTAATGAACGTAATATTGTGTGATAATATTAATCTTGTGAAATCCCACATACAGTGTTCTCTAAATTTTACTTTTTGATATATATTTATTACTTTATATCCATATTATAATAAAAACATAAAAAATTCCCATAAAACATTAAAAATGTAAATTACCTCATTAATTTTTAGGGTTTTGTTTCCTTCTGAGTAGTTTTCTTTGCACTTTACTGAAAATTTTTGTATAGACTTCAATTTAGATTGGCTTCTTAAGGCAATGAAAAATGTAAGACATCTTCCACTTCTTTTTTGGGTCACAAGAGGAGCACGTTTTGCGTTTTTCCACTCGTTCTACAACTATTTCTACTCTTGGTTCAGCTACATCCAAAAGAAGGTGAATGGATGCACATAGTTCACAGGGTACGTGAAAGTTGTTGTCTCGCTTTCTATCTGTGCTGTTAGTTACCGACGTGAGCGCAAGATTTTTGTAAAAATTACTATGGCTCACCTGTGCATCACTTTTGTACGAAGTGTAAAAGACAAACGCGTTCACCCCACTTCTGTCCAACAGGCGGAGAAATAGTGCCATTGGTCATCGTTGTTTCTATCAAATATATTTCAAGCAGAACCTTCGGCTAAAGATTGAGTTTCTAAATTTGTGACTTCATCACTTTATCACTTGTTTCATTCAAGGAACTCACAGGTGGGAAAACAAATTCGTCTTAACTTTTGCTCTGTTCCTATTCGGAATAATGTTCGCTTACAATTTCGTTGTCAGTATCTGATCCACATCATTTCGTCAACTGTCCTCAGACCACTTTAAAAGAGAATCCTCAAAGTCATGGTCCACAACACAAATAGTAGACGAAGACCTGGCTACCGAATCTACAACGCACTGTCTCAAGTGAAGTCTCAGAGATTGCTAGCTCCAAACAAGCAGTAATAGGATGGGTGCACGTCACATTTAAGTGGCTACCTGACAAGAGAAAACGTGGCAGCTACGGCAAGAATATCTAGACAACGCTGGAATCTCCTACTTAGAACTTACACATTAACAATATACACTCCTGGAAATGGAAAAAAGAACACATTGACACCGGTGTGTCAGACCCACCATACTTGCTCCGGACACTGCGAGAGGGCTGTACAAGCAATGATCACACGCACGGCACAGCGGACAAACCAGAACCGCGGTGTTGGCCGTCGAATGGCGCTAGCTGCGCAGCATTTGTGCACCGCCGCCGTCAGTGTCAGCCAGTTTGCCGTGGCATACGGAGCTCCATCGCAGTCTTTAACACTGGTAGCATGCCGCGACAACGTGGACGTGAACCGTATGTGCAGTTGACTGACTTTGAGCGAGGTCGTATAGTGGGCATGCGGGAGGCCGGGTGGACGTACCGCCGAATTGCTCAACACGTGGGGCGTGAGGTCTCCACAGTACATCGATGTTGTCGCCAGTGGTCGGCGGAAGGTGCACGTGCCCGTCGACCTGGGACCGGATCGCAACGACGCATGGATGCACGCCAAGACCGTAGGATCCTACGCAGTGCCGTAGGGGACCGCACCGCCACTTCCCAGCAAATTAGGGCACTGTTGCTCCTAGGGTATCGGCGAGGACCATTCGCAACCGTCTCCATGAAGCTGGGCTATGGTCCCGCACACAGTTAGGCCGTCTTCCGCTCACTCCCCAACATCGTGCAGCCCGCCTCCAGTGGTGTCGCCACAGGCGTGAATGGAGGGACGAATGGAGACGTGTCGTCTTCAGCGATGAGAGTCGCTTCTGCCTTGGTGCCAATGATGGTCGTATGCGTGTTTGGCGCCGTGCAGGTGAGCGCCACAATCAGGACTGCATACGACCGAGGCACACAGTGCCAACACCCGGCATCATGGTGTGGGGAGCGATCTCCTACACTGGCCGTACACCTCTGGTGATCGTCGAGGGGACACTGAATAGTGCACGGTACATCCAAACCGTCATCGAACCCATCGTTCTACCATTCCTAGACCGGCAAGGGAACTTGCTGTTCCAACAGGACAATGCACGTCCGCATGTATCCCGTGCCACCCAACGTGCTCTAGAAGGTGTAAGTCAACTACCCTGGCCAGCAAGATCTCCGGATCTGTCCCCCATTGAACATGTTTGGGACTGGATGAAGCGTCGTCTCACGCGGTCTGCACGTCCAGCACGAACGCTGGTCCAACTGAGGCGCCACGTGGAAATGGCATGGCAAGCCGTTCCACAGGACTACATTCAGCATCTCTACGATCGTCTCCATGGGAGAATAGCAGCCTGCATTGCTGCGAAAGGTGGATATACACTGTACTAGTGCCGTCATTGTGCATGCTCTGTTGCCTGTGTCTATGAGCCTGTGGCTCTGTCAGTGTGATCATGTGATGTATCTGACCCCAGGAATGAGTCAATAAAGTTTCCCCTTCCTGGGACAATGAATTCACGGTGTTCTTATTTCAATTTCCAGGAGTGTAGTAACAACAAACGTTAGCGATCTGTGTGACTGAACTTGGGACGTCAAGGGTTTAAGAATGCCTGCAATGAAAGATAAGCTCTGCGAAGGGAAAACGCAGTGTTTGTGACTGGAGGATGTAGTAGATGTAAATGTTTAAATTATCTAAGCAGGCCCATGGTTGGCTCAAGAGAATTAGTTTTGTAGCGATTTTGGAGACTCGCGAGTGCAGACCTATAGATATTTTTATAGGACGATACGTGAAAACACACATACAGTGGGACAGAATTTCTGTCTACTGCCCTACTCTTTGAGAGGGATGCATTTGAGTATGTCGTGATCAGAGAACCTCGTAGGTATTGGTTTCATGTCAAAGTTTCGTTTCTGATTTACTCCATACAGGCAGGTAGCTTCGCTCATCATGCTCTTAGGCGAGAGTACTGGTGTTTCTATGTACTTTTCTGTGTATTTTCCTCACACCATCGACTTATTCAGCTGTCATTGGCGATTTTCGTGCACACAGTTTGTGTATCATTTCTGTCCTATATCCACCTACCTGTGCCATGGTGTTCCGTGTCAACCTTGGCACCCTTGTGTCCTGTTGCAACTATTTCTATTGTTTCCTGAGTGGCCAGAATCACTTTAATGTGTTTAGCAGGAAGTCGAACTATTATTGTCACCTTTAGTCTTTATCAATTGTATGTGTGCGTTTTGGCAGACACATTTCCTTTTTAATTGAACCATCACTTTTAAAATCAGAATTTCATTATTTATGAATTGCGCATCTTTGCTTTTCATTTCACACGATCTCATCTCTCTTCACTGTATAGGTCACTATGTTCAGATCTCGTAGCATCTCAACTGGCACATCACAATATACCCAATATTCATAGAGGAATGATGTATCTCAAAATATGGAAATGTTTAGATGAGTAAATACGCGAAAACTGAATTGGGATCGAATACAGGAATGATGTAGTCATCAATCTTGGGTTATGTTGGTCTATGTTCCCTGGCACATTCACGAAATCAAACAAACCCACTCCGGAAGGGAAAACGCTCTTGTTTGTAAATAACATCGAATATTCCAGGACATATTTCTATTACACTAATTAATGAATCACAGAATCTTTCAGAAAACATGAAGGTGAATAAAAGATATATGTAGAAAACACGACGTGAAACAGCAGTCTATCAGATCACATTCTGCACCGTTATCCACTACCCATATGACTGAAAAATGCTATTAGAGGTCTGTGACATTATAATGCCATGGAGGTTTTGAATGAAACTTAATTTTAAAAAATCGTACAAAATAGCTCATATTTGGAAAGTTCGTAGCTTTTCAGTTTAGTGTAACCGCGTGCTTACCTAATATGAAAAGCAGCTAATGTAAAAAGCCTTTAAGCACTTAAAAGTTGTTTCCTCTCGTTTTACAACAACTGTATGAAAAACGATCCATTTTCAACAGATTCTCAAAACAGCTCTGAAAGAGCCTATATTCACAGCATTTAAATTATAACACAAAAACCTTCAAATACAGGCTTTAACTCAGATGAAATAATTGAACGTGGCGTCTCCTAAATTTTGATTGCATCTCAGTGGCCATGTACGTCTCCAGTCTCCATAAAACAAAAATCTGACGCTTGCAAGTAGTCCATAAAGAGCAATTACACGTTCTGATATCGTGAACCTCAACCAGCCCAAGTCCACTCTGACGTCCGGTGAAAGGACAGCGGGATATGCACCAGACATGATTTTGATCGTAGTGGAAACGAGTTGGTCCATCATGCGGATCGTGGTCCTCATTATATCATTATGACTTGTGACCGCAGCGATCCCCAGGGGCTGTTGTCACCTATATCTGGAGCACAAAACACACGATTTTTTTACGCAATTTTGTAATATAGATGAACACGTTAGTATCTATAAATCAAGACACAAAGCAAAAAGAAAAGTTTCATTCCCAGTCAATAAGTTTTTAAAGCGTTCAGTACAAATAGAGAAATATAAATTCACAATAGTCCTTAACGTAACATGAAAATAATTTAATCTTCCTCAGACTATCCTTACTAGATTACGGCTTCTTTTCAGTAGCGCAATTTTTAGAACATGTGAAACAGAAGACGTAACGAGAAAGTGCGAAGTGTCCTACTGAATGCAGTGCAAGCTCTATTGCATATTAAGCAAAAAAATTGTTTGTTTATTACAGTATCACTGTTGGATTTTTTTGCTTCGTGTGTGTGTGTGTATGTGTGTGTGCGTGTACGTACATTCATCATTGATGCATGCATATACATACATGTTTGTGCACAGAACTATGTACATAATTTACAAATTAATTTGTATCCCCTAGCGTGCACAGCTTTGTGGGTGAAGATATAAGCACTGAATTGCGATGGAAGCAGGCAATAACGCAGAAAGCAGTTCTTTGGTTAATGTTCTGTAGCACGTCCACAAAATCGAACTAACTCACTCTAGAGACAGCAGGCTTATACGCTACTAGCCATCAAAATTGCTACATCACGAAGATGACGTGCTATAGACGCGAAATTTAATCGACAAGAAGAAGATGCTGAGACATGCAAATGACTAGCTTTTCAGAGCATTCACATAAGGTTGGCGCCGGTGGCGACACCTACAAGGTACTGACATGAGGAAAATTTCCAACCGGTTTCTCATACGCAAACAGCAGTTGACCGGCGTTGCCTGGTGAGACGTTGTTGTGATGCCTCGTGTAAGGAGGAGAAATGCGTAACCTCACGTTTCCGACTTTGATAACGGTCGGATTGTATCCTATAGCGATTGCGGTTTATCGT
Organism: Schistocerca gregaria; assembly: GCF_023897955.1. NCBI lineage: Eukaryota > Metazoa > Arthropoda > Insecta > Orthoptera > Acrididae > Schistocerca > Schistocerca gregaria. Next base: position 336,948,775 of record NC_064926.1, on the reverse strand, counting down.
ATCACGACATTGCTGCTCGCGTTGCTTGAGATCCAATGATTGTTAGCAGAATATGGAATCGGTGGGTTCAGGAGGTAATACGGAATGCTGTGCTGGATCCCAACGGCGTCGTATCACTAGCAGTCGAGATGACAGACATCTTATCCGCATGGCTGTAACGGATCGTGCAGCCACGTCTCGATCCTTGAGTCAATTGATAGGGACGTTTGCAGAACAACAACCATCTGCACGAACAGTTCGACGACGTTTGCAGCAGCATGGACTATCAGCTCGGAGCCCATGGCTGCGGTTACCCTTGACGTCGCATCACAGACAGGAGCGCCTGCGGTGGTGTACTCAGCGTCGAACCTGGGTGCACGAATGGCAAAATGTCATTTTTTCGGATGAATCCAGATTCTGTTTACAGCATAATGATGGTCACATCCGTGTTTGGCGACATCGCGGTGAATGCACATCGGAAGCGTGTATTCGTCATCGCCTTCCTGGCGTATCACCCGGCGTGGTGGTATGGGGTGCCATCGGATACACGTCTCGGTCACCTCTTTTTCGCACTGACGGCACTTTGAACAGTGGACGTTACATTTCAGATGTGTTACGACCCGTGGCTCCAGCCTTCATTCGATCCCTGCGAAACCCTACATTTCAGCAGGATAATGCACGACCGCAAGTTGCGGGTCCTGTACGGGCTTTTCTGGATACAGAAAATGTTCGACTGCTGCCCTGGCCAGCACATTCTCCAGATCTCTCACCAACTGAAAACGTCTGGTCAATGGTGGCCGAGCAACTGGCTCGTCACAATACGCCAGTCACTACTCTTGATGAAGTGTGGTATCGTGTTGAAGCTGCATGGGCGGCTGTTTCTGCACACGCCATCCAAGCTCTGTTTGACTCAATGCCCAGGCGTATCAAGGTCGTTATTACGGCCAGAGTTGGTTGTTCTGGGTACTGATTTCTCAGGATCTATGCACGCAAATTGCGTGAAATTGTAATCACATGTCAGTTGTAGTATAATATATTTGTCCAATGAATACCCGTTTATCATCCGCATTTCTTCTTGGTGTAGCAATTTTAATGGCCGGTGGTGTATGCACATAACATCGAACACTATAGGACGTACAAGAACTTCCACTCAATTAAAAAGAAAGTTGCTGTACCTTTTACAAAAAAAAAAAAAAAAAAAAAAAAAAAAAAGTAAAAAAATGTGACTTTCAGGACATGAATCAAGTACATTTTTCTTCGCGTCATCAAACCTCTAGCCATTACATTACACTGACAGTCTGTTACGCGTGTGTATTTCTTTGATATTATGAGTCTGAAACCTCTGACATCCTACTTCAAATCCTACTAAGAACGACTCGTTTTTGATAAATCCTCAATGCTCCCTTGCCTTGAATCGGTATACTTTCACGACAAGGAAGTTATAGTACGAAAACAACGAAATACGAACACTCTTTAACCTCCAGTACAACGTTTCTCGTCATTTTCTCACAACAGTTCCAAGACAAAACACGTGGTTTCGGAAGATAGCCTGTATGCTAGTGATCCAAAAAGCATATATTCATAGGATGTAATCGATAACATGAAACCCAACAAATATGCACTTCAGGTGAAAACAATGAAATCCAATATGGCGTCTCGTAAGTTCTGATTGTCATTAGAACGCGATCTTGCTTCTTATTGGCTACATTCCTCTCCACGAGGTAAAAGTCCAAATTTTTAATTCCAGCCTTCCACGCTACGAAATCCTGTGGAAAGTCGTATTACACCTCGTGACGTTTAGTTGACGAGTTTCTTGTCCACGAATGCTTTCACGTCCCGTGTGAGGAAAGCTGCAGAATATGTGGATTCTCGACCCAGTCCAGAGTGGGCTTTGCTCTATGGTGTGGAAGGTCCGAAGCAGGGACGAAAGGAACGTTCCAGCATTTAGGGGCTGCAGAAAAAATAATGACTCTCGGGGCGGCAGAAGACAAACGTACATCGTACTTCTGGCTGGTGCCAAATAGGAATGTGGCTTTGGCTCGTTGGGGAGGTTGCTAAAAGCGGCCGCTCTTCGCACCGTAGAATGGTAACAACAGGAGAGCTTTTGTAGCGGTAAGCCCACCAGAAGCGGAATGCCGAGCGGCGACAAGGTGGGCCTTCGCCTGGTGGCTGGGTCGCGCCTTTATCTGGGCGAGGGCCGTTGTCGGCGCGGCAGCGCTGCCCGTGTGCATGAATATTCAGCAGGCAGCGTCGCGCGGCGACAAACCGCAGCCGCGGCCGCCCAGCGGAACAAGCGGCCTCCGCCGACAGCAGCGCCGGCCGCCGCCCGCGCCGCGCTGGCGACCGTGCCAGGACCGTGTACGTACGCGCTCTCTGTCTCTGTCTGTGTCCACGGCAGCCGCAAAGTGCGGTCAACCTAACGACCGCCTGTTTCCGCTTACGACGTACGGAAGTGCCGACGCAATGGCTGCGGGCTCCGACGCGTTCCGTGCCTGCCACAACCGAAAAGTACGTGGGCATTGCTTCATCGTAGGATGCATAAATGCGCTATTCGAAACGACCTTTTCCTATTGACATAATGCAGACAGATATGATTGGATACTGCGAATCTTGCTCTAGGAAAGACTACGTGAAACATATTGGACCAATATGATGAGACGTAAAATTGGAAGCTAAAGACTTTCAGAGACAATAGCCGCATTTTGCCATGGAAATGGTCTAGTATTCTGCATGGTGTCTGTTTGTTCTAAGTCGTGTCTCCCTACCACTTTCGCGCAACGACGCTCTAAGTGTGTTTTTTAGGGAATTGACTAGTTTGAACCTGGGACCTGTTGCTGGTAAGGAGACGTCAGACCACACATGACATGTAGAGTTCAGTGAGACTAGCGATGATATAATCAAATACTTAATGATTTCAGCGTCAGCTCCACTGCACTCCCTGTAAAAGAAACTTAATACTAACTAAATTTAGTGGAAGGGGTTCAAGGCTTTCCTCTTTTTAGTTAGCGGGTAAAATCTCGTCGGAAATGCAGTTAAGTTTACCATTGGAGGTTTTATTCTATTCACATAACATTGTGTATTTTAATACAGGATGATAAAAACCAACTGTGTTCAACAAAAAAGGGAACGAATATTCCCTCAATGGGTTTCCAAGTTCTATAATGGGTCGAAGGATGACCTATGCCATATCACATCTATAATCCAGGTTTAAATTAAGTTTCATATAAGAGAAAACTATGAAAATGGTCTACAGTGACCCTCAATTATCTTTAATTACTTATTTAAAATGTCGTAAATTACAGTGTCTACTCAATAATAATATAACAGAAACATCATTGCGTTTCAGATTTTAACTTCAAGTAGCAAATGTGAATATCACGAAGTTTAATTGACGATCGACACTAGTATTACATAAAAAGGGGATGTAACAGATGTGATCTCTGCAGTTCTGAGTGAAGCCTTATGCGCTCTGATGTGGCATCGTGTGCGTTCATTACCTTGTTGGTGGTTAGGCACTGTCAGGGTCAGCGGGCGGCGCAGCTCCACACACCTCGCCGTCTCGGTAGCAGCTCTCACGAACTTCTCTTTACTACAGGGTACTGAAGTGGGTTTAAGAAAAAGGTATCTGGCTGTGTTTCCAACTGACCAATTAGGGTCTCAATGGTAACTTGAAGCTCCGCCTACAAAAATTCTGTTTATCCACTGAGAAACGTTATACTTTTCGTGGTGGGGCAATTTTTTTAGTGTTTGCTACGTAACAGAGATGTGTAAAGTCTCACGCTAAAACTTGCCGCTGGTGTGGCTCTTTTAGTGTTACCATAAGATATATACAGTTCTTCTGGAGGGTTCTAACATGGGCTGGGGGATGCTCTTGGCGATTGGCCAGCAATGTGGGTGTCCGTCCCTTATCGTAGGGCCTTGTAGCCTACACGGCTCTGCTCTCGGCTTCTGTTCTCGTTTCTCCCCTCGGAACTGCGTCTGTTTCACGGAGGGAAGGTATGACATGCATTTAGGTGTTCTTGTGTTAGTCTGTGGTATTCCATTTGCTCACTCGTTGATTGTTTTACTTTGGTTAATTTCATGTCAGGATTTATTCGGAGCTTTGTGACGTACTGCTGGATTTGCTATCATGTCAGGGTTTTCATGGAAGGTGTTGGATTTGCCTGACACCTTACAATGGAATCGACTGTAAAACGTGAAAATTTGTGTGAGGCTGTCTCTCGAACCCATATCTCCTGCTTATCTCAAGGAGCTGACATAACTGACTCAGCCATCTCAGCACACTTCCCATACGACCCAATTCCCCAGCCTATTTCACAGTACTAACGTATTGCACCTACCGATAAACCCCTCATTCGTCTTTTGGATTCCTGCAACAGATCAGGCTTGGTGTGGATCCACACATCCACAATGAGAGATTGGATGCTGGGTTGTTACACCGTAAATATATTTATCAGGAGCGTCCAATAAGTAATGCAACACTTTTTTTAATGCAGGTTCGTTTTAGTCAGAATTTCAGTACACCATGTCATTCCCGATCCTCTTGGCTACAAAGCACTGTCCCTCAACATAATCTCCTTTCAGTGCGTGTTGCCAGGAGACCCTTTTATGTCTGCGTGGTACCACTCTACTGGTCGACGTCGAAGACTACACCTCGCTGTGTTAATAACCTCCCTATCAAATGCGCACAGTTTCACGTGGAGTGCATCGTACGTTGGGTATATGTTATATGGCCCTTCGTTGCTCTTTATGCGCTTCTGTTAGTCGGAGAGGAACCCAGCAGACACACACTTTTGAGTACCCTAACTGGTTGTAGACGAGTGTGCCAGCACTATAACACAGACGTCCAACTGAGGAGCAAGGTGTTCAACTTGACTCGTAGATCATCTCGAATGAGAATGTTCACCCGTTCCAACATTCCAGGAGTCACAGCTCTGTGCGATCGGCCGCCATGCGGGAGGTCGGGCAGGTTTTAGCTACCATTTAGCGAAGATGACAGACGCCTTGCCCAACGTCTTACCGTACTTTCGTTCACTCTCAGGTCTCCATAGAAATTCTGCAAGTGCCTGCGAATATCTGCGATGCTATGGTTCTCGGCCAAAAGGAACTCAATGACGCTCTGCTTGGAACACAGCTCCCTTGCAGACGCCACTTTGAACGCTACTTATATTTCCGCCACCGATCGAAACTTCAGGAAACTATAGAGGCTGAAGCGATGATATCCCACGATGTTGCACAACAAATTCCGCATCATCGCTACCAAATTTGGACGAGAAAAAAGATGTGTTGCCTTACTTACTGAACGGCCCTCGTATAAATGATTCTGGATTGTCCGCCCCTGGTAGGTGATTGGTCAGTGCGACGTAATGTCATACCTAACGGCCCGGGTTCGATTCCCGGCTGGGTCGGAGATTTTTCCCTGCTCAGGGACTGAATGTTTTGTTGTCCTCATCATCATCATTTCATCCCGATTGACACCGAAGTGGCGTCAACTTGAAAGGCTTGCAGCAAGTGAACGGTCCACCCGACGGGAGGCCCTAGCCACACGGTATTTCCATTTACCTTCTTGATTCGAACGATGATAAGTCGATAGAGTTAACTGAAATCTGTAGTTGTGAAGAAAGAATCCAAATCGAGGCAACTGAGTTACTACTTCTATATTAGGAAATAGTGGGTTCATGGACACAGTGAATTACATTCTATTGCTAAATCTAAATAGATAATCACTCATGTATTTTCCGTATTCTATACTAGATAATGGGATCAAGTGAACGGTATTTCTCTTAAAGAGGAGATAACCATAGTTTTGTTACGGGACGGCTTCCATCTACATTGAAAATCAAATACGTACTACAGTTTAAGGAAATTTGACGCGGCCTAACAACCGAGAAGATTTTACCTTTAATCAGAAAGTTATTTACTATTTATTACGCAAACCAGTATTTACAGAGCTATCGATACTTTTCTGCAGCACACAAGTGACAAGTCGGAAAAACTAATGCATACCGTAATTTATCATGTTGTTGTTGTTGTCTTCAGTCCTGGGACTGGTTTGATGCAGCTCTCCATGCTACTCTATTCTCTGCAAGCTTCTTCATCTCCAAGTATCTACTGCAACCTACATCCTTCTGAATATGCTTAATGTATTCATCTCTTGGTCTCCCTCTACGATTTTTACCCTACACGCTGCCCTCCAAGACTAAATTGGTGATCCCTTGATGCCTCAGAACATGTCCTACCAACTGATCCCTTCTTCTGGTGAAGTTGTGCCACGAACTTCTTTTCTCCCCAATCCTATTCAATACCTCCTCGTAAGTTATGTGATCTACCCATCTTATCTTCAGCATTCTTCTGTAACACCACATTTCGAAAGCTTCTATTCTCTTCTTGTCCAAACTATTTATCGCCCATGTTTCACTTCCATACATGGCTACACTCCATACAAATACTTTCAGAAAACACTTCTTGACACTTAAATCTATATTCGATGTTAACAAATTTCTCTTCTTCAGAAACGCTTTCCTTGCCATTGCTAGTCTACATTTTATGTCCTCTCTACTTCGACCATCATCAGTTATTTTTCTCCCCAAATAGCAAAACTCCTTTACTACTTTAAGTGTCTCATTTCCTAATCTAATTCCCTCAGCATTACCAGAGTTAATTCGACTACATTCCATTATCCTCATTTTGCTTTTGTTGATGTTCATCTTATATACTCCTCTCAAGAAAATGCCCATTCCATTCAACTGCTCTTCCAAGTCCTTTGCTGTCTCTGACAGAATTACAACCTCATTGGCGAACCTCAAAGTTTTTATTTCTTCTCCATGGATTTTAATACCTACTCCGAATTTTTCCTTTGTTTCCTTTACTGCTTGCTCAATACACAGATTGAATAACATCGGGGAGAGGCTACAACCCTGTCTTACTCCCTTCCCAACCACTGCTTCCCTTTCATGTCGCTCGACTCTTATAACTGCCATTTGGTTTCTGTATAAATTGTAAATAGCCTTTCGCTCCCTGTATTTTACCCCTGCCACCTTTAGAATTTGAAAGAGAGTATTCCAGTCAACAATGTGAAAAGCTTTCTCTAAGTCTACAAATGCTAGAAACGTAGGTTTGCCTTTTCTTAATCTTTCATCTAAGATAAGTCGTAAGGTGAGTATTGCCTCACGTGTTCCAGTATTTCTACGGAATCCAAACTGATCTTCCCCGAGGTCGGTTTCTACTAGTTTTTCCATTCGTCTGTAAAGAATTCGTGTTAGTATTTTGTAGCTATGGCTTATTAAACTGATTGTTCGGTAATTTTCACATCTGTCAACACCTGCTTTCTTTGGGATTGGAATTATTATATTCTTCTTGAAGTCTGAGGGTATTTCGCCTGTTACATACATCTTGCTCACCAGATGGTAGAGTTTTGTCAGGACTGGCTCTCCCAAGGCCGTCAGTAGTTCTAATGGAATGTTGTCTACTCCGGGGGCCTTGTTTCGACTCAGGTCTTTTTTATCATATAATAAACGAATGACATTATAAAATGGAAGAGAAATTGTCGGCCTTCAAGATGTCTGTACGATCTGCATCTTTATGTCGTTCAATATAATCTGAAGTACTAGGTTAGGCACGGCTATTTTCTCAGAACCGTAAGTTGGTTAAGTAGTTGTACTTTACTTTCTCAAGCAATATGGACCTTAAATAGCCTTCAGTGACAGGCGTTGGCAACAGGAAGAAACTGCTATTCCATGAGTGCAGAATTGTGTTGAAACATTTAATCTCCTGGACACTCATATTGGATAGCCCTGTTCGTTACTACAGTTGCTTTGTCCAGTTTCAGGCTGCAGGGTGTAGGGCTCTTTTGCGCAGACAGACGATGATTAGCCCTTCGTTCCCTACTCCTCATAAATGGTTGGTGGTCGTAACAGACTAGACTGATTTTAAGGGCGAGTACTTCCTCTACGAAAGCTGATAATGAATTTTGCTGTGAATCGTTATTGCGTTCTAGCGGTTATACAATTTCCGCTGTGTTTCTAGAAGTAGAGTGCAATTTTGAAGCCTCGAAATAAAGTTTTTACCTTGACGTTAAAAATAAAAATCACGCTGTTGACAGCCAGGTGTGCAGTTTGGCGCTATTACTTCTACCGTGCAAGTCGGCTGACCCTTGTCATTTATAAATCTGCTCTTACTCGTGACATTCTTTGAAACGACACTGACAAGAATAGGTGGAAGGAATAGCGCAGCAACAGCAACATCATTCACAGTTTATTTTATGACAAAAATTTATTTATACAACTTTCCTAAGTTACTAGACGGACGTGAATTAAGCAAATTTCTTTCTTTCAAAATGGCTAAGAAATAACAGGATCGTATAGATTTACAACACACAGCTTTTCGAAATAGTCCACTATACTCAAATATAATGTTGATTATGGAGCAACGGTATAGGCAACTTGAAGATTAAAACCATCATTTTAGTAAGAACAAGAATCTCAAATAAGATAAAGTATTTTCCAAGAGTCTACGCCATTCCTGGAGTTACTAATTACTCAGCGTAATTTTAGTCACATGAAATCTCTCCAGAATCATTCAAATAATTTTGTGTTTAAGAGAAATGCGCCACAGTGCTTAGACAACATGAAGATACATCCAGCAATTTAAATCAGACTTGTATTCCTTAAAATAAATGCACCGCAGAACTCATCAAAATTGCTAATTACTTAGTATAACTTGCCCAACGTAAAGATTTGTTGGTCAAACCTTCAACAAAAGTAGTATTCAAGAAAAATTTGCCAGCTGCTTGTCGTAACTTGGTCAACATAGAAATCTGTTCATAATAACAGTGTAACAAAATTTCTTTGCAAAAAATGAGCCTCAGCACTAGATAGAACAATTCCTTGATAACAATTTAAATGGAAATTGCATTTAAGAAAAACGAGCTATTGCGCCGACTAGAGAAGTTTGTTCGTAAGAAATTAAATTGAATTTGTATTTAAGAGAAACATGCCACAGCTCTCATTAGATTATTAAACAAGCAGGACCTGGATAATGATAAATAAATCCCAAATTTCACTGCTAACAGGCATACAAGTTAAGTCAAGTGTGTTTAAGAAATGAGACGCATCGTTAAATAAAATTACTAGGTCGAGTTTTACAGCTCCGGTCTTCAGCAGTCAGCAGGCACCGCCGTTTCAAACACTGGCAGTTCGGCCGCCAAGGCAGCACCGATAGATTCGTGGCCAACCATGGCGGTGAAGAACTATCGAAACCGTTTGCCAGTTAACTCGGGCATGACACGGGCCAACAGATCGGACTCACTCACAGCAGACTAACATTGTAAACTAACACTCTGCCGATTACAAGGTTGAACAATTTCAGATGGTGAACAGAGGCCAGTCTAGCTCAAAGGGAATGACAATTACGTCCCTGTAATAGCACGAACAACCCATTTACAAATAACAATCTTTAGAATTACAGCTCAAAGAGATGGAAAAATTAAAACCACAAAATAGACAATAAATTGGTTCCGAAATATAAATAAAGGCTACAAAACTTATCAAGCGCACAACAAGCTTTACAGGCGCTGGAAGCAGCCTAACGGTCACGATCATATAAAAATTTGTCAGCAAATATAGTACTGTCTCGAAACATAGCCTCCCTCAGGAGCATGTTATTAGGCTACTACTAAACAGTTAAACGCTTGATATGCTGCCCCCAGCACCTCTACAACTTCAAAGAGTACAAGGCGTTCTCTTTTGCACATAAAGATGCCCTCATCAGACCTATACATCACCAGATTCAAAAACGGGTATCTGTCTCAGGTGATCCGGAGAAGTCCTGGACGGAAAGGAAAACCAGAAGGCTGTCGCCCCTCCCAGCGGTAATATCGGCGTCCCAACACTACACACGCCAACACAAGGATCGCAACCGGCCGACAACCGCACAGCGCCTTGTCTCGGCTGTGCGCCCGCAACCCGCCGCATCTTCCCACAGTTCGAAACGAGCTGCCTTTCACGACACGGATCTCCCTCTGCCTCCTGCTCATCACTAGCCTCACTATGAGCCGTATCTCTCGCACCTGTCTCCAAATATCCAGATATCACACCAGACATCTATCCAAAGACGGCGAACCAGCTCAAGACCGATACATGCAATCGAACGGCACGGCTCAGTATTGTATTAGTTCGTCCGCCAAAGAACTCCAATATTAGACGAAACTTTTGTAAGTTGTGTGTCAGAACTTTCTATTACATTGAAAACAATCTGACCAACTTAACGGTATTCTTTGCATTGTGTAACCTCTCAGATATCGGTAGTAACAACCTGAGGGCAAACCATGGGAGCGCGACTCCAAGCATTGTTGGGAGACGAGGTCTGTCTGCGAAAGTGGAAGTAGCAGTGTCGGTTGAGAGCTCGGAGACAAAAGACGTGTCACGCTGCCCTCACGTCGGTGATGGCAGATCTTACCACTCTCAAGACCTGATTTCATTTGTACAGGATATCCATTGATCGTGACCGGGCCAAATGTCTCACGAAATAAGCATCAAACGAAAAAACTACAAAGAACGAAACTTGTCTAGCTTGAAGGGGGAAACCAAACGACTATTGCAGCGCTATCTGTCACAAAGCGAAAAAAGTCGTGCAACTAAAATATTCATATTTCATTACGTACTACACAAAAATATAATAAAAATGGGGGTTCCTATTAAAAAAAAAAACGCAGTTGATATCCGTTTGACCTATGGCAGCGCCATCTAGCGGGCCAACCATAGCGCCATCTGTTTTCCCCCTTCAAGCTAGACAAGTATCGTTCTTTGTAGTTTTTTCGTTTGATGCTTATTTGGTGAGATATTTGGCCCGGTCACTATCAATGGACCACCCTGTGTAGCCAAGAGAGATTCAGATGGCTTAACTGCGCCTGGAGATGGAAATGGAGGTAATATTCGCAAGCACAGCGCAAAAGCAGTTGCACGGTTAGGCTCGTGATTGTTAGTCCGAGTTTTCAATAATCCCATGTTCTGCTTGTGAGTTAATGAAGCCTCCTTATTCTCCAAATAATAGTAATTGTACTCTACATCTAATTAATATATAAATGCTGTGGTTATTATGTGTTACTGTAACTTTGAAATTGAAATAACTTACTAATCTGGCACTCATCCATTATTGATAACTAAGTCATTGTAATTGTCATGGTCTATTATTGGTTATAGGTTACGCCGATTCTAAAGTTTTTAAATAGTCTTAACTTCTGAAATTTCTTCTCACAAGTTATTTAGTAGTTAACAGGACCCAAGCAAACTCCTTTTTATTAAATACATTCTTAGTAACAATACGTTCTAGCCGCTGCTGCAGCATGCGAATTGCTGTAAACTACATGGAAAAAGCCAGTCATCTAAAAAGGTGAGTGAAAAACTTCGGGCCAAAACAGAGCACTGACACACCACAACTTGTCATGTACACTAATCCAGTAAACTCCATTGCACAAGTCAGATTCTGTATCACTTGTAAATTCTTATTCAAAAACGCAATCAGATAGCCTATGAATTCATTGTTACAGGTCCATTTGATTCTGTAGTTTTTCATATCCAAATACTGAAGGTGGTTACACTGAGTAACAGGGCCAGAGATTGCGCCAAAGATTATTATTCCGCCGCCTCCATTGGGCGCAGTAGTAGTTCAGAGGATGTCGAGAGCAGTCCCTGTTCTGTTGGGTGAGAGAGTGGACGATCTGAGCGTTGACTGGCTATCTGTCTGGCTTTTGATGCTGTTTGGTAGGTGACCAAAGATTTTTGTGGCAGCATAATTTACCCATTTCTGTGCCAAAGTCAGATTTAACCCTGCATAGTGAAGATCATCTTTCTCCTGGTGTTATAGCTATGCACACTGCTATTACTTTTGAACTGGGTTGGATTATTAACAACAAATTTTATAAGTGAATATATATACTGTGAGGTTACTGTGAGGATCCCTAGATCCTTAAATAGATGTCTGCAGGATGACCGTGGGTGGGCTCCAGCAATTATTCTGATTACACGTTTTTGAGCAATGAATACTTTTCTACTCAACGATGAATTTCCTCAGAATATGATGCCATACGAAAGCAGTGAATGAAAGCAGGCATAGTAAGCTAATTTACTGAGATTCTTATCACCAAAATTTGCAATAACCCTAATAGCATACGTAGCTGAACTCAGACATTTCAGCAGATCATCAATGTCTTGCTTCCAGTTTAACCTCTCATCAATGGACACATCTAAAAATTTTGAAAATTCTACCTTAGCTACAGACTTCTGTTCAAAGTCTATATTTATTGCTGGAGTTGTGCCATTTACTGTACGGAACTGTATGTACTGTGTTTTATCAACATTTAAAGAGAGTCCGTTTGCTGAGAACTACTTTTGTGAAAACATCATTTACAATTACATCACTTAGTTCTTGGGTTTTGGATGTTATTACTATACTTGTATCATCAGCAAAACTAACTAACTTTGCATCTTCTCAGCTGTTGTTTTAACATTACATGAACCACTTATTTCACCTTTGTGCATTCTTCCAGTTAAGTATGAATTAAACCATTTGTGCACTGCCCCACTCCAACCATAATGTATTAGCTTATCTAAAAGAATTACATGATTTACACAATCAAAGGCCATTGAAAGATCACAAAAAGTACCAATGGGTGATGTCCGGTTATTCAGAGCATTTAATATTTGATCAGTGAAAGCGTATATAGCATTTTCTGTTGAAAAGCCTTTCTGAAAACCAAACTGACATTTTGTTAGTACTTTATTTTTACAAATATGGGAGTCTGCTCTTGAATACATTAATTTCTCAAAATTTTTTGATAGAGCTGTCAGAAGAGAGATTGGGCGATAGTTGTTGACATCCGACGTATCCCCCTTTTTATGCAATGGTTTTACAATGGCGTATTTCAGTCTAACGGGGAAAACACCCTGCTCCAAAGAGCTATTACATACGTGGCTGAGAATCCTACTTATCTGGTGGAAACAAGCTTTAAGTACCTTGCTGGAAATGCCATCAATTCCGTAAGAGCTTTTACTTTTCAATCGGTTTATTATTTTACTGATTTCAGTGGGAGAGGTTGGTGGAAATACACTTGTTTCAAACTGGACAGGTATGGCCTCTTCTATTAGTAGCCTTGCCTCTTCTAGTGAAGATCTAGATCCTATTTTCTCCACAACATTTAAAAATTGATTATTGAAAATATTTTCAACTTCTGATTGTTTGTTAGTACACTTTGTCATTCAGTTTTATGGCACTGAAGTCTTCCTGTACTCTTGGTTGCCCTGTTTCCCTTTCAATAATATAATATAATAATGAGGTAACAAGGTATTACAGTTTTCTTTAATGACAATCCCTCTGGCTCATAGATACAGTCAACAAAGCATCTGGCTCATGTTCATTTATTAGACTTGTAACTCTGGTTTCTATGTGCAATTATAGTATTTCTGGTTTTTCAATTAGTTCATTGTAAATTGTGTTTAAAATATTTTGTCGTATTGAGAAAGGACCGAGCCAGATACATGTAGGCCGGTCGGTGTGGCCGTGCGGTTCTAGGCGCTTCAGTCTCGAACCCCGCGACCGCTACGGTCGCAGGTTCGAATCCTGCCTCAGGCATGGATGTGTGTGATGTCATTAGGTTAGTTAGGTTTAAGCAGTTCTAAGTTCTAGGGGACTGATGACCTCAGATGTTAAGTCCCATAACGCTCAGAGCTATTTTTAGATACACTTATGTTGAGTCACACGACCACACACAGAACAGTTACACTTGTGCTTGTTTTTTCGTAGCTTTCATAGTTGCAGGGGACTTAATTAATCAGTTGTGTTACTGGAAATTCATTGTCATTCTTTATTTTTATTTTATGCAGTCAGATTGTGTGGTAATACTAGTCAGGGCCAACCGGTTAAGAGACTTCGTAACCGGTCACTCAGCTAGTAAAATTATTGCATTTATTCATTAGTATTATTCTTTTCCTTTTAATTAAGCTCTCTTACAATACGCAGTAAGATAGCTTACCCTAATGTTAGTTTCAAGTTTTTCATGTGACAATGTGTTGAAGACTTAAAGGACAGTGAAACTAACACTCATACAACACGCACACAGTGTTATGCAGCTTAGATTCCGATTATTGGTATCTCAAGTTCCTTATCGAGCCCATTTTCACTGACGAACATAGGTGTATTGGTTGTAGCGAAGTTGGACATATTGGTTGCCTATACGTTACAGTTCATTACCATACTTTACTACATGTGTTTTTAAAATATTCTCAATAATTTTTTTTTAGGTTCATCAGTGTTGTGACTGGGTTGATGCGGCCCGCCACAAATTCCTCTCCTGTGCCAACCTCTTCACCTCAGAGTAGCACTTGCAATCTACGTCCTCAGCCGGCCAGTGTGGCCGAGCGGTTCTAGGCGCTTCAGTCTGGAACTGCGAGATCACTATGGTCGCAGTTTCGAATCTTGCCTCGGGCATGCATGTGTGTGATGTCCTTAGGATAATTAGGTTTAAGTAGTTCTAAGTTCCAGGGGATTGATGACCTCACATGTTAAGTCCCAAAGTGCTCAGAGCTATTTGAACCATCTACGTCGTCAAATATCCCAATGTATGTGTTCCTCTACATTTTCTGCCCTCTGCAGCTCCCTCTAGTACCATGGAAGTCATTCTCCGATGTCTTGATGTATGTCCAATCATCCTGTCCCTTCTCCCTGTCGGTGTTTCCACATATTCTTTCCTCTCCGACTCTGCGTAGAACCTTCCCATTCCTTTCCGTTCCACGTCAACTAATTTTCATCATTCGTCTGTAGCACCACATCTCAAATGCCTCGATGCTCTTCTGTTCCAGTTTCGCCACAGTCCATGTTACACTACCATACAATGTTGTCCTCCAAAGGTACATTCTTAGAAATTTCTTACTCAAATGGAGGACTATGATTGATTTTAGTAGACTTTTCTTGTCCAGAAATCCCCTTTTTGCCAGTGCTAGTCTGCTTTTGATGTCCTCCTTGCTCCGTCCGTCTTTTGGCTATTTTACTTCCTAGGTAGCAGAATTCCTTAACTTCATCTACTTCATGATCATAATCCTGATGTTAAATTTATCGCTGTTCTAATTTTTTCTTCTTCTCAATACTTTTGTCTTTCTTCGATTTCTTCTCAATCCATATTCTGTAATCATTAGACTCTTTCACTCAGGATAGCAATGTCATCAACGAATCGTATCATTGATTTCCTTTCACATTAAATTTTAATCCTACTACTGAACCTTTCTTATCTCCATCATTGCTTCGTCGACGCACGGTTTGAAGAGTAAGGGCGAAAGACTACGTCCCTGTCTTACACCCTTTTTAATCGAAGCATTTCGTTCTTGGGCGTCCACTCTCATTATTCCCATTGGATCTTGTTTGTACTGTATATTACCTGTCTCTCTGTCTATATATTATCCCTACTTCTTGTAAAAACTGACTGGCAGTGTCGTAGATAAGAAAGAAGTGAAGTAACGATTCGGTCAAACGATTTACCTCTTCTACATTCAGAGGAGGTTATTAATCATTAATCTTATGTAAGGACGGGAAAATTTCAAGCGACAGTTTCCCAGTCGGTATGATGGAAATAGCGTCTTGTATGAATGCATTATTTTACGCTGAATACCAACTACGAAAAGCGTTATATTTTAATTGTTTACCAAACTTAGTCGCCCGAGAATTTGGCTAAAACTGTTGGTGTTCGTTATTGATTTACAAAACTTATTAACCCTTCCTCACACCTCACCGGTGTTTTCAATGTTTGACATTTTGAAGAACATTATGTCTTATATTTTAATGTATGACTTGAGCAACTCAGCTCTTAAAGCACTGTACATCTTTGACGATATGTCATTCATGTAATTACCTTTCCTTCTGATGAAGTCACCCTGAGAGGTGACGAAACCTGGTCAAGGTATATAGAAAATATATGCAACCGATTGGTAGATTTTTACATATTTTTCAAATTTGTGTATACGGTTGCTGCAAATGTCCGTCAAGTTCAAAGTTGTTTTCTTTAACTACTCTTTAGAATTTTTTTTTGCTAATATTTTCTGTAATCAATATGAGTTAAGTCTCTTTGAGACAGTCCTAGTGTGTGTATGCCTGGCGAGCTGCACACGTTTTCAGCCAATCAGGGGAGCGGGCGATATTGGGCCAACTCATCAGTAACACCCAAGCTGATAGGAGAGTTTCGAATAACTTTTTGTTTCGGCTCGTCGAGGCGAGTAGTTCAGAAGTTAAGAGGTGACAGCTGCAGTTGGGAGATTTGGCGAGCTCGTTCAGTTATTTGCAGTGGTTGTTAATGGGCACTCTTTTCAATCATTTCTGTTGTGCGACATTCGTATCCCCACAGTTATTTTGCAGTCATTTCGCGTGTTGGATATCTGATGAATTGCTTGCGTCATCTGGTTGTTAGGTGCGAGATATTTCAGAGGCTCATGGATCGTTTGTTTTTGATAATTTGGAATCTCTTTACAGAATCGTGTCTACTCGTTCAGTCCGAAGTATCTGTCATTTTTACTTGTACTTCAGATTATCTAAAGCTTTGCTTAAAGTCGTGAATAGAAAACACATATTTCTGCGATTGCTAGAATTCCGACTAACGTTTCACGTATATTGTGAATCCTACATGGCTTATGTTCTCTGTTTCATTAATTTTAAGTCAGTATAGAGTATCAATTCAAATTTTCATTTACTCATTTCCACTTTCCTAAATAATTTATGGAACTTTTCGTACATTATTAGGATGTATTCTTTGTGCAACGCCATCTTGTCCACATCTCATGTGAGCTGTTCCTTCGGTTCACTCAATGACTGGCAAAGATGCAGGCGGTGAAATACCTCAGTTTGTACATATTTTTCTCACATTAATAGTTACAAATATTCCGTTCTATTGCATGCACAAATTTCAGATTTGGAAACGTAGGTTTTGTCGCTGATTCCAGATTGCTATGTTGCTGTTGCAGATTTTCTACAATGTATGTGTGTGTCCATTAGATAACATGCACAAAGACTGATTTTAATGCCATTAACAGTCCTTAAAAATACATGCAGATTTTGTCTTTTGATTCACATCGTTATTCAATATTATCAGCAACTGGCCATTTTCAGCCAATGGACCACCTCATTGCACAATCTTTCGCTTTTAAAGACACATTTACATGCTGAGCTTTTCTTAGCACACAACGTAATTACAACTAATGAAATGAATAAATAATTTGAGCCATGGATATAGTCCACGGATGTAAAAATATTGTATGCAGCCGCTGGAAACATTTGAAGACTTTTTTATCGTCGTATCATTACCCTAAGAAGAGTCACATTTTGTTTTCTTGGTCTTATCCAGATCGGACGTATGTGGCACACCGCCATTAATACTACATTATTTTAGTTCTATGTTCACGAGTTGCAACCAAATGACACTCGTAATTGCATAATGTAAGTGCCCTACTTTAAGTTGTTCTTTTATTTCAGAATACACTGTTATTACTAATATATGTAAGTTTTATTTGGTATCTTATTGTAAGATTGTTGGATGAGTTGGCATGGCAACAGGTTCCGTACTTTTAAGCAAAAAGTCATCCAGCTCGATCCACCGTCGTCTTCGGCTGCTGTCTGATAACCAAGCCCGATTTACCACAGAGAGAAGAAACACGGTTAAAAATACATGAACGGACCTTAAACAAAAAAGCCATGCCTAACCGCCGAGAGTTCGTATGAAACTTTTTGATATTCATTGCTATAATTCATTGTATTGTTTCGATCCAGGAACGAATGAGGCAAAATTTAAAAAAATTAAAAATTGGTGACTTCGTGTCTGGACGCATTGTTATATGTACTATATTGTCTTCTTTTTGTTACATGTTTATTGATAACTACAATTTGGATACTGGACCGTAATACATTGAAGTAAGACGAATTTGATGTCGACACCTAAACTTACGCTGCAATCGCAGATACAAGGTAAGGACGCGCATCTTTACATCGGCAATTTTGGGCAAGCGCTTTGTATTATCGTAGCTTGCTTGGTAGATCTATCACAATTTCCCGAGTCCGTAACAGTGATTTTAAGCTACATCGCGGTTTCCAAAATTATTTTCATTATTCATACAGTGCAACAATACAGTTTTATCAGTTCACAATATGTCCGACTTCAGTTCTGTGCTACGTAATATGGCTTTCAGCCATTAATGTTCAAAATTCCACCATTACTTTCGGCAATTAATTTTGTTGTGCAGACATTGTCGCACAGCGATATTAATTTTTACATTTGTTCTGATTACACACACGAGTTTAAATTTTTGTCGTGCCCTACATTACGTGTGGCATGATATTGACCAGAAAACAATCAGCAAAGATGGAGAACCAGAGACGGCAAACACAGACGCAATACGACTCTGACATGTCAATAAATAATGTAAGTGAGGTATTATTGACTATTCTGGTGATGTAAATTTAGAAAATAGACCCTCTACCAGTAATATGCCTACATCTAGTTCCGAACCCACTTCGGTGTCTGACGCAGTGTCTAACAAAGTGGGGGGGGGGGGGGGGGGAAGGGGGGGCAAGGGCAGAACAGTTGCACATCACTTTTATTGCCAGTATGTTCGACGCTGTTATGAAACAAATGAACGAACAAAAACACATGATGACTGACAAAAAATATCTGATGGAATCCATTCAGAATCAAATGACATAACATTAACAGGACATAGACACACGTATCGAGTGACAGATGACGTCTATACTCGCCACTTTATCTACAGCACATGACGAGATAAAAACGCGGCATAATGAAATGAATCTGATTCAGCTCCACTTAAAACGTCAAAGGACACTTTGTGCAGCCGTGTTGAGGAGATAACTAATAGACTATCTGGACAAGTGTCCAACCTCAACGCAAAATTTTTAGAGCTTTTATTACAACAAGAAAAACATGTGACAGATATCCAAGCACAAGTGAACAATCTCAGTAAAACATGCGAGTCTGTAGTTACTCAGATTAAATTTTATCCGGCAGTGCATGATGATACAAAAACGCGTATTGCTGATGTCGAAAGCAAGGTTGACAAAATTGACAAACAGCTTTCTGATAAAGTAAGACTACGCACTGACAACCACTCCTTATACATTAATATCGAATTTCACAGTCGCGTAAAGCAAAAGACAAATATTGTGACGAATGCTTACAAGAAAATTGCCTGCTGTTGTCCATGACACTGTCTCAGAATTTATAAGTAACTACAAACACGTAATCAGTCAAGCAGTACAATCTGCCGCTGTGCAATCGAAACAGTTTGACAGTTACGTACAACCAGTGTGTAATGACGGTAATTGCAATCAAAACACAGAGTTTAGCAATGAATACAAGTGCATTTATTACGCACACTCACCGCACACTAGGTACTCACAACAACAACAGTACGCACCTCGACATGACACAGTGCATTGTAGTCGTGATCATTATCAACAATGTTTTCCTTGCCATTTGTCAGTTGAACCTTACAGTAATCATTCTGAAACTTAACATTGCTAGAATGCCAAGGAAGAGGAGAGCCTCATAAAACACGGACAATTTCAGCCATTTATACCTGAAAAATGAACCGTATATCTGTCACCTTTCTTAAAGCCTTCAGAAATGCATTTCCTCGTACGTGGAGTGACCGTAAGATGATATCTTACGTTGTCGGTTACATCCAAGGCGACGAAGCTGTATGGGTGTACAATGAAGCCGACATATACATTACGTACGAAAAATATGAGAGCCTTTTTATCTACATTTTGGTCACAATCTGTACAGGAATGACTTCTTAGGAAGATTGCGCCAGTATTTTGAGGAATATTTCAATATGGAACATTTCCTTGACGAGCCGGTTGCAAGGCGCGACATCCTCTGCGCATTGAAGGCAAGACTGCCCTTTAATATCAAAGAAAAACTTCGGCACATCCCAGAAAACGACGCACAGTATTTTCTCACAGTGCTCGATTCTGTTGATTTGCTTTACGAGAAGCAGCGTTCCCTACGGCAAAACAATTTCTACAATGGAACTTCCTGGCAGATTAAAACTGTGTGCCCGACCGAGACTCGAACTCGGGACCTTTGAATTTCGCCGGCAAGTGCTCTACCAACTGAGCTACCGAAGCACGACTCACGGCCGGTACTCACAGCTTTACTTCTGTCAGTATCTCGTCTCCTACCTTCCAAACAAAAGGCAAAGGTCCCGATTTCGAGTCTCGGTCGGGCACACAGTTTTAATCGCTGCAGAGTGAAAATCTCATTCTGGAATTTCTACAATGTTTACGTCAGTGCCATGCAAAATACGCAGGCCAGCCAACCCAGTTCGGGCGCACCGGCTGCTATCGGTCGGGCAAGCCAACAGAATCATCCCCTTCAAATGGCAAATATATATACACAACGGAACCAAATCTTTCAAATAGCTCTAAGCACTATGGAACTTCACATCTGAGGTTGTCAGTCCCCGAGACTTAGAACTACTTAAACCTGACTAACCTAAGGACATCACACACATCACACCCACGCCCGAGGCAGGATTCGAACCTGCGATCGTAGCAGCAGCGCAATTACGGACTGAAGCGCCTAGAACCGCTCTGTCAAAACGGCCGGCTACAACAGAACCAACACAGCACAAACAGAAATTATAACCCTTCTTATTCTTATTATACTGGCGGCAATCCAAGTAACAGACCGCGCAACAACAACAACTACTACTGCAATGGTAGTAATATTTATCAGAATGGTAACAAAATTAGAAGAGAAACATAAATAAGCATCGATCCCCACCAAACCTGCATCAGAGCTGGAGTAACAACAACTACGCCGCTCAGTGTCAAAACACTGCTACACTATCGCAGCAAAACAATAACACAGGCCAATGCCAATTGCCGCCGCGGCAAATGCAAACTCAGAACTGGAATGCATCTACGAATCCGCAGCTGAGTCAAAACAAGAAAACACAACGACCGCCACAGTTCGGAGAATGGAATAAACAATACCCAACTGTAAATATTATCGAAATAACTAGTGATACTCCACCTTAGCCTGTGGATGCATCCACTACAAATGTGACGACGTCGAACTAAAAACAAACACCACTGTGCCCCAGGTCGTGTACGTAGAAGATATGGGAGGGCGATTTCAATTTAAATTTATTGTTTGACACACCCACTTCGCAACAACACAATGATCATGTACTGACAGTTGTATACAGCAAGCATTATTATTCATAAGGTATAATCATGACGAAAGCTGATGGAAGAGCACTTGCCCGCGAAAGGCAAAGGTTCCGAGTTCGAGTCTCGGTCCGGCACATAGTTTTAATCTGCCAGGAAATTTCATATCAGCGCACACTCCACTGCAAAGTGAAAATCTGATTCTGGAAGCATCCCCCAGGCTATGGCTAAACCATATCTCCGCAATATCCTTTCTTCTAGGAGTGCTAGTTCTGCAAGTTTCGCAGAAGAGCTTCTGTGAAGTTTGGAAGGTAGGAGACGAGGTGCTGGCAGAATTGAAGCTGTGATGACAGGTCGTGAGTCGTGCTTGGGTAGCTCAGATGGTTTGCCGGCACGGTAGCCCCGTGTGTTCGGTCAGAGAGGCGGTGGCCGTCTGTAATAAAAAAAAAAACTGAGTAAAGGAATCAACGATCAACCTGAACGGATGTCACGTGACGTCCGCCCAGACCAAACATAACGAACAACACCGAACAAAATAATATTAAAAGCATGGTAGAACAGTTGCCTGTGAAAGGCAAAGGTCCCAAATTTGAGTCTCGGTCCGGCACACAGTTTTAATCTGCCAGGAAGTTTCTTGACGAAAACTTGTCTGATGAACTGTTACAAGAGAATACACAATGTCGTTCATCGAGCAACGAAATTGTTTTGGCCTCAGCTGCTGGTATTGTGGGTAGTATTCCCACTACTATTGTTCTGGACACAGGAGCGGTAGCTAGTGTCTTGTCTTATGATTTTTACAAGAAAATATGTGAATTTGAACCCGTATCAGCGTATCCTGTCTAGAAATGTAAAAATTTAACTGGCGTAGGTAGTAAGTATTTTAGGGATAAGAAACAGGTATTTGTGACCGTCAAGGTAGGCAATGGAATCGTACAATGGCCTTTTCTCGTCGTCCAAAACCTGGTCACTAATTGTATTTTAGGTTCAGATAAATCGCGCGAGAAGGACAGCACTATTGATTTATACCAACTTAAATGTATACTTAGAGATAAAGACAGTGAAATTTCAATTTACCTGGATACGAGAACTCTGAAGCACGATAAACATTGTACACGGCACAAGATTCGGTTAATACAGGACACTGATAATATTAACACAGAGACACACGCACCTAATGGCGAGTTTGAGGACTTGAAAACTTTAATTAGTAATAAGCAATCAGAAACCATACCTGTCACACGTGATGAACGTAAGGAACTTTGTGATGTTTTGTACCAGTATATACAGGTATTTAGCAAACGACCAGCTGTGATCAACACATATGTGCATAAAATAGAAGTTACACCACACCAGATTTTCTTCGACAAAACGTATAATGTGCCCCTATCCAAACGACCTGCTGTGTGGGACGAGTTCAAACAAATGTCAGAGTGGAAAATCATCGAACCATCCACATCACCGTACTGAAGCCCATTACTTGTTGTAAAGAAACTCAACGAGAATATCGGAGTTGTTTTGGATGCTCATGCAGTTAACGAGATTATTTTACCTGTTCGCACGGAACTCGCGAATTTAGAGGAGTAACTCCACAAATGTTTAGATTCTAAGTATTTTTCTACGATAGGTCTGATCAATTAGTTCTGGCAAGTCGCAATCACGCCAGATTCTAGAATGTATACTGCATTTATATTTTGAGGGGGGGGGGGGGGGGAAGCAACCTATCAATTTTGTGTCCTTCCCTTCGGTCTGAATGTCAGTTCAGGTGTGTTTACCACCGCATTAGCTACTGTACTTTGTGATGAATTGATTAAATCAGTTACTCACTACATTGATAAACTGCTCATAGCTAGTAAGATTTGGTCTGAACATATTTATATTTTGCATAAATTTGCACAAACTGAAGTGACAGCTAATCTCAAAACGTCGAAATTTCCTTGCAGTGAAATTAAGTATCTTGGACATACTAGTAATTCTCGAGGTATACGACCTGACCCATTTACCACAGAGAGAAGAAAAACTGTTAAAAATACATGAATGGACCTTTAACAAAAAAATCTATTCTCAAGCGCCGAGAGTATGAAATTTTTTGATATTAATTATTACAATTCATTGTATTTTCTCGATCCAGGAACGAAAGAGCCAAATATATATATATTAGTTAGGTTTTATATATACACTCCTGGAAATGGAAAAAAGAACACATTGACACCGGTGTGTCAGACCCACCATACTTGCTCCGGACACTGCGAGAGGGCTGTACAGGCAATGATCACACGCACGGCACAGCGGACACACCAGGAACCGCGGTGTTGGCCGTCGAATGGCGCTAGCAGCGCAGCATTTGTGCACCGCCGCCGTCAGTGTCAGCCAGTTTGCCGTGGCATACGGAGCTCCATCGCACTCTTTAACACTGGTAGCATGCCGCGACAGCGTGGACGTGAACCGTATGTGCAGTTGACGGACTTTGAGCGAGGGCGTATAGTGGGCATGCGGGAGGCCGGGTGGACGTACCGCCGAATTTCTCAACACAAGGGGCGTGAGGTCTCCACAGTACATCGATGTTGTCGCCAGTGGTCGGGGGAAGGTGCACGTGCCCGTCGACCTGGGGCCGGACCGCAGCGAAGCAACGGATGCACGCCAAGACCCTAGGATCCTACGCAGTGCCGTAGGGGACCGCACCGCCACTTCCCAGCATATTAGGGACACTGTTGCTCCTGGGGTATCGGCGAGGACCATTCGCAACCGTCTCCATGAAGCTGGGCTACGGTCCCGCACACAGTTAGGCCGTCTTCCGCTCACGCCCCAACATCGTGCAGCCCGCCTCCAGTGGTGTCGCGACAGGCATGAATGGAGGGACGAATGGAGACGTGTCGTCTTCAGCGATGAGAGTCGCTTCTGCCTTGGTGCCAATGATGGTCGTATGCGTGTTTGGCGCCGTGCAGGTGAACGCCACAATCAGGACTGCATATGGCCGAGGCACACAGGGCCAACACCCGGCATCATGGTGTGGGGAGCGATCTCCTACACTGGCCGTACACCTCTGGTGATCGTCGAGGGGACACTGAATAGTGCACGATACATCCAAACCGTCATCGAACCCATCGTTCTACCATTCCTAGACCGGCAAGGGAACTTGCTGTTCCAACAGGACAATGCACGTCCGCATGTATCCCGTGCCACCCAACGTGCTCTAGAAGGTGTAAGTCAACTACCCTGGCCAGCAAGATCTCCGGATCTGTCCCCCATTGAACATGTTTGGGACTGGATGAAGCGTCGTCTCACGCGGTCTGCACGTCCAGCACGAACGCTGGTCCAACTGAGGCGCCAGGTGGAAATGGCATGGCAAGCCGTTCCACAGGACTACATCCAGCATCTCTACGATCGTCTCCATGGGAGAATAGCAGCCTGCATTGCTGCGAAAGGTGGATATACAGCATACTAGTGCCGACATTGTGCATGCTCTGTTGCCTGTGTCTATGTGCCTGCGGTTCTGTCAGTGTGATCATGTGATGTATCTGACCCCAGGAATGTGTCAATAAAGTTTCCCCTTCCTGGGACAATGAATTCACAGTGTTCTTATTTCAATTTCCAGGAGTGTATATACGCTGTAAGCTGATCACTTCCCTACTGCAGTTTTAATAGGATTTTACAAGTAATTTTCGCTCGGTGTAACTTTACTTTCTCCCGACATATTACTGTTCAAAAAATTGACAGCGATACATCCGGTTGACAGCTACTGTTTACTTGAAGATTTTCACACTATTTATTTATACAACATACGTCTGCTAATTACCAGTGCTGTTTATTATAAGTGTGATCAAAGTTTCAAAAAAACGGGACTTAGTGTAACTGCTTACTTCAAGAGCCCATTTTTAACACAGTAGGCCATTTACATACAGCTGTAAAAACTGTTGTTCCTAAGAGACATTTAAACGCAAAACTGAGATCTTTGCGAAATGTGAGAATCGATACAGCCCTCTGATGTCGCTTCGATCCTTCTCGGGGTTCATTTCAGCAATAATATGTGGGTCGCAGTCTCGGCTAATCATATCATACGTCGTTTTGGCTAAGGCCATAATGATATCAAAATTTAGCCCTTCTGTAACAAGATCCAGTGTCAGTTTCAGTATCGGGACTTGTAAAGGGTATTCTGAAATTATTCGTTCAGATTAATACAGGAGGTAGAGGACAGCAAATCAAATCTATTTTGACAAGGAACTTGTATTCTCTAATCCCAACTTGTAATGTTGCGGAACATTTCGTTAGTCGTGCTGACGTATACTCCTGTGTCGGTACCGGCCGAAATGGCCGTGCGGTTCTAGGCGCTGCAGTCTGGAACCGCGAGACCGCTACGGTCGCAGGTTCGAATCCTGCCTCGTGTATGTATGTGTATGATGTCCTTAGGTTAGTTAGATTTAACCATTTCTAAGTTCTAGGGGACTAATGACCTCAGCAGTTGAGTCCCATAGTTGTCAGAGCCATTAAAGCCATCTTGTGTCGGTGTCGCTGACTGAGGGTGTGTACTGACATTCAAATATCTATAGTTCATATGTCTGGACACATGTAAATCTCCGAGGTAGTCGACCTCGTGCTCATCAATACCGGTTCCGTGTTGCTATCTAGGCCGGCATTCTCGGTGATCGGTTGATTGAATCATACATTCTTTCATTCGATCTCAAGCAATGGAGATATCTTCGTGAAAGATGAGATATCTGCCGCAACTGCTGGAGGATGTACCTTTAAATGTTAGACAAAGGATGTACTTCCATGAGCCACCTTCGGGATTCAACGGAGCCGGCCGTTGCGGCCAAACGGTTCTAGGCGCTTCAGTCCGGAACCGCGCTGCTTCTACGGTCGCAGGTTCGAATCATGCCTCGGTCATGGATGTGTGTGATGTCCTTAGGATAGCTAGGTTTCAGTAGTTCTAAGGGACTAATGACCTCAGATGTTGTCCCATAGTGCATAGAGCCATTTGAACCATTCGATTCAACGGATCGGCAGAAGTGACCCTATGGCCTGGCACCCAAGTCAAATGACGTCAGGTGTCTGGCTCTCTTGGTCTGAGGGCATAAGAAGCAGCTAGTGTAGGAAATTGTAATTGAAACAGAAGAAGACCTTGTTGCTAGAACTGCCATCTCTGCTAGAACCATTGGACACATGCCAGGAATCTTCTAACGGACACGACAGTCATTGGTCCGCCCTTGCACTTCTTGCGAACAGACAGTGGTCATGCATTTGAGCATATCTTGTGACTGCACTGCAGTAATTAGCATGCCAAACTACCTTCTGTGTAAGTCGCCCCTAACATCAAAAATTGTAGTCAGGGCCATATGTACCATAACTAAATATACAGGGTGTATTGAAAAGAATCATGGGATTTAAAAAAAAATCATAACTGTTGTGTTATTTGAGATATGTGCGTGAACAACGCACTGTTGGAAAGAGAAAACTCTCGAGTTGCACATGGTTCCAGATAGATAGCAGCAGTGTGCTCCTACTTTAGTTGTAATAAAAATGGTGTGGGACAACAGAAGCGTTTTGTGTTCTACGTTTTGCGCAGTGCCTGTCGGTAATAAATGTTCAGCGGGACTTTGGTACTAGATAAATTGTGGATCCTCCTACAGCACAGAGCTTTAGACGATGGCATCAACAATTCCGAGAAATAGGTAGTTTGTGTAAAGACAAATCGCTGGGTCGTTTCCGAGTGTCTCACACGTCGAACGCATCCGCCACAGTTTTACAAGCTGTCCCCAGAAATCCATTCTCAACATGCCCCCGATGTCCGTTCGGCGTGTATTGCGTCGATGTTTACGTGTTTGTTTTTATGTTCTCTATCTTCTGTTTTAATCTGATCGAATATTTTCGTAGCACCCTGTATAGGAGACCTAGACGTGTTTACTGACAGTGTTCACAATGATCGTGGAGCCAAACAGGAAGTTTATTTCGTTTATTAATAGGGCGTGAAGACACACTGA
The DNA here is from genome assembly GCF_023897955.1 of Schistocerca gregaria. Lineage (NCBI taxonomy): Eukaryota > Metazoa > Arthropoda > Insecta > Orthoptera > Acrididae > Schistocerca > Schistocerca gregaria. The sequence goes on along the minus strand of NC_064926.1, from coordinate 336,921,599 downwards.
CATTTTGCTTTTGGTATCTTCTTTGAATATCCTATGCTCTCTGTATTCTGCTAAAATAGTCATGTCTGCCCTTTGTATGTCAATGAATTCGTGCATGTATTCTAGTCCGTTTCTTGAGGTCGTAGTGCCGGCTCAGTCGTACACGCAGTCTCGCAGAAGCACGAAAAACCTAAATTACGATGACTGAGCGAGGGTTTGACCCCAGTACTTCTGTGTATGAGCCCAGTGTCTTACCTGTGCACCACCCCTCTCATTGTGACGCTGACGTCGAGTGCAGTCTGACGCCGTATAGCCGCAGCCTCATATGGCCTTAGAAAGAAAGGAATACACTCTTTCTCACACTTCATTTCTTAAGAACGCTCGGCAGAGTGGCGTTAGGGAGTGGCTACAGGCTGCAGGCTGCGTGAGCAGCGGCGACACTGTTTCCTCCCGACATGCGCCAAAAGCCATTGAGGGTCCTCGTCTGGGGACGGTACGCTGCAATGCAGCACCAGAAATTTTCAGGAGTCGTTCGTCGCACCAGGCAGGCTGAAGCGAAAACATTTCGGGAGGTTAGTAACATTCAGATGCAGGGGAGCCGAAGCAGGAAAGAAGGGGGAGCTACAAAAGGCAGCGAGAGGAGTTGGAGCAAACATCAGCTGAGTTTGGAGGCGTGCTCGGCAAACACCATTCTTCTCCGGGGAGATTTCGCAATCTCTCGGCGCCGGCAGAGTCACCGGCGGCGCTTCTCTTGAAAGAAATTACTTTCGGCTTCGCGCCAGCGCTAAACAAAGCGTTTTGTGCGCGGGACTTCGCTCCGTTTTCTGCCTGTTGAATGGCTTTTCGTCCTTGCTGTTTGACGCAGGCGAACAATACTTTCGCGAGGGTCGACCATTGTCGAAGTTCTTGCTCTCCGTTTGTAATGAAAAATTTTCATACAACTCCGTGTAAACAGTTAGTATCTGAAGTGGCCCCCTCGTTAATGGAATATATTTTGAGAATGACCTAATTCTCCGTAATTTTGTCTTCGTCCTGTAGGACTGGTAGTGAAAGCTATGTCTTTATATCTTTCATATCAACAGCATCCATTGTACTGCTAGAAGGCCAATCCATATTGCATTTGTGGAGTCCGTTTTATTTGTGTTAATCTGTATTAAGTATTACGGAGATATTTTTTCATATTCTCTGCTTTTACGACCGTCACTTCTTCCCTACTTTCGTGCTCCGCTCAGTTCAGCAAATAATCGCCAACCCGTTTACCAACTTCCTTTGCACTTCCCTTTGTTCACTGCTCCGCCATCTATTCGCTCCTATTATTGAACACATAAGCTAGCCATATTCTTAGCCTAGAGGAATTATTAGCTGCCAGTAGGCATTCATTTGTATCAGTGGGGTATACTGAAAATTTGTGCCAGACTGGGATTCGAACCTGGGACTCCTGCTTACTAGGCAATTGTGTTGACCATTACACCATATGGATACAGTGGTCACCACAACCGAACGGGTTACCACAGCACGCCCCCCATGAGACCCAAATCCTCAACTTATACCACACACTACTGATGAAGTGCTCCTGCTCATTAGCCTCATTATACATTCACCAAATACCGAAACAGATCACGCTTGATGTGCCTCTCTACTGAAGAGATCATTGATTCTCACCACTTTAAGTGTTTGTATGTGGTGTAGGTTCTTTCGGACACATCCGAATGAAACAAACTCTAGCATGTAGTCTAGAAATACTTTCCGTCTACTTGTAGCACAATGAGGAGGCTACCTATTTCATAAGAAGCTTGAGATTCGTATTCGGGAATCATAAAATCTTCTGTTCTACATGCATAGCCACGTACATACTGCGAAAGCCACCATACAGCGGATGCCGGAAAGTACCGACTATCACCGCTAGCAATTCCCCTTCCCGCTCCAGCGATGGAAAAGCGACTGTCTACACGGTATTTCTGCGTTGATGTTACAAGCTTTCAGGGATGGTCTAGAAGGGCAAAGTATCAATTTGAACATCGGGATCCTGCTCCGGAAACGACTCAGTCGGAAGCTATCCTAAAGTCGTTCTATTACCTGTTAACAGAGGGATACATGCACCGGTACCGTTGTTGCTAATATTGAAGGGTAGGCAACATTCAGGGGTGCTAGTATGGACAAAAATAAGAAAAGAATGTCGTAAACATGGGCTCTAAGGCGCGTACCTTCTGAGCTTTGCCCACTTGTCCATCTTCAAAACTGTGTGTGGAATTTTATGGGACTTAACTGCTAAGGTCATCAGTCCCTAAGCTTACACACTACTCAACCTAAATTATCCTTAACGACAAGCAAACACAGCCATACCCGAGAGAGGACTCGAACCTCCGCCGGGACCAGCTCACCAAAAAATGGTTCAAATGGCTCTGAGCACTATCAGACTTAACATCTGTGGTCATCAGTCCCCTAGAACTTAGAACTACCTAAACCTAACTAACCTCAGGACATCACAAACATCCGTGCCCGACGCAGGATTCTAACCTACGACCGTAGCAGTCGCGCGGACCAGCTCACAGTCCATGACTGCAGCGCCTTAGACCGCTCGGCTAATCTCTGTCCATCTTCGACACTGTGAAAGGCATCTGTTTTACTGCAAGCTCTTTGGTTTCCAAGCTTTGGGAGGAGGTCGTATGGACCAAACAAGAACAAAATTTCCAGTAAACATGGGCTCTAAAACTCATGTCTCAAGAGATATGCGCACTTGTTTAGTAATGTCATACTCATTGAAATGTCGAGGAATTTCAGTGCTGACACCCGCAGGGAAGCTCAACAAGATTGCGTCACAAGTATAGGTCACGAACGTCTACGGACATTATACGTGTAGTTTCCTATTGCATGCTGTGCCCAGAGAGATCAATCATCATTATCATCCTCATTAACACGCCATTAACGGGCCTTTGACGCCTACAGCAGAAAAAAAAAGAAGTAACCTCACTACTCAGGGGAAAAAAAAACCTCTAAAACTTAATATAAAAGAACGCATTACAAGAAGCACAGAAAAAATGTCATTCAGTCACAGCAGAGGAGATATCTGCTACAGGCTGTAGGCCAGTCCCCAGCTTCATCTTCCCCCGCTGTCAGCTTCACTTCAAGGACTGTTAACACTCTATCCTTCCTATGCGTCCTTGGAAGTCACCTTGGGCGTTTTCCAGCAGCTTGAGAATGGAGGGCGGCATGGGAGGGTGTGGCCAAACCACTGTAGACTCTTTTGCCCTAATATTCGGTCAACGTGTTGTTTTACAAACCGCTGGTACACGCCTTCTTCCGTTTCCTGTTCGCTATGTTCCATGGTAGTGTATAGGGTTCCATGGGTCGAAGTATCTTCCTGCCGAAGGCACAGATTGCTTCTGCAGTTGCTGCTGACGTCACCCAGGTTTCACAACGACATAAAAGTACTGGCTGTGCTACTGTATGTACAGCCGGGCTTATTCTTCTGTGATGTTCGTCGTGACTTGAATAAATTCTTGAGACTAAACAACATACGATTAGCTTTTACTATTCTTTGATGCACTTATTTCGTCACTTCACTTGTATTAGTCAGTAGGAAACCCAGTTCTTAAACTGAAATGGAAGAAAGGAGTGCCTGACAGTGTGACACAACGAGATATTTTGTTTTATCCTCAATCACCACCAGCACAGTTTTCTTCGCACTGTGGAGGAATCTGGAAGTGTCAGTGCATACATGCTCGAGGGTGTCACCAAGAATCACAACATTCTCAGGAAATTCCAGGATTGTGTCTGCTCCGACCATCTCCATTTCGCTGACTCAATCAACAGATGAGTTTAGAGACTATAAATTCCTTATCGAAATATATTTCTTTCCGTGTCCTCGTAGTTGGGCTAGACGGTTTCTGGCGCAGCTTGCAATGTTACCAAATGTATACAAGGTTGCGGATCAGAGATGGCGGCTATGTATGTGACAACATCACACTGAAATCGTGGCAGCAAATTCAAATTTCGGCAGGAAATAGGACAATTGGGGTAGCACCACTAACTTAGTTCTCCCCACCCCTCCCCAAACTCCTATGACGTCACTCACCACCATTCCGCCCCAGGAAATAGAGGGAGACAGTCAGACTCTGTTCAGCTGCTGAAGAGGAAGGTTAGGTTAGTGTATCTTATTTGTCTTTGGTGGGAAACTGAAGTAAAGAACGCTCCTAATTACATATCTGTATACACAGAGCTACACAATGAGAACCTAACATAGCTCCATATTGACGATGTCACACAACTGGTGTTAATACTGAAAAAAAAATCACAATTTCACTGGAAAGTAGTAGCAGGAGATTCAAAATAAAACCCCACATAGGAAGCTGCTTCACCTACAAGTCAAAATAAATCTCTCAACTCCACTTATAAATTGGCAGTAAAGAGCTCAGTCTAACACGATAAATGAAAGAGCGCTCTGTACTGGTACATGCAGAGAAACTGCGGAGTATTAAAAACACGAAAACTGCAGGGATGTTAAAATATCAGACTGCACATAGCGTAACACCACTTCAACTGTAAACTGCAGTCGTTTGCTGCGGGGTGTAAAAACAACACGAAACCGCTCTGTAAGCTACTGGATGCTAGCACAGCAGAGGTTAAAACCTACAACTACATGTGACGCTCGTAATCGCGTATTTAATGCAGAGCGTGGCACGGCGTGGCACGGCGTGAGGTCCCTGGCTGCCGGGGCATGACGCATCGTGTTGGTGTGGTGGCGGTGGTGTGGCTGGTTCAACGGTCTGCCGGCGACTGTGTTTTGTTCACTTTTTCCACAGCCAAGCTGAACAGTAGTGGTGCCGATGAATCTCCTGGTCTGAAACCATTTCGGATACTGAACAGTGGCGATAGTTGACTACCGAACCGAACTTGACCGGTTGACGGACAAGGGGAGGCCACGACGTTTGGAACGCGGATTTACCGCAAACTTCGTACACTCGTAGTACTCCATGAGCACAACAAAAAATGTGTAAGCGGTAGTGCGTACTTCTCAAGCGTTATAGAGAAAATCGCAAGATCATTTCGGTCGTCAAATATACAGGGTGATTCAGAAATGCATGTAAATATTTTAAGGGTGTATTTGTGAGGTAAATATAAGACAAAAATGTTCTATAAATCTTTTTCCATAAACGTTTAATTCCAGAGTTATCGTTAAAATACGAAAGTCATGTCCGTATCAAAACGACGTCAGTGCAAGCAGCAGGATGCCATATTCTGGTACGTAATGCACATACGTATCTCCCAACAGTTGATTCGAAACTGCATGAATAGTGTTTGTTTGTGTTTGCAATTGCTGTTTACTCCTACTGTACAGAAGATGGCGCTGATGTTGTTGGTAACGGAAACGTACTTCCTGTCGTTCATTCATCGTCGGAACGCTACAGGTTTCGAGCACATGATGTATTCAAACAGTGAGTATGCTGATATGCACCTTGTGATGGTGCAGCAGATGGAAACGCACTTGCAGCAAGACGAAGGTGCAGTGAGCTGTTTCCAAGACGACGGGTACCAAGTCATCAGACGTTTGTATCTGTGGACAGACGTATGCGGGAGTATGGCATTCGTCCTGGGCCACATTCAGGTCGACCACTTGAGCATGCAGTGAACGTCGAGGAACATGTTTTGGACCTGGTAGACCAAGATCCAGCCATCAGTACGAGACAAATTAGTGCAGCTGTACGACTTCCACAATCTACTGTATGGCGGCTGCTTCGGAGACAACAGTTGCATCCATTTCACCTGCACAAAGTGCACGAATTGACACCTGCAGACTATCCTCGCCGTCAGCAATTCTGCCAGTGGTTACAAGAGCGTCATTTGAATGATCCAATGTTCATTCGGCGGATATTATTCACAGATGAGGCCATGTTTACTCGTGCGGGTGTAATCAATTCGCATAATATGCACCAGTGGGCTGTCGAGAATCCTGGCGCGAGAATTGTGCGTGGATATCAACATCAATTCTCCATAAACATTTGGTGTGGTATTGTGGGGAATGACTTACTCGGACCTCATGTTCTACCTCCAAGGCTGACTGGGCACGCTTACCACGAATTTTTGGAGGGGGAATTGCCTGGATTGTTACAGGATGTCCCTCTTGCAACACGAGCCACCTTGTGGTTTATGCACGATGGTGCTCCTGCCCATTACAGCCGCAACGTAAGGGCGTACCTCAATGATACGTATCCACATCGATGGATAGGTCGCGGAGGACCAATTGCTTGGCCAGCCAGATCACCTGACCTGAACCCTTTAGACTTTTATTTATGGGGCCGACTAAAGACATTGGTGTATTCTTCTGCAGTACCGAACAGAGAAGTGCTACAACAAAGAATTGAAGGTGGTTGTGAAATTATTCGTGGAGAGTTGAACGGACTGTGTAATGTGCAGAGATCATTGCGGCGACGAGCACGGGTCTGTCTGCAAGTTCAGGGACAGCATTTTGAACATGCATTGCATTAAGATTTGTGCAAATACAGTACAGTACAGTCTGTAAATTCTTCACGTATTTTCCTTAGTTATTTTGCATTGATTTAGTTCAATCAACAGGAACTAAAGTAATACAGTATTCGCGAGGAACTGTTTCAGTTTGTTACATCACGTTTATTTACCAGTTTGCGTTTTTAGTCCAAATGCACTGTAATTAAACTGTGAACTCTGGGAAGTAAATACTTTACGTTGTATTGAATGTATTATCATGTTTTGTTCATAACTCTGTAATAAGCCAAGTATAGCAAAAATTGTATAGAACATTTTTGTCTTATATTTACCTCACAAATACACCCTTAAAATATTTACATGCCTTTTTGAATCACCCTATATATATATATATATATATATATATATATATATATATATATATATATATATATATATATATATATGTGCGTGGCGATTTTTACCATGACGCGACTGCAGCCGAGTGGTGCCGGCACGGTAGCTCAGTGTTTGCCGGCACGGTAGCTCAGCATGTTCGGTCAGAGGGTTAGCTGCCCTCTGTAACAAAAAAACTGAGTTAATGGATCAACGACGAACTAAAACGGGTGTCTTGCGACGTGCGCACCGAGCAGATAAAACGAACAAAATGAAATTTTCTTTTTTTTAAAAAAAAGCGTGTTCAGTCAGAGTGTTAGCTACCCTTCCTAATTAAAAAAGAAACTGAGCGAAAGGATCAACGAACAAACTGAGCGGGAGTCATCGGACGTCCGCTTTGAACAAATTCAACGAACAATACGGAACAAAATGTTTTTTTTATTTTCAACACAGTAAGTTTATTTACTATTTATATTACAATTGATATAATGGGAAAAATACGTGTAATCGGATGAACTTTTATTAAATTTACAATGTTGTTTCCCAATCTAATAATTTTTATTATCACAAATAATGCAATATTCGCAATTATCGACAAGTAAACGACCAAACGCATAAAGTGATACTAAAAATGTATGCTTGTCCATGATCTGAGAAATCCCTTATACCTGGAAGGAGCCCGAGACGATTTATTAGCTCCAAGTTTTGACCGGCGCAGACATCTTTCGAAAGATGTGCAATTAATCCTCGCTTTTGACATTACGAGTACAAGTTGCAGGATGGTATTTTTCGTAAAAACATGGAAAACATAAAGTTAAACGGCGCCAGCTGCACTGAATAAATGCTATGTTTCCGCATAAGCAAGGTCTTTTGACGTTTTCGGTGAAAAAACAAACCTCGTTAACATTTTCAAAAACCTCTCTTTCAGAAGATAATTTGGAAGCAAACCATTTCCTGATAATTGATTATGCAGTATCGAGTGTATTTTAATAGCATCTTCCGAGAAGCAATTTCTCATTCTCTTTCGATTAAATACGAACAGTTTTGAAGACACGGACAAGCATACATTTTCAGTATCACTTTATGCGTTTGATCGTTTACTAGTCGATAGTTATGAATATTATGTTACTTGTGATAATAAAAATTAGCAGACTGCTAAATAACATTTTAAATTTGATAAAAGTTCGTCCGATTACACATATTTTCCCATTATATCAGTTGTAACATAAATAGTTAAGAAAATGACTGTGTTGGAGATAAAAAAAACAGAAACTTACGAACGGAACTCGATCCAGCAGCTTGAACGCTAACCACGTTCTTTTTTTCTTAATTGTTCTATATTGTTCATTGCATTTGTTCAGAGCGGACGTCCGATGATACCCATCCGGTTAGCTTGTTGATCCGTTCGCTCAGTTTCTCTATTCGAAAGGGTAGCTAACGCCCTGAACGAACAAGCTGAGCTACCGTGCCGGCATCAGGCGGCTGCAACCGCTTCATGGTAAAAATCGACACGCACAGATATATATATTTGACGACTGAAATTATCTTGCGATTTTCTCAATAAAGCTTGAGAAGTAAGCGCTACTGCTTACACATTTTGTTGTCCTCATGGAGTACTACGAGTGTACGAAGTTTGCAGTAAATCCACGTTCCAAACGTTGTGGCCTCCCCATGTGTGAGTAGCAAGCTGCATTTAGTCGGTTATATTTTGATAGGATATTCCTTTAACATTTTCTATAACGTGTCACAAGATTGTCGAAAATCAGTGTAGATAAATTGTAATTCGTGACTGTACTCGTAAAATTTCTCTATTAGCCGCCTCAGGGTAAGCACGCGGTTAACAGTCAACCTTCCAGAGAGGAAACAACATTCACAGTGGCCTACGGTTCTCACAGTCATAGGTTTCATGCGGTTCAGCAGAAGCGTTGTACGGACTTTATAAAAAAAAATTCAAGCAATGAAATCCGTCGGTATTTGGGTTCTTACATAGCATCACCCTTCTTGAAGATGGGATAGATAATTGCTCCCCTCCATTCTTCGGGAATTATTTTTACTGTCCGGGAGGTAGATGTTAACAGCTTGATAGGTAGGATCTGCGAGTGGCACAAAAAGCTATAGTTAAAAGCATTAATCATTTATCATCAATGTGTAAGTGCTGTAAAGTGAGGGCAGTCTATTGGAGATCTACTACAAATATTTAAAAGTAAGTAATACAGAGGCTGTTGTGGTGTGCTACACTTCAAAGTGCGTTCCGTTTCGGAAGTCCTTTATACAAATAATGCCATGGAAGACTGCATATGTAAAAAATTATCTTCTGAGGCATAATACTGCGGCTAATTCCTTTTTTTCAGTAATCAAATGTTCAAATGTGTGTGAATTTCTAAGGGACTAAACTGCTTAGATCATCGATCCCTAGGCTTACGCACTACTTAAGAACAACACGCACACCCATGCCCGAGCGAGGACTCGAACCTCCAGCGGGAGGTTCAGTAATCAGTAAACAATCTTCCGTTTGCTTAAATATGAACTGAATGTGAGATTTTGTATCTATGACCATCTGAACATCCCAACATAAACTGTTCCGCATAATATTAGATTTCCAGAAACTGCTGTATTACAAGATTAATTAGTAATTTAGCCTCATTACTTATTTTAACGTTGAATTACGTAATATTCAACAAGGAGGAGTAGCCACACTGGATACAGTGTCAGAGATTGCACCATCACAGGTCACGAGGTAGGCGCACCTTGTTTTCACACATCTTCGATCACAGAAACCATAAATACTAGAAACGAACTATATACAAACAGTGTCACGCTAGCATTCAAAGTGTAACATGATTTTATATTTTGAGACACTGTACAGATTAAAGAGTTCTAATCGTTTAAGAAATAAATCATTTTAGACGCAGTTTGACAAGGGAACTGAATGGGTCCTCTGGTCCAACTGAAACGATCATTGACGGTCACTGCTTCTATTCGGCTAATTGGTGACCATTTTCAGCTATTCATCAACCTCATGTTTCAAAACACCGTTGGAATTTTTATTGATGATGTGAGTTAACGAGCATATCGCTCTCATTTAAGTATACGGCTGAAAGAGTCAGCCTTTAGGAACTGTGAAACGAACCCTGTCGTCCAGGACCGTGTGCTACAAAGAGCGCAGATACGCCACGGGGAGATGAGGATATTGACAGGCGTCTATTGTGCTGAATGAGGCCTAAGCGCAGCAGTGTGCGAGTGAGACAAACGAGAGCCTATGTCATGGGGAAACCCCACAGAAACTGCTTGTGGCCAGGAAGACGTAGCAGTATTTTCATCATGGCAACGACAACAGCAACCGTTAAGAAATTGCCTCGGATGAAAAACAGCCCAGAGTTGCACTAAATTATGTTTATCTTAAACCTTGACCATGGTTTCTGCTATAATATTATAGTCTTCTTCAGAAGTCATGAATACACGAAAAATGTCTTAGCCCAGCGGCTGCATCAAGACCGATGAAATGAACTTCAACAGACATAATAATGTTTCGAAACTAAGTAGATTTACGTATGACAGCGTATGTCCTCTGCCAATACCTCTGTTATACTGGGCGCCCAGTATAACAGAGGTAGTGGCGGGAATCATACGGTGCCATATGTAATTTTTCATGTATTTCTGTGTGTGACTTCTGAAGAAGACTATATTATTATAGCAGAAACCATGGTCAAGGTTTAAAATAAACATAATTTAGTGCAACTGCGCTCTGTTTTTCATTCGAGACAAGACGTAGCAGTGTTAAATGTGACGGACCTAAGATCAGCGACAAAGGGGAACATTTATGAAAACTATTTAATTCTGTGGTAATTCAGGGAATGAGGCCACAGTAATTTTAATCTACCATCCACCATAAACTTTCATGGTGATCCCAATAAAACTTAAATAGTGATTATATCTAGGATGGTTCAGGATTTACTGTTAAAGCGAAATTAACAAGATTTGTAACAAAGACCTGAATGGTAAAATCTAAACGCTTTGGTAGATCTTAACGATCGACATTTCATATAGAGGCGCATCATTAAAATGACAAATGTTGTAAATATCAACTCTGTAACTTTATTTCTTTACAAGATATAGTAAATTTAAATTGTCAGTATTTTCAATTAAGCATCAGATCATCATTTCCTTCACACAAAACACATTTAACGATGGCAGCATGACACTTTATTGAATCGTTACGTAATAAAACATTTGTTGTAAATTTTAGTGCATAACAGTTACTTTTGCTCATTATTTATTTATCAGAAAGCACATTGGTGCAAGGCTGCTGGCCGTGGCATAGAAAGCTAAGAAGGAAATTGTATTGGCTCTATGTAAAAGAATTTAACATTTATTTTGTAGAGGATATTATTGTTACTTTATTTGGAACGTGAAAGTGGTCAACCTTTGATTATTTAAATGTTTTAAAATGTAGCCAATCAGATGGACGGCTTCAGGGAAGGGAACTGCCCTAGTCAGTTGAGCGACGATGTTCGGCACTCGGGAAACGCTCCGGAAAAGGGCAGACAGACGGGGCTGGTGGAGACGCGATAGCGGTCGGTCGGTCTTAGGCAGCTAGGAAGTGAAACGACTTGGAAAATTTCGCGTTGTGTGGCATCGCGAAACTTAGTCTCTGAGCGGTGAGCAGCCGCGCGCCTGGTGTGGATAACTCTTCGCATGGTTAACTAGGTGGAATACTGGACTCGTAATTCGCAGTGAGACTGTCTATAATCGAACTGTGTCACATGGGTATGCGCTCGACTGTAATAGTTATTCTAAATACGCCCACTTTCGCTATTAGTTTGCTTTCTGAATGAACATTATTCTGACCAAATCGCAACTGTGTGGCCTACATCTTTTATGGGTCGCTAATTTAGCTCCCGATATTACTATTACTGTTGTTATATGTTATATTAACGTATGTTTCATACAATGTCCCAAAGTTGTCATCAGCTAGACAAATTGTAAGTAGGCTGTTTAGGTTTTTATATTGGTAACGCCACATAGCGCTCTGTATGGAAATCACTGGCTGTGCTGTGTGCAGTCTGTGGCTGGTTTGCATTGTTGTTGGCTATTGTAGTGTTGGGCTGTTGGCTGTTAACAGCGCGTAGAGTTGCGCAGTTGGAGGTGAGCCGCCAGCAGTGGTGGATGTGCGGAAGTGAGATGGCGGATTTTTGCCTCCAAAGAACTCTTTAATTTTCCTGTAGGTGGTATCTAACTTTCTCCAGGTTATTCATGCTTCTATAATTTCACATTTATCCTCCAGTTAATCCTCCTTAGCCATTTTTCACTTTCTATCAAACTAATTTTTAGAGGTTTGTAGTCCCTCTCTCCTGTTTCATTTTTATATTTTCTCCTTGTGCCAAAATTCAGTATCTCTTGTAATATCCAAGACTTTCCCCTAGGCATTGTCTTCTCACCTCCTTGATCTCAGCTGCCGTCATAATTTTATCTCTCAAAGCTACACATTCATCTTATACTGCACTCCTTTTCCATGTTTCAGTGCATCGCTTGTACCCATTAGGAAATAGGTGACATAATACGCTACATTTGGATTTCATTTGTTTAAAGCTAACTCATTTTATGAATCGTGGATTCGAATTATTTATAAATTTAAGTAAATTACTTACTGTTGGAAAAAAAATTATAGCGCGTGTTCCTCTGTGTACTACCCTGCTTCGTTTTGAGCAAAGTACGAGCAAGCTGCATGCACCAGGACGAACCTAAGTGAACTTCGGAAAATTTTCCTCTGCGTGAAACAGCGAAGCACAGTTTTGCTTCATTTTCTGGAGGACGGTGTTTTGTCTGGCAGCAGTGGTGCGAGAATTACGTGGCTTAGTTCACTCATTTACATAATATCTCTGGACTTTTAGCTGGATTTATGGAGGTGCAAACTCGGTCGTTGGTCTTTGTATTCAGCCAGGGGCATTAGTGTTGCAGCTGGTGGCTCACGCAGGTTTTAGCGCTGGATAAAGTTTAAGTAAAAACACTAAACTGCAACACATTCCCTTCGGCATAACACAGGTTTGGTTTATTTACCAGAGCGAAAAGAGCGGAGGAAGGTGCAATGTTCAGCAGCCCACTCTTCTTGAGCATTTATACTGAGAGACGTAAATATTTGCCTTTAGCTAGGCAGACTGTAGCTGTGACACGCGTTTATGGTGTTTCTGAGAATTAGCAATCCATCTTAATGAAAATTGTCACTGTAACTTTCAATTTGAACTACCGTACTTTATCTTATTTATGTAAATATTACTACTACCAGTGCACGAAACAAAAAAACTAATGTGTTTTTCCAAACAGTCTTATTGAAAATAACCATGAACTTAATTAACGTGACTAGTCTCCTGATTACCTTGTTTCGCGCAATGGAGTGCCTGTAGGGCTGCTCAGCGAGTCACGGACTCATTGTCGCGCAACACCTTAGAAGCTGAAATTTATCATAAAAAGCGCACAAAAGAAGTAAATTCTTCAAACCACTGCATAAGCGTGAGGAAAGCTACTATGAACAGAGACGAATGTAACGTGGAAAAGGAGAGAATGTAAATTATTTTAACTGAATTACTCTTAATTAGGAATGCGGTGTCTCTAATTTGAAAATTATTATTATTATTGTAATGGTTACATCTGAATAAACCCAGGTATTGTCTGGAAATTAGCTGGTAAAATTTTGCATGGTTTCTGAGCCTACCGCCTTCGTGCACGACGTAAATTGCAGAATAATATTTGGCTACATTTACATTAGTAATCATGAATTGAGTCTTGCATCTAATTACTGTGATTGTGTGGCATAAATACTGTTATAAGCAGTGACCACGAAAAAATAAACGATTTCATGACGATAAGTGGGCGTAATTATGTCTGCTAAAAGTACCTACTTTCGCACCATAAGTCAACTATGCCTCTGCTGTAAATGACTATCATTGTAAATATTTCTCACTATAATGATTTAACTGTTCACCGTCAAACACCTTTTCTTTATAACACGATCTGAAATTACGTCTTGGTTGCTTCGTAGCCAGGCCAGCCGAAAAATCATTTCTTTTACACCTACTTATTTCGATGTGAATCGAATCTCCTCCATGTGCGCAGACTCCTGAAATAGAAATATTATTGTTGCGCCAATGTGAAGAAAAGTATTAAAATTCAAACTTGACACATAATGGCGGCTGTCTTGTAGCATCTGCGATGCTTTATTGTCTCGACTGCCCAGCGTGCTAGAGTTGCTGTAAATGCTTCGTTAGTTGAGACAGGGCGATTACAACCACCAAATCAAAGCATTAGGTCACAAGTAAAAACATATTAATTAGATGCAGAACTATTTTATAATAACGACAGTGTCAGAGAAAGAGCGCCAGAGAGGATGTCGACAGAGACACTATCGCAATGGCGCAACTACACTCCTGGAAATTGAAATAAGAACACCGTGAATTCATTGTCCCAGGAAGGGAAACTTTATTGACACATTCCTGGGGTCAGATACATCACATGATCACACTGACAGAACCACAGGCACATAGACACAGGCAACAGAGCATGCACAATGTCGGCACTAGTACAGTGTATATCCACCTTTCGCAGCAATGCAGGCTGCTTTTCTCCCATGGAGACGATCGTAGAGATGCTGGATGTAGTCCTGTGGCACGGCTTGCCATGCCATTTCCACCTGGCGCCTCAGTTGGACCAGCGTTCGTGCTGGACGTGCAGACCGCGTGAGACGACGCTTCATCCAGTCCCAAACATTCTCAATGGGGGACAGATCCGGAGATCTTGCTGGCCAGGGTAGTTGACTTACACCTTCTAGAGCACGTTGTGCGGCACGGGATACATGCGGACGTGCATTGTCCTGTTGGAACAGCAAGTTCCCTTGCCGGTCTAGGAATGGTAGAACGATGGGTTCGATGACGGTTTGGATGTACCGTGCACTATTCAGTGTCCCCTCGACGATCACCAGAGGTGTACGGCCAGTGTAGGAGATCGCTCCCCACACCATCATGCCGAGTGTTGGCCCTGTGTGCCTCGGTCGTATGCAGTCCTGATTGTGGCGCTCACCTGCACGGCGCCAAACACGCATGCCACCATCATTGGCACCAAGGCAGAAGCGACTCTCATCGCTGAAGACGACACGTCTCCATTCGTCCCTCCATTCACGCCTGTCGCGACACCACTGGAGGCGGGCTGCACGATGTTGGGGCGTGAGCGGAAGACGGCCAAATGGTGTGCGGGACCGTAGCCCAGCTTCATGGAGACGGTTGCGAATGGTCCTCGCCGATACCCCAGGAGCAACAGTGTCCCTAATTTGCTGGGAAGTGGCGGTGCGGTCCCCTATGGCACTGCGTAGGATCCTACGGTCTTGGCGTGCATCCGTGCGTCGCTGCGGTCCGGTCCCAGGTCGACGGGCACGTGCACCTTCCGCCGACCACTGGCGACAACATCGATTTACTGTGGAGACCTCACGCCCCACGTGTTGAGCAATTCGGCGGTACGTCCACCCGGTCTCCCGCATGCCCACTATACGCCCTCGCTCAAAGTCCGTCAACTGCACATACGGTTCACGTCCACGCTGTCGCGGCATGCTACCAGTGTTAAAGAGTGCGATGGAGCTCCGTATGCCACGGCAAACTGGCTGACACTGACGGCGGCGGTGCACAAATGCTGCGCAGCTAGCGCCATTCGACGGCCAACACCGCGGTTCCTGGTGTGTCCGCTGTGCCGTGCGTGTGATCATTGCTTGTACAGCCCTCTCGCAGTGTCCGGAGCAAGTATGGTGGGTCTGACACACCGGTGTCAATGTGTTCTTTTTTCCATTTCCAGGAGTGTATTTAAAATGGCGGCAGGCCCCGTCCACTCTGGCTTCAAAACAACGTACAGTGTTAGTCTGTAATGCTACCTTCTTTTTTTATATACCTCTATGGTTTCGTAGCATATTATATCGTCTCTGTTGCCACTGATTTCCTCCAAAGTAACATTACGTAGAATTATCAGTCCTATATTGCGTGTCCAGTGATTTTCTTTTTCACTAAATGTTACAATATGCAGAGTTTCCTTTATTGAAGTTGCTCAGTTCATTAATTCGCAACAAATATAAAAGTGCTCGTGACAAATACATATTAGAACGCTATAGGGCGCCTTGGAATTGCCATATATACATCTAAACATTGTCTACAATGAGCGTTCCACTAGCGTTCCTGTTTATTTTTTAAAACAGGCATCGTATAAATAGTACTTCGCGGTTTGGGTTCACGTTCATTAACAGCTCATGGTAAGATTATTGTTCACAGACTTGTACAGATAACATCTACGTAGTTTATCATCTAATGTTCAGTTTATGAAAATTTTAAGGAAATTTCATCACATCTACTGTCTTACATGATGCAGTTAACGCTTTTGAAACTTATATACTAATATTTGCCGCTGCTTATTATTACGTATATTATTGCAGCTTAATTTGCTTCTTATTTTCAGGGCTGCTTGAAAGTACACAGTTTTGTAGCCGTTGTTACAGACCAGTTTCATTTGAAGTGGAAATTTATTAGCTTGAGGCGTCAGAAAGTTTGTGGTCCCTCCACTGGGGAAACCGCTAGAAAAACCAGGAAAGGACTTATCTCCACTACTAGTTGGCTCAGATATTACTTTTGTCTAGCACTTGTAAAATATTTGATTCAATGAGAACTATTAAGCTAATATTTTAGAGCCATTTATAAATATATAGATCAAACGTGATGCATAATTATTTTTGCTACAAGCATGAAGTTTGAGAGAATTTCTCCGAAGAGTTTGTTTTTCCAATTCTACAATGAATATTTTAAATTTTTCAGATATCTTCTGCGTCGTGTAAGCCCTCCGATGACGTGGGCGAAGTTTTGCTGCGTCGTCGTTGCAGTCTCGCGTAGATGTTGAGAAACGCCCGGCAGCAGCAGTGGACTGAACTCCGAACCCTCAAGCGACGACTTCTTATAGCTGCTGCCGCCAACTTCTCGCTGTCTCCTTCCCGCGCGCTTGGACTGCTTTCGATAGTGCAACTCCGTGATATGTGCCTATGAAACTGTTTGAAGTACGGAATTACACACTGATTAACCTAGACGTTGCATAGTGATGGATGAAACACTTGAGGATTATGTATTATTATTGTTTATTCAGGACCAGTTCTGAAGATGAAGTGGCTTGGCGACTTATTCTCAAACATCTTCCACATTTATGGAACATGCCTTCGTTTGCACTACGCATAAGATTATATACATAAACGCACTGTTGTCCGCGTCGCCGAAAGGAGGTACGCGGATTGTTGACTGCGAGTGAATCTCAGCAGTCTGAAACACACTGACTTCAACTTATCCGTACGTTACCACAGCCTGTACAGTTTCCACTTTCTCAGAGGTTTTGTATACATGTCTTTAATACACAGCATGGGTTTACGAGACAACAAGGGTTACATCGACATTTCCATGTAGTCACGATTTTTACACACAACGTTCAATATTGCACTGTTTTCTACCAAGAAATGTTCATTCATCATTACACACATGTTATCAAGTACAGTTTAAAGTCACTAACACGCTTTTGGTTTAAAGTTCTCGTTAGTAACCAGACTGCAGATAACTTGTACTTTGTTTATGAAGTCTATTCGGCTTATGGACGAGAATATCCTTTTTATAAGCATAATATACACATGTCTGTAATTTTGACTTTGGTGTATATGCTACATTTTTTTATTCACCCAAGTCAAATAGCATATCACAGGAATATTACATACTGGTTGCGGACCCTGGCCTGACTTTATAAAAAATTTTACCATACAGCCAAACTCTAATTGTAATTACTGTCACAAGTTAAATCTATTCGGAGATTAAGTTAATAGGACGGCAGCATATGTTCGCTGTTACAACAACACATGAACATCCCGCAACTAAAGAACAATGGCATCCGTATGGAGCTGTGCGTGGAGAAGGCACGCTCCTTTTCTGTACGATTTTATTCTTGTGCAATGCACAGAAGACAGTATTTAACACAAAATCTCTACATATGAGTTTAAATTTCCAAATATCTTCGTTTACGTGGCATTCAAACATGGTAATAAACAGATTTACATATAAACGTAGTGAAACTTTAAATGAAAAATATTAATTACTGCTTAAGGCACTTTACTTTTCAGTTCAATACTTACTTTGACCTGTAATAGGTCCTGTCTACGATGTGGACTTTCCTTTGGTACTCTAAATTATACTGCTGGAGGTATTTCTTCCTTTGTCTGCAAATGATCAATCCAGGTTGATATGTCGCCGTCGCGTTCTCGCTTCCCGAGCTCGGGTTCGATTCCCGGCGGGATCAGGGATTTTACTTGCCTCGAAATGACTGGGTGTTTGTGTTGTCCTCATCACTTCATCACCATTCATACACGTGGGAGATTCGACTGAACAAAGGTTGGGAATTTGTGCGGGTGCTGATAACCGCGTAGTTGAGCGCCCCACAAACCATCCAGGTTGATGACCAGGTAACACACACAGTGCACATTTGTCATGCAAATGACTGATAAAACACCTACTGCACTAAACTTGCATCCACTATTTAAAACTTATGGCTATTGCATATACTTCTTTGAGTCTTTGTAGGACTACAAACCTTTTACTCTCATTGTCTTGGTGTCAGCTATTCTTATTATCCTGTATGGCCCTGCATATAGCAATGGCCACCTGTTGTTGCTTTTATGCATAATAGGTGGCTTGGGGTGAGACCTCAACCACATCATATCTTTTACTTCAAATGATAGTGCATTCCTCACACTATGGTCAAATTTTAATTTCCTGCCTCTGGTACCCTTCGATACGTTAGCCAAGACTTTCGCGTAGCTCTGTTCTTTGGACTTTTCTATCCTACGGCGTGCGGTAGATTATTATGAATCTTCCCAAAGACTATCACATAATCCGCCTACTTGATGTGCTGGCAGGGTATGTAGATTCTTTTAAATCTAAAATCCTTTTGAATCCTCTCCACCGGCCTTCCTTTTGGGTGGAAGTTTAATATTAACAGCTGCTTAATTGCCTGTTCCCTTAAGAAATGTTTCCATCTGAAAGCGGTAAAATAAGAAGCATTGTCGGATACTATAGGCTGAGGTTTACCGTATGTCAGGTATGTAGTTCTTTAACATATTCGAATTATTGGCTATGCTGTGAACGTTTTTAGAGTGTCGTTTTTGGCCTGAGAAACTTTCTTAAGTAATTCTACACTCATTACGTTCATAGAAGCACCTGTGTGTATAATTATATTGACAGGTAGGCCACAGATGTCCCTTCTGCTATGGCCCGTACAGCGTCTCTATCCGTCTCTTGACAAGAATGCTGTTCATTCAGCAAATCTCGCTTTATGTCTAGGTCATCGTTGTACCTCAACACTGATACGTCATTGCCATTAGTATAAGTTATGTTGCTCTCACGCCGCTGCACGGCCAATAATGAAGAGCGCACTGCGGCCGAATCTAGTTTAATGGAGCCCAACCGGGCAGACTTCCTTCCGTTACTTCGACTATGCGCCCGTTTTGATCAGAATTCTGTCATTGTTGTGCATGCGTGTTTAGCCCTTGTGCAATTGGTTGGCTGTAATTACTTTCCATGTTCTAATTGCTAGGCGGTGGTCCCTGAGTTGTATTTCCAGTTCGAGAATATCCTCCTTCCTTGTATTTGTGCAATTCACACTATTATTAGACCTTAGTCGTATCTCTCCTCGTGGCCCCTTATTAGGTTAAATGACTGGTTGCCATGACTGTTTTGTTGTCTACTGTTGTCGCGGTTGTAATCACTCTTTCTACCAGTACCACTGCCCTTGCTATGCGGTGGATGGTTGTTTTTATTTCGCTTGTTTGGAGATGCGTTACCGTTTCCTTGCTCACTACTGTGCCTCATGTCTTCCTTTTTAAGGTAAGCAGAGTCAAACACGGACATAAATTGCTCAAGTTCATTTTTCGATACGTTGATAATCTTTTCTTTGCTGTTGTGAGGTAACCTATCCTTCAATAAGCGAATGACGTCTCCATTAAAGATCGGTTCATCCCAGTAACGCCTATTATTTATCTACCTTTCCAAATGCTTCATCAAAGAACTGTGTTTTGAATTATATATTTCTGGGCTGTAGATCTGTTTAAGTAAACGATCTTAAGCAGTGGTTGACCAGAATTTCGCTGGAAATGCTTTTTCGATTTGTTTTTGTGCATGACAATATTCTGCCACCTGTGTGTTCCACAATATTGGTTCACCTTGAGTGTGAGACAGAATAATTTCCCTCTCACTCCAAGCGTTAGGTAATATATTTTTAAAACTTCGAAAAAACACAACCGGGTGAACAGATTTCGCTTCATCAATATAAGGTTAAAACTATCTATGCGTAATCAAGTTTTCTTCAAGTAATAAGTCAGAAACTAGAAGTCGTGCCGTCGCAACTGATGAATGTTGTCTATTGATATTTGTGCTCGAATACCCACGAAAAATCCGACTCATTACTATACATACCTTCACGTAGCACACCACAGTTTACAGTATGCCTATGATTTTCTACTCGACTGCGGTTTGTGCCAAAACACTCTCTAGCACTTCGCTGACGGAACGTGTTACTATGTTTTATTTATTTATTTATTTATTTATTTATTTTTTATTATGACTCAGCTGTAGCGGAACTCATGTTGCTTGGGATTTCGCTTGTCAGGCTCTGTATCGGACACTTTATTTGGATTTCTACCGAATCAGTAATCTCTTTATCTCTGCTACCTAACCATTATTGAATTCAAATTCTCTTTTCTTTGCTTCCTCATCAAATTTTTGTTCGGCAGTTTTAGGTGTGTCTACTGCAAGATTACCAAACCGCTCGGTTAGAGACGGTACTTCTTCCTGTACAGTCAAGCGTCCGGCTTGTGAAGTTTCCAGATCCTGGACCAGGACTGAACCAAATTTGGTGTACCTTTGCACACCCTTTTTCATTCTGTAAATCCATCTTTTATTTCTCTCATTTCAGCAACTAATTTCCTAACACACTCTATTCACGTTCTGCTTGTAAGTGATCGTGTTCTGCTTTACGTTTAACTAATTTTTCTTCCATTACCTTATCACCTTTTGTAAATTAAATGTCCTCCAGGTCTGTAGGCTTCTTTGAAAAAGGAAATGCAAGCAGCGCGGCTCTAAAGCAAAGTATCAAAATTCAAAGTTGCCACGTAATGGCGGCTATCTTACAACTTCTGCTACGCTACGTTGTCTCGACAGCCCAGAGTGCTGGAGTTGTTCTAAATGCTTCGTTCTTTGACATAGGGCGATTACAACAACGAAATGAAAGCATTAAATACAGCGCCAGAGAGAGAATTTCAAGGAAAGAGAACTTATCACAGCGGTATTTCTGTATACAGGGTGTTACAGAAAGGTACGGCCAAACTTTCAGGAAACATTCCTCACACACAAATAAAGAAAAGATGTTATGTGGACATGTGTCCGGAAACGCTTGATTTCCATGTTAGAGCTCATTTTAGTTTCGTCAGTATGTACTGTACTTCCTCGATTCACCACCAGTTGGCCCAATTGAAGGAAGGTAATGTTGACTTCGGTGCCTTTACAGGTACGACACAATATGTGGTTCATGCACGATGGAGCTCCTGGACATTTCAGTCGAAGTGTTCGTACGCTTCTCAGCAACAGATTCGGTGACAGATGGATTGGTACAGGCGGATAAATGCCATGGCTTCCACGCCCTCCTGACCTCAACCCTCTTGACTTTCATTTATGGGGGCATTTGAAATCTCTTGTCAACGCAACCCCGGTACCAAATGTACAGACTCTTTGTGCTGGTATTGTGGACGGCTGTGATACAATACGCCATTCTCCAGGGCTGCATCAGCGCATGAGGGATTCCGTGCGACGGAGGGTGGATGCGTGTATCCTCGCTAACGGAGGACATTTTGAAGATGTCCTGTAACAAAGTGTCTGACGTCACGCTGGTCCGTCTGTTGCTGTGTGTTTCCATTCCATGATTAATGTGATTTGAAGAGAAGTAATAAAATGACCTCTAACATGGAAAGTAAGCATTTCCGGACACATGTCCATACATCATAATTTCTTTCTTTGTGTGTGAGGAATGTTTCCTGAAAGTTTGGCCGTACCTTTTTGTAACACCCTGTATATACAGGGTGTTTCCGTAACAGAGTGTAAAAATTTAACAGGACATAGAGAATGCTCCACTGAACGATTTAAGGTAAGAAACCTGGGGTGGTAGAAGCCAGCATTAGGAGATAATATGAATAAAATCACGTTACTGCGTACTCTTTCATTTGCAATGACACAACGAACGTACCATTTGTACTGTATCTTACAAAATGTGCTGAAACTAACGGCCGTCAACCTCAACGTAAGCATGACATCAGCGAACAAGAGTGTGAAGCATCTACAATTCTGGCAAATAATTCGATCTCCGTATCCGCAGGGTCTCACACACAAGTGACTTTAGATATCGTCATAGGGAATAATCAAAGGGATTCAGGTCAAGTGACCTCACAGGCCGTCGAATAGGACCTCCCCTTTCAGTCCAGTGATCAGGAAATACAGCAATGAGGTTGTTGCTGACATCCACACTGAAGTGTGGACCGTCATGTTGTATCCACATCCACTCACAATCAACCAAGTAGAGGTGGTCATTCAGGTGACCAGCTAGAAGATACGGCCCAATGAGACTGTCGCCTGCAATGCCGGCCCAGACGTTCATAGCAAAATGTACTTGACGGTGTGACTCTGCTACAGCGTGAGGATTTTCCTCACCCCACACATGGCTATTCCTGCTGTTACAAATATCATCACTATCAAATGAGGCCTCGTTAATAAGCAGTACGATCGGTTCTTGGAGGAACCACTGACACAATGCTACAATTGGTGCAAAGTCAGTGACAAGCATTGCACGGATTCGTTGTGGCTGATACATGTCTAATTGGTCTTGGTGGAGTACTCGCCTCACGCTAGAATGTGCAGTGCTCAATCACGTGCAATACGACGGGTACTTGTAGTGTGGTCCGATGCAACACGTTCCATTTCGTCCTATTAAAAATCGGGTGTGCGTGTGGTCTTCGTGTTGCCAGGTCTCTCGTGTTTCTTTTCAGTGAACCAGTCTCCCGCATTTTTCGATCGAGAGAAATAAACAATCGTGGTGACGGATGATGCCTGTTAAGAAGTCATACCCTGTACAGCCATTCAGCAGCGACAGCGGTGCAACGTACTCTTCTTCCCCTTACACAGGGTGCTTGACAGTGAGTTCTGCGAAACGGTACCGGCACTGCTCCATCGTATCGTACTGCACGTCGCTGAGTAATCAATGGATCTGTCGCTGATTCATAGGACGTTCTGTCATGGGACAACATAAATACGATACAGCAGAGACATCTTATGGACACGTAAAGTAAACAAAACCTGCATCAAGGCTTCCTAGTAATCAGATTCGTTCTCCTTGATTCCCTTCCAGGAAATAAAGAATGTACAAGTAACTAAACAACACAGTACGTAAACTGGTGCGCACGTCCGTTGTCAATAAGCTGGAAAACAGTAATGCTAGATAAAGCGACAGATAAATTTACTTCCATATCTCCTTAATCTGGCTTCTCCCACCTCAAATTCTTCAGTGAAGTACTCTCCACGTCCTGTTATATTCTTACACTCTCTTACGGAAACACACCGCATATATACTGAAGAGCCAAAGAAACTGGCACACCTGCCTAATATCGTGTAGGGGCCCCACGAGCACTATGAACTGGAGGGAACTGATACTATGAATCCTGCATGGCTGTCTATAAATATGTAAGAGTGTGAGGGGGTGGAGATCTCTTCTGAACAACACGTTGCAAGGCATCCCAGATATGCTCAATAATGTTCAGGTCTGGGGAATTTGAAGGCAGCGGAAGTGTTTAAACTCATAAAGGAGTTCCTGGAGCCATTCTTTAGCAATTCTGGATACGTGGGTTGTCGCATTGCCCTGCTGGAATTGCCAAGTCCGTCGAAATGCACAAATGACATGAATGGATGCAGGAGATCAGACAGGATGCCTTACGTACGTGTCATCTGTCAGAGCATCAGGGGTCCCATATCACACCAACTGCACACGATCCACAGCATTACAGAGCCTCCACTACCTTGAACAGTCCCCTGCTAACACGCAGAGTCCAAGGATTCAGGAGCTTTTCTCCATACACGTCCATCCGCTCAAGACAACTTGAACCGATGATCGTCCCATCGAGCAACATATTTCCAGTCGTCAACAGTCCAATGTCGGTATCGACGGACCCAAGCGAGGCGTAAAGCTTCGTGCCGTGCGGTCATCCAAGGTACACGAGTGGGCCTTCGGCTCCAAAGCTTATATCGATGATGTTTCGTTGAATGGTTCTCAAGCTGACGATAATTGATGACCCAGCGTTGAAATCTGCGGAAGGATTGCTCTTCTGGCACGCTGAATGAGTCTCTTCAGTTGTCGTTGGTAACGTTCTTGCAGGATCTTTTTCTGGCCCAGCGATGTTGGAGATTTGATGTTTTTCCGGAATCCTAATATTCAAGGTACACTCGAGAAATTGTCGTACGTGGAAATCCCCACATCATCTCGACCTCGGAGATGCTGCGTCCCATAGTTCGTGCGCCGTCTGTAACACCACTTTAAAACTCACTAGATAACCTGCCACTGTAGCAGCAGTACCCGATCTAACAACTGCGCCAGACACTTGTTGCGTCATTGTGTTGCTCTATTGTCATTGGTTTTCTCCAAAGCAACATTTCGTAGAACTGGCAAGCTTACATTCTATGTCGATTGATTTTCTTTTTTTACTAGTTATTACATTATATAGAGTTTCTTTTATTGAAGTCATTCTGTTCATTAATTCGTAAAGAATATAAAATGTTCGTGATAAATACACATGGGGACTCTACAGTAATACCAAGATATGTCCAGCTTACTTATAAGAGAAATCTACGGATTAATAGAGCTACTACTACTACTACTACTACTACTACTACTACTACTATTACTAAGCTGGAGTATTTGCATGAGCTAGCCTAAAATTTGAATTATTAATCGATCGTTACGTAAACTCCAAAACAAGTGGCCGGCAAGTGATCGACAAACACAAAATCCACACTGATTGTTTGTCGTATGTATGAATTTAATTTACTTCGATGACCACCAAAGAGAAATTGGCATACATACGAAATGTACTGGCAGTATCAAGTACGGAATAACTTTTCAACACACTTCACCTACTCACCGTACAAAGATTCAGATATTGCATGTAATCGCCGCATTTCGATTCTCGTCCATTCAAACGAGTGATAGGATGAAAGATGTTTCAGAAACACATCATGCTACTGAGCTGTGCTCGTGTTCGCGCCATCATGTATTTTACACCCTGTTTTTAACGTACTTCCACCTCCCTACATTAATTTAAATTACTACTGTCTCTGAGTTCCTCCTTTGCCTGACCGTGGGCAGCGCTAGCGGCTCGTATCGATATATCCCCTGTTCTAGTGTCTTTGCTGGACTGCTATTACTTCCCGGTCGTTGTCTGTCGTGAGGCGAACTGGGTCGAGAGTTGGGGGGCCTACCAGTCAGTTGGAAAGCGTATGGAGCGCTGTTCGAACGTGCCAGTCGGGGAGTTGTAATGCGGCACTAGTGCAGTCGGGTTGGAGCAGCAGTGACCTCTGCGTCGACATGGGTCGCCCGACCATTGCCGTCACGCATCACTTGAGCCGGCCCAAGGTCTTGATGGAACGTCGGTCGGTCGTCCAACCGGACAGCGCATTTTGGCTCGCCGATCGTTCATGAGTCGGCTGTGTGTGTGTGTGTGTGTGTGTGTGTGTGTGTGTGTGTGTGTGTGTGTGCGTGATAAATACATCAACTCCCGATTTGTCTTCGTATGTGCTTAGTTGCTGTCGGGTATCGTTCTGGTCTTCGTGTAAGTGTTTGTTGGGTTGTGTGTGTAGCTGGTGATTTCCACCGATGTTGTCGGCATTCTGAGAGGAGTCGGTCGGTTGCTGCGGACCAGGGAATTTATCTCTACGGGGTGCTGGGTCCGCTGCCGGTCCCTGCGCAGTGTCGGAGCGGGTGTGGAGCTGTCTGATTGCTATGAGCTTCGTGGTTCGCCGACCCAGGACGTCCGAGTTGAGTAGTGGTTTCAAGTATCCAAGCCATGTCCATCCATGTTGTGTGGTTCGTTTCGGTGGTTCGCAAGCAAGGCGTTTTCTCGGTCGGTCCGTCTCTCACCCTTGGTTGGATTCCGACGGAACAAGTATAGTTGGGCTCACCACCTGTCTCGCCTAAGTGAACGAGGGCAGACTGATCTCCCTGGAGGCTTCTGAGCGCCACTGGTCTTTAATTATCTGTTTTCAGCTACGTAAAATTTAAGGCTTATGGTTATTTTTCTTGAAAATTTTGGATAATTAATTCTTAAATTTATCTTTCAAGCTTAAACATTGTGGCCTTCTGCCTTTAAAAGTCTACGTCTACATCCATACTCCGCAAGCCACCTGATGGTGTGTGGCGGAGGGTACCTTGAGTACCTCTATCGGTTCTCCCTTCTATTCCAGTCTCGTGTTGTTCGTGGAAGCCGGCCTGAGTGGCCGAGCGGTTCTAGGCGCTACAGTCTGGAACCGCGCGACCGCTACGGTCGCAGGTTCGAATCCTGCCTCGGGCATGGATGTGTGTGATGTCCTGATGTTAGTTATGTTTAAGTAGTTCTAAGTTCTAGGGGACTGATGACCTCAGAAGTTAAGTCCCATAGTGCTCAGACCCATTTGAACCATTTCTTTGTTCGTGAAAAGGAGGATTGTCGGTATGCTTCTGTGTGGGCACTAATCTCTCTGATTTTATCCTCATGGTCTCTTCGCGAGATATACGTAGGAGGGAGCAGTATACTGCTTGACTCCTCGGTGAACGTATATTCTCGAAACTTCAACAATAGCCCGTACTGAGCTACTGAGCGTCTCTCCTGCAGTGTCTTCCACTCGAGTTTATCCATCATCTCCGTAACGCTTTCGCGATTACTAAATGATCCTGTAACGAAGCGCGCTGCTCTCCGTTCGATATTTTCTATCTCTTCTATCAATCCAATCTGGAACGGATCCCACAGTGCTGAGCAGTATTCAAGCAGTGGGCGAACAAGCGTACTGTAACCTACTTCCTTTGTTTTCGGATTGCGTTTCCTTAGGATTCTTCCAATGAATCTCGGTCTCGTATCTGCTTTACCGACGATCAACTTTATATGATCATTCCATTTTAAATCACTCCTAATGCGTACTCCCAGACTATTTAAGGAATTAATGGCTTCCAGTTGCTGACTTGCTGTTTTGTAGCTAAGTGATAAGGGATCTATCTTTTTATGTATTCGCAGCACATTACACTTGTCTACAATGAGATTCAACTGCCATTCCCTGCACGATGCGACAGTTCGTTGCAGATCAACAATTTTCCATTGTTACGACCTCTCGATATACCACAGCATCATCTGCAAAAAGCCTCAGTGAACTTCCGATGTCATCCACAAGGTCGTTTATGCATATTGTGAATAGCAACGGTCCTACGACACTCACCTGCGGCACACCTGAAATCACTCTTACTTCGGAAGACTTCTCTCCATTGAGAATGACATGCTGCGTTCTGTTATATAGGAACTCTTCAATCCAATCACACAAATGGTCTGACAGCCCATATGCTCTTACTTTGTTCATTAAACGACAGTGAGGAACTGTATTTAACGCCTTGCGGAAATCAAGAAACACGGCATCTACCTGTGAACCCGTGTCTATGGCCCTCTGAGTTTCGTGGACGAATAGCGCGAGCTGGGTTTCACACGACCGTCTTTTTCGAAACCCATGCTGATTCCTACAGAGTAGATTTCTAGTCTCCAGAAAAGTCAATATACTCGAACATAATACCTGTTCCAAATTCTACAACTGCTCGACGTCAGAGATATAGGTCTATAGTTATGCACATCTATTCGACATCCCTTCTTGGAAACGGGGATGACCTGTGCCATTTTCCAATCCTTTGGAACGCTACGCTCTTCTAGAGACCTTGGTACACCGCTGAAGGTCTATCGTAACATATTGTAAAATTTTGAAAGTTAGTTGTGACCTTCAGCCATTGTTATTGCACCTTGCATATGTTTGTTCTATCTACTTTGCGGTGATGTTTTAGGTGTTTTATTGCTATCTTAATTGGATTTTTATCTCATTGATTTGTTACGATTTCTTGTTTGGAGACCTTCAGCGGTGAAAGAGTTGCATCCGGTAAAGGTGCTATGTGCAGCTTTGGTTATAAAAGCGTTATTAAATTACAATTAGAAGATGAAACTGACCCCTACCTATTTGGCCCTTTCCACAGTCCTAATTATCTGTTCTGCCCAGCGTGTTTAGCGGGCGTTTCAGCTACTGAAAATACTGTTACCAAATGACAGTATTCGTGTACGATATTGTCGGCAGCACCTGACTCCGCGCGATGAGGGAGAGAGAGAGAGAGAGAGAGAGAGACAGAGAGACAGAGAGATAGACGTTCTATCCCCAGAGCTTGAGTGCCGCTGAAGTATTGACTCACGAAAGCCTTTCCTGCCTTGCGGTCGAGATAAGCTGAGCTCACGTCACTGACCAACCTCACAGAACAAAGTGCAGCCTACAGTATGGAAGGCCCAGGCTCAAACTCCTGGCTTTCTAGGGGGTCGATAGTAGAAGGAATAGACCAATGAATATTCCAACAGGTCTGATTTTTAAAATATAATTGAAACAGAGACAGACCACACCTAAATTGACAATGATTTAACGAAAAATTTTCCCTAAAAGACCGTCATTACTTCAAAGTTATGCTCAAGATGTAACTGACAATATTTAGGTGTGTCTTTTGTTTCCATAGTGTACATGTTTGTTTCTCTAAACGCCCTATTAGTCTGAATGACCTTCATCATTCAGTTTCTTTCCCATTGTCGGGTACTGTGACATCGCGTCCCATTAAGACAATGAAGCCATTTGAAGTTGTTATGTAGTTCCAAATTAGTAATGGCAAGAAGCAAGAGTGACTGAATTTCATCATCGATTTAGCAGTTGGTTGCTGATTTCCAGTTTATCTCATCTTGCAGTCACAGTACCAGATTTTGAGGAGTGGGTTGACGGTTGTACACAAAGTACCCCCCTTCCCCCCTCCCCCAACCCTTCCTTCAGGCACCATGAGATGGCTTTGCGGAGTATAGATTAGAAGATACAGGAGTGGTTCCAAGAATCAGTCTTTGGGGGAGGGAGAGTGAGCTGATTATTCTCCACCCACCACCGTTCACAGGTAAACACTAGATCGAATACAGAACATGTGCCTAGTAAGAAGGAGACCTGCGTTCGAAGCCTGGTCCGGCACAAACTTTCAAATTTTTCCATTGATTTAAATACCCATACGCAGCCAATTCCCTTGTGTTGTAACAACAGCTTGTCAGCAATTTTAATGATAGTAACAAACATAAATGAACCACGAAATGTATTAACACAATAATAAGATTTTGTTTATATTAGTACATAGTACATCAGTACAACCTCCAAAAATGGCATTTCAGGGTTATAAATCATTTGAAAGATATTTGTTCCAATATTTGAGAATTACACGTGCCACGTATGTGATTTAAGAGCGACGACAGCAACGATATCGAACAATTTTAAGAAAATCATAACTTATCCTTTATAAAAGCGAAGTGTGCCTTCACCAGTATGAATATTTCATCTAAGAGGAGAACATTGCCAGTGCCATAATCCCATTTCCCGGGAATCTCGATCAGGGGACGAGGGGTCAAAATAAGCGAAAGCCTGCTTCCGCTGATCCGTAAGTATTCAACAATTCTAAAAAAAAAAAACGATGGTGAAAGTTTTCAAGGTATTTTCTAGGTGCTTTATGTGCCTTTTACCGGGTGATATTCTCTGACGAGAAGGTGGCGCATTGTTTTAGCATGGCGGTCTCTTACTTTCGCGTCCATTCCTCGAATCCAAATTACTGCTTTTTTAATTTTTTCAATTATCTACCCATGTCCGTTAAAGTTACTACACGAATATTTCTTATCAAATTAGGGGATCCAAGGGCGTCATATTATTTGTAAAGTTACTACTGGATGTCGCAGGAAGTGTCACCGATTAAAATAAGCGTTTGATATGTTGAGGGTTTCCAATCTTTTTAAATCATCATACTCTGATTTTCGTTCTTATATCAATTCTTGGATTATATCTTATATTTTATTCGTATGTTTATTCTTCAAGAAGATTTGGTGCATTCCGATGGGTGATAGCTATGTTAGAAACATTAGGAACACAGATATTCCGAACACCACGAGCATAGCGCGAAGTCGCTTTACCACAATGACATTTCTCTGTGTGAATCTCACGTCGTTAACATTGGAGAAGATTTAGCAAACCATGCATAACAAACCATGGATAACAGATAACGTTTCCAAAAAATTGCCCCTGCATTCGATTATGAATCAAATCAAGATACACTACATAAATTTCACCAAAAACAACTTCAAACATTTTTTTCATTTTTTTGAAATTCATTATGTTGACATACAATTAGTAAATGAATAAAGACAGCATTACATCAACACACGCTGGGAAACTTAGTTGTCTTCTATAGCCATGAGTGTGTACAAATGGGAAACAAAAATTAAAGTGGTAATCTGATTTCGAATAAGATGCGCAAAGTTAAAAAAGAAAGAAGCCACAACGTTAGCTATAGCCACTGTGCCACCATTCCGTCTGATGGTATCGCGCACGTAAAATGTCTGGAACACATCTCGAATAATTTGACACTCGTTTTTTCAGAAACCATGGAGTATCTACTGATAAGTCAAGACACGTTTTCGCTTGTTTTGACTCTTCTTCCACTGTACGAAGTTCTAATAAATCGGGTTATGGCGCCGGCCGTGTTCTCCTCGTAGTTCTGCGGCTGTAGACACTGGTCTCCCGACGACGGCTGTATTAGCTTGTGACTAGGGAAATTGTTGTTTCTTTCAGGCATTCCCGCAAAGATTGTTTAGTTGTTTCTTACTTCTTTGCGGAGGGTGTTTGCCTCAAGCAATTTTCCTCTTCTGCGTACCGTATCGGATTTGTTGTTGGCCGGATTGTCTTCTGCTACCGCTCGGGACACAAATCCATTCACATAAGCTGGGTCTGAAAAATGTTATGTGTTAAATGTAGTTTGTAGTTTTGAATAAATCTTTGCCAATTTAGAAACAACTTTTTCTGTGAGAGTTACTTCAGAAATTTAGAATTTCACGTATTCCAAAATCTAAAACCTTATACTGAATTGTTGTTCTCATATTGGGGTGTGTAATGACGCGAATCATTGGTCAGCGCCTGAGAGAATGGAGAAGTACGGGAAGTTACGACCGATGAAGGAGATAAAGAAATGGAACCAGGAGCGTGGAAACAACAGTCCGCTGTGCACAGAGCAACAGATTTTGAGGAGCCATATTCGTCCATTGTGGCCGCAGCAGGAGAAGTTGCAGTAAGCTGTAGGCATGCCACATGTCGCCGGCGCTACAGCCTGAACTATCAACACTGACCCTCTTAGAGTCCCTGCAAACTATCAGACTTGTTTGTCAAATTCACTGATTTCCATCCACAGGTTTGTCAAATAAGAGCGCAAGCGTACCAATAAAGTCTTTCAAGTTTGTCTCGCTTTTGAAGTAACTGTCACAATGTGTGTACCGTTTCGCGGAGTATTCTGTTACTAATGGGAACAGCTTCCACTGTTGACAAAGCATTTCTTGCATTGTCTTTTGTACTGTGTATAAGGAAGAAAAAGAAAACAAGGCACTGGTCTAGGGAAAGGCAGGAACTGGGAAATATATATACCCATGAATATTTGCTAAAGGAAATATTACACACAGAAACTAATGGTTACATCAAATTTCTCTGAATGGACAATTACATTTTGTTGCACTCACACTGAAAAAGAAGACAAGTTATGAAATTTCTGTTTTTACTTCTCTGTTGTCCTCTAATGAATGTTCATTAGCTTATCACAGTGTGGAGTATACAGTATGAAGGATTTGAATATGCAGAGGTTGGAAGAAACTTGGGATCAGAGTGTGGAATGCATGATAAAGCATATACAGTGAATCACTTTAATATTCGGACACCTTGCAGCATCATGACTTTATTCGTAACAAAATAAACATAACACATAACCAACTATTATAGTCCATGATGTGCCTTGTAAATAATAGCATAAACTTTATTAAAAAAAGCAGCACTCAGTCTTCAGGCCACGAGTGGCCTACCGGGACCATCCGACCGCCGTGTTATCCTCAGTGGAGGATGCGGATAGGAAGGGCGTGGGGTCAGCATACCGCTCTCCCGGTCGTTATCATGGTATTCTTGTCCGAAGCCGCTACTACTCGGTCGAATAGATCCTCAATTGGCACCACGAGGCTGAATGCACCCGAAAAATGACAACAACGCATGGCGGCCTGGTTGGTCACCCATCCAAGTGCCGACAACGCCGATAGCGCTTAACTTCGGTGATCTCACGGGAACCGGTGTATCCACTGCGGCAAGACCGTTGCCTTAAACTTTATTAAGATAACGTACATAACTTCTTTTATAATACTATTTAAATACAACTCGGTCCTATATTCACGTTACTTTAATTTTCGGGCACTTTGCAGAACTAATCATTTCAAGACATAATTTTGTAGAACATTAAATGTTTCAATATCTTGTCGGGTAGCCGTTCTGTTTCACCACTTCTTTCAAACGCTGCGGCATACTGCAAATGATCTTTTTTAAATTGCCTGCGTATAGACTGTCCCATTCTTCTTTTATTCGACGCTTCAGAGTTTCCTTGGACGATACTGGTGTTTTCCTAATAAATCGCTCCAGTTCTCTTCACACATTTTCAATGGTGTTGAGATCTGGTGATTGAGGTGGTGGTTGTAAGATTTTGGGGCGACTGTACAGCAAAATATATTCCTGCACAATATTAGCCTTATGTTTCGGGTCATTGTCCTGGTAAAACTTGAACGTGTTGGTATCTTCATGGTTTCAGCACTTTTCAGTAAATTGTTCTGTAATATGTTCAGAGAGACATATTTGTCCATAATACTGTCGACGAACAACAATTCGCCCAGTCCAAATATCGATATACAGCCCCAGACTAAAGCGCTGCCACCTCCATGCTTTATAATCGGTTCAATATTTGTGACTGTAAATTCTTAGTTCTTCTTCCGCCACACCATGCTACGTCTGTCCGACCCAAAAACGTTAAATTTACTTTCGTCGGCAAAAATGACCCAAGCACGACTCACTATCCACCCTCACTGCCTTTATTCCGTCAGTACCTCGTCTCCCACCTTCCAAACTTCACAGAAGCTCTCTGTAGGACACTTTCCCGCGAAAGGCAAAGGGCCCGAGTTCGAGTCTCGGTCCGGCACACAGTTTTAAACTATCAGGAAGTTTCATATCAGCGTAAACTCCAGTTTCATTCTGAAAAATGTTCCTTCACACAAACTGAAGCAGATTGCTACTGAACCAAATAGTCTGTTGATAACATTAGCCAGTGAGTGCGCCCCGGCGACGACTCGGCACGTGACAGATCCCATGTTTGGCACTGCTGTCAGCCCAGGCAATGTGTACTGTTTTGCCTGCAATCCAGGAACAGACTATCTCCTGCTGCATTGAGGGCCGCCAGCAGGCCCCTTAGCAGACAACACTGAGACCACCAGCGGGAGTTGTGAATCCGACGCGGCGTGGTGAAGTGCAGTTACAAACGCCAAAAAAGGCACAACTGCAAAATAACTTGACAAATTACTTAAGTCTGACGTACCATTTGATCGAGTACAGGGACTTTTATCACTCTCACAATGAGACGGATGATGACTGTATCACGAACTTCACTACTCGTGTAGCGCATGCACACAGGGCACTTTCCTCTTAAGGCGCGTACACACAAGGCCAACGAAGCCCCGACACTGGATTCGGGTGAACATTGGCAGCCAGTTCATTGGCGTTTGGCTTCTGATCTACACCAAATGAAGGACTTAGTGCCATGGGATTCGGCCACGTGGCATCACACTTGGCTGTGATAACGTTTCTCCGTTTTTTTTATTATTGTAAAGTAGCGTTTTAATTACAATTTCTGAGGCCGATATTACCAGGGAAGAACAGAATTTAACATTCTCGCATGTGCGGCATTTATTTTATTGTAAGAAGCTGATCACGAGGAAGAGAAGAGACGACGCTGGTGGACAACATTTCTTTTGCAAAGTGGGGGCAGGGGGCTGGGACAATTCTAATGTCTGCCTTAAATCTGAATTGGAATATCTGCTATTTCCGATTTGTTACGGACTTGTGCAGGGCCTAAAATTTCCAGAGATAACACCGAGCGAGGTGGCGCAGTGGTTAGCACACTGGACTCGCATTCGGGAGGACGACGGTTCAATCCCGTCTCCGGCCATCCTGATTTAGGTTTTCCGTGATTTCCCTAAATCGTTTCAGGCAAATGCTGGGATGGTTCCTTTGAAAGGGCACGGCCGATTTCCTTCCCAATCCTTCCCTAACCCGAGCTTGCGCTCCGTCTCTAATGACCTCGTTGTCGACGGGACGTTAAACACTAACCACCACCACCACCACCAGAGATAACATCTCTTTTAGAAGAGCTGTGAATGAAACAAAAACTTAATAATCATCCCACTTTTGTGTTTCTGTTTGTCGTTCACGGCGGAGAAACGTCAATAAAGCACATGCACATTTCCTATCACGATAAAACTGCATCAGTATCATTGCTCTCTCCATATTCCACTCTTTCCTGCAGTCTTTTTTACGCAATAAATGCACATCCTTAGGAGAGGAAGAGGCACCGGCCTTGCCTCTGTGAGTGCACCGGTTCCCGTGAGATCACCAAAGTTAAGCGCTGTTGGCCGTGACCGGCACTTGGATGGGTGACCATCAAGCTGCCATGCGCTGTTGCCATTTTTCGGGGTGCATTCAGCCTCGTGATGCCAATTGAGGAGCTACTCAACCGAATAGTAGCGGCTTCGGTCAAGAATACCATCATAACAACCGGGAGAGCGGTGTGCTGACCCCACGCCCCTCCCATCCGCATCCTTCTCTGAGTGGCCTGAAGACGGAGTGCTTTTAGGAGAGGAAGTATTACCCGCTGCGAAAACAGCGACTGTTTAAATGACGTTTTTCAGAACGGTGAGGTGGCGCAGTGGTTAGCACTCTGGACCCGTATTCGGAAGGAGAACGGTTCAAACCCGCGTCCGGCCAGACTCATATAAATTTTACACGATCTCCGTAAATCGCTTCAGGCAAATACCGGGATGGTTGCTTTCAGAGGGCATGGCCGACTTCCATCCACATCCTTCCCTAATCCAATGGCACGGATGACCTCGTTGTTTGGTCCCCTCCCCGAAATTAACCACCTAACCAGCCGCTTTTGTCCGTAGCTCGTGGTCGTGCGGTAGAGTTCTCGCTTCCCGCGCCCGGGTTCCCGGGTTCGATTCCGGCGGGGTCAGGGATTTTCTCTGCCTCGTGATGACTGGGTGTTGTGTGATGTCCTTAGGGTAGTTAGGTTTAAGTAGTTCTAAGTTCTAGGGGACTGATGACCATAGATGTTAAGTTCCTTAGTGCTCAGAGCCATTTCGAACCAGCCGCTCTTTAATTTTACATACTAACTACTGTACCTTAAATTGTAAATTCCAGTCTTTATAATGCTGTTGTTAAATTAAACAGCGAAACCGGCTAATACAGTATACTAAGTGCTACTTGTGACTGTCCTGAAAAACTTACATATATACCCGCTCTAGAGATACAACAAATTACTACCGAAACAGGGAACATACTATTCGGCGTCCACACTAGGAGAGCGGTCTCTGTTGGATTCCTTTCATGCCACTTTCTTAAATCTGTTGTCATTTATGGCATACATTCCACTTCTAAATTTACTGTGGTGTTTCTGACTCTATCTGGGAGGAGACTGAGCAGTGGAACGTCTTACTTTTACACATAAACAAGAATGATGTGTCGCACTACTACACTTTAAAACACAGTTTATATGTAATTCATGTCACACAGTCTCATACGGAACCTACATTCGCTTTCTTTTATATACAGTATATGATAAGGTACTGTCATGAGCAAATGTATTTCTAGTCGCATGCTTGATTGTCGCAGATAAGCCTGTGTGCTAGAGAACAGTAGAACCAACGTCGAAACAGGTAGCTACGCTTTCTAGAAGCAAAGAGGTTTCTATTCTTAGTATGGTCCTGTCCGTCCCTTGCCATGTTGGTATAGGAAGCTGCCTCTCTGGTCACTTCCGTTTGTATCTGTGAAGCACCCTCGGTAGGGTCCCACGGCAGTCTGTCCGCGGCGAGCGCCTGAAGTGGTAAGATCTCCGGCTAAGCACGTCTCTGCTAAGTCCCTAGGACAGTGGATTTCTTAAGTTCAGCCTAACTGAAAATTTAATCACCTTTATTTCAGGTTCAGATCTAACATATCTTATGTTATCTTAAATTGCAACGCAGTGTCATTCGAGTGTGAAGTTCAGAATATCTTCCAGTAGTAGCTACTACTTTGTGAGTAAAGTAGAACCACGTGTGCATGATCCGAAACTCTAACTAAGATCATCAGTCGTAAATGCCAGTGTGCGTGTGATTATAACGTCTCGTCTTGACAATATTTTTCAATACAGCAACTTTTCTTTATGCTCAACCCACGTGGGATGTACTTTGTGAGACCAGTACCACGTGCTTATACAACTGTTTGACCCATCAGGTTAATAGTAAGACGACAGTAACCAGTTCGAGGTTTTTCTTTTCTAAATCGCGTTTCGATGTAATTTATTTTAATTATCAAAATTATTGTGGAGTTACACTCTTTGTGTAAACCAAGTTGACCACGTGAAGCATATGGTGTAATAATCAAAGTAGCCCTCAGCTATTCTTTTCGGGAAGATTTCACAGAGAGTTAGAATGAATTTAGTGTAGCAGTATGTGGTAATTTCATGACGGACAGGATTGCGCTACGAACGTAACTTCTTTGGGTGAAAATTGAATCGGTTGGTTGTGGTTAATTTCCTCTTGCCTATGTTTCAATGTTCTTCGTGTGTTATTTTATGAATGCAGTGTTGTATGCAGTCTCTCATTCTTGGCTCCATATTTGAGGTGTTCCGTAAGATTACAAACTCACATTTTCACAGTCCTAAATAAGGCACCAGTTTAATTATGAATCAAGTTTAATATGCTTAAATTTTAACGGTACAATGATCAATGTTAAAATAAATTTTTATTTAAATTCTCTTATATATATATATATATATATATATGGTCTGCTTGTGTCTGTGTATGTGCGGATGGATATGTGTGTGTGTGTGTGTGTGTGTGTGTGTGTGTGTGTGTGTGTGTGTGTGTGTGTGTGTGCGAGTGTACACCTGTCCTTTTTTTCCCCTAAGGGAAGTCTTTCCGCTCCCGGGATTGGAATGACTCCTTACCCTCTCCCTTAAAACCCACATCCTTTCATTTTTCCCTCTCCTTCCCTCTTTCCTGACGAAGCAACTGCCAGTTGCGAAAGCTCATAATTCTGCGTGTGTGTTTGTGTGTTTTGTTCATGTGCCTGTCTGCCGGCGCTTTGCCGCTTGGTAAGTCTTGGAATCTGTGTTTATTATATATATATATATATATATATATATATATATATATATATATGTGTGTGTGTGTGTGTGTGTGTGTGTGTGTGTGTGTAATTTTAGCACTATTGACCACTTTCTGACCGTTAGTGAAGTGATAAGCAGAGCGAATAAATACCAACTGCCAAACTGCCACTCTGCATTGCCTTTGTTGATTTTGAAACGGCATTTGACTCTGTTAGCCATGTAGCTGTCCTCCAAGCTTTGAGTGAGCAAGGAGTGGGAGCAGAATACATTGAAGTGCTCAGGAAAATCTACGAGAATTCTTCAGCTTAGGTTAACATCGGTGAATCAACTCAAGAATTCCGCATCATGAGGGGTTTCAAGCAAGGCGATCCCATCTCCCCAAAACTGTTCTCTGCTGTATTGAAAATGGCTATGTCAAAGCTGAGCTGGGAAGGTAAGGGAATTAGAATTAATGGAAGAAGGCTTACCGACTTGAGATTTGCTGATGATATTGCCTTACTGGTCAAAGACTTCGCAGAGCTCCAAAACGTAGTTACAGATCTTGCATCGGAATGTCAGCTGGTTGGCTTGAACATGAACCTTTCCAAAACAAAAGTAATATTCAACAAATGGGTCCCAACCGGAGATGTGAAAATCAAGGACAGTCTACTAGAAGAGGTCAGTGAATATGTCTACCTTGGTCAGATTATAAATATGAAGGGAGACATAAGGCCAGAAATCTATCGAAGCATCAAGCTTGGCTGGCAAGCATTTGGGAAGAATTCAGAAGCATTAAGATCAAAAATGCCAGTAAATCTGAAGAAAGCAGTATTTGATCAATGAGTTCTTCCTGGGATGACGTGTGGCTGCGAGACATGGACACTGAACTCATTTACAAAAAGGAAACTTAGGACAGCACAGAGAGCCATGGGGAGATCGATGCTGGGCTATACAAGAAAGGACAGGAAAAGGGCAGATGACGTCCGGTCTGTGACGAAGGTTAATCACATGTTAGAGAGAGTAGGACCCTTGAAATGGCAGTGGGCTGGCCACGTCGCAAGAAGAAAAGACAACAGATGGACGAAGCTAGTACTGGAGTGGAGTCCGAGAGAGCACCGGAGGCCTAGAGGAAGACCACCAGACAGATGGGACAAAGACATCAAGAAGATCGTTGGTAACACGTGGCAGAGCACTGCCCAAGACCGCCCCACTTGGAGAAGACTTCTGAAA
Organism: Schistocerca gregaria; assembly: GCF_023897955.1. NCBI lineage: Eukaryota > Metazoa > Arthropoda > Insecta > Orthoptera > Acrididae > Schistocerca > Schistocerca gregaria. The sequence continues at coordinate 336,882,890 of NC_064926.1, read as the reverse complement.
GGTTACCTGAATCCACGACTCGAAGAGGCCACATCATCTAATGATTGAATTGGCAGATGAGGATATATATATACACTCCTGGAAATTGAAATAAGAACACCGTGAATTCATTGTCCCAGGAAGGGGAAACTTTATTGACACATTCCTGGGGTCAGATACATCACATGATCACACTGACAGAACCACAGGCACATAGACACAGGCAACAGAGCATGCACAATGTCGGCACTAGTACAGTGTATATCCACCTTTAGCAGCAATGCAGGCTGCTATTCTCCCATGGAGACGATCGTAGAGATGCTGGAGTAGTCCTGTAGAACGGCTTGCCATGCCATTTCCACCTGGCGCCTCAGTTGGACCAGCGTTCGTGCTGGACGTGCAGACCGCGTGAGACGACGCTTCATCCAGTCCCAAACATGCTCAATGGGGGACAGATCCGGAGATCTTGCTGGCCAGGGTAGTTGACTTACAACTTCTAGAGCACGTTAGGTGGCACGGGATACATGCGGACGTGCATTGTCCTGTTGGAACAGCAAGTTCCCTTGCCGGTCTAGGAATGGTAGAACGATGGGTTCGATGACGGTTTGGATGTACCGTGCACTATTCAGTGTCCCCTCGACAATCACCAGAGGTGTACGGCCAGTGTAGGAGATCGCTCCCCACACCATGATGCCGGGTGTTGGCCCTGTGTGCCTCAGTCGTATGCAGTCCTGATTGTGGCGCTCACCTGCACGGTGCCAAACAAGCATACGACCATCATTGGCACCAAGGATGAAGCGACTCTCATCGCTGAAGACGACACGTCTCCATTCGTCCCTCCATTCACGCCTGTCGCGACACCACTGGAGACAGACTGGACGATGGTGGGGCGTGAGCGGAAGACGGCCTAACGGTGTGCGGGACCATCGCCCAGCTTCATGGAGACGGTTGCGAATGGTCCTCGCCGATACCCCAGGAGCAACAGTGTCCCTAATTTGCTGGGAAGTAGCGGTGCGGTCCCCTACGGCACTGCGTAGGATCCTACGGTCTTGGCGTGCATCCGTGCATCGCTGCAGTCTGGTCCCAGGTCGACAGGCACGTGCACCTTCCGCCGACCACTGGCGACAACATCGATGTACTGTGGAGACCTCACGCCCCACGTGTTGAGCAATTCGGCGGTACGTCCACCCGGCCTCCCGCATGCCCACTATACGCCCTCGCTCAAAGTCCGTCAACTGCACATACGGTTCACGTGTACAATGTTGCGGCATGCTACCAGTGTTAAAGACTGCGATGGAGCTCCGTATGCCACGGCAAACTGGCTGACACTGACGGCGGCGGTGCACAAATGCTGCGCAGCTAGCGCCATTCGACGGCCAACACCGCGGTTCCTGGTGTGTCCGCTGTGCCGTGCGTGTGATCATTGCTTCTACAGCCCTCTCGCAGTGTCCGGAGCAAGTATGGTGGGTCTGACACACTGGTGTCAATGTGTTCTTTTTTCCATTTACAGGAGTATGTCTTAAGATGACTATTAAAAGATTATAATTAATGTTTAGTCTGGTTCGGAATTTGATAAGCTAGACTGGATACCTAGTGAAACAGTTGCTTAGTAATGCAAGGTTAACTTCCCCAGATAACTCGCAGCTTTTAACCCGCTTTTATTGTCTTGAATATCAGCACCGCTTTCAGAACAACTTATTGCATCAACATTACAACCGAACCACAACCGAGGTCAGCCGCTGCGTTGGCTCCGGTTTGCCGGCCTTATACACTACGCAAATATCGTCCAACGAAGAGTTTGGATGTCGTTCGTTGGCCCTCGTCTGCCTAGCGTGTGCGCGTCCTTACCCTACCCTACCCGACCCCCCGCCCTTCCGACAGTGGGCTCGTGTAGCAGTCCTGACCTCCGCCGTCTCGGCTCGGCTGGCCGCGTGGCCACCGCTGATGAAGTGGCGCCCCTCAGCTTCCGGAGGGAGCGCCGCTGCCGCCACCACTGCCGCCTTGACTTGCAAATTCCTGCACTCGGCGGCGGAAGGGGGCGCCGAGCGACGCGCGACAGACGGACCCGCGTTTCATAAATAATTCAGACAAATTGCGGAGGCGGCGGCGTCTCGGCGGCGCTGGGCCTTTTGTCGTGAACGGCACGACCGCCACCCCCTGGGGTGCGGCGCCATTTCTTTCTTCGGGAGCGATTCCGAAGCACAACGCAACCGAGAGGGGCCGAGGAGAATTTCGCTAACAGTAAAGGAGGGTGACACAGTGTCCAAACGAGAGACGTGTCGTTGCGTTAACATTTGCCTTACTACGGCGAAGTACAAGTCTGTTCAAGTGCCAGTAACTGTCGAAGAGCAAGATGAAGATGCCGCTTCTGTCATTTGGGAAATTGAAGCATTCCTTCTTCCCTTCTTCGTAAATTCCACAGCGTCACACACGCGCCCGCGGACTGAGTCCACGTGCTCTTTGTAATTTGCCGAGCGTGAGACTTCGAGGAAGTTTAACGTCCCGTCGACAGCACAGTGATTACAAATACAGCACAAATTCGGATTACGGAAGCGCGGTGGTGGAAGTCGACCGTGTCCTTTTCAATGGAGCCACTCCGGCTTTTGTGCGGAGTGATTTAGGGAACTCTATAAATCTGGACGCCCGCACGGGAATTTGACCGTCGTCTTCCCGACTGTGAGTCCAGTATCATAAATACTGTGACACTTCGCAAGGGAGACAAATTACACTGCGGATTTGATCGTATTTTGTCGGCAGACTGGATGTTATTGTCTGCACTCCTACATACGCAAAATAAGTTTAAATAATGATCGTCAGCCTCACGTTGACCCACGAGACAGGTTGAAACTCCAGAGTCAACAATTGAAAAAATGGTTCAAATGGCTCTGAGCACTATGGGACTCAACTGCTGTGGTCATTAGTCCCCTAGAACTTAGAACTACTTAAACCTAACTAACCTAAGGACATCACACACGTCCATGCACGAGGCAGGATTCGAACCTGCGACCGTAGCAGTCGCACGGCTCCGGACTGCGCGCCTAGAACCGCGAGACCACCGCGGCCGGCCAACAATTGAACGCCCTGTTGCTTCGTAACCTGTTAGGGATAACATTCAGAGATCCAAACTCTGGACCAGAGTCGGAAGGGGTGGCCTAGCGATTCTAGGCGCTTTAGTCTTCCAGGCGAGACCGCTACGGTCGCAGGTTCGAATCCTGCCTCGGGCACGGATGTGTGTGATGTCCTTGGCTTAGTTAGGTTTAAGTATTTCTAAGTTCTAGGGGACTCTTGACCTCAGATGTTAAGTCCCATACTGCAGAGCCAATTGAACCATTTCTTCTGGACTAGAATACACTGTATGAAACAAAAAAAAGACGAAGTTATTCGGCTTGGCATTAACCGATATAACTGTTAAACATTTATCCTGAGGGATATAGTGCGAGATTCTGTCCCATTGCCAACTTACATCCCCCAAATCCTAAGCTGATTGTAGGCTCCAGTTCCCAACATCCTCAAATCGATGGAGATTCGGCGACCCTGCTGTACAGGGTAAAATTAGTGCAGCACGAAGGCAAGCAATACAAATTCCCCTTGTGGGATGGGCCTTATCTTGGTGAAATACACTTAAGCGATAAAGACACTGCTATAGCCGTGGATATTCAGATACAGAGATTTGTAAACAGGCAGAATATGGCGCTGCGGTCGGCATCGCCTATATAAGAAAAGTATCGGACGCAGTGTCGGTTACTGCTGCCACAATGGCAGGTTATCAAGATTTAAGTGAGTTTGAATGTGGTGGGGTACATTTCCGAGGTAGCGACGAAGTGGGGACTATCCCATACGACCATTTCCCGAGTGTACTGTGAATCAAATCACCAACATCACTGCGGCCAGAAAAAGACCCTGCAGGAACGGGGCTAACGACGACTGAAGAGAATCGTTCGGCGTGACTGAACTGCAACACTTCCGCAAATTGCTGCAAATTTCAGTGCTGGGCCGACAACAAATGTCAACTTGTGGAGCATTCAACGGAACATAATGGATATGGGTTTTCGGAGCCGAAGGCTCACTCCTGTACCCTTGATGACAGCACGGTACAAAGGGTTACGCCTCGCCTGGGCCCGTCAACACTGACTTTTGGCTGTTGATGACTGGACACATATTGCCTTGTCGGACGATACTCGTATCAAATTGTATCGAACGGGTGGACGTGTACGGGTATGGAGAGGAATCCATGGACCCTGCATGTCCGCAGGAGACTGTTGAAACTGGTAGAGGCTCTGTAATGGCGTGGGGCGTCTGCAGTAGGAGAGATATGGGACCCCTGATACGTACATTAGCATCCTGTCTGAACACCTGTATCCATTCATGCCGTTTTTGTATTCCGACGGACTTGGTTAATTCCAGCAGGACAATGCGACACCCCACAAGTCCAGATATACTATAGAGTGGCTCTAGGAACACATTTCTGTGTTTAAACACTTCCACTGGCCACCAAATTCCTCTACATGAACATTATTGAACATATCTGAGTGCCTTGCAACGTGCTGTTCCGAAGACATCTCTACCTCCTCGTAGTCTTATGGATATATGGACAGCCCTGCAGGGGCTGGGTTGGCCAGGTTTGTTGTGAACGGCCAGAGTCGGTTGGCCAGTCAGTGTGCTCCCTGCCGCCGTTGGACAAGCAGCTGCAGCAGCAAGTCGTATAACCCTAGCTTACTTATTTGTTACATAGTTTAATTAATTTCTTTGCGTGTTTTTGGGTACTTGCATTGTTTAATTCATATATTTCGGGCGTATTATAGTATTTGACAGTTGTAGCATCGCGCTTTAGTGTTTACTTCGTAGATTCTTATTTAAATTGCGTGTGAGTTTCGTATAGGAGGTGCAATTTCGAGTTTTAGTTACCGTAATCGTAAATTCAGCAGATTGTAGCGCAGTCGTTAGGCATTTGTACAGGTTAGTTGATACATTCTTTGCGTGTTCCGCTTGCGTTATCTAGGCACCGACTCGTGTTTCAGTAACTGTTGTTAAACATCGATTAGAATGGACAGGGACTGCGATTGCTGTGTTCGGATGAGGGCTGACTTGGCATCCCTTCGCTCACAGCTGCAATCGGCGCTGACTTCGGTCGCGCAGCTTGAGGCTGTTGCCAATGGGCACCACTGTGGGGAGCCGGACTCGGGTATCACGGGGATGTCAACCTCATCCCGTCTGTCCCCAGATCGGTCTGCCGCTGTGGTTGCCCCGGTTGCTGCCCGCAGTGGGGCTGAGCCCTCGCCTGTGGTTGATTGGGAGGTCGTTCCAAGGCGTGGCAGGCAGCGAAAGGCGTCCCCGGAAGCTGACCAGAAAGCCTCCCCGGTGCGTCTGACAAACCGGTTTCAGGCACTGTCTCTGGCTGAGCCAGATGCAGCTGCCTGCCCTGTTTCAGAGGATCATTCTCAGCCTTCAAGGTCCGGGCAATCGCAGAGGTTGGGCTTACTGGTAGTTGGGAGCTCCAATGTTAGGCGCGTAATGGGGCCCCTTAGGGATATGGCGGCTAAGGAGGGGAAGAAATCCAGTGTGCACTCCGTGTGCATTCCGGGAGGAGTCATTCCTGATGTGGAAAGGGTCCTTCCGGATGCCATGAAGCGCACAGGGTGCAGCCAGCTGCAGGTGGTGGCACATGTCGGCACTAATGACGTGTGTCGCTTTGGATCTGAGGAAATTCTCTCTGGATTCCAGCGGCTATCTGATTTGGTGAAGGCTGCCGGTCTTGCTTACGAGATGAAGGCAGAGCTCACCATCTGCAGCATCGTTGACAGAACCGACTGCGGACCTTTGGTGCAGAGCCGGGTGGAGGGTCTGAATCAGAGGCTCAGACGGTTTTGCGACCGTATTGGCTGCAGATTCCTTGACTTGCGCCATAGGGTGGTGGGGTTTCGGGTTCCGCTGAATAGGTCAGGAGTTCACTACACTCAGCTGGCGGCTACACGGGTAGCGGAGGCTGTGTGGCGTGGACTGGGCGGTTTTTTAGGTTAGAAGGCCTCGGGAAAGTGCGGGATGGGCTGCAATGTCAAAGGGTGCTTGGCAATTACAGGACGTGCTTGGATCAAGGAACAGTCGGAATTATAGTTGTAAACTGTTGTAGTTGCGCTGGAAAAGTCCCTGAGCTTCAAGCGCTAATAGAAAGCACAGAAGCGGATATCGTTATAGGTACAGAAAGCTGGCTAAAGCCTGAAATAAGTTCTGCAGAAATTTTTACGAAGTCTCAGACGGTGTTCAGGAAAGATAGATTAGGCAGAATTGGTGGTGGAGTGTTGGTGTCTGTCAGTAGTGGTTTATCTTGTAGTGAAGTCGAAGTAGATACTCTGTGCGAATTGGTGTGGGTGGAGGTTATACTTAACAGCCGAATTAAGTTAATAATTGGCTCCTTCTACCGACCCCCAGTCTCCGATGATACAGTTGCGGAACAGTTCAGAGAAAGTTTGAGTCTCGTAACAAATAAATACCCCACTCATACGGTTATAGTTGGTGGGGACTTCAACCTACCCTCGGTATGTTGGCAAAAATACTTGTTCAAAACCGGTGGTAGGCACAAAACGTCTTCCGAGATTGTCCTAAATGCATTCTCCGAAAATTATTTCGAGCAGTTAGTCCACGAACCCACGCGAATTGTAAATGGTTGCGAAAACACACTTGACCTCTTGGCCACAAACAATCCAGAGCTGATAGAGAGCATCATGACTGATACAGGGATTAGTGATCACAAGGTCATTGTAGCTAGGCTCAATACCATTTCTTCCAAATCCATCAGAAACAAACGCAAAATAATTTTATTTAAAAAAGCGGATAAAGTGCCACTAGAAGCCTTCCTAAAAGACAATTTCCATTCCTTCCGAACTGACTATGCGAATGTAGACGAGATGTGGCTCCAATTCAAAGATATAGTAGCAACAGCAATTGAGATATTCATACCTCATAAATTGGTAAGAGATGGAACGGATCCCCCGTGGTACACAAAAAAGGTCCGAACGCTGTTGCAGAGGCAACGGAAAAAGCATGCGAAGTTCAGAAGAACGCGAAATCCTGAAGATGGGCTAAAATTTACAGACGCGCGAAATTTGGCACGTACTTCGATGCGAGATGCCTTTAATAGGTTCCACAACGAAACATTGTCTCGAAATTTGGTAGAAAATCCGAAGAAATTCTGGTCGTATGTAAAGTACACAAGCGGCAAGACGCAGTCAATACCTTCGCTGCGCAGTGCCGATGGTACTGTTATCGACGACTGCGCCGCTAAAGCGGAGTTATTGAACGCAGTTTTCCGAAATTCCTTCACCAGGGAAGACGAATGGAATATTCCAGAATTTGAAACACGAACATCTGCTAGCATGAGTTTCTTAGAAGTAGATACCTTAGGGGTTGCGAAGCAACTCAAATCGCTTGATACAGGCAAGTCTTCAGGTCCAGATTGTATACCGATTAGGTTCCTTTCAGATTACGCTGATACTATAGCTCCCTACTTAGCACTCATATACAACCGCTCGCTCACCGATAGACCTGTACCTACAGATTGGAAAATTGCGCAGGTCGCACCAGTGTTCAAGAAGGGTAGTAGGAGTAATCCATTTAACTACAGACCTATATCATTGACGTCAGTTTGCAGTAGGGTTTTGGAGCATATACTGTATTCAAACATTATGAATCACCTCGAAGGGAACGATCTATTGACACGTAATCAGCATGGCTTCAGAAAACATCGCTCTTGTGCAACGCAGCTAGCTCTTTATTCGCACGAAGTAATGGCCGCTATCGACAGGGGATCTCAAGTTGATTCCGTATTTCTAGATTTCCGGAAAGCTTTTGACACCGTTCCTCACAAGCGACTTCTAATCAAGCTGCGGAGCTATGGGGTATCGTCTCAGTTGTGCGACTGGATTCGTGATTTCCTGTCAGGAAGGTCGCAGTTCGTAGTAATAGACGGCAAATCATCGAGTAAAACTGAAGTGATATCAGGTGTTCCCCAGGGAAGCGTCCTGGGACCTCTACTGTTCCTGATCTATATAAATGACCTGGGTGACAATCTGAGCAGTTCTCTTAGGTTGTTCGCAGATGATGCTGTAATTTACCGTCTAGTAAGGTCATCCGAAGACCAGTATCAGCTGCAAAGCGATTTAGAAAAGATTGCTGTATGGTGTGTCAGGTGGCAGTTGACGCTAAATAACGAAAAGTGTGAGATGATCCACATGAGTTCCAAAAGAAATCTGTTGGAATTCGATTACTCGATAAATAGTACAATTCTCAAGGCTGTCAATTCAACTAAGTACCTGGGTGTTAAAATTACAAACAACTTCAGTTGGAAGGACCACATAGATAATATTGTCGGGAAGGCGAGCCAAAGGTTGCGTTTCATTGGCAGGACACTTAGAAGATGCAACAAGTCCACTAAAGAGACAGCTTACACTACACTCGTTCGTCCTCTGTTAGAATATTGCTGCGCGGTGTGGGATCCTTACCAGGTGGGATTGACGGAGGACATCGAGAGGGTGCAAAGAAGGGCAGCTCGTTTTGTATTATCGCGTTATAGGGGAGAGAGTGTGGCAGATATGATACACGAGTTGGGATGGAAGTCATTACAGCATAGACGTTTTTCGTCGCGGCGAGACCTTTTTACGAAATTTCACTCACCAACTTTCTCTTCCGAATGCGAAAATATTTTGTTGAGCCCAACCTACATAGGTAGGAATGATCATCAAAATAAAATAAGAGAAATCAGAGCTCGAACAGAAAGGTTTAGGTGTTCGTTTTTCCCGCTCGCTGTTCGGGAGTGGAATAGTAGAGAGATAGTATGATTGTGGTTCGATGAACCCTCTGCCAAGCACTTAAATGTGAATTGCAGAGTAGTCATGTAGATGTAGATGTAGATCTATGGTGTCAGTTTTCTCGGACACTACTTAAGAGACTCTACACGATATTAGGCAGGTGTACCAGTTTCTTTTGGCTCTTCAGTATATAAGTACAGGATGGCTTGTCAAGAAGGACAACAAGATAGGTATCGTCGACGGCTGACTTTGTTGTAAAGTTGCCGTGGATAACAACCACAGGGGTCCTGCTATGAGATGAAATTACACCCCGGACCATCCGGTGCTTCTCCTGACACGTTTTCGGTCTAGAATCTCGTTGACTGCAGTAAAATTGTATTCAGCGATGAGATCCGCTTCGAAGTGAGTCTCGATGACCAGCAAAGACGTCTCTGGAAATGCCATGGGAGGCGGTGGGATACCAACCTGACTCTCGCCCGCCATAAGGCCCAACAACAAGGGGTGAGGGTGTGGGCTGTCATTTCTTTTCATGGCACGGCCTCGTTGAGTGACATCTGCAGCACCTTCGTGTTAAAGTCTTACATGTGTTAGTACTCGTAATACGCTTAGCATTAGACATTTTCACCGTTCGCATTCACCTTAGTTTCACTTTTTTAACTTATTTTTGGCGTCAATTTCAGGTTAAAATCCCACGGTAGAAACTTGTAGCAGAAACTGTTGCTTAACAGCTTCTGTAGCTATTCGTAAAGACCTCCTTTCTCGTCATCAGAATTTGAGCACGTGGTGCACAGCACTGAATGATGTTCATACGTCGTGGTATTCCGTATGAGATTTAATGTTTTCAATAACTCCGATACCTGAAATAATTTCCTGCTGTGTTCATCCGCAGTGGATCAATGTATTGTATGCCGTATTAGTATACTGAGTAATAGCCACGACAGTACTACAGCTTCTATTGGACTTCACCGTAACATAAGCAACCTCGTAATTAAAAGAGTAGTCAGGCAAGGACTATTCATATAGCCAAAATTTTCCTCTGCAACCCTAGAGGAAATTTTCAGATCGGTTAACTGGGATGTAATGGCAGACTTAAGGACACTATACGAAAAAATGGAAGAGAAACATGGATGCCCATAATAATGCACTGCATGTCAAGTGACTGATAATGGTTCAAATGGCTCTGAGCACTATGGGACTGAACAGTTGAGGTCATCAGACCCCTACAATTTAGAACTACTTAAACCTAACTAACCTGAGGACATCACATACATCCATGCCCGAGGCAGGATTCGAACCTGCGAGCATAACGGTCGCGCGGTTCCAGACTGAAGTGCCTAGAACCGCTCGGCCACTCCGGCCGGCGACTGACAATGATTAGGATGACTCGACAAAACTATATTAACGTATAGTTAGGGAAAATAGTAGGGCTTTATTTAAAACTTCTACCACCGTAATTCAAGCTACGCATTATTTTGTTGTTTACTTCTTTTAATTATGAAGCTGAAATGTAAGTTTTGTCTATTTACGCACATAATGAAGTCTACCAACAATAATGTTTAAAATGGATAGTAAAACGAACAAGGCTGCCGTAAACGGTGTTATATTACTACATTATGAACCCTTGTGCGTGTTTTTCGTCTCTCTCCCACTTCTTCCAACGGAATTTTATTACGAAAAAAATGTCAAACGGCGTGGTTCGGAATTCACTTAACTGTAGTCTCCGCCATAGGCGAGTGGGTAAGACATTTCAAAGGTTTTACGAAGGCAATGGCACGCATCTCCAACAGGACTGCACCCACTAAAAAATTATAGTGTTCATATCAGAGTTTACAACTACATTTTATACAGGGTAATTCAAAAATAAAGAATACATTTTACCTGTTTATTACAGACTATGACAGATAGAAACACATTGTGCGTATCACTGGATGGAGCAAGGGTTCAAGGTTTATGTTCGCACCGACATTATACCATACCATCAACATGAGCGTCATGCGTTGCTCGAGAAATGTCGAAACTGTAGGCCGTCTTGTGGACTTCTGAGGGCTCTGTGTGAACACATCTCGTATATGCTCGAATTTTACATCAGACGATCATCCCTTTGCGTAGATAACCAACTTCGAAGAATTCTGAATGCCAGTTATAAATATACTTGTGCAGAGGTGGGCTTGCTGCTGAATCGACGGTGAAATGCACATTGCATTTCAACAGTGGATTAGCCGGCCGTGGTCATCCGTCTCATAGGATTAGGGACGGACGGGGAAAGAAGTCGGCTGTGCCCTTTCCATGGAACCATCCCGGCATTTGCCTGGAGCGATTAAGGTAAATCACTGAAAACCTAAATCAGGATGGCCGGATGCGGGGTTGAACCGTCGTCCTTCCGAATGGGAGTCCAGTGTGCTAACCACTGCGCCACCTCGGTCGGTGCAATAATTTTTGTGAGAAATAAAATTTGTTGTTGTAAAGGGATGTTCAGAAAGAAAGTTTACTAGATTTACATACTTCTCTAAAAGCGTCTTTAAAAAAAAAAGATTACAGCGTGCTGTTGATACCCTTGTTGAATATTTTCCACATAATCGCCCTCTTTTTCAATAGATGTAGTGAGCCGTGGCACAAACTCCTTTATGCCCTCGTCGAAGAACTCTCACTCTAGCTCCTTCCACCACTTCAGACCTTCTTCCTGCACCTGCTCGACCGTTGAAAATTTATTCTGCTCTTATGTGCCTCCAGGGAGGTGAACAGATAATAATAATCTGAAGGTGTCAAGTCAGAGGAGTACGGGGGTCGTCCGAAACGAAATAAGTCCAAGAACACTTTGGTGGCTAAGGCGCATAAGGAAGGGCGTTGTCGTGCAACAAGCATGCTCCTCTGAGCGTTCCTCTACTTGTGTTTTGAATGAACCTTTCGATTTTTTTAGGGTCTCCCAATATCATCTTGCATTGATGGCCTCCCCCTGAGGCAAAATTTCGAGCAAAATGATCCATTATCAGTCCCAAAACAATGAGGCACTTCGTCTACGTCTACGTGATTAGTCTGCTATTCACAATAAAGTGCCGGGCAGAGGGTTCAATGAATCACCTTCATGTTGTCTCTCTACCGTTCCACTCGCGAACGGCACACCGGAGAAACGAGCACTTCAATTTTTCCGTGCGAGCCTGATTTCTCTTATTTTATCGTGATGATCATGTCTCCCTATGTAGGTGGGTGCCAACAGAATGTTTTAGCAATCGGAGGAGAAAATTGGTGTTTGAAATTTCATGAGAAGATCCCGTCGCAACGAAAAACGGCTTTGTTTTAATGATTGCCATTCCAATTCACATATCATGTCTGTGACACTATCTCCCATATTTCGCGATAATACAAAACGAGCTGCCCTTCTTTGTACTTTTTCAATGTCATCCGTCAGTCCCACCCGATGCGGATCCCACACCGCACAGCAGTACTCCAGAATAGGGCGGACAAGCGTAGTGTAAGCAGTCTCTTTGTTAGACCTGTTGCACCTTCTAAGTGTTCTGCCAGTGAATCGCAGTCTTTGGTTTGCTATACCCACAACATTATCGATGTGATCGTTCCAATTTAGGTTATTTGTCATTGTAATCCCTAAGTATTTAGTTGAATTTACAGCCCTTAGATTTGTGTGACTTATCGCCAAATCGAAATTTAGCTGATTTCTTTTAGTACTCATGTGAATAACTTCGCACTTTTCTTTATTCAGGGACAATTGCAACTTTTCGCACCATACAGATATCTTATCTGCATCATTTTGCAAGTAATTTCGATCATCTGATGACTTTACAAGACGGTAAATGACAGCATCATCTGCAAACAATCTAAGACGGCTACTCAGATTGTCTCCTATGTCGTTAATATAGATCAGGAACAATAGAGGGCCTATAACACTTCCTTGGGGATCGCCGGATATTACTTCTCTTTTACTCGATGACTTTCCGTCTATTGTTACGAGCTGTGACTTTTCTGACAGGAAATCACGAATCCAGTTGTATATAATTGCCAAATATGGAGCTATTTTATCAGCATACTCTGAGAGGGACCTGACTGGTATACAATCTGGACCGAAGGCCTTGCCTTTATTAAGTAATTTAAGCTGCTTTGTTACACCGAGGATATCTGCTTCTATGTTTCTCATCTTGGCAGTTATTCTTGATTGGAATTCATGGCTATGATTCTTTTGCCCGAACATTTGATTTTGAGATTTGGGCAGATGGGGAATTGGTGTAATGCCACTGTGACGATTGTCTTGCTGTCTCAGCCATGTAATGAGCCACTCACGATTCATCTCCAGTCACAGTAGGACTCAGAACAACCTCACCTTGCAGTTCAAGTCTTTCAAGAAACTCGCGGGCGCTATTGACCTGATTTTTCTTGTGCTGCTCTGTCAAATGTTTTGGGGCCCACCTTGCGCACAGCTTCCGGTATCCCAGCGTTTCTGTCAGCGTCTCGCATAAGAGAGTTCTGGAGAGTTGTGGAAACATCGCTATAATTTCGTCCACTGTGAACTGGCGGTCTTCACAAACAGTTTCATCATTTTTTCGTACGAGCTCATCAGCCAAAATGGAATGTCTTTGAACCGTGAAAATTTACTCTCAAACTCTTTTCTTAAAGAATTTACTTTATTTACTAGCGATTCATCAAGAACACTAACACACTATGTGAGCGTGGAAGTAGTTGCCAAGGAGTAAATTCCAACCAATGGAAATTTTATTCATAAAAGCCTCTTCAAAAACAGACTGAAAATTTATAAGCAGAAAAGCACCCTCGAAATATCAAGTTACAATTTAACAAATGTAAATTTTATTGCTAAAGCTTTTTCGAAACAGTTTTAAGATTATAAGCAGAAAAACACCCTCGAAATATCAAGTTAAATTATTCAGAGGCAGAAAATATATATACAGTAGGAGCCTTCGGTCTGAGAAGCTTCCGCTCCCTTTCAACACTGCCGTAGTCACGACCGCTCACAACGGCCTCTGAAAAACTACACTGGTGCAAATCTGCAACACAGCAGATTACTTTAAATTAAAATTTTTAATAACTCACACAAACACATTAACTATGCACCCCGTAAGAGGGATGGATATGGTACAAGCACTCACACTAAGAACTTATTTTCCACCAAAAGTGCAATTTGTTTTTAAAAGGGTGGCAACTTTATAAAAATCACTATTTACATAAAACCCATGAAATTCTGACTTACATAAAGTGTACCACATGCTCTACATTACACATATACCGCCTCGCAAGATGATAGGCAAGATAAAAACACATTTCAGGAATTCGGCTCTTACCTTAATTCTATAAATTCGTTAACACCGAATCCGACAAACATGACAGAGGCAGTTATTAACGTATGGCAGACCGACAGACATACAGACGCTAACTGCTAACAAACGCGGACGAGAGACAAACGAGCAAGCTGGGGACGAGAGACTGACGAAGAAAACAAGTAGAATTTAACAAGTGACTGAAACAACATATCTCCAATCACTTAATTTATAATAAACTGTGATGTCTGGCGAAGAGCTGGCTCAGCACCCCCAACGCTCTCCCGAACCGTCCGCTGCGAGCCACTTCAACGGACGCGCCGATCTCCCGTCTCACGGCGTCGCAGCTCGCACCGGCCAGTCCGACGTCGTGGGCCGACTACTGTTGCTCTCGCGTCGCCCGCGAAGCCACTACGCCTCGCTATACGGCGCGGCCACTGCGCTCACGTGGCGACCTCCGATGCGCCGACGCTCCAGGCGGAGAAGTCATCTTGTGTCCCAGTGCGCGACCGACCAACCGATCGATCCAACCGCCAATGCCCATTGCCTGAGCTAACTCGAGCAGACTGGCGGCCTAACACACACTAACCCTCCGGACGACAGACAGACACTAACCGCCGCACCAATGCGGACGAGAGACAGACCCAGACCAACTTCGCTGACCAACTAACCACACTCGGCGACTCAGACTGACAGACTCCCGTCTACAGAGCTCACAGCGCCCGTTAAATACACGTGAACAGACAACCTTTCCGCTTTCCCACCAGTAGGAGACACCACAGCTGCGACTACCACAGGGGCGCCACCGCCAGAAACGGAGGGCGACTGCTTCACACAACGCGCTGCGGCGCGCTCTTCAAATCAGCAAATTTTTTACCACGGCTCAGTCTTCTTCTCCTCTGCTCGCCATGAACATTTGTTCTGTCTCCACTAAACTCCATACACCAACGAATCACACTGGTTCTGTTCCTAACACCTTCTCCGTAAAACGTTTTGTTTTGCCAAAATAATTTCAGTAGATGTTATTCCTTTTGAGGGTAGGAATCGGATCAGAACACGTGGCTCACACTTTAGCGGGGTTTCTTACCGACATCTTTCAGGAAACTGGATATCACAGCTTGTCTTTATGCACTGTAGTGTCACGGAATAGTAAATAGTTGGAAACACGATTTATATTCAAAGTTTCGTTGCCTATGCCGAGAGCCAGAGGCAGTAAGTTAGCCAAGAGCTGAGAGGATTGCACATATATCGGAATGTGTCGTCACGCAGAGGCAATAGCCTGGTTACACACGACAGGCTAGAGAGAATTGCTTAGCACGCAGGTTTGTGTTAGACGGAGACTTTCGTAGAGTGCAAGACAGAGGTATAGCGTCAGCTGTACTGCATTTCAGAACTTCGCGTAAGTCTGCCGTGACAACACGTAACTCTGTCGCAAGAACACCTAAGGGGCGAGTATGACAGATGAATCAGCAGTATAAGTGGAATGAATGCGTTCATTACAAACGAGCATGACGTCAGGACGTCGCTCGTGCTTCCCTATAAATACGCCAGCTTTGATAGCAACAAGGCACAGTTAGACTTGCTGTTAGATGTGTACTGGGTCGCTGCGTAGCGCTCAGCTCAGTGATCGACATGTTAATCTTTATTAAGCAGATGTTGCAGTAAGGGCGGCCATTCAGCAGCAGATGTGAGGGAACAGTACCAGCTCTGGTCATCTCTGCTGCCGCCGTCAATCATCAACCCAGAATTATCAGACATCGCGACAGACATGCTCGCCGCCACATCAGTGAGCCATCGTCGAGATGGTGCGAGGCCTAGGCCCTGTGCATCCGCCGTCACAACCGGGTGAGTTGACGAGACCGGGGGACTGCAGCCCGTTCCGCTCATCCACCGCGGGCGAGCCACCAGGAGGAGCAGGGAAGAAGACGGGGTGGGACAGAGTACACTCCGCACTACGAGAACGCCTCTCATGGCGACGGCGCCGGGACTCCAACCCGGAGCCTCCTACGTGCAGCAGCTTGCTGTCCGCAGCCGAGCCGGCCGGTCAGCCGGACGCCACCAGCCACGCACGGCCGAAGTACGAAGTAAGGACATTCCTTCGCTACGTCACAGCACGTGGCGCTGCGGCCCGGAGCTGGTGTCATCGCCACGAGTCAGCGAGGCCTCGGGAAGGTCGTTGATATCACCAAACCACATTGTACTCGGCAGGAATAAAGGTGTTATGAATTAATAATGTTTCTTTGACGTTTTTGACGCGTCCACACTCATTTCCTACCATCCTGACAACTGGAGTGGTCACCGCTCGGCCATCCAGTCCAGCGTAGGCGACCGGGACCACCGGGGGGCCTACAGTACCAACGTGTTTTTCTGATGCTACATGTGATTGGGGGGTCCACACTTTAAAATGAAAATAGGCGCGTCGAGTTATGATCACGGGACACTTTCCGAACGTGCCTCGTGTTTGCGTGTAAGGGCTCATTTTTTTTCCACTCTCACATCCCCAAGTCAGACGTTTCAGACGGTTTGAGTGTACAATGAGACAACAGCTCGGAATGAGGTCACTTGGGCACTGGGAATCGACGGTGGGTGTGTGAACGGACACATCCCACACAGTAGACAGTTAGCGCGCACACCAGCACGAGTGCCCACTGAGTGGGTAAGTGAGCCCGCGGGCCGCGAGCCTGGCATATCTGCGCAGACAGCGGCGGCCTGTGACAGGCTGCCGGTGATGGCGACGACCTGCGGACCTCAGCGCGCGGGGAATGCAATAAAGCAGCCCCGCGGCAGCTGCTCGCGCCGGCCACCCCCTCCCCCCCCCCCCCCCCACCGCCTCTATCGGCCTCCCTCGGGGCTCACGCACACACGCACGCACGCACAGACAGCCCCTCCCCTCTCCTGACGGCACATCTGCCGCGGCTGTCAGCTCCAGGAACCGCCCCCGCCGCCCACAGCGCGCCCGGTTATTCTGTATTTTTGCACAGCGCCACTCCTCTTGCAGCCGTATGCACTGTCGCGTGTAAATCGTTAATGCACGAGACCGGATCTGGCCGGACCCCCAAAGGGGACGTTAAAGCTGCAGGCCGCTGTGTTCGGTCAGCCGCTCGAAAAATCGAAATGAAATTTTAGTGAGCAAGGGTTGCCGCTCCACAATACTCCATATTCCTGAGTCTTGTTCGCTAACAATGAATTAAAGTCTGCTATGCAGAAAGCGATGACGTGAAAGTAAGGCAGCAACTATATGCCTAAGTTTTGCGAGAAATTTGTAATGGCTGTAGAGAACGGACAATTTTATTAAGTTTTTTAATGGCACGTTTGGCCATTGCTCTGGTTCAGGTCATCCTTCGTATGTCTGTGTTCTCTCTCTCTTCCCTTTTTCTTTACGTCTGCTGAATCTGAGGTCCCCTCTTCGAAGAAAACATTCAGGTTGTTTGTTTTAACTTGATTCAACTAAATATCTAGATGAAAGGGTAATATTAGTTAAGTGCGAAACAGCTGTTCCCTTTATAAAGGTCAGGAAACATAGTTCCACTAACGAATGGTAATGGACTACAGTTGAAAAAAAAATATGTATTAGAAAATTTCATGACAGGTTTTTTTCATCCCTTGATAATTACTCACCACAAACACAAAAGCACCTAATTTCTATTGGAATTTTGTAACATCTTCGATCATTCTAAAGGTATTCATCATTCCAGTATTTAAGATAGATTCAAGAACCTTCAACATCTTTTTATCCTCATTTTCCTTTCACGATGAAGGTGATTTTAGCCCGTTGAACACCTCACATTTTATCCCTATAGCTTTATTACCACGACGTCTTTAGATTACGTCCCCTCAGCCCCCCCCCCCTCCCCACCGAGCTAACTATTGGCTTTAGGTATAGTTTTTAAGAGCTCCTCCTGTTGTCATAAGTAGCTTCATATATAAGTTTCTTTACTAGCATAAGCAACCGTGTGCGGTTATTTTTAGGTTTCATCTCCTATTTAGCTCGTCTCTTATTCTATCCATTTCATCTGCTGATATACGTTGCTCCACGGTTGGGAATATATGGGCTATTTAGCCCCGACCTAGGTATAAACTTTCACGTATTCGTATGCCCATGCGCACTGAAGTAACTTCCCTCGTCTTGCGCATGTGCATAGGTAGCGGGTCGGGCGTGTAAGTGAGCGACCGTTTGTAGCAGCAGGTTATGGCGGGTAATGGCCCATCGAACATAAGCCGGTGTGAGGTGGAGCGAACACCATTAAGTTAAGTAGTGGTTTTGACTTTGTACATATGTATTGTTTGTGTTTCCATTTTCTTTTTCGTTTATAAATGTATAGCAATGGTGTTCTTTTAATCATTGACAAAGATCTTCTTAGGCACTTGTGGGTTTTATTGTTGTTCTGAAGAAGGTGTAGTTATCTACGCCGAAATCTGGGTAACACTTGACACTAGGTGCTTGTTTCGCAATAGAGGCGGGTTTTTAGTTTTTTAATATATTAAGATAGATTCACTTTGAAGTATTAGAAAAAACAGAATTCGCTTTAATCAAATATAAATTAAAAACATACGCATTCACTTAAACAATTAAAAATCTCTCAATAAAGTCAGACACGAAGCTAAATCTCAAGGGAACAACTGTCATCACAAAAAGATGTTCAAAACAAGCTATTGGGGAGGGGGCCAAACAGCCAGGTCATTGGTCCCATTCGATAAGGGAAGGATGGAAAAGGGATTCAGCGGTGTCCTTTCAAATGAACGATCCCGGCATTTGCCTGAAGCAATTTAGGGAAATCACAGGAAACTAAATCAGTATGGCCGGACGCAGGTTTGAACCGTCGTCCTCCCGATGCGAGTCCAGTATGTTAAGCAGTGCGCCACCTCTCTCAGTAATAAGTAATTCCTGAACAAAGATAGCTTAACCAACACTGGTTGCCTACAGAACCTAGTTAACGAGGACTCATCAGGAGATTCTCAAAATGACCAACAACAATTCGCAAGCCGTGATAAAATAAAATCATAAAAAAAGTATAGAAACGGTTACAATAACCAACGTATCCAGTTTACAGACAGTAAGTTCTTCTTTCTTACAACCAGTTCAGGTTCTTTTGAGTGCCCCCTTATTCCTTGGGCCAGACACACAATGGTCAAGCCGCCCCAAGCCATCCACCGTCACAAACAAACCCGCGACCACACGAGAGGCACGAAAAGCAGGCTTCTAGAACACACATAGAAGCGAAATTAGATTAACAGACTTGACACACACACACACACACACACACACACACACACACACATCCTCTCGTCCAAATGAATACACTAGTGGCCTTTAAAATCGCTACACCAAGAATAAATGCAGATGATAAACGGGTATTCGTTGGACAAACATATACTAGAACTGACATGTGATTACATTTTCACGCAGATTGCGTGCATAGATCCTGAGAAATCAGTACCCAGAAGAACCACCTCTGGCCGCAGTAACGGCCTTCATAGGCCTCTGCATTGAGTCAAACTGAGCTTAGATGGCGTGTACAGGAACAGCTGCCCATGCAGCTTCAACACGATACCACAGTTCATCAAGAGAAGTGACTGGCATATTGTGATGAGCCAGTGCTCGGCCACCATTGACCAGTCGTTTTCACTTGGTGAGAGATCTGGAGAATGTGTTGGCCAGGAGAGGAAAGGCCCGTACCGGACCTGCAACATGCGGTCGCCCATTATCCTGCTGAAATGTAGGGTTTCGCAGGGATCGAATGAATGGTAGAGCCACGGGTCGTAAGACATCTGAAATGTAACGTCCACTGTTCAAAGTGCCGTCAATGCGAACAAGGGGTGACCGAGACATGTAACCAATGGCACCCCATACCATCACACCGGGTGATACGCCAGTATGGTGATGACAAATACACGCCTCCAAAGTGCGTTCACCACGATGTCGCCAAACACGGATGCGACCATCATGATGCTGGACTCATTCGAAAAATTGACGTTTTGCCATTCGTGCGCCAAGGTTCGTCGTTGAGTACCCCATCGCAGGCGCTCCTGTCTGTGATGCAGCGTCAGGGGTAACCGCAGCCATGATCTCCGAGCTCATAGTCCATGCTGCTTCAAACGTCGTAGAACTGTTCGTGTAGATGGTTGTTGTCCTGAAAACGTCCCTATCTGTTGACTCAGGGATCGAGACGTGGCTGCACGATCCGTTACAGCCATTCGGATAAGATGCCTGTCATCTCGACTGCTAGTGATACGAGGCCGTTGGGATCCAGCACGGCGTTCCGTATTACCCTCCTGAGCCCACCGCTTCAAAAAATTGTTCAAATGTGTGTGAAATCTTATGGGACTTAACTGCCAAGGTCATCATCCCCTAAGCGTACACACAACTTAACCTTAATTGTCCTAAGGACAAACACACACACCCATGCCCGAGGAAGGACTCGAACCTCCGCCGGGACCAGCGGCACAGTCCATGACTGCAGCACCCAAGACCGCTTTTTTTTTTTAACCTCATTTTGTTCGTATTCGTTTGTTGTATCTGCTCTGGGCGGCCGTCGAAAGACACCCATTTCAGTTAGTTGTTGTTCCACAAACTCTGACCTAACACGTTGAGCCACCGTGCCGGCGTCGACCGCTCGGCTAATCCTGCGCGAACCCACTGTTTCCATATTCTGCTAGCAGTCATTGGATCTCGACAAAGGCGAGCAGCAATGTTGCGATGCGATAAACCGCAATCACGATAGGCTACAATCCGACCTTTATCAAAGTCGGAAACGTGATGGTACGCATTTCTCCTCCTTACACGAGGCATCACAACGTTTCACCAGGCAACGCCGGTCAACTGCTGTTTGTGTATGAGAAATCGCTTGGAAATTTTCCTCATGTCAGCACGTTGTAGGTGTCGCCACCGGCACCAACCTTGTGTGAATGCTCTGAAAAGCTAATCATTCGCATATGACAGCATTTTCTTCCTATCGGTTAAATTTCGCGTCTGTAGCACGTCATCATAATGGTTCCAAATGGCTCTGAGCACTATGGGACTTAACTTCTGAGGTCGTCAATCCCCTAGAACTTAGAACTACTTAAACGTAACTAACCTAAGGACATCACACACATCCATATCCGAGGCATGATTCGAACGTGCGACCCTAGTGGTCGCGCGGTTCCAGACTGTAGCGCGTAGAACCGCTCGGCCACCCTGGCCGGCCAGCACGTCATCTTCTTGGAGTAGCAATTTTAATGGCCAGTAGCGTAATCGGGTTCGATTCCCGGCGGGGTCAGGGATTGTCTCTGCCTCGTGATGACTGGGTGTTGTGTGATGTCCTTAGGTTAGTTAGGTTTAAGTAGTTCTAAGTTCTAGGGGACTGATGACCATAGCTGTTAAGTTCCATAGCACTCAGAGCCATTTGAACGAGCAGCGTAATTCTGGAAAACAGTTTTTGAGAAAAGTGTTGAGGCCACATTATCGTAATAACAGATTCTCCCCTGTTGAGATCAAATACTTGACGGTTAAGCAGATGGTTCCTGATCCGACAGCACGTCACACATTTACTATTTGAAGTTAGTGGTAAAAGTTTCAGCGGCTGTAGTCAACACCCTTAATATGTTTAACAAAAATAGCGTGCCGTCACAAGTCCACGCAGTTTCCAAGTGCACCTCAGCAAGTTATTGGTTGCCCCTATCTGCAGTGAAGCCCTGCTTGATGACAAGGACGCACACTGCCTCGAGCCGGCAGAAATACAAGTATACTGAGGCTCCGCGGCCGTATCTCGCTACTTCTGCAGACCGCCGTCCAGAGCAGCTGCCAGGACGAACGCGTACTGCGCCTCCTAGCGGTCTCCTCGACAAAAACCGACCCCCCCCCCCCCCCCCACCGCCCTCTGCGCATGTGGTGTGCTGTTTCATAGGTTCCGCTCTCCAAAGAGCCTACGTCCCTGAGTGCGATATCAGTGATATCGCGTAGTACGAACAGAGAGGGCGGACTCGATGTTGACGCATCGGAGGGAACATCTGTCTGTGCTATATCTGACCACCTGCTCACCACTTCGACTCACGGACGCGTCAATTTTGTATTTCCCACGCGAGCTCCCCATTTTTATTGCATATTCGAACTCAGGAGTCAAAAATACGTACGGTTTGCTGATATCATTGTTTCCCATCCGTGGTACATGGCGATGTAATAGACAAACATCAAGTGTGCCCGTTTTAGTAATGAAGAGCCGACGCATCTGATTCTACATTTCATTTACGATGTAAATGTAAACTTTGGTGTTCTGACGGCTGATATTAACGTCTGACAATTACTTCAGTGTTGAACATTTGGTAGTACGACACAATATGGTCAGCCGTTTGAATGTCTTGTTAGAAACTACGTTTAAGGTGGTCCAGGAAGAACGACGTTGATGTAATAGTTTTCTGTTTCCGTCGCGATGCTTGATATCGGCGAGTTCCCTTACCTCTCGCCAGTGGGGTGCTTCTGCACCTACATCTACATGGTTACTCTGCAATTCACACTTAAGTGCCAGGCAGAGGGTTCATCGAACCATTTTCAACCTACTTCTCTACCATTCCACTCTCGGACGACGCGCGAGAAAAAGGAACACCTAAATCTTTCCGCTCGAGCTCTGATTTCTCTTATTTTATTATCATGATCATTTCTCCCTACGTAGGTGGGGTGTCAACAAAATATTTTCGCATTCGGATGAGAAAGTTGGTGATTGAAGTTGCGTATATAGGTCTCGCCGCAAACAAAACCGCCATTGTTTCAGTGACTGCCACCCCAACTCGCGTATCATATCAGTGACACTCTCACCCCTATTGCGCCATAACACGAAACGAGCTGCCCTTCTTTGCACTTTTTCGCTGTGCTCCGTCAATCCTGTCTGGTAAGGATCCCAAACCGCGCACCAATACTGCAGCAGAGGACGGACAAGTGTAATGTAGGCTCTCTCTTGGGGGTTTCTCGCATCTTCTACGTGTTCTGCCAACAAAACGCAGTCGCTGTTTCGTCTTCCCCACAATATTGTCTATCTGGTTTTTCCAATTCAAGTTGTTCGTAATTGTAATTGCTAGGTATTTAGTCGAACTGACAGACCTTAGATTTCTGCGATTTCTCGCATACCCAAAATTTATAGGATCTCTTTTAGTACCCATGTGGACGACCTCACACTTTTCTTTGTTTAGTGACAATTGCCACTTTTCGCGCCATACAGAAATTCTCTCTAGATCATTTTGTAATTAGAATTGATCGTTTGATGATTGTACCAGACGGTAAATTACAGCATCTTTTGCAAACAATTTAAGGGGTCTGCTCAGATTATTACCTACACCATTTATGTAACTCAGGAACAGCAGAGGACCTATGACACTACCTTGTAGAACGCCAGACATCACCTCTGTTCTGCTCGATGATTTACCGTCTATCACTATGAATTGTGACCTCTCTGAGAGGAAATCACGAATCCAGCCACACAACTGAGACGATGCTCCATAAGAACACAATTTGATTAATAGTCGCTTGTGAGGAACGGTATCAAAAGCCTTCTCGAAATCAAGGAATATGGAATCGATCTGAGATCCCTTGTCGACAGCACTCATTACTTCATGGGAATAAAGAGCTAGTTGCGTTGCACAAGAACGATATTTTCTGAATCCGTGTTGGTTATGTAACAATAACCCATTTTCTTCAAGGTGACTCATAGTGTTCGAGTACAGTATACACTCCAAAATCTTACTGAAAATTGAGGTCAGTGATATGGGTCTGTAATTCAATGGGTTACTTCTATTTCCTTTCTTGAATACTGGTGTGACATGTGATACTTCCCAGTCTTTAGGAACAGTTCTTTCGTCAAGTGAGTGGTTGTACATGATTGCTAAGAAAGGAGCTATAGTGTCTGCATACTCAGGTTCCTTGCAGACTATGCAGACACAACAGCGCCTCGCCTTTCTTAGCCATCTTATACAACCGCTCACTTGACGTAAGGTCTGTTTCTGAAGACTGGAAAGTAGCACAGGTCACACCAATATTCAAGAAAGGAAATAAGAGTGACCCATTGATTTCGGTGAGTGCGCTTGTCACTACCACTTCGTGGACATATTACCTTATTATAATGGTTGTGGTTTGTATTCCGCGGGCAGCCGCGAATCGGCCAGCCTGAGAGTTAAGGCGGTTGGAGAGAAACACACACCAAAATCAATTACCCTGATGCAGGAGCTACAGGGCTGCCACCGATATCAAACTTTACGATGGGTTGAGGATGCAACACAGCGAAGCCCTTAAGGAACAGGAAACTACCTTACCATACAAATAGCTTATTCGTCAGAAATGTCAATGTCTAGCCATATCATATGTACTGTACAATCACATTTGAAACATTTAAGTACATTTCGGACATAAATACCAACCGTAAAAAAACACAGAGGTTTCAATTTCCGTCAAAAATTAAATTTAGAATCAAGCGTGTCGGTTCTCAATTGTAAAAATGGGCAAGCTTGATATTTTTCGATTACTGCGCCATCTACGAAGAATTGGAAACGATGGTCTGAGCAAAACGTACCTAGATTTTGGCGTAGAATGCGAATGTGCAATAAAATTGGGGGTGCGGCGGGTTTCTCCCACTTGAAAATACGAAGTTGACCCCGCCCACGCGGGAGGGATGGTTAGGAGATGGCCAGTTGTAGCACAGACACATGTCCCACTTCGTAACTTTAACCTTTCACGTGGAATATTTTTTTCGTACGATGCGTCATTTTCAAGGTATTTAGTTGTCTCTAGTTAAATAAAAACATCTTTTAAAAAATGTATTACTTGAGTGACCGAACATCGACAAAACTGAATACGAAGCCCTATAGAAAAAAATATAATAAGTAAGAGACATAATGCTCTGAAATTATGAAACAGCTAAAGCTGTAGAAGAAAAGCAGATGAAGTCATATAAAACCACTTAGCAGACCCGTGAAGGATCAGAAAAGGTAACATATAATTCCAAAAGAGAGATTGTTAAAAGTGATAAGTAAAGAGTCAGCCACGGGATTAGTTAGTAATATCGAAGACGACATATGCTGAATACAAACACTAGTGTACAAAGTAATGAAGCATGTTAATGAAGCAGAAAATGATTCAGCAAATACAAGTCACGTCCCAGTGAGGCATGGATAACACGTTACAGGAAACAGTGGTACGATCAAAGAGTATAGACAGATACTATCAAACAGTAAAGAAAAACACAGAACATCTGAATGAGAGAGATGTATTGGAATTTTACTGATGCTTAGTATGGCAAATTTCTATAACATGTGATGGTTCTAGGAGAATGGGAGACTATATCTCCCTTTAAAAAATGAAAGTAAGAATAAATACTGACATTACAGAGATATAAATCTGTTAGGCATCGCATGCAAGATGAACATCAGAATGGTTTCAGCAAGTTCTGATCTTTCATTGATTACTTCTTCATTATAAAAAGACTGAGTAAAAGAAGCATGTAATAGTTAAACTCAGATGCATTCACAGCCATATGAAGGCGTTTTATCGAAGAGAGAGAGAGAGAGTGCTCTGGAGCATTATGGAGGAAAGAAAATACCGGGAACATATCGTATTGAAAGATAAATATTAAAAAAATAGCACCAAAGATGGAATTTGGTCAAGAAATATCTCAAAAAAATCCAGTACCTCCTTATTAGTGCAGAACAAGAACTCACACTCTGGAAAAACATGTAAAATTTAGGGCACACACTACTTTCAGTATAGGTAAATTATAGGTTATATAGGTAAATTAGGTAAATTGCGTTACTCCAACAGTCCGGATACGCCTCGTAACCAATTTGACAAGTGTGAAGGCAGTAATAGAGGTCGGTGTAGCACGAAAGAAGGCTTTTTCCACATGGGAGTAATTCACAAAGAAACCAAATTTGTGGTACTCAGCAAGATTCGCACTCTGACGGGTTCCACACAAAATTAACACAGGAATCGAAAATATCGACGATTTTTTACTGTTACTAACATTGATACTGGTAAGATAGCAAGATATCGGTTCCGATAAATCCACGACTTTCGAGAATGTTTTCAGTTTGAAGTCGGATAACAAATTACACAAAAATATTTTTTGCATTGTTTAAGTAAAAATTAACACTTCGAGGATTTTTTTATTTATTTGTACTGCTAAACCTTGCTCGTTGCCAATTTTATGATTCTGCGTCAATAGAAAGCACCCCATAGATTTTGATGAGTGAGTCCGCGTGCCTTAAAATGTGTGAGAGCCAGAAGATTATGGTCAACTGCCCAATATCCGATGCGTCCACCTCTGGTACGGGCAACAGCGGCGAAGCGTCGCGGCTTAGAAGCAATGAGCCGTTGGTAGGTCGCTGGAGGGAAATGGCGCTACATCTGCACACACAAGTCACCAAATTCCTGCTGATTCCGGGGAGAGGAGCGATGAGCTCTGACGACACATTAAATCACATCCCAGATTTGTTCGATCTTGTTCACATCTGGTGTGCTTGGCGGGCAGCACATCAACTGGAACTCGCCATTGTGTTCCTCAAACTACTCCATAGCACTCGTGACCTTGTGACATAATCCATTATCTTGCTGAAAAATGCCCCTGTCGTCGGGAAACATGATCGGCTTGGAGGGTTGTACGAAGTCTGCTACCAGTTCAAATGGTTCAAATCGTTCTGAGCATTATGGGACTGAAGATCTGAGGTCATCAGTCCCCTAGAACTTAGAACTACTTAAACCTAACTAACATAAGGACATCACACACACCCATGCAAACGGCAGGATTCGAACTTACTACCGTAGCAGTCGCGCGGTTCTGGAGTGAAGTGCCTAGAACCGCTAGGCCACCCCGGCCGGCCGGTAACCAGTGTGCGACACTCCTTGTTCCTCATCGTGCCTTGCTGTAGATCTACTGTACCAATGGATGCCTACCTCCATGTTCCCCAGAGACTAATGGAGCAGCTGCCAGCTTGTCTCCGTCCCGCAATACAGCAGTCATGGAGCTTGTAATAGTGCTTGAATTACGTAACCATTATGGTACCTCACCTGAACCTCTCGATACCAGTAATATTCTACTGTAATTCTGTTAACTACTTAACATATTTCTGAGACAACATTCAGATTTGATTTCACTTTTGGTACATCGATATGTTTATATTGCAATGATATTATTCTTATGTGTATTCTTTCTTTTGTCACTATGATCTTTGACGTACTTGTAACTCTGATTTTTTGGCGAGTAAGCGATTATTAGTTAGTTGTTGACTTGTTAGAGAGTCGGACCTTGAAAAAAGTCAAGTGTTGGACGTCATGTCGGAAAGATGCATATTGTAGTTGGCTTATAAAATGTGAGGAAGATGTTTTCAAGTATGTTTTGTATTGTGAAGTGATGTTTTGTGTGTTACGTGATATTGCAATAAAAGCAATTAAGAGGAAGTGTAGCTTGAATTCGGAGTGCTGTTTTTTTCTTTCGTCGCTATTGTGCTAACTTTGAAAGGTTTAATCTCCAAGAATGGTTTGTGAAGCGCATCTACAAAACTTTTGAATATAGCAGGATAAAACCTAGGCCTCTTTGCATCCGAGCTTGGAATCATAACCACCTAGATTTTCAACGATTGAGCCATGATTTTACGACGAGACCAGCGTGGGAAACACAAAAAGATGAGTGCCTAGTTTTCTGATTATTACATGAAATGACTTTATTAACTGTGCTATAATGACACCTGCCACATAATATGACTGTTGTTGCCCGAAAATGCAGTGTTTAGTAGCGTGAGCAACACCACAATCGTTATTAAATGCTGACCTTTGTTGTGGTAGGGTTGTTAGAAGCTGTTCCCTGCAAAACTACGGATTCGGACTCCACAATCGGCATGATGAAGAAGGTATCGGGATTCATCAGATCATGCAAAGCTCTGCCGCTGCTCCAACGTCCGGTACCGATGGTCACATGCCCATTCACTCGTAATTGCCAATGTCGTGGCGTTAACCTTGGCACATGTATGCGTCGTCGGCTGCGGAGGCCCAATTTTAGGTGTGTTTTCTGCACTGTGCGTTCAGACACACTTTTACTCTGTCCAACGTTTAAGTCTGGCGTCAAGTCTGCTACAGTTCACCGCCTGTATCGTTGTACGAGCCTGATCTGCCTTCGACGTCCGACGTTTGTAATGAGGAACAGCTACCCAACTCCACGATCCCTGGACGTGGCTTCACCTTCTTTCCGTCATCTTTCGAATACACTCGCCATAGCACCCCTCGAACACCCGACACGTCGTGCAGCTTCAAAAATGTTTGTGCCAAGCTTCAGGGCCATCACGATCTGCCCTCGGTCGGACTCAGAAAGATCGTGCGCCTTCTACACACGGACGACACACTAAATGATACTATATGCATCGTGCGTGTGTCTGATTAGTAGTCATTCCTCACCAGGAGACGCTGCTATCGCCTGACGGGTTCATGTAGATAGTAGGTCATTGGTCGTAATGTTCTCGGTGGTCTGCGTAAATGGCCGAATATTGACTGCATTGGTTTAGAAGCTTAAATTTTATACACCATCCAGAGGCTTTGCATGTGACACAAATTTTAACTTGATACATCTATCCGCTCCCGATAAACAATGTCTTTAACAGTCTGACAGACAGAAAAATGGACAACAAAATGTCCCTCTAAGGATTCTGTTTTTACAAGCTGAGGTTTGGAACCCTAAAAAAGGCATTTTTAAGTGTCTGCCCTGCCCTTTCCCTGCGTACATTTTTGTCCACGACTGCAATGCACAGCGGCACAACACCTGTCTCAAGGTACATATGTTTACAGACAAAACGTACAGTTTCAGAACAAGGGCTTAATTGAAACTTCGTGGCAGATTAAAACTGTGTGCCTGGGAGAGACTCGAACTCGGGACCTTTGCCTTTCGCGGGCAAGTGCTCTACCAACTGAGCTACCCAAGCACGACTCACGCCCCGTCCTCACAGCTTTAATTCCGCCAGTACCTCGTCTCCTACCTTCCAAACATCACAGAAGCTCTCCTGCGAACCTTGTAGAACTAGTACTCCTGGAAGAAAGGATATTGCGGGGACATGGGTTAGCCACAGCCTGGGGGATGTTTCTAGAATGAAACTTTCACTCTACAGCGAAGTGTGCGCTGATATAAAACTTCCTGGCAGATTAAAACCGTGTGCTGGGCCGAGACTCGAACTCGGGACCTTTGCCTTTCGCGGGCAAGTGCTCTACCAACTGAGCTACCCAAGCACGACTCACGCTCCGTCCTGACAGCTTTAATTCCGGCAATACCTCGTTTCCTGCCATCCAAACTTTCGAGTTTCGGCCCGACACACAGTTTTAATCTGCCAGGAAGTTTCACATCAGCGCACACTCCGCTGTAGAGTGAAAATTTCATTCTGAGGGCTAAATTGTTGACAGCGTTTTTGAGCCAGTCTTGCGCCGGAGTTAGTAGCGGAGACCAGTTAGGCTGCTGTCGCAGGTAAACCGGCCCTCGGAACGACCCGGCAGCGCCGTCCATTAGCACTGTTGTCCGAAACTGCCACCGGCGTTCTACTCCGCCAAACTAGTGGCACAAAGTTCTGTCGGGTCGTGCCGCGGGGCACTTTCCCAGCCAAACTGCAGGCGCTTCCTTTCCTCGCAGTCCGTCTGAAGGGCACGAAGGCCAAGAACAGCCGCAACTACAGCTGTGCCCTCTCTCTCTTCCTCTCTCTCTCTCTCTCCTAAAGACTGCGCCCATCTCAGCCCTGAACACATATATAGGAACACACACACACACACACACACACACACACACACACACACACACACACGTAAACTCACTCGGGCACTCGCTCACAAGAGAGGAAAAGTAGAGGGGTTGGAGGGAAAGAGAGATATACTGTGAAAACGTTCCCTAAGTCTCGTCTCCAGATCTTCCGTTGCATCGCGCGATTTCCCACTCACGGCCGTCCACAGGCTAGTGATGGGATAAACCAGCCAATTAAAACAGCTACTGGTATTTTACTTCTGAATAACTGGCATTTTTTGATATTTGTTTGGTCTCGGTTATATTAGCGTTTTTATATTTTACTAATTACTGCGTAGAAAAGCCGAAATATCAGTTACCCATGTCAGCAGTGCTAAAATTTTCCGTTTATAAATAAACCTTTTTTTTATTTCGTAATATTTTCATTGATTTGAAACATTGCGTCATTACAGAAAATGGGAAAAGCGATTAGTGCTATTTTAATAACAAAGCCGACAGAAATGAGCAACAAATACTTGGCATAAGAACTGGTGAAGCGTCGTTGAGACAATATTTTACCTGTTACCATGTAGTGTGGCCTATTAGATGTTACGCGTGTACATGCAGTGTCTAATTGTAGTCGTCACATAATATAAGGAGAAAACCTAAGACTTGACAGTTCATTCAAAGTTTTGAGTAAAAATAAAAAGTAGCTGAGCTGCTGCTTGTGTCCACATAACGTGCCCTTAACTGCTTGTAGCCTTTGTAAACCAACAAACTAACAACAGGAATAGAATTCTTCAACCTCAGTTTTCACCCTTTAGCACTGACTATTCGCAGTGTCGTTATAGTGGTATGATCCCTGATTATAACATGATTTTTCAGCAGCGTTTTAAAAAATTAGTACCAGTCGGAAAGCACTGGTGGTTTTTTTGCACCAGTCAGCCGTCATCACTTTCCGAACAACGCAGTTAACGATGGGCAGACTAAGTTTTCTTTTATATCCCAATTTAATTTAATATTTTGATTCTATGTATCTTTAAACTGAGGGTGTCAGAATCTTTCAAACTTCGATCGAGTTCAACGTACATTATATTACAGGAAATAACAGGAATAAAACAACAAAAATCGTTTATTTCAAAAACCGGTTATTCTGAGAGGTTTTAACAGTTCAGTTAAGCTGGCGTTGAAAAAAGCAATTTAACTGAAAACCGGTTGTTTCAGAGAAAACCGCCTTCCGTAGGTCAGAGTCTGTTCACACTCGGGCGTGCCATCACTAAAAGCACCGACCCCTAACAAAGATTCCTAACGTCCCAGACTTCTCGGTCAAATCGGATCACTTTCCGGCCGCAAGCTGCCCGTCGACGATAATCAGCGCTTTAAGT
This sequence comes from Schistocerca gregaria, assembly GCF_023897955.1. Taxonomy (NCBI): domain Eukaryota; kingdom Metazoa; phylum Arthropoda; class Insecta; order Orthoptera; family Acrididae; genus Schistocerca; species Schistocerca gregaria. The sequence goes on along the minus strand of NC_064926.1, from coordinate 336,851,742 downwards.
GTCATGCAGCTGTACTCCCTGTTCTTTCGGTGGAAAATAATGAAAATACGAGAACAGATGGAGAAAACGTAAGTCGATGTATTGCAGAATCGATATATTATATTTGCTTCACGAACGTATGGCGTGAAATGTGCATTTGCACAATTTGTTTGCATGCGAACAGTTGTCCAGCGGGTGGGGTGGCGGTGCGGTGTCGTTTGACGCGACTTCTTATTGTTCTCAAAAAGCATGGCAAGTAGGTGTAGGGTAGCGTCTAAGCCTGCTTCACGCTATTTGTATGACGTAAGGCAAAGGGACTTTAACTAGGTTTTATTAAAATCTGTCGATTTTCAGTCAATCGAATTTTTCCAGACACAAAATGATCTGAGATTACCGCGGGCAGTTGTGTAAAAAAGACCTCTCAGGGTGCCCCGGACGCCCTGAAAATAAGGGCAAATCCGGGGAAACCCGGATGTATGGCAGCCCTACTCACACTTAATGTTGTCCAGCAAGCGTAAAAATCATTCTTCCGAAGATTTCCTAGGTGACGTATATTGGCTGACCTGGATTAGTTGTCCGCATTTCTACATCATTAATTCAGCCAAAATATGGGTCAGCAGCCTCTCCTTGACCGGAGAGAGGATTAAAATTGCCACGATTCCAGTACCACAAGTAAATGGCTTGTAGGGATCTTACAAGCAGCAAAAGACTCTCAGATTCGACCGCTACACTCGAAAACGAGTGCTGCAAACAGTAGTAAAACAATCCCTTGATGGCTTCCAGCAAATCTCGCCGATAATCTCCTACATAAAAGAGACAAGAAACAGTTTAATACTGAGAGAGAGAGAGAGAGAGAGAGAGAGAGAGAGAGAGAGAGAGAGATTTTTTTTTTGGGGGGGGGGGGGGGGGAGGCGGCGTTGAGGCGGGGACTCACAGAAACACCACGCTTCATTGCTCTACCATTAGACCTCGCTAGGGTCGCCTTGTACATATTCATCGCCTCTGGCTACCAAATGGCTCCACATTCTGGAATGAGGACTCTGCCTACAGAGCAGTGTGCTCCCTCACTAAATCACAACACTCCCCCCCGGAATACAGGAAAAACACAAAGCTGAATTCCACATCCCAAGCACCATAACATACGTTCAAATTCCCGTAGGCCTTCATACTAGCCGAATAACATTACAGGTCACTGAGGACCACTCACTCCTAACTTCATACTCAGGTCACATAAACTATCATCTCCATCCTAAAGAGACCGCGTCTCACCATCACTGAGGGCTGGCAATCCACTCTAGACCTGGCGAGCTCCAAGTTGCTCTAAGAGAACAATTTTTACATTGGAAGCTTTGTACAGACCAGATTCAGGAGTCACGTGCAGCGAATTTCATTTGCCACTCACGCCAATAAATAACATTCCTATCCCAAAGAGAGGGGTTTTCGAAATTTATTTTGGCCAAGCTTTGGCAAACGCCTGTGGTCACGGGAAAATGACTCTTCTTGGAGCCAGCGTAGTAGGCTCTGACCACTCTCATTTACAAGGGTTATGGAAAAAATTGATGAATTTTTTACAGGATGAACAAAGCTACCGTCTGGATGCTGGAAACGCACTTCGGTGTTACCCAAGTAACAGCCAAGCGGATGCGCCCTCACCCTCCCCCATCCGTCACGCCTCTTAAGCACAACACATTGAGCACCACTGGTGTCACAACAATTTCAAGGCATCGGACGACACGACATGACACGAAGGCAGCACCGTTATGGAGTCTCCTCTGAGTATCTCAATCCGCGCTATGACATCATCACGAATCGTTTTGCGGGAAGGTGTTGACTACCTGTAAGCTACGCGTGATAAGAAATATTTGGTGCGGAACAGCAGCTGCTCCAACCACGAGCCAAAAAAGTGATTTTTGCTAATGATGTGAGTTATCTGCAGCACTGTGTCAGTAAATATCAAGTTGCAGCAATCGGGGGGCATCTTAAACGAAATGGAAAGAGATCAAAGTTAGCAACTGATATCTTCTTCCACTAGAAACGAGCTGACGAGTTTATTGAGTTGGATCGGTATATTAGTGAACGATAAACTGAGTTCAGGTTAGTAATTTCATGTATATGTAAGTGTAGTTAACGACATTGGACTGGACATTGGACAGTGTCTTGAAAGGAGGATATAAGATGAACATTAACAAAAGCAAAACGAGGATAATGGAATGTAGTCAAATTAAATCGGGTGATGCTGAGGGAATTAGATTAGGAAATGAGACACTTAAAGTAGTAAAGGAGTTTTGCTATTTAGGAAGTAAAATAACTGATGATGGTCGAAGTAGAGAGGATATAAAATGTAGACTGGCAATGGCAAGGAAAGCGTTTCTGAAGAAGAGAAATTTGTTAACATCGAATATAGATTTATGTATCAGGAAGTCGTTTCTGAAAGTATTTGTTTGGAGTGTAGCCATGTATGGAAGTGAAACATGGACGATAACTAGTTTGGACAAGAAGAGAATAGAAGCTTTCGAAATGTGGTGCTACAGAAGAATACTGAAGATAAGGTGGATAGATCACGTAACTAATGAGGAGGTATTGAATAGGATTGGGGAGAAGAGAAGTTTGTGGCACAACTTGACTAGAAGAAGGGATCGGTTGGTAGGACATGTTTTGAGGCATCAAGGGATCACAAATTTAGCATTGGAGGGCAGCGTGGAGGGTAAAAATCGTAGAGGGAGACCGAGAGATGAGTACACTAAGCAGATTCAGAAGGATGTAGGTTGCAGTAGGTACTGGGAGATGAAGCAGCTTGCACAGGATAGAGTAGCATGGAGAGCTGCATCAAACCAGTCTCAGGACTGAAGACAACAACAACAACAATGTCACGGTAAGGTGGCTATAATTTCTCACCTTAGAAGCATTCATCTACACACTTTGCCATGATTTACAACCGGAATTGGATATCATTTGATAGGTTGTACATCGTGTATTTGAATATTTAAAGTAGACTGACATTGTCATGTGCACCTTGTAAATAGTTGTTAACGCTTATTGCATGAAAGGTGGTGGATTGTCATTATTATAGCAGAGGTTGGAACGCCAGGGAAAATTAAATGGCAGGCGTAAACTCAGGCGTTGGGTGGAAAAGCCTGCACAGGTGTGTTGGTCCTGCTAAAAACAGGAAGTAGCCCAAGACGGAGGGTCGGGGCACGAGAGGGCAGAAGCACAATGTAGCGGCGGCCGGACGGATTGTAGCTAGGCCGGAACGGTAACTGGAAAGTGTGAAAATCTTGGACGCAGCAGAGAGGAACAAGGAAGCGTTACCTCGGAAATCGTGCAGGCTGGGTTATTTCAGAGGACTATTACTCTAAGAAGCGTGTCAATGTATGAATTCCTAATGAACGGGGATGGGTATTTCCTCGCAAACTTTCCGCGCTAGACGACAAAAGACTATAATATGGTTGGTCGGCGTTCGGAATAATCTGTAGAGAGGGAGAATATTCCGTGGTTTGGAGAACATGAGTTGCATTCTGCAGTTACGAGGGAGGGGAGCTAAGCTTTCCAGGGGACCCAGCGGTAGACAGAATGGGGTCTTCCGTTTTGAGCGTCCGTGTTTGACGGTCACTTAGTATCAGCTTTTGTTGGTACAGACAAACTTGCTGTCTTTCCTCTCAAGAGATTTTATAGTTAGAACGATTATGCACTGTACTGTTGAGAACTTGTACGAATCTGAACTTCGCCTCCGGGTAGGGAGTCGTCGTTGAGTACGCAGCGTTCAGTGATAGAGAGCACTTCTTCTGTCTGTGCTCACGTCGAGAAGTTATCTGTATTCTGTCCTTGTGGCTGGGAGTTCGCGTTTCTTGTCTGTATAACACAGAGAGAAGAAGACAGTATAAAATTTTACTAGTTAGAGGACCACCTTCTGCCGTCCTAGTGGTTGAATGAGTTTTTATTTCGTGACTGGAGTTCTGCGATCATCGCAGACGTGTACGAGAACCATCACTGCGGCGCACCGGATGCAGTACATATGATGATATTGCTAATTGCTACATATGGTGATATTGCTAATTGCTTCAGCTTATTAGGGCTATGATGTTAAACAGTCGTAATCATGTAGGTTTCATTTCAACTGAGAGTGCACACCAGTGAAAGTAGTCCCTTGTAGTTTTGCTACGTAGATGATGTCAGTCATCTCGTGGTATTTATATTACATCACGTAGCCATAAAAAGGGGCAGATTTGGGCAACTGATCACTAACATTACTTAGAAAATTCATTTGTATTTCTTTATGCCCAACGGACATTGATATGTAAACATTTATAACGTATAATAGAAGTTTTGATCTACAATAAATATACAAGCAGAAACAACATTTATCATTTAGCAGTTACTAGTTCCCTTAATGATTCGTTTATGTTGTTATTTATATGTTAAAGAGCAAGGAGGAGAAAATAATATCACCACTAAGAGATCCTTAGATCTGCTTCAGGGGTAGTCAGACAGGGCCAAATCTTCATTTTCGCGTTCAGTATTTTCCAGTGCGCACATTCATTTTACACCCACCGGAAGTAGCATATTTGATATGGCTTACCCTACCAGAATCCTACTTAGAGTATTCTGAGAGTGGTCATAAAGTGGTTTGAAACCTCGGAAAATTTCAAAAAAAAAAAAAAATTTCCCGTTCATAATGTTTAGGTTTATTGATAGTGATCACCAACTTGCTTGTATAGTTAGCCGTGGTAAAGTCACGCGATAATATTAAAAATAATATTTGTGTTTATTATTATATTTCTTTTCAGGGGCGTTGCGCTTCAGCCCGCTGACGGCAATTTATTGATATTAATGTTACTTCAACTGTCGTTGTACTTTGTTTGTACTGTAACGACATTGCTTGTTCACGACGTTGCCATTAGTTTAGCTTTTTTATTGTAGATCTTTTATGTTACATGTCCGTTAGATTATAAATGTGGGTAGTGTAAATTGTGTGTACGTCTATGGGAAAACTGTTATCAGGGATCAGTCCATGTTCACTATTGCAAAAGCGCGCTTAGTGCACAACAGATCATTAGTTGCAACAATACAGAAATGGCAGATACACGGGGTAGTCAAGAAAGCCTATGGGATGAGAAAGCTTTGTTGGCAGCACAATACACAGGCGAGGAGAATACCGGTCCAAGGGAACTTTCTGAGGATCACAAAAATAGTCAAGCCCGTGGTGGGTAATCTGGTAGCGAAGAGTACGAACAGAGACACACTGAGGTAATCGTAAAGATACGGGACTATAATGTAGCGAGTCCAAGTGAATCCGGAACAACTAAGAATCGTGGTAGATCGCCGTCAGTGACATCGTCACGAGGCAGAATATCAGAGGCGCGCGGTGATGACTTTTTTGAATGCCGAGAAAGGGAAAGGGAAAAGGGCAGAAGATCACCTAAGTGTAGAGGAAGGGAAAGTCACAATAGTAGAGAAGATTTAGATAATGTAGGTGTTTCGGACAACCTTGCACACCTGAAAGCAATGGGAAGTGAATTGGGAAGCCAAATAAAAAGGGGGAACGATGAAGTATGCGCTGAATTGCGAGATCAAATAAAAAGGTTGAATGGTGAAGTACGCTCTGAAATGGGAAGAAAAATTCAAAACGTTAGTGCTGAAATGGGAAGTCGAATTAAAAAAGTTAGTGTCGACATTCAGTCGATAAAACATGAAACTAGGGAAGTGAAAAATGAGGTAGTGACGCTGCGAACAAAACTAGAACGAGATATTGCAGAGGTCAGAAGATCTGCGAGCCAGGTGTTGTTACTAGAGAGGGGCGCAAGGCGGATTGCTGTTGAAACATTAAAGAAGACAGAAAGTACGACAAAGATAGGTAGAGGTGCTTTAACGATGTTGCAGACGTTATTTGGGAAAGTATGTCAACTTATAAGAATGCTATAGATATTTCTATTTCCAGAGCCATAGCTTCAGTCTTCCCGCCAATGTCCGCATTGTATCATGAAACGAGTGTATGTGACACTGCTGGAGGTGGTCCGTCCGTTAGATGCGGACGTTAAGCTCGGCGGCCGCCTTGCATAAAAAGGCTCACTGATTGTAAGCACATACCTATTCCCTGCAGGCGTTTTGTTGAGTGGTCCACAAAGGTCGAGCCAAAGCATTTGAAATGGTGTTAATGCCTATGGAAACCTCTGAAAAGGCATTTTCTGATCCAAACACAGCTGCAGAAGACAGAAATTGCGCCTAATAAGGCATTGACCGCGGCGCTCTCACAATTTAAATAAAACATAGAAAGCAAAATCAAGCAATTATCTGAGGAAGTCAGATCGCAACTTAGTCAAAACTCACATCTCAAAAAAAAGAATTTTCAGGCGATTTGGAAATAACAGAAACCGAAAGAGCCGGTTCTAACTCAGCACGATGATGTCCAAACCCAGACGATACTTAAATGTGCTCGAATGTAAGAGTTCCTCATCAACTACAAACCGAAAGCGTATCTGTAGATCAACGAAGTGTCGCTAGAGATATGGCCACCGTCTCTACACAGGGCACGACTGGATCGCAAACTGGGAATACGGAGAGCGGCAATGAGATATTTCGTATGCATAATTGTTACCCCATAATGCGCACCATGGGGCATTTTATCAGTGATGAAAACGTAATTGGGAGTAGAAGAGAGGACGCTCAGAGTAACGGTAGACTGGAAAAGTTAGCGCCAAGTGAGAATGTGGTAGGCCAGACAGGAAGAAATTCTAATGAAATTTTCTATTTTAAGCATTTTATTTCTGTACGAAAATTCCAGCATTACAAAGGCTAGAGTAATGTTTTACACCCAAAAACTTTCAGTGGACAATTTGATTTATCATTACCTCCTGACTGGCCTCTGATATACAAATTGGACTTCGTTTGTTCACATATCGAGGGAACATCGGCCGAATGCATGCGGACCATTGCAAAAACGTGCACAACATACGAGAAGTTTAGTGACGCGTTTTTAATAAAATACTGGTCCAAGAAGACACAGGACAGGATGAAACAGGAAATAACGATGAGCAGAGACTTGGAGAGTTAAGGGCTCCATAGCCCGGTGAAGTATTTTGAAAACAGTATTTGGACGACCCATGTACACCGGCTGAGATCATAAGATTGTGTTACATGAAGGTGCCAATTTCCTATCAGCAAACGCTCCTCGGCCGATGTGGAAGTGATGTAGAATGATTCAAGGGTATCCTAAGAGAATTGGAGTTCCCTTTTGGAGTACTCACTGAGAGTTAAGTGGTCTAATTTCAATTGATTGTTCCCGATGCCTTTTGTTATTCTTTCCACCCCAACGTGGGTCAGACCGCCGACAAATTTCTCTATTGTCGACCCATGATGCGCCATCATTCTGTGGCTCCAATCTGCGTTCATTTTATTGCCTATATTCTCTGCCATAGTTCTCCTACTGTACATTATTCTCACTGCGATACGGATGGTCCATGTTTTGGTGAGGTGGACGATTTACATTGTTTTGCCAATTATGGCCTCTATTATTCCGTCCGTTGTTCTCCCCTCTTCTACTTTGCACGTATGTCTGCCTACGTTTATCTCACGCCTGCTATAATTTCGCACCTGACAATCACTCATCTACATACTTTTCCTTGATTTACAATCGGTATTGGGTATCATCTGATAGGTTGTACATCGTACATCTGAATATTTAAACAAGACTGACATCGCCACGTACACCTTGTAAATACACTCCTGGAAATTGAAATAAGAAAACCGTGAATTCATTGTCCCAGGAAGGGGAAACTTTATTGACACATTCCTGGGGTCAGATATATCACATGATCACACTGACAGAACCGCAGGCACATAGACACAGGCAACAGAGCATGCACAATGTCGGCACTAGTACAGTGTATATCCACCTTTGGCAGCAATGCAGGCTGCTATTCTCCCATGGAGACGATCGTAGAGATGCTGGATGTAGTCCTGTGGAACGGCTTGCCATGCCATTTCCACCTGGCGCCTCAGTTGGACCAGCGTTCGTGCTGGACGTGCAGAACGCGTGAGACGACGCTTCATCCAGTCCCAAACAAGCTCAATGGGGGACATATCCGGAGATCTTGCTGGCCAGGGTAGTTGACTTACACCTTCTAGAGCATGTTGGGTGGCACGGGATACATGCGGACGTGCATTGCCCTGTTGGAACAGCAAGTTCCCTTGCCAGTCTAGGAATGGTAGAACGATGGGTTTGATGACGGTTTGGATGTACCGTGCACTATTCAGTGTCCCCTCGACGATCACCAGAGGTGTACGGCCAGTGTAGGAGATCGCTCCCCACACCATGATGCCGGGTGTTGGCCCTGTGTGCCTCGGTCGTATGCAGTCCTGATTGTGGCGCTCACCTGCACGGTGCCAAACACGCATGCCACCATCGTTGGCACCAAGGCAGAAGCGACTCTCATCGCTGAAGACGACACGTCTCCATTCGTCCCTCCATTCACGCCTGTCGCGACACCACTGGAGGCGGGCTGCACGATGTTGGGGCGTGAGCGGAAGACGGCCTAACGGTGTGCGGGACCGTAGCCCAGCTTCATGGAGACGGTTGCGAATGGTCCTCGCCGATACCCCAGGAGCAACAGTGTCCCTAATTTGCTGGGAAGTGGCGGTGCGGTCCCCTACGGCACTGCGTAGGATCCTACGGTCTTGGCGTGCATCCGTGTGTCGCTGCGGTCCGGTCCCAGGTCGACGGGCACGTGCACCTTCCGCCGACCACTGGCGACAACATCCTTGTACTATGGAGACCTCACGCCCCACGTGTTGAGCAATTCGGCGGTATGTCCACCCGGCCTCCCGCATGCCCACTATACGCCCTCGCTCAAAGTCCGTCAACTGCACATACGGTTCACGTCCACGCTGTCGCGGCATGCTACCAGTGTTAAAGAGTGCGATGGAGCTCCGTATGCCACGGCAAACTGGCTGACACTGACGGCGGCGTTGCACAAATGCTGCGCAGCTAGCGCCATTCGACGGCCAACACCGCGGTTCCTGGTGTGTCCGCTGTGCCGTGCGTGTGATCATTGCTTGTACAGCCCTCTCGCAGTGTCCGGAGCAAGTATGGTGGGTCTGACACACCGGTGTCAATGTGTTCTTTTTTCCATTTCCAGGAGTGTAGTTGTAAATACTTATTGCATAAAAGGTGATGGATTGTATTTATTATCAAAATGGTGTAATGAATCGTTGCTCTTCTAGCAGAGATTGCAATGGCAGTGGAAATGAAAAGGCAGGCGTAACTCAGGCCTTGGGTGGAAAAGCCCGCACAGGTGTGTTGGTCCTGCTAAAAACAGGAAGCAACCCAAGACGGACGGTCGGGGCACCTGAGCGCTGAAGCACAATACAGCGGCGGCTGGCCGGTATTGTAGTTAGGCCAGAATGATATCCGGAACCTCTGAAAATCATGGACACAGCAGAGAGGAACAGGGAAGCAGGCTGGGATATTTCCAATGATTTTTTCTCTAAGAAGCGTGCCATTGCATGAATTCATAATGAATGGGGATTGGTATTTTCTCGCAAACTTTCTGCGCTGGACAACAAAAGACTATACAATGGTTGGTCGGCGTTCGGAAGAATCTGTAGAGACGGAGAATATTCCGTGGCTTCGAGCACATGATTTGCCTTCTGCAGTTACGAGGGAGGCGAGCTGAGCTTTGCTGGGAACCCAGCGGTAGAGAGAATCAGGTCTTCTATTTTGAGCGCCTGTGTTTGACGGTAGCTTAGATCAGCTTTTGTTGGTACAGAAGGACTTGCTGTCTTTGCTCTCAGGAAATTTTAAAGTTGTAACAGGTAGGCACTGTAGTGCTGAGATACGAATCTGGATTTCGCCTCCGGGTAGGGAGTCTTCGTTCAGTATGCAGCATTCAGTGATTGGGAGCACTTCTTCTGTCTATACTCACGTTTAGACATTATCTTAATTCTGTCCATGTGGCTGGGACATCGCGTTTCGTGTCTGTAGAACACGAAGGGGAGACGACAGTATTAGATTTTACTAGTGAGAGAACCGGCTTCTGCCAGCCTAGTGTTTGAATGAGTTTCTATTTTGTGCTGGAGTTCTTCCATCTTCGCAGACGTGTACGAGAACCATCACTCCGACACACCGTACACAGTACATATGGTGATATTGCTAATTGCTTCGGCTTATTAGGGCTATAAAGCTGTGATCATGTAAGTTTTATTTCCACTTTGTTTGCACACCACTGTAGATCATCTTTGAAAGTAGTGCCTTCTAGTTTTGGTGCGTAGATGATGTCAATTACCTCGCGGTATTTATATTAGGTCACGTAGCCATAAAAAGGGGCAGTTTTGGGCATTTGACCAGTAATATTCGTTAGGAAATTCGTTTGTATTTCTTTATGTCCAATGGACATTGATAAATACACATTTGTAATATATAACAGGGGTTTTAATCTACAGCAAATGTATATGCAAAAACAATATTTATTATTTAGATGTTACTAGTTCCCTTAATCCTTCATTTACGTTTATGTTTTAATTCATATGTTAAAGAGCAAGAAGAAGGATATAATATCACAACTAAGAGATCCTAAGATCTGGTACAGGGAGTAGTCAGACAGGGCCAAATCTTCATTTTTGCCTTCAGTATTTCCTTTCGCGCGCATTCATTTTTACACCAGTCTGGAGTTGCATCTTGGAAGTGGACAATGAAATCAGCTCTTTACGGAGATACACCAGGAGTTAATAAAAGATTCTGAAGAGGAGCTAAGAGTGGCGAACAAATTGTGTTGCTGCGTCGTGGTGGCATTGTGTACAAACTTGCGGACGAGCTAATCAAGACAAAAGAAAGTTAGTTTATACCACACTCGAAGCTGTGTGGTTGCCCCCCCCCCTTTCCCTAAATGCAAGGATGAAGGTTGTGAATATTACTATGAGACTTAACATCAGTCCTATGCTGAGAAAATGAGCGTCGTAGGCAGATCGTCCTAGTGACTGTGAGTGGTTGGTTTGCCTTCGTCTCGCATTTCATTTCAAGAGTGTATTTGTCTGGTGTAAGTGATTGTGATGATGCTGGTACAATGAAAGTTTGCACCTTTGTTTTTACGAATTAAGAGAAGAAAGAGATAGAGAGAAGAGAGAGAGAGAGAGAGAGAGAGAGAGAGAGGGGGGGGAGAGAGAGAGAGAGAGAGAGAGAGAGGGGAGAGGGAGAGAGAGAGAGAGAGAGAGAGAGAGAGAGAGAGAGAGACCCGATGGCCGGCACACATTTACGTCCCAATGATACAGACGAATCACCATCAACAGCGTCGCAAACCTAACTCTTTAAGACACTTCGGAGGTTTAGAATCTAATCAGTTATTGATGGACAAACCGGTGGTTAGGAACTTGATGCCAAGTGCTGGAGGTGAAAATGTCTTTCGCAACAAGGATTCGAATGGTTACCCCATAGTCGTGCGACCTACGTTCCCTTCACTAAACTATCCATACTTAATCCACACGGAGATAAATGTTTTTTTTTCCTTTCTAGGCTGTTCAATAATTACAGCGCTTGTGCAAAATCATTTATACATAACATGTAACCATGTAAAGCTCACATAACGAAGAGAAAGAAATAATGCCAGACAAGCTGGGGAATTCTAGTGAAAAACTATAAAAGTTTTTTTTAAGCAGAATAAGATATTCAAGGCAGGCTAGTAAATGCAGCAGAACACTCCGATGTCTCTAGTCGAACTGCAGAGGCAAGGCTTCATCCATAGGGAACACGAGCGTTTGTGTGTCCACAAATCGCGTTCTGAGTGCTCACCGTCGACTGAGTACGATTTCAGTGATAGTAGGAGACGAAGAGACACTACTTGGAAATGTACTTTCTCAGAAGTGTTTCTCTGATTTAGATTCGTGTCCCCACACTATTACATATCCTGAATAACTCCCTTTCAGTCCGAACAGGCCTCGGAAGGCCCAACTGTAGCGATCGAAAGCCATGTCATCCTAAGCTGATGGGCGTCTCTGGATACGAATATGGAGGGGCATGTGGTCAGCACATTACTTCCCCGCCGCTGTCAGTTCTCGTGACCGGAGCCGTTACTTTTCAGCGACAACGAAGGGGCCGACAGAATTCACTTAACGACAGAGTGCTTAGGGCGCACGTATCCGTTAGGACAGTGCTGCGAAATTTGGTGTTAATCGGCTATTGTAGCAGACGACCGACGCGAGTGTCTTTGCTAACAGCAAGACGTCGACTACAGCGCCTCCCATGGGCTCGTGACTAAATCAGTTTGGCCCGAGACGAGTTAAGTCCGTGGCGTTATCAGATGAGTCTCGATTTCAGTTGATGAGAGATGGCGGAAGTGTTCGAGTGTGATGCAGACCCCATGTAGTCATGGACCCAAGTTGTCAACAAGGCAATGTGCAAGCCGTTGGTGGCTGTGTAATGGTGTGGGTTGCACTTACATGGAGTGAACTGGTCCTCTAGGCTTTAAGCCACTTGGAGACCATCTGCAGCCATTCGTGGACGTCATGTTCCCAAACAACGGGGGGAATTTTTATGGATGACAGTGAGCCATGTCACCGGCCCGCAATTGTTCGCGATTGATTTGAAGAACATTGTGGGCTATTCGAGCCCATGATTTAGTCACCCAGATCGCCCGACATGAATTCCATCGAACATTTATGGGACGTAATCGAGATTTCAGTTTGTGCACAAAATCCTGCACTGGCAATACTTTCGTAATTATTGATGGATATAGAGACAGCATGGCCCAATATCTCTCAACTAAAACAACTTGTTGAGTCTATGCCATGTCGAGTTGCTGTACTACGCACTACGACAAAAGAACTTCCGACACGATATCAGGAGGTAACCCATGTCTTTTGACGCCTCAGTGCAAATGCAAGTAATACCCGAGTAGTTAGCAGATTATTAAAAAAAGTTCTGTAACTTTTTTTCGCCACTTTAATTCTCGTTTTCAAATTGAGACAGGTATTCTGCAAAATGCCTAATTTATACATAGGTCTGGTAGGTCACTGTCTAGTCCGCCAAGGGATCTCGATCGCGGTTCTTCTGTTTACCGTAGTCATGCTCTCTCCCTCTCTCTCTCTCTCTCTTCCAAACACGCTCATAAACATTAAGAATTGCATGTAATGGGAATACATTGAAGACAAACCAATACCTGTCATTAGAGCAAGGTTTCTTTCATGGTAGTGTTCAGTTGGAGGGCGACTGTCAATGTCGCTTATAGTCATAACAGCTGTGGTATAGTAGGTTTTTGCATCACTTCATGTACAAGTTTACATCGCTTTTGTCAGTCGGTAGATCTGAGAATTTCTCACAACGATTCATACTCGCGTTGGCAAGACCGTGCCCAACCATTACAGCCAGTCCCTACAAAGAACAGCCCTTTTATAAATACAGAGCAATTACGATCACAGATTCTGACAGATGATAAAATTAAAAGTCGAATGACTGCATCCACGAATAAATTACTATAACGCTCAAAATTATCCGAAAGACTATAATTACTTTCCGCCTGATTTGCATGGAACTCGCAAACATAACTGTCTTGCAGGTCCTTTAATCACTTTTAGGTACCGTGCTCTGTGAGAACCATGCCCTGTAAGGCAGTAGCTCCTGTCGTAAACACCGCTATACTACAAATGTCAGAAAACACCTTCTAGACATGTGACAGTCCTTAACTCTTGTAGATTAAGTTTTTTACGATGAGCGACTTTTCTAAAATATTAGCGCTCTCATTAGCATCTTAGACAACTAATGTCCATAATACTGTCTTAACCCCTGCTGGAAGCTAAATTCATTTGCCAATGACAGATTGTTAAAGAATGTCTGCATAACAGTTCAACGACAACTCGTAAAACTTTTAGCCTTCCTTTCTAGAAGGTTTTTCCAAACACCTAATAATCGTCATTCGCTTTGAGAGTGGTGTTGTATAACCTCATTAATAAACTAACCAGTTGGAAACTATAATTAACAGCGTCTAGCGGTCTATCATTACCATCACCGTATCATTAGTAATTTCACTGTATTCGTGATCGCTCGTCGATCTGGGTGCAGTTTGAAAGTCATCCATCCCGCTTGTGACCTAAAAAAGAAAGTGAATTAAAAATCTACGTTATCCATGAAAAGTGAGTTTTACATGGTCTGAACTTTAAATTAAAATGACGAAATATTTTATTATGGATCTGGATTAAGACCCAGTACCTATGCGCAATGTTAACCAAATTTTCGTGGCTGATCGGGATCTAACAAAGGACTGATTTTCATCGCCTGGCTAGACATAATAAGACGCGATGTACCTCATTTTTAGCCAGATTCAACTACCCAGTATGAAACTGATATTACAAACACTAACTTCTTAACTGGACCTAGACTTTTACCATTAACTAATGTTCCCATTAACTAACCACGGAAGATGTTAAATATGGTTTTCATTCACAATCAAAAACCTTGACATGACGTGATGTACAGTTTTGTGTTGGACGGGGATTTGAACGAAGCAAATGATCAGGTTGTTAACTAAGTACAATAAAATATCAGATATCGAATTTTCTCAGCAGTAGATAGGTCTCTGAAACGAAATGAGCCCAAATGAACAATCTCTGCCTTCCAGGCAAATGCGTGGCATCTATCGCTGTTGTTTTCTAGCCACGAATGGATATTAAATATAGGTTTCCTTCACCCGTAGTGAGATATGTGCATTTTTTTTAACTACGATTAACGTGACGAGGAATTCAATGCTAACTGTAAATATAGTTCCGCAGTCGTCGTAGTCGATTACACACAATGAGGTGTTAACTATCGGATTCTTTTTCACCAGCAGCTGGGAATTGCATGTCTGAATTTGAAATGATGTGACGAAAAGTTCTGGTTTCACTGGGAGTCAAAGCCATCATTAACCATTAATGTCGAAAACGGATGGAGGAATGTTAAATAAAACGACAACCATTACTTTCAGTCAGCAGTTAGGTGTTACCAATCTAAGGCTTGAAAACGACAGGATAAAAAGTTTGTGCTGCACCACGATTCGAATCCAAACACGTACCAAAGGTGCAGACCGTGAGCACTTTTTAAGCTTAAGCAAACAACAAATTCATGGAACTGTATCGTCACCAAGGTATCAAATACCAGGAGCGGGAAAATCCGAGCTCTAATACCAATCCAGAACCAATATATTGAGCATCTCAAGCTCAAATAAAAGATGAAATACGTGCTCCATGACTTTACATGGTGTTTGGTTCGTCAATTACAACAAAATTACTAGTGTAAGAAAGTTTGCTGATAGCAGACTCTCTACATGTCGACACTTCCGCTTCTGTCATAGGCAAACATAACCCCTAGTGGGGGGAGATTAAAACTGAAGAGGAAGACCTAGGTATGAATATAATAAGCTAGTTCAGAATTTTGTAGGCTTCCCTGTTCATGGGGCAGATGGAAAAAATTAGGCAGATGGAACAAATTACTAAACATTTTATTATTTCGAAAGTAATCACCATAACAGCTAATACATTTATACCACAGTGATACCAGATAGTCAGTGCCTTCATGGAAAAAATATTTGTGGTTACCTATGGAACCAGGATTGTACCTAGAGGAGCACGTCTTCGTCCGAAGCAAATCGAGGGCCAGTTCCTTTCTTCTGGGCTCCAAATGTATGGAAATCACATGGGAGGGGATCGCGACTTCGCCTGAAAGTAGGCTACTTTAAGTTATCTCTGTTTCCATGCATTATAGGAGTTTATTCCCCCCTTTATATCTGCAGCTATGTTTGTGGAATGTAACTACCCTGAGTTAGGTTTAGAAGATATTATCGGGCCCACATTACAAGCATACGTTCGATGTTTGCTGAATATAGAATGAAAATTAACTTAGTGTGCTTAATACAGTACTATTCCTCGCATAATAAATATCTATGCGTACATATAATGTCAGAAAATTTGATGGACTTAACTGAGTTTGGAATCTTGCAGGATTTTACAAAGCCTTTTTTTAAAATTCTTCTGGACTGATCTGCAAGCCCACATGTTACCGGCTACGATAGGGCAATTGATCTGAGCCGTTACGTTAGCGAACATTCTTCTGGGGTTTGAACATACTTCATTTCTCCCATTGTTCAGATATACGTCACACTAGGCGTGTATGAATTTCGTCTCCTCTGAAGGTGACCATGTTTTAAGTTCTTTATTCCCTTAGGTTACATCTAATTTGTAAATTAAGCTCTGTATAAACATCTAACATTCTGCGTGGTGTCTGTCTGTTCTAAGTCGTGTCTCCCTACCACTTTCGCGCAACGACGCTCTGAGCCTGTTTTTTAGGGAATTGACTAGTTTGAACCTGGGACCTGTTGCTGGTAAGGAGACGCCAGACCACACATGACATGTAGAGTTCAAAAGAGTTCAGTGAGACTAGCGATGATATAATCAAATACTTAATGATTTAAGCGTCAGCTCCACTGCACTCCCTGTAAATGAATCTTAATACTAACTGAATTTAGTGGAAGGGGTTCAAGGCTTTCCTATTTTTAGTTAGCTGGTAAAATAACGTCGGGAAAGTAGTTAAGTTTACCATTAGAAATTTTATTCTACTCACAAAACATTGTTTATAAATTGCACTATTGATAAAAGGAAATATTTTAATACAGGATGATAAAAACCAACTGCGTTCAATAAAAATGTGAACAAATATTCCCTGAATGGGTTTCCGAGTTCTACAATGGATCGAAGGATGACCTATGCCATATCACATCTACAATCTAGGTTTAACTTACATTTCATAAAAGAGAAAACTGTCAAAATGGTCTACAGTGACCTCCAATTATCTTTAATTACTTATTTAACTTGTCGTAAATTACAGTGGCTGATGTGGATTCTCAATAATTATATAACAGAAAAATCATTGCGTTTCAGAATCTAATTTCTAGTAGCTAATGTGAATACCATGAGCTTTAATTGCAGATCGACACTAATATTACGCAAAAAGGGGGTGTAACAGATGAGACTTCTGCAGTTCTGAGTGAAGCCTTATGACTCTTATGCAGCATCGCGAGTGTTCATTACCTTCTCGGTGTTTAGACAGTGTCAGAGGGCGGAGGGCGGCGCATCTCCACACACCTCGCCGTCTCGGAAGCAACTCCTTCTAATCTCCTCTTACTACAATTTACCGATGTTGGTTTAAGAAAAGTTATCTGGCTATGTTTTCAACTGACTAATCAGTGTCTCAAAGTTAACCTTACGCTCCACCTACAAAAAACCTGTCTATCAAATGAGAAACGTTATACTTCTCGTGGTAGGGCAATGTTTTTAATGTTTGCTACGTAACAGAGACGCGTATAGTCTCACGCTAAAACTTGCATCTGGCTCTATCTTTTAACTTGGGTTGGGGGTGGTCTTGGCGGGCGGCTAGCGACGTGGGCGTCCGTCCCTTATCGTAGGGCCTCCTATCCTACACGACTCTGCTCTCGGCTTCTGTTCTCGTTTCTCCCCTCGGATCTGCGTCTGTTTTACGGTGGGAAGGTATGACATGCATTTAGGCGTTCTTGTGTTAGTCTGCGGTATTCCATTTGCTCACTCGTTACTCGTATTACTTTGGTTAATTTAATGTCAGGATTTATTGCGAACTATGTGACATACTGCAGGATTTGCTATCATGTCAGGGTTTTCATGGAAGGTGTTGGATTTGCCTGACACCTTACAATGGAATCGACTGTAAAAGGTGAAAATTTGTGTGCTGTAAAAGGTGAAAATTTGTGTGAGGCCGTCTCTCGAACCCATATCTCCTGTTTAAAGCAAGGAGCTGACATAACTAACTCAGCCGTCTCAGCACACTTCCCATACGACCCAATTACCCAGCCTATTTCACAGTACTAACGTATGGCACCTACCGATAAACCCCTCATTCCTCTTTTGGATTCCTGCAACAGATCGGTCTTGGTGTGGAACCACACATCCACAATGAGAGATTGGATGCTGGGTTGTTACACCGTAAATATATTTACCAGGAGCGTTCAGTAAGTAATTCAATACTTTTTTTTTAATGCAGGTTCGTTTTAGTCAGAATTTCAGTACACCATGGATTTGCCTGACACCTTAGAAACACACCACGTGGACATAAGCCGAGATTATGTGACAGACCAAGTGCTTATCAGATCCAAGGGGGAACCAGCAAATGCCAGGCTCCCCATCAAATGTCTCAATGAAGTGACCATTAATTATATTCCTGCTAGTTTGTGGTGTTAATAAGAGCTAATGGTACAATAAATTTTCATTATAGGTAGTTCAGTCGATTATCATTATCCTCAAGTCTACCGAAGCAAGTCTCGTCGTATTTTCATGATCATACTATACCACGGGAAATTTTATTGAATTCAGTTATCTGGTTTGGTTAAGCCATGTTGGGACACTGCTGGTAGCCATATGATTCCTTACTACCCGCTCCTCCCATGCTAGTGTTTTCCCTTACGCGATCCTTATCCAGAAATTTAGCCGTATTCCGTTATCGAAACGTGGGACTAAGGGAAAGCAGGAACAGGCGTGGACGGGGCCTAATCAGTTATAGTTAGTTGCACAGTAAACATGTACACTTTATTTAAGGAAATAATTTTAAAAAAATATTTTTTTAAAAAAACTGACTATAACTCAAAGTACACAGACGGCTGAAGGCGTTATTATGAAAGAATTCAAAATTGTTTGTAGACTGAAGCCCACAAGCAATACTTCAGAACAGTTAGTGGCTGAAAGCCTGAATTACAAGTGAGGAAGACAACTGCACGTTGAAAATACCAAAATAATTTTTAAAACCGTCATTAAAAATTGACTGTAACACAAGCTACACTCGACGTGGTCGTGAACTCTCGCGACCACATCCTTCCATCGGGTAGTGCATATATCGCCAGCTGCCCCGGCTAGCACTGGTGGCGTGCGGTCCCTGCTCCGTCCCAACTCAACTCCGACACACGATGACCCGGAAATACTAGAGGTCGCTCCAAAGATAGTACAACAGTACTCGCAATGGATAATCGCCGCTGCTGCCTCTCACGGTAGACAAAGCGAGCAAACGTAGTGGCGCCAGTGAATGCACTAAAAAAACGAGAAGTTTAAATGCGAACATTTTAGGTTAGGCGCTACCGTGATTGTTACTGACATTAAAGGAAACAACAAGTTTACTGTTACCAGTCACCGTTTTATTTATCTCCACGACGCGTTTCAAAGGTTTAAATCTCCATCATCAGCTGGATTTACATTACTTAGTAAGACATTTGTATTGCGTTGTGTTCCGATTTTTTGGAGGAGCTTGTGACACTGTCTCCAGTGGTCACAGGTTCCTTTCGATGTCGTAACACATCACATGTATACTGTCGTATTTGTACAAACTAATGAATATCCACATGATGATAGAGGTTTAAAAGTTTGAAACGCGTCGTGGAGATAAATAAAACGGTGACTTATAACAGTAAACTTGTTGTTTC
The DNA here is from genome assembly GCF_023897955.1 of Schistocerca gregaria. Classification (NCBI taxonomy): domain Eukaryota; kingdom Metazoa; phylum Arthropoda; class Insecta; order Orthoptera; family Acrididae; genus Schistocerca; species Schistocerca gregaria. The sequence goes on along the minus strand of NC_064926.1, from coordinate 336,832,315 downwards.
ATTTAAAACGAGAGGTCACAATCCGAATACACGACGCCAACCTATCAACGGCACAAACGCGAGCCGGGGCACAGCTCAGTTATACCGTTGCCCAACAGAATGCGGCAGCACTAATTTTATTGTTTAGTGTTGAAAAGTTGTTCAGCAGTGACTCATAGGCGAAAGATTAATTAGCTAACAGATCTCTCCGGCAGTCGGAGAGTATAATTAAAGTATAGGAAGTACGGCACGTACGGACATATAACTGTTTCCATTCAACTAGCGTCGCTACAGTCTACAAGTTAAGTGATTGGGCAGATTTATGACTACAATAAAATGAATATCCTAGTTGCGTACTGGCGTTGATATAAGTCAATGGAGACAGTTGAAAATGTGTGACCGGACCGGGTCTCGAACCCGGGATCCCCTGCTTTCCTACCCATTGAGCCACGGAGGACAGACAGGATAGTGAGACTGCAGGGATTTATCGCTCGCAAGCTTCCCGTGAAACACACATCCCCAACTTATTGTCCCGCACTATATCCATAGTGCTCCTGCCCATTATACTCATTACTCGCGTCTTTTTGCCGATTCCCGTAAGAGTCCGGGGACTGCTTGCGCATCCGCACAGAAGAAGATTGTCAAATGGCCGGTGAGCCTTAACTATATATATAATATAGGGTGTTACAAAAAGGTACGGCCAAACTTTCAGGAAACGTTCCTCACACACAAATAAAGAAAAGATGTTATGTGGACATGTGTCCGGAAACGCTTAATTTCCATGTTACAGCTCATTTTAGTTTCGTCAGTATGTACCGTACTTCCTCGGTTCACCGCCATTTCCCCCAATTGAAGGAAGGTAATGTTGACTTCGGTGCTTGTGTTGCATGCGACTCATTGCTCTACAGTACTAGCATCAAGCACATCAGTACGTAGCATCAACAGGTTAGTGTTCATCACGAGCGTGGTTTTGCAGTCAGTGCAATGTTTACAAATGCGGAGTTGGCAGATGCCCATTTGATGTATGAATTATCAAAGGGCAATAGCCGTGGCGCGGTACGTTTGTATCGAGAAAGATTTCCAGAACGAAGGTGTCCCGATAGGAAGACGTTCGAAGCAATTCATCGGCGTCTTAGGAAGAACGGAACATTCCAGCCTATGACTCGAGGCTGGGGAAGACCTAGAACGACGAGGACACCTGCAATGGACGAGGCAATTCTTCGTGCAGTTGACGATAACCCTAATCTCAGCGTCACAGAAGTTGCTGCTGTACAAGGTAACGTTGACCACGTCACTGTATGAAGAGTGCTACGGGAGAACCAGTTGTTTCCGTACCATGTACGGCGTATGCAGGCACTATCAGCAGCCGATTGGCCTCCACGGATACACTTCAGCGAATGGTTCATCCAACAATGTGTCAATCCTCATTTCAGTGCAAATGTTCTCTTTACGGATGAGGCTTCATTCCAACGTGATCAAATTGTAAATTTTCACTATCAGCATGTGTGGGCTGACGAGAATCCGCACGCAATTGTGCAATCACGTCATCAACACAGATTTTCTGTGAACGTTTGGGCAGGCATTGTTAGTGATGTCTTGATTGGGCCCCATGTTCTTCCACCTACGCTCAATGGAGCATCTTATCATGATTTCATACGGGATACTCTACCTGTGCTGCTAGAACATGTGCCTTTACAAGTACGACACAACATGTGGTTCATGCACGATGGAGCTCATGCACATTTCAGTCGAAGTGTTCGTACGTTTCTCAACAACAGATTGGTGACCGATGGATTGGTAGAGGCGGACCAATTCCATGGTCTCCACGCTCTCCTGACCTCAACCCTCTTGACTTTCATTTATGGGGGCATTTGAAAGCTCTTGTATACGCAACCTCGGTACCAAATGTAGAGACTCTTCGTGCTCGTATTGTGGACGGCTGTAATACAATGCGCCATTCTCCAGGGCTGCATCAGCGCATCAGGGATTCCATGCGAAGGGAGGGTGGATGCATGTATCCTCGCTAACGGAGGACATTTTGAACATTTCCTGTAACAAAGTGTTTGACGTCACGCTGGTACGTTCTGTTGCTGTGTGTTTCCATTCCCTGATTAATGTGATTTGAAGAGAAGTAATAAATGAGCTCTCACATGGAAAGTAAGCGTTTCCGGACACATGTCCACATAACATGTTTTCTTTCTTTGTATGTGAGGAATTTTTCCTTAAAGTTTGGCCGTATATATATATATATATATATATATATATATATATATATATATATATATATATATATATATATATATATATATCCAAAAGATCAGATACCATCTTTATATATATATATATATATATATATATAAAACTATCCACTGAGGTAGCTCTCACGTGTCGTAGTAACTTGGAGTTACTGCAAAACGTTTAAAGCAAAGGTGAATTAATTGTATTCATGCGTAGTGTCCAAAATTTCTCTAAAACTAACGTCAGCTGGAGTTTGTCATGTTCAGCATCAATGGTCTGTAAACCACCTAGATTTAAGAGCTTTCTGGTTTGGAATTAACGTCTTCCTAAACCATATTACAGTCAATGACTGTGAAAACAGTTGCTTTAAAGGTAGATAAATTACAAAATGTTGCTCTCAATCCACATCTCCTGCGGTGTCGATGCAAATCTCCTGATATTTAACAGCAACTTTCTAATCCATCTGCGAGCAGTGTGGTGCTTTTCCCCCTGTATGTCCTCATTCCCGCCGTGAAAAGTGGCGATCAATTGTGCACACTCGATATTGAACGCATCGTTTTATCCCCGTGTGAGGGCGGCGGCGCGCCACAAAGCGCGTAATTCTTTTTGCTGTGCAACGCGGCGGTAATGGTAGGCTTGGCGGGATAAATGCTGTCGTTAGCGAGTGCTGGCGCCGATAGAGAATTATTCGTGACTTTCTACGCCTGTGAGGTCACCGGTGACCCGCCGGACCCCTACGCAGGTGTAGCTGCGGGCGTCATGCGCGGAAAGGAAAGATTGTGCAAGCAGAGTTTCACCGCGGTCCGTGGTGCACGTTTCCGCTATCTCCAGAGATGGACTTGATTTCTCTCTCGTCAGACTGTGCCTTCACATCTAAACTACTACCGGATACAGGACGTCACAGTCCGCTATCTGTTTTTGCTGTCAGTTGCTGTAGAAAATGAGATGCGGTTGTTCCATTCCTTAACGATAAAATGTATAAGCTGCTCACTAATGCGTTGAACTGTGCTGGCCGCGACAGGTGAGGTAACTAAAGCCGTCGTCACACGGACCGTGCTGTTGAACGTCAACGCTGAGCGTGCCTAATTCAACGTGTTGCTGAACGCTCTGGAAAGATGCGACTTGTGCATACGATACGTGGGCCCCAACGTGGTATACGCGATCACGACGCACTCCAGCGGCAGTTGTGGGATGTTTCTATTCGTAAATCACACTGTTTACTCAACGCGGCGCGCATAAAATTCCCACGTTAGCTCTATTAAAACGCACGTATCCTCCATTGTCCATATCCTAGTCACGTTGTTCTATATGTAATATACACAGAATCTTCAATATCGAAGTACAGACAAAAAGGAAAGTACCATGTCCAATCAATAAGGACACAGGCTTATAAAAGTTCCATTACAAACAGTGTGACACAAATTTGCAACAGTTCTCCACATAAGATAAACGTTGAAACTTCCTGGCAGATTAAAACTTTGTGCCAGACCGAGACTCGAGCTCGGTTCCTTTGCGTTTCGCGGGCAAGTGCTCTACCACAATTGGTCCCGAGTTACCACCTATTGGGTCGTGGATCACTGACGCTACTTACTATACTAAAGTAACAACAGTTCCCGCGTGCCAAATTCTAATATGTTACCCCATGCTAAATGCTTTAATCGTGGCTATGTTATTACCTGAAATTTAATTATAATAAACTGTACGAAGAACAATGGACTTTTGGTGGATCCTCAGTGTGTCGCTATCTTCAAATGACATACGAGTATTCTCATAATTCGCAAGTTACAATAATTCCTTTGCCACGAATATGACGTTTCTCACTATTTTATTGTAACGAATCACAAAGTTAATCGAGTGGTTTTCGAGTGATTCTCAATTTGCTGGTGCTCAGAAACGGCATATGTACGTATAGGCTTAAACTGAATGCGAATAGGGCGCCTCACAGCGCTGTGCTGAAGGGAGATGTCGTGCGTGTGACGTAGGTGGCGTTGTGCCATCTGATTGGTGAACACTCAAACGCACGCTGAGAATATCTGACATACTAGATATTGCTCTGCACGTTCGGAAAGACTACCGAGCTCGATTCGACAAGCCGGCCAGTAGAGAGTCAGAATGAGATAATTTTCAAAACCTGTCAGGTGTTGATAATGTTGTCTCACACGAGTATGTGGAGTCTCCGTATCCTTCAGTGATAACAGTTTATGCTTTCGCGCTCCTTGTAAGTAGGCTGTTAAGGTTTTTATGTTGGTAACGCCACGTAGCGCTCTGTATGAAAATCACTGACTGTGCTGTGTGAAGTCTGTTGCTGGTTTGCATTGTTGGAATATTCGCTGTTTTAGTTTTGGGCAGTTAGATATGAACAGCGTGTAGCGTTGCGCAGTTGGAGGTGAGCCGCCAGCAGTGGTGGATGTGGGGAGAGAGAATTTTGAACACTATTAAGGTAAATAAACTGTTTGTTCTCTATCAAAATCTTTCATTTGTTAAGTATGTCTATCAGTGGCTAGTGCCTTCCGTAATCAGAATGTTTTATTTAGCTGGCAGTAGTGGCGCTCGCTGTATTGCAGTAGTTCGAGTAGCCAAGATTTTTGTGAGGTAAGTGATTCATGAAAGGTAAAGGGTATTGTTAGTCAGGGCCATTCAGAATAAGTAAAGAGAGAAATGTCCGACTACGTTCAGTTTTGGTCAGCTTTCTGAAAATCTAATAACGTAAGGGGTTTACCAGCACAGTAATTCATTAATTTTTCTAAGGGGACGTTTCACCCTTAGATACTCTACCAGGGTTGCTAACAACACTAATGCACCATGGTGTCACAGACAATTGCAGCTGCAATTTTTCACACACCTGCCGAAAGTGTGTACGACTGCGAAGTTACATAGACATCAGACCATGGCTTCTTGATGCTTCACTGTTTTTTCATGTAGTTTATAACCAGAACCAGTAAATATATCGTGCTATTTTTGATATGCAAATCCTTTGGTGCGTCGACGTGGTTTTTAACGTTTCTAGCTGTCTTATTATAAAACTGATTTCTTGTTTTTAGTGTGTAAATACGAGTACCGCGTTCTACGGACTACAAAACGCACTTTTTCCTTCGGAATGCACTATTCGCGAGTGGAATAGGGTTGGAGGGATAAGATAGTGGTACTGAAAGTATCCTCCGCCACACACCATTAGGTGGCTTGCGGAGATGTACATGTAGACAAATTGTCTCCAAAATTCAAGTGCTTCTTATACGAGAAATTAATACAAAAATGTGCAGTGTTTGATTTAAAATTCCCTCCAATCTTAAAAATGGCAATATATTCGATGCCACGAGAAACTTTTCTCTATCTGGCAAGAAAGGATTCAACTGGCAGCAGTAGTGCACCGATGCGACGAACAAGAGTCGTGGGGATTCATAAGCTTGCTAACACTTTCTCCCTCCCGTTTCGCTATCACAAACCCAGAACGCTGTCTACCCTATGTTGTCTCATTACAGTCTACGGTGTCAGTGAACTTGAATTGAAAATTATTTGTGTTATCGGTAGCAGTAAAATATTTTCCTTAGTAGCTAGTTTCGTAATGGAAAAAATGAGCTATAAATTGAAAGTAATAGCGTATGTAGAAGAAAATAGAAAAACAGCAGGTGAACGCCATTTCGGCCTTCTCCGAACAGAAAAAAAAGATCACGATTGGAAAGAACGGAAAAAATGAGGAAGACTATGATTGGAAATAGAGGACTGAATGCTTAATGGCCAAAACTAGAAGATGACGTATTGAAGTGGATTGAAGGACACCGCCAAAACGGCACTGAAATTGATACAAAAATTATTATAATACACGCTCGTAGCCTAGCGCTACAGTGGAATTTAACGGACTTAAAGGGTGGAGTTGGTTGGTGCTGCAGGCTTATGAAGCGTCATAGGCTTAGCGCGCCAACCAAAACCAAAATATCTCAGAAAATATTATATTTTCATCGCTTTATTATTCATCATCGAAAGAAGACCAGTGTAGAACTAAGCCAAACACTGAATATGGACGAAACTCCTCTGGTATTTGATGTGGCGAGTTACAGAACTTTTTGCATGAAAGGTTATAAAATTGTAACTATAAAAACAAGTGGACATGAAAAATGCGCTACACTGTTGTCCTTTCATGTTGTTCTGACGTACTAACCTTAACCCAACGATCATTTTCAAGCACAAAACAATTCCAAAAACTTCTGAAATACAGCCAGGTGTTGTTGTTCATGTACGTGACAAGGACTGGACGGACGAGGTCGCTATGAAACTACGGATTAACTGGGTGGGAGAGAAGGAGCGTGCTTCACTGGAGAATAGTTCTCTTCTTGTGCTAGATCTGCTCAGCAGTCACTTGAAAAAGACTGTGAAAGAGAAGCTGAGACTCGGAAATATAGAGCTTGCTGTTATTCTTACTCCACACTTGCTTCCTCTTGATCTTCCGGTAAATAAACTATTTGAAGTGTATACGAGAGAGGAATGGAACAAGTGGATGATGTATGAAACCCAACATGAATTCACGCCGAAGGGAGTTTGAAAAGACCTACAATGAAACGAGTGTATCAGTGGACAAAACAGATGTCGTCTAGAGTCCGAGAAAACGCTACTGTTATATCTTTCAAGAGATGCGGTGTAAGTAATGCTCTCGATTGCAGTGAAGCCCATCTTCTATTTGAAGAGGAGAACGATGAGGCGAAGAAGAAGAAGAACAAGAAAGTTCAGATGACGATTTTCAAGGAGTTTAAAGACCAGCTCCGTTTTGTAAACTACGATCTTTATTTCACTTTTACTTTGCAATCTAAGAATAAAAATGGTAAAAATACGGTATACACATTCTCTATGCCACTGGAATGAACATTCAGAGGCGACATAACGTGTGTGGAACATTTAGAATGGATCCACCCACTACCATACCGGTCTAGGAAACCAAGTATCTTTTGTTCACCTGACATGTTTAACCCAGCTCATTCACACACAAAGTACTTTTACCAAAACTCGAGAACAAATCAAAACTTCACTCTGATTTATTCACTCGCTGACTAATATTTACACATACCTACCAAAAGAAAGTGCAATAAAATGATTGAAATTCATACCTTAAATATTTCAAAGAGTCCACTTGTGGAGCCCAGTTCATTCATAGACAGTGTTCTTACCAAATCTCAAAAATGGTATTAAAATTTCACAAGAAATTATTCCTGCGCCATAGCGGCTGGCGCTAGGGTGTTCGACTCGCATCGCTGATATCGATATTCGTCTGTCCTGGTATCTTTGACTGCTCCCCCGGCGGATTTTCCGGATGAACGTGTGACGAATGAGTCTCCGGTCGGCGTTCAATAAGCAAACTTGCGTTGAAAACAAGCCCACGTCCCTAACCGTGCTACATGGGACTCCCCGTGCCCGCCGCCCTTGTCTTTTGGCGCGCGCCGGATGTAAGGTGCCGATCACTGGGCTCCTTGACGTGCAAAATTGTGGTACGTTCGTCGTCTCACGCTGAACAGCTTCCCAGCTAGTAATTTGCAAGCTCCAAATTGCGTATGACTTTTATTCTGTGTTTAACTAAGAAGATTGTTGAAACTTAGTGTGGCATGGTTAGCTGGCGGAGATGATTCTGAACTTGGTTCCATAGCGGCTATTTTAAGGAGACTGATGTTCCTCATTCCGTTTTTTAATCGTACCTGGAGTTTGTGTTTTAAGTGTTTTTTGTGTAAATTTCAACTTTTTTTAGGACATACTGTCCGCTATGGGACTGGCTGCGGTTGTGTACGTGCCCGGTAGCCGTAAAGTTAATGGTTTAATCACTTGTCACGGCAGGTTTGGCATGTTTATTTTATGTTGAAAGTGCCTTAAGGCAACTGGAAGTGGTCTCTAAGTTTCCTGTTAATTTACTGGGAGACGGGTAATATTAGAGTATTGCTCCTTAAGAATTTGGGGGCGTGCTTGTTATATATTCCACTGTGACTGTGATTTGACCTTGTGATTTGAACTTGTTTTCATTGCAGTCTGTTTGTGCTGCAGGTCGTCTGTTAAGACTGCTCGTTCCCTGGAGCCGGCGTGGATTCTTGTCAGGACTGCTCATTGTGGGGCCGGTCGGATTATATATAAATATATACCGACTGCTGTAGAACAGTCACAAGCTTGTCCATCACCAATGATCCCGGGCTTCCTATTTCCTTTAAACAACTGTGGGAAGATTGTAATTTGGATTTTCTAAATAATGTGATAGTACCACAGTTCAATTCCCACAGTAACTAACATTATTATCCGTGCCTACCAAAAGAAACCGCACTGAAATGACTGAAAATTCGCACCTTAATTATCTCAAATTCTACCATACGTGGAATACATATAGATCTGTCACACCCACCAAACCCCAGCAAAACAGTGACCCAAAAGACCCAGACTAACCGCTTCCGCCAGCCCTGTGACTGGGTAGGGGGCGGGGGCGGGGGGGGGGGGGGGGGGGGGGGGATTTGAGAGAGAGGGAAGTCGTTACCAGCCAACCTAACTCATTTGTGTGCTAGTATACCAGCTTGACCTCTCTGCCTTTTTACCTCCCCTACAGCTACCGGAAAAACTGGAGGAGTAGACGAAACTTGATTAGCAGACAGCTATTCCCAAGAGAACTCCGATTCACTCGGTTCAATAACATACAGCAGGTTAAATGATCGAACAAGATGTGGGAATGATTCAGGGGTCCATTTATTTGTAACGTAATAAAGAAAAAAGACATATCCATGTAAAGACACACTTCTTTCCGGGAGGTTAGTGGCAAATGGGCAACAGATACCAGAAGATAGGCAGATGGATCTGTGTATGACGTGGATCTGACAGAGCTGTCTTAGTATGTAACGAGTGTCAGTGGCACTTACGTTGCCATCTAGACTCTCTTATAGACGACCTAGTAACCGAAATTAAGGATATCAAAGCAGAAGGTGAAATGATCACACTTTTTAAATTATCGTCTACATATAAAAATATCTAGAGTGTTGCCTCGTTTTAAATCCCACACCGCTACAAAGACTAATATAGATGTTATTGTCAGTGGGCTGAGAAACAGCGGAAATAAAATTGAACAACACTTTTTCCACTTTTCGAAATACAAAATAAACACCGTGATTTGTAAAGTGCAAGTGTATGACTTGTGACTGAAGTCCGGCAAACACAGGCAGTATGTTTGGGCATGCATTACAATAAAAAATGAAAAAGCGTAAGAGAACGGATGCTAACTGTCAGTAATCGCAAAATATTTCAGCGAAATATTTTCACCCTACAAAATTTAGTTTGTAGACGAGATAACTAGTTAACTCGCCAAACAAATTCACAAATTACATCATTTATTTGCAGACAAGTAACTCACAGTGAGGCATACAGCAGCGTAGAAAACGATTAGAGTTATATAACTAAAAGCTATTGTAGACTAATATCATACAACAATGATTACTTAAACATGTTTACATTTTACAGAACTGAATAAAAGTACCCACTGACGATGTCTCAAAGGTGTTAAAGAATCTTTGTGATTATATAAAAACAGTTGTTCACATAACAGGAGGACTGAAATCGAATAATTTTCATAATTCTTTTTTATTAGAGTTCTAGGGGACTGATGACCACAGATGTTAAGTCCTATAGTGCTCAGAGCCATTTGAACCATTATTTTGTTACCCACACCAGACAGAATACTTGAGCAGCTTTATCCAGACACTAATTCATTATAGGTAACTGCGTCATCTGAGAAAGCCTGAGGTTTCTATTGATATTGTCCGCAAGATCACTAAGACACAACACGAACAGCAAGGGCCCCAGCACACCTCCCTATGGTACACTAGCACGTACTTCTACATCCATCGATGACTCTATATCCAAGATAACTTGCCGTGTCTTCCCTCCATAGAAATGTTCAAAACAGCCCCAAATTTGCTTGACACTACGTACGATCATAATTTCGATAATAAATGTAGGTAAGATATTGAGTTAAACGATTTTAGGAAATCGAGAAATACTGCATCTACCTGACTGCCTTGAACCGTGGCCTTCAGCACATCACGTGAGAAAACTGCGAGGTGGGTTTCACATGATCGATGGTTTCGGAATCGGTGCTACTTGCCATGCAGGAGATTATTCCGTTCGAGATACATTTCACCGGTCTTTGGGCTAAGGATCATAATAACAAGAACATGAAAAAAGAAAAATTTTAAAAGTAATTACCTCAGACTACGTTTATACCAATTATTACTGAACAATATTTTATAACTGTTCATGACTGTCTTAAGAAACGCGACTAAATGTAAGTTTTATAAAATTTATTTCATCTGAATAAAGTAGTCAAGTCATGATTGCAGTAAATTTCGCCATTGTCAAATGTAACAAATACGAAATAAGTCTGCTATTAATAATGAGAACCTGAAATATAAGTAATATCTAACCACAAAACAGTATTATGAATTTATGATGTTAAATTAAATCTCGTTACACAGTAAGGTCAAAAAAGAAACATCATTGCAATTGATCGCTGTGAAGACTTTATTTATGCAGAACATTAAAATTTTAACGCCTTATATATGTAATGGATTATGATTCGCGTCGTTCAACTATCTGCATAACGAACCTGACAAGTCAAAATCTTGTCTTATTTATCTTAGCAATTCTGGTGCTCCTCTAATACATACATCGTTCAAGTAGAGGCGTAAAATTTAACCGAAGTATCACAACGAACCTGCAAAAAATTAACAGTTGTCAGTTTTTTAAATACAGTAGAATTCCTTAATAACACGATAGGTACAGCTGTTAGTGTCTTGGTTTTGTGTATTGGTTTGGTGTGCCACTGGTGGCGAATTGCGAGAAGTGGCAAAGAGGCAGCATCCATCGTGTTGGCCAGTCATATGATAACCTCGGTTGTTTGTGTCGTCCAAGAACACAGTTGTTTCTTGGACACAGTAATACTGAGTTCTATGAGTGCTGTGTCCACCGTGTTGATTGATTCTGTGTTAATCTCGGCTGTTTATGGGTCATCCAAGCAAACAGTTGTTTCTTTGACACACTGCTATTGAGTGCTGTTTTCAAGATAACAAGCTATATATTTTCAACTTTAAGATGTTGAGGTCAGGGTATAATAACGATTCGCGTTATTTTACTCACATTTTACGACAAGATTTTCACTTGTCAGGTTCGTTGTGCAAGTAGTTGGACGACGCCGATCGTAATCCCGTGTATACGACGTTAAGATTTTAATGTTCCGTATAAGCCGAGCGGGGTAACCACACGGTCTAGGTGACTTGTCACGGTTTGCGCGGCTCCTCCCCCCCCCCCCCCCCTCCCGTCGGAGGTTGGATTGGAGTCCTCTCTCAGGCATGGGTGTGTGAGTTGTCCTTAGCTTAAGATAAAGTTAAATTAAGTAGTGTGTAAAAGTAGAAACGTTTGACCTCAGTATTTTGGTCCCATAGGAACTTACCACCACCATGTTACGTACAGATAAAGGCTTCACAGCGATTAATTGCAGTGATGTTGGTTCTTTGCCGTTACTGCATAACGAAGTTTAATATGATAAATTCACAGTATCGTTTCCTACGACAAAGGTGTTGTGGTTAGATGTTGCTTATATTTCAGGTTATTATAATTAATAGCAGATTTGTTTCAAATTTGTTATGTATAATAGTGATGACTAAGCTTCACCGAAACTAGTCATGCAAGGTTCATGAAATTTATTGTGGCTATGGCTTCACTACTGTACTGAAGTCAAATAAATCTGAGGAACCTTAACCGAATCTCGCATTACATTTGTCTCATAAAACAGGCATTAGAATTTTGTTGCAGTGTTACGGGGTAGACGGAAGAAAATTAGCCAATAATCCATCCTGTGCCCCAGGAGAATCACGGAGAAACATTGAGTTCACTGGTCATCCAATTAGACCAGAGTCGACGTCGCTTTCTCATTTCGCTCATTAGTACTGCGCTTTGAAATCTGTGCTAACTAGAGATCAGCGCGTTGTGACGCAAACGTGAGCTGCATGTGTATTCGGTTTTCCCGTACACAGGCGTCAGTCAAAAAAAGGAGAAAAAAAGGATTTGCGTTGCTGGTGTAGAAAGAATACACTACATGTAACGCGATCACCACGTCGGCGCTAATCAGACGGAAAGCGAACTCACAGGCGCAGCAGAGATGAAAGCGAATACATTCAACACGTCCCGCTCTCTTCAGCGCCGGCCGGTGATGGTCCATAGCCAAAACTTTGTTCTTCGGCTTCCGGTGGCCACCGACAAGAGAATAAAGCTCTCCGAAAACATCGTTTCGAACTGAAATTACCATCAGGCGTATGGATGGATGTACGCCAGAATACATGTGCTGAGCCCACCTGTCCGCAGAGAACAGAGAGAACAGTAGCGGTAATGTAATGATTACTCCAACGATAATGACGCTGTGGGGGTTCGTTGGAGATGAAAGCTAACAGACAGAGACAATGTGTGTCGGCTTTACCCTTTGGAAGGACGCTGAGAGCCAGTAGAATGCTGTAGCACCTCCTTTTGACGAAGTGTTGACAGTGGATTAATCCGTTCCAGAAATATCATTCAAAGCGCACGGGGGCGTTTTGCTGCCCCTAAACCACAAAGTACGTTCCGCTGGCCGGTACGCAATAGCTGAGCATTCTGTGTTTGAAATACTAAAACAATTTATCCAATCGCAACTGATAAGAACTAGGCCAACGAAAACGAGATAGATGGGAGAAATCGAGTAAACTGTTTGTTGTTTCGAAATTACTCGCCATTACTGTTAAAACATTTACCCCCCTTCACGTAAAATTGTTTGCCGTTGCCTGCTGAATCATGATTGCACCCTGGCGTGTATCTCTTAGTCCGCAGCAAATCGATGGCCTCGAATTTCTTTCTTTAGGGTTCCAAAAGAATGGAAATCGCATGAGGTGAGATCTGGTCTGTATGTAGGATGTCTTGCGGCTTCATATCGAAACTTCTGCTCTAGTCGAAACAACATTGGGAACATGTGGACGGGCAACATCCAGCAACGGAATGATGATGTCCGTCAGTATTTCTGGTTGTTTGGACTTGATGGCTCACTTGAATTAACGCACGGCGGTGCGCCATCGAGTAGCGATAATAATCGGATACACAGAACTTGCCGCATCTCAAGTAGTATAATACGTTATTATACTCACATAACTTTCCGCATGTCAGTCTATCCACTACTGAAAACCGTATCACAATCCCTGTAGTAGTTCCTCAGATTAGCCTTCATATGAAGACAGAAAAAGCGCGACGGGGAGTTTTAAATTAGCAATATGTGTAGACGCTAACAAACGTATCTTTTTTCAGAAATGCTTTTATTGCTCTTGCCAATTTCGTGCTACAGTCAGTTATTTTGCTGGTCTAATAGCAAAATTCGTCTGCTACTTCCGGTTCCTCTTTTCCGAATCTAATTCCCTCTGCAACACTTGAGGTGATTCATGAACTTTCACTAAACCTGAAATACTCATTAAGCATAAGGGGTAGGCATTGAAAACGAGACGATGGAAGAAAAATAACTAAACTTTATTATTAAAAATGCAAGTGGAATTAACAGTTAATACACTTATTCCACAGTGAAACAAGGAGATCTATGCCTTCATGGAGAAATCTTTGCGGCAACCTACGCAGTCATGATGCTACCTGAGCGTGCACCTCTTTGTCTGAAGCAAATCGACGGCAACGAATGTTTTTCTTCAAGGTTCCAAAAGTATGGAAACCGCATCAGGAGAAATGATAATTAAATCAAGACCCTACGCTGTCGACAGGCGTTGATATACATCAACGGGGAAAGTCCCGACCGTGACTCGAACCCAGGATCTCCTGCGTACATGGCAGATGCTCTACCCATCTGAGCCACCGAGAGCACAGAGGATAGTGCGACTGAAGGGATTCATCCCCTGCACGCTCCCTGTGAGACCCACATTCCCAACCTAATGACCACACACCAGATTCGTAGTGCCTCTGTCCATTACAATCATTAATCGCGGCAGATAATCTTACCGAGTCCCGCAAGAGTTCGGGAAATATGTGTGCATCCGCACAGGAGAAGGTGAATGGCCAGTTAGCCTTAACTATATGAAGATGGTATCTGTTATTTCCCCGGTCGGGGCACACATTTTCAACTTTCCCCGTTGATGTATATCAACGTCTGTCGACAGTGTAGGGTCTTGATTTAATTATCATTTCATTATAGGACGCTGCATGGTCACCGATGGTATCTGTTCTTTCGGACATGTCCGAGAGAACAGATACCATCTTCATACGCATGGGGAGAGGTTGGGACTGTATGAAGGATGTGCACGGGCTTCCCAATGAAACTTCTGCAGTGTCAATCTTGTCAACATATGGGCGGTCATTATCCTGCAACAGAATGATACCGTCCTTCCCCATTTCTGGTTGTTTTGGCCTGGTGACGCGTTTCACTTAATGCACAGCGGTACGTTGACACTGTGCAACAATTGAAGCGTCAAGTCTAAACGCCCAGGAATTTTTACAGACGACACCGTTTCGTTGCAGAAAATGTCCGCGCAGATATTGCCAAGTTTGTTTCGACTACGCTGAAAAGATTTCGTTGGAAGCTGTTATACATCCACAATACAGGACACTTAGAAGATGCAACAAGTCCACTAAAGAGACAGCTTACACTACACTCGTTCGTCCTCTGTTAGAATATTGCTCCGCGGTGTGGGATCCTTACCAGGTGGGATTGACGGAGGACATCGAAAGGGTGCAAAAAAGGGCAGCTCGTTATGTATTATCACGTTATAGGGGAGAGAGTGTGGCAGATATGATACACGAGTTGTGATGGAAGTCATTACAGCATAGACGTTTTTCGTCGCGGCGAGACCTTTTTACGAAATTTCAGTCACCAACTTTCTCTTCCGAATGCGAAAATATTTTGTTGAGCCCAACCTACATAGGTAGGAATGATCATCAAAATAAAATAAGAGAAATCAGAGCTCGAACAGAAAGGTTTAGGTGTTCGTTTTTCCCGCTCGCTGTTCGGGAGTGGAATAGTAGAGAGATAGTATGATTATGGTTCGATGAATCCTCTGCCAAGCACTTAAATGTGAATTGCAGAGTAGTCATGTAGATGTAGATGTAGATGTAGATGTAGATCTCAACCCCTACGAGCTCCGTATTTTTGCAGTGCTGAAGAAAGACATCCATAGCTGTCGATTTGACTCTAACGAAGCCTGGGTACAGTAAGGTTCCGTAGGCAACCATAAACAATGTTCCATGAGGGAATTGACCGTCATGTGTCACTGGATAGAATTCGTGTACTGGTCTAATATTGTCTTAAATTAATTCATAAATTCAGACAACATCGTCTGTGGAGGGCATTGTTTTAATTATTAAACTAATTCATCGAGCGCCTACAGTCGCTTGTATTTCGTTACCATTCAACACGCTGTAACATCTAGAATACTTCCACAATCAAAAATATCCTTTCAAAGACATAATCTACAGGGTGTTTCACATTTCATGCTGCACACTTCTAGAGGTTGTAGAGGAGACTTAGTATATTATGTCTTACATTAGAACCCATGTCCGGAAACGTCATCCAGCGAGGCTACAGGGCTTTGAGGTTATAGACGGCGGTGCCTATAAATGTATGTATACACAGGGCGATTCCGTGATGATGCTACAAACCTTCAAGGTTGACGGAGTATGATAAATGTGTATCAATCTGAGGTAAATGTCCCTGCAATGGAAATGAACGAGTTGAAATTTGTAAGCAAAAACCGTTCTGACGCCTCTGGCAGTGGAATACAAGTACTGGTGCTATTGTTGTTAAGATTGTAGGGTAGTAAACTTTCAGAGGTGGTAGTGTCCACCAAAACCAGAAAAAATGTCTAGTAAATATGAGCTCTAAAATACTTACCTGAAGAACGATGACTGAAAAAGTGCTCAAAATTCTTAAGGTGCGCATTTTAGAGGCCTGTTTTGGTCCTTGCTACCACCTCTTAAAGTTGCCTAGCCTATAGTCAGCAACAAGAGTACCGGTACGTCTATTCCACTGTCAGAGGTACCAAAACGGTTTTCGTTTAAAAATTTCGATTCATTCGTTTCCTGCACAGGGACCCTTACCTCAGACTGATATACGTTTATCCTTCTCCATCGTCCTTGACAGTCTGTAACGTCATCACGGAATAACCCTTTACATGCATACATTTACAGCCACCGGGGCCTATAACTTTGACGCTCTGTAGCGTCGTTGGATGACGTTTCCAGATTTGCTGATTCCCCTCTACTAATTCACACTACATGTGTGTAACATTAATTGTGAAACATCCTGTATATACCTCATGGATGAAAATTAAGTTTAAAAATTCGTTCTTTCTTCGGTCTCGACCAAAAATCTCCCCTTAAGTTGGCGTTGCGCCGGCTACCCAATGGACGCAAGTAAACGTGTTCTCGCCAGAATGAGATGTCCACTCTGCAGCGGAGTGTGCGTTCATGTGAAACTTCTTGCCACATTAAAACTATGTGGCCGATCCGAGATTCGAACTCGAAATCTTTGTGTTGCCTTTCGCAGGCAAATGTTCTAAAACTGTGCTACCCGTCATCACAGCTTCAGTTATGCCATTACCTTGTTTCTTACCTTCCAAACTTCACAGGAGCTCTCCCAAGTTCGAATCTCGGTCCAGCACACAGTTTTAATCTGCCAGGAAGTTTCGTGTTATCGTCATGTGAACAAAGATATACTGATGTGTACCACCAGTCCAGCATATTAGCACTGATAACTAGTCCTAACAGTAATTTAAAACTGCCCTGAAGTTCTCATTTTCAGTTTTATATAGACTTAGGCTTGTGAAATCGGATGACAAGTTTCTAACATCCTGAAGTTCCGACTTTGTACTGGTCTTTACTCTCTTTTATTTGTAATGTACGAGGGTAATCCCAAAAATAAGGTCTCCAATTTTTTTATAAGTACATAGACCTGTTTATTTGTACAATGGTTTACATCAGTTTACAGCTTGAACATTTAGCTATTTTTCGACATAATCACCATTTCCGTCGATGCATTTTCGTAGACGCTGTGGCAGGTTTTCTACGCCCCTCTAATACCAGCTCGCCGCCATGCTCTTCTGAAAGTTATGAACCTCTTCTTTCGCTTCGTCGTCGCAGCTGAATCGCTTTCCGAGGAAATGTTCTTGTAACCTAGGGAACAGGTGACAGTCACTGGACGCCAAGTCAGGACTATAGGGTGGGTGGGTGATTATGTTCCATTGAAACTGTTGCAGGAGAGTAACGCTTGGCCGAGCAATGTGAGGGCGAGCGTTGTCATGGAGAATGTGTACGCCCTTGCCCAACATTCCTCTTCTCCGGTTCTGAATTGCCCGTTTAAGATTTTTCAGAGTCTCACAGTACCTGTCAGCGTTCATTGTGGTCCCAGCGATTCAGCTCCGACGAAGAGGTGAAAGAAGAGGTTCATAACTTTCTGAACAGCACGGCGGCGAGCTGCTATGACATGGGCTTACAAAAACTGCCACAGCGTCCACAAAAATGGATCTACAGAAATAGTGATTACGTCGAAAAATAGCTACATGTTCAAGCTGTAAACTGATGTAAACCATTGTAGAAACAAACAGGTCTATGTACTTATAAAAAAATAGCAGATCTTACCTTCGGGATTACCCTCGTAGGCTATGTCTTTGCTTTTCAGCTCTCTAACAAACGGCTACAAAATTATACCACCAGAAAGACGGACGTGAAAGCAATATTCAGTTAGTGCACCACGAAGACATTGCTCGGCAGGTCACTGCAATTCCTGTGCACAGAGATCTGCGTCGCAGGCAGCGCTCTCGCAGGCGTCGCAATATGCACGAACGGCCGTCCGCCTCGCTCAGCCTGCGTCGCCTTTGACGGCAAAGAAGGCTCGGGAAGGCCATCCGACGGCGAAAGCCCCTCCGGAGTCCCGGGCAGAAGGAAAACGGTGCCCTGCCGCGAAAGAGAATTCCTCCTCCAGCGTAACCGGCGGAATGCATTCCGCAGGACAAGAGCGCAGGACGTCTTAGAAAGGAAAAAGGCTAGATGGGAGTCCTGGTGATACGAGATGACAACGTCGCAGACAGCGCATTTCCGAGCGCTCCGTCTCGTCAGAGCTGCGTCCCGAATTCAATTTCTACAGACAAAGGACAGGGATTTTTATTGCTGCTACTCACATGTCAGCGCAAGCACTTTCGGTAGCTGCCTGCAGCAATTTCGTCTATTTACTTGTTTTATTTCTCAGTGAACTTTGGTTATGATATTGCGCAACTGTTGAGGTTCGTGTTTATATTTTGGACGTTTACCACTCTTTCGCTAAATGCAACGTTCATTAATGATTACTTGAAAGTTTTGTCCGCTGTAGGGTGCACTGTCCTTTATTAAAATCGTGCCATTAGCTAATTTCGGCCCTGAGCCATTATCAAGCGCATTTACTATGTCACGTATTACATATAACGCTCATCACATTCTTTCATTTCACATACTCAAAACCACAATTCGTACTCCATCGTAACATGCGGAGTAAGCTCTGCTAATTACAGAGTATGTTACGATGGAGTACTCCATCGCAACATATTCTGTAATTAGCATGTTACGATGGAGTACGACTGTATTACGATATGTAATACGTGACATAGCAAATGCGCTTGATGATGCCTCACGGCCGAAAGTAGCTAACAGCACGAGTTTAATAAAGCACAGTATAGTCTGCAACGGACAATGTGTTCTTTTATTAATGATTATGTTACAGTCCCCCAAATCGCAATTAGTAAGCACTTTCTACTACAATCGAACTTTAAGTCAATATTGGAAATATAATAAAGGAAAATCAAGGTGAGGTGAGAGGTGTGATAGTGCAACAAGACTCTGACAGAGCACTGAAAAATCTAAATCAAAGCAATGTACCAACATTAGACATATGAGGCAGGCAAACAGCCTCGGACATCAACAAGAATTTAATGATTACAATTCGAAGGAAGATATAGGACTTCAAATATCGAGAGTTTTCCCATAAATAATGCTGTCATTTAATTAGTAATAATTTAGGAACGTAGTGAATACAGGGAAGTCTCAACGTGCAAAAGTATTTTCAAACTGCTCCAAGCAGAGAGATTGAAAAAGGCAGAATACCACGCTGCGGTCGACAACGCCTACATAGGGTATAGGATGACAAGTGTGTGGCGCAGTTGTTGATCGGTTACAGCTGCTACAAGATTTAAGTTACCAAGATTTCAGGCAATTTTAACATGGTGTTATAGTTCGAGTATGAGCGATGGGACACAGCATTTCCGAGGTAGCGATGAAGTGGAAATCTTCCAGTACGAACGTTTCGCCAGTGTACCGTCAATATCAGGAATCCGGAAAAACATCAAATATCCGACATCACTGCGCTTGGAAGAAGGTACTACAAGACCGGGAGCAACGACGACTGAAGACAATCGTTCAACCTGACAGAAGTGCAACTCTTCTGCAAATTTCTATGGATTTCAGTGCTGGGTCATCAACAAGTGTCAGCATGCGAATTGTTCAACGAAACATCGTCGATAAGGGCTTCGGAGCCGAAGGCCCCCTCGTGTGAGCTTGATGACTGCACGACACAAAGGTTTACGCCTCGCCTGAGCCCGTCAACGCCGACATTTGGCTGTTAATGTATGGAAACATGTTGCATAGACGGAGGAGTCTCATTTCAGATTGTATCGAGCAGATGGACGTGAATCCGTGGACCCATCATGTCAGCAGGAAATGTTCAAGTTGTTGGAGGCGCTGTAATGGTGTGGGGCGTGTGCTGTTTGAGCGATATGGGAGCCCTGATACGTCTAGATACGACTCTGACAGGTGAGACGTACGTAAGCATCGTGTCTGATCACCTGCATCCATTCATGTCCATTGCGCTTTCCGACTGACTGGGCAATTCCTGTAGGACAATCCAACATTCCACACGTCCAGAATTGCTACAGAGTGGCTCCAGGAACACTTTTCTGAATTTAAACACTTCCGCTAGCCACCAAACTCGCCAGACATGAACATTATTGAGCATGTCTTGGATGCCTTGCAACGCGCTATTCAGAAGAGATCTCCACCCCCTTGTACTCTTACAGATTTAGGGAAGTCTTGCAGGATTCATGGTGTCACTTCCCTCCAGCATTACTTCAGACATTAGTCGAGTCCATGCTACGTCGTGTTGCGGCACTTCTACGTGCTGGTGGGGGCCCTGCACGATATTTTGCAGGTATACTAGTTTCTCTGGCTCTTCGGTGTATATAAATGACTTAGTAGACAAGGTCAGATATTCCATGAGGGTTTTCGCGGTTGATGCTGTTGTATACGCAGTCATCATAATACTACAAAATTGTAGTATTACGAAGGAAGATCTGCAGTGGATCTACTCTAGGTACACGGAATGGCAACTGACCTCTACATGAACAGATGTAACGTATTGCATACAGATTCAAAGAAACACCCATTTTTTGTGATTACAAGATTGCTGAATAATCACTGGAATTGATTAGTACGGAGTGATTTAAAGTGGAATGACTACATAAATCTAAGCGCAGGAAAGGAGGCGCTGTAACTAACGTTTCTGTTTGATGATGTCAGTCGTTAATTCATTAACTAAAATCCACAAGATGGCGGCTAGTGAGAAGCAGCCATTGCTCGTTTGACTTCAGGCAATTCTTTGAAGCTCCTCTCCACCATACTCAGTGAGTGGCAACCAGATTCAGTTCCAGAGATCATTCTCGAGTCCGGTAAGAGACTATGAGCAATGGTATCATGTTCGCTAACTGGATGAATGTGGGGAGTCTTGGACAGGCTCCTGTTTGTAAGAAACCAAATAAAATGCGAGTACACTTCGCCTCTTTCTCACTCTACGAGTTCGCTTCTTTCGGACTAGATCATTGTAGAGACGAGTCGTCCTGTATAGGGCAAATAAGATGAACCATTAGTACTACAACCGTTAGTCCAGAGCGTCCATCTTGGTCAGTTTTGCGACAGCGACTGATGCTCATGATTGGCGAGTTTTGGAGTTCAGGGATTGCTCTGCAGATCGACACACATTCTTCTGAAACTTCACCAGCCAGGTCGCGATGTTATTAGCAATTCACCACCGCCATAGCTGCCACAATGCCTGATGATGCCGCCGCCTCTGCAGAGCTCGCAGCCACGATAAGTAAAGAATCTATTTCGAGAGTCCCGTTTTCCACGTCAGTTGTCCTTGTTACGCCTTCCCTTGGTCATTCCAAACACTTATCAGTACTTCGCCCTTGGGTTTTAGATCTGTAGTGTGTTCCAAGGTGTTCTTCATCTCAGTGGTAGGCTAAAGTTGGAAGTAATCACTGTTGTCCTACTTTCTTGTGACATACATGCCTCATTTGAAATTTATGGTTAAAATGAATCATTAATATACAGTACCTGTTTTTTACAGTAATCAGTACTGTATTTTGTCTTTGTTTCCCTTCCTGTACGTCTCTCGTTTGATATTAAGCGATACAGCCATATTGGTTTCCTTATGTCTGTCTTCTTATTATGTTAGTTGAACCCTCTAAGGCAACAAGGTTTTGCTACCATATACTTAATATTTTTATAAATTTATATTTGTATCTGATCACTTTTTACGATGCACACAGAGGTTATTAATCATATAATTGTCTAATGGCGGCTGGCACCACGCACTAACAATTTCTGTAATACTACTTATCTGGGAGTTAATTAGGGTTGAGCACTGACAGAAAAGGCGAGGTGGTCTATACGTTCCTCAGAAGCTGCTGTTGACTAAAGAGAGGCTGGGAAGAGACATGTGTTCTGCCCTGATGGACATTTACTGCCCTGAGAGAGACCAGAGCTTGGTTGTAGCTGGGACGCCCTGCTTAACCCGCAGGACAGGATAGGCAGTTTAAGTTGTGGAAAGAGGCCAAAGTAAGCGGCTGTCAGTTACACTCGAACATACAACTTTATTTACTTAATAAAACATTATAAGAACGATTTTTTTTAAGAATTGCTTTCATCTTTGGACTTGATCACCGGCTGAATGCGCACCACAACCTGATGCCTTAAGGGCAAGACCACTTTAATTTAAAAACGGCTGAAGGCCAATAACTTGAAACGCAAGCCTAATCAGAAATTAAGAAGGCAAGCCTTCTCTTACAATAGTTCTTTATTTAAGCTGAAATTCCAAAGCAACAGACACTTAAGAGCAAACAAGTTAAATTTAATTCGGTTGAAGGCCGAACACTTAAAACTCCATAACATTAATTTTTTAAATGCCAAACGCCTTAGGTGAAACAATTCTTTAAACCAGGTTGAAGGCCTTAGGAGCATAACAACTCAAACTCAAAATAGGCTGAAGACCTTACGTGAAACTACTTTAAATTAGGCTGAAAGCTTAAAGAATCTTACGCCTTAAGGGCAAAACAACCTTAATTTAAAAATCAGCTAGAAGCCATAAAAGTACAAACAACAAGAACTAATTTAAAAAAAGGCAATACACCGAAGGGCGCTCAGATGTTCGAGGGTCGGCTGGAATTCAAATACTAACGCTCGCTTAGGTGAGATAGGCAGTCGGTCCAACCATTCTCAATCCGACGGCAACTCAACCGACAGACAGTCAACAGACCAATAATCAAGATCACCTCCGCTCCACACTTGCACCAAAACTCAAACCATGCTAACAGCGGAGACTGTGGAACAACAACAAGAACTGATCACAGACAACCCATAAGCGGTGGAGGACCCAAATACACTCCTGGAAATTGAAATAAGAACACCGTGAATTCATTGTCCCAGGAAGGGGAAACTTTATTGACACATTCCTGGGGTCAGATACATCACATGATCATACTGACAGAACCACAGGCACATAGACACAGGCAACAGAGCATGCACAATGTCGGCACTAGTACAGTGTATATCCACCTTTCGCAGCAATGCAGGCTGCTATTCTCCCATGGAGACGATCGTAGAGATGCTGGATGTAGTCCTGTGGAACGGCTTGCCATGCCATTTCCACCTGGCGCCCCAGTTGGACCAGCGTTCGTGCTGGACGTGCAGACCGCGTGAGACGACGCTTCATCCAGTCCCAAACATGCTCAATGGGGGACAGATCCGGAGATCTTGCTGGCCAGGGTAGTTGACTTACACCTTCTAGAGCATGCTGGGTGGCACGGGATACATGCGGACGTGCATTGTCCTGTTGGAACAGCAAGTTCCCTTGCCGGTCTAGGAATGGTAGAACGATGGGTTCGATGACGGTTTGGATGTACCGTGCACTATTCAGTGTCCCCTCGACGATCACCAGAGGTGCACGGCCAGTGTAGGAGATCGCTCCCCACACCATGATGCCAGGTGTTGGCCCTGTGTGCCTCGGTCGTATGCAGTCCTGATTGTGGCGCTCACCTGCAGGGCGCCAAACACGCATACGACCATCATTGGCACCAAGGCAGAAGCGACTCTCATCGCTAAAGACGACACGTCTCCATTCGTCCCTCCATTCACGCCTGTCGCGACACCACTGGAGGCGGGCTGCACGATGTTGGGGCGTGAGCGGAAGACGGCCTAACGGTGTGCGGGACCGTAGCCCAGCTTCATGGAGACGGTTGCGAATGGTCCTCGCCGATACCCCAGGAGCAGCAGTGTCCCTAATTTGCTGGGAAGTGGCGGTGCGGTCCCCTACGGCACTGCGTAGGATCCTACGGTCTTGGCGTGCATCCGTGCGTCGCTGCGGTCCGGTCCCAGGTCGACGGGCACGTGCACCTTCCGCCGACCACTGGCGACAACATCGATGTACTGTGGAGACCTCACGCCCGACGTGTTGAGCAATTCGGCTGTACGTCCACCCGGCCTCCCGCATGCCCACTATACGCCCTCGCTCAAAGTCCGTCAACTGCACATACGGTTAACGTCCACGCTGTCGCTGCATGCTACCAGTGTTAAAGACTGCGATGGAGCTCCGTATGCCACGGCAAACTGGCTGACACTGACGGCGGCGGTGCACAAATGCTGCGCAGCTAGCGCCATTCGACGGCCAACACCGCGGTTCCTGGTGTGTCCGCTGTGCCGTGCGTGTGATCATTGCTTGTACAGCCCTCTCGCAGTGTCCAGAGCAAGTATGGTGGGTCTGACACACCGGTGTCAATGTGTTCTTTTTTCCATTTCCAGGAGTGTACAAGTCATCTAATCAGATGACCGACCAAACGGCCAAGCAAGGTCGTTGCCCCTCAAACGTGTGTATCGGCAATCGTCGGGCGAGTGATGGCTATCCTATCCTTCCCCGCTACTACATGCCAACCGGCCAATTCAGAGCCAGTACGCAGACAACATTTAAATTAACTTCTCAGTCAAATCACATAAAATACACACAGTTTCTCGAACACTTGCATGAAGAACTAGACGATGCTAACGGCAGTGACTGTGCAATAACTAGGGCGAATCACGAGTCGGCTCACACAGCCAACCCGTAAGCGATCGCTGGCCAAATATACGTCCTCCGACAAGACGACCGACCGACGACCAACCAAGACCGTCCCCACTCAAACTATGAGTGCCGGCGACGGTCAGGCGAGTCATGGCTATCCGAACCTCACTGCAGCTCCAACCGCACCGAACTTCTGCTGCGTCCCAACTGTCCGACTGCCAGGTCCTAACTCCACTGCTGGCACATTCCAACTCACTGGTTGAGACACGACGACCGAGGAGGAGAAGCAGTCCAGCAAGGGCAATACGGCAGGGCCTATATCGATAAGCGTTGCTTCTGCCGCTCACGGGTATGCAAAGCAGCAACTCAGTGGCACGGGTAACTGAAATTAACATGACGAGGTGGCAGTATGGTAAAAACTTGTTGTTGAATAAGAGATGGCACGAACACGAGCCATGCACTGCTCAATGGCTGTTTAGGGTGATGGGGGCAGCAGAACCCCGTAGCACCGTTAAAGCACTTGAGGTACATTAAACATATTCACAACTGCAAGAATAATCATCAGCTGTAGAATGGAATGACGACAATGAAAATGTATGCCGGACAATGACTCGAACCCGAATTTCTCGCTTATCGCGAGCATCATAATCAGTATAATACAGACAATGCAATGTCGAGTGTGTGAGAGGTTGCTCACTGGCGGCCTGGAAAACAATTCAGAACAGCGTACCTGGAGAGAGAGCTTTGGGGATAGAAAAAGGTGAAAGGACATCCTGTCGGTGCAAGAGAATGTGTGGGGTCACGAACGACGGTCGCGAGCTTACTTCAAAGGAATCTCCTGCTGGAAGCACTGGGGCGTGCTTCCCACGGAATCGGAGAGACGTGTTGCTTGATTGGCGGAGTGCCAAGGATGTAGGAGGGGGAATTGAACCTCCCAGAAAATCCTCTGAAAGAAATATGAGCTTCAGGTGACTGGCTGGCTGACTCATGACTCATGCAGTGTGAGGTAATGTTTTTGTAATAGCCGCTGGGATTCGTCGGCTGAGCGCAACCATAGAAGCTGCATGTGGAGAAGGGAGCAGAATATGACACCAGCAAGGACTTCCCTGTGGGAGTTGATCGAGAGTACGTTCCTGCCGGGAGCGATCGAATACTGTTCCCTCCGAGGATCAAGTTGAAGACATTGCAAGCGAGAGCCACAGTGGAGAATCAGGTAATGAGATTTTGAGACTGTGGCTTTTGACACAGGGAGCACGTGATGTGATTTCTCCATGAGTTGCTATTCTGTTTACCTGAGTGACATTTCTTTAGCTCTCTGTGCAGTCTGCCACACACTAAACTGCTTATTCACGGGAGAATACTTGAGTTGAATTTCTGTTCCCGGCTAGTGAGCAAACAGAAATCTTTACTCGTGTTGTGACTTGTATGAGGTAATTTCAGTCCTAGGAGATTCTAGACGGCATATTGCGTCCACTGTGTAGGCGGAGAATTGCAGGTCATAGGCACAGCGGTGAACACCCCAACGACCAGATCATCGGTGCGGTATTGCTGCTGTCCGTACTTCAATAGGTGATACATGCACTCCGTTTCTACTGATGGGGAACACTCATCATAAATACCGCGTGTTCAGTTTCCTCGTCCACTGAGCGTTTTCTAAACATGACCATGAGGGTTAAAGTCTTCTATTTCTCAACGCTAATCAATATCAGCCAACTTTGTGTCCATCTAATAATGTCTATGGAAACTTTAACACTTTTTCTACCAACCTCGAAATTAAATGTAGAGCAGAGCCCGACATTGTGTACATCTTATTGATCCAATTTTAGTGCTCTGCGTGGTTTTTTAGAATAAATAATGTACAATGTCCTTGTTGCGATTTATTCTAGTAACATCCTGAGAGGAATGACTGGTTTGATGTGCTAAACTGAAGTAAAAACCGCAACACGATACTTAGTATTATGGATATCACTAGGTGTAAGTTATCAGTTATATGGTAATCTTAATCCTCGATAGGCGTTAGAATTTCATTAGGTAACCACACATGCACACGCTATATTTACAAACACTACGGGGAGTACAACCCACTATCCCAGTACTTCCTTACTATTTTGCCATCGTCACACTTCGCAACAAAACGCTCATGCCAATATTTGAGGCATCCATTTTTACCAGTAGTTTTAGCAAATAACTGCAGCTGTCAGACGACGTAGTTCATACATCATAATAGAATCATTCATTCATGCAACTGTAATTCATCTGCGGACATAATTGATACAACTGAACAATTAGTGTACTAAGTAATGGCTACGAGATATTAAAAAAATGGAAAAACTGGTAGTAGCTGAGCTCTCAGAACAGTTCGAGTTCATAAGAAATAGAAGGCAGCACGAGGCAGTACGGACCCTACTATTTATCTTTAATTCAAGAAAAGCAAACCTAAATGCATATCGTTTGTAAATTTGGAGATTGCTTTGCCTATGACTGTGTTCACTGGAATACACACTGTGAAATTCCAAAGGTAGCAAGGATGAAGTACATGGAGCAAGATGCTATCTACAGCTTCTGCAGAAAGCAGACTACATTTGTAAGAGTCCACACCCGTGTAAACGAAGCAGTATTTGACAAGGATGAGAGACAGGATTGCAGCCTAAGTCCGACGTTACTTTTAATCTGTAGGTTAAGCACGCTGTGAAGAAAGGGCGAGTAGATATTACCGAAGGGTGTTAAGGCTTGAAACATCCCCTTAGAACAATTATACAAGACTGTGCTTAAACTGAAACACAATATTTTTAGCGCAACGCAATCTGACTTTCAAAAATCCCTACAAAAGAATGGCCCTGACTAACATTAACCTATAGCTTTCACAAATCACTTACCTCACCAAAAATCTTCGTTACTCGAACTACTGCAATACAGTCTTAAAAATTTCAAAACTCCGCCATCTCTCTCCCCACATCCACCACTGCTGGCGGCTCACCTCCAAATGCGCAACACTACGCGCTGTTAACATCTAGCTGCCCAACGCTACAATGGCGAGTATTACAACAATGCCAACCAGCCACTGACTGCACACAGCACAGCCAGTGATTTTTCATACAGAGCGCTACGTGGCGTTACCAATAAAAAAACCATAAACAGCCTACTTACATAGCCCCCATGCTCCCCACAAAAAAATTTACAAATTGTTTTGGGCAGTGGCCAATACAGATATGAAATTTTTTTCCATAATTACAATAACAAAGAAATGAAATGCACACACTTATCGATGCAGTGTTGGTCAAAAGCTAAAATATTCTCACAGTCCATAACGACATCCTGATCGTTCATCACAGTAAAATAGCAGTGTTTTTGCTCAATGTCTGAGCAGTAAAAGAAAATGCACACGGAAGTAGTGGATGTCCATGCAGTCTTGAAGAAGTAGTGTTGTCCTTCCAACGAAAAGACAGTACTGACTCTTGACATGCTGACAGGTAATGGGCCGCAACAGAGGAAACCCACAGCAGAGATAGTCCAAGTTTTGAAGATTATTGGTAGGTTGGTCAACACAGAGCAGACCCACTGTAGTCCTAGTAGAGATTATGGTATTGGTGGGCCACCAGAGGTGCACACCCACTGCAGTCCTTGCAGCAATAATAGTATTGGTGAGTCATCAAAGGCGTAGACCCACTGTAGTCCTTGTAGAGATGGCTAGCAGCCAACTGTTGCGACTGTGCAGGTGCACAATCGCCATCGAAGAGTCTTGTGGACAATATAGCAAGTTCATAAACCACCACTTGTCCACTCACAAAGAATTTGTTTGAAATGTCCTTAGAACCAGCAATGCTGTTATCCAGTCCCTTGCTGAATTATTAACACATGTGCAAACACTATCAGTCCCTGCTTCTCACATATTGTCCATATATTATGACCAACAGAAACGTGTGCAAAGAAATGTAATTTACAAGTTACTTAATTTGATGAACTGGTGTCAATTACAATTTTATAACATTAGAATACAATAACAAAGGTACAAAATATATCATTAAAGAACATAATGTTACAGATAACATTTGCACTAATACAGGCTTTACAAAAGAATCGAAATAACAAATACATCAGTGTTACAAAAATTACGACATAAGTACATACATAAAAGATCAGAATAACTTTTGAAACATCAACTTCACACACGAGCATTAGAACAAAACAGAATAAATAATGTGTAAACATCTTTACGAAGTAAATAACATGTTATTAATGCAAATTATATTTGAGGATAACAGTATTTCTCATCATAGTAAATGTAGCTTAGTATTAGAGGAGAAAAAATTCTATGAAACAGTACACAGAGACAGGAAGAAAATAAATACACATGGGTACACAATCACATTTTGGGATAACACAAAAGGAAAGGACAGGGTTTGTTTTCAGGGTAACATTTGGTATTGCAGTCCAATCCAAAAGTTCATTCCATAGATCATCCCACTTATTTCAACATTTGTTCCAGCTAAAAAAAAATCCTATCCAAGCCTGCTTTCTGTATTCTGTTCACATCCTCTTTCAAAAATAGTTTTTCTCCACTGTACACTACTTTTTTTGGCCAAACTATTTTCTTAGCCCACTTACAGGCTTACGGAGAAAAAGATCCTGAAGATTGTCGAAGACACACTAATTCTGTCACACACGGCAAATGACTCGTGAGAACAATTTAATGAAACGGATAGTGGTTTGAAAAGAGATTAACATCAACGAAATTAAAACAAAAGTAATGGAATGTTGTCTGATTAAATATGGTAAGATTTGCTACTCAGCTAGTAAAACGGCTGACAATGGCCGAAGTAGAGAGGATATATGCTACAAACTGGCAATACCAAGGAAAACATACCTAAATAAGAGCAATTTGCTAACATCAAAAATTAATTTACATGCTAGAAAGTCATTTCCGAAGCTTCGAAGGTTTTGGAAAGTAGTACTACAGAGAATTGCTGAAGATAGGTGGTAGCTCGTATTGTTTACATTGAAATACGGAACCGAACTAATGAGAAAAAATAGTTAAGGCACAACTTGAAAGACAGAAGGGGTCAGTTGACAGGAGAGATCCTTAGCCATCATGACTACGTTACATTGATTATGGAGTGAAGTTTGAAAGGTAAGGAATGTTGACGAAGACTAGGACGTGACCTACAGTCAGCACGTTCCTATGAACGCGGTGCTAACTTTGAGGCGAAGTGACCTGTACAGGATAATCTAGCGCAGATATCTACGTCAACCATCCTTTAGACTTAATAATGAAATAAAAAAACGATGTAAACAGTCGTTGATTCCACGAAACAGTCCTACGTGAATGAAATAAAGTAAAAATTGCATTTGCCACTTCCAGTACAACGACGTTTTTCGAAACTTTGCGGTATTCTAACCAGTCTTGGATTTACGTCCGGTTTCCTTGTAATCATTCGTGGATTTGTAATTAATGTCGTATGAATCTAGACAGCAGTCGTCATCTTTCTACGAAAAATTCAATCGTGTTTAAAGTCCGTCGTCAGAAAACACAATTTTTTCTATTACTTTCTGCGCCGAACATGTTTTGAAGCTTTTTCGTCATCGTTAGTGTGGCTGATTATATTTCTAAAATTGGGCTTCTTATATAAGTTTTAGGGAAACCTACGTCGATACAGGTTTATCTCATTTTTACGTGTAAAGACTTGTTAATAAAAATGGGGGTTCCTATTTAAAAAAACGCAGTTGATAACAGTTTGACCTATGGCAGCACCATCTAGCGGGCCAACCATAGCGCCATTTGGTTTCCCTCTTCAATCTAGACAAGTTTCGTTCTTTTTAGTTTTTTTTCGTTTGACGCTTATTTCGCGAGATATTTGGCGCGGTCGCGATCAATGGACCACCCTGTATATATATATAAACACACAAAATTACTTACGTTTTAAAATGTGACGGAAAACAACACACTGTCAAACCGTAAAGTAAAGCTTACGTCCACATGAAGTTAGCTATGAATACAACAGTGCTTTAATGGAGGTTGAACTTTTTTCCACTGCTGAAGAGTCGCTAAAATAATTGGTTACTTTGCTGTTCAGACACAATTTACTGATGCGTTTCGGGCCCTGCCCATCATCAGAACATCCAAATGGAGAACATCATCTTCGTACAAAGCATGGAGTCATTCAACTCAACTACGTAAAGCTCTAATGCTAATGGGTGAGACATGTGGCTCCACACACTGTCTGAAGATTTTGTCCTTATTTTTTATGTTCTTATTTAGGCAACTCGTCAAAAAATTGATCTGAATAGCAAAGTACCAATTTATTGGTGCGTACTATTCTGGAGTGGAGAAATATTCAAATTCATACACTCCTGGAAATGGAAAAAAGAACACATTGACACCGGTGTGTCAGACCCACCATACTTGCTCCGGACACTGCGAGAGGGCTGTACAAGCAATGATCACACGCACGGCACAGCCGACACACCAGGAACCGCGGTGTTGGCCGTCGAATGGCGCTAGCTGCGCAGCATTTGTGCACCGCCGCCGTCAGTGTCAGTAAGTTTGCCGTGGCATACGGAGCGCCATCGCAGTCTTTAACACTGGTAGCATGCCGCTACAGCGTGGACGTGAACCGTATGTGCAGTTGACGGACTTTGAGCGAGGGCGTATAGTGGGCATGCGGGAGGCCGGGTGGACGTACCGCCGAATTGCTCAACACGTCGGGCGTGAGGTCTCCACAGTACATCGATGTTGTCGCCAGTGGTCGGCGGAAGGTGCACGTGCCCGTCGACCTGGGACCGGACCGCAACGACGCACGGATACACGCCAAGACCGTAGGATCCTACGCAGTGCCGTAGGGGACCGCACCGCCACTTCCCAGCAAATGAGGGACACTGTTGCTCCTGGGGTATCGGCGAGGACCATTCGCAACCGTCTCCATGAAGCTGGGCTACGGTCCCGCACACCGTTAGGCCGTCTTCCGCTCACGCCCCAACATCGTACAGCCCGCCTCCAGTGGTGTCGCGACAGGCGTGAATGGAGGGACGAATGGAAACGTGTCGTCTTCAGCGATGAGAGTCGCTTCTGCCTTGGTGCCAATGATGGTCGTATGCGTGTTTGGCGCCCTGCAGGTGAGCGCCACAATCAGGACTGCATACGACCGAGGCACACAGGGCCAACACTCGGCATCATGGTGTGGGGAGCGATCTCCTACACTGGCCGTACACCTCTGGTGATCGTCGAGGGGACACTCAATAGTGCACGGTACATCCAGACTGTCATCGAACCCATCGTTCTACCATTCCTAGACCGGCAAGGGAACTTGTTGTTCCAACAGGACAATGCACGTCCGCATGTATCCCGTGCCACCCAACGTGCTCTAGAAGGTGTAAGTCAACTACCCTGGCCAGCAAGATCTCCGGATCTGTCCCCCATTGAGCATGTTTGGGTCTGGATGTAGCGTCGTCTCACGCGGTCTGCACGTCCAGCACGAACACTGGTCCAACTGAGGCGCCAGGTGGAAATGGCATGGCAAGCCGTTCCACAGGACTACATCCAGCATCTCTAAGATCGTCTCCATGGGAGAATAGCAGCCTGCATTGCTGAGAAAGGTGGATATACACTGTACTAGTGCCGACATTGTGCATGCTCTGTTGGCTGTGTCTATGTGCCTGTGGTTCTGTCAGTGTGATCATGTGATGTATCTGACCCCAGGAATGTGTCAATAAAGTTTCCCCTTCCTGGGACAATGAATTCACGGTGTTCTTATTTAAATTTCCAGGAGTGTATAATGGCCGCGTACCGTCTGCGCGACGTCATATCACACCTTAAGCCTACTGTAGGTTGGACTCAATTGCTTTCCTCGTACCTTTGAACTGACTTATTCCATTACAGTGTGAAGTGGAGTTTATTTTGGACTCCGAACCATGCCACAACTCGTTCTCTTTATGATAAAACGTTGCCAGAAGTGAAAGAAGCGATAGCACACAAAATCAGAATAACTGACTGGGAATAGAACCTGAGACTTTGGGATCTGTAGTCTGATGATAGAAGAATCTAACCACGCCGAAACTCATAAACGGTAGACCAGTATGTACAATTCTATTTCTTAAAATAATGTTGTTTTAGGAATGTTAAGATCCTCAACGAAGATGACACATCGGTTTCCCCCAAGGATAGATAAGGGAAGAGACATCGTGTTTTGAGGGAGAATGAGTTAAAAAATCACACAGGAAAGCCACGTCAATATTGAAAGGTCTCTAGTGGATTCCTTTCATGTTAATTTCTTAAATCTGTTGTCATTTACGGCATAAATTCCTCTTCTAAATTTACTGTGGTATTTCTGACTATCTGCGAGGAGACTGAGCAGTGGAACGTGTTACTTTTACACATAAACAAGACTTACCTGTCACACTACTACACTTTAAAACACAGTTTATATGTAATTCATGTCACACAGTTTCATACGGAACCTACGTCCGCTTTCTTTTATATACTGTATATGATAAGATACTGTCATCCCCCTTCCCGTCTGTGTGAGGGGTTGAATGAACAAATGTATTTCTAGTTGCATGCTTGATGGTAGCAGAGAAGCCTGTTTGGTAGAGAACAGTAGGACCAACGTCGGAACAGATAGCTACGCTTTCTAAAAGCAGAGAGGTTTCTATTATTAGTATGGTCCTGTCTGTCCCTTGTCATGTTAGTATGGGAAGCTGCCTCTCTGATCACTTCTGTTTGTATCTGTTAAGCACCCTTGGTAGGGGCCCAGGCAGTCTGTCCGCGGCGAGCGCCTGAAGTGGTAAGATCTCCGGCTAAGCGTGTCTCTGCTAAGTCCGTAGGACAATGGATTTCTTAAGTTCAGCCTAACTGAAAATTTAATCACCTTTATTTCAGATTTAGATCTAAATAATCTAATGTTGTCTTAAATTGCAACGCAGTGTAATTCGAGTCTGAAGTTCAGAATATCTTGCGGTAGTTGCTTTGTCACTACTTTGTGAGTAAAGTGGAACCACGTGTTGATCAGTAACTCTAATTAAGATCAATCAATCTTAAATGCGAATGTGTGTGCGATTATAACGTCTCGTCTTGACAATATTTTTCAATACAGCAACTTTTCTTTATGTTCAACCCACGTGGGGTGTGCTTTGTGAGACGAGTGCCACATGCTTATACAATTGTTTGACTCATCAGGTTAATAGAAGATAGTAACCAAATCGAGGTTTTTCTTTTGTAAATTGCGTTTCGATGTAATTTATTTTAATTATAAAAATTATTGTAGAGTTACACTCTTTGTGTAAACCAAGTTGACCACGTGAAGCATGTGGTGTAATCATCAAAGTAGCCCTCAGCTACTCTTTTCGGGAATATTACACAGAGATTAAGTATGAATCTAGTATACCAGTGTGTGGTAGTTTCATGGCGGACAGGATTGCGCTACGAACGTAACTTGGGTGAAAACTGAATCGGTTGGTTGTGGTTAATTACCTCTGGCATATGTTTCAACGTTCTTCGTGTGTTATTTTATGACTACAGTGTTGTATGCAGTCTCCCAATCTTGACTCCATATTTTATGAGTTCCGTAAGGTTACGAACTCACATTTTCACAGTCTCAAATAAGGCACCAGTTTAGTTATGAATTAAGTTTAATATGCTGAAATTTTAACGGAACAATGATCAATGTTACAATAAATTTCCAAATATAAACTGATTTACTACTTTTTATTTAAATTGTCTTTTTAAATATATATGTATCACCGGTTGTCGTAAGATGACTATTAAAAGATTATAATTAATGTTAGTCTGGTTGGGAATTTGGTAAGCTAGACTGGGTACCTGGTGAAACAGTTGCTCAGTAATGCAAGGTTAACTCCCCCAGATAGCTCACAGCTTTTAACCCGCTTTTATTGTCTTGAATATCAGCACCGCTTTCAGAACAAATTAATGCATCAACATTACAATATTTATACAGCCAGTGAGGCAGATGTGAGCGCTGGTGAGTATGTTCGCGCAGTCGAGCTGCAGGTCTGGTTCCGTCAGCGGAGTTCCCTTCGCAGGGCGAGGGCCGCTTCCTAGGGACATCCCATTTAAGCGAGACGACTTGAACAAGTACAGCGGGCTTCATTACCGGGCTTTGCTCGGCTCGCCCGCGGCACTTCCCATTACCCCGTGCTTACGTCTTCCCTCCCGCCCTCACCCTCCGCCTCATTGAGTTTCGGAGACATCATCCCTCCGCTAACTCATTCCAATTGATCCGGAATTGGCGGCGAGTGCCTCGGCGCCCTCTCAGTAATTGCGCCCACCCTCTCTCTCTCTCTGCCTCAACCACTCCACGCCTCCTCCCCCCCCCCATACCCCTCCCCCCTCTCCCGCCCTCCGCGGCGGTGTCCTCCTGGGCTGCCGAAACCAGCCTCCATTATTCACACGGCGCGAGATTGCATTGTTAATGAGGCGGTTTAGCGATGCCGGTCGGGTCCGACCGGCTGCATAAGCAAGCACGAAAATTATCCGATCCGCCGCATAATCTGAATACATTGTGGCGGTAGGCGGGTTCCGACACGGGAATTTAAATAATTAGCGCGGAATATAAATGAATTACGGCGCCTGTGATAGCCGCCGCATCCGCCGCCGGCACCTCACAAATATTAAAAAAGGAACGATAATAAAGAGAAATTTGCGATACATTAGAGAGATGAGATAATTTAAAGCAGCTCGAGAAAATTATTCAGGCTTTTTTCTGGTGTAATGTTTATCTCCGTTTTTCATACTGTTACGAGCTATTCGAGAGACCGCAAGTCATTATTCTATTAAGCAACAAACAGTCTTCCGTTAACGTATAAATTACGGTTCCGGACGAGTCTGGTAATTCGCTTCTACTAATTCGTGCGCCTCAAGAGCAGCAGGGAGGTAAGCCGGCAAGGGAGGTAGGCCGGCAGCACTTCAGTACTTGTCTCATCTCTTTTACCTTTTGGGTCTCATGTGCTATCATAAAATATTTTGAAAGGCTTCATAACGTGAGATTTTTACCCAGTCCGAATATAAATGTTTCATCTAAGCATCATTTCCAAGAGGACTGAATTTTTAAAACGACTTTAAGTGCATGCTCCAAGTCTAATATGGAGGTACTGACTGCTATCATCATTAATTCCATGAAGCTTTTTTCAGCCACAACCGCTGTGATGTTTTCGATTGCTGTGAGAATCTGTCTTCTTAATGTTCGGGAAGTCGCTGGGAATGGATGTCTATCAATTTTGTCGTCAATGGGCATTTATTTATTTTTTTAATTCTAGTTGACCTTCTTGGTAATAGTACTGAACCATCAAATACCAAATTACATTTATATGAGTCAGTCATAATGAGAACTTTTTTTTGTGTTCCGAATATTAAAATAAGCGTAGATTATCTATCGTGCCATTCTTCTCACCTTTGTTTGTTTCTGCTACTTTAGCTCTAACATGTTGCTAATTACCTATGGACTTCTGTACATGTTGATAACTACCTATGGACTTCTGTACATGCGTTGTCCTATGGCACCATTTTCCATCGTCAGTCCCGCGCTCCTTCGCCGTGACAGTAAAAACTCCATAGGTTTTCATTATTTCAGTCTCCTTTTAACTAATTTTGCAATTATCCTTGCAATTAGCTTCCATTGCTACTGTTACACCTGCATATAATACTACTACAATGAGAAAACATCCCATGCTGTGTCCTTCCCCTTGTTGCGAGTAATCAATTCCTGACTGATCATGTGATTACCTCTTATTGTAAACAAGAACTATCTGCAGGTGAAGCGGGACCGATCTATCACCCTGGAAAGTCTCATTTCAGGTATTCATATATGAATTTGGAATTGTTAGAATAATGACTTAGTTCTCCTTGTGGACATCATAGCCATGAAATTTCTGAATAAAGGTGACATTTTTTCCATTCACACTACAATATTTATGAAGACCAGTGTTTGGTCACGTCATATACACAACCAGTTTTGGTTTTTCAGTTTTCAAGTGTTTACCTACAACATCACAATACGCGTCGTAGTCTGCAAGCTGAAAATTTACACTGGCTTTCTTATTCAAGAGCCAGAAATCTGGACCGAAATAAGAGCTAGTAAAATAGATAATAAAAAATAAAAAATCCTATATAAGGTTGGATATGCTGGAAAGGTGCTGATTTAGATGTCTTTGGTGCTATTTCTGTTTATATAAAGTGATAGTTTCACTTGGTAATGGAAGACATGAAGTATTCATAGAAGTCTGGTACCATGTTGCACTTACACATTGTCTGCCTGCCTGTATCAAACTTGAGTTCTTTCTAAAGATAATGCTTTTCCGCAGAGTGCCGTCACCAGATCAAAAATACAAATGAAGAATCAATAGAATGTATCGCGTTCAGTATCACATAGCATAAACTCAACTGTTTTTGCAGTACTTAACCTGACTGAGAAAATTAATTAGGAGGTATACACGCCTTTGAGACCCAAGCTGAATTATTGTGCACAAAAGGATTATCTAATGCGATGCAACATTAATGGGAGAATTGCATAATATAAAAAAATTAAATTAACTGAAGGCTCAGCAAAAATAAGTTTTAAATGAGCACATCAGTTTATTCCATTTAAAATCCAAACCTGAAACACATCTGACTGACAATACTAAGTTAATATTACAAAACATCACTGTATGGTGTACACTAAGTGAACCTGCTGGTTCCTGAAGTTAGTTGAAAGGTTTGGGGATGTGCCCTATAGACGCAAGTGACGTTCTCAAATGAGACACGAGTTTCTAACTAAACGAATACACATCTTGTTAGACTGATAGATGTGTGCATCCACCAATACAATGTACTGCTGGACATGGGAGAGGTAATTGCAACGATCTGACTAAATTGTGACCGATTGTTGTCCTAACATCCCCGCGCTGCTAATAATCCTCACCGTAAATTGTCAGCATGAGACGTGGAGAACGTTTCCGTCGCGACAGCTTCTCTAAAGTACAGTGCGACATTCGTGCTACCGTCAACATGAACACTGGCTCTCCATCGGCTTTTCGACTTGAGACCACTGCCCACAACGATCCGTACATTACCACGAACCGCTTGGAACTGTCCTGAACGCCTTAACACACTCTCCCCTGACAAACTCTCAAGTTCCTATCTGCATCGTAGAGCCTGCTCTTTCCTTCCCGCTAAAGAAAATATGAGCATTAGTCGTCGTTTAAGAACTCTCAATCCGCCAGTAGCGTGACTACTTCTTTCACAAGAGTGAGCCAAGTAAAACGTCCCACCTTAAAACTCCGATCACAGTTTGATTCACCCCTCTCTTCCAAAAAACTTCTCGTTTTCATTAGCAGCAGTAGACCTTTTATGGTATACTGCCCTATTTATCCCCTTTTCAGAGTGGCCGTTTCTTCTGAAGGCCGTTCTTAAATCATCGAGACCGTACTCCAGGTACTGTGCTTCACAGATTCTTTCAGCCTGGTTCATCAATGATAACTCCTCTTTCCTTCTTGGAGTGGTGACTGGAATTTTTGTGAAAGTATCTATCCGTCTGAATGGACTTTCTGTAGACTTAGTGCCCTAAAGCTTGGTCGGGTTTAATTAGGATCTGTACATTCGAATATGAAATTGACTTCATTTTCTTTTTCTGTAGTTAACTTTATATTAGGATCAATATTATTCATAAGGCTTAGAAATTCTTCGAGGTCTTTTTCTCCATGAGGCCGTGTAACAAAAATGTCATTCACATACCGAAACAAGCATCAGCGTTTCTTCTTCGTCTTTTGAAAGGCTGCTTCTTCAAATTTTCCCATATATAAATTCGTTGCAACTGCACTTAGTGGATTCCCCATTGACTGACCAGTAGTTTACTTGTAGAATTTATTGTCCCGTAGAAATTAAGTCGATGTGAGACAATGTTTGAAGACATGTGCCATATCCTTTGCGAAAATATGTTCCAACCGAGACATCTACTCATTAAGAGAAGCCATAGTAAAAAGCGACAACTACAAAGAAAATGGCCATAATGTGGCTTGAGCTCAACCTGAAGATGAGCCTCCAGGGCTCCAACTGCAGCGTGAATTTTAATAAAACTACGATTTGTGGCTGAAGGCAGTTGTTCTTTATTACGTATCAACATGAAGGATTTGAATTTTTCTCTAAAATGACAAAAATCCTTAATAGAAGTGTTAGTTCTTCCTATAAGTTCCTGTAGGAGAGTGTCTACATATTTATCAACCCCATAGGTTATCAGCACTAACGATTTATCTGAATGAAAAATAACTTTATGCCAAATAGTGGTCTACCCTCCCACTGATGACCATCGTGCCACACCTTTACAATAACGCAGCACGCTATCGGTTACTGATTTCTATGTAAAGAGTTCATATGTAATTTAGCGACGCAATTACAGAGTCTATGGTGCTTGGTAGACATTTGTCAAATCTGAAATTCTAGTGCATATTTTTATCGAGCATGTGCTCTACCAATAGGAAAGCAATTGCTGCGCCACAGCATGAGGTACTGCATTGCTAACAGTTTTGTTGAACTTGTCACAATAATGCAATGCACTGACGTTCCTTAGGTCTACATCTACATCTACATCTTTATTCGATACATTCCTCGTTAAATAAGAAGGACCGCTGCGACTGTTTTTGTTCAAAAACACTACCAGTTTAGCAAACTATATTTGCATCATCAGGTGTGTATAGCCAATTCAAAGAAGCAATCTGTTGAAAGTTGA
The DNA here is from genome assembly GCF_023897955.1 of Schistocerca gregaria. Taxonomy (NCBI): domain Eukaryota; kingdom Metazoa; phylum Arthropoda; class Insecta; order Orthoptera; family Acrididae; genus Schistocerca; species Schistocerca gregaria. The sequence goes on along the minus strand of NC_064926.1, from coordinate 336,792,964 downwards.
AAAAGCACATTACCCAATATTCTCATCAAGATATTTAAAATTTCTATCTCGCCAACTTACGAATTTCCATAAATAGACTAAGAGGGCTAAGGCTCTCCTGAAACCTCCAATGTGAACAACCTGAGGAGAAAGTGTTTCTGTTACCGGTATTAATATACGTCGTGTCTCCGTATAAAGATTTTAAAAAGTCGCAGCGGTCCTTCTTATTCAACAGCGAATTTTTGTTGTTAGCAGGTGAGTATCTGCGGCCAAGGTACACACTGAATTCTGTCCCTCCCATTATCGTAAAACGCAAATAAAGGTATTCTTTTGGCTTTTCTAGTGGCGTGCTGTGGTACTGTGGTGTTGGGATTTCGGTGTGTACCTGAGAACATACTGAAATATAATTACAATTTTATTTTAAGTAGCGTTAACCAGAGCCCACATTTATAGCGTAGTTGTAGTTCACTGTAGCAAATTCAGTTGAGATATCGTCATTTTGTCATTTGGAGATAGTGGAGTTATGGGCGCTAGAAGATGGAGTGCCATGTGTAGAAATCCGAACATTTCCGACATACTCTTCTGTTTGAGGTAAGTAGGATGGTGACAGCAGCGGAGGCAGCCATAAATATTTGCATTATGTAAGGGGATAATGCCACTGGACAGAACGTGACCACAAAAATGGTTTTCTCGTTTTAAGAGGGATCGTTTTGACATTAGTGACTCTCCATGTTGAGGAAGACCTTCGGGGCTTCATGAAGAGCACTTTAATCCACAATGATCCAAGTCAGAGTACTCGAGAAGTGACAAATATGATCGACTGTGATCATTCCACTATCGTTGGACATTTTAATACAGTGGTGAACGTTCAAAAATCGGGGTATGAGTATTGCATTTGATCACAAAAATCAGCGGGTGGCAATTTGTGCATTTCTACTTGCTTGTCATCAGTTGGCTTGTGAACAACACCGACAATATTGCTACAGTGTAGCGGTGTTTTTACGCTAACATAAGAAAAAGAAAGGAATGGTTGAACCCAAACCAAGTAACAACTCCCCGAACAAAAACCCGAGCGCATCCAAAAAATAAAATGTTATACACCTGGTAGAACAGCGACTGTACTGTGTAGTGGGGAGCCGAGCAAACTGACCTTGGTGGGCAATGTGGCTGTTGGGGTCTTGGGGGCTATAAGGTCGTGGCATTGTGCAGAAAATGCCTTCTTCCTGGACGGCCGCCAGCCGCTGTCACCGAGCGGTTCTATGCACTTCAGTCAGGAACCGCGCTGCTGCTACGGTCGCAGGTTCGAATCCGACCTCGGGCATGGATGTGTGTGATGTCCTTCGGTTAGTTAGGTTTACGTATGTCTAAGTCTAGGGGACTGATGACCTCCGATGTTAAGTCCCATAGTGCTCAGAGCCATTTGAACCTGGACGGCCCAGTCACCGCATGAAGTCTAGCATGTCTGCTGTGTCGCCCCACGGAGCTTAACTTTTGTGGAGCTTAGCTAAGTGGTCAGTTTGTACACATATTGTGGAGAGGGAATGTGACTTCTGTTTTATTAGTGACACTGTGTTGAAAGTGTCATGTCTTGAGCCCATTATCATACATTAGTTATTGAACTTTTGATCATGCTCTTGGAGGGTTTATAGTTTTTGTGTAAAGGGGCAAAGGTGCCAATGCGGACAAAGTGACATTCTCGGCGATGGCTTGTGGCCACTTCGCGTAGAGGAAATACGTAAAAGCAGCATCTAAAAGAACGGCTCAGCAGCCACACTCACAGGAAACCCTTGTTACAGTGACGTAGAAACGGCAAGAGAAGAAAAGGAATGTAAGAAGAAGGAAAAAGGGAAAGCAATTGTAGAGAGGAAAGGTACTGACAAGAAGAGTACGAAATGCAGGAAAGGCTACCCTGGAAGAACTCCGTTTGAGGACAACGTTGAAAACACTGTGCGGATTTACTACGAGGAAAAACTGTCAAATTCGAGGCCAAAAGAGCAGTGGATTAACTACCAATTGTGCTCCCTCTGAGGACACGAAATCTGTACAGTAGTTGAGGAGTACAGTTTCACTCTTGCTTCTGAAAACTGGTAATTCGAATCATGTTTCAGAATTAAATATATTTGGTTCGTTGGCCACTTAGCTTTTTCTCGGCCTTGTGGAAACTGAATTGTTTAAGGTATTTATTTTTAATTTAAGGTGATTAAACTATTCAGTATTGTACTTCGGTAGATGCAGATTACAATGACACTTATATGAGCTTATGTCTATTGCTACTCAACTTAAAAAGTAGGAATACTTTAGCCTGGCCACTTTTCCCGGCTCTACTCTACCACGAATAGATTCCCCGATGTGTAACCATCACTGCTGATATTTATTGTTAACTGAGACATCTTGCAGACGCAATCCAAGAACAACGACCGGGAAGACTGCGTCAAATGATGATGTTCCACGATAACGTCCGCTCGCATTCTGCTAGACTAACAAAAACATTATACACGAGTTTTGTTGGGAAGTCATTCCTCACCCACCTTACTCACCTTATCTTGGGCACTTAGATTTTCACCTTTTTCGCACTCTGTCGAACAACTTTCTTCCCTGATGCAAATGCACTCCGAACATGGCTTGACGAGTTCTTCACCTTAAAACCACGTGATTTTTACAGTCGTGGAATCGCATAGTTATCACAGCGTTGGCATACTGTTGTAAATAGTGATGGAGTATATATTACTGATGACTAAATGCTGTGTTATCAGTATCTATTGTGTTTATTGCACGTAAGGAAAAAACGCTACGAACTTATGCAAAAACTCAACACTTATCAAAATGGTTCAAATGGCTCTGAGCACTATGGGACTCAACTTCTGAGGTCATCAGTCGCCTAGAACTTAGAACTAATTAAACCTAACTAACCTACGGACATCACACACATCCTTGCCAGCGGCAGGATTCGAACCTGCGACCGTAGCAGTAGCGCGGTTCCAGACTGTAGCGCCTAGAACCGCTCGGCCACTCCAACACTTATCCTCTAATTCTATATTCTAAAGTGTTGCAGGTGCACTGCTTCTTCATATGTATTTTTGATGTGATCTCTTATCTTCATAAATGACAGAAAACAAAAGAAATTAGAGAAACGTTTTTGTTGCTGCTCTGCGCAAACATTATCTATCAACTGAAGTATACTGCGGCCTCAGTGAGCCAGTGTTGCCACTTGCACCCTCGACAAAAACGATGCACTGCCATCTTGGAGAAACATTTGTAATCTGTTAAAATGTCTACAAAGAGTCTCACAACTGCCCATCTGTGTACTACAACCGAAAAGTACCAAGTGCCTCCATTCAGCTGAGGCTGCTGCATTTATTTAGTTTCCGGTGACGTCATTTCCATGGTGTCAAAGTTAAGATGTGCCTAATGATTAAAATTAATCATAGCATAAATTTATGTTGATGGCTAATCATACAGATACTGAAGTGCGTCCAAATGACGTTTGGAGACCATCACAAATTGTCAGTGCCGGTTGCATGGAAAGTGTGTTTACAGTATACTCATTGAACGAGGTTGAAAGTATATGGAATGACTAAAGACATACAAAAACAAAAATCACTAAAAATGATATACTCATTGCAAAGCATTGAAAGGAGTTGCGGTAGTAGGCTGTTTAGGTTTTGTTATTGGTAACACCACGTAGCGCTCTGTATGAAAAATCACTGGCTGTGCTGTGTGCAGTCTGTGGCCAGTTTGCATTGTTGTCTGCCATTGTAGTGTTGGGCAGTTGGCTCTTAGCGGCGCACAGCGTTGCGCAGTTGGAGGTGAGTCGCCAGCAGTGGTGGACGTGGGGAGAGAGATCGCGGAGTTTTGAAATTTGTAAGACTGGATGTCATGAACTGCTATATATAATATGACTATTAAGGTAAATACATTGTTTGTTCTCTATTAAAATCTTTCATTCGCTAACTACGCCTATCAGTAGATAGTGCCTTCAGTAGTTTGAATCTTTTATTTAGCTGGCAGTACTGGCGCTCGCTGTATTGCAATAGTTCGAGTAAGGAAGATTTTTGTTGAGGTAAGTGATTTGTGAAAGGTATGGGTTAATGTTAGTCAGGGCCATCCTTTTTTTGGGATTTTTGAAAGTCAGATTGCGTTGTGCTAAAAAATATTGTGTGTCAGCTTAAGCACAGTCAAGTATAATTGTTCTAAGGGGATGTTTCAGTTGGAAAAGCTAAAGATATATAAAAACCAAAATTACTAGAAATATACCAAAATAAAAATAAGAAGGAATTAAATTGTAATCTATATCAATGATTTAGTTTGTTCAGAGAATTACAGAAATTTAATTTATTTTAGTCCAGGCAAAGTACTACAAAAGTTGCTGATACATTTAGATATATATTTTAATTGAAGGTAATTGAAACATCACCCATTAAGTGAAATTAACTATCAGAATCAAGATATTTTAGCTCCTTCTTCAACTGAAGCATATAAATTTCTTAAAAATGCTTTTCTAAACAAATATCTAAACTAGCAAAGAGATTTCTCATAAAAGGCTTTGCATGTTTAGCTGACGAAAGCCACCCCCAGTAAAACTGTTGAGTCATCAGTCTTCTGCGCTGATCTTTTCATCTCATTGTAATGTAAGTAGGCTGCTGAGGTTTTTATATTGGTAACGCCACGTAGCGCTCTGTATGAAAATCACTGGCTGTGCTGTGTACAATCTGTGGCTGGTTTGCATTGTTGTCTGCCATTGTAGTGTTGGGCAGTTGGATATGAACAGCTCGTAGCGTTGCGCAGTTGGAGGTGAGCCGCCAGCAGTCGTGGATGTGAGGGGAGATATGGCGGAATTTCGAGAGCGGACGATCTGGACGTATGTCCATCAGAAAGAGTAAATTTGTAATATTGGATATCATGGGCTGATATGTATATATTATGATTTTTGAACATTATAAAGGTAAATACATTGTTTGTTCTCTATCAAAATCTTTCTTTTGTTAACTATGCTGTGTAGTGGCGCTCGCTGTATTGCAGTAGTTCGAGTAACGAAGATTTTTGTGAGATAAGTGATTTGTGAAACGTATAGGTTAATTTAGTCAGAGCCATTCTCTTGAAGGGATTATTGAAAGTCAGATTGCGTTGCGCTAAAAATATTGTGTGTCAGTTTAAGCACCATCATATACAATTTTTCTAAGGGGACGTTTCATATGGCGGTCCTTAGTCGAGGATACCTCACTGGAATCTTCTGATTTTTTCTTGTAGTTTGTGTAATTAGTGTACCTATTGTTTATTTCTAGCACGTAATTGTAGAGAGAATCTTCTTTGTAGTTGTAGTTTTTCATTGTTGTACAGTAAAACCAGTTGTGGCATGCATGTAGATTTGCACCAAGTATTTCGCAGCTGTGCTTGCAATTAAGGAGATATTATTTTCAATGCTACATTAATGTGTTTTCTTATTTTACTCTTCAAATTGTGCTTTTCTGTGTTATCGTGTGAAATATTGTGACAATAATGGCGTATGAAAAACGTAATACTAGGCTCCAAAGTAAACTAAGAAATGACAGTGAAGACGAAAGCAGCGTGTTAGCGCCACCTAGTAATGAATTAACTAATGTTCAGAGTAGTAATTTGGTAATTGTGCATAGGGAAATGGAGCGGGCTGCAAATGATGGCGTAGACAGTGAAACAATTAGCGAACAGGGAAGCATTATCGAGCGATCGGTCGGCAACAGCTCGCCTCAGGAATCCAAAATGACAAGACATGATCTCGCAAATACTGTAGATTCAGGTTTTGCGTCGTCACCGTTTTCTCAAATAAGTCAAGACACACTTTCTGCTTTTCAAAATGCGAATATTGGCGGTGCAAATTCACTGCCGAAAAGCACTGAGGAACATGTTTCAGACACCAGTGCTTTGTTATTACAGTTAATGCAACAAATGGGACAAAGGCTACAAAAGTTAGACACAACACTTGAACAAAATCAGAAACAAATGGGACAAAATCTTCAAAAGTTAGACCTGATGGAACAAAATCAGAGACAAACACAGCAACAGCTTCAAAAGATACACTCATTGGAACAAACGCCTGAACAAACACGTGAAGGTTTAACTGCTGAGTTACTTAAAATGGAATCGAAATGTCAAAAAGTCTGTAATGACGTAAAAACACAAATTTGTGAGCGTTTTCAACCTATTTTTTCACGTCATGAAAATGCATTACAGAATCACGAAGCAGCAATAAAATAACTGCAAACTATTGTTCATGAAAATCACGACACCTTGCAAGCTAAAATTGACTCAGTTGCATCTACTGATACGGTTATGCAACTTGCAAAAACTCGGGAAAACTTAAAGGACACAGTAGATACGATTTCAACACAAATGGACACTCTGAAACTTGGTTCAGAAAAACACACTGAGGAGATCTATTCACTATCGGAGAAAGTAGCCGAACTTTCGGATCAGTTCATTAACTTATCTACAATGGAAGATGATGATGTGAATGACACAAGACCCATAGTCTTTACTGCCACAGAAGAGTATGAACAAATAAGAAAATTCAAACAAAATCAAAATCAAATCAATACACGGTACAAAATAGAAATCCGGGAAGTACAAGATCAGTTGACGCAGGTAATACAAGAATTACATATTTCAGAGGACACTCGCGCTCCAATACGGGAAGAGGGACATAGAAATACGGAACAGCCACAAAATAATAACACGAGGCACTTCGGAAATTATGAAAGAAATTGGCAAGCTGCACCGAATTTTGAGATGGAACCACCGACACGACATAACGATGACCGATATGCGACTCGCCGACATGATGATTTTGACTCTAAGCTGTTTATTACTACACGTAAATTCAAAACATTTCAGAATTCCGGCAACGACATTCATCCACAAGCGTGGCTTCATCAATTCTCTCATTGTTTTCCTCCCAACTGGTCATTAGAGCACAGATTAGAATTTGTGTGAGGCTACTTAGAGAATGAACCAGCAGTAAGAATGCGATCGGTCATTCACGACTGTCACAGTCAAGGAGAATTTTATCATGCCTTCCTTTCAGTATATTGGTCTTAAGGTACACAAGACCGAGTAAAACATAGCATCATAATGATGAAACATTTCGAACAATCTGAATTTTCCAGGCTTGTCAAATATTTCGAAGAAATGTTACATAAGAAACAGTATCTTTCAAACCCTTACAACCCCTCAGCACTCATCCGCATTTGCTTAATCAAATTGCCTGAACATTTACGACATATTATTTTGGCAGGACATTGCAAAGACGACATTGAAGCTTTTCAGGGACTGTTACAAGAATTGGAAATTGACACTGACAATCGCGGAACGCGAAAACAGGAACACAACAATTGCAGGTCACATCCGTCACAATTCCGCGATGAAAGAAATAATAATTGGACACGACAAGGCTATTCTCACAACACAAATCGTAACCAAAACAGACACCTCCCTTATGACAACCGTTGGCGGAGTAATATTTACAGAGAAAGATCGCACTTCCGCAGTAATGAATATGACAGAGATAACTATAGAAACAGACAATATGGGAACCAAAGCAGTTATTATCAGGGGATACAGAATTACTTCAGACGCAACAGTTCAGGGCGCAGTTACGATCCAGGGAGAAATTCTCCACTACGTGACCGACCAGAAAGAAATTATGGAATCTACCGACATGACGGCAGACGATATAATCATAACGACAGACATGAATTTTGTCAGAACAGAGCAGGGCACTCTCGACAAGGTGAATTTGTTGAAGTTAGATCTCCAAATCCCAATAACGATGCGCGCCAACAAAGAAACAGACAATAACTTGAACCACAGGCAGCCACTTGCGCCGGCTGGCTCAGAGAATAATAACATAGACGCTAACCTTGAGAAAAATTTTAGCATTCCTTACTGATATATACCGCATGATAATTGCGTTCAAGTTGAACCTCTGCATACTAGGAAGAGTAATGGATTGCACCACATTTCACATGGAAAGCCGTTTATTGAGAGATAACCTGCTTTTTAACTTAGTCTTTGCCATAAAATTTTTCTCTTCACGCTACTAGTACAATTTGTCACACTGAGAAACTGTTAACATGCAACAATGTTTTGAAGGAACACATTTAGACAGTATTTACGAGTGCATTGTTATAGTGAACAGACGACACAGTGTTATTGTGTGTACATTCTTGCTTGTTAGTTGCACGATTACGTAACGACTATAAGGCTCACATACTTAGAACATGTACCGGTACTGCTAATGAGATTTTAATGCAACATTTTGGTTTACTTGAAAATACATTCTGGATTTAAAGTACTTTCTGAGAGATACCAGATGACACAGTGGTTAGTTTATTTGACCGCTACACGATTATATCACGACGCTACTGATGAGTGACACAATTTACATTATTGCTTTGCGCTGTACCTGTTTTATATCTGCACAGTTTTTCTGAATTCTTCTGGAAAGTAAAACATGTTTTAGTAGTAACTTTTGTGGTATAGCTACAATGAGACAGCCTTTTCTAGCACAACAATACGTCACAGCACAGTACTTTCTTCATCAAGGCAATAAGCGTAATAACTAAGATATCTATACTCAAAGCATTTCACTTTTGTTTATGAGGTGGTGAGTACATTGACTTCAGCAGAACTTTGCTTACAGAGGACGATAACTACGACAGTTCCACAGAATTATCTTACAGCAAGACGCAAATTTAGCGCTACAGGACATGCGTTTGAGTGATAAATTTTGTACTTAAAACATTTATTTTTAAAGATTTTTGAATTACAATAATACAAAGGTTTTCCGTGATACATTTCGTTCCATTGCTGTAATCTGTAACACCTGAGGGTATAATTACATTAATCCTCGTGAGGGTACACGCCTACTTTGTGTATCATATGTCTGGCAAGCACAAGGAGCCCTAGTTAATATGGTATTTGCTTATACATCTTTACACATCGGTACCATATTTCTCTAACCCATAAATTACACAGCTATCTGATCATTTAACTGAGAGAGACAAACATTTATTTTACTACATCAGTGACACATCTGTACGCAATTACACAGTTGGATAATTTCACACTTATGAAATTGTATTTTGTCTGTACTACGTGAACTGTTCATATTTTTTTCAGAACCATTGTGTTACTATGAGAGCTTTGAATGTCGTATTTGGTAAGGAAGCATGCTTTTTAAAGTACGTTGTAGGTAGATGACACTATTGAAATGAGCATAGAATTTTTGTTAGGTTTTGACATTATTGCAGAAAGCTACGACGTTTTTGAGATTTGACTGAGGTGTTATGATATTATTTTTACGACGACGATGTGTACTATGCTGTTGAGATATGTTTATGATCAATAAGCTGATGCTATATGAGGAATTTGATTATGCTACATATTTCTAATGATGAAATATTGAAGAATGTCGACGAATATATATATGTGTAATAACTTAAGGAATAATGAGTAGTGGTTAGGGACGCTGATTTGTGAAAAAGGATGTTGGAAACCAAGTATCGTATTTTAAGAGTTATGAATGTGTGTAAATGCGTGAATGTATTACAATGCCGACGAAAATTTTTAGACACTGTTATATTTATACGATTTTGTTTCTACGCATTCGTAACGCAAATTCTCGACCTGTGAAATTTTGTTTATATGAGACTGTCACTGTTGTCGTAAATATTTCGATAAGAAAGTTAAGTGACCTTCATGTATTGTGTCCTGGACGCCCAGCTGTGCCACCTACCTGGAGGAAAAGCCATTAGGTGGAGAAAAAAAGAGACCATTAACCTCGCTATTGACATTCCTTTGTAGAAAGCATCGCAAATACGACACGCTCATTACTTGGAACCATATCGTACTTTGTGCTACTTACTGAAATGTTTCTGAATTGGTGGGAAATATTCTTACATCTGCACACCTGATAATGACAAGTGTCTTTCTACGAGGCTTGAGAGAATTTCTACGGACTTATGAAATGCCACATGGCTATTGAATGATGTTTTTAAGCTTTGCTTTACATAGTTGCTTATTTCATTTTAAATCTGGTTTCCAGCTGTGTTGCATCATTGGTTATATAAAATAAAATTAAGTGCATTTTCTAATGTGAACACTTTCTGTCAACAGATCTATTAAATAATAATTTTATGCTCCACATTCTTAGAAAAAGGCGGACTTTTAAAGGAAAGAACAACAAGAAGGGACTAATAACAGTAACTACATATATAAATTTCTTTTCAAGTACTTGGTAATTTTTTGTAGAATAAGTTTTTGTGGTGCCCCACTTTAATTACATAGACATTAAGATATGAATAGACATTTCCCTTATATGCATTGTTGTCTTCAGTGTACTATTTTTTTGTGCTTGAGCTATGTCATGTTTAGATATAAGTTATAGCATTTGCTGCTGCTGTTTGCCAGGCATAGAGCTACTGAATTTCGCTTTGTATTACTCTGTTAAGCCAGATTTACTTAGATTTATTTTTATTATTTGCTGCACATTGCCTTATATTAGTAGTAATGTCGCATTTGCTTTGCTAATTTAGATATACTGCTGCTTGCTTTGTCAATTTCCCTTTTTTTGTCATTGCTGTTTGTGTTAATTGTTTTGTGCTGCTGCATTGCCTCGTCCCTTAGTTTAGCATCTGAGCTCAGTAGATTTAAGTTAGCTTAAGATGGGGTAGGCTGTACAAGAGAACGAGTTATGACGAATTGGAAGAAATGCATTGAGAAGCTATAAGAAAATGGTTTGGCCAAAAAAGTATTTTGAAAGAGGATATGAACAAAAAAAAGTAGGGTTTAGGTACAACAGGTCTAGGTAGGGGTCTCTTGGAAATAAATGATGAGGTAAGATAATGGAAAATAAATAATGAGGTAAGAAATATGTGAACATATAAATACAGAAAGCATGCTTGGATAGGACTTTTTTGGTGGAAACAAATGTTGAAATAACACGAAAGATCTATGGAATGAAGTTTTGGGTTGGACTGCAGTACCAAATGTTACACTGGAAACAAACCCTGCCCTTTTCTCTTTTGTTATTCTGCTATGTGTTTGTGCACCCTTGTGTATTTGTGTTTTTCGTGCCTGTATGTGTTTAGCTGATGAGAGTTATGTTGTAAAATTTTTCTAATACTATGTTATTTACTTTGTAAAGATGTTTAGACATTATTTATCTGTTCTGTTTTGTTCCTCATGTGTGAAGTTGATGTTTCAATAGTTATTCTGATCTTTTTGTATGTACTTATGTCATTATTCATGTAACACTGATGTATATGTTATTTCTATTCTTTTGTAAAGCCTGTACTACTACAAATGTTATCTGTATTGTTATGTTCTTTAATGATGTATTTTGTGCCTTTATTATTGTATCCTCATGTTATAAAATTGTAGTTGACACCAGTTCATCAAATTAAGTAACTTTTAAGCATTCATTTCACTGCACACATTTCTGTTGATATAGTATATGCACAATATGTGAAAAGTTGGGAATGTTAGAGTTTGCATGTGTGTTAATAATTCAGCAAGGCACTGCTTAACAGCATTACTGGTTCTAAGTACAATTCCAAAAACTTTGTTAGTGGACAAATGGTAGTTTATAGACTTGCTATATTGTCCGCAAGACTCTTCGATGACGATTGTGCACCTGCACAGTCGCAACAGATGGCTGCTGGCCGTCTCTACAAGGACTACAGTGGGTCTGCGTCTTTAATGGCCCACCAATACCATTATTTCTACAAGGACTGGGCTGGGTGTGCACCTCTGGTGGCCCACCAATACCGTAATCTCTACCAGGACTGCAGTGGGTCTACTCTGTGATGACCTAACTACCAACATTCTTCAAAACTTCGACTGACTCTGTGGTGGGTTTGCTCTGTTGGGGCCCATTACCTGTCTGTATGTCAAGAGTCAGCACTGTCTTTCCGTTGGAAGAACAACACTACTTCTTCAAGACTGCATGGAATTCCACTACTTCCGTGTGCTCAGACTTTGAGAAAATAAACACTGCAATATTACTGTGATGAATGATCAGGACTGTCTTTATGGACTGTGAGAAAATTTTAGCTTTTGATCAACATTGTATCAATAAGTGTGTGCATTTGATTTCTTTGTTATGGTAATTGTGAAAAAATTTTAACAAATATGTATTGGCCAGAGCCCAAAACAATTTGTAAAATTTTTTTGTGGGCAGCATGGGGGCTATGTAAGTAGGCTGTTTAGGTTTTTTTATTGGTAACGCCGCCGCCACGTAGCGCTCTGTATGAAAATCACTGGCTGTGCCGTGTGCAGTCTGTGACTGGTTTGCATTGTTGTCTGCCATTGTAGTGTTGGGCAGTTGGCTGTTAACAGCGTGTAGCGTTGCGCAGTTGGAGGTGAGCCGCCAGCAGTGATGGATGTGGGGAGAGAGATGGCGGAATTTCGAGAGCGGACGATCTGGACATATGTCCATCAGAAAGAGTAAATTTGTAATATTGGATATCATGGGCTGATATGTATATATTATGACTTTTGAACACTATAAAGGTAAATACATTGTTTGTTCTCTATCAAAATCTTTCTTTTGTTAACTATGCCTATTAGTAGTTAGTGCCTTCAGTAGTTTGAATTTTATATGTAGCTGGCAGTAGTGGCGCCAGCTGTATTGCAGTAGTTCGAGTAACGAAGATTTTTGTGAGGTAAGTGATTTGTGAAACGTGTACGTTAATTTAGTCAGGGCCAATCTCTTGAAGGGATTATTGAAAGTCAGATTGCGTTGCGCTAAAAAATATTGTGTGTCAGTTTAAGCACAGTCATGTATAGTTTTTCTAAGGGGACGTTTCAAACGTGTACCCTACATCTCTAGTTACTTGTTGGACACATTCCAGCCTGTGCCTTCCCCTAGAACTTTACCTTCTAGAGCCCCCTACAATATAATGGAGGTTATTCCGCGATGTCTTAGCATATGTCCTAACATCCTGTCCCTCTTCTTGTCAGAGTATTCCTTATATCTCTTTCTTCATTGATTTTGCGGAGAACCTCCTCGTTTCTTAGCAGGCCTCGTAATTTCCAAAATTATTTCTTAGCACCACTTCGCAAACGCTTCGATCCTCTTCTGTTCCGGTGTTCCCACTGCGCATGATTCGCTATCATGCAGTACTGTGCTCCAAACGTACGACTCTCGGAAATTTCTTCCTTACATTAAGGTCCACGTTTGATACCAGTAGATTTCTCTTAGCCTGGACTGCCCTCTATGCAAGCGCTGGTCTGCTTTTAATGCACTCCTTGACTCGTCCGTCATGAGTCATTTTGCATCCAAGGTACCAGACTTCGTCAGTTTTGTCTCCTTCGTGATCACTAATTTTGGTGTTAAGTTTCTCACTATTTTCGTTTCTGCTACTTCTCCACACACTTATCTTTTTCCAGTTTACTCTCAGTCTATATTCTGTACTTATTAGACTCTTCATGCCATTCAGCACATCCAGTAATTCTTCATCCTTTCCACTGAATTTAGCAATGTCAACAGCGAATCTTACTGATATCCTTTCACAGTCAACATTTATTCGGCTTTTGAATCATTATTTTATTTCTGTCATTGTTTTCTCGATATATATATTGAACAGTAAGGACAATAGAATGAATCCCTCTTTTAACCAAATTCTAATCCGAGCAGTTCGACCTTAGTCTTGCAGTTTGATTGCTCCCTCTTGGGTCTTGTAGATATTAGCACTGGGACCACTCACCTGTCTCACTGAGACCATAAACTCCAACGGCTGCGTATCCTGATTTCTAACACAAATTAGTACATCTGGGGATGATTTATGGAAGATAAACGAAATATGAAAAGTTTTAGTTCAGGAAGAGAGGTGATAAAGTAAATACCGGGTCGTGAGGTTCAGCTACTCATAGAGGTACAGGGTTGTCTGTAATTATCGTATGGCAGCAGATATGCTAATGTGTTCATGTGGAACGGATTTCTGCTAGAAAAAAAAAGTTCCAATTGCGGCCGCCAGGTGCAAATCTGGTGCTGTATGCTGTTTGTATGGTAGTATGATATCCAGGCTGTCATTTTACAAGCCATAACGTGGGTGAACAGTGTAGCTGTCAGTAAGAGATCGTCCACTGTTAGTGAAACTGGTTTGTGTGAAAGACAGCGAATGAACTTGTTGTGCCATATGGAAGAGGACGCTGCATCGTGTTGAAAGCTATTGATGGAGTTGTTGTTGCTGCAACTGACCTCGCAGCCCGGGCCCCAGGTAATGCTACATCTCGTCGCTAGAATCGCTCATCCTATAATCGACAGTACTGAAACTTCTGTTTTATACTGGTACCCGAACAAGATCAGGCGGTTCAGCAACTGAAACCTCATCATTCGCAGCAACGCTCTGAATCTGCGCTTGAGTTTCTGGCGTGAATCGAAGTTGATGACTTGTGGACGGGCAATATTCAATGAAGCGACCAGGCACGCTTTATACTACGTGTGCAGTGAATATACAGAACTATCCAATGTAATATACTGTTAAACCACGTATTGTTGTCGCATTCACCGTTGCACTCGTCGTATGTGACTGTGTGATGTTGCATTGACTACCACCTTTATTCTCAGTCTTCTAATCGTTTAATACAGTACACCTGGGGGGGGGGAGTTCGTTCAGGTGTACCGTACTGTCTGTAGGTTATCGAGACTTCCTTATAAAAAAGTGATTCCTGCTTTGTAAGTCTGTGGAAACCACTATCTTCGTATAAACGGGGCATTTTTGTCTTGCAGCTCGCCCAGTGAAAGATCTGCTTAACGGAATCTTCCACGAACGAGTTATCTCCAGAGTTTTTCCAGATGAATGGCCTGCAAAATCAAATCGCTTGTGTCTATTTGACTTTGGGCTCTCAGGATGCATAAAAAATGCGTTTAACAGCGACACGTTCGTTATTTACCTGGTCTGGAGACGGGTATACAGGAAAATGTTGCTCATATTACACTGAAACTGCTGCGAGCGACTGCTGATTATCTTGTGTTACAGATTCAACATCTCGTCGACGTCTCCGGTGCTCGTATTGAACAAATTATGTAAGCGGCGGATTGTGAGAAGATGAGCATTAGCCATTCTCACTTGTTTGACCTTTGTTCCTAATCCATTACATATGGAGACATTTCTGTACATATTTCTTGCATTCACAGCGCGAGATTTACACCTGGTGGCCTAAATTTGAACTAAACTTTTTTCTAGAGCAAATCGGTTTCGCATTAACGCTTTAGAATATCTACCAAGTTTCGCTGCCATGCGATAATTACAGCCCACACTGGACCTCTATGAGTAAGTGCACTTTAAAGTAGTACTGCAATAGGTTTTGCTTTAGCACATGTCAAACTTTAAAATCCTCCGACGGGAAAAACCCACCTTGGTTCAACAACAAAGTTAGGGAACTACTGCGAAAGTAAAGAGAGCTTCACTGCAGATTTAAATGCAGCCAAAACCTCTCAAACAGAAGCCAAACGATGTCAAAGTTAGCGTAACGAGGGCTACGCGTGAAGCGTTCAGTGAATTCGTAAGTAAAACTCTATGTATCTCGACTCGAAAGAAAATCCTAGGAAGCTCTGGTCTTACGTTAACTCAGTAAGTGGGTTGAAACAGCATATCCAGACACTCTGGGATGATAATGGCATCGAAACATAGGATGACACGCGTAAACCTGAAATACTAAACACCTTTTTCCAAAGCTGTTTCACAGACGAAGACAGCACTGCAGCTCCTTCTCTAAATCCTCACACAAACGAAAAAATGGCTGACATCTAAGTAAGTGTCCAAGGAATAGAAAAGCAACTGAAATCACTCAACTTAGGAAAGTCCACTGGACCTGACGAGATACCAATTCGATTCTATACAGAGTACACGAAAGAACTTGCCCCCCTTCTAACAGCCATGTACCGCAAGTCTCTAGAGGGACGGAAGGTTCCAAACGATTGGAAAAGAGCACAGGTAGTTCCAGTTTTCAAGAAGGGTCGTCGAGCAGATGCGCAAAACTATAGGCCTATATCTCTGACATCGATCCGTTGTAGAATTTAAGAACATGTTTTCTGCTCGCATATCATGTCATTTCTGGAAACTCAGAATCTACTCTTTAGGAAGCAACATGGATTCCGGAAACAGCGATCATGTGAGACCCAACTCGCTTTGTTTGTTCATGAGACCCAGAAAATATTAGATACAGGCTCCCAGGTCGATGCCATTTTCCTTGACTTCTGGAAGGCGTTCGATACAGTTGCACACTGTCACTTGATAAGCAAAGTAAGAGCCTACGGAATATCAGACCAGCTGTGTGGCTGGATTGAAGAGTTTTTAGCAAACAGAACACAGCATGTTGCTCTCAATGGAGAGACGTCTACAGACGTTAAAGTAACCTCTGGCGTACCACAGGGGAGTGTTATGGGACCATTGCTTTTCACAATATATACAATTGACGTGGTAGATAGTGTCGGAAGTTCCATGCGGCTTTTCGCGAATGATGCTGTAGTACAGAGAGAAGTTGCAGCATTAGAAAATTGTAGCGAAATGCAGGAAAATCTGCAGCTGATAGGCACTTGGTGCAGGGAGTGGCAACTGACCCTTAACATATACAAATATAATGTATTGCGAATACATAGAAAGAAGAATCCTTTATTGTATGATTATATGATAGCGGAACAAACACTTCTGTAAAATATCTGGGAGTATGCGTTCGGGACGATTTGAAGTGGAATGATCATATAAAATTAATTGTTGGTAAGACGGGTACCAGGTTTAGCTTCATTGGGAGAGTCCTTAGAAAATGTAGTCCATCAACAAAGGATGTGGCTTACAAAACACTCGTTCGACATGTACTTGAGTATTGTTCGTCAGTGTGGGATCCATACCAGGTCGGGTCGGCAGAGGAGATAGAAAAGATCGAAAGAAGAGCGGGTTATATGGTAAGGGTGATAGCGTTACGGAGATGTTTAGCAAACTGAAGTGGCAGACTCTGCAAGGGAGGCGCTCTGCATCGCGGTGTAGCTTGCTGTCCAGGTTTCGAGAGGGTGCGTTGCTGGATGAGGTATCGAATATATTGCTTCCCCCTACTCATACCTCCCGAGGAGATCACAAATGTAAAATCAGAGAGATTCGAGCGCGCACGGATGCTTTTCATCAGTCGTTTTTCCCGATTCATACGCGACTGGAACTGGAAAGGGAGGTAATGACTGTGGCACGTAAAGTGCCCTCCACCACACACCGTTGGGTGGCTTGCGGATTATAAATGTAGATGTAGAGTGCATGTCATCCTTAAAAATAGGCCTTTACACTGAAGAAACACAGTAATATTACACGATTGGGGAGCTCAATCAAAATTAATTACGTAACATTTTAGTTTCGAGGCGACAGTGAAACCTTTAATACTACGACTTGGGCATTTTTTCCCCGCAATCTACGTTATAGCGTTGCCGGCGTCACTTCCGTACCCACTATCATTACGACTATGGATAAACGACTGTGTGGGCCCAAAGTTATTCGGCCCCTCTCTGTGACTACGGCGCGGTCAGTGGCTTCCAATGCCATCGATCACCCACTCTGCCCACTCCTGCCCCTGCACAGAAGTAGTGAGCACAACTTGTTCACGGGCGTATTCGCTGCTATCCGATGTTTCTAAGCTCTCCGGGTTTATCTGCCTTCGCTGCCGTTGTACTACCTGAACGAGCAGACAGAAAAGGTGCAGCTTTCGTGGTACCGGAGCGCAGTAGCGGAGTTGGAGCTCGGGTGTCACCTCGTGCCGCACAGTAAAGCCCGCAGAGAGAACGGCCGCCGGTCTTCGCGCCTTTTTACGAGTATTGGTGCAGCACAGGCACGTGGGCGCCGGCCACGGCTCCTGGGGATTCGATTAGCGCGCGCGTTATCGGCGCCGCCGGGTTGGCTCTCCGGCCACGTCCCGAGCTAAGCGGCCCGTGAATCTGGCCACCGCCGACGTGTACCGCCGCCGGTCGGTCGGGGGTAATTCCCGGCTCGCTGTAATTTTTCTGCCACCCCTTTCCCTCCCACACTGTCCGTATTTCAGCGTCCAGTTTCACAGCAAGGTTCCTACGTTCCCACCCCACCCCGCGTCCGTCACAACCGCAGTCCTGCTCCCTGTTACCCCTCACATACCCACCCCCTCCCTCTTTCCCTGCAACCACCAACATCCCCCCCCGCCCCCCTTTTCTCTCTCCTCTTCTGAAATAAGCGAGTTCCACCGCGAGGCTCGCAACGAGGGGTGGGAGCCGGAAACGGGACTAAAAGCTTGGCAGATATTACCGGAGCTGGCAGCCGTGCCGTGGAAAAAAGATAAAATAAAACCTATATACGAGACTGCGCCGCAATTACTGTCTCGCGGAGTCCTCCCTCTCACCCGCCTCGCCGCCCACTTTTCCCACCCTCCCTCTACCCGCAGTAATGCCCGCCCCTCCGTCACAGGCGCGCCGTGGAGTCCCCCGCCAGCAGCGACGAACCCGCTCCGTCCCGTCGTTGGCAAGCTCTGCTTGTAGCTTCCCAGGGGCGGAAAAAAGGAAAAAAAACACACTAATAAAAAAAACTTCCCGGCCGCATAAAATCCTAGCTGCCTGGAATCTAATATCGCTGACGAAAAATTTGGCCCCTGAGTGCCAGCTGCCCAGTTTTAATTCTCCTCTCCCACCCCAGTAAAAGTGTAGTTTCCTCGAATCTTCTTGCGTCCTAAACGTCGGCCACTTTGCTCGCGGAAGGATTAAATTATGTAGTATTGTCGGCAACGGTCTCCAGATGTTACGGATTACAGATTTTCCTTTTTTTTCATCTGTGCGCATCTCGTTTGTCATGCAATGTCCTCAAACGTGTCTCTCGCTTCTCACCAAACTATCTGAGGCGGAAAAGCACTCTGAAACTCTCTGGAGGTTCTTCCCTACTCATTCGTAGCTCTTTAAATAGACAATATTTCTTCTTCCAGAATGAGATTTTCACTCTGCAGCCGAGTGTGCGCTGATATGAAACTTCCCGGCAGATTAAAACTGTGTGCCGGATCGAGACTCGAACTCGGGACCTTTCGCCTTTCGCGGGCAAGTGATCTACCACCTGAGCTACCCACTCACGACTCAGGCACTGTCCTCACAGCTTTATTCCCGCCAGTACCTCGTCTCCTACCTTCTAAGCTTCACAGAAGCTCTCCTGCGAACCTTGCAGAACTAGACGAGGTACTGGCGGAAAAAGCGCGAGACAGGCATTTCTGACGTTGCGGTTAATAATGGAACCAAGACTAAATACAAATCAAGACACGTTCATAGAATTTGTCGACCTGGAGAAAGTGTTCGACAGTGTAAATTGGCGCAAGATGTTCGAAATTCTGAAAAAAGTAGGGATAAGCTATAGGGAGAGACGGGTCATATACATTATGTACAGACGGCCGGGTGGCCGAGCGGTTCTAGGCGCTACAGTCTGTAACCCCGTGACCGCTACGTTCGCAGGTTCGAATCCTGCCTCAGGCATGGATGTGTGTGCTGTCCTTAGGTTAGTTACGTTTAAGTAGTTCTAAGTTCTAGGCGACTGATGACCACAGATGTAAAGTCCCATAGTGCTCAGAGCCATTCGGGACCTTTTGCCTTTCGCGAGTGCTCTAATTCTTGTTGTTCTTAGATTACTCTATCTTGTGCAAATATCATCATATCTGCATAACCACTGAAACCCAAAACCATTTGAACCTGCTTACTGAAGTCAAGTCATCCTCCACAAATTAATCCTTCACACTTTCTCCATTCCCATACTGAGGGTGTCTAGCATGAGTCCTGTCAGCAGACTTTTATTTTAGTCCATCTGTGCCAAAATTTCTTTCCTTCCCAAATATGATCAGTGCCTCCTCATTAGTTACCTGCCCTACCCACGTAATTCTTCTGTAGCACTACATTTTAAAGCATCCGCTTTCCTTCTTGTATGAACTGCTTATTGTCCACGTTTGACTACCATTTAAGACTACACTCCTCAGAAATACTGCCACAAAAGCTTACAAAACCCCAGCTCCAAGTGCCGTGCCCTGATGGCTCAGGGTAAATGCCTCGCAGTTCACGTGAGAGCTTTATTTGGATTTCTACAGCATCTGGCGCACATTGCACGGTTCTAAAGCTCATCTGATGGCTTCTAAATATCAATGTTCCTCTCCCTACAGAAGATGACGCTCAGTCGTGGCTCTGATTGTGAAGTCGTGGTACAACTGTTATGCTTATAGGAAACTGAGGTTCTGCGTTTCAGTAGAGAACAATCCAATTTCCGGTAAGAGGTGCCACTTATTTTTTACTGTTAAAAATATTGCCACAGCTCTCTTACTACACATAAGAATTATTACACAACATAGCACTTGCATAAATCAGTATTATACACGTTTGATTAATAATGTTGATGACAGTTTATGATCACATAATTAAGTTCTTCAAGGATAACTATTCTTGGCATTTAACGTAAAATCTCAAAATGATTAGCACATTTTTACACTCTAGCTAATTGTGACTTCAAGTACGCGTGACCAAACTCAGCAATTGTCAGCATCCAACTCCCACAGCTATAGCAACAGAGCTTCTGCGTAGAGAGTTTCATCTATCACAGGCCACGAAAAGCCTCGCTGTGTTGTATCGTTATGGGCTCAGGCAGTGAAACGCGGGAACTCTGTTTCCAAGTGGATCGTCACGTCTTAATTCGTGACAAAGATGCCACCAAAAAATTCTTCCCACACAGTAGATTTGTAACTTGTGGCACAGCATTACGATTCATTATGCACCGTTTGCTAGAAATGTTACAAGTTTTTATAAAGTTTACATTTATATCAGGTATTAACGTACTTCTGCTTGTTAGCATTTCATGTCTAACTTATTTCGGCCGTCATTTATTTTGCTGTCCAAATAACAGAACACGTTGTCTTAATTCCTAATCTAATGCACTCATGTCATTACATTCAATTATTCTTGTCTCGGTTTTGTTCATGTTCACCTTAAAAACTCTCTTCGTCACATTATCCTTTTCATTCTGCTGATCTAACATATCCTTTGCCCTCTTTTAACGAATAGCAATGTTATCAACAAACCTCAAAGTTTTTATTTGTTCGCCCAAAATTTCATACCTTTTCTGTTTCGTTTCCTTTACTGTTTGCTGCTTGCTCAATGAAAATTGACGAACTATCTGCCTATAAGCTTCAGTTCTGCCTCACTTCCCATCTCTGCTATAGCATCTTTAATTCACTAGTACTTACAGTAAAATAAATAAACAAATAAAATAAAATAAATTAACTGCGAGTTTGATTTTTGTAGTCGGGCGATTGCGTAACAGACAGATTGTGCCAATGGAATTGCAGAAGTATGAAACGTGTTTAATGTTTGCGAATAATAACGTTTTGGAAACCAAAGATTTCTTTTTTAGGAATCAACATGGACTCCGTAAAGAGTGGTCTTGAGAAACTCGGGTCGCTCTGTTCATTCGTGAGAAAGAAAGAGCAGTACATCATTGTTCCCAAGACTTCTAATAGAACTCAACACTGTAGTATATTGAAGAAAATTTGACTGTTTGAAGGTAGATTTCCCGGCCTATGCTACAGGCCTCCAGGCGGTCGGCCGTGTTGAGACACGGCGACGTTTCGACGAGAGTCACATCAATCATTTTCTGGTTAAGTCACTTCACCATTGAATAATAAATATCACATCGTCGAAAAGTAGTGATATTTCAGAGATCCGACAGCTTTTCATCAAAGTAAGACGTTGCTGAATATTGGACCAGCTTTCGATTGAGAATTTCCTTGCAGATCGAGCTCAATACGTCGTCGTCGAAAGGAAGGTGGAGGTGAAAGTAATTTTGATGTAAATTAAGGGAGTGTTATAGGGGTTTTACTGCTCCCCTTATACATGTAAATGGTCTGATGGATAAGTGGAACCTCCACGACACTGTGAGTTGTACGGAGGGAAGTAGCAAAACTAGAAAATTATAGCGAAATACAGGAAGATCAATAGAGAACAAAAACTTGGAAGATCTGGTAGTTGAACCCCAGACTAAAAGAAATGCAACGTATCGCGCTTATATTGATGGAAACAACCATTTTTGTTAAGTTACGATTGGAGATCAATCGCGATAACAAGATCAACTACAACGTACCTATGAATATGCGTACAGGATGACATAAAGAGGAGCGGTTACGTGAAATTAACAAAAGGAAAAGCATATTCCACACCGAAATTCATTTGAAGCATTCTAGGGAAATATATTTCAACCGCGACATTAGTTTCCCCTGATGATTCTTGAACATTTCTCGATTGAAGCATTTACCAGGAGCAGATGGAGAAGATCCGAAGGGACGCGGCGAGCTTCGTCTTTGGTTGGTGTAACCACTTCAAAATGACTACACAGCTGAAACTGCACAGTAGTGTAGAAAGCTAAATCAGACTACATTTTTAACCAAACATACAATTGTAGCAGATTGTTATCGTTAAGAAAATTTACTTCATGTATCTTTCACCAGTATGCAAGCGAACTGCTTTGGGTCTCTTTCTGAAAGATACCAGTAAGCTGCACACAGATGTGGTTAACTCATTCGCATGTTTCATCATCAGCCAATTCAATCATTAAATGATGTGGCCTCTTCGAGTCGTGGATTCAGGTAGGCTTTCAGCAGTCTTCTCCAAGTGGGACGATTTTGGGCAGTTCTCTGCCAGGTACTACCAGCGATCTTCTTGATATTTTGTCCCATCTGTCTGGTGGTCTTCCTCTAGGCCGCCGGTGCTCTCTCGGACTCCACTCCAGTACTAGCTTCGTCCATCTGTTGTCTTTTCTTCTTGCGACGTGGCCAGCCCACTGCCATTTCAAGGAACCTACTCTCTCTAAGATGTCATTAACCTTCGTCATAGACCGGATGTCATCTACCCTTTTCTGTCCTTTCTTGTATAGCCCAGCATTGATCTCCCCATGGCTCTCTGTGCTGTCCTAAGTTTCCCTTTTGTAAATGAGTTCAGTGTCCATGTCTCGCAGCCATATGTCATCACAGGAAGAATGCATTGATCAAATACTGCTTAATTCAAATTTACTGGCATTTTTGATCTGAATACTTTTGAACTTTTCCCAAATGCTTGCCAGTCAAGCTTAATGCGTCGATACATTTCTGGCATGTTTATAACAATGAAATATATACAATAAACAAAACGCTCCCAAAGAAATAAATGTGATTGGCCCAGGCAGCTCGTGTGCATTGTTTTGACGAAGTTCTTAATTTATATCCCTTGTCTTCCTACTACGACTGCCAGAAAAGCTTCACATTCCTTCCCGCAGATTGATGTTGACAACAGACTGTCAGAGGACTGCCCGGTTTAAAGGTAGATTAGAACTGCTATGAAATCGTAACTTACTCTAATATGAAAAGGTATTGCCATTGCATACAAAGTTATGACCCCTTCAACAACATGGTAAAAGAGAGTCATCTTAAATTTACTTTTAGAGCACAATGGTAAACAGCAGACGGCAAGAGAACTTAAGTGTATACGAAAAAAAAAAACATCCGTATTATTTCAGCAACAGACCAACCAGTTACTGTGGTCTGGGGATGTGAACCACGACCTCTAGTTGAACTATTTAAATATAATACACAAACGAACTGCAACAGACCCAAATACACAGTTTAACGAAAATCAAAAAGCAGTCTTGATCGCATAAAAACATGTATTCACGCGAACAAGGCTGCTTTTTTGTGCTTATTAAATATTATTTGTTGATAGCCACTTTTCCAATTATCGTCATAAAAATAACAAGTACAGACTCTCTACAGGTTTCATCAGCGTCAAGGTTTACCTCATTTGCTGAGAAATTCGTGCGAAAAACGGAATACGTAATATGCAGAATAGTGGATGCTCTCTTCGATGTAACATATAATATGATAATCTGGACAGTATCAGTTGTTGCAGCACAAGGTTACGTGTTGCATCGTGCAATCGTGTAACAGCTGCAGAGTATCAGCCAAACTTGATAGGTAAAATTCGAGTACATAAGCATTACCTGAACAATATATCAATAAATATCACAAACATTTGATAAATTAAACTAATGGGAAAGATGACTGAGCAGATTGTAGTACTCCTCGTATCTAAAAAACAGATTCTGTATCAAGCCTCGTCATAACTACCCTCCCAAAGAACCAAGAAATCGAGTACATGATAAATCAAAGTCTAGCTCAGAAGGCAAAGCAATTCCGTAACGAGAATAAATGCAAAGTTAACCACGAATTATAACTACGTCAGGAACGATTCATGAAATAATATTTCAGGTATCCGTTGCCGACACACACCCAAATTACAATAACCATCTCACCAAACAGCAGCTCAACGACCAGCCCCTTTAGTGATCAGCACACTACGTCCTCTCCACACGCCAGAGCAGGGTACTCGAAAGCTAATCCAAGTGCGATTTTGTGTGTGTGTGTGTGGGGGGGGGGGGGGGGGGGGGCGTAGCGCGTTGGGGCTGACAGTGGGTACAGAAACACCTGTGCAGGAATCAATGACGGCCTGTGATCACGTGCTACTGTCCTACAGCACACTGTAAGTATCACACTTAAACTATGCCATATCTCCTCGAATGCATGCTGGTAAGCAAATAAAACGGACGAAAACATGTTTTGTAGAGCTCTTTCCGCTATTAAAAACCAGTATTGTGTGCTTAAATGATGTTCAGCCACACTACGATCAATTCAAAGAAGGGACACAGCTGTCTGTTTTCGACTATATGTGCTCTGATGTGACGTCATTCCAGCCAGCACTAAGGGTGCTACGTTGTTCACAGCACCATATCAGTATTTTTCTTTGAAAGTCCATGTGAAGTATTGTGCAAGCAACATAGCGATTTCTGTACAAGATCTGTTGAAGATTCTTTTCTCCAGTAGATCCTTGGAGAGAAAGTGGAAATTCTAGTTAGGTAGGTGTACTGCAAATTTTAATTTAACAAGGGGAGGGTGTGGTACGGGGCTCTCCGATTTGGCTAAGAATATGGGTAGAAGCAGGTAGATACCCCTATCAAGTTCCTAGAATATTTCATCTGAATGGGCCATAGGAAAAGGTAAAATGCTGTCTATAGATCCACTCGTTATGGGAGATTTTTGAACAGCAGTTTGTACGAGGCGTGTTTTTCTAAGTAAGTACCGTTTTGAAACTAATACAAGACGTGCTAATATATCTCAATAATTTTATTTTTACATGAAAGCCTGTACCTTAATCTACGCACTGACGCCATTACAGTCTGATTCTACCTTGTTTACGTTGTGTACTGAGTGTTTAAAATACCTCCGATAATCGTGAGTCCCGTCGACTGTGAAGTACGCGCTGTTATAAGATTTCTTAGTGCTGAAAGCCTAAAAGCGCTCGATATTCATCGTGAGATCTGAGCAGTTTACGGAGAAAACATGATGAGTGATGAAATGGTAAGAAAGTGGGTGAGAGCATTTAAAATGGCCGCACAAATGTGCATGATAAACAACGGAGTGGGCGTCCTTCGATCGTTAATGAAAGTTTGGTGCAGGAAGTGGACAATAAGGTGAGAGAAAACACACGTTTCATGATTTCCTCCTTGCGGGATGACTTTCCTAATGTTTCTCGTAGTGTTTTGTATGGCATTGTGACCGAGCACTTGAATTACCGAAAATTGTGCGCACGTTGGGTACCGAAAATGTTGATGGATGTGCACAAATCCAAACGTTTAGACAGTGCATTGACTTTCCTTGAGCGGTACCACAGCGACGGTGATGATTTCTTAAGCCAAATTGATATGGGCGATGAAACATGGGTGGCCTACGTCGTCCAGAATCAAAGCAACAGTCCATGGAAGTTGAACAAGGGCATCATTTTGCTGCAAGACAATGCCCGTCCGCATATGGCGAATCAGACCAAAGATCTCATCACATCTTTTCGATGGGAAACTCTAGATCACTCTCCGTACAGCCCCGATCTTGCGCCCAGTGACTACCATCTGTTCCTGCACCTGAAGAAACACCTGGGCGGTCAGCGTCTTCATGACAATGACGAAGTCAAAACACTGGTGATGCAGTCAGGCGGTAGATTTCTATGAGGAGGGTATTTAAAAACTGGTACAACGTTATGACAAGTGCCTCAATATTGACGCAAATTATGTAGAAAAGTAGATTAATGTACAGGCTTTCATACAAAAATAATATTATTGAGATATCTTAGCACGTCTTTTTTTAAAAATTTCAAAACGGTACTTACTTAAAAAACACGCCTCGTATATTGGTGTCATGGCGTAACGCGCAGGTGCACTGACTGGCAATTCGTCGGCTCGGGTTCGATTCACGCTGCTGCTATAATCCTTTTCACTTTATTTTATTCCTCATAATGTTAAACTTCTAATTATAAAATTTAGATAACGCTTGTAAGTCAAATGACTATAGGCAATGATACAAAAAAAGCGTGTGTGTAACGGAATTTAGTATGAAAAGAGTTGGATCTGCAGATGTGATATTCGAAATCTGCTTTTCTGTTTCTCATATTTGTTATTCGGGAACAGCGATGCGTGGAATATATGGGAGTGAAATATTTGGGATATATTAATGCATTAATAGGAAAGAAAAAACACAAAGGAAATCAGAAATATACAAACAACATACTTGATCTTAATGCTTTAGGTAAAGCTAATATTGGAACAAAGTCATGCTTGTCATGAGCACATAGTGAAACACAATCTGTTTATTTATGTAATTCGCGAAATTCTGCATGGCCAGCTACTGGCAGAAGTGCTGCCGTAACTAGTTCGCGAAGTAACGGAAATACTGAAAAATAAAACTGAGCACTGGAAGTGTCAAGGTATTTCGGAAATCACTGTTATCTGTAAACCAGAAAAAAACATTATTGCTTCTGTTGTCTATGAGACGGCCACCATCTAGCTAGCAAATAAAGTTCTGTGGTTCAGTTTCTTCCAATTGAGGAAATGGCCATAGTTCTAGCGCATCAAGTTAATAAACGCCGGTTACAGTTGCTTCACCGAAAAAGAAAGGCCTATAAACTTCCAGCCAGACTGTGGCACAAAAATATTCAATTTAGTAAAGTCTAGTTGCAGCTGTCAAATCTCGTGGGGCTTTTCTGAACCCGAGATGCGCACTTTTTGTGTGTTCACATATCCAATCAGGTGAAATGTCGATTCATCGGTGAAGGCGACGGGATCCATAAAATCTTCATCGTCATGCAGCAACATGTTTGCAAATCTTTTAACGGAAGACATGGGGCGGTGGCGCAGAGGTAAGCACCCTGGACACTCATTCGGGAGGACGACAGTTCAAATCCACGTCCTGTTATCCAGATTTAGGTTCTCCGTGATTTCCCTAAATCACTCCAGGCAAATACCGGAATGGTTTCTTTGAAAAGACACGGCCGATTTTCTTCCACATCCTTTGACAAAATCTGAGCTTCTGCTCTGCCTCTAAGGACCCAGTCCTCCTTCCTGCTTCGAAAGCGCTCACAGAAGTCTTCTGTTACGCTTTTTTCTCATTCTCTGCTATACTTTTTTTTCCTCAATCGCTGAAAAACGTATTAAAAGAGCTTTCCAAACTCGACACAGTGTTAGATTCTCATACATTTGTTAAGTCGTGTAACGTTGTTCAATGCCGTTGACAGTTACTGCAGATAACATACGGTGAGGTTCCGCTTCGTTTCATTCCGCGGCCAAAGCTTTCTGGATTCTACGTCCGTGATGTATTTCAGCATACTCTGAAGGGAACATTGTAATCGATTCGTATCACACGAAAAGTTTATTGCCGTGCGCCGCAGATCCGCGCCTTGTGGTCACAGCCGCGCGGCACGGTTGGCAGATAAATCTGAACGTAGCTTGCTTCAGGGCCTGAGGAAGCCGCAGTGCACGTAGCGGTGCTGCTAACGACGCGGACATCGACTACTTGTAGCGCCAGCGGACCTCACATCTCCCAGCGTGATGCCGGTGGGGAGTCCATTGTCTCTGAGCCGACAAGACGACTCGCGCCGACGCCAGTAGCCTCCCGCATCCCCTCCCCCCCCCCCCCCCCCACCCCCACACACACACATACACGCTGACACTGTACTGGCGCCGCCAGATATCTCGAGGACGCCATTCCCTTGGTACACCGCGCAGCGAGCTGTTGACTTATGGCTGTTATGATAAATGACCTCTCGTCACGATCGTGTTTGTAAAGAACGTACAAAGACGCGTGGGCCACGTAGAGAGAAATGAGGGAGGCACGCTGATCTGATTTATATCGCCGTAATTTATCGATCTCCGCGGGTCAAAGCACTCAACACCGGCAGCGGCCTAACCAGCACAATGACGCTTTGGTATAGCCTCGTCGTCCGCGACAATTTCGCACCCACGGGATTAAACTGCGATGTTATTCCACTTCCCTCTTGTTCATTGTCCTGTTGCTAACGCTAGAAAATTAGCATCATCATCGCCACCATAACGAGTCATCCGGCATATGTTTCTGTAGCTTCTGTTAACTGCTCAGTCGAGTCACATTAATGTGACCACCACCAATATTCGACGCCAACGTGCAATAACCACTCACAGACTTCATGTGTCAAAACTAGCAGTGGAGGGTGTACAGGATTCTCAGGAGCAGTCCGAAAATCTTGTAAGGGTATTTCAGGGCAGGTAGAGCTGAGAAATAATTGCCAGGGAAAAAATTAGGTACATCGCACCGAGTTATTTAGTACTGAAGTCAGCCAATCAGATCGTCGCGCACGCAGAATTTTGGAATACACGGAAAATGTGTGGGTCTGTGAGCTACCACATGTTCAAATTCTCATTACCAGTTAAAATGTGCCTTTGTGCGGAAGCGATCAATTAAACCTAGGTGAGCAAAAGCTATGTTTATTCGGTTTGATGAAACCGAAAGAAAAATACGTTTGACGACACTCTCCGCGGCAGTCTATTTGAATATACGCGCGAGACGAACTGATTGTGAAACGTCCCCTTAGAAAAATTATGAAGTATTATGCTGGTAAACTACTAAGTTGTTTCATACAGAAACAGCTAAGTAAAACTCAATTTACTCAGTCTATTTGAATATACGCGCGAAACGAACTGATTGTGAAACGTCCCCTTAGAAAAATTATGAAGTATTATGCTGGTAAACTTCTAAGTTGTTTCATACAGAAACAGCTGAGTAAAACTCAATTTACTCAGACAGTTTTCTCTTTACTTATTCTGATCATCACTAAACTGGCATACAATATTTTAGCGCAGCGCAATCTGACTTTCAATAATACCTACAAAAGAACGGAGCAAGGTGGCGCAGTGATTAGCACACTGGACTCGCATTGGGGAAGACGACGGTTCAATCCCGTCTCCAGCCATCCTGATTTAGGTTTTCCGTGATTTCCCTAAATCGTTTCAGGCAAATGCCGGGATGGTTCCTCTGAAAGGGCACGGCCGATTTCCTTCCCAATCCTTCCCTAATCCGAGCTTGCGCTCCGTCTCTAATGACCTCGTTGTCGACGGGACGTTAAACACTAACCACCACCACCTACAAAAGAATAGCTCTGACTTACAATAACCTATACCTTTCATGAGTCCCTTAACTCACAAAAATCTTCGTTACTCGAACTACTGCAATACAGCGAGCGCCAATACTGCCAGCTAAATAAAAGATTATAACTACTAAAGGCACTAACTACTGATAGGCATAGTTAGCAAATGAAAGATTTTGATACAGAACAAACAATGTATTTACCTTGAAAGCGTTCAAAAGTCATATATATAATTTTGTGACATCGAATTAAACAAATTTCCTTTTTCTGACGGACACATGTCCAGATCGTCCGCTCAAAACTCTGGCATCTCTCTCCCCACATCCACCACTGCTGGCGGCTCACCTCCAACTGCACAACGCTACGCACTGTTCACATCCAACTGCCCAACACTAAACAAGCGAATATTCCAACAATGAGTCCAACCAGCCAAAGACTGCACACAGCGCAGTCAGTAATTTTCATACAGAGCACTACGTGGCATTACCAACATAAAAACCTAAACAACCTACTTACAATTGGCCAAATTCAGTGCTAAACAGCTCGGCAACAGAGCAACGTACCGATTTTTTTAACAGTTATTTCGCAGCATGTCCTCACTCCTGCAACATCCTTACAAGGTTTTCAGACTGTTTCCGAGCAAACTGCATACAGCTTGTCGGAGGGTGGGGTGGGGGAGAGGAGGGAGAGCAGTCGTTTTCGTGATATGGAACCGTCAAAATGCTCCTGATTATTGGCTGTCGGGCCAGAGATGGTAGCAATTACGAAACGGCTAAGTTTGTAGGCTGCTCTCTGCTCACGAGACCCTGCGGTTAAAGTATGCCATGCGTAGGAAAATGACTATCCCAAAACCGGAGCCGAGATAGCTGCAGCGTATCGTGGGCAGCGTATCGTGGGCCATCAATGGCAGGGGTGAACAATGGATGCAGAGCCGTGTATGGACGAATGGACGTGCAACTACTGAGAACAAAGCGGTGAGCAACAGCGTCTCCTCAACACAGCCCTTCAGCGTTAACGTGCTCCATTTCAGCATCCGCAACAGCGGCCTCGTTCATGCAGCCATGCTGACTACTGTTAACCAGCGACGAAGGCTGCAGTTTGCAACCCAATACAGCTACGCAACGTCCACTGAGATGAGACAGGTGGCCTATTCTGACGAATTCTTTTTTTACTCCATCGGATACATGGCCTTTGATATGTAGGATGTGAAATATCTGAAAAGCAAACAGCCTGCGATAACCTTCGGAACGGTGCAGACAGGAGGTGGAAGCGTTATGGTCTACAGAATGTTTTCGTGGCTATTCATGGATGATGTAGTTATTCTGGTAGGGACAGTGAATCAGAAAAAGTATGCATTTATTCTTGGGGACCGTGTCCAATCCTACAAGCAGTTCCTTTCTCCTCGACACGATTGTATCGATCGACCAGCAGAGCAACGCAATGTGTCACACAGCTGCAGCATATGGTTCGAAGAGCAGCAGGAAGAGTTTACTCTACTCTCCTGGCCACCAAACTCCTTTGTTTTAAATCATGTTGAGAATCTGTGTGACCATCTCGATCAGACTGCCAATCAAGAAACCAAGCGTAGCTGGCCGCGGCTCTGGAGTCTGTTCCATTTCCCTCTCGGTACCACACATAACCACATTACCACGTTCGCTGCACCTCTAGGAACGGTCTGCGCTCTAAAAGGTAGGCATTCTGGCTTTTGATAGGTGGTCACGTAATGTGACTGGATAGTGTATAATCTTCATTTAATGTACGTATAATGTAAATTGTTCACCAGCATTTAACCAGCAATAAGTTAAAAAAACTGACTTAACTAACACTATTTATTGACGCTATTCCCTACATTCAAGCATCAGTTCGAGTCTGAGCAAAAACTTAAATTAAACAGACAGTTTTTATCTATTAAGAGTAAATAGCAGTTAAGGGAACAGTCAACTGATATTGACATATGTTCATCAGCGATAATATTTTGCCGTTGTAGTGGTGACTTCTGTCACAGAATGTATCAGGATGACCAAATGTAGTGGTAAGAGGCAGAAGGCACCATATTAAAACTCGGCGAGAACTTTCCAAGTGATGTACTGTTTCCAACTACAGTGCCCTCGTTCCTCTCGGTCTGCATAACAGGGCCCCGCAATGCTGAGGAAGCACCCCAGCGGCCCATGCAACGCAATACTGTGTCGTGCCGGCCTTGGACAGCCACAGAACTGTGACGGCGCCAGAACGTGCCGATAGTTGGCTCAGCAGTCTGCTTCCCTGCCGACCCAGTGCTGCTGGGTGTGAGCCGTAGGCGGCCAGCTGCTGCTTCTTCTCGCCGGCGCGGCTGAGACTGCGCCGGCGACAAGCTCCCATGATCCGGCGTCTGAATCTGCGGCTCTCGTATCGGGATGCCTCCGACCTTTGTTGGAAGCCATGACGAGTGCCCGCAGTAGGACGAACCAAAGACCCACTGTGGTCTGGAACGCTGGCGCCCCATCTGCTACTGTGTGTAGCTGGTGGCGTGACACGCTCCGCCGTCCAGGAGAGCTGTCACGCTTGAATGAATCTCGTTAGGAAGCGACACCTAAACGGCTCTGCGCCTCTGTTTTGCCAAGCGTGCCACTTCGCATTACGTACTCATAACACACTAGGTTGGCCAGTGGGGCCCCTTCTGCCTGCGACATGCAAAAAAATGGTTCGAATGGCTCTGAGCACTATGCGACTTAACTTCTGAGGTCATCAGTCGCCTAGAACTTAGAACTAATTAAACATAACTAACTTAAGGACATCACACATATCCATGCACGAGGCAGGATTCGAACCTGTGACTGTAGCGGTCGCTCGGCTCCAGACTGTAGCGCCTAGAACCGCACGGCCAGTCCGGCCGACTGCGACATGCAAAACAACTGCGTATACTCTTTCAGCAATTTGATGGCCCTGTGACCTCTATTCTACTACGCAACTGTTGATATGCGTAACTCACTGCAATCCGGCCCACACCTGGCTGCAACTTGTGCTCAGCATGTCACACAAAACTAACTTTCCCTATCCTAAACGGTGGTGCCGCTATAGTGTGTAGACAGTCTTTGAAAGAGAAAACTGCAATATATTTTCCTTGTAAATATCAACTGTTATAATTTCAATTTCGACATTTTTACCCTCTTTTATGACAAAACGAACTGATAATTAAGTTTTTTATGAAGTCGGCGAGGATGTGCTGCAGATTAAGAGGCTGAAGCAGCTCTGTAATATTATTCAGTATTATAATCGCAGAATAAGGACCAAAAAAGACATAATACACGGCTTGTTTTGCATCCCACTCACTTCTACTTCATTATCCTTGCAGTCGTGATTGTATCTTCCACACCAGTTTATTCACTGCTCCATTCCTCTACCTTCCTGTCTTATTTCACTGTAATTCAACTTTTGGTTACCAACACATTGGAGATTAGCTACTCAAAAGCGTACCATGCCACTTCTATAGTTACTTCTTCTCTTGTTCATTCAGACCGCAGCATCAGATACCCTCAACACTAAAACTTGTAAGCTGAACAAGAAAGATAGGTCCAATAGGTCCAGCTGATGCTGTTTTTTGTTGGCTTACTTGCTTTTCGATGTATTTATCGTGTATTACTTCATTCGCATTGTAATCACCTGTGTGACTGCTTTCCAAGCTTTTATAAGTTCATCTGTCTGTTAACATTTATCTGCACTCGAACCACATAGTACTACGTCACCAGCAAAACTTATAACTTTGGTAAAAAGAAAATTTCGTAGCTTACTCTTTTTCAAGTTTTAAATTTCAGGCAATCCCGACGAACGCAAATGAAAGCTGTAGAATTAACATACATATTTTTCAGATCAATACCTTTTTTCATTTAATGCTGTTTGTACAGCTGATACCGAAACTCGGTCAAGTACTCTTTCAAAATCTACAAATTTCAGATAAAGTGGTAATTCATACTTATTTTCCTGATATACACGATGATTCAAATACATCGGCACCTCAAACACATTGCTCTGTCAAACACAAGGCCAAGATACATGAAGCGCCAAGGCGACTGGTATAGCTATGCGTATTCAAATACATAGATATGTAAACAGGCAGAAGACGGCACTGCGGTCGGCAATGCCTGTGCAAGACAACAAGTGTCTGGCGCAGTTGTTAGATCGGTTAACTGCTGCTACAATGGCTGATTATCAAGATTTAAGTGAGTTTGAATGAATGTGCACGAGCATGTTGCCTGATGTCTCCCAGTCGTGCAGAGAATGTTGGATGTAGTATGGAGTAAGGCCAGCGTGATTATAGAGCCAAATTGGGCTGGCCCCGCAACACAAGGAAGTTGAAGAAACGGGAAAAGGCAATCTGCCAGTAAAAAAAAAAAAAAAAAAAAAAGGTTCAAATGGCTCTGAGCACTATTGGACTTAACTTTTGAGGTCATCAGTCCCCCTAGAACTTAAATCTACTTTAACCTAAGGACAGCAAGCACATCCATGCCCGACGCAGGATTCGAACTTGCGACCGTAGCGGTCGCACGGTTGCAGACTGTAGCGCCTAGAACCGCTCGGCGACCCCGGCCAGCAGTCTGTCATTCAGCGAGCACTTACGGTGCAGCGTTGTGGTATTCTCTATTTCAGCATGAGAATCTTCAGAAGCGGATGGAATCGCAGTGAGACTGTAAGGGACACAATATTCTCTTCAGGGGTGCGTTCAGCCCTGACTTCATTTTTATGGATGATAATTCGCGACTGCATCGAACATCACAGATGGAGGAGCTCTTGGAAAGGTTCAAATGGTTCAAATGGCTCTGAACTCTATGGTACTTAACATCTGAGATCATCAGTCCCCTACAACTTAGAACTACATAAACCTAACTAACCTAAGGACATCACACTCATTCAAGCCCGGGGCAGGATTCGAACCTACGACCGTAGCAGTCGTGCGGTTGCGAAGCGCCTAGAACCGTTCGGCCACAGCTCTTGGAAAGAAAGGATATTAGGTGAATGGACTGGTTTGCCGGCTCCCTCCAACTTTAATCCAATCGAGCACATTTGAGATGGAAGACTTATTACAGCGTGTTCGTGTGCATCGAACCACTATCCAACAGCTTTACCTACCTTCCGACCAGCATGGTGGCATGCATTTCAGCCCGTGGTGATCACACACCATGGCTCACCTTTTCTAATGTCCACGGGTCCATCTTAAATCGCAGTGACTTCACTGTAATTGTTGTCTTTGAATAAGAGGGTCATTTCTGTTCGTCTCATTGCTTACTTCTTTGAGTTACACTGAAGAGCAAAAGAAACTGGTACACCTGCCAAATATTGAGTAGGGCCCACGCGAACTGTAACATTATGTGATTGCCTTATCATTTTAAATCATTCACTAATCGAGCAGTCGCTCGGCAACAGCTACAGTTAGCAAATAATGTTGCGAGAATGTAAAAGTTGAACGACCTGTGACGTAGCTTGTTTATTGTCGAAGCGCCGCCAGAGATGCAGAGAGTTATTGACTTTGAAAACCGCGGCGCGAAAACCGGACAGAAGAACAACACTTTTACACATTTTTTTTATCTACGAGATATTCTCGATGAACACTTACTCATTCTTCTCTTGTCTCTTGTAGCTTGTGTCGGATGCGCATGTGTTGGCGCCGTATTATTATTATCGTTAAAAATAATATTATTTTAGTGTAAAGTAAAAGTGCAATACTCCATAGCAGTAAATTTATTGTGCGACGTGTATGTGAAAACGTCAAAGGAATTATTGTCATTACTAGAAGAGAAGTGCCAGTCAAAACGGCATCCATGTTAAAATTCTTCATTGTAGTGTAAGTTCATCTATTAATTGCCATAAATTCAGATTTAAAAGGAATTGGTGTATGGACTATTTATTTAGTGTAGAATCTATGTCTCACTCCTTCGTGAAGTTATTTAATTTTCTTTATGTTTCTGCCAAATAGTTCACAGTCACGAATTCTTTCGTCGAAATCGGACGAAGTTGTATGCGGCGAAATATTTTCTCCGCGCCACATTCTACTGGTAAATGCATGATAAACTACGGTCCCTTAGGAAATTCATGTTGAGCTATCCAAAAATAATTATATTTTGAATAGGCATTTACTCTCCTCTGCAATGCAACTTCCGACTGATTAGACGATCCAACAAGAGACAGCTGCACACGGTCGGCGTTCGCAAATATATTTCCACCGCTGATAATAGCTATATGTTGCAGCACGAAAGAAACATTGTTATAGTTAGCGACTACGAACGGGCACGTTTATAACTGTATGTTTATGTATACACATTATGTAAACATATCGTTATAGAGCACGCATAAGTGACGCAACACGACGTGGCATGGGCTCAACTAATGTTGTCTGAAGTAGTGCTGGAGGGAACTGACATCTTGAATCCTGCGGGGCTGTCCATAAATCCGTAAGGAAAGGGGGGGGGGGGAGATCTCTTCTGAAGAGCACGTTGCAAGGCATCCCTTATAGGCTCTATAATGTTCATTTCTGGGGAGTTTGGTGCCCAGCGGAAGTTTTTAAACTCAGAAGAGTGTTCCTCGAGCCACTCTTTAGCATTTCTGGACGTTTGGGGTGTCGCGTTGCTGACATGCAGGGTCCATAGATTCATGACGTTATCTCCACACCCGTCCGCGTCTATCTGTTCGATGCAGTTTGAAACAAGACTCGCCCGACCAGGCAACATGTTTCCAGTCATCAACAGTCCAATGTCGATGTTGACAGGCCTAGGTGAGGCGTGAAGCGTTGTGTCGTGCAGTCGTCAAGGGTACACGAGTGGGCCTTCTGCTCCAAAGCGTTGGAATCTGCAGCAATTTGCGGAAGGATTGCTCTTCTGACACGGTGACTGATTCTCTTCAGTCGTCGTTGGTTCCGTTCCTGCAGGATATTTTTCCGGCTCCAGCGATGTCGGAGATTTGATGTTTTACCGGATTCCTGATATTCACAGTACACTCATGAGATGGCCGTACAGGAAAATGCCCACTTCATAGCTTCCTCGGAGATGCTGTGTCGCATCGCTCGTGCGCCGCCTATAACACCACGTCAAACTCACTTAAATCTTGATAACCTGCCATTGTAGCAGCAGTAACCGATCTAAAAACTTGTCTTATATAGGCTTTGACGACCTCAGCGACTCATTCTGCCTCTTTACATATCTGTATATGAATACGCATGCCCATAACCCTCATTGGGGCTTAAGTGTATCCTCTTTACTACAACACATTAGGTCCTATACATGGTCCATGTTTCATTATATTACTTGGTAGCGACACATTTGCATACCAGTGTATTTTCGGAACCATTTGAAAACTTTTAATTCTGTTTTCATACATTTGAACTGTAAGAAGTCCGCATTGAAGCACGTTCTTTATCTGATCTCTATTATTTACCGAAATAACGGTATCAGCTTTCCTTTTTCAATCCGAACTCTGAACTACACTAATTTCTTCTGCTGCTGCCGCAGATTTCAAAGGTATGTGCTCAAACCCCATTGATGTAATAAATGTACCAAAATTTTTTTAATAACTCATTTTAATCCGTCGATTTCATTCTTTCATACTAGCCTTACAGTATAGATCGTTTCATGCATGCGCAAAGAAATACATAAAACTCAGCAACGAAATGGTAATTAATGCACCTGAGTTTTAACAGGACACGAAATGTAATTGTGATTAGGATAATGACTCTTACGTTGCCATTTAAACACAAATAGCTCTCGAACATTGAGCTGACAGTACAGAACAGAATGGATGGAAAATATGGTCGGCACAAAGAGAATACTTGCTAAATCTTTCATATATTGCCATAACCGAAGCTACTGAAACTTTAGTGTGGGAAAGAAAATAAATGTTCGAACACAGGTCACTGCCTCTTTAACCCGAGCCACAACCAAATCGTCAAAGAGAATATTATACGTTTTACATCTGAAATCCCCCTTCAAAAACAAACTCGAAGTTTAACGGTTAACTGAAGCGGAGGCAACGTCGCTTGTGAAGCCGTCTCCTGCAGCTGAAATCCTTTGATTTCGGTTTCCCTGCAACGCTTCGCTTCGCGTCGTTACTCAAAGCATGGAAGCTGACATTTCCTTTCATATTTCTCTCTGATGAATCAAGGAGCGCTTTCTACAGTGCTTGTCTGTTTCCTCTTTGTGTATGCTGTTATTCTGCTGTTTAGTTTTGTTAATGGAAATCTCTCGTTACGTTAGTGATTTAAATTTATTGTTTCAAAAGTGCATTGTCGAATTTATGATCATGGTTTTTGTATATATTCCGAATCTATGTATGTTATTTTTTCCTTATTTTACAGTACAGTACAGAAGGTATGATTGACATGCTCAGAACCATAAGGCCCTAAAGCAGAACGTCGTCGATTTTCATACTTTCGCATATATGCATTCTCCCGACATCTATTTATCTTACAGCGAACCCGCTTTATCAGCGATGTATCCCTACGCTGTATATATTAATATTTGCGAAAAGCTTTCACTGGTTACTCTGATATTCTCGCCCATATGGACCCAAAGCACGAAGTTTCGTTGCTGTAGAAACGCTCGCTGGGCACACTGAGTCCCATTTCTTCTTACTAGCAGGAAACGTTTGAAAGAATGCCCCACCTATAACCTAAAGTTCCATGGTTTCAGCATTCTAGTCCACAAAATAAACTCTGGGAATTTCAGAACCTTTAAAAGTGTTGCCAAACACACTCCCGAATCAAAAGTTGATGGCTGTCCTAAAAACGTGCGTTTCAGAAATTGTACGATGATGAAGTTTTCAACATATGCAATGAACTGTTGTTTAAAGTAGCATAGTCGTCATTTGAGTCACAGAAGCCCATCACATCAACAGCGAATAGAATTCGTCATTTCTCCAAAGTTTATAGATGCCTTGCAAAATCTCGTGCCCAAATACGGAGGTGCAGGGTAAATATCAGCATTGAAGGACAAAGACTTAACATAAGATCAAATTCGCAGCACAAAGGCTTATCGCGGCTACTAAATTCGGTGCCTAAAGTGAACAGACAGTTTTATCTGAACCTCAAGTCAGAGATTGTGCTTAATGAAAACGATGATAGCGATTACCCCGAAGTATTGGCATAGGTCGTAATTGTGTGTGTAGTGAATTTAGGATCTGTTCTTTATGTCCTGAATCTAGTTTCACATGAACTCCCAACTACGCAACAGTGATAAAGACACTATCGCCACTAGCGCAGATATGATAATTTTATGGATTAACATTAATAGTTATAATCCTGAATTTTTATTAAAATTTCATAACGTAAATGGCTACGTGATTTTTATAGGAAGTATAGGATGTTGAGACTTAGTTAAAAAATAAGTGATACATATGAGACTGATGATTGGTCTACAAATTCAGTTTTCGCAAATACCTACTTACCTCAAAACTTTGTATCTGTGCTTTGGATCCTTATAGTTCTCAGTGCTTTAGTTTAATTCCATATTGTTTTGCTGTTGGGATTATATTTGACTTCACCTCAGGGGAATAGTTCGAATGTTTATCCTTGTCCAGCCGCGAGATAGAATGTTACTGTCATCTACCGGGTGATCAAAAAGTCGGTATAAATTTGAAAACTTAATAAACCACCGAATAATGTAGATAGAGAGGTGAAAATAGACAAAAAATGGCTCTGAGCACTATGGGACTCAACTTCTGAGGTCGTTAGTCCCCTAGAACTTAGAACTAGTTAAACCTAACCAACCTAAGGACATCACACACATACATGTACGAGGCAGGATTCGAACCTGCGACAGTAGCGGTCTCGCAGTTCCAGAATGCAGCGCCTAGAATCGCAAGGCCACTTCAAAAATTGACACACATGCTTGGAATGGCATGGGGTTTTATTAGAACAACAACAAAAAAGTTCACAAAATGTCCGACAGATAGCGCTGGACAACAAAACGTTAGTGACTGCGCATGACAATCGTGTATAAAAGGTGCTGTAATGAGAGAGAGAATCAGATGCGCCAGCAGTCGCAGCATGTTGACGTTACCTGAAGAGGCACTTTTAAAGAAGCTGCATTATCAGAATGGGGAATGTGCTAGTTCAGCGTTACGATCCTATCGCCGTAGGAAGGGGATTCGTACTGGTAAAGATCTGTTGACAAATGCAGCTGTGGCGAGAATGATTTCGAAGTTCGAAGCCACGGGTTGTTTAGACGATAGCCCCATAGTGGTCGACCGAGCACAAGGCGTAATGCTGCTGAGACAGTTCAGGAAGAAATGGAGACTGTAGCGGGTTCGTCTATACACGGGGAAGTCATCGCTCGTGCAGTCGCACGTCGCACCGGCATTCCATACACAACTGTTTGGTTGGCACTTAAGCGTACTCTCCGATGCTATCTGTACAAAATCCATCGGCATCATAAACTGTTACCTGGCGATTTAGTGAAGCGGAGGGCATTTGCCTGGGCGTTTCAGAAGAAGGCGGAAGATGACGATTGGTTGAGTAACGTGTTGTGGACGACGAAGCTCATTTCACGCTCCAAGGGTCTGTCAACGCCCACAAATGCATAATTTGGGCTACCGAAAATCATAGAACTGTAGTGAAAACTCCATTGCACGACGAGAAAGTCACGGCATCTACCGTTATCGGGCCATTCTTCTTCGAGGAAATGCGTGATTCTGGTTTTGTAACTGCTACCGTGACGGGTGAGAGGTACGCCGATGTGCTACAGAATCGCATCATCCCCAGCCTGGCTGATAAACACCTGCTGGAACGTACGATGCGACCCCATATTGCTAGACGCATGAAAGATCTTTTGCGGCCGTCGTTTGGTGATGATCGTGTGCTCAGCCGCCACTTTCGTCATGCTTGGCCTCCCAGGTCCCCAGACCTCAGTCCGTGCGATTATTGGCTTTGGGGTTACCTGAAGTCGAAAGTGTATCGTGATCGACCGACATCTCTATGGATGCTGAAAGACAACATCCGACGCCAGTGCCTCACCATAACTCCAGACATGCTTTACAGTGCTGTTTACAACATTAGTCCTCGACTACAGCTATTGATGAGGAATGATGGTGGACATATTGAGCATTTCCTGTAAAGAACATCATCTTTGCTTTGTCTTACTTCGTTATGCTAATTATTGCTATTCTGATCAAATGAAGCGCTATCTGTCGGACATTTTTTGAACTTTTGTATTTTTTTTTTTGGTTCTAATAAAACCCCATGTCATTCCAAGCATGTGTGTCAGTTTGTACCTCTCTATCTACATTATTCCGTGATTTATTCAGTTTTCAAATTTATACTGACTTTTTGGTCGCCCGGTATACGCAGATGCTCTAATACCCCATGCTGAATGTATGAGCTGAAATCGAGAAGTGGATAACTAGCTTATTATTTAATAATATTTCTAATACGGTATTTATTTGTAATGACCATCTTTCATTCGAAATAAAATTATAAAGAGCCTGATCGGTTGTGGAAGGGGAGAGGCGTAGTGTTGGAAGTCTCATTATAAAATGTGGCTAATACGTCTACTGGCAAGGCATAAGAGGTAGCTTCTTTCATTTACATTTTGTACGACATGAAAAACTGCATTGTAGGACATTTAAAGTAATTATTGTTAAGTTCGTTCTGATTTACACTGGAGTGATACAGATCCTAATATCATGTCGGACCTTCTCTAGCACGGCGTCGTGCAACAGCTCGACGTGTCAAGGATTCAATACGTCATTGAAGTCCCTTATAGATATGGTGAGCCATGGCGCCTCTATAATCGTACGTAATTGCAAAACTATTGCCAATGCAACGATTTTGGCACAAACTGGCATAGTGATAAATCATCGATGGGATTCAAGTCGGGTGATCAGGGTGGTCAAATCATTCGCTCAAACTGTCGAGAATGTTCTTCAAACCAGTCGTAAATAATAGTTGCCTGGTGACATGAGGTATTGTCATCCATGAAAATTTCATAGTTGTTCCGGAACATGATGTTCATGAATGGCTGAAAATGTTCTCCATTACCCATTCCAGTAAATGATCGGTTAAGCCGGATCAGAGGACACAGTCCGTTCTGTATAAACACAGTCCATACCATTATAGAGCCACCACCAACTTCCACAGCGCCTTGTTGACAACTTGGGTTTAAGGCTTCTTGGGGATTGCGCCACACTCGAACCATACCATCACGTCTTACGAAGTCGGGACTCATCTGCCCAGATCGTGGTTTTCTAGTCGTCTAGGGTCCAACGGATATCGCGAACCCACCAGACACCACAGGCCATGTAGTGCTCTTAGCAAAGCCACTCACTTTGGTAGTCCGCTGCTATCGCACATTAACGCCAAACCTGGCCGTACTCTCCTAACGGAAACGTTGGTCCATCGCCCAACATTAATTTCTGCGGTTTTTCTACGCAGTGTCGCTTGTCTATTACCCATGACAATGCTACGCAGATGCCGCTGCTCTCGGTCGTTAAATGAAGGCCGTCGGTCACTGCGTTGTCCGTGGTGAGGTTTCCTTTCAGTCGTCAGAGTTCTGAGGGATTTAATGCGGCCCGCGAATAATTCCTACCCTGTACCAAACTCTTCGTCTCAGAGTAACACTTGCAATACCTAGACGTATTCCAATGTCTTGCTTCTTCCACAGTTTTTACCCTCTACAGCTCCCTCAAGAACCATGGAAGTAATTCCCTTATTTCTTAACAGATGCCCTATCTTCCTGGCCCTTCTCCTTGTCAGTGTTTTCCATATATTCCTGTCATCTCCGATTCTGCGGAGAACCTCCTTATTCCTTACCTTACCCGACCACTTATTTTCCAACATTCGCTCTGTAGCACCACATCTCAAATGCTTCGGTTCTCTTCTCTTTCGGTTTTCCATGGTCAATGTTTCACTGTGCTCCAAAGGTACGTTCTCAAAAATTTCTTTCTCAAATTAAAGCCTACGTTTGCACTAGTATACTTCTCTTGGCCAGGAATGCCCTTTGTGCCACCGCTAGTCTGCTTTCGATATCCTCCTTGTTGCGTCTTCGATTTACTCTCAGTCCATATTCTGTACCCATTAGACACTTCATTCCGTTCAGCAGATCATGTAATTCTTCTTCACTTTCACTCGGGATAGCCATGTCACCAGCGAACTGTATCGCTAATATCCTTTCACCCTCAGTATTAATTCCACTCCTGAACCTTTCTTTTATTTCGTCATTGCTCCTTCGATCTGCAGATTCAACTGTAAGGGAGAAAGTCTACACCCCTGCATTACAGCCTTTTTAATCTGAGCACTTCGTTCTTGGCAGTCCACTCTTATTGCTGTATATTACCCACCTCTCCCCATAGCTTACCCTTATTTTTCTCAGAATTTCGAACATCTTGCACCATTTTTCATTGTCGAACGCCTTTTCCAGATCGAAAGACCCTATAAACGTGTCTTGAGTTTTCATGGCCTTGCTTCCATTATCAACAATGTCAGAATTGTCACTCTGGTGCCTATATCTTTCCCAAAGCCAAACTGATCGTCATCCAAAACATGCTCAATTTTCATTTCCATTCTTCCATATATATCCGTGTCAGCAGTTGTTAAGCTGATTGTGCGATCATTATCGCACTCGCCTTCTCTTGCAGTCTTCGGAGTTGTGTTTATGGAAAGCCCGAAAGTCAGATGGTATGTCGCCAGACTCCCCCAGTCTATAAAACAGCTAGAAAAGTGGTTTTGTTGCCACATTTTAGAAATTCTGATTGAATGCTATCTATCCATTCTGCCTTATTTGATCTTAAG
Source organism: Schistocerca gregaria (assembly GCF_023897955.1). Lineage (NCBI taxonomy): Eukaryota > Metazoa > Arthropoda > Insecta > Orthoptera > Acrididae > Schistocerca > Schistocerca gregaria. Next base: position 336,749,717 of record NC_064926.1, on the reverse strand, counting down.
TCCTCCAAAGCTCTTTTGAATCTAATTCTAATACTGAATACCGTGTCTCTTCTGAATCTTCTCCTGTTCCTCCTCCTATCACGTCAGACAAATCTTCCCCCTCATAGAGACCTTCAATGTACTCTTGCCCCCTTCCCCTCTCTCCTCTGGATTAACAGTGGAATTCTCGTTGAACTCTTATTAATGTAAGGTGCACTGCTTGACATTTGACATTCTTGACACTGCGGGGCCTCCAGTTATCATACCGCATTCAAAGTCTTTTAATTCCCGCCGTGCGGCCAAAATCATGTTGGTAACCTTTTCACATGAATCACCCGAGTACAAATCACAGATCGTCAAATGCAACGTCCCTTTACATCTGGTGCACGCGATACTACCGCCATCTGTATGTGTGCGTAACGATGTCCCTTGACTTTTGTCACCTTGGTACATTACTGGGCATGATTGAGGACCTTTACTTTCAAAATTACAAATATAGTGACTGAAATTCTGAAATATAACCTCAGTGCAAATGTAGTAGCTGGTTTAACGCAGCTCAGTACGCCAGTCTATCCTCTGCAAGATTATTTATCTCTGCATAACCAAACCTGCCGCCTACATCTATTTCAACCTGCTTGCTGTAGTCATGTTTTACGGTTTTTAACCATATCGCCCTTAGACACCCTCCCGCCAACACTACAATCTATTACCAAAATACTGACCCCTTGACACCTATGCCTTCATTTAAACCCCAACATTCCTTTGCGCACCAAATTTCAAAAGACGCTTTACTCTTCCTGTCTAGACTGTTTCAATCCACGTTTCACTTCCATAAAAGGCTGCACTTCAAACGAATACCTCCAAAACAGATTTCTAAACATTTAAAGTTAATGTATAAGATTTGCGCACTGGCCCAGATTCGCTCGAATAGCGTTATGTATCTCTGGCTACACGAATTGCGTGGGATGGCGGTAATAAATAATTATGTACACCAACTTTCGCCGTGAAACAGTCTAGATAGTTACTAGTTACAGTAGGCGCTCAGATTATCCTTCATATACAGACAGAAAAACTCGTCAGGGAACTTTAAATTGGTAATATGCATAGATGCTAACAAATACGTCTTTTTTTTAATGCTAGTCTTACTTTTGACTGTTTCTCGCTGTAGTCAGTTATTTTACTGGCGAAATAGCAAAACTCGTCTGCTACCTCATGTGTCTCCGAATCTGATTCCCTCTGCGTCACTTCAGATGATCCACCTACGTACTTTCAGTTACCAACAAATAGCCGGTAAATATCTGGACAAAAGTAAGTAAACTTTATTATTTCAAACATAAGAGATAAGTGCCATAACTGTTAATGCATTCATCTCACTGTGAGACAAAACGTTCAGTACGTTCTTGGAAAAATGTTGGTGTTTGCCCAGGGAACCATGGTTGTACCCAGACGTGCACTCTCCGACCGAACTAATCTCCCTTCAGGCCACTAAAACTATGGAGATGCCACGGGGAGAGATCGGGACCGTATGGAGAGAATATAACATGCTCCCAGTGAAACATCTGCGCAGTCGGAGCAGCCTTGGAAACATGTTGGCGGACATTAAAATGCAACAGAATGATGCCTTCTGTCAGCACGCTGCTCCTAGACTTTCCGGAATAAGGCGTCACAATCGACGTACAGCAATACGTGGACACTTTGCAAAAACTGGAGCGCGCCATCGAGTCCAGACGTCCTGGAATATCGACGACGGTATCATCCTGTTGCAGGATAGCGATCCCTTCCCCTGCCCCCGCCCCCACACGTCACCAAAATTGTTGTGTCTATGCTGCAGACGTTTAGCTAGGAACCACATACACAAACATTTTTCCATGAGGGCACTGACCGTCTTGTATCACAGTGACATAAATTTATTTACAGTTACTACGATTGCTTTTGAAATAATAGACGTTTTACTTACTTCTATTTCATCTGTTTCCATATGACACTCTGTTATAACATTTGCGGTAACATATTGTAAGAAGCTTTGCTACGTGCCAGGATAGCCGAGAGCACTAAAGCGCTGCTTCCTGGACTCGGGTAGGTGTATTAACGACGAGGGCCAGTGTGTCAGCCAGCCTTGATGTGATTTTTAGGCGGTTTTCCACATCCCGCTCGCTGAATGCTGGGCTGGTCCCCACGTTCAGCCTCAGTTGCACGGCTCGTGGACATTTGCACACATTCGCACTATTCCATGGATCACACTAGATGCAGACAGTTGGGGTACAGGGGAGGGGGGGGGGGGGGGGACGTACAGAGTGGCGACAGGAAGGTCATCTGCCCACCCCTTAAAATTAACATGCCACATCCGATTAACCATCAGTCCCTGCAAGTCAGGATTAATGCTTGGAAAGAGAGACTCTAATAAGCTTTTTTTTTAGGTAAGTTCCAAGAATAATTGGAAATATTCCATAATATTAGGAAGGGAAACAGTAAATTACAGACACACGAAGTCATTAAAATGTGCCAATGCATCCCCTGACAAACTCGTTAATACGTTCTGGTGATAAATGTAGCATTTATTTACAACATAAACTGCCAAACATCGAATAGAGTCCATATTAAGACCGTGAACATATTAAATCACGTATTTGGAAGGATGTAGCCATTGTACAGATCTTTTGAACTTTTTTTCTGCTTAGAAGTTCTTTAAGTTTTTTCTGATTAGTCAACGCTAATAGTGGAGATTATATGTCGCGAAAGTAACCGAACCCTACTCTTGTTTTGACTATTTGATCACTTCCCAAATTATATCCCATGTATCGCTCCTTATCTTTTCGGAAACGTGTGACATGGCTCAAGTATTTTTCCGTAATCTCAGAAGAAATCAAACGCCTATTGAGGAAACAGCTTATGTCCCATCACAGATGATATTAGTTGCTGCTATTTGAGGCCAAGGTCGTATCAAAACGGTAACGCTCACGTTAAAGTATTTCCAGTCATTATAAGCTATAATAACTCCTTCTACCAAGTTTGAAGAGTTTCGAACTTGTAGTATCTAAAAAAAAATTCATATCTACCGTTTAGATACTAAGCCTTACATCTTCTTCAGGTTTCCACTTTGCATTTACATATAGAAGCTAGTATCAGTACTGGGAAAATAAAAGAAATTTGAAATTGCAACTAATTATAGTGAAAAACTAACTATATAAATTTGGGCGGACAGAAAGAAGCAATAAATTGTTTGGCCTTTGCAGACGATCTCGTAGTAATAGATGCGACCCCAGAGAATGCAAAGAAAAGACTAGAACGTCTGAAGGAAATAGCTGGGAGGACAGATCTACAAATATCGCTTGAAAAGACAGAATGCATGAGCAATTAAATTAACTGAACAACAATTTTAAAAAAGCAAGTACAACATGAAGGAAACAGGCAACATAAGTATCCGGGTTAAAATATGACACAAAAAGAGCAAAACAAGCAGTTACCATCAGGATTGACGAGAATGAAAGGAGCATGCATGAAAGTGAGGAATCCGTACAGAAAAAAGTGTTTCTAAATATTTCAAATTAAGAAATTATAATGGTGTTGTAAAACCACAAGCACTCTGTGGATTGGAAACACTACATTCATCCGGATACAAAATGGCATTAGAAGATTTCAGAAAGGCAGAAAGAAGAGTCTTTATAAAAATATTAATTCCAATCAAGAACAATGGTGGCAAGTCGGTTTTTGTACCCTAAAATAACACACGAGATAAGGAAAAGACACGTTACACTCTATCGATATTTAGAGAGAATGAAGAACGACAGTTTAACAAGGATGATCCACAGATTCTTCCAAAACGCGAAAATAGGCAAAGAAAAGGGGCGCGCACGCACTTCGAAAGAGAACTTTCAAGAAATATACACTGAACAGATCTTACTTAACAGGAAAAATTCAGATTAGAAGTGAATAAAACTCAAAGGTTTTCAGGAAGCAAAAACAAACAGAGAAATATCTGGTGTAAAATGGTCATAGGAGATGAAAAGAGCACGTTCTGAAGAAATGAAAGAGTGTAGCAGAAAGAAGAAGAAAAAGAGAAAAAAATATTTATCTTGTCGTGAACCTTAGTTGGCCTGTAACGATAAAAATGTGAAAAAGAACGTATGACTTTTAATTTCGTTTTTCCAAATATCCAATCTCCTGATACGTTCTGGAATAACACAGGAGATCGCTGATGAAACAGACTCTCAAACTTACGTACAGGCTAAAATATTACAAAAATTATATAATAGCTATGCGACGCTGTAATGGCACTCCCTGTTTTACCTCGTCCGTGTACAGACGCAAGTCTGTTCGAAATCAGTTCGCATTTATGTATTAGTTGTTAGAGTTTTGTGACAAGGTTTCAAGACTTTTTAATGGATCATCGTTGTTTCTAATTTAATTAGAAATATTTGCAAAGAATAGTATAAGAAAAAGAAGATTATATGTCAATCGGGTGTCATCATGTACTAGACCAACAATGTTCCCCATTTCGTACAACTTTTTTTTTGTCTGCGCCTTAGTGCTTCTGCCCTTCTCTGTTTTAACAACCTACTTATAAATTGTTGTTAAGCAAGTGACTGAGAGTTCTATGTACTGTGGAAATATGTATCACGAATGATCACGAATGCAAAATTAGGTGCAGCAGTCATGGTTGCACAATGCACTGTATCACATATCAAGATTTCCTTCAGTCCCCTGTTGATGGAGTATGTAAATAATAACTGCTTACCTTCCACCTGCAAAAGCTGTATTTATACGATTTTCCGATCACCGATTTCAAGGCGAGATATTTGGTTTCATTAGTTTGCTGGATGACTTTGCAGTATTTCTACACTACTCCCCCAGTCAAATACAGTGCTGGACCGAAACATAATGCCCACCTGAAAAAGTATATTTTTGGTGAGGTTGTCTAAGACAACTAGTTCATAGGAGTTGGTCACGGTTGGAGTTGAACCCCCCACCGTCAGTTAAGGCCTGAAGATGGTGTACTGAAACAACGAAACTGGTAGCCATATAATTAATAACATCGTAAGGACGGCTGTAGGTGTTACATTTCATTACGTATATGTTTTAGTCTTAAGTCAGAGTTTATTTATTTTGCCTACTGGCTACCGTTTGCGGAACCAAGCACAATCCTCAGTCATCCCCTGGCAACCAGACATGCTCGCTTCCCAAGTGGGTGTGAGGATAGGTGTGGGTACCGAAACCAATAGCCAGTAGGCAAAATAAATAAACTGCTACGTCAGGCTACGACGTATACCTTTTCAGGATTGCATTCGTCACTGTTCAACCGACAGTACGTAGGGAATGTATATTATGACCATAGCTAAACAGCATGTTGGTCCACCTTTTCAGATGGATTCTACGAGTCCTTCGTAGATTTCCGGACGCCCTTGGCACCCACTATCTAGAGACAGGTCACGCGATTCCCTTAAATTTCGTGGTTTGTGGTCTGGCGCCCAGTACCGTCCCAGATGTGGTCCGTTGAGTTCAGATCACTTGAATTTGATGCGTAGAGATCAACGTGAGCTCCTTGTCATCCTTCTAAAACTCTGCAGCACTATTTTGACCTTGTGACATAGACTGTTATCCTGCTGGAAGACGCCACCACCACTGGTGTTAACATGGAGCATCAAGGAATGTTGGTGGGTCGCAATAATGTTCAAGTAGTCTTCGGTGCTCATGGTGCCTTCGATTACTACCACAGGTCCTTGGCTCAGTGCGTGCTTCAATCAACTATTCACGTGAGTAACGTATCTGGACACGACCATCGCGCTAATGTGACAAGATAGGTGATTGTCCAAACAGACGATAAGTTTTTATTGATCCAGGATCCACTCTCATTGGTCTCGCTACAACAGACGTAGCTGACGATGTCGTTGGGTGATCCCATGACACACTTAGGTCTATTTGGGAGCCCCGTGTTCAGCAATGAGAGCAGAATGAAGTGCTCTGAAACACTTGTGTCTGTACCAGTATTGTACTTCGTTGCAAGAGATTGCCATCTATCCTGTTTTACAGGGCAGGGAAGCCTCCGACCTCTACGTTCTGGGATGAAGCGCAGGCATCCAACACCATGTCGTTTCCTTGTGGTTTCACTGCCCGTCAACCACTTTCCATAGAAGCTCGCGACAGTTTTGTTGTACCAGGAGACCAGTTTACGAGATTCTCGCTACTAGGCGTCGGGCCATAACAAGCTGCTCTCTGTTAAAGTCAACAGTAACGAAGTTCTACCTCTTTTACAGCCCGTATCGTCAGTAGAAAATCTTTGAATTCGTCTGTGCTCAGGGTGAGACACCAAATACAGGCCACCCTCATAACTCAGTCACATTTAGTAATAGACGAAAATTCTTCAAACGTCATCTTTAATGGGTACGTAGTGCGGCGTTCATCATTTTCTTGTGATTGAAAGGACAGAGGAGATCAGATAGTTAACGTTGCTATTTTGAACGGGTTAGTTTGAAGATGCGTACAGTGCATTAAGTTGTACAATAGCCATCTTGCTTCAGATCATGGAGTTGACCTTTTACAAATGCAGGACGAAGTGTACGGTAAATAATTTAATGACATCAGATAACGTTGTTACATCACGTGTTCAAACTGGTAACCTTTAGCAATCATACATGGTGTAAAACGATTGCGTGTGGACAATACTACACGTCGAATTTCATCCGGGATGATAGCAGAATGAGCTCACGCAATGCTGTCTTTCATGACCTCGCGAGTGGTTGGAATTTCAGTGTAACTTATTGTTTCAATTTGCCATAGGCGTCAGGTTCGGTGAACGCGTAGGCCATTTTGTGTTGCTGGATCGACCAATTTAGCGATCTTCAAATCTGTTGTTCAGAACCTCTGCAATTCTGCGTGCAGAAAGTGTAGGACCTCCAACGCGCTGGTACCACTTCATTTGTCATATGTCCAGTGCGATGTTTTCTAGTAATAGCGGCATTATTACTGTTAAGAAATCAAAATACCTCGCGCTATTTCAGCTCCCATCAATAACACTGGGACCAATAATTCGATTATATTGAAGGCAGCACCACACGCTAACTGACCAAGACCTTTGAATGTCCGCTTCCCTTAGCCACTTTGGGGTTTCAGAGCACCAGTAGTGCAGATAAAATTAACGTACCCATGGTTTGTAAATGATGCTACATATGTAAATAAATTCTTGACAAAGAGCATGTAATCTTTCAAATAACTTCCGGGAATTCAGCCAGGTAACGCTTTCAGCGACCGCCGATATTTCGGCGGGAGAACACCCCGCCATTTTTAAGGCAAACTGCAACGAACAGGCGGCGTACATGCAAATTTAAAACCTCGGTTCTCGGACGGAAGCAGGAAAGATAACACACACACTGAACACTGGTGCTACCAAAGATGACCAAAGTCAGAGCCATCGATAGTGAGACTATGAATTCGCAGGTGAGGTAGCATTGACTCTGTCCCTCTGTTTTTTGACAAGGCAGGGAGCCGGATTCCAAACAGAGTTTAAACAGAAACCTCCATCCCTGTTAACGAGGTTGCTCGCTAATATAATCTCAACTGCCTCCCTGATAACACTGTCCCAATAGCTGGTCGTGCTTGCCAATATCTCGGTGTTATTATATAACGTGGGGTGACCAGTATCCAAGCAATGTTCGGCAATAGCAGATCTATTTGGTTGCTGTAATCGTGTGTGCCGTTTATGATCAGTACATCGGTCGCCCACGGTCCTGCTGGTTTGACTAATATATGCTTGCCGCAGCTACAAGGAATACGATATACATCCGCCTTACGCAGTCCAAGATCATCCTTAACGGAACTCAAAAGTGCTCTAATAATAGATGGAGGTCGGAAAACACATTTCACATCGTATTTCCGTAAAATACGACCGATCTTGTTGGACATGTTTCCTACGTAAGGCAAAAAGGCAGTACACTTAGGTGTTGACTCAGAGTTATCATCAATCACCCGGTGATTACCATGGTCGATAGCGCAACGCACGTTCAATCTGTCTATTACTATAACCATTTTGCCGAAATGTAACTTCAAGATGGGACAGCTCAGCAGGGAAAGTCTCAGCGTCAGAAACGTGAGCCCTGTGTACCGAGGTACGAAGTACCCCTTCAGGCTGAGCCGGATGGTGACAACTATTATACTGTAAGTACAAGTCGATGTGAGTACTTTTCGTGTAGACTGCATGTCCCAATGATCCATCATCCTTCCTCCTAACCAACACGTCAAGAAAGGGAAGGCAACCATCGTCTTCCACCTCCATCGTAAAACGAATGTTCGGGTGGATCGAGTTCAGATGTTCTAGAAAAACATTCAAATTCCCCCTACCATGTGGCCAAACAACGAAGGAATCGTCAACGTATCTAAAGAAACAGGCGGGTTTCAAAGGCGCCGACACCAATGCGATCACATGAGAGAACGGACTACCCATCGCAACTCCATCTGTCTGCTCGTACTACTGGTCATTAAATAAAAAGTAAGTGGGTGTCAACACATGCCGAAAGAGATTAGTTAATTCAGCACCAAACCTTGCCTCTATTAACCGCAACGAATCAGACAGAGGAACACGAGTGAAGAGGGAGACCACATTCACTAAAATATCAGAGTCATTCAACCTCAGTTCATTCCAAACGATGTAAAAAATCAGCTGAGTTCCTGATATGATGTTCACACCGACCTACTTGTGGACTCAAAAGAGAAGCAAGATGCTTGGCTACACGATATGTCGGAGCGCCGATGTTACTCACTATAGGACGGAAAGGAACGCCTTCCTTGTGAACCTACGGAAGGCCATATAACCTAGGGGGTACAACACTATAGGTGTTAAGACTCTTGATAGTGTCCTGCGACAAACCACTTTTCTTCAGGAGGCTGTTGGTCTTTCTCTCAACACTTTTTTTTGGGGTCAGCATCGATTCTGCGATACGCTGAATCAAATAGTAAACGTTGCATCTTTTGTACAATAATGTTTATTTAAAACATTTAGGGAGGCAGTTGAGATTAAATTAGCGAGCAACCTCGTTAACAGGGATGGAGGTTTCTGTTTAAACTCTGTTTGGAATCCGGCTCCCTGCCTTGTCAAAAAACAGAGGGACGGAGTCAATGCTACCTCACCTGCAAATTCATAGTCTCACTATCGATGGCTCTGACTTTGGTCATCTTTGGTGGCACTAGTTTTCAGTGTGTGTGTTATCTTTCCTGCTTCGGTCCGAGAACCGAGGTTTTAAATTTGCATGTACGCCGCCTGTCCGTTTCAGTTTGCCTTGAAAATGGCGGGGTGTTCTCTTGCCGAAATATCGGAAGTCGCTGAAAGTGTTAGCTGGCTGAATTCCCGGAAGTTATTTGAAAGATTGTATACGCCAGGAGAAACTCAGGTCTCAGCATGTAATCTGCTTGCACTTTCCGTAGCACTCCTTTGGAGAATTGTACTCTCCATCAAAAGTCATCGCCCAGGATATCCAGTTAAAGTGATATATGGTACGGGTGGAATTTTTTGGAATGCAGTATTTGCAGAAAACTTCGCTGACCGATTCGATCCTTGCGTTCGTACTGCCTGGTGCTCACATGTGGCCTGTTTACTACATCTGCTAAGATATCAGTCGCATATTTTTTGCTGGTTGCTCATTTGAGCAGTTTATGTTTTATTCCATCGAAGATTTCCTGAAGTGTTTGTATTATGTTTCGAATGGTAGGTCTCGAAGGTATTGCATGTTCAGGATACACCTGAGCCCCAATCGCACTACTGCTCTCACGTTTCTGCTGCCATTCACCATAAATGAAAACCACATCAAATTTCATAGCTTTTGTGTAGAACATTTTTAAGATCCGATAATCTTACGAAGGCGTCGCGTACTCGCTACGGCAGCAAACCACAGGCTAATCGTCTTCATGCAACAGAATAACACACGAACCATGCAGTGAGTGGAATGTTGCTCACAATGGATGGTCTTTATGCAACACATAAACATACAAAACATTCAGTGTGGAATATTGTTGACAACTGATATAAGCTGTACACTAAAGTAACCACATAGTGTAACTGTCCTTTGTCGCTAATACTAAATGAGTAACGGACTGTTAAATATGATCAAACCTAATAGAACCGAATGCACTGTACGCGGTTTCAAACGTATCAATAAATGTAGATAATATAACATGCCAATCCATTTAAAACGCCAGTATCCCCTCTATCCTACCACATACGAAGAAATGATGAGCACCACACTATGTCCCCCTTTAATCTAAGCAGATTTTGTTTGAAAGATTTCCTTCTATCACTAAAAGTGATTGAGCTACTCAAGTGATTTGTCTTAGGTGCCTCGACCTGTATAACTTTCCTTTCCGTGTTAATCGCGGGCAAAGCCACCAGTTGGCATTCATTCTTATGGTGGACTGTGAAAAAAAGGTTTTCGCTCATCAGAGTGCAGCCTACCCATTTGCTCTGTCTTCATAATACGGTCGATTTTTTGTCTTCTGGAATGCTATATAAGAGGACGTGCTGAAAAATAAAACCCCGAAATCCTTATTTGGAAATATGTAGAGGTTTTTAAATAAAGTAAACGTTATTAATATTTGCAGAGCTTTATTCATCATATCTACTCCCTTATTTTTCAAAATAGCCATCCTGACGACGAACACGTTTCTCCCTATGGGAGATATGTTGTTGGCCGGCCGGAGTGGCCGTGCGGTTCTAGGCGCTACAGTCTGGAGCCAAGCGATCGCTACGGTCGCAGGTTCGAACCCTGCCTCGGGTATGGATGTGTGTGATGTGCTTAGGTTAGTTAGGTTTAATTAGTTCTTAGTTTTAGGCGACTGATGACCTCAGCAGTTAAGTCGTATAGTGCACAGAGCCATTTGAACCATTTGAACCCGCTGTTGACACTATCAGTACAGAAAGTTTGACTGTGTTGCCGGAGCCATAAACATCACACACATCTGCTTGCACCGCTTCACCGTTACCAATGTGAAGTCCACGAATGTTTTGAAAATAGATGAAAATCGGATGGGGTCAAGTCCAGACTGTGTGGAGGATGTTTGCTGACAGTGAAACCCGAGCATCGGATTGTTGCACATGTTGCTGTTCTCGTCTGCGCTGTTGCGTTGTCATGCTGAAGGAGAGCGTGCTCCGTATTTCTCGCACACAGACATAGTTACATTGCACACCACTATGTTACACGCTACAGTTCTAAGCCCTCCACCGGCAGAAGGTTGCAACTTGCGTCAGAAAAGCGGAAAAGTCGACCTAGTAACATGCATGACACACAGTACCTCAACCGATGCTTGGAACAGAATAAGAAAATGGGAGCCGTTAATTTTCAGCACGCCCTCATAGTAAGAGTTGGTTGTCTTATTAAAAATGCAAGAACAAGTCTTATACAGGAGTACCAACCAAGCGGCTACCAAGAGAGAGAGAGAGAGAGAGAGAGAGAGAGTAGAATACAGGAGAGTTTGCCTTTGGTAAATACTGCGTGTTAGTGTATGTGTGTGTGTGTGTGTGTGTGTTTGTGTGTGTGTGTGTGTGGATGTGTGTGTGTGCGTGCATGAGTGTGTGTGTGTGTGTGTGTGTGTGTGTGTGTGTGTGTGTGTGTCAAGACATGCAACGTAAAGGGTTTGTGTACTGAGGCGATGACGAATGGAAGGGCGACAAGGTAGCCGTGTGTTCCTGCCGCTGCGCTGGCATAGCGGAGCGGTGGCGAGAGAGCGGTGGACCACCCGCGGACCGCGGGACACGGCGCTTGTTAAGACGGCAGCCAGCAGTCACACGGGCCGCCATTGTTCGCCGGCGGCCGATATAAATGACTGCGGGCCCGCGCAGGGGCAGGTGGTGGCCCGCCGATAAATGGCGACCGCGACAGGACTTGTCACTGGCCTCCCGTGTTCCTCGCCGCCAGAAATGACGCACGCGGGGCACTCGACAGTACTCCCCTGTCACGTACACCTCCCTTGAGCCTTGTGCCCATCGGTCACTGTTTGGTCTCGTAAATGGCCTTCCGGTTCAGACTCCTGCCGCTTCTGTGCCTGCGATGTACTGCATGCTGCTTCTTGTGGGTTTAAATACCATCATTTACCATGCTGAAATATTCCAGTGTCACGTTTTGGGACTTGTATTACATTTAATTGCATGCATATTTCCATGAAGCATTAAGGATTTAAATCGGTGTTCTCATTGGAATAGTGATTTATTAATACACTGAGGTGACAGAAGTGCTAAGTGGTGCATCAGTATCTCTTGGTGACCGTATTGATTTTGTGTTGATGATGTTGGAGACCAAGCAGTTCCAACCTGGCTTACTGTGTCTATTGCTCTTGTTGATTCTGCATTAAATATTGGTTTGGAAAATTTCGCTCAGCGTTATTCAGTCGCATGTCAGACATTTATGATAACGCAAACCTAAGTTTCTATAAGGACCGATATTTCAGGAACAGATTATATAAAATTTTAGCTCAGTATGATGTCACTATATTTCAACAGGAAGCTATGACATTTCAGCTCTATTTCCTTCTATAGGAACAACTTAAAAAAACAAAGCAACACTGTAGTCCAAAAGGCTCGTCGTTTCTTATTGGCTGTGGTGGTCTAGAGGATAGAGTGCCACAGGTCTTTCTTTCTTTCTTTTGCAGTGCCGTTTTTCCCGCAGATACGCAGGGTCTGCATGGTTAATCGGTTGTGGCAATGTTAGTTGAAGGGGTGGCCAGATACCCTTCCTGCCGCCACCCCGTACCCCCCCCCCCCCCCCCCCCCCCCGGAAGGAATTAGTGTACCCGAACGGTCTGCGACGAGTGTAATTCATGGAATAGCGCGAAAGTGTTCACATGTCTGCGAGCCGTGTAGCTGAGGCGGGACGTGGGGACCAGCCCGGTATTCACCTGGGGGATGTGGAAAATCGCCTAAAAACCATATCCAGGCTGGCCGGCACACTGGCCCTCGTAGTTAATCCGCAAGAGTGCCACACGACTGTTTTTCTAAAACTCTTCTGTAGCCTTACACACAGGTGACAAAATTTGCGGGATACCTTCTAATATCGTGTCAGACCTCATTTTTGACCACTGAATTGCAGCAACTCGACTTGTCATGGACTCAAGTCGTTGGAAGTCATCTCCAGAAATAGTGAGCTTATTATACCTCTACAGCGGTCCATAATTGCGACAGTATTGCCAGTGCATTATTTTGTGCCTGAACTGATCTTCCTATTTTCGGTGGGGCTCATGTTGGACAATTTAGGCGGCCGGACCATTCGATTGAATTGCCCAGAATGTTCTACAAGCAAATCGTAAACAATTCTGGCCCTGTGACATGGCACATGGCAATCCATAAAAATTCCATCGCTGTTACTGAACGTGAACTCCATGAATGGGTGCAGATGAACTCCAAGTAACTGAAAATAACTATTTCCAGTCACTAATCGGCTCAGTTGGGCCAGGTGACCATTCCATTCCATTTAAACACAGCCCACACCATTATGGAGCCACTACCAGCTCGCACATTGCCTTGCTGATATTTTGGGTCCGTGGTTCCATGGGATCTGCTCCATTCTGGAATCTTGCCATTAGCTCTTTACAACTGATGTTGGGACTCATGTGAACAGGCAACGGTTTTCCACTCGTCTTAGGTCCAAGCGATATGGCCGCAAGGCCAGAAGAGGCGCTACAGGACAAGTCGTGCTCTCAGCAAAAGAACTCGATTCAGTAAGCTGTTGCCATAGCCCACTAACGCCAAATTTTGCTGTGCTGTCTAAACGGATATGTTCGTTGTAAGTCTCACATTGATTTAGGCAGTTGTTTCATACAACACTGTTACCACTTCCAACTCTACGCAAACGCCGCTCGTTTCGGTCGTTAAGTGAAGTCCATCGGCCATTTTATTGTCAGTGGTGAGAGGAAAGTGTTCTAGGCACGCTCTTGTCACTGTGGATCTCGGAATATTGGATTCCTTAAAGATTTCTGGAATGAAATGTCCCTTGTGTTCAGCTCCATCTGCCATTTTGAGTTTAAAGTATGTTAATTTCTGTCGTGCGGCCAGAATCACGCCGATACCTTTCCTTATGAATCACCTGGGTACAAAGGACAGTTCCCCCAATGCACTGTCCTTTTATATCTTGCGTGTATTGTAGTACCACCATATACAAATCTCGCTGTCCTTCGACTTCTGTCATCTCATTGTATTAATAAACCACTATTTCGACGAGGAGACCGATTTTAATTAAATTCTTAATGGTGCAAGAAAGTACGCAAGCAATTAAATCTAATACCAATGATTACCTTTATAAGCAGTAAACTTTCATTTAATTCTGTGATGGGTCCTTGTAGTGTTTTCGTAGAAACTTGGACACCTATACAGCTATGAAAACACGAGCTCTGAGGGCCTGCAGCATATAGCCAGCAAATAGGTCTGTGCTGAAAGCCAGTAGATAGGTGTAAGGCAGGAGCATAATGCTGTTGTTTTCGAGGGACACAAAACACCTTTCGATCGTTTAGCGCTATTTATTTTTGTGCAAAGAGGAGTTTTCGACATGATCGCTGGCACCAAAGACCTACACCACCAGTCCGAAAAATTCTGAGACTGATTTTTTTTTTCCTTGGCGTATAAGTGATATGAGCGCAGTAACTATGATGGCAGCTTGAACTAATAACTGTAGACAACTGGTAGTCATTGGAGCAGTCATTTGTGAGTAGGCTGTGTTCAGTAGAGGAAGTCTGGCAGTAGTGTGCCAACGTTGTTACGTCACTATTCGCAGCTGGACAGCATCTCTAAATCAAGCGTTCAAAACTTTCTCCAGAAGTTTCGAAGATGAAAAAGTGGGTGCAAAATTTTTCCCGCAGACTACGACTCCCAGGTAAAAACAACGATGTGTGAACGCCTGCAGCGACTTGACTGAAAGTGAAATGAGGACAGTTCTCTTATGGAGTAAATCATCACAGGTGATGAGACTTGATCACTATGAAACTGACACAAAACTAAAAAGTGCAAAAATTCACATGAAGGGTCAACGCATTGTTATTCAAGATAATGTGACGAGCGAGTTGGACAACATCTCAAAGATGAACATTTGAACATTTCTGAAAAGGAGGGGATGGGCTGAGGGAGCGGGGAGAAAACTGTAGAACACATGACGTATTAAAACCACCTCTTATATTTTATTCATCAAGTCTCGAAACATTTTGGACTGGCGGAGTATACGTATTATGCCCCTTGGTACGAAAGCTTTTTGGGTATCGTGAGAAAGAACCTGGAGACTCTTTTCCATTACAAGGTCATGATTCATACTTGGGTTGTACAGACTGTTAGTGATAGGCTACGGCTATAAAGGGGCTGTATATTGATAATCAGTTGTGTAACTAAGTTCAAAAATTCGACATCATTAAACTCCGATTATTAGTCTGATTCAGAAAATATATAGGTTTATATGTTCGTACGTCCGTTCTGACCCTTTTTGAGAGGATTTAAATCTAAATCAAATGCCCTCTTTACGAAGAAACATTATATTTCGCTTGAGATTTCTCAGCACGCCGCAGTAGTTAGAACTGGAGATATTTGTTACTGCTCCTGCATCTTTACATGTGATAAAGTCTAAGGTATGCCAGTAGAAGAACTTCACAGAAAAATTAGCCAATAGATGACACATAACGATAGATGCCACTACTGTATAAATGTTGCTTTGTTTAGGTTCTGAATCGTGTTTTTGTGCACAGCTTGCAGTATTATTTTTTTCAATATGCCGTGTAAAAGCAACTATTTCAGAAAATAGAACTTTAAAGGAAGCACATACACACAAGAGAATGTTAAATACTTGTTTTTGTGATCCTTTAGTTAGTAAAATTAAAATTGGCAGAACGAGCTTGTCAGAAACAAACTTCCATAACTGAATAGTTTTTTTATTTGTATTGAGTCGCCAGTAAATGGTGTAGTCATTCACGCGAATATTATTTCAGCACTAATACTCATACTTTTCCTGCACGACATACTGAAAGCTTGGGATCAACGCAGAAAAGTAGATGCATTATTTCCTGATTTCCAAAGAGCATTTGACTGAGTACAACATATACGCTTATTATCAACAGTACGACCATATGGAGCACGGATGGATTGAGGACCTTTTTGGTAAGGAGGATGCAGCAAGTTATCTTGGATGGAGATTCTTCAACAGGTGTGGTAGCAACTCCGGGTGTGCCAAAGAGTGTTTTGTGAACTTTGGTGTTCATGTTGTACGTTAATGACTTTGGGAACTATGTTAACAGTACCTCCAGCTATCTACAGTAAAGTACTGTGCGGAAGAAGCTGCGTAAGTAATCAGTCAGATCTTGAAGAGATTTCAAACTGATGCAAAGACTGAGAACGTTCTAAAAATGTAATGCTGTGCACTGCACAAAACGAAAACAAACAGAGTATCCTGTGACAAATACCAAATAACCACAACTGGTATCGTTAGCTCTGGGCGTAATACTTAATAGGGATATTAAGTGGAATGAGTGCATTGGCTCAGTCGTGGATAGTGAAAGGAAATAGACTTCAGTTTATTGGTAGAGTACTTCAGTAATGCAATCTGTCTACAAAGGAGTTTGTCTACAAATCACTGGCCGAGCGGTTCTAGGCGGTACAGTCTGGAACCGCGCGACCGGTACGGTCGCAGGTTCGAATCCTGCCTCGGGCATGGATGTGTGTGATGTCCTTCGGTTAGTTAGGTTTAAGTAGTTCTAGGTTCTAAGGGACTGATGACCTCAGTAGTTCAGTCCAATAGTGCTCAGACCCATTTGAACCATTTGAACAAATCACTCCTGTGACCTATCCTAGAACATTGCTCAAGTGTGTGGGACCCGATTCAGAGAGGTCTGACAGAGGATATTGAACGTATACAGAGAAGGGCAACACGAATAGTCATAGACGTGTTTGATCCATGGGATAGTGTCAGAGAGATACTGAAGAAACTGAACTTACAGACTCTTGAAGATGGGCGTAAGGTATCCCGAGAAAGCCTACTTAAAAAGTTTCAAGAACCGGCTTAAAATGATGACTCCAGAAATATACCAAAACCCCCTACACATCATTCCCGCACGGTTTGTGAGAACCAGGTTAGATTAACTACAGCAAGTACGGAGGCATTTAAACATTCATTCTCCCCGCACTCCTTACGTGAACTGGACGAGAAAAAACCCTAATAATCGGCACAACGGGTAGTACCCTCTTCCATATCCTTCACAGTAGTTTGCAGATGTATACGTAGATGTAAAATCTGCGGTGAAGATGTTATTGTTGAACCTACTGTATTTTTTTGTTTGAAAATGATAAAATCGTGGCCTGGCGGCCAAACTTTGTTGAACTGTAGCAACTGTGAAAACAATGTGTACAATGTTAGACCAATTATCACCGTCCATCCGATTCCAGAACTGTAACAAGGTGCTGACAGCATCACTCAGACAAGTCAGTGAGCTATCTCCGAAGAAGACAGTAGAAGAAATGGTGTGTATAAATAGTTCTGCGGACATTGCTGCAGAAGTTAGTGGCGTAGTAGTTTCTCCCGGCAAAATGGTCGATACAGAAAGTCTTCCGAAGTACTGCTAAACGATGCTGAACATAAGTGTTCAATTTGCGAACTAACAGATGGAGTCGTATAAGCTCAGGGATCTATAGCAATGTTCCATCGTTCAGCGTCAAGGCGTGGTTCTAGGTATGTTTTTACCGATGGTGGTTCCAAAACATACATGGCAGTAAATGCCGAAAAACTCTATGGAAACATCAATGAACAAAGAGAGGAATGTATTGTTTCCATCCAGAAACGGGTGGGCTCCAGGTTACGTAACCTCAGAATGGATTGGGAAGGAAAGAAACTTCATTATAGCAAATGACAAACTGTCGTTTGAATGATGCTTTTATACACAAGTCACATTAATGTGACCTCCTGCTAAAGGCTTGAGTAACTATATCTTGCAGGGTGGACCGCTGCGCAACGTGCAGGAAGAGAGTCAATAAGGTTGTAGAAGATACCGACAGCTATCTTTATTCATGACGACTCCAGTGGCGTCGGCAGCTTGCGCTAAGTTTCTCGGTTGAGAATCCATGACGCGAACAGCCCTATTGAGATTGTCCAACAGATATGGACTAAGTTGAAATCCGGGACGCCTGGTGGTCAGGGGAGTAGAGTAAACTCATTCTGGTGCTCTTCGAACCATTCACGTACAGTGAGGGCCGGTTGACACGTTACGCTGTCCTACTAATATACCATCGTGCCGAGGAAAGAGCAAACTGTCTGAAGGGGTGGAAAGGACAGATGCATACTTTTGCTCATCAACTGTGCCTCCCAGAACAACGAGAGCGTCCCTGATGTCTCCAGTGCAGTAAAAACGTGATATATCTTAAGAGATCAACTGTTGCCATTCAGTAGACGCCTAGTTGTGCTACTGGCGTGCAAATTCCATTCTTCGTCGCCGATGAGCAGCAGTCAACGTGAGTCTATAGCCAAGGCGTCTGCTGTTGAGGCCCACACGCAGCGATGTTCGCTGAGCGGTCGTTGAGGGGATACTGTTGATGCCCGCTTGGTTCATCCGGGCGATGTGTTGCTCAGCCAGTTACACGTCAGTTCGCCTGTCATCTGCGGGCAGTGGTGCAGGCGAATAGTTTCGGAACTGCTTCCACCCTTGGCCCAGAAGACAATGGTGATGCCCTTTTGTATGTCAGATAACTGGCTCCATTTCTGCATTACGACAACGACTGAGCTATTATTCGCATCCCCCTGACGCTCTTTTTATATCCTCCACTGCTAGTGCCTCTATCTGCCGTTCTGAGTCGCTATTGGACGTGTTGTGGAAGATAAGTGGTGGTGATCTTAATGTGAGTGGACCGTGTAGATTTGGCAGTATTTGTTGATGTGAAAAATGCCGGGTTGCATCGTCGTTCATAGTCCACTCTATACGCTAGGTATCCCTATAACTGGGTGTGTGAGTCAGCTTAGGCCGGAGGAAGGGAAAGACATGCGTTTTCAACAGAACCACGTCCACTAAAGCACTGTGTCTTCGTAACAACCTGCAGGTTTATAACAGCTATCTTTACCAATGTAGAACCGCCCATCCCATTAACAGAGAGTTAACGTATTCCAGTGTTCTCAGATTACATGCTCTATCGCTAAAACTTAATTGGTATAATTTAGACACGTCCATGGTCCGCAGTGGAAACATTGCAAAATTGGTAAAATTAAACCTTAAAATATTCTCCAGAATGAAATTTTCACTCTGTAGCATAGTGTATGGTGATATGAAACTTCCTGGCAGGTTGAAACTCTCTGTTGG
Source organism: Schistocerca gregaria (assembly GCF_023897955.1). NCBI lineage: Eukaryota > Metazoa > Arthropoda > Insecta > Orthoptera > Acrididae > Schistocerca > Schistocerca gregaria. The sequence goes on along the minus strand of NC_064926.1, from coordinate 336,730,457 downwards.
ACCGAGACTCAAACTCGGGAAGATAAGAAATTAGATATGATAGAAATAAAGCTGTGAGCGTGGGTCGCCGTGCTTGGGTGGCTCAGTCGGCAGAGCACTTGCAAGCCGAAAGCAAAGTTCCCGAGTTCGATTCTCGGTCCGACACAGTATTAATCTGCCAGAAATTTTAATGAACTAGACTGTCGATCTGCTGCTTTAAAAACTAATATTTTAGCTATTAAGAAATATTTCTGCAATGAAATTCTTCAAAATACTTATCTTATTTATTTAATCATCCACGAGACAGAAATAAATGTATTGGTCATGTATATTTTAGATCAATGATATTCCATCTGGGGTAAGCGTACCTTCAGGGGTACGTGAAGATTTCGAAGAGATACGTAAAATTTAAGATACGTGTACAGTCAGTATAATATGTTTCCTGAATGATTACACACAACGATAACTATTTCAGCCAGAGAGATTCGAACTGCCCTCTATCCAAGAATCCTTATTGCTCACTGTACTGGTGTACCGAACAATGGTATCTTACACTACTCTCGCTGATCATGTAGAATGTTTTAAACGCCGACGACAATAATAATATCTGCGAACGTCCGTTACTGAATGATTTATAATCTTTCAGTACCCAGTGTGTTTTCGTGACTGTTATGTGCAGGTTAGTTTTCTTTACTCAGAGTCTAGTATCTCACTCTTTATATATATGAACTGATTCTCAGATTATCACCAATAAATTTCTTTTTATTGTTGTCGTAGTTGACTACGCACTTCAACTGTTGTTGTGATATGGATAAATCTGTTATGAGAGGCAAATGTAAAATCAATGAAACAACTGATAGCAGCAATAGTATTGAACCACCACCACTGAAAAGTACGAGAATGCGTGTTCCACCACGGGAGGTTTGTAAAATAGTGTTGAACAATTTACGAACAAGTTGAAAAACCCGAGGAGGGTGAAATACAGATATAAGTGTGAAACTCATTGAATGGATTCGTATCCAACATGTGTGATCCATCTCGTCCCGTCTGCATTATTTGCAACCAAATATGTCGAATAAATCTATGAAAGCATCCCTACTTCACCAATCACGGACAAGTCAGTCAAATTTTTGGGTGCAATGCATGAAATTTAGATAAAAGTTCAGACATAATAAACAGTTTTATAAAATCAACAATGGTGGTACTACAGACATTGTAGTGTTGGTGGTTAGGAAAAACTAAATCGCCTTATAACGCAGCTGAATCTGATATTATTCCAGGTTCTTTGCTTATAACAGGTATTACGTTACTCAAAAATTCGCTAAAGTAATCACAACAATTCCGAACTCCTACACAAGAGTAGGGCGTTGAAGTCATGAAAAGGCATAAAATTGAGTAAATAGCAGAAAATATTAAAATGAACGAAAGAGCAGCGATTCAGAACGATAAGTCGGTGAATTTTTCTGTGGACGCTGAAAACCGGTGCTGTTCTTGATGAAATTCTAGGACGTATAAGCAATTACCAGAATATGCAACGGGAGATGATGTTATTTAAATTCTTGAAAATTTTATAAAATTAGAATTAAATTTGTCGTGAAACTGGTGTGTACGTTTGTACACAGATGGTGCCGTTTCATTCACAGGTAAATAAAGTGGTCTTATTGCACTTATTCACGAAATTAACCACGACGTAGCATTACAAACAGAGTAAATTTGGTAGCAAAGAAGCTAGCTCCTGATTAACACGAAACGTTGAACACTGCTGTAAAAGAAGTATTTATTAAATTCACGTGCACTGAACTGCCGTCATTTTGAAAAAAAAAATATGTGTGGAGATGGAAGCTAAGGACAATTGTTTCCGCTCGCCGAAGTGAGCTGTTTATCACGACGACGCGTATTGACTTGTCGTTTTAAAGTGAAAAATGAGGTAAAAAGGATCTTTACGAAATTGAAATCCGTGTGGTGGAGTATTTTTAAGATGAACAGTGGATTCGATAAATTAGCTTATTCTTCAGATATATTCAATAAATTTAATGAGCTCTGTCTTCAACTGTAAGGTATTGACACAAATATTTTTAAGTTCGTGGGAAAGTAAAAAGGTTTTATTGGTATGTTTTATCTTGGAATTATTGTGCTAACAACGAGAATATTACAGTTTTCCTAACAGCGCTAGAACATAATAGACAAAATGAAGTTACTATTGCTGATGGACTTCTGCATATACTGAAGTTCTACCTATAAAAACTCAGGTTGAGTTTTTAAAATGGTCTCCAGAAACAGACAAAGACGATAACACCCAAGAATGGATTACTTATCCATTTTGAACCTCCGGCGTTAATTCCTCTGGTCTTCCCATAAAATTAAATCCCTTTGGGAATGTCCGTCGAGAGCTCATTGAAAATAAAAATCGAAGAAAAGTCAATTTGTTAGTCCTGGTATTAATCACACAAACTTAGCAACTTATCCGTCTTCTTCCACTCCTCACTACTTATTGGTGTTGGCAGTGTTTCTCAGCTTGAATCCAGAATCACCAATGGTATTTCCTGTGCTGCCGAATCAGCTTTTTTAGAGCTAACTCTTGCTTCTCTTTAATACCATTTAGCTGCAAATGAGTGATTTAGCTGGGGCTCCAAATTATGGCTTTTTCATAATCATTCGCTTTTTTCTGCTTTTCTCTTTCTAGCCTACAGGAAAGGAACAAAATCTATGTTCGTTAAAGGAAAATTATTTACTTTGAACTAAGATTTCGGAACAAGATTTTACACTCGCTTCGCGATAATGAAGGAAACTGTCTTAAACAGATGAGACTTTGATTTATGCACGTAGCTGAAGGGAAAACCACACAGACTTGATAACAAAACGTCAAAATCACTAAAACGCTTTTGAAGCAAAAACCTTTGCATTTTCAAAAATATTAGGGTGTTAGAAAGTCGAGTGAAGTATACGAAAAGACGAATCATTTGACTCATAAAAATAATTTTATATGTCAACGAAAGCGCCCATCATAATAAGAACAGACAACAACGAAAATATATTCTCCTCATGCGCGAAATATAGATCTCTATTCTCTTGCTTCCAGAGGAATAAGCTGCAATTATACATACATTAGAAAGTATTTCTGCGTGAATAAATGGTAGCACTATGTCACCGAATCAGTGTTTTTACATTTATTTCACTATAACTGATGTCTTTTGGTAATTTACAAGATCATGAAACACAGGAATATAATAACTGTTTTTTCAATTAAATACAAAATAATTAAAATCCAACATTGTCCTTACGAGACGTGAGTCTGATTTCTCACTGCTTGGAACGGTAGTGTTGCTTCAGCTTTCAAGCGGTAAAAACTTTCGCAGCGGAGAATGTCGTGGCTGTTTAACTGTGGTATTAATGTAATGCACAGCAATTCCTAATTAATAAACTTAATTTAAATCATGCTAATCTCTTATTTCAAAAATAAAACTGAACATTACACATTTTATTTCAGTTTTTAGTGGTTTCTTTTTGTAGACACATTTACTGCATTTATTGCACTGAATTAAACTTTCAGTGTTATACTTTTTATCACACTAAATCAGATATTTTTGCGCTGTTTTTAAATAATACACATAAACCAACAGTTGGAGAACTTTTCATTCTGAAGAGTTATAGTTCCTCTGTAGCAAGAAAATTTGTACATAAAAATAAATTCCAGGATTTAAACTTGCCCGTAAGAATTGTCCTCTGTAGGTACAAAAAGAAAATAGTGACATTCAGTGCTGGGATCTACACTTTTCGTATCATCACTCTTAACACGTCTGATTTTAGCAAACATTTTTTTTGGAGAAACAGAAACATCCCAATCGCAACTGTCCATAAGTTCATCCTCTTACCGGTCCTCCGCTAGCTGTACTGTGGTCAGTGGCTATTGAAAAATCGTCGTCTTTTTGTCTGTTTCTTGATCTATATATATCTGACATCTTCACCCAAACACGGATTGACGATGTCATTTAGAATCCATAAAACTGACACGTTGGAGAGCCAGTTCGTAAATTTTCGCGTGGTCTGAAAGACCACATCGTGACTTAAGAGTTTGCCCTCAGTGGATCCCAGCTTATAATTCAAGTTCACAGGACAGAGAAATGCAAATGCATACCACGCAGCAGGCAACAGTGCAGCGCGTCTATATTCAAACCAACCTTCGGCTAGAGGACCGACTGTAGAAATCAGATACCTACCTATCCTGAGTTTTGCTCCCACCATTACAGCACTACATGGTACCTCACAGCTTCACCTTGTCACGGCCTCTGTGCAATTCCTCGTGAACGCAGCTGATGTTCTTCCAGGATATTGTGAGGATAACACCACTGAGACAGTCTGTACAGCTGGAATAAAAACTTTACCACAGGATCAGCATTGGCACTGAGTTTGTAACATGTCTGCCCTTGCCTTTCCAGGTTTTTTTTTATGGGGAGGGAGGGGGTTTTATCGGACTCGAGTTTCTCGTCTTTACTGCAAGAACACGATTCGTTACGAAATAAATTTGACCACCAGCTCATTACGAATAATATTAAATTTGTTCGATTGAAAAATGGAAAAATATTGCTTTGAGATAATAGCACTACAAGTCAAAGTACTTTTATTGCACCTTTACCAGGTAACGCACTTTCCGAACAACGCCTAAACTCATCCGCTCGTGTGTTACCACAGTTAAACAGTTTTACGTTCATTGCCATGTTCCGTTTACACAATAATTAAAGAAATAGCCAATGTACACGGAAATCCTTTTATTGACTTCAACCATCAATATTTTCGTCCAAAAAAAGTCCTGGGTAACCTACATGTCACTGTTTTTAAATGAATAATCAAAACATTTTTCTCGTAAGAAGCGGCTTAACACTTTGAACTTTAAATTCTACTCTCTAGCAAATTCTTCACATAATTTACCCGCGACTTATCGCACTACAACTCAACAACGACTCTCTCTCACTAACTCGGTGCGTGACCAGCTCTATATGGCAAACTGGATCTGTGCCTCATCGGTATTAGAACCCCAATGCCTGTCTTTCGCGTGCAGTGCGCCACCGACTACTCCATTCAGGCACAAATGCCAAACTGACTCAGTCATTCACTGCCCGCTCCCCTTTTCCTTGCACAATTCGGAAAGAAATCCTTGTCTCCCCCTCCCCTCTATCCTCACCAGACAAGTCTGTATCTGGGCCACCAAACGAACAAACGCTGACAAAATCATTATAAATATCGTATGCTATCACAGACTGCTCAACAACGTTTTCAGCTGTTTTGCAGAACTACACTAGACGTTGTAATTAACTTTCGCACAATCTTTGCTCTAAGACTAACAGTACCAGCGTTTGTAACACAAACAGCGTTTTGTAACAAAAACGTGAGTTCGTGCCCAGAAAACTGCTTCATGTATCTGATCTATACTCCAAAAAATCTAATGCCACAGCATGCACATCAATTTGATTCGGCTTTTAAGGCAGGTAGGAAGCGACCGTAGGCGATTCGCCGCTGGATAAAGCTGATAAATAACCGCTTCTCCGTGAGCATTTTTACGGCAGAATCCAGTTAAGTTCAGGGTCCTGGCATCGACCTCTGTTCACGGAAGGCCAAGTATAGGGTGCCCTTGGTTACACCAACCTTCACGATCGTAGCTCTGCGTACTTATATATCCTCATGTAAGCGGCATGCGCGCAAGATTTCAAGAACTATCTAGAAATACGTACATGGTATGAGACGTTAAGTTCAAAGCCGGGAAACCAATCCCCAAAAACTGAACAGAAAAATTTCATAGACGATATATACTAACACGCTGTAGAGAAACTACTGATGCAAATACTGCGAAATTGATATTATGTCTCTTTCTCGGTCATGTACAATCTTCGTAAATCGTGATATGAAATTAAACACCTTTCCAAACCCCAAGAAACGTCCTTCCCGGTGACGTCTTCCTGAAGGATCAGAAAAGCTCAACGTTTCTGGAAGGAAGGGAGATTCAACTTCTGTCGACGTCGAGGTCGTTGAAGAGTGGCAAAGAACAAAGGAAGGAAATAGGCCGTATGGTTAAAACCTGTATAAATTTACGAAGAACCGATGTGTTACAATGACGATGTATGAAGAAGGATGGGTGACGTAATTGTGCTTCTTCCAGTTAGACTGTTTTCACAAGAAACTGCTATTAAGATCAGTAGGCGATGCGTCCTAAACACTGTGCGCAGTGCTAGATACATAAAAATACGAATGAAATATCCCAATTGCGTACTGTATTTCCCGCCACTCTCGTTTGTGAACATTCACTGAAGTTCATATTAGAAAAATAAAGCAACCAAGATCGCACGAAATATTTATTTATTTAAGAGAACCGCTTTCGACAGACTAAGCTGTAATTTTCAGATCTTAAAATCTTTTGTTCTACAACATGTTCATTTTACGCTGAACTTACCCACAAGACGTCAAGTAGATAAAAATAGCATATTACAAAAGGTTTGTCATCGCTAAAATCTTTAAATCACAAAGCACCTTATGTGAGCATATGCCGAGCATATGTAATCAGTTGCACTATTTTGTAGCGTGTTTGTATGATGCAACAAGGAACTGTGAGCAATATGTATGTGGACGTAGCCTGTTAACACAAGGTACTTTCCCCTTGACATCCGGTGTATGAGGTCAGCGTAAAATGAACATGTTTCACAACACGAATTTAAGACCTGATGATGACAGCTTAGTCTGTTGAAGACGGCTGTCTTAAATAAAGAAATATTACATGCGATCTTGGCGGTCGAATGGTTTTTAATGGTTAAACAGATCGCCCTTCAGTTCTCGCAAAATGACAAATTTCAATCGTTTTAGAACGATAACTACAGACCATACTGGGTTTAGCATCTTGCATAATCACTAATGCACAGTTACCAAAATGTTACTGTTGGAGTAAGATTTGTCCTTCTTTTCAGTGCTTAACAGCGTAGATCTTTTCAGATACTGCTACAAAATAAATTTCCAACTAGTTGGTCTTTATAGCGCAAAATAAATTATGTAATTTTTCAAAGTATTAAGACTGCTTTACAAATTATGATTCACTAAATGTCTTAAAACAAGTAAGATCAATGTTCCTTTTAAGTTCGAACACAAAAAATAACTAAATTCTCTCAAATAGAATTGCGAATCTAATTAAATTCGCAGTCCTGCTCGTAGCTCTGCTAGTGAAAATTAGTAACGTATATGTCAGAAAGTACGGTATAACGGCTTCCTTAAATGCCAGATATTGACGGTAAACTAACATTGGTCCACTGCCACTCACTAATATTGAAAACATTAATGATTTTTATTAACAATGTGAAAATAATAGGACCACTTTAATTAAAAGGCGTTCTCACTTTCCGTGTACACGATTATGACGAACAAGAACTGTGCTGAAAAAGATAGTAACAAAAGTAAACTCCTAAGACTGCCGTAAATTGAAACTGTAACTGGAGCGATAGTTGTTCACGTATAAAATTTAATTTCCACTACAGACTGTTACAACAAATACAAACTACATCTTGTGATCGAGCTCAGCTCATTTCACGTGCTCGGAAAATACTTTCCCTATCAGAAACTGTTTTAATTAATGCTGATTTGCAGAAGAGGTACAATAAAATATTAAATAGTTAACAGACGTCCTTTACCTAATCACTGCCTCTAACGGTAGCTAAAGATATGCAAAGTATAACGAGAGCAAAGTGGTGCGGTTGTTTAAAACCTCAATGCCGAAACAGTTACATTTTCTTGTATTCCCAGAGTAGTATCGCCTACACGCTGATAACACATGACTTTAAAACATTTGAGTAAACATCTGATTCATTACTCTTTGGACGGTGACGTATTTCCGGGCCTCTTCTATTTTTAATCTGAGCACGTGGTCTGACGAATTCTCCTACAACTCCTTAAGTAGGTTCACAAAATATTTCGCAGTGTCCTTATTGGTCCATTTTACCGCATCCTGCGAACTAACAGCGAGAATGATCACGTTTTCTTTTGAAATTTAACACTGCAGGTCTCTAAACATACACGCGAGTGAGGAATGTAGGAACGAGTCAGTACTTGAGCTTTACTAATCTACTTTATCGCTGGCAGCTTATAAAAACTTTTTTATCTTTGAAATTCGTTTCCTTTGGTGAGCTTGTAATTCGGCAGCTTGGAATACACATTTAAATAAAATAATGCGGACTTCAAAATCGTCAGTAGCAGAATTTACGCTTTGGACATTACCAAATGAGTTTAATACGAGCGTATGAAATATGATATTAGCTTTGAGTTTTTAAACTCCTCTTTATGCACAATCCATTGTACATCTTCCTATATTTACCCGCACTTTTTTGACCACCTGTGTATCTTCTGTGGGTCTCATTTACATTTTACGAAACGATATTCGAATCTCGAGATTGTTTTCTATTTTAGGCTTAAAAACTGTAATATCTATATTTTGTCTATTTTCTTTCTATTTGACTTCCTGGTATTGCATTACTTGTGGAGTTATATTTTTGTAGGTCGTCTTCTTTTCATCACTTTTTCTTGTTTTGACATCATATCTGCAAAGTAGTTGCAAGGAAGATTTGTTTATTTGGGAATACTTCTGCGTGAGAGCAGGTGTGCATCTGTGGTGGGGTTTCTTTTAAATTGCTACTGTATACACCGTTTTCAATAACTCTTTCATATTTACTTTAACCTATTTTCACATGTATTTTACACAAAATGTGATATGAACAAACACCTATGTTGCCGTACACATATAAAGGTGCTGATTTTGAATGTTCGGTTAAAACTATTTTGGCGCGTTCGTTACACACGAAGTACCTGAAAAATAAGCAAATTTTCTTCACGAATGCTTTGCAGATGTGCTTTAAACGATAAAAAGGCACACAAACAGCCGGCCACTGTGGCCGAGCGGTTCTAGGCGCTACAGTCTGGAAGCGCTCGACCGCTACGGCCGCAGGTTCGAATCCTGCATCGGGCATGGATGTGTGTGATGTCCTTAGGTTAGTTAGGTTTAAGTAGTTCTAAGTTCTAGGGGACTGATGACTTCATATGTTATGTCCCGTAGTGCTCAGAGCCATTTTGCATACAAACAAGGCGACATGAAAATCCAGTTTCACAAGTTACGTATTTTCAGGCGAGCAACCGAAATAACTTTAACAAAATGCACGTGTTACAGTTTCCAGGTCTCAATTAAAAAATAAACCTTGAAGTTTATATGGTGCTTTACAGAAATAAATCTAGACAATGGGTGCTGAAACACGTTTGGGTACATAGAGATAGACATACATTGTAATTTACATAAGGCGGAGTTTAGAAAAACAAATTTAATTTGCAGACACGGAGAAAACTCCGACAGTAGCTTCCAACCGGAACAAGATGAGATTAGCTCTTTTACAGGGTTGAAGAATTCCTAACAAACTGAACGAAGGTCTTTCTTAATGGAACGAGACTTCCTGACGTAAAAGTAGCTTCGAAAGTACTCCAAGGGAGTGTGATAAGACCATTAATGTTCACAGTAAGTATAAATGTCCCAATAAATAGCGTTGGAAGGTTCACGAGGTTGTTCGTGGATGATTCTGTTGTAACAGTAAAGCGCAAAGAAAGATAAATGCTGCGAATACAGGAAGATTTGCAGAGGATCTACGCTTCTTGAATGGAGTGACAGTGGATCTTCGACATAAGCCAAAGTGATGTACTGCGCTTAAATCGGCGGAAAGTACAACTGCTAAACAAACATTGGAAACTCTGACAATCAAAATATGGAGCGATTTGAAGTAGAACGATCACATGAACTAATCGTAGGGAAGACAGTTACCAGACATTACTGCACTGGAAGAATAATAAGGAAGTGTAGTCCCCGCAAGAAGAGGTAGTTTAATAAAAGTTCATTCGCCAGATACCAGAATAATATTTATTTGTAGGATGCCTCCATTATTAGAACTGATAAAGGAAGAACAGAAGATTCAAAGAAGAGGCAGTGTTTCATCACGGTTTTGTTTATTGATTTACTGCTATACTTCCGACGTCGTATATTCTTAGAAGAATGAACCAACATACTTCTCTTCGCTACATAAATTTCACAAAAAGTTCATGAAGGTAAAATGAGACGGATTCGAGCGCATAGGAAGGCCCGTAACAAGCGTTCTTCCTGCACAGAATTTGCGACAAGACCATGAAAGCGGCGATGTGACGGAGACACACGAAGTACCCCCCGCCTCCCCTCATGCCCCCCCTCCCCTCCTGCCCCCCCCCCACCCCCCAACATAATGTGATTCACGGGGTGTGGATGTAAATATTGATCATAGATGCTGGAATGCGTTGCAAGTGCTCCGCATTTTACGGGCTATAAGGCGCACTTCTATGTTCAAAAAATTGTCTCTATAATTCTGGTGCTTCTTATACTCGAAATTAATATAAAAATGTCCATGTTTGATTTAAAATTCACGACAGTCTTACAAACTGTCATATATTCGATGTAGCGGGTAATGTCTCTCTGTCTGGAAACACTGGATTCAGTTGGAAGTGCCAGTGCACCGATGCCACGAACTTGAGTTGCAGGGAGGAAACCACAAGCTTACTAACACTGTCTCCCTCCCACCCAGTCATCACAAAGCCAGAACACTGTCTAGCCTATGGTGCATCATTGCAGTCTACAGTGCTAGCGAACTTCAACTGACAGTGCAATATTTTTCTTAGTACTTAGTTTCGTATTATAAAAAGTGGAAGGTATTCATAGGATGCTGGCTATAAACCGAAAGTAATAACACATGCAGAAGAACAGAGAAACAGACTAGCTGAGCGCCATTTCGGCCCGCTACCAACAGAAGAAAACCATTCACTGTCGGCGGGCTAGTTCAAAAATGGCTCTGAGCATTATGGGACTCAACATCTTAGCTCATAAGTCCCCTAGAACTTAGAACTACTTAAACCTAACTAACCTAAGGACATCACACACACCCATGCCCGAGGCAGGATTCGAAACTGCGACCGTAGCAGCCCCGCGGTTCCGGACTGCAGCGCCAGAACCACACGGCCACCGCGGCCGGCTCGGCGGGCTAGTAAAGAAGAACTGAAAGAAATGGAGAAGACCAATGTACAAATAGAGGACTGGATGCTAAATCGTTAAAACTAGCAGACGAAATATTGAAATGGATTCAAGGACATCGTCAAAATGTCACTGCAATTAATACAGAAATGATTCAAATACACGCCCGTACGCTAGCGCTACAGCGGAACTTAACAGACTTCAAGGGTAGAGTTGGTTCGTTCTACAGTTTATGAACCGTTATTGACTTAGCATGCGAACCGAACCAAAATATCTCATAAAATTCCACAAGACTATGAAAAAAAAATATTTTATTATTCAACGTTGAAAGAAAACCAGTATGGAACTAAGCCAGATAGCCAATGTAGAAGAAACTCCTCTGACACTGGATGTGCCGAGTAACAGAACCGTTGCCATAAAAGGTGCTCAAACTGTAGCAAGTGGACATGAAAAAAATGAGTCCACTGTTTACTGCGCGGGGTAGCCGCGTGGTCTTGGATGCCTTGTCACGGTTCGGGCGGCTTCCCCCGTCGGAGGTTTCTTGTCCTTCCTCAGGCACGGGTGTGTGTGTTGTCCTTAGCGTAAGTTACGTTAAGTTAGATTAATTAGTGTTTAAGCCTAGGGACCGATGGCCTCAGCAGTTTGGTCCCGTAGTCCTTACCACAAATTTCCAATTTACTCCACTGTTGTCCTTCCATATTGTGCTGACGGTCCTAAACTTAATCCAATGACCATTTTCAAGCGCAAAACAATGCCCAAACTGTCTGAAATACTGTCAGGTGTTGTTGTTCACGTACGTGACAAGGGTTGGATGGACGAGGCTGGTATGAAACTATGGGTTAAAGAGTGTGGGAGAGAAGGAAAGATACTTTACTGAACAAGAGTTCTCTTATTGTGCTAGATCAGCTTAGTAGCCATTTGAGAGAAAGTGAGATAGGGAAATACAGAGCTCTCTGTTATTCCGGGAGGACCCACTTCACAATAGCAACGTGTTGATGTCTCGATAAATAAGCCATTTAAAATGCATATGAGAGAGCAATGGAACGAATGGATGATGGATGAAACCCAACACGAATTCAGGCCGAAGAGAGCTTTTAAACTAGTGTATCAGTGGGTATAACAGTCGTGGTCTAGAGTGAGAAAAGATATTACTATTAAATCTTTCAAGACGTGCTGCATACGTAACGCTCTTAATGGGAGTGAAGACCATCTTATATCTAGAGAGGTAACGATGAACACGACGGCGTGGAAGAAGAAGGAGGAGGAGGAGGAGGAAGAAAAAGTGTTCTTATATCTAGAGAGATAACGTTTCACACGACTACGAGGAAGAAGAAGAAGAAGAAGAAGAATAAGGAGAAGAAAGTTTAGATGAAGGCTTCCACCGATTTTAAAGGGCAGTTCGGTTTTATAAACTAATATTTTTTTTTAGATGATGAAAACGTTACTTTAAAAAATGTTTAAAAATTAAGGTGCGTTTCTCTGTCCGTAGCGTCTTATAATCCGTCAAATTCGGTAATCAGTTCTTCATGTATTCCATTACTATACCAGTGATACTCAGACTTCGAGGACAGTTTATTTACAGCAAAATAAGGAAAGAGTCTAGAAAACATAGGCTCCAAAAAGCCTACCTAGAGAGCTATGAAAACTTGTCGCCGTAGCTACTATGAAAAACACCTCTTTGATGACCAAGTGCACATAGCTCTTCGGATAAGCATTTTAGAGCCCATGTTTCGGTCCACGCTACCTCCTCCCGAAATATGGAAAGCTAAGAGCTTGCATTGGAAGAGATGTGGTTCACAGTGTCGAAGATGTACAAGCGCTCATAGCTTTTAAGGTAGAGCCTATGTTAACTAGAGATTCTATTCCCTGTTTTTGTGTAGGGAACCTGTCCTCAGAGTCTGTAAAGAATATTTAGTTACACCCTGCATATTGTAATGTGGAAGTAATGAAGTTCTGAAAAACTTCATTGCTTCAAGATTTCCGTTGCCGCTTGTTTCACGAACAAATCCGAAGGTCTTTTGAAGTGCTTTTAGCAAACGAGGTAAATGCTAATGTTAGAATGGCCGAAGTGGAACTTGAGCCTCGCTCCAGCAGAATACGACTCCAGTGTGTTAACCTTTGTACCATCTAGCTCGGACCGTATATACTTATCACTATGTTGCAGCATAGTACTCAAGTAAATTACCAGATACGCCACGCAGTAAATTCCCTCTTAATTGGGTGACAACTCACTCGCATACAACACCTGGCGTTCGTTATCGAAATGTGTGAATTTATTACACTGGCTACTAGTTCGTTATTTATATTTCCGCTAGTACAGCTGGCTAGACGTCGAAGAGGCCAAAGAGCAGTCTTTTCTGGTTTTCAGTGAAGATACATCGTCCACGCTGCAGCAGCTGCAGCATTCTTATCGCAGTGCTGTAGTGTGTTTGGCACAGGATGTCCCGGAATTCTTAATGCACAGTGTTAGAGGTGATAGAAGAAGCTAGCAAAACAAAGGTTTGTATGAGAACTTATGGCGCATAATACCCACATTTCACGTTAGAAAGCAAACAAAATTTATTTGTTTATCCTGGTAAGATCAGGACGATCAGGCCCTGTCTTCATATAACCAGCCATTCTTCACATTTTTTCATTACGTTCATTATGAAGCACGTGTTACGAGATGTGTCACATTTATCGTCGACTGTAACACTTACGACAGCTATAATAAAAAGTGCAATTAACGTTCATTTTCACGTACAACAAAGGGGAGTGATCTGTATATCAGACCATTTGGACAACAACAAATTAGGTAAAATTTCTAACTAGTCAACTGGCTTGTATCTCCTGCTCCATAACTGCTTAACTCTGCGAAATTTGCGTACTGGTCGACATTTTCATCAGACTGTTGATCATATGCTTTAAATGAAATGCCAATATATAACTTGTCTTGTGAAATACGATCTGTGTGTTGTCTCAGGTTGAGAACTCTGAATCTCTTGTTCATTTCCTTGAAGAATTTTCTCCATTCTCTGATGAACTACTTCAAGCAAAAGTTGAGAGGAACAGTTTATAACCCACACCCTTATCTATACTTTCTCAGATTTTAGCCAGAAACATGTAACATGAGTTAAGTTTGTATGATTTGCATGTGAATCAAATGTTGCCTTCAAGTCTAGGTTGACTGTCTTCGCTAATTTTTTTGGGTTCGAAAGGATACCCAACGCACCTCTCTGAAATCACTGTAATATTCGACAAGCTGTGGATCGAGTAGTATTTCATCTCAGATTCCACTGAGGCGAAAAATTCATTGGTCAGCGATATGCCCATATACAGAAGGCCGAACCATCGCACACTCAAGTTATAAAAGAGCAGTCCTTTGGCGGAGCTGTCATTTGTACTCAGGTGACTCATATGAAAAGGTTTCCGAAGTTATTATGGCAGCACGATGGGTATCAACAGACTTTGAACGCAGGATGGTAGTTGGATCTACACGCATGGGACATGCTAGTTCGGAAATCGTTAGGAAATACAATATTTCGAGGTTGGCAGTGTCAAGAGTGCGTCGAGAACATCATATTTCAGGCATTAGCTCTCATCATGACAACACAGTAGCCGACGGACTTCACTTAACCACCGAGAGCAGTATCGTTTGCGTGGATTTGTCAGTGCTAACACACAAGCAACGTTGTGTGAAATAACCGCATAAATCAATGTGGGACGTACGCCGATCGTATCTGTTAGAACCGTGCGGCGAAATTTTGCGTTAATGGGCTGTGGCAGCAGACGAACTACGTTAATGACTTTGCTAACAGCATGACGTCGCTCGCAGCGCCTCTTCTGGGCTCCTGACCATATTGGTTGAACCCTACAGGACTGGGAAAGCGTGGTCTGGTCAGATGAGCCACGATTTTAGTTGGTAAGAGATGAGGTCGGGTTCGAGTGTGGCGCAGATCCCACGCAGTCATGGACCGAGGCTATCAACAAGGCACTGTGAAAGCTGGTAGTAGCTACATTATCAAGTGGGCTGTGTTTACATGGAATGGATTGGTTCCTAAGGTCCAGCTGAACCGATCATCGACTGGGAAAGGTTATATTCGGTTACTTACGGCCGAACAACGATGGAATTTTTACAGATGACAATGAGCCATATCACCGGGTCGAATTGTTCGCAATTGGTTTGAAGAACATTCTGGACAGTTCGAGAGAATGATTTGACTACACAGATTGCCCTACATGAATGACCTCGAACTTTTATCAGGCGTGACCAAGAAATCATTTTGAGCACAAAATCTTGCAATGGCAACACTCACGTAGTTTTGGACAGCTATCGAGGTAGTAAGCCTCAATTTTTGCACGGGTCTTCCGACTCGAGTCCATGTCACGTCGAGTTGCTGCACTACTTAGGGAAAACGATGCTCATGACTTTTACCATATCATTGTAAAGGGGCATGGGAAATAACGGCACAATGCTTTCTCTAGCACCAGAAAAGCTATTTCTCGATGTGTTAATGTCTTACCATCCTGTCTCTTCTTCTTGCCAATGTTTTCCGTAAGTTTCTTTCTTCGCCGATTCTATGGACAACCTAATCTTTTATGTTATCGGTCCACACAATTTATAAGACACTCCTACTGATACTGAGATATTCTGTGCTTTACCAGTCCATTTATTGCCATAAATTCTGTGACTCAAAAGTACGTCCTCAGAAATTTCTCAGATTAATGCCTTTGTTTGATACTAGTACATTGCTTTTGGTGAGGAATCTCTCTTTTCTTGTGGTAGTCTGTAATTCATGTTGTCCTTGCTTCGTCCTCCGTACGTAATTTTGCTTCCCAGGTAGTGACTTCATTCCGTCTGCGTAGTGGTACCCAGTTTTACTGTTAAGTTTGCTGCTAATTTCATTTCTGCTGTTTCTCACTACTTTCGTGTTCATTCGATTTACCTTCAATCCATGTTCTGTTCGTATTAGACAGTTCATTTCATTCAGCTGGTCCTGCATTTTTTCTTCAATTTCACTGGGAATAGTAACAGTATCAGCTTAAACGTTGCCAACCTTGTTTTCAATTTCGCTTAAGGTCGTTTTACCATTTTGTGTGCAGAATCACTTCTTCCGACGACCATTTATTTTCCTGTTCCTTCACATTTTTCCTGAAGGTATTTTGCCTTGGCGTTCCTACACTTCTTAATATTTCATTCCTAATTGACTTATATTCCTGTATATCTGTCTTTCCCTAAACATTTTTGTCTCTTCATAGAAATACATTAAATTCTCAATAGCAGTTTGGATCAGCCAGCCTTACTTTCTCTACATTTCCGGCAAAGCAGCGTCCTCTTGTGAGAGTTTATTGTCTTGTGAATCCTACGTAAATTCACGTACTTCGCGTTTGACCTTTGTATTTTGAATTCTTTCCAGTGGTGCCTCAGTTCAGACGATTTTTTAGGCACTTGATTTCGGAGGTTCCTTTTATGATGGTTTTATAGGTTAGGGGGTGTCATATTGGCTTTCCACACAGACTGCTAGCGAAAGGGCGTGACATTATTAGGAAACCAGAAAGCGAGAACCGGCAAGCGAGAACACACAAGTGCGTTGTTAGTGCTAAAAATTCCCACCCCTCTCTCTTGAAACAAAAAGAATTCAGTCAAGAACTGGATAAGCAGCTGTAGTGCCCCTGTTCACGGAGGTGGAAGATGGACCGCATCCAGGTCACACAGCTCAAGTCTCCAGCAGGCTTGCAGGGTGATGGCGGCCTCACTGTTGCATCTGAAGTTGGCATTGCAGCAGGCAGCAGCAGAGGTCCTTCCAGCCAGACACGTAGTTCCATAGACGATCGAAGACAGCTAGGCGTGCCGAAGATCTATGTCCATAGCACCCACTCTCATTGGATAGTTGCCACTAACAAATGGACTCAGACTATGGACCAGGCAATCAGCAGTCAGCACTCAGCAGTCAGACATTAGTTAAGACGGGTTCACGTGCACTGTGCAGCGGTGGGGATCGCTGTGACATCATGTGTCCTAGTTTCCCCTCGCTGCCAGCTCTCTTACTGACTTTCGACCTCTGCACCTTCACCTTTCAGAGGCTCTTCTCTAATGGCTTGGCACCTGAATACTTGTTGCATTTCACCTAGCCTACCTTACGACACTTTGTCACTGGTATGGGGATATCCCTTGGCTTTCGTGATCTCATTATGGTTCGCTTGTAGACTGAGGTGCTTGGTCATTGCCCCGTGCCGTGATAGCTTTCGTGTTTTCCGCCACTCGCTCAGCATTTCCCCCTAGATGGCAGTCTACAGGTCATTGACACAGGCGGTTCGGGTGCCAAGAGCTGCCGGGACAGAACTTGGTGAAATTTTTAGTGGCTGTTTGGTATGCTGCCCTGGGGCTTAACAGTATTACGAAAACAAGTTTTAAAGAAAGAAACTGTTGATACGTTCCCATGGATTTGAAAAAAATTCTATCCTTCTGGGGCCGAGATTTTTTTTAACAAATCTAGCTGGGGTGAGGGGAGAAACTGGGATCTGATGCAATATGCACATGCTCGGTTCACTTAATTACTTGACTTCATAAGTTCGTAGAATTTTTTTTAATTCGTGAAAAATGTCAGTAATTTGCTTCTTTAGAAGATATTTTCATAAAATGAGAATTTCGATAGTTAGTTAAACCAAACACATCTAACAAAAGCGCAAAGCTGTTTGAGTCACTTTTTGATGCTTAAAAATTGGTAAAATTGCAAAACTTATTTAAAAGCATGGATGTGCTCTTTGCGAAAGCCATACGCTGAGAAAAAAAAAGATCGTTATATCTCGAAAAATAATTTAAACAGTTCTAGTGGCAAGTATAAGAAGGGGAATGTTGTGAGTTTTTGACATGTATCGGAAAGTGAAAACGTATTGATACTTATAGACAAGCAATCTATAGACCCTTTTAAGCCCTCCAGCTTTCAAGTGCAACCCCTTTCGATCGGAGCTATAGTTTTTTATTTTTTTTACGAAAAACCGTTTCTTTGCAACTGTGTGGACTTTTTGGCCATGTTCGTCATCTTGGATCGAATTTCATGTGAAAGAAACTCTATTTAAAACTTAATTTGCTACACGCTCACATTTTTTGTTTTCAGGTAATAATTTCTTATGTTGCTTCTCCAGAACATTAGGACTGAGATCTAAATTATGGTCCCCATACTCATGTGCGTGCAGAAATTGGGAGAAACAGCTCAGCGCCTTGAAAGAGTTAGGGAAGAATTATTTTCGTCTCTGGATCGTAACTGACATCACACACACGCTACTTATTGACTACTGCCTACGTCAGTACTACACATTCATAGATCGCAACAATGGCACAAAAATTACCGTCTGCTAGCGAAATATCACGGTATGGACGAAGGCAGCACGGTTCCATTCATATCAGTACGTTACCCCGTAAACACTCACGGACGCTATGGTTTTGATTTTATGCGCCAGGAGCTCTGCTGTCCTGTGAGTGACAAGGTGGCCCGCTAACTGTGGTATGCATGTGAATCAGGCCCGCAGGTCACCGGAGGTTGCCCATGTGTACCACAGGCCTTAACTATTAATCAGAAAGTAATTATTATCCCAGATATGCTGAAATACATCCATAGATAACCACATATGGAAAGTCAATATTTTTACTGGAATCCGCATCTGCGCAGACACCTGTACAAGAGGCAGCGTAAAAAGATTCCTGACAGCTTCAGCGCTGCTGCCGGTTTTCAGCTGCGAATCGTTAACACCCACAGGCGAAAACAGTAGCCGCCTACAGAGCTGTGGTGACACTGATGCGTTGCCATAGAGACGTTAACAATATCGCAGTTTTGGCTGAAGTAGGCTCGCGAAGCTAAGGTGCTCCTACCAGACCACAGCAGCTGTCTGGGCTCAACTTACGCCGACTAAACTACAGCGATAAGCCAAAACATTACGACGAGTGCCCACAACGACGACGGTTGCCGCCTGAGGCTTTGCGAGCAAGTGACGCGGTAACAAAAGTGTGTAAATGGAGGAGGTACCGACCGGCCGCCGTGTCATCCTCAGCCCACAGGCGTTACTGGATCCGGATATGGAGGGGCATGTGGTCGGCACACCGCATTCTGGGCAGTATGTCAGTTTCCGAGACCGGAGCCGATACTTCTCAATCAAGTAGCTCCTCACTTTGCCTCACAAGGGCTGAGTGCACCCCGCTTGCCAAAAGCGCTCGGCAGATCGGATTGTCACCCATTCAGCTGCTAGGCGAACCCGACAGCGCTTAACTTCGGTGACCTGACGGGAACCGGTGTTACCACTGCGGCAAGGCCGTCGGCGTCTTTGTCAACTAGCAGAACATTATTACGCAGATCCTATGAACGAGTATCTCTAAAACGGCCGATTAGCCGAATGGTCTAGGGCGCTGCAGTCATGGACTGTAAGGCTGGTCCCGGCGGAAGTTTAAGTCCTCACTCGGGCATGGCTGTGTGTGTTTATCCTTAGGATAATTTAGGTTAAGTAGTGTGTAAGCTTAGGGACTGATGACCTTAGCAGTTAAGTCTCATAAGATTTCACACACATGTGAACATCTAAAACCAGGAAGCTGGCCGAATGTCCAGCATGAGCATCTACGGAAAGAGGTATGACAGTGAAGCTACCACAAGGCGCCAAATGGTTGGAAGCGCGCGATTCTTCACAGAACGTGGGGTTCGGAGGCTTGTCTGCTCCGTAAGTTGGGATGCACGGTGATCTGTGGCATCTCTCCCGAGAGAGCACGATGCTGGTGCAAGCACAAGTGTTTTGGAGCACACCGTTCATGGTACATTGTTGAATAGTCTCCTCAGCAGACCACCCCTACGTGTTCACATGTTGATTCAATGACATCATCAATTACGATTGCAGTGTGCACGGAACGATCGCGATTCGACCGTTGATCAGTAGCAACGTGACGGCTCTTCGGGTGAATTACGTTTTCGCTACACTAGGTCGATGGTCATCTCCACAAATACTGTCACTCAAGTGAACGGCGCCTCGAAACGTGCAACGCGCCACGGACACAGCTGGTGGGAGCAGTATTATGCTATGGCAGACATGCTCCTCCACTTGCATTGGTCCTGTGGTAGTAATAGGAGACACTCTGAAAGCTGTGAACCAACTACATTCGTTAATTCTTGATGTCTTCCCCGTCTTCAGGCAGTTATAATGGTCCATGTCTCAGGGCCAGAACCGTGCTACAGTCGTTTGGTTTTTGTGAACGCACGTTGATGTCTTGGCGACCGAATACGCCTGATGTGAATGCTAAGAAATTCGTCTGGGTCGCTATCGGGTGCCATCGCCGCTTAAGCAAATCAGTGGTTCATTATTTACGAGTATTACATTAACTATGCGTAGACAGCTATGTTACATACCTCCACAAACTTGCCAACACTGTCGGAACCTTGAAACGCAGATTCAGTGATGTATTTCGTTGCAAAGACGGGCAAACAAACTACTACGCTCACCAGCTATAAAGAACTGTGAAAACCCAGCCACTGCACCCCACTGACGTGTTATGTAGGTCACTCGCTCACCTGCCATAGTCGAGACCCCGAGAGGTAAGCTGAGTGCAGGATGGTACGAGCGGCTAAAATCCTCAGCCTTGACCGCGCTGCGCCTAAGATCCATCATCACGCACGGGCAGCAGTTACGCGCGCTCGCACACGTGCGTGTACGGGCTGCGTGTCCACTAGGGGACTATTAAAGGCTGCCGCCAGATTAATGCGGAGCCAGCGCGGTGTTCTCCGCCGGCTGGGAGGCGCCCCCATCCATCAATGCCGGCCGCCGGCAGGTAACTGGTGGGGGGCAGCTGCGGCCAGCTTACAGCTGCGGCTGCCGCCGTAGTCGGCCGTTTGTCGGACCCCCGCAGGCACTGACTGATGCGTGCGCGGTGCCCCGCTCCCAGGGGCTCCGTGCCTACCACTACTGGCACACATAGCGCACCAGCCCACTGCTTCTCGACACGCAGTGTATCAGCGGTAGTCACAAACTAATTACCACATTCCGTACTGCCGCCTCGTGAACAGAACGCGAGCGTACGAAATATCGAATAATCCGCTTGACTCGACTGAAGACCTTCTAGCAATCAAAACAAAGCATACCATTTTCAAAAGAGAGAAATCTTCAGACGTGAAAGTACGAGGGGTGTTTTTTAAGTACCGTTTTGCCACACAGCGGCCGCAGCGCTGCGTTCGGCGTTCTGCGCATGAGCACTCGGTACCTACATCTTTTGTCTGCGTACTGACGCCATTACAGTCTTATTCTTCCTTGTTTACGTTGTGTTTAAGATGCCTCCGATAATCGTGAGTCCCGCCGTAAGACTCCAAAGCAGAGACACAAACAGATGTTTGTCAAAATCAAATCTGAAGACAAACCGTCAGTCTCGTAGGTCCGACTTGTTTTTTGAACCAAGTACCAACGGCCTGTATTTCCTATGAAATAATAATCCAGAATCTTTGAGCTATGAAATGTTTAATTAGGATTATACAGGGTGATTCAAAAAGAATACCACAACTTTAAAAATGTGTATTTAATGAAAGAAACATAATATAACCTTCTGTTATACATCATTACAAAGAGTATTTAAAAAGGTTTTTTTTCACTCAAAAACAAGTTCAGAGATGTTCAATATGGCCCCCTCCAGACACTCGAGCAATATCAACCCGATAATCCAACTCGTTCCACACTCTCTGTAGCATATCAGGCGTAACAGTTTGGATAGCTGCTGTTATTTCTCGTTTCAAATCATCAATGGTGGCTGGGAGAGGTGGCCGAAACACCACATCCTTAACATACCCCCATAAGAAAAAATCGCAGGGGGTAAGATCAGGGCTTCTTGGAGGCCAGTCACGGGTTGCCTGGCGGCCGATCCATCGCCTCGGGTAGTTGACGTTCAGGTAGTTACGGACAGATAAGTGCCAATGTGGTGGCGCTCCATCCTGCTGAAATATGAATTGTTGTGCTTCTTGTTCGAGCTGAGGGAACAACCAGTTCTCTAACATCTCCAGATACTGTAGTCCAGTTACAGTAGCACCTTCGAAGAAAAAGGGACCAAAAACTTTACTGGCTGAAATGGCACAGAAAAGGTTCACCTTAGGCGAGTCAAATTCATACTGAGTTGTTTCCCGCGGATTCTCAGTGCCCCATATACAGACATTGTGACGGTTGACTTTCCCGTTAGTGTGGAAAGTTGCTTCATCACTAAACACAATCTTTGAAACGAAAGATTCATCTGTTTCCATTTGAGCAAGGATAAAATCACAGAAATCGATTCTTTTAATCTTATCAGCTGCAGACATTGCTTGAACCAATTTCAGACGATTCGGTTTCATAACTAACCTTTTTCGTAGGACTCTCCATACAGTTGATTGTGGAATTTGCAGCTCTCTGCTAGCTCTGCGAGTCGATTTTCCTGGGCTGCGAACAAATGCTTGCTGGATGCGTGCTACATTTTCATCACTCGTTCTCGGCCGTCCAGAACTTTTCCCTTTGCACAAACACCCATTCTCTGTAAACTGTTTATACCAACGTTTAATACACCACCTATCAGGAGGTTTAACACCATACTTAGTTCGAAATGCACGCTGAACAACTGTCGTCGATTCACTTCTGCCGTGCTCAATAACACAAAAAGCCTTCTGTCTTCTGTTGAGCGGTCGCCATCTTAGCATCAACTGACGCTGACGCCTAGTCAACAGCGCCTCAAGCGAACAAATGTCAACTAAATAAAACTTTATAGCTCCCTTAATTCGCCGACAGATAGTGCTTAGCTCTGCCTTTTGTCGTTGCAGATTTTTAAATTCCTAAAGTTGTGGTATTCTTTTTGAATCACCCTGTATTTATTATTACTGTTAATTCACAAAACGTGCGTATATAGCAAAGGTGGTCACAATAAGACTTGTGAGCCACATGCAGCTATTGCAACAGTATAGTGGGGTTCTTAAAATCAAGCGTAACAATAGAAAAAAATAAATAAAAAAATATAATAAAATTATAAGCACTTATATAAAGCCATGCCCAATCGTGAGGTCTCCACAGTACATCGATGTTGTCGCCAGTGGTCGGCGGAAGGTGCACGTGCCCGTCGACCTGGGACAGGACCGCAGCGACGCACGGATGCAACAGTAGGATGCGTAGGATCCTACGCAGTGCCGTAGGGAACCGCACCGCCACTTCCCAGCAAATTAGGGACACTGTTGCTCCTGGGGTATCGGCGAGGACCATTCGCAACCGTCTCCATGAAGCTGGGCTACGGTCCCGCACACCGTTAGGCCGTCTTCCGCTCACGCCCCAACATCGTGCAGCCCGCCTCCAGTGGTGTCGCGACAGGCGTGAATGGAGGGACGAATGGAGAGACGTATCGTCTTCAGCGATGAGAGTCGCTTCTGCCTTGGTGCCAATGATAGTCGTAAGCGTGTTTGGCGCCGTGCAGGTGAGCGCCACAATCAGGACTGCATACGACCGAGGCACACAGGGCCAACACCCGGCATCATGGTGTGGGGAGCGATCTCCTACACTGGCCGTACACCTCTGGTGATCGTCGAGGGGACACTGAATAGTGCACGGTACATCCAAACCGTCATCGAACCCATCGTTCTACCATTCCTAGACCGGCAAGGGAACTTGCTGTTCCAACAGGACAATGCACGTCCGCATGTATCCCGTGCCACACAACGTGCTCTAGAAGGTGTAAGTCAACTACCCTGGCCAGCAAGATCTCCGGATCTGTCCCCCATTGAGCATGTTTCGGACTGGATGAAGCGTCGTCTCACGCGGTGTGCACGTCCAGCATGAACGCTGGTCCAACTGAGGCGCCAGGTGGAAATGGCATGGCAAGCCGTTCTACAGGACTACATCCAGCATCTCTACGATCGTCTCCATGGGAGAATAGCAGCCTGCATTGCTGCGAAAGGTGGATATACACTGTACTAGTGCCGACATTGTGCATGCTCTGTTGGCTGTGTCTATGTGCCTGTGGTTCTGTCAGTGTGATCATGTGATGTATCTGACTCCAGGAATGTGTCAATAAAGTTTCCCTTCCTGGGACAATGAATTCACGGTGTTATTATTTCAATTTCCAGGAGTGTAGATAGTAAACTGGCTTGGAAAGCCCATATTCAGGATCTTGATCAAAGACTTAATGCTGCCATTTTTACTATTCGCACGGCATCTCAAGTGATCGTTCGAGACTAAAATTAGGCCACTTTGCTAATTTTCATTTGCTTATGTCGAATAGTATTATATTTTGGGGTAACTCTTCCCATTCTAAAAGAATATTTTTGGCTCAGAAACAGGCGGTTATGGCAATATGTGGTGTTAGTTCGTGAACCTCTTGTCAACCCCTTTTCACCAGTCTGGGTATTTTGACATTGGCCTCTCAATATATATATTCTTTACTGTTATTTCTTGTTAAAAATATGAGCTTATCGCCAAAAATGAGCAGCTGTCACTCAGTTAATACTTGTCAGAAATCTAACCTGCATCTGGATCGGATTCCCTTAACTCCTGTGCAAAAAAGTGTGCATTATACAGCTGCATTCATTTTCAATAAGCTACCAAAAGAATTTTAAAACTTTGCAGTAATCCATGGGCTTTCAAAACGGAATTTTTATCTGTTATTACTTTTATTTTGTAATTTCGTGTACTGACAAGTTGCATGACCTTGGAGATTTGCTCCTCAGTTTGGTCCAACGAAACTTCACATGTAAATAAATAAATAAATGTGTTGGGCAGTGTCTCTAGTTCGCCCGTCGATCTCTCCACATCAGTATTTTCAGTTTTCAGCACACGGTGAACACATAAAGATGCCACACAATAGTGTCTCCCGCCGAGTATGGATGCTCGCTCGACGTTACGCCTGAATTCATGCAAAACGACGTAACAAACTTGCCGTGCACTTCTTTCCTCATGACGGCACACTGCAGGGGCAGTGAGGACACCCCTGCAGCGTTTTTGATGAGAAGTGTTTGATCATCCACCATACAGCTCGGACTTCGCTCCCCCTGTACTTTATTTCTTCACATGAAACACTGGCTGCGAAGACAACATTTTAGTACAGGCCAGCTTAGAGAACTGGCGGATAGCACAGGCGGTTGCCCTCTGTAACGAGGGAATTGAGAAGCTGGTACAACGCTACCACAAATGTCTCAAGTCTGAGCGGTGACTGTTGGGAAGTAACTGGAAAGTGTAGCTAGCTGTTCAAATCAGACATTTTTGTTTTTCGCTGTGGTTTCCATTTCACGATCGATCGGACCTTACTTTCCGAATAGTTCTCATACTAGCGGAATTCACAAGGTTTCAATAATCACCTTCAGCACCGCCACCTATTTAAGGAGATGCAAGTGTACGAAATACAGGACCAGCTGTGTGACTCGACTGAAGAGCTTCTAGTAAACGAAACACAGCACGTTAATCTCAACGAAGAGAAATCTTCAGAGATAAGACAACTTCAGTCATATCCTAATGAAGTGGTATTGGAATACTATTTTTCACTATGTAAGGTGTTTCAAAAGGCGGTAAGTGGAAGATCTCGTCATTGGGAATAGCTATTGCTAGAGACAAAATGTTCGTTGTCGTTTCCCGGTGACTCCAAGTGTCGTTTTATCGAATTCATCAGGCCTGGGACTGTCAGATATCACCCAAATAGCAGTGTCTATTAGCCAGGTGTGCTCTATCTGCGTGCTACCTACGCCAGTATATAACCAGAGTGATTTTTACCAAGGAAACGTTAAAAATAAAACCATAACCTATGTATAAAATGGACAAATCATGTAATATTTCATGACACCCACTGAAGATGCCTTGTAAAAGAGGCGTCTTAGTGCATAAATAAAAATAAAAATTTCTATGTGCTGCATGCAAAAAAGGCGTTTTCTTCGAAACAACTGCAATTTATATACAGGTGCTGCGACAATGGCCACTACAAGAAAAGTGTCTCTAAAGAAAGAAAGGTATTTTAGAAGTTCGGCCTACCGCTTTTAAAACAGCTCAGAAACATAAATTATGAACAACATACGTTGTATATTAATGCCGCGAAGTGTATACACCCCAACGCATCTCAGGAACTTAATTGTAAATATACTCTGACGGAAAAAATGGTAACACCAGAAAATGATTAATGTTGAGTATGAAATTTCGGCAATACACTTGTCTGAGTAACATATTTAAGTGGTTAACTTTGTAAGCGTACAGGTTAATGTACTCACGAGAGAAGTCATTGCAAATGTGAAATCCTGTAGCATTAGTAACCGCTGTAACCGCCAGAATGTTGAATGCCAGAATGTAAAATTACATGCATTGTATTGGACAGATGTCTGATGTCAGTTTGTGGGATGGAGTTCCATACCTGTTGCACTTGGTCGCTGAATACAGGGACGGTTAATGCCATTTGTGGATGGCGGTGGACTTGTCCCGTATGTGCTTGATTGGAGACAGATCTGGCGATCAAGAAGGCCAAGGCTACATATAAACACTCTGTAGAGCATGTTGGGTTACAACAGTGGTATGTAGAACAGAGTTATCCTGTTGGGAAACATCCCCTGGATTGCTGTTCATGAATGGGAGCACAACATTTCGAATCACAAGACTGACGTACAGTTTTGCAGTCAGGTTGCGTGGGAGAACCACGAGAGTGCTCCCGCTGTCATACCAAATCGCACCAGAGACCATAACTCCAGGTTAGGTTAGGTTAGGTTAGGTTAGGTGGCTCGCAGCAGACAGGTTGGATGCAGGCCTTCAACTGACCTCCCTCTAACCAACAGGTGCCGGCCGCTATGGCCGAGCGGCTCTAGCGCTTCCGTACGGAATCGCGCTGCTGCTACAGTCGCAGGTTGGAATCCTGCCTCCGGCATGGATGTGTGTGATGTCCTTAGGTTGGTTAGGTTTAAGTAGTTCTAAGTCTAGGGGACTGATGACCTGAGATGTTAAGTCCCATAGTGCTTGGAGCCATTTGATTTAACCAATACGTGACCGTGACTGACACCGAGGTAGAACCAGCTG
The DNA here is from genome assembly GCF_023897955.1 of Schistocerca gregaria. Classification (NCBI taxonomy): domain Eukaryota; kingdom Metazoa; phylum Arthropoda; class Insecta; order Orthoptera; family Acrididae; genus Schistocerca; species Schistocerca gregaria. The sequence continues at coordinate 336,703,429 of NC_064926.1, read as the reverse complement.
TCGTCAAAAAACATGACAGATCTACACCTACCCTCCAATGAGCTCTCGCTTGACACCTCTGAAGTCGCAAATGGCGGTGGTTTGGGGTCACTACAACGCGAGCTTTAGGGCGCCTGGCTCGGAACTATCCTAGAAGTAACCGATTTGTGACAATTCGTTATGTCACCGTGATGCCAACTGCTGCTGAAATCGATGTTGCAGGTGCACGATGCGCCGAAGCCATACGCCAAACATGATGGTCTTCCGTTTCAGAAGTGACACGCAGCTGGCCAGAGCACGGTCTTCTTTCGGCTGCACATCCCAGTGACTATTGCTGCCAGCGATGACTTAACAATGGCTACATTCTGTCAAGTCTTTCTGCAATATCACGGAAGGAACAGCCAGCTTCTCTTCGCTCTGTTATACGACCTCATTCAAATTCAGTGAGGTGTCGATAACGGCATCTCTGTCACCTTAAACGAACTCCTGACGAACATCAACTCTTTATGTCCAACTTCAAAGGTAAGTAAGAACTTTTGTTTGAAGCAAATCTGATTTTCATCCTCTTAGTGGCGTTAATAGCGCCGCTCTTATGCGACTGGTCCGAAATTTCAGCAAACATCAACTTTCAGACTCAAAAACACAGCTACCAACTTTCGTTTATTCTCGGCCATAATATCTATGTTTCTGAACCGTGACTGTGTGGGGTAATTATTTGTAATTTCTGCTACCAGTCACTTTTTTATGTTCTATTTTATCTTTAATCTAACATAATACAAAGGGTTTCGAGCATATTCTGTTCATCTTCAGGCGTTTATACATACAGAGAAGTGTTACTTAAAAATGAACCGTCTTAAACTAGATTAATCTAGAACTCTTTGTCCATTGTATGTTACTGTAGCGGCTCTGTGGCATTTGTGGGGGAGGAGGGGGCAGTGGATGGCCAGAAATCGAAGTCAGTGATGTCTTTTGCTGGTTTTCTTCCTTGTGGTTGACTATGTATGATATCATAGCCTGTATAGGATGCAGATAGTTCTGCATCAGTTGTGTGCTACGAAAATAGCGTGAAAGGCTTTTGTCTGACAGTTGAGCACTTACGATTTCATCACCTTGCAGCTTTACTTGCATCACTGGTATAATGGCGGAGCTGTTGATTAACATTACACTATTGCATATTGTATTATGTGACTGATTTCCAACGTAATTCACTGCACAAACTGCTTCGACATACATGTGCACTATACACGTAACACAAGATGGCGGACTTGTCACATGTGAGTCAGTATCGATTATCGAGGTTTTGTTTCGATATTCTTGGTATTGACAGATTGGTAGTCATTTATTTACCTTGACAGACTTTCACACGCTATCGCTCGAGGTTCTCCGCCACGATATCGCTTGGGTTTCCGCACCCAGGAGTTGTAAGGACTGCAGGGCTGGCTTTCTGTGTGTTTGCACTGTCCGGTCTGCGTGGCGGGGTTCGTTTCACCTTACTTCAGCTGTTGTTTATATTTTCTGCGTGATTCCGTTTTGGCCGGAGTGTAGGTGTCGAGTTTTCTGCTGGTGTGTACCCGGTCGTCGCCCCTGTTTTCCCGCCCGGGGGGCAGCCGTATCTGTTAGTGGGAATTATTTGGCAGTGTGTGTTTTGCGTGGACCCGGTGTGTTCACGCACCCTGATCCTCAGTTGAAATTACTGTGTTCAGGCTGGCTCAGTTGCTGCAGGGTGTGTTACTGGGTTTTCTGGCTTGCTCGGGACTGCGCGCGCCTGTTCCGTTTCGTGATGTGGCAGCAGTCTGATATTTTTGTGTGTGCTTGTTAAGTTTCTAGCAATTGCTTTTAGCCTTGGGCTTACTCATTTTTATTTAAACTGCTTGGCACTGCCATTTGCTTGTTCTTTTACTCTTATTTATTTGTTGTGCCAGTTAGCTCTAAGATGCTGTCAGACCTTTGTATCTGTCAACCTTATTTTGGTTACTAGCGCTCAGGTGCAATATTGCCGGGCCTATCCCGGAATTTTTAGTTAATTGAGATCCTTTTATACTGTATTTTTAGTAGTGGGTTTGGCAAGTGCACTTGCGTATGGTATTTATTATGTTCCCCCGCCCCCCTCTTCCTCCTTCGTGTAAACTGATTTTGGTAAGATTGCTAGGTGGCCTGTGTTCTTTTATTACCTATGGAAGTTTGCGCGCTGCCGCAGTCGTAACATGTTTTAACCGGCAAGCAGCCCATGTTGGCTAGAGTTTGAATGTGGTTTGCGCTGTTGAAATCAGCAAACTTTCTGTAAGGAAGCAAATGTAGGACTTTGCTGTACATATATTTATTATATGAGTTAGTTATGTACGTGTTGTTGTGTTAAGAGTTTTACGGCATTTTTAATTGAGATACCTTTTGGAAATTTTATCATTCATTTAAAGAAGGTATAGGAAGGAGATCCTCTGACTGAAAATTTAATTGTAAATTATACATTTGTTCTTCACATTACAAAATTTAACTGTATTAGGTGAAAGTATGTAGTTTAATGCACAGTGATTTTTTGTTAATGTATCAAAGTATAAACGGTTTTGTTTGGCAGTTATTCAAACGACACATACAAGTTTCTCTGTTCACCTGTGGCATATAACATTTTTATTACCTGATATTGTAAGCAGCTTGATTTGTTTGTGTCACTGTAATTTGTAAGCCACAGTGTAACTTATTACAATTAATTAATTGTTTTGGGGAAATAGACCTTGAGTTGTATGTCCCCTTTTCATTAACCGAACCTGATCCAAATCATCCTCTCACATGCATGGTACAAGGTCCGAAGTATATGTGTGGAGGATCAAGAGTGTGAGGAAAATGTTCATACATTCGTTTCCAAGCTGTAGCCTCGAACCCAGAATGTAATGTGTTACAGCTATTACTTGAAATAAAAACATATAATTGCTAGTGGTTCATGGTGTGGGTTCCTGTAGTCATGTCCTAGTTCATGAACCACGAGCAACATATGAGTGGCCAAGTAAGTGGTCTCGACAGGCGGGATACCAGTTACTTTGGAATAAGGGTGGGCATCTCGGACATATTCTGAGTCGTGGTCACCTTTGTGCTCATACGGCAAAGACTACCAAATCCACCGGTCAGTCCCTCAACCGTTAGGAGTAAAACTCAATGGGACTCGGGGCAAGTAAGGCTAGCAACCTGCTTCCCCGATACTTCAAATATGATGCTGGCAACAATCAGAGCAAAACGCCTCGGACCTTTGGAGGTGACGGAGTCCCACCTCTAAATGACAAACCAGGGACTCCTAAGACACGACTTGGCAAACAAATGGTAATGAGATGGGGAGCTATTAATATCAATGGGGGCTACCCTGGGAAGAAGGTAGAGCTGGCAGAGGCTGCAAGTAAGATGGGGCTGGACGTTTTAGCTGTTAGTGACTTTCGGGTAAGGCGTGAGAAAGAATAGGAAGTGGGAGAATACAAGATCTACCAGTTAGGAGTCAAAGCAGGAATAGCACAATGGGGTGTAGGGCTTTACATCAGGAAAGAAATGGAACCCAGCGTAGTTGCAGTAAGGTATGTAAACGAACGACTGATGTGGATAGATTGGACAGTGTCTAGCAAGACAATTAGGATTGTGTCAGCATATTCGCATTGTGAAGGGACAGATCAAGATAAGATAGATAGTTTTTATGAGGCACTCAGTGATGTAGTTTTGGTTATTGTTACAAGACCAGACCAGTCAATCATCCAGTCTGTTGCCCTTGCAACTACTGAAAAGGCCGCTGTCCCTCGTCAGGAACCACACGTAATGACTAATTTATTATCAGTAGTTCCTTGGTTCATGTGAGTTTGTAATACTTCACTGATTACTGTTTTGTGAATGCCGGTCTAGAACCATCCACTGATGTCGGTAAACGGAGCTTATCTGAGCACTAGTGTCCGGCCGAGGCTGGCAGGAGTGGTGCTTGTATTCAGTACTTGCAAATGTCGCTCCTGGAGCGGCGCGGTACTTGTCAGCGGGTTACTGGCTGACGTTACCTCCCCTCCTTTTTTGCTCTTGCGATCTTCGTCTTCGTTCCGGCATTAATGATTACGCCAGAACATTTCATAGCTGAAAAACAATTGAACTTTTATGTTAGTACCCATCAGAAAATTTCATTTTACCCCTTAGGGAGCAATTACCACCAGGTACTCACTTTACTGGTTTAGTGAAGCCATTTTTTTTAATTATAAAGTTTTATAAGAAAACTGTGTTATCTGGCAAAGAAGGCGGAAGACGAAAGCTTTTTTCTCTGTGAGAAGTATACGAGCTTTAAAGGTAACAGTGATTACTGTTGCAGGAGATACATCCGTAAGCACTTCTGAAAACACCCACTAGGAATTGAGTTGTCTGAATAGACTGTCGACATGAGTCAACGTAAATAATAACATTCTTTGTTCTAATGACACATACCCCAACCACTCCACACTCATACGCTCTAAGCGTCCTCTCCCGGCGTAATTATCATAGACTCCCTCTCCCTGACAATAAAATCGGCGTTGAAAACTTGTCCCTCCTGTCAGGCTTAACCCGCCCACTCCCACATTCCCACTTCCACTCCCCCCTCCCCCTTCCCCCCTCCCCCTTCCCCCCTCCACCGTTTCTCACCGTCTCTCCGATTTCAGTGCTCCATTCCAACCCATCCATCCATTTCTTTCCTCCTCTTCACTTTGACTAGACCTCCATCCTAGCAATTCCGAATTTATACATGCTGAGCAAAATAAAACTGCCTCGGAAAATATTTGTAATACTGATAATGAACTGACCATGTTAGTGAAAAGAAGAGCTACCCATTAGAAGGAAGCTGGAAACCGTTTCGAAAAAAGAAAGGAAAAAGATAATATTATCTTTCCGAGAGCCGTCGATGTCGCTAGAGAGGCAGCACACACTCGACTTTCTTTAAGGCTTCGGAAGGAAATCAGCCTTGAACTTTTATAGGGACCATCCCGCCATTTGCCTCGAGTGGTTTATGGAAACAACGGAAAATCAAAATAACAGCCACAGGAATGAGAGTGCGGTCTGCTAACCACTGCACTACCTCGCTCTGTCGGTTACTTCGGTCCACGAATCAGTTGCTGTCATGTGTTTGCGAATGTCTATCTCCCACATGTTCTGTCTCGACTAGTCCAGTATATCATTAGGTTTGAATGAATGAGTGGAGCAGATGTGTTTAGCGACCAGTTGAATGCAACACAAAACGTTGCTCGTGAGAAAGCAGCGCATGTCCATTGCAGAGAGTACCAGGGAAGCTTAGTTCGTAGAAAACGTGGGTGCAACTGTTTACTCAAGAGTTTAATAGTAAAATTATTTCGGCGAAACCTCCAGAAAGTCTGCAAAGCAAAACTTTGTCGCCAAACGGAGCAAAACGGATTGTGTAACGAGTATGAACCGTTATGAAACTTCGTGGCAAGTTAAAACTGTATGCCGGAACGGACACTAACATGGGACCTCTGCTTTTTGCGGGCAAGTGCTGTACCAACTAAGCTACTCGGCCCTGACTCACAACACGTCCTCATAGCTTTACTTCCGGCAGTACCGTATCTCCTACATTCCAAACTTCGCAGAATTCTTCCTAGGAAACTAGCGGGAATAGCACTGCTAAAGGAACACTGGAGAGACGTGGCTTAACCACAGACTTTGGCGTCGTTTCCAGAATGAATTTTCACTCTGCAGCGGTGCGCACTGATACGAAATTTCCTGGCATATTAAAACTCTGTGCCCGACCGGGATTCAGACCTGGGAGCTTTGTTTCCGCCTATAAGTGCTCCATAAACTGATCTAATCACCCAGGCCTCACGTCTCATTCTCAATGCTTTATATCTGCCAGAACTTCATCTTCGCCCTTTCAGACTTCACACAAGTTCTCCTGACAAACTTGTGGGGCCAGCACCCCTGAAGAAGGATACTGCGGAGATATGGCTTAGAAATAGCCAATGTTCCTTTAACTACAAAGGTCTCTGTTCCCGTCCCTCTACGCGTAATGTAAGATGGCTGGTAGGAAAACACAGGACGCGGGTAACAGACCGCTAGGAAGGGGACAGGTCACAGTTTTAATCAGCCAGTAAGTTTTCTACTGGTGCACACTCCGCTACAAAGTGAAAATTCATTGTGGAAGCAGCCCTCATTTTCACTAACAAAGGTCATTTCCGTGTCCGTTTTTCTCTGTAGTATTTTAAATGTCATAAATGAAAAGCATCCATTTGTGTATTTTAAAACAACTACATAGATCTTACCGTTTTAAAAATTTTATCCCATATATGTAGTTTTTAAACTCTTTCGTCTGACGAGTGGAATGCTGTTCTGCTGCCATCCCGCCCTCGCCCACTGGAATGAGGGAACAAATAAAATAAAATGAAAAAAGAACTTTAAAGATGGCTGAAATATTAGTAATAGGTAAAGAGTAGTTTCTTCAGAATCCAGTAACTTTATGGATCAAACTTAAATATGCTTTGTGTACGCGTCCTTCCTTGACCGCATAGAGGCCAAACGAAAAACTTCTCCTATCGGTGCACTAAGAGTGTGTATATGTTCCTGTTTATTTAAAAGACTCTGAAAATTGGTGTACCATCTGCCCCTTTCTACCTGCTTCAGCACATTTAATACTTTCCCAAACATTTTGGCGTGCAAACATATTCATGCCCTTTCTAACATGCTGAAACGTCCCCTTAGAAAAATTTATGAATTACTGTGCTGATAAACCTTTTACATTATTTGATTTTCAAACAGCTGAGCAAGACTCAACGTACTCAGACATTTCGCTCTTTACCTATTCTGATCAACACTAAACTGAGACACAATATTTTTAGCGCAACGCAATCTGACTTTCAATAATACCTACAAAAGAATGGTCCTGGCTAACATTAACCTATACCTTTTACAAATCACTTACCTCACAAAAATCTTCGTTACTCGAACTACTGCAATACAGCGAGCGCCACTACTGCCAGCTAAATAAAAGATTAAAACTACTTAAGGCACTAACTACTGATAGGCATAGTTAGCAAATGAAAGATTTTGATAGAGAGCAAACAATGTATTTACCTTAATAGTGTTCAAAAGTCATAATACATATATCAGTTCATTACATCCAGTCTTACAAATTTATTGTCTCTGATGGACACACGTCCAGATCATCCGCTCTCAAAACTCCGCTATCTCACTCCCCACATCCACCACTGCTGGCGGCTCACCTCCAACTATGCAACGCTACGCGCTGTTAACAGCCAACTGCCCATCCCCACATCCACCACTGCTGGCGGCTCACCTCCAACTGTGCAAAGCTACGCGCTGTTAACAGCCAACTACCCAACACTACATTAGCGAATATGACAACAATGCCAACCAGCCACAGACTGCACACAGCACAGCCAGTGATTTTCATGCAGAGCGCTACGTGGCGTTACCAATATAAAAACCTAAACAGTTCACTTACAATGCAACACACTTCTCATTCCCAAAGGCTCCTCTAACTATAACTTACCTGTTAGTCCACTGTAAGTCGCTCATACCCTCATCCACTCCCACTTGTCCTTTGTCACTCACACATTCAGCCCAATTCACTATCATCATCTGTTGGTGTCTCACAGCCACAGTCTCCTTCGTTCTGCCCTATCACTACTGTCTTCTTTCACTGTCGCTATCCCCCTCTTGCTCTGCCTCACTGCTTCTTATTCATTTCTTCCGACTGCTGCTGTCTCTTGTCACTGTCAATATCTATCTCTTTCTCGTTGTCATAGTTGTAGACTCCGTCTTGTTTTATCCCTCTCCCACGGGCACTGTCTCCTTTCCTAGCATGTTCTGTCACTGTCAACTATGTTCCATTTCCATTATGTCGCTCTCCTTCTTTCACAATGCCATTATCTGGTTCACTCTTTCTATACCATAATCACTGTCGACTGTTTTTCAGTATTTACTACCTCTTCGTCTCTTTGCTACAGCCACTGTCACCTTCTCTCTCTGCATAAAATGGCGCGAATATGACCGCGTTCCAAAATTTTTGGAAAATTTTTAATGGTGCTGAGAGAGGTAGAATAAGGCAGCTGGCACCCCACTTTCCAGTCACTGTCTTAGCAGGAGTATATTCCCTTCTTTTGTGCTGGGACAGGAACATTGGCCGGCCGGTGTGGCCGTGCGGTTCTAGGCGCTTCAGTCTGGAACCGCGCTACCGCTACGGTCGCAGGTTCGAATCCTGCCTCGGGCATGGATGTGTGTGATGTCCTTAGGTTAGTTAGGTTTAAGCAGTTTTAAGCTCTAGGGGACTGATGACCACAGATGTAAAGTCCCATAGTGCTCAGAGCCATTTGAACCAATTTGAACAGTAACATTTTCCCACTAGTTCCCTTCCCAGCTGTAGCACGTCGCGTAGGTCACATGAAATGAAAAGCATTAGTTAGTCAAATTTAGATAGTTTGTGTATGTGAAACTGAAATAACGCTAAACTAATTTCCCACCTCAGATCAGATTTTACGTACAAGAAAAAGTGAGCATGGGCTTCAGTACTACAACCGAACCAAACGATAATGGAGACACTTTACAGCGTAGTTCTTCGCGCTATTTCACTTTATGAGCGACGTTTTCGCATCACACCTCACGGTACGTACGTATTTGATGTATACAAGTAGGATAATTTGGAACCTCTGAATCTCTACACGGATGAAGATATGAAAAAAATTTCAAATTTGTTCGTGACCGGGAACCTAGGAATACATCGTAAAAATCACATCCGTTTGCAGTGAATAGCCGTCTCAGAATCAGCAGTTGGATTTTGGAACCCAAAACACATGTTTCTGGAATGTTTCTTGATAACGATGAAGATTTTTTTAAACAGGGAGATTGCTGTTCTAGAAAAATGCCCAGAGAATTTGCACTATGTGATCAAAAGTATTTGCACACCTGGCTGATAATGACTTACAAGTTCGTGACGTCCTCCATTGGTAATGGTGGAATTCAGTATAGTGTTGGCCCACCCTTAGCCTGGATGACAGCTTCCACTCTTGCAGGCATACGTTCAATCAGGTGCTGGAAGTTTTGTTGGGGAATAGCAGCCCATTCTTCATGGAGTGCTGCACTGAGGAGATGAATCATCGTCGGCCGGTGAGGTCAGGCACGAAGTCGGTGTTGCAAAAGATCCCAAGGGTGTTCTACAGCATTAAGGTCATGGCTCTGTGCAGGCCAGTCAATTACAGGGATGTTATTGTCGTGTAACAACTCCGACACAGGCCATGTTTTACGAACAGGTGCTCGATCGTGTTGAAAAATGCAACCGCCATACCCGGATTCCTCTTCTACAGTGGGAAGCAAGAAGGTGCTTAAAACATCAGTGTAGGTCTGTGCTATGATAGTGTCACGAAAAACAACAAGGGGTGCAAGACCCCTCCATGAAAAACTCGACTACACCATAACACCACCGCCTCCGAATTTTACTGTTGACAATGCGCAAGGTGGCAGATGACTTCCACAGGGCATTAGCCATACCCACACCCTGCTTTCTGATCGGCACACTGTGTACCGAAATTCGTCACTCCACACAACGTTTTTCCACTTTTCAGTCGGCCAGTGATTACGCTCCTTACACCAAGCGAGGCGTCGTTTGTCATTTACCGGCGTGGTCTATGACTTATGAGCAGCCGCTCGACCATCAAATGTCTTCTCATCTCCCACCTAACTGTCACAGTACTTGCAGTTGGTCCTGATGCAGTTTGGAATTGCTGCGTGATGGTCTGGATAGATGTCTGCCTATTACACATTACGACCCTCTTCAACCGGTTGCGGTCTCTGTCAGTCGACAGACGAGGTCGGCCTGTACGCTTTTGTGCTGTACGTGTCTCTTCACATTTCCACTTCAGTATCACATCGGATACAGTGGACCTACTGATGTTTAGGAGTGTGGAAATCTCGCGGACAGACGTATAACACAAGTGACACGCAATCTCCTGACCACGTTCGAAGTCCTTCCACTGAGCACCCCATTCTGCTCTCTTAAGATATCTAATGACTACTGAGGTCGCTGGCAGTAGGTGGCAGCACAATGCACCTAATATGAAAAACGTATGTATTGGGGGTTTTCCGGATACTTTTGATCACATAGTGGACCTTTAAAATTTGAGCGATTTGTTGTGGTTATGTATTATTTATATTTCGACTCATACAGGACTTTGCGCGTAGAAATACGGTAACTTTGAACCTCTGTATCTTGGAAATGGGTAAAGGTATCAAGAAAATTTTCAAGGCTGTTCAAGACCGGGATGTTGCTAATATATCGTGAAAATTTCAGCTATTTGCTTTCATAGGCGCCATGGAATAGTCGGCTGGATCTTGGTTCGCTGGTGACGGCCAAAATACAGTAAAAGACCTTTTTTGTGAGTTATGAAGGACGGTGCCTCCATCAGTAACATCAAGCCCACCGTAGCCCACGTCAAATGCGAAAAGAACTAACTGATTTGGTTATTTTGCCTAAAAGGTAGGACGTGTGTAATGCTAATCCTTAGACCCTGTACTGTCGGACAGTGACACTAAGACGACCCATCTGTTTGGCATACAAATGGCCCCTAGACGAAGAGCTATTCAAAACACAGCACCAATGGAACCCGAGGTAAGGGCACTGGAAAATCCTGTCCTTATGTGCACCGTTTTGGAACATATAAGGAACGCATGCTGTCGCGTGCATACCGATAAAATTGCAATAAGCGTTGCCATGTTTAGGTGCATGTATTTTTGAAGAAAAAATACTTAGTGTAGCGATGGTCCTTAATGCTTTGTTACAGAATGCTGAGCACGTCTGTCATGTCCACATGTGACAATGATGCACCACAATACTCACGCAACATCCAGCCTCGTACGAAATGCGCTTTCAGAGACGGCGCCCGTGGAACACTAATATGCTGCGACAAAGGCAGCCGTAATTTGGCGGTCGGCGTGTCAGGAGCGACCGTAACACGGCCCCGGGCGGCCTAAGCGGCCGGTAATTTCATCATTAAGCCGTGCCCTGGGCCCCGCCGATTACTTACCGAAAATACACGAGCCGTCCGATGGAATCGTTGTAATGACGGTCTCCTGTATTTGAACCGGTAATTGCGGAGACATGATTACTCGCGCCGGCGGGACGTCGCGGCGGCAGTCGGCCGCTGGTGGCGCTCCATTAGCGGAAATTGCAGCCTTTGCAAACAGGACGCCGCTTTATATAATTCTTACAGTCACAACACTCACGTTATGAAGCATCGGTCTCGGTGTATAACTTTGATTGCCTACCGATAAAATTGACAACGGGGCGGATTCTTTACGGCGTCGGATAATCTTCTCGACAGGCGTGAAATGGGGTAGAGGTCCGGATCGTAATATCTTGCTCGGTACCTTCTTGTTGGGTTCTGTTCCTGTGCAGTGTTGTGTCGAGTCTCGTTTCGGCGTTGTAGGTCTAGCCGAACAGGAAGAGTGCTAATTCTGGGAATATCGAAAGTTGTTCTACAGCGTCAGGCTATAACGGACATTTCATCACCGCCATTGGCCAGAAATTTTAATGATTGGTTCGAACAATTATTGACTGTTACACTGTGTTGTTTCTTTTTTTCTCTAGTCTGCATGTGTTCATTATAGCTTGATAAGATTTTAAATATCAGTAAAGTAAATATCGTGTAGATACTAAGATGGTATCTGTTCATTCGGAAATGTCCGAAAGAACAGATACCATAAGGCACAAACAGTGCCCGAACTCTTGCGGGAATCGGCAACGCGCCGCGAGTAATGAGTATAATGAGCGGGGGCACTACGAATGTAGTGCGGGACAATACGTTGAGAATGTGGGTTTCGCGGGAGGCGTGCCAGAGATAAATCCCTGCAATCGCGCTATCCTCTGTGTCCTCGGTGGCTCAGATGGGTAGAGTGTCTGCCATGTAAGCAGAAGATCCCGGGTTCGAGTACCCGTCGGGGCACACATTTTCATCTGTCCCCGTTGACGTATGCCAACGCCTGTAAGCAGCTGAGGGCGTTCATTTCATTGTAAATATCGTGTGACTAGGGCCTCCCGTCGGGTAGACCATTCGCCGGGTGCAAGCCTGTCCATTTCCCGCCACTTCGGCAACTTGCACGTCGATGGGGTTGAAATGGTGATGATCAGGCAACACCTAGTCCCCGAGCGGAGAAAATGTCTGACCCAGCCGAGAATCGAACCCGGGCCCTTACAATTGACATTCTGTCGCACTGAACACTCAGGTACCGGTGGGCGGACTAAATATCAGTAACGTAACATAAGTTTCTTTTTATTCCCCACTACAATACTAATTTCAAGCTAGAAAAATGAATATCAGACTGTCAATAAAATTCTTTTGGGTATGTGACCACATTGTGACTGAGCAAATTTCTCTAACATCTCGGGCACTGTTGTAAACAGCCTTCCTCAGGGTGCTTTTTTGCTGATTATTACACACTGACAATGCGCTCATATACCGAGAAGAATTTTATTGACTGTGACAACGGCCACGGAAGCTTACGCCTACAAGAGAAGGTCGATAAGTGGGAAAAAGATCATTGTACTAATAACTAGGTGAGCTCCGCCATGTTACAAGTTGTGAAACTGTTATTTATGCCAATCTTCTATTAGTCCATTTCCTCCTTCCCGCTCTATCTCCTTCCCCCCCTCCCCTCCCCTACTCGGCTTCTTCTGCCCACCTCCTCCACCGTCTCTCTGACGATCTCCTCCCCCCCACTCTCTCTCTTCTCGTCTCCCTCTCCCTCTCCCTCTCCCTGTCCATCTCCTACTCCCCGCCTCTCTATCTTCTCCTCGCTCCTCTCTCTATCCATCTCCTCCTCCTTCCTTTGACTGCCAATAACCTCTTCTGCTTCCCTCTTGATTTCCTGCTCTTCCCGTTCTCTTTCCGTTTCCTCCTCCACTGCTCTCTGTTCATCTCCTCCTCCTCCTCCTCCTCCTCCTCCTCCTCCTCGCCTCTCCCTATTCATCCCTTACTCCCCCCTCTCCATCTTCTCCTCTTTCTATCCATCTCCTCCTCCTTCCTTTGTTTGCCCATCATCTGTCCCATTTGCCTGTAGATTTCCTCCGCTTCCCATTCTCTTTCTATTTCCTTCTCCACCGCTCTCCATTCATCACCTCCTCCTCCCCTCTCCCTATTCATCCCTTCCCTCCTGTCTGTCCATCTGCTTCCTCCTCTCTGTCTCTCCATCTCCTCTGCCACCCTTCTCTCGTCGTGTATCAGCTCCACCACAACAGAAGGCTCGTGATTCTTATCCCCATAGTATTTCTTTCCCCATCAGAACTAATGTGTGTACCAAATGAAGTTGAAATCATCGTTCTATGGATTTAGGATAAGCTTTTTACCCGTTTCTTGGTCCACGTACCAACTGTCAAATATATTTCGTATATGTCACAGGTATCAGCACGACTATATTTGAGCTGTATCTTTAGAGAATTTCAAGCTGCTGTTTCACTCTCACGCAGCTCAATGTTTATGACATCGAATTTCCTGAACTATGTGTCGTTCAATGATACACTCCTGGAAATGGAAAAAAGAACACATTGACACCGGTGTGTCAGACCCACCATACTTGCTCCGGACACTGCGAGAGGGCTGTACAAGCAATGATCACACGCAAGGCACAGCGGACACACCAGGAACCGCTGTGTTGGCCGTCGAATGGCGCTAGCTGCGCAGCATTTGTGCACCGCCGCCGTCAGTGTCAGCCAGTTTGCCGTGGCATACGGAGTTCCATCGCAGTCTTTAACACTGGTAGCATGCCGCGACAGCGTGGACGTGAACCGTATGTGCAGTTGACGGACTTTGAGCGAGGGCTTATAGTGGGCATGCGGGAGGCCGGGTGGACGTACCGCCGAATTGCTCAACACGTGGGGCGTGAGGTCTCCACAGTACATCGATGTTGTCGCCAGTGGTCGGCGGAAGGTGCACGTGCCCGTCGACCTGGGACCGGACCGCAGCGACACACGGATGCACGCCAAGACCGTAGGATCCTACGCAGTGCCGTAGGGGACCGCACCGCCACTTCCCAGCAAATTAGGGACGCTGTTGCTCCTGGGTTATCGGCGAGAACCATTCGCAACCGTCTCCATGAAGCTGGGCTACGGTCCCGCACACCGTTAGGCCGTCTTCCCCTCACGCCCCAACATCGTGCAGCCCGCCTCCAGTGCTGTCGCGACAGGCGTGAATGGAGGGACGAATGGAGACGTGTCGTCTTCAGCGATGAGAGTCGCTTCTGCCTTGGTGCCAATGATGGTCGTATGCGTGTTTGGTGCCGTGCAGGTGAGCGCCACAATCAGGACTGCATACGACCGAGGCACACAGGGCCAACACCCAGCATCATGGTGTGGGGAGCGATCTCCTACACTGGCCGTACACCTATGGTGATCGTCGAGAGGACACTGAATAGTGCACGGTACATCCAATCAGTCATCGAACCCATCGTTCTACCATTCCTAGACCGGCAAGCGAACTTGCTGTTCCAACAGGACAATGCACGTCCGCATGTATCCCGTGCCACCCAACGTGCTCTAGAAGGTGTAAGTCAACTACCCTGACCAGCAAGATCTCCGGATCTGTCCCCCATTTAGCATGTTTAGGACTGGATGAAGCGTCGTCTCACGCGGTCTGCATGTCCAGCACGAACGCTGGTCCAACTGAGGCGCCAGGTGGAAATGGCATGGCAAGCCGTTCCACAGGACTACATCCAGCATCTCTACGATCGTCTCCATGGGAGAATAGCAGCCTGCATTGCTGCGAAAGGTGGATATACACTGTACTAGTGCCGACATTGTGCATGCTCTGTTGCCTGTGTCTATGTGCCTGTGGTTCTGTCAGTGTGATCATGTGATATATCTGACCCCAGGAATGTGTCAATAAAATTTCCCCTTCCTGGGACAATGAATTCACGGTGTTCTTATTTCAATTTCCAGGAGTGTATAATTTTGTAGGTTCAGCCAGTGGTGCATGTGACTACTGTCTGAAAAAAGTGTTGTGAGTAGAGTCAGTAGTACAGAACCAATAAATTAAAACGTCATGCATGAAACGGCAGTTTCTCACGTATCTCAGTGTTTCATGTCATATTTCCTGAGCTATGTGTCTTACAATGTTATAATTTTGCTGGTATATTCAGCAGTATTTTTGAATACTGTCTTCGAAATTATTTTCAAATAGAATTCGTAGCATCGAATAATAAATTTAAACGTCATGCCCGATGCAACAGTTTTACTGCTTAAATAGAGAAAATGTGGTAAGCGATGATCTTTTGTCCTTTAGTCATTTGGGGGGGAGGGGGGGGGGGGGTTGTCAGCAAGCAAAAGTTTTGTAAAGGGCTGATATTCTGTGTAAGATTTGTTACAAGTCACTAAGTGCTCTCATTCTCAAATACTTTCGCGTTTATAATATACATAACATTTGGGAAAAAATTATCTCCACTGCTAAGAATATCAGAGCCGCCATCCAGCTTCACGTTCTGGGGAAGCTGTAGTGTCTAAGAGTAACGCCATCCGAGGACTGGCGGTTGTCTGCAAAAAGCAAGGCAAAACTTGACATTCTAATAGCGAGTCACTCTATTGTGACCATTCGGGGTTGACCGATAAAACTGCGCCAGCACTACTGCAGTCATCACTGGTATTTTGCAAAGAAGGGACTGTGGAAGGCTATTTCTATGAATACAGTGCCGGTAATATTATTTGAAGAATCTACTAGGTCTGTAACTCTGACAGTGGCAGCTATTTATATGTAACTTCCACAAGCTACTGTAGATCGTGAAGTCGTAGTATACCTGTAGCAACGGACACTGTGTTGGTAGCCCGAATGGAGCGGTAGTCTGTTACCCTAAAAATCTTCTGTAACAGCTCTGAAGCGACTGCCTTAGGAATCAAGTAGAAGTCACAGGAGCGTAATTCCACGGAGTGTGGTGGGTTGTCAGTACTTCGCGGCCCCAGCAGTCGAACAGTCACATCTGGAGCCATATGGGACCGACCGTTGTCCTACAAAATGACGGGCGATTCCTGCAGAAAGTGTTGCCACTTCTTTTTCTAATCTGGTTGCAGATTGCGTTGCAAAAATTAACAGCTTAGAGAAAGAAGCGGCGAGACTTTCATCAGAGACTGCCTATTCATTTTGCAGAACAATGCTCGGGCGCATATGACGGATATTAGGATTGAATTGAGTGAGAAGTGCTGTGCCACCCACCATACTCCCCGGACTAGGGCCCTTGTGACTGCAGCTTGATTCCTAATTTGCAGGGAGCACTTCAGTGCTCTCGCTTCGAAACCGTTACAGAGATTCTCCTAATAATACGCTGCTCCTCTCGAATTGTCGAAACAATGGCGATGCTAAGGGTCTCCTACGACTCTCACATCACTGGCAGCATGTTATACACATCACTGGTTGTTCCTCTGACAAACAGTAGAAGTTCGAAAGATGTATCTATTTTGTATAAGCTGTAGGTAGATGGTGGTACCTTTGCATTGATTATAGTTAAGTGATCAATGGTTTATTTTATATAGTGAACTGATACTGAAGTATTCTCATATTGTTCGCAGTAATCACCAGTAGCATGTAGAGTTTTAGAATCACTGTGTGAAACTGAGAAAAACTTGCTCTTTCATTTATCGTTATATGTTCAACTGTTTTTATGAAAGGCCCCGTAAGTGGTGAATAT
The DNA here is from genome assembly GCF_023897955.1 of Schistocerca gregaria. Classification (NCBI taxonomy): domain Eukaryota; kingdom Metazoa; phylum Arthropoda; class Insecta; order Orthoptera; family Acrididae; genus Schistocerca; species Schistocerca gregaria. The sequence continues at coordinate 336,686,782 of NC_064926.1, read as the reverse complement.
TTTTAATGCAGTCAGATGCTACATCTAGGGCCCCAGTTATGATTTTTACAAAGTTAAATCTAGCAGAGTTTTTTTTCCAGGTCGTCTCACTACCTTGTTCCTGCCGAGGCATAGCGTAAGAACTGTATCATCACAGGATTACTCAGAAAAAAAAGAGAATACTTCAGTATCAGTTCAATATTTGAAATAAACAACTGACCACTGGAATGAATAACAGTGAACTGAAATTCAAGCCTCATTTTTAAGAAAGGCAGCTGCTACAACATAATTTATTTTATTATTATTTAAGGTGTATCAGAAGTAATAGTGCTAGCTGGCAAGGCCGGAAAAACACAATAGTAGAAAAATGTTCCAGAACGTCGACGCGGACGAAACATCCAGCGCAGTCGGCACACGTGACCTGCGCTCTCAGCGCTCTGCAATGGCAGTTGTTGGCCTTATCTGGCTTGCAAACCACACAGTTTCCTTAGAAAAATGGACGCGCTTAGGACAATTGCGTTAACTTTGTTAGCGTACGCCTCCGTAGCTGCGAGGTCAGCGCGGCAGATTGCTAACGTAAGAAGCCAGGGTTGATTCCCGGCTGGGTCGAAGATTTTCTTCGCTCAGAGACTGAGTGGTGTGTTGCCCTTACGTCCCTATCGTGATAACTGACATTTCACTATTGAGATGGTTGCATGGGAACCTGAAAGCCAGTAAATTAAAAAGAAGTCCTCTGTTAGCGATTATCGAAGAAAAGAGAAGAGCAGAGAAAATCGCGAAGCATGTTTTGGATTCGTCGATGGCCTGAATAGTGAACTTCTGGTAGAGGAACAGTACATAATACCATACAACGATCTCAGATACATACCGATACTAGTAGAAGTTAGTTTTGTTAACTCAACTGAATTTTTATCCCAATTTCGGTTTCAAATTGAATAAAGGTAAGATATAGCGCCTAATGTCAATTTGCGCATTCATAACATTTGTATTCTCGATGTTGCACTGATTGACGACACTATGAAATAATGTACTTCATCACACAGGTTTCAAGATCGAGATCGTTTCGTAATTTGATTCGAGTGATAAGAGACGAATTTTTCAAAGTGGCTCACCGTTATTGGAAAACATATTTATCGACAAGACACTAACTTGAGAGGTAGTATACATAATAGCAACTACTTGCACGATACGAACGTAAGGACAATAAAACACTCAGTTCTTAAGCGAAGAAAATCTCCGACCCAGCGAGGAATCGAACCCGGACTTCTTCCATTAGCAATCTGCCGCGCTGACATCACAGCTGTGGAGGTGTACGGTAACATAGTTAACGTCGTTATCCTACGAGCGTCCATTTTCCTAAAGAAACTTTTAGAAACAGGCTGACAGTCACCTTAAGATTTCTGGCCACTGGCAAAACATTCCAGTCAGAGGTCATTCCAACAAAAATTACACCAAGTACATTATTTATAACAAAATCGTCTACTTTTGAGAAAATACTTCTTTTAAATCAATAAGAAAAACTTCTACGTCTGACTTAAAACGACGTCGCATCTCATTGGCCACATTCTTCTCCGCAAGGTAAAAATCAAACGTGACAGGGTCTTTATTTCACGCTACGCGTTGTAGTGGAATGTGGAATTCCACGCTGTGACATCATCACCTCCTCGTCCAACGTTCGTTTCCACGTTCCGTGAGAGGATGGCTTGAGTGTTCAACGTTTTACTCACGCACACGGATGGAATACTGCACTCGTCTCTCCGGTGGGCTACGAAATCTTTCAAACTCACCCAAATCAGTTCGTGAATCTTCACATTCAGTTGCTCCGATGCTGCAGCCCTGTCCATAGGAGTGATGAAGACTTCACTTCTGACATGAACTCATAATGAAAAAAGGCAAAGGACTGAGGTCAGGTCTTCTTGGACGCGAAGGTGCTGGATCTGCTCGAACTACCTACATTGATACGTGCTACCACGTTAGATGCAGTCTTACTTCAGCTGTAAACTGTGCTGTTACACCGTCATGCATGTACCACGTTCGCCCTCCCTGGACGACATGTGAGATTTGAGTCCAGTGAGACAATTGAAAAGTTTATATTTCAAATCCGTCGCTAACTTGGACGATATTTCTTATTGAAGCCTGTGGTAGATCGTAGCCAGAATTCACTGCTTACAAACATCTCGTCTGCCGACTCAAGTTCAGTGGAACGCTTTTGTTTCTGTTACTGTATATATTCACCCGCGTCATTTGTCGCTGTTATCTATCATATATCCTATATAAAATATTTAATAAAAATGATTTATCTTATCATGCTACGAGTAAAACTTACGGACGAGAAAAAGATATTTGCCAATAATTATTCGAAACCGTTACATAAGTTTCTAAATAACCACGACAACGGAATGTTCGCTGCAACTTGCCGGTGTAGAACGACTTTCGGTATTCCGCGATCACATGCGTCCATAGGAACTCAACACAAACCTTCATAGAATCATAAACCAGCAAGAAAGTAGCTAGCAAAATATTGTGATAGAGATCTCTATCTCATTTCACGCCAGTCAAGAAGATTATCCTCGTGGCACGGAAAATCTCCTGTTGTCAATTTTATTGACAACACTCGAAGATAGCATTCCTTCATAAAGAACCCAACCCTGAATTTCCATGAGATATTTCGGTACACGACAGTTCGCCAAGAGACAGGTGTTTTACAGTTGATATAACATTCGTAACATATAGTACCGCTCACTAATTTTGCTTAAACTAATAACTGACATTGAACTCGCTGTGGACACTGTACAGTGTCTTTCAGCTGCCCGTACCTATGGGTTTTATTCAACCCACAACGCCTTCAGATACTACTCGCAAGTTTTTCATATTCTCTCACTCGCTATGCCAAACTCTAGTCTTACAGAAAAAAATTAATAGGCACCCCTTTGTAGTACATTCAATGTAGTTAAATTTTGTACCGGGATAAGGTTTCGCTAAAGGCCGTAGCTCTTCAATTATTCAAGAAAACGTACGAAACTAACCTTCAAATACACTTCTCTTGAATAACTGGAGAAGCGTAGCGTCCAGCGAAAAATCTCGTTCCAGTGAAGAATTTAACTATATTAAATTTCTTGCGAAAAGATCCTTTTCATTTTCTCTGTCGGACTAATAGTTTGCACGTGCTGAGACAGAGAATACCAAAATCAACTGCGTGGTTTTTGAAGGCGTTGTAGATTACATAAAACGCAATTAATGTTCATATCTGGGGAATTTGATGACCAGCGGAAGTGTTTAAACTCAGAAGAGAGGCCATGGAGCCACTCTATAGTAATTCTGGACGTTCGGGGTATCGGATTGTCCTGCTGGAATTGCCCAAGTCCATTGGAATGCACAATGAACATGAATGGATGCAAGTGATCAAAAAGGGTGCTTATATAACTGTCACCTGTCAGAATCGTATCAAGACATATCAGGACTTCTACATCACTCCAACTGCACACGACCCATACCTTTGCAGAGCTTCCGCCAGCTTGATCAGTCCCCTGCTGACACGCAGGGTCAGTAGATTCATGAGGTTGTCTCCATACTAGTACACGTCCATCCGCTGATTACAATTTGAAACGAGATTCGTCTGACCTGGCAACAGGATTCCAGTGGTCAACAGTCAAATGTCGGTGTCGAAGGGCCCAGGTGAGGAGAAACGTTTTGTGCTGTGCAGTCATCAAGAGTACCCCATATCGATGACGTTTCGTTGAATGGTGCGCACGCTGACACTTGTTGATGGACTACCACTGAAATCTGCAACAAACGGTTGCACTTCTGTCACAGTGAACGATTCTCTTCAGTCGTCGTTAGTACCGTTCTTGCAGGATCTTCTTGCGGCCAAAGTGATGTCGGAGATTTGATGTTTACCGGATTCTTGATATTCACAGTACACTCGTCAAATGATAGTACGGGAAATCCCCACTTCATCGCTACCTCAGAGACGCTATGTATCATTGCTCGCGCGCTAGCTATAACACCACGTTCAAACTCACTTAAATCTTGATAACCTGAAATTGTAGCAGCAGTAATCGATCTAACAACTGCGAAAGACCCTTGTTGTCTTTCATAGGCGTTGTCGACCGCAGCGCCGTATTCTGCCTGTTTACATATCTCTGTATTTGAAGAGGCATGCCTATACCAGTTTCTTTGGCGCTTCAGCGTAGTACAACATTGGTAAATACGTCAGATTTGTGTGTTTTAAAACATTATGCAGAAGAAGGCCTACTTACAAAATAGTTAAGTGAACCGGCATGGCCGGCCGCTGTGACCGAGCGGTTGTAGGCACTTCAGCCCGGAACCGCTCAGCTGCTACGGCCGCAGGTTCGAATCCTGCCTCGGGCAGGGATGTGTGTGATGTCCTTAGGTTAGTTGGGATTAAGTAGTTCTAAATCCAGGGGACAGATGACCAGAGATGTTAAGACCCATAGTGCTCAGAGCTATTTAAACCATTTCAACCGACGTTTGTTTACCTGTGTGTCGAATGAAGCCCATTCCATACTGCCCTGTTGTTCCTTGTAGTGCTGTGATGTCTCCAGTGTACCTCAAGCGTTGGCACGATACAGACTGTGTGGTTGCTTAGTTTCAGTTCCTTAGTGATAGCTGACGTTGTGCAGGTCGTTATAATGGCTCCAAGTGTGAAGATACACCCAAACGTGCTGAAATTGCAGCACTCAGACAAGCTGGTTTATCTGTGCCCCAAACTGCGAAACAACCAGAAGAAAACAGATAGCAATAATGGCTACCACGACCAGGATGACCTCGTAAACCTATTAAAAGTGATCACAATCTGATCAGATTTACGAGTGAGAGAAATTGGTTCGAAACAGCGGTACAAATTCGCGCAGTATTTATAGAAATTAACAAGAAAAACAAGTATGTTGCCACGTTAAAAAGGAGACTGATTGATGGCTGACTAAAAGAGCGTGTGGCAGTGAGGAAACACCTTCTGGAGCCCGGAAATAAAAAGAAGCGACTCAAAGGGTCTAGTAAATATTGTAACCGGAAACGTGACGAGTGTAAATATGTATATTCACAGGAGAATAGAACTAAGAGATTTTTGGTGCGAGGAAGACATTTCTTCGACGACCTGACGGAGAAAGGGTGGCCCAGCAGTGCATCCTATCTACAGTTAAAAACGGTTGGTATTCTACAATGGTTTGGGGTGCTTTGCAGGTGATAGAGGTAGCGATATACTAAAATAAAAGGGTGTATGGACCACAAGCACTTCCACCGCTTGCTTCAGAAGGCAAACGACACCATGTGGATTGCGCGTAATATGGAAAGGGTTCACTTTACAGCAAGATAATCACCCAAAACAGCGATCAGAGTTCTGCAAGATGTACGTTGCATCAAAGAAAAAACATAAAGTACTGAAAGATATGATGTGGCAGCCGATAGCAGTGGTTTAATCCTATTGAAGTGGTCTGGAATGTAAAGGATGGACATGTCCGGAAATTTCACGCAACAGGCAAGGAACATCTCTAGAATCTCTTTAAGTTTGCGTGGAATCGTATACCGTAAACTGGGTTAAATAGGGACAGTTTTTGTTTCTTTTGTTATTCCTGAATAGTAAGCAACTTCTGTACTGATGATAATATCTTTACATTGTTTAATACTGCTCACGTTATCCACGCCATATAGCCAAAATCTGTTCCTTTTTGCTTGAACATGTATATATTTCTTTTGTCTGTGTCGCCCCCCCTCCCCTCCCCAACGTCGGGGTGAAAAAGAGACCGGTATTTATCACTGTGTTCCCTTTCCATATATCTGTTGGGGTCTACAGGACAAAATATATCTTTTTCTTAAAAAAAAAAGAGTTAACATAACATCAGCAAATTAATTAACCAAACAAATCAGTCAAAGCAGAAATGAGTTTGACTTTAAGATGTAACGTCCTCTTCGCACCGTTGGTGTCTTCAAAACACCAAGAATATCAGGTTTTGAGAAAACAGAGTCATTGGGCACATCAGGAAACACAGATACATCTGAGCACATGTTCTATTGAAGAAAAAACGTTCCATTGTATTGTTCATTTTCCGAATCAGCTAACCTTTCCAATGGACACCTTCATACACTTGTCATAAGAAAATTTGACTTTAACCCAGTCTTATACCTCTAAACTGTTTACTTCATCATCTGCTGTGGCCGGATCACCCTTTTGCGTATTATCTACATCAGAGTCTAGGTCATCTGGAATGGTTTTTTGTTCATCATCAGATAATTGGTCTGGATCATCTAGCCTGGTTTTCTGAAAGTCTGCTAGAGTAATACTGCTGCCGGCTGGGACATTCAGTCTCCTTTTCTCATCTCTTGTCTACTCTGTTTCATAATTACTGTAACGCATTATTTTCAATAATTCTGTCAGACTGTTTGTTACAGTCACTGGGGCAGCAGTTTCCTCACTTTCTTCGTGTTCAGTTGACAAGTTGACAAGTAATTTCTTTCGAAAACCAGATCGGATATGATCTTTCATAGCTTCTTCCATTGAACTTCATGATTTCTTCAGAACAGAAGGAATCTACCTTGTATCAAACGCTCTGCTTTTGACATTTGCTTGGAATTTACTATCCTCAAGAAATTTTATTCAGCTTATCTTGATTGGTCGGAACAGGGCAACGTCTAAAGGCTGTTTCAATGTGCAATGAAAATTTTTGACATCTTCAGAAATGCTATTCGGAAATCATTCCCACGGTATTTTCTACTATGTTATGATGATTGGAAAATAGTTCTCCACCCGAAACTAGTAATCGAATGAATAATAAGTGTAAAAAATTTGCATCTTGGACAGGGTTTTCGTTCTACTGACTAACAGAAGTTGCTGACACAAGCTACTCCAGCATGCTGGAAGTTCGCAAAAGGAAGCAATCATCTGCATCGCATTCCCGGCAGCACGCGGTGATGCATCATAAACCTTGCGTCCAGCCGGATAATCATTCCTCCATCGGAGTGGCATCTCTATTTTGGGTGCCGATCATATATCGGAACGTTGTGAGTAGTCGTAAACGTTAATATTGTTTGTAGGAATCGTAAACAATATCCAGTCACATCTGTTGATAACAGCAGAGAGCCAGTTGTCTTCTCGATGTGCAATATCCCAACATGCGTAATCGTGTACATTATCGTCATTAACCACCCGTTCCTAAGGCTCGTCTTACTCCTGGGAGACCTCAGCTGTCTGGCGGAATAAGTTGTCAAAGTGAGTTCGGCACTTCGTATATAAACGTATGAGCTCATGTTTTCTGGTAGGTATACACAACAATCCATCAGAGACAACATGTACTACGTCACGTATCCAACGATCCAGTTGACCACATGTGTCTTATGTTTAGAAAAATGTCGTGTCCGGCAAAAGAAGTGCATCTGACGTGACTTAGTGTCGGTGGTGAGCGAAGGAAGGCCAGTTTCGACACGTCAGTATTCAAACGTCCCTCGCTAAGTCATATTGTTCAGTGGCTAACAAACCACAGGTTATGCAAAGGGGAGAATTAACCATTGCAATGCGTACAACGGGTTCTGTATAACAATTTTACGGATGATTAGGATATAATACCTCAATCGCGCTACCGTTCACCCCAGTGGCTTACGCACAGCGCACCAGATGTGCTGCTGGTCTCTCGCTGGATGTTTGATTTCCATGACACTGCGGTCATGGTGACTCATCAACCAGCGATACGACTCCTGAGTCGTGGGTGTTCTCATGGAAGATACCTCCTGACGAACAAAACTATAAATCACTAAAAATAATGCTACTTGTACACGTGAAAGCCAAATGTCGGCCACCGCTTCCGGAGGTTCGAACAACGGTGGAAAAATTTTATCTATCAGAGCTGATGTAGGGTGTGTTTTCACTGTTGCCAATTCAGAACCATCGCTGGCAGATAAAGTGCCAAAGTAATTGCTTTTGAATACCTTATTAGAAATATTTACTATCAACAACAGCCTTGATCACAAATTATTTATTGCGGTGACCGGTTTCTACCACAAATGTGGTCATCTACAGACCAATGAGTAAGAACCTCCTTCTGGTGGTGATTTAAGACCAGAAGGAGGTTCTTACTCATTGTTCTGAAGATGACCACATTTGTGGTCGAAACCGGTCAGCCAGCCTGGGTGGCCGAGCGGTTCTAGGCGCTACAGTCTGGAACCGCGCGATCGCTAAGGTTGCAGGTTCGAATCCTACCTCGGGCATGGATGTGTGTGATGTCCTTAGGTTAGTTGGGTTTAAGTAGTTCTACGTTATAGGGGACTGATGACCTCCGAAGTTAAGTCCCATAGTACTCAGAGCCATTTGAACCATTTTGAAACCGGTCACTGGAATAAATAATTTGTGATCAAGACTGTTTTTGACAGTAAATATCTGAAAAAAAAGTGCCAAAGCTTCGATGCGCACGTTCGTGAGGCTGAGATCGCCATTCTGGATCGGTAGTGTTAGCGTGTCATACTTCTTGAACAACATCCCAGTACTAACATAATACACAAAGGACGCCACAAGGCTTCGCTATCGGTAGGATCTGCGCTACTCGTGGCAGTCGTAACAGGAGGTGAACAGTGCTCTACGCTACACGTTGGACCATGTCGAGGGCTCTCAAGAATTGTTACGTTTGCACAATCGAACATTCTAAACCAGCCACCGATAACTCGCCGGCGCCGACCGCCGCAAAGAAGGAGTAAATGTGAGTCCCAGGCACCGCAGCGTTTTCGTCTGAAACGCTCCTGGCACGTCTTTCAGATCTCGTCCAGTATGTAGCAGTCTGGACTTCGTCGTGTTGACGACGCTACCTGCCGCCATTTAGGAGGTATGCCCGACAACATGACGCACTTCATGTCCTGATCCGACGAGGCGTATCAGGTCGTCCGCGTAGGCACGACAAATGAATGAGATCTCAAGTAGCGTTATTCCAGTCAGAGGGAGAGTGGCGTAACAAGCAACAGCAGCTCGACTGCTATCGCAAAAAGCACTTCTGAAAGAGAGCACCCTTGGCCGACCGAGCTGTTAATGTGAACTGAGCCCGCAAGCTGACCGTTTACCATCACCTTTGATGTAGCCCCTCGGAATCAGTCTCGTACTATGGTGATGAAGACCACCATTGTTCTCTCATATCTGACGATAAAAAATAATGGTTTACCTATCGGATGCACGATAAAACTCCATCGACATTAGAGATGCTCGCATTCCACACGTTTCCGCAAGAGCTATGACGTCCCGGTACTCGCTTAAAGCTGAGTGGAAGTCGCTTCGAACTCTTACGCATGCCTGATCAGGGGATATGGCCCTCAATATCGCCAATTGTGACGAGGCGCTAGCAGTCGTGCAAAGATTCTGTATTCCTTGTTTAACATGGCGAGTGGACGATACTGAGCAGCACTGCGACACCACTCCGATGTTGGAATAAAAGCCGTCACAAAATTCGGCGGCACGCGCATCTTAGGCCACATCAACTCATTGCACATCGACATCCCTTGTACCACAATTATTTCCGCGAATCTCCATAAAACTCTAGCGCTATCCCATCTGGCCCTGGGGATTTACGGGCCTTTCCTTTCTTGAGCGCCTTCATTATTTCATCTTCTGAGTGGCTCCATTAGTGCAGCCTTATCCATCTGTCAGTCTCGCTGGTAATTGTTGCAGTATGTCCTCCCCCACCCGGTGGCCCTTCGGTGCGTCGGCAAAGAGGTGAGGGGAATGCTCCAATGCCTTCTTGTGTCATTCAGCGGACGACCCTCTGAGTCATGGAGCACTGTGACTGATTCATCGGAGGTACAGTTTGTATTCTCGCGACACATGATGCATCGAGGTGCATTCCCCAGCGATGTTGTCTAGACACTTTGCCCGGATCGGCATGCCTCCCAGTCGACGTCGCGTGATCCACGGGTGTTGTAACGTTGAGTTTGATCGTTTGAGTCTACAAGGTGGGCTTGTTTATTGTTGTGGTCTTCAGTCTTGAGACTGGTTTGATGCAGCTCTCCACGCTAATCTATCCTGTGCAGGCTTCTTCATCTCCCAGTACGTACTGCAGCCTACATCCTTCGGAATCTGCTTAGTGTATTCATCTCTTGGTCTCCCTCTACGATTTTTACCCTCCACACTGCCCTCCAATACTAATTTGGTGATCCCTTGATGCCTCAGAATATGCCCTACCAACCGATTCCCCCTTCTAGTCAAGTTGTGCCACGAACTCCTCCCCAATTCTATTCAATACCTTCTGATTAGTTATGTGATCTACCCATCTAATCTTCAGCATTTTTCGTTTTGGAATTGGATCCCTAAATAACGACTTAGGAAACATCGTGTTTGAATCGGGTGTTCGTTATCCATGTAGTCTTAACCCTACGTTATTGTACGACCTCTCCGTACGAACCCTCTGTACCACCAATGAAGCACTTAAATGTAAACTGGAATGCGGCTTTGAGAAGTCTCCCATAAATACTTGGACTCACTGATGACATTTGGGGTCTGTGAACAGTGGCGAACTGAGCTTGCACGTGCCTCGGATTCGCCACACATTTTGTTGAGGGAGGGATACGGTACGCAGATAAGATAGATGGTCGGTAAAGGCAATGAGCCATAGTTCAGCGTCGACCACATTACCTCGTAGGCGAACAGAAATATGTATTCTATCAAGTCTGCTCGCCGAGTGACTAGTAAGAAATTTATATCCTAGGCGATACCCATGAATTCCTGTCCCATGTGTCGGATAAGTCCGTATCTCCGAATATCACTTGTAGTTCACGACAGGTGTTGTAACGTTGAGTTTGATCCTTTGGGTCTACTACACGAAGTCACCACCCACCAGTAAATTATCGAATCCGCCGGTAGAGAAGGGCACGATCTCCTCCGAATAATATTTCGCAAGTGCTCACTGTTTTCAGTGCAAGATGGAGCGTAAACTTTGACAACAGGGAACCCATGTAATGATATCCCCAGTCCTCGTGCCGAAGGTATATAAGCCAAGTCGCGAGTTTCCCTTCTCGTTCCTACATCCCCGTTCCATTGTCGTTGTCAGAGTTCGGCGCCGTGTAGGAGATGTAGCCGTGTACTTCCTGAAACGCATGGGTAAAGATTTCCTGCATCATCAGTACGTCCACACCTGATGTATACAGCGTGTCCCAGAAAAGCTGCCGTTTCACAGGCGATCTGGTAGTATTAATATTAGCTGTCCCTATTTTGAATGTCTTGGTCCGAGTTTTCGTCATCTTCACACAATGGTAAACTGGCGAATATTACAAAGTCGGTGGTCTCATTATACGTCCTCAAAAGGCCGTCCATTCGATGTCTACCCCGGTATTACCGTAGTTGTTCTGAGTTTTGGAAGAAGGATGCGAGTCTCCACCACGGGGAGGAGTCACGTCAGTCATATCTTCATCCTGCTCAGGCCAGTCGTTACCAGCTAGGGCCCCTACTACACCGGGAGCGGTACTGGTACGTAGTGTTCGTGAACTCTCCGCAGAATCATGCTCCGCTGCTGCAGCGTCGATGGACACCGGAGAGTATGGATCATCGGAACGACACGACGTCTATTCACTATGCGAAAGCACTTTTTCGGCGATATCCGGCGGCTATTGGTCCATGTCATGTAAGTCCATATTTCCTAAGTCATCAAGTGTCTCAGGCTGAGGATGGGAGAACTCTCTACAGCCGCGGTGGTGCTTCAGGAGAAGGGGAGGGAGGAGTGGTGGCGTTGCTTACGTGCCCTTATCTCATCCTCCGGTGCCGTTGAATCCTGTAGCCACAGTGTCCGTGGTCGTCCTCATGATCTGTCCAACGTCTGGGGCTGGTGTGGAGTTGGATCCATCTCAACATCATTGTGGCCTCACAGCCCCTCCTTCATTTGCAATGGCGGTTCCAATATACGCTCCGACCACGGGTCACCTCCTCGTGTAGCGCCGGCGCTTATGTCAGCGGTAGTGACGTGGAGGTGGCCTGCGTCGGTTAAGTCTCAACTGGCAGTTGCACAAGTCTCCTCTTCATGCACCCAGATCGAAGATGCCCTTCACCACCACATCCAGAGGAACCCCGTGGTTGGACATCATAGACGACAATGGTTCTGCAACCGCCTATATTTCAATAGTAAGGCACATGTTTTATAAAGGCGATTAGTACCTGACGAACACTTGTGCACTGGATATATCCTAAAACTTGCCCAACGTTCTGCTGTATGGCTATTTACACTGTCGTATGGATGGAATGATTCAGTTATCAGTGATTCAGGTACTTCGATGGGCAGCACGAAGATTCGAATCGTACGCAAGCCGAGGCCCACATGATCCACTAACATGTCGCTAATATTGTCGAAACTAGCATTCTTGTTTGGCAGCTCCAAATGGTTCAGATGGCTCTGAGTACTATGGGACTTAACATCTGAGGTCATCAATCCCCTAGACTTAGAATTACTTAAACCTAAGTAACCTAAGGACATTACATAAACGTCTGTACTCTTATTACAGGCTACGTTGCCGACCATCTTGAGATTCGCTTAGTAGTGAAAGGGCTTCAGGACCAGATGAGATAACTATAAGATTATATAAAGATTACGCGAAAGCACTTGGTCCCCTTCAAGCAGTAATTTATCATAGATCCTTTGAGCAATGAAAGGTACCTAGCGACTGGAAAAAAGGTCGTTCCGGTTTGTAAGAAAGGCCGTAAGACAGATCCACACAATTATAGACCTATATCGTTGACGTCAATCCGCTGTAGAATTATGGAACATGTTTTATGCGCAAGAATTATGATGTTTTTGGCAAATGAACATCTCCTCTACAAAAATCAAGATGGTTTCCGCAAACAGTGTTACTGCAAAATTCAGCTCGCTCTGTTCCTCTACGAGATCCACATCGCTGAGGTTGATGCCGTGTTCCTTGACTTCAGTGAGGCATTTGGGATTGTCCCGCATTGCCGTTTAATGAAAAAAAATACGAGCTTACGGAGTATCGGAGCGGACCTGCGATTGGATTCAAGACTCTCTAGCAGACAGAACACAAAAAGTCGCTCTTAACGGAACTAAATCGACAAATGTATAGGTAATATCCGGAGCACTTCAGAAGTGTGTTAGGATCGTTGCTCTTTACAATGTATGTAAATGATCTAGTAGAAAGCGTCGGATGCTCTTGAAGGCTATTTGCAGATGATGCAGTTGTTTGTACTAAAGTAGCAACGTCAGAAGGTAGTAAAAATTTACAGAACGACCAGCAGAGAATTGTGAGCCGTGCGGGGCTCGCACCCATGCCGTTTATCGCTCGTCATCTTGTTTTTGTGGTTCTGTCGCCTCGTTTTTTCTTTAATTCGATTTACTGGCGTCACTAGGTTGCTGCTTTGCTTCCCCGTAGTGGTAGCAGAGCGGTTATCGAGAAGTGCACTGTCGTACCATCTCTGGAGCGACCGCTAGTGTATCCGGGGCGTGTTCCGTCCGAAGGGAGTTTGGACGGAGCGCCAGTGAGGTCCGGACAGCCAGTACTCGCCTGACCGTTGCCGACACACATAACTTGAATGGGGACGACCTTGATTGGTCATTCGGTCGGTCGTCTCATCGGACGACTTGTATTTGGTCGCCGACCGCTTGAGGAAACTCTCTGTCTGTCGAATTGATTCGTCCTTGTTGTTCCACAGAGATCGCTTTTATGATTTTTCGAGTTCTTGCGCAAGTGTGTTACGCAGAGCCGTGTGAAGCTTCTGTGATTTCCACTGAGCAGATCAATGCTGTCTGCGTACTAGAGTAGTCAGTCGGTCGGTTGAAATAACGCAGCGAGTATGTCGCGTGGAAGGGAATCGATTAGGCAAATGGTTGGTTCTTCAGCTGTCCCTCATTAGTGTTGCCACTCGATTGTTTAGTGTTACGCTTGGTTGCCTGTCCCACATAAACTGTTGTTGGAGTCTCCTCCCCAGACCGGTCCTTTCAACACTTCTGATCACCACTGTATGTTGTTTGTGATTGTCATTTTATTTGGTCGCAGGTACTGTGCCAGCCAGCCCTTCAGCCGTGTATTAATACTGTCTACGTTATGTCTAGTATATAGCCCTCAGCCGAACTTCATGACAACTATTTTAAGATTAGGCCTTCAGCCGTGTTTCTTTTAAAATTCTGGTTGCTGTGTATTTAGGCTGGCCGAGCGGTTCTGGGCGCTTCAGTCTGTAACCGCGCGACCACTACGGTCGCAGGTTCGAATCCTGCATTGGGCATGGATGTGTGCGATGTCCTTAGGTCAGTTAGGTTTAATAGTTTTAAGTTCTAGTGGACTGATGACCTCAGATGTTAAGTCCCATAGTGCTCAGAGCCATTTGAACCATTTGTATTTAGGCCTTCAGCCGCGTTTGTTTCAGAATCGGTGGCTCTAATATGTAAATTCTTGTCTGTAAGGTTTCTCCTTAATTATCTTGAATTCTTAAAAAGCCCTTCAGCCGTGTTCTGTAAATGTTTATCTTATGGTTTTCTTTAATTATTCTTGAGTAATTGTTTGGGCCTTCAGCCGACAAGATACTTCAAGTTTTCTTAAGATGTTTTTCTGTTGTACTGTGTAGAAGCTTAGCTTTAATGCCTCTCTTTTATTATGTAAAAAACAAAATTTTTATTGGGCTTTCAACCGAAGAATTCATTAGAATTTCCCTAAAGATGGCCCTTAGCCGGAATTTGTAAATGCTTGGTTTTTAAAGAATTCCTTAGCTGATCTGAAATATTATTTCGCCCTCTAGCCGAGAAGATATTGTAATTTTTCTTAAATAAGGCCTTCACCCGTTACTCGGAATCCTAATGTTTTAGAAGGTATCATTTAAACTTATTTTGGAGAAGTTACTTGGGTCCTCAGCCGTGAATTGATCTTTGTTGTTTTAAGAGAAAACTGTGCTTTGGTTCGAGCAATAAAGTTCTTGTATAATTAACAGTAACTGACCTTGGCCCCATTCCACAACCTGATCAGCTCTATCCTGCGAAACCTTCAAATTGATGAATGGTGCGGTCTCTGGCAGTTGACCCTGATCGTAAATAAATGTAACATATTGCGCATACATAGGAAAAGAAATCCACTACTGTACAGCTACACTATTGACGACAAACAGCTGGAGTCAGTGTCTGCCGTAAAATATCTAGGTGTAACTATCCAAAGCGACCTTAAGTGGAATGACCATATAAAACAGATAGTGGGAAAAGCAGATACCAGACTCAGATTCATCGGAAGAATCTTAAGGAACTGCAACTCTTCCACGAAAGAAGTGGCTTATAGGGCACTTGTTTGCCCGATTCTTGAATATTGTTCATCTATCTGGGATCCCTATCAGGTAGGACTGATACAGGACGCGATCGTTTAGCTGGCGAGAGAGCGTTACGGATATGCTAAACAAACTCCACTGGTAGACATTACAAGAGAGGTGCTGTACATCATGGAGAAATTTCGAGACAGTACTTTTCAGGAGGAGTCGGAGAACATAGTACTTCCCCCCATGTGCCACTCGCGTATTGTCCACGAGGGGAAAATTGGAGAAATTATAGCAAATACAGAAGCTTACCGATAATCATTCTTCCCAACCCATAGGGTTGGAGGGGTCAGATAGTAGTACTGCAAGTACCCTCCGCCACACACCATTAGGTGGCTTGAGGAGTATGTTTTAGATGTAGATGTAATAGTGCTACTCATGATTGAGAAATTAATTCCAGTGAACTCCGTGTAAATTAATATGAACCTCATCCCTCAAGAAACGTTCCTCATCGAATGCTTTTACATTATAGAATGTAAACTGAACCGTGATTTCTCGAAATGTATGTGCCATTGCTACCGGTTCAACAAGTAACACACGCGAGTACCGGTGGTGTAATCACTGCCTCTTCCTATAGAGCTTCCCAGACGGGACGTAAACAAGTCCGATCTGCTCCTCTGCCAAAGGGAGACTACCTCGTAGACATGGCCCACAATCACATGAAGGCTGATAGACTGAGCGAGAGATTTTCGGTATTGGACAAGCAGTTTGATATCCCCTTCTGTAGTACTGGAAACCCAAAAAGGGTGCTGGAATAAATGGGCCACATTCATTGGCTGAGGTATGTGGCACTAGAGTCCTTACATCCAGGAATGCAAATCGACCACCACATCCCTTCCGTGAGTGAGTTGCATGTTTTGAGGCCGTCAGAGAAGGCACTTCCTCATTGAAAAACTCTACAGCCTTTCATTCCACATTTTGATTCCACACTACAACAGGATACTATTGGCGGTTGTACTGGTCCCAGGTCAGCTGTACTTTAAACCATACAGTGAGATTTCACGTGCAAAATATTGATATCTTTTCTGATGTTTGAAGTTCAGATTAATTACATAACTAAATTTGTGTCTCATTACAGATGTTATTACCTAGGACGAAGTTTAGGAAGAATTTTTTTTTATTCGATTGATGATTTTCTTCTGTTATCATGATTAACTGCGCATAGGGATGACAAGGTAATGATTACTTTGTTTAAGATTAACTGGTTTTGTAAAAGTGGTAGTAAAATAAAGTGGTACTGTTTCAGTAGACGGTGTTTTCGAATATGACTTTCGATAAATTTTGTAAGATTTTCGTTCAGTTTTTGTTACCTCTTGTGTGCACAATAATTAACGACTGAGCATATTAAGCGTGGCCATACTATATATAAATACTGGTATCAGTGTTTCACTAAGGCATTACACTAACAAACAGAGCCTCGTGGGACAAGCACCATAAGCAGCTGAAGTGCTGGGTGGAAAAGAATGAAAGTTCCGGTCGTTACTACGCAGAATGGGCTTATCTTCCACTGTTAATATCCAATGAATTGATTTTACTGAAATCGACATGAATGAGAAACTTAATTTCAAATCACAGATTACATTTACAGCATGAGTTTTTCGTGGACCTGAAGCTGATCGTTAAATAAATGTGAATAATATAGAAATTCTGTGTATCGGTTGAAAAGTGCTTTTAGTAACCTATGACAGGTCTCATGGTTTAAGAATCATGAAAGAAGGTTGTATACATGGAAGAACCCTGGAGATACTAAAAGGTATCAGATAGATTATATAATGGTAAGACAGAGATTTAGGAACCAGGTTTTAAGTTGTAAGACATTTCCAGGGGCAGATGTGGACTCTGACCCCAATCTATTGGTTATGACCTGTAGATTAAAACTGAAGAAACTGCAAAAATGTGGGGAATTAAGGAGATGGGACCTGGATAAACTGAAAGAACCAGAGGTTGTACAGAGTTTCAGGGAGAGCATAAGGGAACAATTGACAGGAATAGGGGAAAGAAATACAGTAGAAGAAGAATGGGTAGCTCTGAGGGATGAAGTAGTGAAGGCAGCAGGGGATAAAGTAGGTAAAAAGACGAGGGCTGCTAGAAATCCTTGGGTAACAGAAGAAATATTGAAGTTAATTGATGAAAGCAGAAAATACAAAAATGCAGTAAATGAAGCATGCAAAAAGGAATACAAACGTCTCAAAAATGAGATCGACAGGAAGTGCAAAATGGCTAAACAGTGATGGCTAGAGGACAAATGTAAGGATGTAGAAGCTTATCTCACTAGGGGTAAGATAGATACTGCCTACAGGAAAATTAAAGAGACCTTTGGAGAGAAGAGAACCACGTGTATGAATATCAAGAGCTCAGATGGCAACCCAGTTCTAAGCAAAGAAGGGAAGGCAGAAAGGTGGAAGGAGTATATAGAAGGTTTATACAAGGGCGATGTACTTGTGGATAATATTATGGAAATGGAAGAGGATGTAGATGAAGACGAAATAGGAGATACGATACTGCGTGAAGAGTTTGACAGAGCACTGAACGACCTGAGCCGAAACAAGGCCCCCGGAGTAGACAACATTCCATTAGAACTACTGACGGCCTTGGGAGAGCCAGTCATGACAAAACTCTACCAGCTGGTGAGCAAGATGTATGAGACAGGCCAAATACCCTCAGACTTCAAGAAGAATATAATAATTCCAATCCCAAAGAAAGCAGGTGCTGACAGATGTGAAAATTACCGAACTATCAGTTTAATAAGTCACAGCTGCAAAATACTAACGCCAATTCTTTACAGACGAATGGAAAAACTGGTAGATGCGGACCTCGGGGAAGATCAGTTTGGATTCCGTAGAAATGTTGGAACACGTGAGGCAATACTGACCTTAAGACTTATCTTAGAAGAAAGATTAAGAAAAGGCAAATCTACGTTTCTAGCATTTGTAGACTTAGAGAAAGCTTTTGAAAATGTTGACTGGAATACTCTTTTTCAAATTCTAAAGGTGGCAGGGGTAAAAAAGAGGGAGCGAAAGGCTATTTACAATTTTTACAGAAACCATATGGCGGTCATAAGAGTCGAGGGGCATGAAAGGGATGCAGTGGTTGGGAAAGGAGTGAGACAGGGTTGTAGCCTCTCCCCGATGTTGTTTAATCTGTATATTGAGCAAGCAGTAAAGGAAACAGAAGAAAAATTTGGAGTAGGTATTAAAGTTCATGGAGAAGAAGTAAAAACTTTGAGGTTCGCCGATGACATCGTAATTCTGTCAGAGACGGCAAAGGACTTTGAAGAGCAGTTGAACGGAATGGATAGTGTCTTGAAAGGAGGATATAAGATGAACGTCAACAAAAGCAAAACGAGGATAATGGAATGTAGTCAAATTAAATCGGGTGATGCTGAGGGAATTAGATTAGGAAATGAGACACTTAAAGTAGTAAAGGAGTTTTGCTATTTAGGAAGTAAAATAACTGATGATGGTCGAAGTAGAGAGGATATAAAATGTAGACTGGCAATGGCAAGGAAAGCGTTTCTGAAGAAGAGAAATTTGTTAACATCGAATATAGATTTATGTATCAGAAAGTCGTTTCTGAAAGTATTTGTCTGGAGTGTAGCCATGTATGGAAGTGAAACATGGACGATAACTAGATTGGACAAGAAGAGAATAGAAGCTTTCGAAATGTGGTGCTACAGAAGAATACTGAAGATAAGGTGGATAGATCACGTAACTAATGAGGAGGTATTGAATAGGATTGGGGAGAAGAGAAGTTTGTGGCACAACTTGACTAGAAGAAGGGATCGGTTGGTAGGACATGTTTTGAGGCATCAAGGGATCACAAATTTAGCATTTGAGGGCAGCGTGGAGAGTAAAAATCGTAGAGGGAGACCGAGAGATGAGTACACTAAGCAGATTCAGAAGGGTGTAGGTTGCAGTAGGTACTGGGTGATGAAGAAGCTTGCACAGGATAGAGTAGCATGGAGAGCTGCATCAAACCAGTCTCAGGACTGAAGACAACAACAACAACATGACAGGTCTCAAATATTATGCACCATCATGAGATATAAAACAATTGTTACAAATTGTTGGGAGTTGAAAGCAACTGGTGGCGGGCCCATCCCTCAGTAAATCTTGCTGGACCGGCTCACAGCTGTACTGGGCAGACTGGGCAGCCCCTCATCGAGACAGGTCTCCAGCAGAACAATGCCGCAATACCTGCTGTGGTACCAGACGAAGCTTGGGCTGGGGGCAGTGGTCTGAAGGAACGCGTCCGCACAGTGGAGTCATAAACCAGGCACTGTATGCAGCGCCATGCATAATAGAAATTGACAAGTTTACGTGTCCGCTGATACTGCAAATAGGCCTGCTAACCACTCCTATCAGGTGTCTCGGTAGTATAAGAAACTCCGGCGTCTGGTTTGACATGAGTTTGTGCTGTCGTGTGGGAGGAAGGATTTAAAGCATTTGAGCTCTGTGATTGGCTCAACAGAGGGTGAAGGTAGTCTCGTTTGTGCACTTTACAGAAAAATAGGATTTTTTCTGAGAGAGGTGTGAAGCAGTCGGGTGCAGGGCTTCGTTCTCATAGGCACTTCTAATCGAGGCTTTGGCATATGTGGTTGGTTCTTGGGACCTGTCCTGATACTGACTTCACTTGTGAGTAGTTTAGACAGGGGAGCCTGTGGTGAAGTTCTTACTGTACCGACAGTGTGATTACAAACGTCTCAGACTACTCGTTTGCAGAGGGCACACTTATTCGTTTTTGGTTTACCAGTCTTGACGTTTGATATCCTTATGTGCTTTGTCACAATAAGTGAGCCGAATTGGTTCTTGGTACGACCAGCCAACGGGTGTGTCACACACTGAAATCTACCGTGATTTCAGGGCTCTGGTAGAGAATAAACTATGAGCCTTCTGACTGATCGCTAGACCGTGAGATTTTTGCATTTCTTTCGTGGCCGCGATCGATTCACAGATGCCGCCTCCACGTCTTATCACTGCCGCACAAATTTCGCCAGCTGCAAGTTACATCGCCACATGAAGCAAACAGGCATTGTCAGGGCGTACAGATCTCAATCTGCACTTGGTCTCAGCTGCACATATGTAGAGAAACTACAGTAGATTTGATGAATCAATGTCTGCTCAGAGTCAGATCGATTCAGATTGCGTTATTTACATTTTTATTGCCAGAGTATTTGACTCACTCGACTAGTTATACTGTCTCTGCCACCGAGAATCCTTGTCCAGTGTAGTCTCCAATCACCTGTTAGTTGTTTACGGTATTCAATCAATAACTTGTTTAGTATAATTTATTTATGTTGCAAAGAAAAAATAAATGTTGTTATAACATTAAAAAATATGCCAACACAATCAGTCATTTACATAGTCCCCATGAGAGTTACCTTTCAACAAGTCTTTTGTTTGTGACGGTCATGTTTAAGACGCTGAAATCGGTGATGCAGAATACCTGCCCCTAGTACGGAAACTTTACTTAACTGTGGATATAAGATTATGAACCCGTTTTCTGTCTCTCATTATGCATCCAGACACTCAACGTGACAGGGTAATGACGCATTCTTCCTAATATTATGAAGTCTTGGAAATGGCAAAACGGTCACTACGCGCATCGAAAAAAAAGAAAGAAAAAGAAGGAGGAGAGAGAGGAGAGGTTCCTCTCAAGTAACAGCTAAGATTTAAGTTAGTACGTTGAACTTAAACAGCGTAATAACAAGGTAATAATTTGTGTCTTTTCCGCTCGGTTTGTGCAGGGCAGAAGTGTTCGCCTCTTGTGAGCTACTCTGTCTAATAATCATAAAACACTGTGATCTTATGTACCGGAAAAGATAAGTTTCGATGATACTCTCTCTCGCCTTGTGTCTCGTACCGCTTTTACCTCGCCTTACCTGACTTTCTGTAGAGCTGTTATAGAAAGTAACTGCTAGTGCTGCCCATTCATGCTTCGTTAATCTTCGCTTAACTGAAAAGGAAGTAAACCGAGAACTTTTTTATGAAGCAAATCATACGTATTCAGATATGGCGATCTGAAACACATGGTGGAATTCTTGAAGAAAGGAAGAGGAGCAAGACAATAAATCCCCGAAGACGAAACGCGTTGAAATTGCAACATAATATTTGAAAAGGCAATTACATAAGATTAATCGTCAAGGATAAATATAACAGCAGATATTTTTAAAAGGGCAAATTCACATTTTTATGATTTTCACTTTTTCATAGATTGTGTAACCCGTAGGGTAGGTATATCATTCTATATTTAAAATGTTGTTTTTTCCTTCATATATTGTTAAAAAAGCCAAATGTCCTGTACAATTGCATTTTTAACAGAATGCTTCGTGTTACTTGGCTACTGGGTTGTCAAAATGTTTTGTCACCCCTTAGTGGAGAGCACAACAATGCATTATAGGTGACAATACTACAAATTTTATTGTTTAAAAGCACATTAAGCACCATGGCTTCTTCAGATGAAGATGAATGGTTTCTTGAAGGAAAAATAAAATAAAAACCCCAATGTTACAAGAGAAAGACAGAGTGGTTCTTATTAACATTTTAAAAACCACGAAGCCCACCTAGATGGTGCTTAGACAATTAATTTAGTGTATGACATATGAGGCCGCAAATGTCCGGGAATACCCCAAGAGTGGATGGTATATGCCGACAGGCTCCACAGCTCCACCTGTCGCGAGGTACGTCATGTATTCAACATTTCTCATATATTTGTTTAGATATACCCCGACATTTGCCACCTCATGAGTCTTATATCATATTACTTGCCTCAGTGCCGTCTATGTCGCTTTGGGGGGTTTTCATTGTTAATGAGAATTACCTTATATAATAAAGCAAGCAAAACTGAGAGGAACATCTTATAAGAACCTGTCTAGTAAAAAAGTAAATATCAAAATAATTGGCGGAGAATGCAGGAATTCCATATTATTTAGTATTTTTGTCACTTACGTTCTACGAAAGGACAGCCGTCTGCCTCGAAACGTCATTCAGAGTAATGAGGGAGTTCCTTTCAGCGTAAGT
This sequence comes from Schistocerca gregaria, assembly GCF_023897955.1. Lineage (NCBI taxonomy): Eukaryota > Metazoa > Arthropoda > Insecta > Orthoptera > Acrididae > Schistocerca > Schistocerca gregaria. The sequence goes on along the minus strand of NC_064926.1, from coordinate 336,664,513 downwards.
TCACTTCATTTATGACTTCAACAACCCTAGCTGTATTGTGGGGTAGCCATTCACCAGTGATCTGGTCAAACATACACTCCTGGAAATTGAAATAAGAACACCGTGAATTCATTGTCCCAGGAAGGGGAAACTTTATTGACACATTCCTGGGGTCAGATACATCACATGATCACACTGACAGAACCACAGGCACATAGACACAGGCAACAGAGCATGCACAATGTAGGCACTAGTACAGTGTATATCTACCTTTCGCAGGAATGCAGGCTGCTATTCTCCCATGGAGACGATCGTAGAGATGCTGGATGTAGTCCTGTGGAACGGCTTGCCATGCCATTTCCACCTGGCGCCTCAGTTGGACCAGCGTTCGTGCTGGACGTGCAGACCGCGTGAGACGACGCTTCATCCAGTCCCAAACATGCACAATGGGGGACAGATCCGGAGATCTTGCTGGCCAGGGTAGTTGACTTACACCTTCTAGAGCACGTTGGGTGGCACGGGATACATGCGGACGTGCATTGTCCTGTTGGAACAGCAAGTTCCCTTGCCGGTCTAGGAATGGTGAACGATGGGTTCGATGACGGTTTGGATGTACCGTGCACTATTCAGTGTCCCCTCGACGATCACCAGAGGTGTACGGCCAGTGTAGGATATCGCTCCCCACACCATGATGCCGGGTGTTGGCCCTGTGTGCCTCGGTCGTATGCAGTCCTGATTGTGGCTCTCACCTGCATGGCGCCAAACACGCATACGACCATCATTGGCACCAAGGCAGAAGCGACTCTCATCGCTGAAGACGACACGTCTCCATTCGTCCCTCCATTCATGCCTGTCGCGACACCACTGGAGGCGGGCTGCACGATGTTGGGGCGTGAGCGGAAGACGGCCTAACGGTGTGCGGGACCGTAGCCCAGCATCATGGAGACGGTTGCGAATGGTCCTCGCCGATACACCAGGAGCAACAGTGTCCCTAATTTGCTGGGAAGTGGCGGTGCGGTCCCCTACGGCAGTGCGTAGGATCCTACGGTCTTGGCGTGCATCCGCGCGTCGCTGCGGTCCGGTCCCAGGTCGACGGGCACGTGCACCTTCCGCCGACCACTGGCGACAACATCGATGTACTGTGGAGTCCTCACGCCCCACGTGTTGAGCAATTCGGCGGTACGTCCACCCGGCCTCCCGCATGCCCACTATACGCCCTCGCTCAAAGTCCGTCAGCTGCACATACGGTTCACGTCCACGCTGTCGCGGCATGCTACCAGTGTTAAAGACTGCGATGGAGCTCCGTATGCCACGGCAAACTGGCTGACACTGACGGCGGCGGTGCACAAATGCTGCGCAGCTAGCGCCATTCGACGGCCAACACCGCGGTTCCTGGTGTGTCCGCTGTGCCGTGCGTGTGATCATTGCTTGTACAGCCCTCTCGCAGTGTCCGGAGCAAGTATGGTGGGTCTGACACACCGGTGTCAATGTGTTCTTTTTTCCATTTCCAGGAGTGTACCTTAAACGCTGGCCTGTTGTACTGAAGTGCCCATGAAGAAGCATGCGATGGAGGACCTTCATTCAGTACGTAGGAGACGGCTGTAGTAAATACCGAATTAGGGGACTAACAAGAACTTGTTACACAGTTTTTTTGTTACCTTTCTAAGTACAATAAAAAAAATAGCTCCATATACACGCATTAAAGGCCAATAAAATAGCTATTTTTTAAAATGTATGCCTTTATTTTTTCAAAATTTATTAAAAGGGCACAAGTCCTGAGACTCTGAAATATAATAACATTATCATTCTTCTCAATATAAGAGATTATTGATCAACCATGCTATTTAAGAGTAGTAGTAGTGTTCTGAATGAAAGATTTGGAGAAAACTCGTGAAGTGTAGAAATAAAGTTTTTTGTGTATGTTCGAAAATTCATTCTGATGGACATTTGCCCTTTAAACAAATGAATAGTCGTTCAATATCTCTACTGGACACCACAATAGATAAAAGAACAAGATTACAAGCTTCTGAAACATCTTATTGCGAGTGAGCGGACTGTAATTCACATGAATTTACCGATGGTTGGCACAGAAACTGATAGCGATCACTGAGTGTTCTGATGAGACCAAAAGTTAGAATAGAGACCACGTTTCCCATGCCAAGTTCGAAAGGAATATGTAGCGCGGAAAGGCACTTTTCCACACAAAAATGCAACCCAAACACTCGTTGCTTGCTGCAATCTCACCGTATTGCTGAAAGTTGTCGGTTAAACGAGCCCATGTAGAAAATACAAGTGTCAAAGTCATGCCAGTTCGATGTGCTGGCAGGAAGCTTAGTGCACTCTACAAAGCTTAGGTCTTTTTGCCTAAAATGCATGAGGTGTCCCAACCGAAATATACGAAATTTTGGAAAACATTCTGTCGATGGAGAATGAACCGGTGTCAAATATTAAAATTCAGTAAAACTCTCTTGTTCGCAATAAAGGTTTATTTTAGTGGCAACTGGTTTCGATCTATATTATAGACCATCTTCTGGACTCAGGCACCATGATGGCGGCCAGTGGCTGAGAACGGAGCAAAATCAGTAAGAATATGGATATCAACTCATGGCGCAGATGACGTGTGTATTCTTACTGATGAACTCTGTCAACCGCTAATAGCCGCCATCATTGTGCCTACGGCCTGAAGAAGGTCTGAATTATGGTCCGAAACCTGTGGCCAATAAAACAAATATCTTTTGCAATCAAGAATGTTTTACTCAAACTTAATTTTCTAAATATACGAGCCCAGTGCTCTGATGGTCCGGCGCCAGTCAACGCTTCCGGTTGCCCCTACAGATTCCTGTGGAAAGACGCAACAGACTAGGTGGGGCAGGTCACACCGTTTTTGATTTGACAAGGGGTTCGCGCAAAAATGGTCACCTTTCAATACACTATTTTTTTGTAATCGAAACGCAACATTTTTATATCGTTAACTGTACTGCGATCGCTACTTGTTGTCATTTCAGTTGTGTGTCTGAAAAAGTACCTACATTTTTATTTAAAATTTTATGACACTAATGTTTGCGTTTAGAATATTTCAAAGACATTCCACTCATGAAGTACGTATTTGATGTTTCACAATACGTTGCTGCAATAATTCATGTTGAAATGAAAAGCTTTCCTACAAACACACCTGTAATGACGGAGTCGATTTTTATGCAATGATGGCATATGTCACCCACAGATGTACTGATAATGGTTTGAACGTCGTCCGTCAAGAGAGAGCATAATCGCATAACTACCACAACGCCATCTGTGTCTGCGTTTTAAAAGGGATGCTCAAAGCCAGAAGTGTGGAGCAAGCACGGAATCATGCCATGGAGACAAACTTGTGTTTCCTACAGACAACTGAGTCAGTTTGACAGGGGTCAAACTGTGGCCCTCCGAATGGCGAATTCGTCCTCTCGGAGAACTGCCACACAAGTGGTCATGTGAAAATTCTCAACTCGTAGACGAGGTTTTGGATGTCCAAATAGCGGAGACACCCGCCAGGGTAGTGAATTGTAAGGCCAGCAGTGGCAGATCGTACAGCTACCACAGGACACATAAGAGTGCTTGTGAGCCCAGACATATCAACATAGGCCTGGCGAGACCTGTCGGAGTACATTCATCCAAGACACACTAGTCCCTCCCTAGGCTCTGTGGTTTGGAGTGCATTAAGCTACATACCTCGTTGACCTTTGGTGTTTCTGGAGGGGTCGCTAAGCAGCGCTTAGTACATGCTGAATGCTGTTAGATCCTTTCTTTTGCTGTTCTTGCATCAGGAAGATGATGTGTTGTTCCAATAGGATGGAAAATGGAAATGAGCCTTTTGCTTCATTGGCCGGGAGGCCCCTTACAGGACAGGTCCGGCCACCTTGGAGCAGGTCTTATTAAATTCGACGCCACATTGAGCGACCTGCGCGGCGTATGTGAATGATATGATGATGACGACAACACAACACCCAGTCCCTGTGCGCAGAAAAATCCCCGACCCATCCGGAAATCGAACCCGGGCACGTAGGACGGCAATCCATCACGCTGACCACCCAGCTATCGGAGCGGATGTTCCAACAGTATAATGCTCGCTCACACACTGCCCGTAAAACTCAACGTGTTCTGCAAGACTTGCAGCAAATTTCGTGACCAACGTAACCTTCTGTTTTGTCTTCATTCGAGCAATTGTGCGATTCACCTACACGCAACTACCGTGGTTCCCAACAGATGGTCCGCGGACCCCCAGGGGCCCGCGAGGTGTGCCAGAGGGGTCCTCCAGATGCTATTAGAATAAAAAATGTATTAAATATGTTTTGTATGATAACAGATTTTTTGTTTTGGCCGCTTCCCGCATGAGCAGTTGCGTACTTAGCTCATGTGTTTGAACATTTATGTGTTAAACCTAAGTTTACAAGGAAAAAATGTAGACATGTTCAAAGTTGAGAATACGATTAGTGCTATGGTCAAAAAGTGTCAGATGTGGGCTTCAGGGATAGAAAACGACTCACTAACTAACTTTTCTACTTTAAAACAATTCTTGGAGTCATCAGAGGAGAGTTCGCCTGACCATAGTAAGATCAATGTAGCCAAGTATCTATGCAGCCTAGCCACCACTTTTAGAGAGTATTTCCCTGAACCTTACTCTGACGACAGATGGATTCGAAATCACTTCAGCTGTGAAGAAATAGACCAAAACCAAGGCCTCACTGAGAAGAGCAAGATCAACTTGTGGATCTGTCCAGCTGTGGTACGATGATAAACATTTTCGTCGGTGATAAAATTACAGACTTCTGGGTATCAGCACGCAAGGACTACAAGGAACTTAGAGATAAGGCAATCAAAAATATCCTTCCATTTGCAACCACATAGCGGTGTGAGCAAGCATTTTCTTCCATGTGTTTCATGAAAAACAAATATAGGAATCGGCTCGACATGTGGTCGGATTTCATAGTTAAAGTTTCAAGTTTGGATCCTAATATTTCAGAAACAATGGACTCAAAGGTCAGATTGAACTCATCTCATTAAGAACTGAAAATTAAAACTAACTGTATACTGATGGAGTACTCTGCTGTAACTGTATTTTTTCAAATAAATAGTACCTTGTATGAAATTAATGTTTTCTTATTTTTCACACATGTCTATTCAATGTAATCTCAAGTATAGTACACTTGAAAGGCCAATTCATTCAGTTTTAATTTTTTCCTGTCATTTTCCGTTCATACTCAATTTTTATTTTTTTAAGGAGTTTGTTATACTAAACACCCAGATTTGAAGACAAAGGTTATGAGCAATAATCAAAAATTTAACAATAATAATGATGGCTAAATTGGAAAAGTTTTAAGCTCAATATTTTACAATAATGAATATATCAATGATTTTTCTAAGTACCAAAAGTAGAAATCGTATAAAAAGACTCTTAATTTGGCTTTTTTGGGTACTCGATACTGCGATAATGACAAGGTACCAATCATGCTCGATGAGGGGATCCTCGAGAAAATTTTGTTGGGACCCCTGCACTACTGCGAGAATAAATATATCCTTAATATGTTGTACTGATTTTTCCTGGAAATTTATTTTTCATTGACACTCCTCGTTAAGCCTAGTAACATGAAGTAAACCACCAATATCGCGGTTCTTTTTGTAGTTACCCGTACTCGTCTTTCATATCGAAAGCGCTGTGCTCTTAATAGAAGGAATTTCCAGCGCATAATCCGAAATGTAATTTAGGATCCAGTGTCTGCAGTCTCTCAGCCGTCGGCTCGGTGTATTCACAGCTTCTCGCGGAAGCGGTTTATGCAATCAGTTGGTGAATGGGAAGTGTTCCGCGCCGCGCCCTCCGTCTGAGCGTCTTAGTGAGCAAATCAATTCGAATTAAGCGCAGGACGCGGAGTAGCACCAACCGTACCAAGTTCTGGGGGTCCGCAGTTCAAGTTGGCGAGCTCCTCCTACACTCCGTCGGTACTCGAGCAGTTAGGAGCAACTTGTCTGTGGACGGGTTAGGGAGGGGGGGGGGGGCAGAGGGAGAGGGCAGGAGGGGACGGGTACCGTAACACGACGCGTGCCCTGAGCAGTCGGAGAGGGGTGTATGTCTAGGCTCACAGAACCAAAACCTGAACATGAAAGCTAGCGCCGACATTGTGCATTTTTAAATGGGTAATGCTTTAAGTGATATACAAACACTAGTGATCTCCTTCTCCCTTTATGGTAATCCGTTTTTCTTATATATATCGATCTGTAGGACTCTCAATGTCCTTGTGTAATTAATTGAAACCCCTCCTCATATTCCTTCTCACACTTAAGTTTCTCCTCCACTGTTTTAGTTTCTTTGTGAATAACTTGCTTTCAGCCCCCTTACGACTTTTCTACCTTGCAAATTTTACTTTCATACGACTCTATTAATGAATACCTATAGCACTGTTTATTCAAATCTTTTTGTTTCATTTTTTCTAAACATTTACTTCATAGTTATTACAGTCTTCTCATAGTGGTACAATTCATTAATAAACTGAGTTGAAATGATTTTTTTATTCATTAATTTTTACCACCTGTGAACTGTTGCCTCTTTACTTTTCATTTTCCTCTGCAAATTATCATATATCAACAGCTACGAAACATGCAATACCAATGTCAACACACAGAGGTGATTTCATTAATAGGGCAATATTTTCTTCTGTAGTCTGAGGATAATACGCGAGGGGTATTAACTAAGTAAGACGACACTTTTTTTCAGAAAGCTAGTTGCCTTTATTCAGGATTCCAATACACCATATTAATCCTCACTCTTTGGGTTGCCAATCCCTTTTTGTCTATATAAGCTCCGTTCAGTTCCGGCTTGCATACCATATGGTGCCGTTCTATTAGTCGACGCCGGATCCAACTTCTTGCTGCGTCAATAACCACCTCTTCATCCACGTGCTGCTTTCCGTGGAGTATATCCTTCACTGACCGAAACAGACGGAAGTCGGAAGGTGCGAGATCCGGGCTGCAGGGTGGGTGAGGAAGAAGAGTACAGTGAAGTTTTGTGAGCTCTTCTTGGATACGCGGACTTGTATGAGGAGTTACGTTGTCACGGAGAAGAAGAATTTCGTTAGCATTTTTGTGACGTCGATCACACTGCTGTTATTTCTTCAGTTTCCTGAGTGTAGCACAATACGCTCGACATTTGGTCGTTGCACCAGAAAGGAGGACATCAAACAGAATGACCCCTTCAACGTTGCAGAGAGAGTCGCCATGAGTTCACTGGCCTAATGTGTGCTTTCCACATTTTCTTTGAAGGAGAGGTGGTGTGTCGTCACCCCAAGGATTGTCTATTAGTTTCCGTTTAGAAGTGACGAACCCATGCCTTATCACCTGTGGTGATGTTCGACAAAAAATTGTCAGGATCGGCGTCGAAACGCGCAAGTTGTTCCGCAGAGACAGTCCTTCGTTGCCCTTTATGGTCTTCCATTAGGAAGCGAGGAACCTAGCGAGTGTGTTAGCACTGCCAAAGGTGACATCCAGCTGAGCAGCGAGGTGTTTCACCGCGATCCATGGATCTCCTCGATTACAGTCCCCGTACGTTCCAACATTGCTTATGAATATCTGCGCTGCTTTGCTTTCGGTCGAAAGAAATTCAATAACAGCTCTCTGCCTGGAACGCACCTCTGTTACAGACGCCATTTTGAAAGTTACGTATAGCGCCCCACCAATCAGAGTTACATGAAACTACAGGGCCTGAACCGGGAATATCCCACGATGTCCCACAACAAATTCCTGATTTTTCTCGACCGAAATTGGCCGAGAGCAAAATTGGTTTGCATAACTTATTGAACGCCCCTTGTGTTTCTTAATGTATAATGGTATAAGCCCTATTTGAGCCTCAGACTGAATAATACAGTTTCTACGTCCTTAAATGAGTTACATTATCTCCTAAAACTCCTGCTGTTCTGTATTACACTACTGGCCATTAAAAGTGCTACACCACGAAGTTGACATGCTACAGATGCGAAATTTAACCGACAGGAAGAAGATGCTGTGATATGCAAATTATTAGCTTTTCAGAGCATTCACACAAGGCTGGCGCCGGTGGCGACACCTACAGGGTGCTGACAGGAGGAAAGTTTCCAACCTATTTCTCATACACAAAGAGCAGTTGACCGGCGTTGCCTGGTGAAATGTTGTTGTGAAGCCTAGTGTAAGGAGGAGAAATGCGTACCATCAAGTTTCCGACTTTGATAAAGGTCGGATTGTAGCCTATCGCGATCGCGGTTTATCGTATCGCGACATTGCTGCTCGCGTTGGTCGAGATCCAATGAATGTTAGCAGAATACGGAATCGGTGAGTTCAGGAGGGTAATATGGTGCGCCGTGCTGGATCCTAACAGCCTCGTATCATTAGCAGTTTAGATGACAGGCATCTTATCCGCATGGCTCTAACGGATCGTGCAGCCCAGTCTCGATCCCTGAGACAACAGATGGGGACCTTTGCAAGGCAACAACCATCTGCATGAACAGTGCGACGACGTTTGGAGCAGCATGGACTATCAGCTCGGAGACCATGGCTGCGGTTACCCTTGACGCTACATCACAGACAGGAGCGCCTGCGAAGGTGTACTCAACCACGAACCTGCGTGCACAAATGGCAAAACGTCACTTATACCGATGAATCCAGGTTCTGTTTACAGCCTCATGACGGTCGCATCCGTGTTTGGCGACATCGCGGTGAACGCACCTTGAAAGCGTGTTTTCGTCATCGCCATACTGACGGATCACCCGGTATGATGGTATGGGGTGCCATTCGTTACACGGCACTTTGAACAGTGGACGGTACATTTCAGATGTGTTACGACCCGTGGCTCTACACTGTAGAACCCTACATTTCAACAGGACAATGCATGAGCGCATGTTGCAGGTCCTGTACGGGCCTTTCTGGATATATAAAATATTGGACTGCTGCCCCGGCCAGCACATTCTCCAGATCTCTCACCAATTGAAAACGTATGGCCAATGGTGGCCGAGCAACTAGCTCGTCACAATACGCCAGTCACTACTCCTGATAAACTGTGGTATCGTGTTATAGCTGCATGGCCAGCTGTACCTGTATACGGCATCCAAGCTCTGTTTGACTCAATTCCCAGGCGTATCAATGCCGTTATTACGGCTAGAGGTGGTTGTTCTGGGTACTGATTTCTCAGGATCTATGCACCCAAATTGCGTGAAAATGTAATAACATGTCAGGTCTAGTATAATATATTCATCCAATGAATATCCGTTTATCATCTGCATTTCGTCTTGGTGTAGCAAATTTAATGGCTATTAGTGTATATCAGTATAGTGGTAAACTTTCTCTCCCTGGACAATATGACTTAATTCTCTTAAAATACTAGAAAATATCATTCTTCCTTTCTCTTAGTGATTTTGTTGTAGCAGCGCGGTCACAAGCGAGTCGGCACGATGCTGAAATCGGAACGCTTCGAAACATTCATAAGCTCAGCTATGACTCGATGCCAGCAGCTCCGCAATGGCGACCTGAGCGTTGGGCAGTAACCTGTGTTTCAAGTCATTTCGATGGAGCTTAGTAGGCACCGTATGTAAAATCAGCTGCAGCCAGATCACCCTTGCTTCTATAGGAGCTGGCTATCCGGCCAGACTTTGTACAGCGATACAGTCGGACTTCGAATCGGTGTCCGCTGCAAGGCCGCCAAAGCTCTTCCTACAGTTCATCACCAGATGGACAAGGGGCGACCTGAATCCCTCCTAGTCACCGAGACGCTGTAACACCTGTCAGCGCCCGACAATCACTTAGCTGAGGGAGACAAAGACTCACCGCCAGCGGGGTAACAGCAACATAAGACCGCCGAAACTCTGCCCTCCCGAGGTATGCGGACTATACAAGAGTTTGGCACCACTGGGACAGGAGCTACCTCCGCTTTCGGGACACCGCTTTCGCCCCAACTTTGGGCGGCAAGATGATAACTGACCATGCCCGTGGAACATGAGCGTTGTGGGTCGACGCTGGACCGTGACAACGTACGAAGGAGTGCACCCGTTAGTGTTGCAACTTGTTGCAGTAATAAAGAGCTTAAACCCACGCCGTCTATCTTGCTGCATGCACCTTCACCTCCGACTCCCGTAGCCCCTGCCAACCATTCAGTATCACTGCGCCAATGTGGCAGAACCATCACAGTCCTGATGCTAGAAGAACGGCTGTTCACCCCTCCGTAGGGACTCACCATGTTGCTGTTTTTATCTGTTCTAGTTATGATTTTTAAGATTACTTTTGTTGTTAATGTACTAGTAGCTCCCTCAAAAGCAGCAGTCTTATCAGATCTGTGAATCTAATGTATAATTAGAGAGTAAGAATTTGGTGTATGGAGATATTTTTGTTTCACTGGTTATTTTTAACGTCAATGTCTATACTTTATAAGTGGATTTAGTTGCAAATATTAATACTCATATTATGTGTGCATTTTATTTTTTTAGAAATCGCTTTTATGTATTAAAACTGTCAAACATCAGTAGTTTCTTTCTTAATTTTCTTCTGTGAGAGTGTGTGTGGCCAAGGTGTTTATATTTATTTGACATAAATACAAATTCTTGTTGTTCATAGTCACTAACGCTATGTACACTCCTGGAAATTGAAATAAGAACACCGTGAATTCATTGTCCCAGGAAGGGGAAACTTTATTGACACATTCTTGGGGTCAGATACATCACATGATCACACTGACAGAACCACAGGCACATAGACACAGGCAACAGAGCATGCACAATGTCGGCAATAGTACAGTGTATATCCACCTTTCGCAGCAATGCAGGCTGCTATTCTCCCATGGAGACGATCGTAGAGGTGCTGGATGTAGTCCTGTGGAACGGCTTGCCATGCCATTTCCACCTGGCGCCTCAGCTGGACCAGCGATCGTGCTGGACGTGCAGACCGCGTGAGACGACGCTTCATCCAGTCCCAAACATGCACAATGGGGGACAGATCCGGAGATCTTGCTGGCCAGGGTAGAGCACGTTGGGTGGCACGGGATACATGCGGACGTGCATTGTGCTGTTGGAACAGCAAGTTCCCTTGCCGGTCTAGGAATGGTAGAACGATGGGTTCGATGACGGTTTGGATGTACCGTGCACTATTCAGTGTCCCCTCGACGATCACCAGAGGTGTACGGCCAGTGTAGGAGATCGCTCCCCACACCATGATGCCGGGTGTTGGCCCTGTGTGCCTCGGTCGTATGCAGTCCTGATTGTGGCGCTGACCTGCACGGCGCCAAACACGCATACGACCATCACTGGCACCAAGGCAGAAGCGACTCTCATCGCTGAAGACGACACGTCTCCATTCGTCCCTCCATTCACACCTGTCGCGACACCACTGGAGGCGGGCTGCACGATGTTGGGGCGTGAGCGGAAGACGGCCTAACGGTGTGCGATACCGTAGCCCAGCTTCATGGAGACGGTTGCGAATGGTCCTCGCTGATACCCCAGGAGCAACAGTGTCCCTAATTTGGTGGGAAGTGGCGGTGCGGTCCCCTACGGCACTGCGTAGGATCCTACGGCCTTGGCGTGCATCCGTGCGTCGCTGCGGTCCGGTCCCAGGTCGACGGGCACGTGCACCTTCCGCCGACCACTTTCGACAACATCGATGTACTGGGGAGACCTCACGCCCCACGTGTTGAGCAATTCAGCGGTACGTCCACCCGGCCTCCCGCATGCCCACTATACGCCCTCGCTCAAAGTCCGTCAACTGCACATACGGTTCACGTCCAAGCTGTCGCGGCATGCTACTGACGGCGGCATGCTACTGACGGCGGCGGTGCACAAATGCTGCGCAGCTGGCGCCATTCGACGGCCAACACCACGGTTCCTGGTGTGTCCGCTGTGCCGTGCGTGTGATCATTGCTTGTACAGCCCTCTCGCAGTGTCCGGAGTAAGTATGGTGGGTCTGACACACCGATGTCAATGTGTTCTTTTTTCCATTTTCAGGAGTGTATGATCTACAGGAAGTCGCAGCGATGAGACATTCTCGATTACTGTTTTTTTTATGAGGCCACCTAACTTTTTCCTTGAACCGTATTACCAAGAATGTTAGTAGAACTTAATCTAGTAGCATTTTAAAACGCGTATAAAGACGATCACTCCTTCCCTGCCGGTATACTGAAGTTTACTACATTCTTCTAGAATCAGTGAAACTGAATATTTATAACAGATGTCGTAGGGTTGTTGAAAAAGACAAGGTATGTAGAAAGAAATATTGATTATGCGTTTAGTAACAGCAGAACTTTGAAAATACAGCAAAGTTCAGGTAAATGAATAACGGACTAAGGAAAACTGAAAGCCGGCTGCTGTGGGCGAGTGGTTCTAGGCGCTTCAGTCCGGAACCGCTCTGCTGCCACGGTCGCAGGTTCGAATCCTGCCTCGGGCATGGATGTGTGTGATGTCCTTAGGTTAGTTAGGTTTAAGTAATTCTAAGTGTAGGGGGCTGATGACCTGAGATGTTAAGTCCCATAACGTTTAGAGCCATTTCAACCATTCTGAAAACTGTAACTGTCTTTAGTTTTGCTGACGTTGGTGTTACTGTCGTCCCCTTCAGTCCGAAGGCACGTTCGATTCAGCTCTCCACGCTTGTCTATCCTATGGAAGGCTTTTCTTCTCTGAATGACTACTTCAAGCTACACCTTTCTGAGTCTGCTTAGTATGTTCAAGCCTTTGTCTGCCTCTACAATTTTTACAGCCCCACCTCCTCTCCTCCCACACTTCTAATACACTTACGGATTCCTTGAAGAGTCAGGATGAGAGTATCAACTGAGCCTTTCTACTAGTCGGTTTGTGCCATAAACTTCTTATTTCCACAATTCGACTCACTACCAGTTCATTTTTACTTCGATCTACTCATTTGTTCAGCGTTCTTCCATAGCAACGTATTTCCAAACCTCCTATAGTGTTCGTGTCTGGATTACTTGTCGACCATGTTTCACTTCCGTAGTAGGCTACACTGCAGACAAATACCTTCAGTGAAGACTCCCAATATTTAAATTTGTACTAGATGTAACAAATTCCTTTTGCTCACAGAAACGCTTTTCTTGCTATTGCCAGTAGGAATTTTATGCCTTCCTTACGCCAGCTATAATTACTTTCTTGCCGAGCAAATAACAAAACACATTTACTACCCTTAACATCTCATTTACTAATCTACATCTCTCAGCATTGCCTTATTTAGGTCGACTACATTCTATTACAGTTGTTTTAATTTTACTGATGTTCATCTTACAATCTCTTTTCAAGACAATATCCATTCTGTCAACTGCAGTTCCAAGTCCTTAACAGTCGCTGACAGAATTACGCCATTGTCAAACCGCAATGTTTTTATTTCTTTTCCCTTAAAGTTAAACCCCTTTCCAAATTCCTCCTCGGTTTCCTTCCAGATTTCTGAATGTGCAAGTGTAAAGGCAGGAGTAGGCTAAAATCCTGTCTCACTTCCATCTCAATTATGGTTTACCTTTCATGTCCCTCGATACTTACAACTGAGCTCTGGTTACTGTACAACTTGTAAATAAGCCTTCGATACCTGTATCTTCTCCACGATTCAAAAATACGTTACCGTTTGTACAAGCAACAGAGGAGCTTGAAGTGGTAAGGTGCCAGGGGATGTAAAAGTCACGCCTCTCGCAGACCTTTATCTGACAAACTGTAAAAAATTATTTTTTTCTTTTTCTTTTAAACCCTTATTATTTCTTTTTTGTTTCTGTGTTATCAGTCATCTGACTGGTATGGTGCGGCCTGACACGCATTTCTCTCCTGTGCTAACCTTTTCATCCCAGAGTAGTAATTGCTCCCTACGACCTCAATTATTTGCTGGCTGTATTCCTCTACAGTTTTTACCGTCCATAGACCCTCTTCTTCTTTTCTTCTTCTTCTTCTTCTTCTTATTCTTTTGCTGCTGCCTTTATCCCGCATTGTGCGCAGGGTCGGCAGGGTTAAGTACGGAGTTGGCATGGTTAATTTTTTAAGGGGTGGCCGGATGCCCTTCCTGCCGCCACCCCATACCCCTCGGGACAGAATTAGTGTACCCCAGCTGTCTGCGTCTAGAGTAAATCGTGAAACAGTGTGAAACAGTGTGAATGTGTGTGAAACGTCTGTGAGTCGTGCAACTGAGGCGGGACGTGGAGACCAGCCCGGTATTCACCAAGGAGGATGTGGGAAACCGCCTAAAAACCACATCCATGCTGGCCGGCACACTGCCGTCGGATTCGACCGGGGCCGGCACGCCTACCCGAGTCCAGGAAGCAGCACGTTAGCGCTTTCGGCTATCCTGGCTGGTTGTCCACAGACCCTCTAGTACATGGAAATTATCTGCTGATGGCCCAACGAATGTCCTAACATTCTGTCCCTTCTCCTTGTCAGTGTTTTACATATGTTCCTTTTCTCTCCTAGTATGCGGAGAACCTCCTCACTCCTTATCCGTCAACCCAATTTTCAACGTTCTTTTGTAGTACCACATCTCAAAGCCTTCGATTCTCTTCTGTTCTGGTTTTCCCACAGTCCATGTCTCACTACGATGCAATGTTGTGCTCCAAACGTACAAGCTCAGAATTTCTTCCTCAAGTAGACTTCTCTTGACCAGGAATGTCTTTTTCACCAGTGCTAGTTTGTTTTTTATGTATTCCTTGCTCCGTCGTTCGTACGTTATTTTGCGGGCTAGGCAGCATAATTCCTTAATTGCGTCAACTTCATGATCATCAATTGCAACGTTAAATTCCTCGCTCTTCTCATTTTTGCTACTTCTCATTATTTTGGTCTCTCTTTGATTTACTCTCAATCCATATTCTATACCCACTTCATTGTTCATTCCATTCAACACACATTGCAATTCTTCTTCCTTTTCACTGAGGATAGCAATGTCATTAGCGAATCGTATCATTAATATCCTTTCACCCTGAATTTTAATCTCAGTCTTGATCCTTTCTTTTATTTCCCTTATTGCTTCTTCGATGTGTAGGTTGAGCAACTGAGACGAAAGATTACACTCCTCTCTCAATCCGAGCACTTCGTTCTTGGTCTTCTAGTCTTATTGCTCGCTCTTGTTCTTGTACAAATTGTACATTATCCGCCTTTCTCTATAGCTTATCCCTATTTTTCTCAGAATTTCGAACATCTTGCACCGTTTTTCATTGTCAAACGCTTTCTCCAAGCTGTCAGATCCTACGGACGTGTCTTGATTTTTCTTCTGTTTTGCTTCCATTATCAACGGCAACGTTCTAGCAGCCCCTCTGCCGTCTTTAAGTTTCCTAAAGCCAAACTGATAGTCATCTAACATATCCCCAATTCTCTCTTCCTTTGTATATTATGTTTGCACGAGTTTTTAAGCTGAATGTGAGATAATTCTCTCACAATTCGTCTCTTGCCGTCTTCGGAATTAAGTGGATGATGTTCTTCCGAAACTCTACTGATATATTGCTGGTCTCATACACCGTACACACCAATGGTGAATAGTCGTTTTGTTGCTTCGTCCCCCAATAATTTTAGACATTCCGATGGATTGCTGTCCTTTCCTTTTGTCTTATTTGATCTTAACTCTTCCAAAGCTATTTTAATTTCTTATTGTAATACTGGACCTCTTTGCTGCCTTCCCCTTCGGAGAAACCTTCAATGTACTCTTTCATCCTATCCACCTTCCCCTTTGCATTTAACAGCGGAATTCCCATTGAACTCTTAATGTTACCGCCCTTCCTTTTAATTTCACCGAAGATTGTTCTGACTTTTCGGCATGCTGAATCCGTCCTTCCAACAAGCATTCCTCCTTAGATTTCTTCACATTTTTCCTTTAATTTACGTCAATGGTCACAATCTTTACTGTTTAACAGATTACCGGTTTCGGTCTTTAATGACCACCATCAGATATGTCTCATAAAACAAAGTCGTTTCGCCTTAGCTCCCTTACAATTAACATTTATTTTGTTCCTAATTCGTTCCTTCGTCGATGAGCTGAAATATTTCATCTGCTATCCATGGTTTCTTCGCACTTGCTTTCCTTCTATCTTTATTTCCTTCACAATTTCCGTGACTGCCTAGTGACTGCCTAGCCGCGCAGAGTGGCAGCGCGGTTTGTGGCGCTATGTCATGGATTGCGCGGCCCCTCCCGCCGAAGGTTCGAGTCCTCCCTAGGGCATGGGTGTGTGTTGTTCCTAGCATAAGTTAAAGTTAATCTGAGCAATGTGTAAGTATAGGGAGCGATGACTCAGCAGTTTAGTCCCTTAGGAATTCACACACACACACACACACACACACACACACACACACACACAGTGATCGCGCTCTTTAGAGATGTCCATTCCTCTTCACTGAACAGCCTATAGAGGTACTCATTATCGCAGTGTCTATCGCCTCAGAGAACTTTAAGAGTATCTCTTCATTCCGTAGTATTTCCGTACCAGCTTTTTTGCGCACTGATTCTTCCTTACTAGTCTCTTAAACGTCAGCCTCCTTGTCATCTCTACTAAATTGTGATGAGTCTTAGCTTCCGTACCACGTTCAGACTTCTGACATTCCACTTCCCGACGCGTAAAACGTTATCCTTTCGTTGGTTGTTCTTTCTTTTTCTCATGGTCACCTCCCCCTGGGCAGTCCCACCCAGAGATCCGAATGAGATATTAGTCCGGAAACTTTTTCCAATGGAGAGACTATATGACACTATTTTAATTACAGTCCAAGTGTCGTGCTGATACAGACTATGTGCCTTTAATGTAGTTATTTCCATTGTCTTCTACGTCCTCATACCGTTGATCATTGCTGATTCTTCTTCTTTTAGGGGCAGTTTTCCATCCCAAAGGCAAGAGAGTGCCCTGAACCTCTGTTGCCTTCCCCGCCCTCTTTGACAAGGCTGCTGGAAGAACGAGGGGGACTTCTTATGCCTTAAGTGTTCGGCCGCCAATTTAACGATTTGACAGTTCCCAAATCAGTAGAAGAAAACAAGCAAAAGGATTTAATATTTCGAAATTGAGAAACTTTCAATTGAAGTTTGAAAACTAGACATAGCATAGTGCTTCTATCGAAATTTCAGTGATTGCCAGTATGATATTTAGGCCTTACTGAAACAGATAGGAAATATTTTAGTTAACACATGATCCAAAGCAAACTGCATCAATCGTCACTAAACATTTAGTCCATGAAATGACACTTGTAAGCCCAGAAACCAAACAACCTGTGGACAGTTACAGGTAATGTTAAAGATAAACATCAGAGAAATGTTACTTGAACTCTTCCAGCTGAATGCAATTGACACGAGATCGTTCTATTTTATTTATTCTCGTATCAAAAACGTAAATATTATACACAGTTATGACTACAAATTTTTTTCCGAAATCTTGGACACTTATAAACTATTTTCTATTCCTTGATGAAACTCACCTTCTGTGCAGGAGGTTGGACACAGTTTGCATTGAAGCATATGATGAACAGTCTGCGAATCCACTTTCAATGTTACTTAAAGTGGGTTCGCACTGTTTACAATGTGATGTGTCTATCAAATGTAAACTATTAGCAACATGTATATGGACATTGGCTGTTGCACAGGATGCTTTATATTTTTGCGTATTTTAGCGATGACAAATCTTTTATAATCTGCTATTCTTACACTTGACATCTTGTGCGTGAGGTCAGCGTGAAATGAACCTGTTTTGCAATAAAAGATTTTCAGGTTAAATGTACAGGTCCACTTCCGGTTTTTATGATACCAATCTAAAACTTTTATGTTAAATCTTAGTTTGTGAGACGTCTTCCATGTGTATGCACTTTCTTACAGACCTAAGATGACGGCATAGTCTGTTGAAATCGTTTGTCGTAAATATAAAAAAAAAAACATTTTTGGCGATCTTGGCTGATGAATGGTTTTGAACAGTTAATCAGATCGCCCTTCATTTCTCTCAAAATGAGAAAATTGAGGAAAATTAGGTTCGTTTGTGCTTTTTTTTGGAGTAATACGAAGTCGTATGCAGTGCGATTGCTAGGTCAACGATCGAAAGCCGATTTCTTGGCCGCCCTTGACCCACGTGGACAATGCGACGACGACCACGTCTGGAGCATCACGGGCTGTCAGAGCGGTGGTCATTGTTGGGGCTTCTCTTGAGGCGGCTGCAAAGAGAGGAGCGTTGAATGTTGCGACCAACGACGACAGTGGGAACATGAGAGCGTCATCTTAAATGACGAGTCCTCTTTGAGAGTACACTATCACGATGAACTTTAATTCGTGTGTGGAAGTTCCGAGGAGAAAGGAGGTCGCCAGATAGCATTTGAAACCGCCATACTGCCTCAGTACTTGGTGTGACGATACGGCTTGTTGTCACCTCGTACAGTTGATAGCTCGAATCGCAACCGTTACATTTCTTACATGTCATGGCCAAAGGCTGTGGTCCTTCTTCGAGGTCTTCGTGACGTTATCTCTCAACAAGATGACGTAAGACCACACACTGCTCCTGCTGTCCTGACGTATCTCGATGCAGACAATGTCGGACTATAGCCCCGACTATCAAATTCCCCAGATCTCTCACACACAGAAAACATCGGGTTATTGGTTGCCGAGAGCCCCGCACGCCGCTATTTTACTACGGTTGACGAATACTGGGACAGAGTTGACACGGCACTGGAATGAAGTAAGCGTATTTGGTAACCAAGAAAAGCAAATCGAATCATTGCCCACTGAGATTTGGGTAATTGGTGGTGGGAGAAGTTTCAGCTCTGTAACCAGATTTCGCTGCCTGTATACCTCCTAAATCACCTATAAACTAAATCATATATTTTTCCCATTACACTGCACTAGGAACCCAGCCAGCTTCGCACGGTTAACATTACGTATTGACGGCCAGTAAAATATAGAGAACAACGTTACGTAAGTAAATATCATCACTTCCACATAATTTTGTCTACAGACATAAGATGTGTGTTCCAGATCACTGGCGTTTGGAGTGACATCTCATGACAATGATGGGGGTACGCTGTGATGTAAGTAATATGTACAAACCCAATGTAAATACTGTATACGAAACCTTGGGCGTATGTGCGTGAGAGAGATCTATGTGTATTGGAAACTGGTTGAGGTGGCACAAATAAAAGAAACATAAGAAAAAAATACGCAAGATGCACACGTTTAGCTCCTGTTACAGCACTCCCCTCGCGAAGTTTAGTATGCACTTGATGTTTTGTTGACGGTCATTGCCGCAATCTGTCTGTCATCGATTCGTTATGGGAGACTCTTCGCCGTGCTACGCAAAGAGTCGTGTCCACACCTAGGTTGGAGTATAGGAAAGCAGAAAGCTGAAAACAGAGTAATATGCTCCGTTGCTGAAAGTACATGCTGTACGTAAACGAAGCAAAGTTGCTGAAGCAGTTTTTCGGAAAACGTTTCTTGTGAAGTGTTAAAAATAAAACATATTTTTGAATTCATATGTTTTTTCCCCATACAACTGGTCTCGAATGGTTTCATCGAAAATAATGGTTAAAATATCTGATTGCTTCAAGTTGTAAGTCACATCACAGCCTCGTGATGAAGTAGTTATCTTTATGTTATTGGTCGTATTTATTACGATACTTAACTGAATAACCAACCGCAGATTGTTCGACGAATTTGCAGTGAATATTGAGGATGGTAATCATGGCTGGTAAACTGAGGGAAGCGGACATCAGCGGTCTGAAATTGTCATCATATTTCGAAAAGCGTCCCTCAGCCATCTATCGAATTATTTTGGCACTGTTGAGTCCTGCCTATTCGTCGAATTCGGGGTGTCTAGGATACCTGCTTTCTCGGATCGCCAGACAACACTCAAGCAAATCGTAATATTGAGTTTTATTACAACACTTAACTTTCACAATAACACAAAAGTGTCGCAAGCAAAGAGCGACATGCAAATACGAAATCTCTTCAGTATAGACAATCAATCCCTAATACAAGGCGGGTAATAGAGCTGATTCTTCCTTTCAGGTCTCTAGTTGTGAAGCTTCTGTAGAACTGGGGCGCGGCCAGTCGGGTGCGGCGCTTATGTTGGCTTCGCATAGAGGCCAGTGCTGTCGCATTGTCGTCCTGGAGAGGGGTCGGTAGGCGTGCTGTTGGCTGACGTCTTCTTCACACTCTTCTCTGGTCTGTCGTTCCCGTCTGTCGTGCCGGAGCTTGAATCAACGCCGTAACAGAAATCTTGGTGTTCATCTGCAAGAAATTCCTGAATTCCATTCAAGAAAGTTCACTCCTGGAAATGGAAAAAAGAACACATTGACACCGGTGTGTCAGACCCACCATACTTGCTCCGGACACTGCGAGAGGGCTCTACAAGCAATGATCACACGCACGGCACAGCGGACACACCAGGAAACGCGGTGTTGGCCGTCGAATGGCGCTAGCTGCGCAGCATTTGTGCACCGCCGCCGTCAGTGTCAGCCAGTTTGCCGTGGCATACGGAGCTCCATCGCAGTCTTTAACACTGGTAGCATGCCGCGACAGCGTGGACGTGAACCGTATGTGCAGTTGACGGACTTTGAGCGAGGGCGTGTAGTGGGCATGCGGGAGGCCGGGTGGACGTACCGCCGAATTGCTCAACACTTTGGGCGTGAGGTCTCCACAGTACATCGATGTTGTCGCCAGTGGTCGGCGGAAGGTGCACGTGCCCGTCGACCTGGAACCGGACCGCAGCGACGCACGGATGCACGCCAAGACCGTAGGATCCTACGCAGTGCCGTAGGGGACCGCACCGCCACTTCCCAGCAAATTAGGGACACTGTTGCCCCTGGGGTATCGGCGAGGACCATTCGCAACCGTCTCCATGAAGCTGGGCTACGGTCCCGCACACCGTTAGGCCGTCTTCCGATCACGCCCCAACATCGTGCAGCCCGCCTCCAGTGGTGTCGCGACAGGCGTGAATGAAGGGACGAATGGAGACGTGTCGTCTTCAGCGATGAGAGTCGCTTCTGCCTTGGTGCCAATGATGGTCGTATGCGTGTTTGGCGCCGTGCAGGTGAGAGCCACAATCAGGACTGCATACGACCGAGGCACACAGGGCCAACACCCGGCATCATGGTGTGGGGAGCGATCTCCTACACTGGCCGTACACCTCTGGTGATCGTCGAGGGGACACTGAATAGTGCACGGTACATCCAAACCGTCATCGAACCCATCGTTCTACCATTCCTAGACCGGCAAGGGAACTTGCTGTTCCAACAGGACAATGCACGTCCGCATGTATCCCGTGCCACACAACGTGCTCTAGAAGGTGTAAGTCAACTACCCTGGCCAGCAAGATCTCCGGATCTGTCCTCCATTGTGCATGTTTGGGACTGGATGAAGCGTCGTCTCACGCGGTCTGCACGTCCAGCACGAACGCTGGTCCAACTGAGGCGCCAGGTGGAAATGGCATGGCAAGCCGTTCCACAGGACTACATCCAGCATCTCTACGATCGTCTCCATGGGAGAATAGCAGCCTGCATTGCTGCGAAAGGTGGATATACACTGTACTAGTGCCGACATTGTGCATGCTCTGTTGCCTGTGTCTATGTGCCTGTGGTTCTGTCAGTGTGATCATGTGATGTATCTGACCCCAGGAATGTGTCAATAAAGTTTCCCCTTCCTGGGACAATGAATTCACGGTGTTCTTATTTCAATTTCCAGGAGTGTATTACCCATGCCTTTATGATCTTTAAAAGATCTAAATATCTTTTTCTTTCAGTTGAAATCCGTTTAATAGTCTTCTGTACAATCTGAAATTTTCGAAATTAATAACATCTTTCATGCCACCACGTAGAGAATCGTATTTACATCTATGTTTGATTTATGAAAATCAGAAAGCTGAAAGTTGAGTCATACGCTGCGCTTCTGTAAAACATCATACAGAGTAAAACTGCATCCCATGCTACGTTTTACTCTATGCAGAAATAACTGAAAACCACAGGTTCTGGACTCACATGATTTTTGGCAATGCGGTTGTTCTTAAACGATTTCAATCAACTGGGGTCATTTAGTCGACTTGCATGTCCCAAACCAGTTATTCAAGAGGGAAAAAGAGTGCTACAGTGTAACTTGGAATCGAGGTTTCGTTTCTGGCGAATCTGCACATCATTGAGAGGTGAATGTTGGTTAAAAGGCAAAGGGAAAAAAGTGATCCAGCTGGGATTTGATACTAAAACCTTTCGGTTTGCAGCCAAACAATCCACGACTAGACCGTGACACCAGCTGCAAATATGATCGTGCTTTCAGCTGCCTAAAGGCACTGCTGCTCTCTCCAGTTATGGCGTCGCTTTTCACTATGTGCAGTGGTATCTTCTCCACAACTTTAACTCATCAAAATTTAGACAATTTGTACGATCTATTTACATATACAAAAATCTTGCTAGCGTTTCAATGTATCTGTAATTGAAAACCATATCAGAATCGCTACAGCAGTCCCTGAGATTAGCTTGCACCTACAGACGGACGCTAGAAGGTGACTTCAATTTATATACACTGCCGGAAAGAAATTAGTGCACCTGGAAAGACGACGCCCATTTTGATAGTGTGACGGAATATAAAACCTGATACTGATAATGGTTTCAATCTCGTCCACCAATAGAGAGCGTAGTATTACATCTACCAAAGCGCAATCTGCTTCTACCCTTTAATAAGGGATCTCACAGCCAGAAGGCTCAGTGTTGTGCAAACGTGTGAAGCTAGCAGGCAACTGTGCCGTGGAGACGGACTCGTGTTTCCTACAGCCAGCTGAGCGAGTTCGGAGGGAGTCATTGCGGCCTTCTGAGCTGCGAGATGGTTCTTTCGGAATATCTGCCACAACTGCGTGAGTTGTCCAACGATGCTGCTATCGCTGGTCACGTGAATATTCTCACACCACAGAAGAACTTCTGGACATCAACGCAGCCTCACGCCCAACAGAATCGTCGTATTTTAAAGGTAGCAGTGGCAGATCGTACAGATACCACAGAGCACGTAAGAGGTCTTCTGACCCCAAACTATCAACAAATGGTAAAACGGGACTACAGGTACGCACACCTCTAGACCGTATTTCACTGACGCCACAGCATCGACGTGGACGGCTCGATTGGTGTCGTCAGAGGATCACTTGTAAGATGGAATGACACGCCGTGGTCTTCAGCACTGGAAGCAGAGTCTGACGCATGCAGGTGATGGTCGTTTCAGCGTACGACAGGAACCAGGTTCCAACATTCTGCGTGGTTTCTGTTTGTTCTAAGTCGTGTCTCCCTACCACTTTCGCGCAACAACGCTCTGAGCGTGTTTTTTTAGGGAATTGACTAGTTTGAACATGGGACCTGTTGCTGGTAAGGAGATGTCAGACCACACATGACATATAGAGTTCAGAAGAGTTCAGTGAGACCAGCGATGATATAATCAAATACTTAATGATTCCAGCTTCAGCTCCACTGCACTCCCTGTAAAAGAATCTTAATACTAACTAAATTTAGTGGAAGGGGTTCAAGGCTTTCCTATTTTTAGTTAGCTGGTAAAATAACGTCGAAAAATCAGTTAAGTTTACCATTGGTAGTTTATTCTAATCACAAAACATTGTTTATAAATTGCACTATTGATAAGAGGAAATATTTTAACACAGGATGATAAAAACCAACTGCGTTCAACAAAAATTTGAACGAATATACCATGAATGGGTTTCCAAGTTCTACAATGGATCGAAGGATGACCTATGCCATATCACATCTATGATATAGGTTTAAATTACGTTTCAGAATAGAGAAAACTATCAAAATGGTCTACAGTGACCCTCAATTATCTTTAATTACTTGTGTAACTTGCAATAATTACAGTGCCTGATGTGGCTTCTGAATACTTATATAACAGAAAAATCATCGCGTTTCAGATTTTAAGTTCCAGTAGCAAATGTGAATACCATGAGCTTTAATTGACCCTCAATTATCTTTAATTACTTGTGTAACTTGCAATAATTACAGTGCCTGATGTGGCTTCTGAATACTTATATAACAGAAAAATCATCGCGTTTCAGATTTTAAGTTCCAGTAGCAAATGTGAATACCATGAGCTTTAATTGACTATCGACATTAGTATTACTTCTGCAGTTCTGAGTGAAGCCTTATGACTCCTATGCGGCATTGCGTGCATTCATTACCTTGTCGATGGTTATTCAGCGTCAGGGCGCAGCGGGCGGCGCAGCTCCACACACATCGCCCTCTCCAAAGCAACTCTCTCCAACGACCCATTACTACAATTTACTGAAGTTGGTTTAAGAGAAAGGTATCTGGCTGTGTTTTCAACTGACCATTCAGCGTCTCAATGTTAACTTTAAGCTCCACCTACAAAAATTCTGTCTGTCCAATGAGAAACGTTATACTTTTCGTGGTGGGGCAATGTTTTTAATGTTTGCAACGTAACAGAGACACGTATAGTCTCACGTTAAAACTTGCAGCTGGTGTGGCCCTTTTAGTGTAATCGTAAGATCTATACTGTTCTTCTGGAGGGCTCTATCTTTTAACTTGGGCTGGGGGTGGTCTTGGCGGCCGGGCGGCGACGTGGGTGTCCGTCCCTTGTCGTAGAGCATCCTAGCCTACACGATTCTGCTCTCGTCTTCTGTTCTCGTTTCTCCCTTCGGAACTGCGTCTGTTTCACGGTGGGAAGGTATGACATGCATTTAGGCGTTCTTGTGTTAGTCTGTGGTATTCCATTTGCTCACTCGTTGGTCGTATTACTTTGGTTAATTTAATGTCAGTATTTATTCGGAGCTATGTGACATTCTGCCGGACTTGCTATCATGTCAGGGTTTTCATGGAAGGTGTTGGATTTGCGTGACACCTTACAAGATGAGTGCTTTCTCGTAGAATGCTTTCGTCCAAGACACGCTGGCGCCACTCCAGGCCGTATGGTCTGGGGTGCGATGAGCTAAAACTCTCGTTCACCTTGTTAGACGGGTATATTTCTATTGTCGAACCACAATTTATGAAAGATGTTTACATTTTATTAATAGGATTAAGCAGGAATAATTAATATTTGTCATTTTGGAAATAATTGTGGTAGCAGGGAATGTCTGCACCAAAGTATTGTTGGCGGGAGAGACCACACATTGATATAATTTTAAAAAGGACGGGAGAGACCGCGTTTGGATACATTTTGAGAAAGAGAGGGAAAGGACGTGCATTGATACATTTTGTAATGGTAACAGGGATTGTCTGCACCAGAAAGCATTTTAGCGTTCGTAGGAAAGTAGTAAGCGAGATGTGAAGCGAGTTGTTAGCAGGTCTGAGGCGAGAGGTTGAGAGGACCGGTGTGTCTGTCAGCCACCAGCCATGATTACAAAAGATTATAAACGAATGTACAGAGACATCAGCTAACTATTATCATAAGAGGAACTAATACACTGCCGGCCGCGGTGGTCTCGCGGTTCTAGGCGCGCAGTCCGGAACCGTGCGACTGCTACGGTCGCAGGTTCGAATCCTGCCTAGGGCATGGATGTGTGTGATGTCCTTAGGTTAGTTAGGTTTAAGTAGTTCTAAGTTCTAGGGGACTGATGACCACAGCAGTTGAGTCCCATAGTGCTCAGAGCCATTTGAACCATTTGAACTAATACACTCCTGGAAATTGAAATAAGAACACCGTGAATTCATTGTCCCAGGAAGGGGAAACTTTATTGACACATTCCTGGGGTCAGATACATCACATGATCACACTGACAGAACCACAGGCAACAGAGCATGCACAATGTCGGCACTAGTACAGTGTATATCCACCTTTCGCAGCAATGCAGGCTGCTATTCTCCCATGGAGACGATCGTAGAGATGCTGGATGTAGTCCTGTGGAACGGCTTGCCATGCCATTTCCACCTGGCGCCTCAGTTGGACCAGCGTTCGTGCTGGACGTGCAGACCGAGTGAGACGACGCTTCATCCAGTCCCAAACATACTCAATGGGGGACAGATCCGGAGATCTTGCTGGCCAGGGTAGTTGACTTACACCTTCTAGAGCACGTTGGGTGGCACGGGATACATGCGGATGGGCATTGTCCTGTTGGAACAGCAAGTTCCCTTGCCGGTCTAGGAATGGTAGAACGATGGGTTCGATGACGGTTTGGATGTACCGTGCACTATTCAGTGTCCCGTCGACGATCACCAGAGGTGTACGGCCAGTGTAGGAGATCGCTCCCCACACCATGATGCCGGGTGTTGGCGCTGTGTGCCTCGGTCGTATGCAGTCCTGATTGTGGCGCTCACCTGCACGGCGCCAAACACGCATACGACCATCATTGGCACCAAGGCAGAAGCGACTCTCATCGCTGAAGACGACACGTCTCCATTCGTCCCTCCATTCACGCCTGTCGCGACACCACTGGAGGCGGGCTGCACGATGTTGGGGCGTGAGCGGAAGACGGCCTAACGGTGTGCGGGACCGTAGCCCAGCTTCATGGAGACGGTTGAGAATGGTCCTCGCCGATACCCCAGGAGCAACAGTGTCCCTAATTTGCTGGGAAGTGGCGGTGCGGTCCCCTACGGCACTGCGTAGGATCCTACGGTCTTGGCGTGCATCCGTGCGTCGCTGCGGTCCGGTCCCAGGTCGACGGGCACGTGCACCTTCCGCCAGCCACTGGCGACAACATCGATGTACTGTGGAGACCTCACGCCCCACGTGTTGAGCAATTCGGCGGTACGTCCACCCGGCCTCCCGCATGCTCACTATACGCCCTCGCTCAAAGTCCGTCAACTGCACATACGGTTCACGTCCACGCTGTCGCGGCATGCTACCAGTGTTAAAGACTGCGATGGAGCTCCGTATGCCACGACAAACTGGCTGACACTGACGGCGGCGGTGCACAAATGCTGCGCAGCTAGCGCCATTCGACGGCCAACACCGCGGTTCCTGGTGTGTCCGCTGTGCCGTGCGTGTGGTCATTGCTTGTACAGCCCTCTCGCAGTGTCCGGAGCAAGTATGGTGGGTCTGACACACCGGTGTCAATGTGTTCTTTTTTCCATTTCCAGGAGTGTATTTATCGTCCAGGTTTCACTTCCATAAATAGCTACACTCCATACAAATACTTTCAGAAACGACTTCCTGACACTTAAATCAATACTCGATGTTAACAAATTTCTCATTTTCAGGAACGCTTTCCTTGCCATTGCCAGTCTACATTTTATATCCTCTCTACTTCGACCATTGTCAGTTATTTTTCTCCTCAAATGGCAAAACTCCTTTACTACTTTAAGTGTCTCAATTCCTAATCTATTTCCCTCAGCATCACCCGACTTAATTCGACTACATTCCATTATCTTCGTTTTGCTTTTGTTGATGTTGAAGAATCGTTTTCAGAATATGATTAATTTTTGCCAACAATATTGCATTACTGATTATAATCCATCCCAAAAACCATCAAAATAAAACTTTGCAAAACTTTATTGTTGTCAAGAAAAAGTGTAACTATGAATTCCGGTAACTTCAGTCAAGTTAATTAAAGAATAACGTCAGTTTTGCTATTAAAGAATAACGTCAGCTTTGGTAATAAATACAGCCACTTATTGCGACAGCCCACCAGCAGCTTATAGAGTATGGTAAAACAGAGTAAGTATATTCATGTCGCAGCTCGACGTAGCAGTCAGATAGCGATCCAATAACAGTAAAAAAGGTAAGGAACAGTGTTGGGTTATTGCATATAACGACGACACATTCTATGTTTCGTCGAAATAATCAGCAAATCACTTTTAATAAGCAGCATTTAAATTTGTATGCAAAGATTGATCTTATTATTATTGAAAAAGAGAATTAATATCAAAGGGAAGATTTCATTTTTTATCATTAAGCAAGATAATAGAGATTCTAAGAGACGGTTTCATTCGTTATTGTAGAAGGGAAGGTTGCGTAGCAAAAGAGAAATAGAGGAGACGGGAAGGTTTCAACCTTTGATGTTTATGGACGGATCTCTAACCAGCATTCCGTACGTGCTGAATATTGTTAGATCCGTTCTTTCGCGGTTCCTGCAACAACGAGGTGATGTTACAGCAGGATAATTCTCGAATGAGATTTTCACTCTGCTGCGGAGTGTACGCTGATATGAAACCTCCTGACAGATGAAAACTGTGTGCCGGACCGAGTCTCGAACTCGGGACCTTTGCCTTTCGCGGGCAAAGCACTTGCCCGCGAAAGGCAAAGGTCCCGAGTTCGAGTCTCGGTCCGGCACACTGTTTTAATCTGCCAGGGGTTTCATATCAGCGTACACTCCTCTGCAGAGTGAAAATCTCATTCTGGAAACATCCCCCAGGCTGTGGCTAAGCCAGGTCTCCGCAATATCCTCTCTTTCAGGAGTGCTAATTCTGCAAGCTTCGCAGGAGAGCTTCTGTAAAGTTTGGAAGGTTGGAAGCGAGGTACTGGCGGAAGAAAAGCTGTGAGGACCGGGCATGAGTCGTGTTTGGGTAGCTCAGTTGGTAGAGCACTTGCCCGCGAAAGGCAAAGGTCACGATTTCGAGTCTCGGTCCGGCACACAGATTTAATCTGCCAGGAAGTTTCAGGATAATTCTCGCCCACACCCTGCCTTGAAAACTGAACGTACTGTGCAAGATGTGCCGTCACTTCTCTAGTCAGCAAGCTCTGCGGACATGTTTCCAATTGAGCACGTGTGGAATATGATTGGACGAGAAGTGACTCGTGCCACTCGTCAGGCAACAACTTCTACAGAACTACGTGAACAGGTCGAGCAGGCGTGGCGTAACGTATCCCAGGACAGTATTCGCCGTCTCTGCAATCTACTGGATTCCAGAGTTAGTGCCTGTATCGTGGAGGCCACACCACGTACTAATATAGGTGTTGCAGCATGGGACTGTACCCGGCACCTCAGGACCACTTGTGATACTGATCAGTAAATGTAATCACTTCATTTACTCCTTATGAACTGTCGCAACAATAAATCTTGAGTGAATTGGAAACATCTAAAGGGTGTACTACCTTTTATTTGCGGCAGTATATGTAGAGGAGAGATATGCACAATAAGTAAAAAGTCGTAATTTGCTAGCCGTCCTGGTGTTGCAGTTTCAGTGGACAACAGTGTAGAAGTAAAAAGAGAAAAAAAAAAAAGATATTTCTAATGGTGGGTCAGTTCACGATCTCGAGAGTCACTCACCTCAGACAAGCCAAAACCGTCTTCAAAGCGTTGTCCGCCTTCGTGGCCAGCTTCGATCAGCACCGCTAATTGCCCATTAAGGCCGGCGACCGGGCCACGCCTTCATTTCTACAGCGCCGTTCGTTACTCGGCTGCCAGCCACACCTGTCCCGGTTCTGAGTGTGTCCGCGCCAACGGCTCCCGCCGACTTCATCTCGCTTGTCGTCCAGCCAAGCGCAGTGGTCCCTCTAAACGAGTAACGAGATCGTGATGAATTTTTACGGAACATTTTCCAGAAGTTATTCGTTTGCATTTGTACCTCTTACACTATAGTATAAGTTCCCTTTGTTCGCTGAACTCTAATACTATTCTGCTGCGACCAGTCAGTTTACCTCTCTACACAGGCTGTGTGACAGGTATACGATAACATTAAAATATTCTCGGTTCATTTCAAGCGGCGATGTGCTACTGGCAGGTTAAACTTGCGTAAGTCTGAGAGGCTCATGCAGAACAGCAATATCAGAGAAGTTGGTGTTACAGGTGGCTGTTAAACTGCATCTTTCAGAGCTCTACGTTGATTGTTTTGGTTGATAACAGTCTTGGTTGCAATTTTAGCTTTTTATTTTTCAACTAGGCGTTTCACCTTATTTACACATCTTCAGGTTGATCTTAATTTGGCATTTCTTAGAATGATCCTTTAGACAGTGTAGCCAAAGGGCATCGTCGAATAGTTCAGGCCAACATCGCCTTCGTTAAACTCAGTAAAAACTTCCTAGATGGACGTGAGTGACTCCAAGATCTGCGTAACGCGTTCCCGTTCACAGTAGCGGGAGTCACTCACGTCCATTTAGGAAGTGTTTACTAAATTTAACGAAGACGATGTTGGCCTGACCTATTCGACGATGCCCTTTGGCCACACTGTCTAGAGGGTCGTTCTAAGAAATGCCACATTAAGGTCAACCTGAAGATGTGTAAATAAGGTGAAACGCCTAGCTGAAAAATAAAAAGCTAAAATTGCAACCAAGACTGTTTTCAACCAATACCGTTAAGCACTGATTTGCTGAATGCCACAGATGGGTTGGAAGAATTTCTACTTTGACTCCTTTATATTTTCAGCACTTCGCAAAATAGTTACCTCAAGACGAATGTAAAGATGATTCTGTATCAGCATCGACTATAGACTTCCGTAATCTTTGTTATCTTTGTGAGGGCTGCGAAAACATGATCTGACGGCTCTGGAGGTGGTAACCAATGAGCATACAATCCGGGCGCGGAGCATACTGTAGCGTAGCTCTTCTAACACTCGCTCCCTGTTCTCGGCTGCGTGTGGTTGATTGGCTAATGTCGAATGCTTCATCACTGGATGAGGTTTGGTAATATGGTTTACATTACTGAGGTGATTTGAAATCATCTCTTATCTGCAAGGTTGTTTCGTACTTGCATTTCGCGCACAAATTTTCTCTCATCCACGTTGTTAAATAGCCATCAATGGCGGTAGTGCCGTTGCAAACTTTTAATATATTTTCGAAGTCAGAAGACACTTAGCAGGTTAAGTAATCCACTTTAATTTTCGACTCGAATAACTACGCAGTCAGTTCAGTCATTCTTCCTCGCGGTTTGGTTTATTAAATACCCTTGGTCCTATATGAAAACACTGTTCACTTGATAAGCATGCATCTGCACTTACCGTGTTGTTCTGCAACAAGATTACATATGTTACAATTTTCAGTTGATGCCGCAAGCAAATTACGTGAACTGCTAGTCAAACATAATTGGTTATTTCTGTTTCTTAGTCACTTATCCATTACTAAACTGATTCAACTAACTGGTATTACAACGCCACTATCAGTTTGCACAATGCAGTATACGGCCTTGGGTGAGTAACTTTGGTTAGTGCTAATGCATTCGGATGAATTTTCATGACAAGGTTTGATGGCAACAGTCTAAATATTATGTGTTGCCGTCTGCGCATGAATATTCACTGTAAAGGACGTGAATCTGACGCTGTTTAGACTGGAGCGACACTGTGTGTGGCACTGCAAGAGTGCTGTTATTCAGTGTTTCATAATTAGTCGTGAACAAAACTGTTAAAAACCACTGAACAGCCAAAATCGCATAAAATATTAAAAAAAATTTAAAACAACCGGTTTCAACAGACTATGCTGTCGTCATCTTCAGGTCTCAAAATCTTTTGTTGTAAAACATGTTCGTTTTTCGCTAATCTCACGCACAAGATGCCAAATGGATAAAAAGAGCACATTATAAAAGATGTGTCATCGCTAAAACATTTAAAAACATAAGGCACCTTGTTCAGCAGGATTCACATTGTTTGGAACATGTCCACAATATACAACCAGTTGTGCTATTGTGTACAGTGTTTGTATAATGCATCAAGCAACCGTGAGCAATATGTATACGGACATCGCTTGTTGCACAAGGTGTTTTATGTTTTTAAATATTTATAATGTGCTATTTTTATCCACTTGACATTTTTTGTGCGAGGTCAATGTAAATTGTACATGCCTGACAACAAAAAATATGAAGACTTGAAGATGACATCATAGTCGGTTAAAACTGGTTGTCTTAATTAAAAAACTGTTTTATGCGATCTTGACTGTTGAACTGTTTTTAATAATTAAACAGCTCGCCCTTCAGATCTCTCAAAATGAGAATATTCCATCGCGAATAGAATATTTGCTCAATGTTTTCTAACACATCTTGACGAACCATGCCCTCTCAGATCTTTTGAACTGCATCACCATTGGGCTGACTATAACGAACGTTATGGAACAAATTCAACATTTCTGGAATCTTAAAAATTAATTTCATTTGCATGTTACCATGCCCACTATTCTTCCTCTACGTTATTTAAGTAACTGTTTGCTGCACAAGTAATTTTCATTTTCGTATTGTAGTCTGATTAAACTCATTAATTTATTACATGGTTCATAACTTTATCTATGAAAAGACTTAGTTATTTCAAATCATAACTTGGCTAGAATTCACTTGTAGTTGTAATCCAAATCTGAAATCCTGGGTTGGGTTGTTTGGGGGAAGAGACCAAACTGCGAGGTCATCGGTCTCATCGGATTAGGGAAGGATGGGGAAGGAAGTCGGTCGTACCCTTGCAAGAACCATCCCCTCATTTGTGTGGAACGATTTAGGGAGATCACGGAAAACCTAAATCAGGATGGCCTGACACGGGATTGAACCGTCGTCCTCCCGAATGCGAATCCAGTGTACTAATCACTATGCCACTTCGCTCGGTCAAGTGGTTCCTGTCCGCCACAGAATGTTAGCTTCTCTTTCCAGTTGGACTTCTGTAGTACTCCCAAGCCCCCTTCCAGATTAGTGTTTATTTGTTTAATTTTTTAATATTTATGTATTTTTCTATTATTCATTCACTGGGAATTCCGATAATTTTTATGAGAAAACTGAGCAGCATATTTACTCAGAATGAATTACATTTTCGTCATGGAAATGTATATACAAGTTTTAAACACCCCAGCCCACCGTAAAAAAAATGGTTCAAATGGCTCTGAGAACTATGAGACTTAACTTCTGAGGTCATCAGTCCCCTAGAACTTTGAACTACTTAAACCTAAGTAACCTAAGGACATCACACACATCCATGCCCGAGGCAGGATTCGAACCTGCGACCGTAGCGGTCGCGCGGTTCCAGACTGTAGCGCCTAGAACCGATTGGCTACACCGGCCGGCCCATCGTAAAATATGTGATAAGTTCAAAATGGCTCGACAGAAGCTTTCATGTTATATTTTACATGTCACATTTTGCAAAAATGTAACACAAAGTGGCAGCATAAAGTGAGGTAATTCTGTGAAAGTTGCATATTAATGAAACTTCCAAACGATACAAAACGAAGTAAATTGTCATTACCAGAAGTTTGTAATTTCAGTATGTAAGTGTATGTATCCCATCCCCGACTTATTCAATGGACACATTGAGCAAGCGCTAACAGAAAGTACAGAGAAGTTGGGGGAAGACATTAAAGTTCTCGGAGACGAAACAAAAACTGAAAAGGCTGACGACGAGATTCTAATTCTGAAAGAGACACAAGGCACTCGCCCTATCAGTCGAAAGCAGTGGATATTGTCCAGAAAAGATGTCATGAGACGAATATCAACAGAAATAAAATAAGAATTATGCAGCGTAATCCAGTTAAATTAAACTAGACGATGCTGAGGGAACTAGACTAGGTAATGAGACTCTAAAGGAGGTAGATGAGTTTTACAACTAGGGCAGAAATACAGCTGACACTGATAGTACTAGAGACTAAACAAAGTGCAAGGAAGACTTATGAAAAAGAGAAATATGTAGCATGGAATATAAATTTAATTTTTAGGAAAAGTGTAAGGAAGACTGTTATGAAATGGAGAAATATGTTGCAGCGAATATAAATTTAATTTTTAGGAAATCTTATATGAAGTAATTAGTTTTTAATGTAGTCTTATATGTAAGTGGAACATGGTCGATGAACGGTAAAAACAAAGAGTGTAGAAACTTCGAGTTGTGGTGTTACAGAAGAATACCGAAGATAGGAAGAAGAGGAGCAGAATAGAGTCATGAAAGGAAGATGTTTATTGGAGAAATTGAGTAAAACAAAGAATAAGATAACAGGATACCTTTAGGTCATTCATGAAAGCGCAGCGGGGAGTGAACTGGTAAAACTTGTGTAACGAAACCAAGGCTTGATTATGGTAAACAGGTACAAGTGGGTCTTGGCTGCAGTAGTTATTGGTTGAAATGGCTCTGAGCGCTATGGGACCTAACATCTATGGTCATCAGTCCCCTAGTACTTAGAACTACTTAAACCTAACTAACCTAAGGACATCACACAACACGCAGTCATCAGGAGGCAGAGAAAATCCCTGACCCCGCAGTAGTTATTCAGAGACGAACAGACTTATACAGAATAGAATAGTGTTGCAAGATGCATTAAACCAGTCCTCGGAGTAAAGACAACAACAACAACAACAACGGACTAAGAAATGAAGAAACTTGCACAGGAGAGGCTAGTATGGAGAGCAGCATCAAAGCAGTCTTTGTACTGAGAACCACAAAACGACAATAAATCTAAGTGACTTACACATTGATGTGAAGCGGTTGACATAAGAGAGGAAAATATGCCGAGGCGCATCAACTCTATCAGACAACTGAAGACGCAGAGAAAAGTGTGCAAAGCTGACAGACGTTCGTCCCCATTTATTTTGCCTTCTTTGCTGGAAGGTCTTAAACCTCAAGTGAATATGAAACTTTCATCTTTTATACTACCATCAGGTCAAAATTTATTATTTGTATGTCTGTATGTCGGAAACAGTCGGATCACCAGGTTAGTTTCTAGACCTCTGGAATTTTAGAACTGTCATTGAACTAAACTTTTTGAAAGAAAGGTTATTCTAGTATTATTCTCACATACAGCATCCGCTTCGTTCCCGCATGTGACATACATGTTAGTACCTCGATGGCAAGCGCCGGAATGTAGAATTTCCTCTCCATCAACGCATAAAGTCCCACTCCAGTAGGTTGCGGCCTTCCTGTAAAAAAATACGAGCTTTTGTCATTCGCATAGGGACTGAGGAGGTACGAGAGCTTTGCTAACTACGATGTTTGTTTTTTTTTACGTACATCGGTCACTGAAAATTATTATTTGTTAATATTGCAGTTGTAGAAATGACGAAAACTAGAAATTATGAATAGTTCATAAACACTGAATCCTTCTTCGCTTTCGCTCTACAAAGACAGTGTTCATAGACAGGGTGTAAATCAAATTTTGGGAAAATTATCGTCCTCCTTTTTTCCAGACAGCGTAGTACTGACCTACCTATCCCTTTTTCAAGTGCTTTGCCAACACAGCTGTTTGTGATATTGTTCTTTTGTCTTCCTCTTTTTGCTTGCTAGCTACGTCCCTCATTGAATGTGGACACGAACTTTATTTTGGTTAAAGTTACTACGTACACTGGAAATTCCGAAATTCTCGTTACAAACTTCTAGGACTTGTAGAGTGGAGTAAGTAAATTATATTTTGAATAGGAACCCATGTCCGGAAACGTCCTGTTTCCATGCTACGTCCGGTTGAAAACATGTTTGGTGTAGCTATGCAACAGGGTAGTCATGAGGGGTGACGGGCGGAAGTGGGCGATTGGGGGTGCTTAACGTCGGATCGGCTGATGTCTTCTGACGTCTCTCCTACCTCTCTGACCTTGTTCGATTCTCACTGACCTGTTCGATTCGCATTCACGTGTCTGCAAGTGTTGGAGCAACATAAATGAATGCACATTTGCAGAATACACCGACACTGTCCTTCTGAATGGCAAAGCACACGGTATTGGAAGAGCTGCTTGTCACTCCATTAGATACCCTTCTCGCCACAGTTACGCAACGGCTTCGAGAAGGGAAAACTTCACCGTCAGCAGGCGTGACCGCGGTGCTCCAAAAAGACGCCGCATGTCGCGTTGGTAGAGACCATACTGTATAGCGACCGCACTATATCACGCTTATTAATAATTCTAATTGTAAAATATTATATACTTGGTCAGTACGTGTAAAATTGGCCTCGTTACCGAAATGTTTTCAGTGGTTGTAGCACGGAAACGGCACGTTTCCGGACGTGGGTTCCTGTTCTTAATATTATTTACTCACTCCACTTTACAAGTTCTAGAAGTGTGTAACGGTAATTTAATAACACTCCCTCTAATAACCTAAAAGTCGTGTATGCTAACTTTCCAGATTTTTCTATTTGGAACACTTAAATACAATTGCTTAATGTGTATACTGATCGGGCACTAACAGCAGTCACCAATCGAAGTTAAATATTCGTATTAAATAAATAAAGTCAGTGAATTTAGTTTGTCGTAGTCTATCTCATCCGTGTATATAACATTTACTGCTGAATATGTGATACTTTCCTACAACGATACAACCGGGCACATATTCCAGATTAGTCCAAAAAACGGCTGGGGCTGAATTGATAAAAATCAGAGAAAAGCGAAAGACGGTGGTTTTAATGCCTCAGGTGTACTGCACAGTTGTAACGTCCCCTTAGAAAAATTACTGAATGCCTGTGCTGATAAACCCCTTACGTTATTTGATTTTCAAACAGCTGAGCAAAATTGTACGTACTCAGACATTTCGCTCTTTACCTATTCTGATCAACACTAAACTGACACACAATATTTTTAGCGCAACACAATCTGACGCTGTGTGACTTTCAATATTGGCTACAAAAGAATGGCCCTGACTAACATTAACCTATACCTTTCACAAATCATTTACCTCACAAAAATCTTCGTTACTCGAACTACTGCAATACAGCGAGCGCCACTACTGCCAGCTAAATAAAAGATTCTAACTACTGAAGGCACTAACTGCTGACAGGCATAGTTAGCAAATGAAAGATTTTGATAGAGAACAAACAATGTATTTACCTTAATAGTGTTCAAAAGTTATCAGTTCATGACATCCAGTCTTACAAATTTACTGTCTCTGATGGACAGACGTCCAGATCATCCGCTCTCAAATCTCCACCATCTCTCTCCCCACATCCACCAATGCTGGCGGCTCACCTCCAACTGCGCAACGCTACGCGTTGTTAACAGCTAATTGCCCAACACTACAATAGCAAACAACAATGCAAACCAGCCGCAAACCGCGCACAGCACAGTCAGTGACTTTTATACAGAGCTTTACGTGGGTTACCAATAAAAAAAACCTAAACAGCCTACTTCCATAGTTTCCCGTCACATAGCGTTCAGACAACCATGTGGAACCGTGGGAAAAGTTCTTCTTTGGAGTGCTGCTTAACTCGCGCGTCACTTTGGTTTGAATGTCAGTTCTGTCGTCAAAGCGTTGACCCTTCATGAGAATCCCTGCGCGTTGTCGTTTTTTGGTGGGTTCGTATAGATGACACCAAGTCTCATTACCCATGATGATTTGTTCTAGAAAAAAATCGCTCGCGTTTTATATTTCAATCAAGTAGCGGTAAGCGCCCACACGTCTTCGTTTTGTCTGACAATCAAGGTGAGGGGGCAATCTATGAATACACATTTCTCTTCTTCAAAACATTCTGGGGAATGTGTTGAACAGTTGATTTAGAGATATTGCTCCATTGTATTTTGTGTCACAGCAACGTTAACGCACTACAGTCGCACATCCACTACTTATCAGCGACTGGTCGAATGAACATCTGTCATTTACAGTTGTTAGTTCAAGCTGCCATCGTAGTTGCTGCTCTGACGTCCTTTGTATGCCAGGAATAAAACCAGTCACGGACCTTTTTGAATGGAAGGTGCACGACCTTTTCATTTTTGCTTTACGTGTCTTCTTTTTACGGATCTGCTCTCCATGTCCATTTAAAAGTCATTGTCACAAAATTTGATAATTAATTGCATTTTTTCGACTAGTCATATAGCTATGTAAATAGTGGTTACGTAGTTCGGGAAACAGCTGCCTGTGTTAAAAAGCAGTTCTAAATTGGATGATGCGATGAGCAAAAATTTTAACACCCATATTATTGCTCGACTGTCTTCGTGATTCCGAACTTTTTCTTCTCTAGGGTATGATCTCTTGGTCCACGTTTGTCGAACTACAGTAAGGATTCTTTTTCACATTTTTATCGCATTTTCTTTTATTTCCCATCCAGGCGTGGCCAAAACAATGAAATTCATCACCAGTTTCCT
Source organism: Schistocerca gregaria (assembly GCF_023897955.1). Lineage (NCBI taxonomy): Eukaryota > Metazoa > Arthropoda > Insecta > Orthoptera > Acrididae > Schistocerca > Schistocerca gregaria. Next base: position 336,626,754 of record NC_064926.1, on the reverse strand, counting down.
GCACATCGCTAAAGAGAGTCTTCTGTCGAGGACACACACACATTTTAAACTGATCACTGTCCTCAAAAAGCAACTTGAGAAATCATTGAGAATGCATTTTCCAAACAAGTTCCAGTTTCCAACATAAAAAAGTTGTACTTGGCGCTTTTTATGCCCTCAATACAAAGACTCACAACTCCACTTCTAGATAAAGTCTGTTCCACACGAACCCGAGGCAAAGACTAACTACTTTTTGTGCGTTTGACAGACGCTACATTATAGAAGTTCAAGACTGTTCTAGAACCGGCAGTTTGTCAAATTAACTTTTGTAAATAGTTTTCTGCATACAGGAATGAACAGTCACCAGGAAAAAAGAAAAATACTCTTGGCGTTGGTAAAATTTGTAAAAATAAAAATAATTATATATTATTGTACATCACATTGAAACAGAGTTTTGTAAAAATTCCATTGTACGCTACATCGACAGAGTAACAAGAATTTCATGTTTTCTCTCATATGGCTGTTCTGTTATGAAAGAATTGAGTCTGCTTTCGAAAAATTGTAACACGTCTTGATTAAATAGATAGTACAATGTGTTACGGAATTTTCCAACCAAATTAATGTAAAGAGTGAAATAAATACCGTTTGTAATCAAATAAAAGAAATTGAATCTATAGCATTATTAAATCTTTAAAACTCAGAAATAGAAATTATGTACAAAAGTATTACAGAACAATTTGGAAGTGTGAAATGTAAATAAATATTTGGTGAATGACTGAACGACCCACAAATATTGTTTAAATGCTTTATTTTAGTGCCATCACCGATTTCGCGCTCCAATGCCCATCTTAGGATGGATAAAATTTTCAGTTACATACATGTTTGATCACATCATGTCATCTACACTGCGCAAAAATATTTGAATATCTAGTGTCACTTTTATAAGTTACACATAGTACATATAGCACATGTGTGATGCTCAACACAGAATTTAGAATATTATGAAGTGTGCCACAGTATTTTATTTATAATATGTGTGCTGTTTGCTGTTCGACAACATATACACGGGCCTGGAAAACCACATGGACCACAATAAAATAAATTGACATCTGCTGGAACTTACGTAAGTGAATGCAACTATTTCACATTATCTCTGAATAAATGGAAGCACATTAGCGTGTTTTTATTAATGAAACAACTAATCAAGTGGCAAGTAAGTAGCCAAATATTTTTGTGCAGTGCACCAGCAGACGATAAGCTTTTGATCAAAACATCTATGTAGCTAACATCTGAAGATGGGCGTGGTAGCCGAAAACCGGTTATGCCACTAAAATAAAACATTTAAAAAGTATTCGTGGCCAGTTACGTCATTCACCAACTATCATCAACAACTGCGAAGTTCACATGCTCCAACATGGATACAATAATAAGTAAATCAATATTTCCGAATAAGATATCGATCCCATGGCCTCGTCTCATGTACTTCAGACTTGCAGTTTTGGATAAAACAAACCTGGAAAAAGAACTTTGTCACAGATTCCGCCATACAGGCTTAGAATCGTAATCTAATCAAGATCAGAGGTCCCGTAATTCTTGTTCGTTATATCTACCTGAGCAAATTGGATACGAGGTTTCATAGCATACTTCTCAAAAACATCATGTTATCAACTGCCGAGATAGAATGTTGCCCAGGACGCCGACTTCATACAGAGGACCAGATGTTGCGGACGCTAGGGGGCGTGCGTGGATGGTGATGTAACTCTGTCAGCGAGGCTTCTGCCTTGCGCCAGCGGCGTCTTTCTGCGGCAGAGGCAAGGTCGCTGACAGACAGCTGAACAACGAAGAGGCTTCATGGCTCTCCCTGGAGGCGTGTAGCAGCCGTCGGGCCACAAGGCGAGCGCTGAGTGCCGACAGCACTTCTGGCGGGCACGCTCAATCTGCGTCCACTGTATCGAAGCTAAACGGGTCACAGCCTTTCCAACATACTGAGTTGGTGCATAAGTTCGCAGACATTGATAACAGATTCTCCATCAAAATTTGCAACGTTCTGCCAATCCTGGGGTATCTTCTCGATTCCGCGACTATAGAAAGCACGTGGTTTTTAGGCGAAAAACTCGCCGAGCCTTGCTCGGAGCATATTTTCGACCGGAAAGGAAGTTTCTAGCAGGTTTTACGATAGACAGCGAGAAAAGAGGAAATCTGAGGGCGCAAGATCAGGTGAATATGGTGGGTGAGGGATGACTCTTTAACCCAAGTTCTTTATAGTGTCTTTGTCCCTCTAGCAGAATACAGGCGGACATTATCCTGAAGTAGCATCAGTTCACGCAGTCTTCCTGCTCGTTATTCTTGGACTCCTTCTGCAAGACATCTCAGTTGTTGACAATAAGTGCCAGAAGTAATTGTTACACCTCAGGGAAGCGGTTCGTAGTACAATACACCGTCGCTGTTGTGACAGATGCCTAACTTTTTTTTTCTGTGGATGCCAGCAGGTCTTTGCACGGGGAGCTGGTGCTTTGTTTGGACTCAGTCATTTCTTTTTTTTCCCTTATGTTACCATGAAGACACCAACTCTCGGCCGGCCGGGGTGACAGATCGGTTCTGGGCCCTACAGTCTGGAACCGCGCGACCGCTACGGTCGCAGGTTCGAATCCTGCCTCGGGCATGGATGTGTGTAACTTCCTTAGGTTAGTTAGATTTAAGTAGTTCTAAGTTCTAGGGCACCGGTGACCTCAGAAGGTAGGTCCCATAGTGCTCAGACCCATTTTTTAACCATTTCTCGTCACCAGTCACGACACAGCATAGAAATGGTCGGTGTTGTTCAAGAGACATCTGATGAGCGAACAGAGGTGCACATACGGCCACTCGCCGATTTTTGTTATTTCGGCTTAAGGCACACTCCCGATTTTTTAACCTTCTCCATTGCATGCAAATGTCGCATGTGTCATATATGATCAGGTTCATCACATTGGGCAATTCTCGAATATAATGACGTGGATCATTGCGGATTAATGCGCTTAAAAGATCCTCGTCAAACCCTAAAGTTCCTCCATAAAACAAGAAAACCGCTTTCTTACCTTACTTTGTCCAGTGGTGTTATCCCCAGACAAGGCAAATGTTTCTCGCTACCTCTACTGCGGTCACCCCTCTACTGAATTCAAACTGAAGAACATGTCGGGAATGCTCCGATTTTTCCACTTGTCACTCCTTTTCTTAGCGTCCACAGCTCCACTCATATCTGCAAACGACAAGATTGGAATCTTCTCTTAACGTTACGAAAGCGAAAGGTAACATTTGCAGCTGGTCAAGCTATAACGCGACGGTTATAGTGTGATAAGCGGCTGAGTACAGTAGCAGAACATTTATTGGGTTTCTTATTTTACACAGCCACACAAAAATATACAGAAAATTCGTACTTTCTTTTTCTTAAACATTAAAACAAATAATCCTTAAAACTTTACAAACATGCATTTTTTTTTTAGAATTTTGACTGAAGATCTAAAATGAAATCTTTTGGCAGATTACAACCGTGTGCCGAACCGAGACAGCTCTCATACCTTGGTTGCAAATACGTGATTCAAATAACAGTATACGCCTCCGTAATAAGCATATAACTAACCTAGTCTCTTTTAGTATGTGACAGTCCAAGTAAAGCTAAAACTAAAATATCTGATGAATGCATGTCGTGCCATGAATGCCGCAACAACAGTTGGACAAAATTAAAGAGCAATACAAATGAAACTGAAGGATTGCTCTAAACACCGAATAAATGAAAATATGAATTACAGGTTGTTCATCTTATATGTTTCTTTCAAGATTCTGTCCATTTCCTCTACTGCTTGCTCAATATTTTGATTGAATAACATCGGGCATGTCTGCAACCCAGTCTCACACCCTTCGTAACCACTGCTTCCCTTTCATGCCCCTCGAGTCTTATGACTGCCATCCGTTTTCTGCACAAATTCCAAATAGCCTTTCACTCCCTGTATTTTACCCCTGTCACCTTTACAGTTTGAAAGAGAGTATTCCAGTCAAGATTGTTGAAAGCTGTCTCTAAGTCTACAAGGGGTATAAAAGTCGGTTTGCCTTTTCTTAACTTATCTCCTATGAGAAGTCGTATGGTCAGTACTGCCTCGCTTATTCCTACGTTTCTCCGGAATCCAAACTGATCTTCCAGAGATCGGCGTTTACGAGTTTTTCCATTCTCCTGTAAAGGATTAATGTTAATATTTTAGTATTTTGCAGCCGTGTTTTATTAAACTCGTAGTTCGTTATTTTTCTCACCTGTCAGCACCTGCTTTCTTAGGAATTGGAATTATCATATTCTTCTTGAAGTCCGAGGGTATTTCGCCTTTCCCATACACGTTACTCACCGGATGGAAGAGTTTTGTCATGGATGGCTCTCCCAAGGCTATCAATAGCTCTAACGGAATGTTGTCTACTCCCGGTGCCTTGTTTCGTCTTACGTCTTTCAGTGTTTTGTCAAATTCTTGGCGCAGTATCATATTTCCCTTCTCATCTTCCTCTACGTCCTCTTCCATTTCCATAATATTGCCCTCAATGCATCTCCCTTGTATATAAGCTCAATATATTCCTTCCACCTTTCTGCTTTCCCTTCTTTGCTCAGGAATGGTTTTTCTGAGCTCTGGTTCTCTTACCTCCAAAAGACTTTTTAATTTTCCTGCAGACACTAGACACTATCTATCTTACCCCTATTGATATATGCTTGTACATCGTTACATTTTCCTGTTGTCATTCATGCTTAGCCATTTTGCACTTACTGTCAAACTTAGTTTTAGACGTTTGTACACCCTTTCGCTTTCTTCATTTATTGCGTTTTTATATTGTCTCCTTTCATCGGTTATATTCAATATCTCGTATGTTACCCAGTAAACAGTAAATAAAAAATAACAATCAATAATAAACCTATAGCAACCGGAATAACAACATGCAAATTATACACGATTGCAGGCTTTCTCGGCGTATTTCAGCTGAAGATTTCATAACATGCAAATTTAAAACACTAAACATATATGCACCAACCTAATATTACTAAACTGCCACCGTGACCCACTAAATCATGAACACTACGTAAAAGGTTCTACGAACAACCCAGAGATGTATGGAGAACGATCTGATACCAATATCTGTTCCACCTTTCCCTTTTCCATTAGCGGATGGAGCATAGAAAGAATGATGGTGGATAAGCCACACTATTAGCCCTCGTTTCTCTTATTCTCTCGTTGTAATCATTTCGTGAGGCGTATGTAGGAGGAAATACGTTGCCCTACTCTTACCTGAAAATAATCTTTATGAATGTCAATTGTAGACCACTCCGTGACGCACAACATATTTCTTGTATCTTCTACCGCTTGATATTGTTGTACCAGTAATAGTGCTCTCGCGCCGTCTAAGCGATCCCGTGATGAAATGCGCCGCTCTTCGTTGGATCTTGCCTGTCACTCTTATTAATCCAAACTGGTAAGCGTCTCACACTGATGAGCTATACTCTTGAATCGGTCGAACAAATGGTTTGAAGGCCACTTCTTTCGTGGATGAGTTACGTTACCTGAAGATTCTTCCTGAGTGTCTCTGCCTTACATTTTCTTTTCTCACTCTTTGTTCTGCAAGGTCATTCAACCTTAAATCGCTCCGTATGGTTACTCGTATTTAGTGATAGTTGCTGTTTCAAGTGATTTGCCTCCTATAGTGTAATCACAGAACGGCGAACGTGTGTGCTTATTTACAATTATTATAGTTCGCTGAAGTCTTCTGGTGCTGCTACCTCCTTACAGACATAGCGTAATGGACCTTCCGACTGCGGTGTCCTCCCCATTCGTCTCTTACAGGGTGCCTAAAGGATTCTGAGTTCTCGGATAGCTATACAACAATTCATGCAGCTCAGAGAAATAGTTTTTATTACAATAAAGTAGACTGAAAATACTTAACTTTGGATTATAATGTCCCTGCAAGTCACTCAAACTCGGTTATAAGTCACTGCTATCGTTACTATCAGAGCACTTCTGCCCCTCTCTGCTAGTGTCCGCCGTCTGCTGTCCGGTCGAGGCTGGCAGGAGCGAAGCTTATATTCTCCTCGAACAGAGGTCGCTTCTGTCGTAGCTATTGGCTGACGTCGTCTCACAGCCTTCTCTGCTCTTGCCTTCTTAATCTTCCGCCGTCGCTTATCGATACGCCGGAACATAATAAAGTCACTTAAATATATTGTAAGCAGTAACGGTCTTACCGAACTTCCATAAAGTACTCGTGAAATTGCTTTTACGTTTGTCATCATTGTTCTATTAAGAATGGCGTGTTACATTCTATAAGCGAGAAAGTCCTGAAGCCACTTAAATATGTGGTCAGACGCTCGTTAAGATCATACACTCCTGGAAATTGAAATAAGAACACCGTGAATTCATTGTCCCAGGAAGGGGAAACTTTATTGACACATTCCTGGGGTCAGATACATAACATGATTACACTGACAGAACCACAGGCACATAGACACAGGCAACAGAGCATGCACAATGTCGGCACTAGTACAGTGTATATCCACCTTTCGCAGCAATGCAGGCTGCTATTCTCCCTTGGAGACGATCGTAGAGATGCTGGATGTAGTCCTGTGGAACGGCTTGCCATGCCATTTCCACCTGGCGCCTCAGTTGGACCAGCGTTCGTGCTGGACGTGCAGACCGCGTGAAACGACGCTTCATCCAGTCCCAAACATGCTCAATGGGGGACAGATCCGGAGATCTTGCTGGCCAGGGTAGTTGACTTACACCTTCTAGAGCACGTTCGGTGGCACGGGATACATGCGGACGTGCATTGTCCTGTTGGAACAGCAAGTTCCCTTGCCGGTCTAGGAATGGTAGAACGATGGGTTCGATGACGGTTTGGATGTACCGTGCACTATTAAGTGTCCCCTCGACTATCACCAGAGGTGTACGGCCAGTGTAGGAGATCGCTCCCCACACCATAATGCCGGGTGTTGGCCCTGTGTGCCTCGGTCGTATGCAATCCTGATTGTGGCGCTCACCTGCACGGCGCCAAACGCGCATACGACCATCATTGTCACCAAGGCAGAAGCGACTATCATCGCTGAAGACGACACGTCTCCATTCGTCCCTTCATTCACACCTGTCGCGACACCACTGGAGGCGGGCTGCACGATGTTGGGGCGTGAGCGGAAGACGGCCTAACGGTGTGCGGGACCGTAGCCCATCTTCATGGAGACGGTTGCGAATGGTCCTCGCCGATACCCCAGGAGCAACAGTGTCCCTAATTTGCTGGGAAGTGGCGGTGCGGTCCCCTACGGCACTGCGTAGGATCCTACGGTCTTGGCGTGCATCCGTGCGTCGCTGCGGTCCGGTCCCAGGTCGACGGGCACGTGCACCTTCCGCCGACCACTGGTGACAACATCGATGTACTGTGGAGACCTCACGCCCCACGTGTTGAGCAATTCGGCGGTACGTCCAGTCGGCCTCCCGCATGCCCACTATACGCCCTCGCTCAAAGTCCGTCAACTGCACATACGGTTCACGTCCACGCTGTCGCGGCATGCTGCCAGTGTTAAAGACTGCGATGGAGCTCCGTATGCCACGGCAAACTGGCTGACACTGACGGCGGCGGTGCACAAATGCTGCGCAGCTAGCGCCATTCGACGGCCAACACCGCGGTTCCTGGTGTGTCCGCTGTGCCGTGCGTGTGATCATTGCTTGTACAGCCCTTTCGCAGTGTCCGGAGCAAGTATGGTGGGTCTGACACACCGGTGTCAATGTGTTCTTTTTTCCATTTCCAGGAGTGTATATCTTTAAGACTTGCCCTGCAGACTCACAAGTGTTTGATTTGATAGATGAATCTAATTTACGCTTTTAGACGGATCTTTCGTTAGTATCAGGTAATCCGTTCTGTCATTCTCTGACCGCCAAGTTATTTCTAGAGCATTTCAACTTGATTGCAGCTGGGTACACTAGTTTCGTAGTTTTATCTTAATAAATTCAGTGTTTGAAAGCCTAGTAACCTAAGAGAGAAAGCGTTTGGTACAAGAACGGTGTATGACTATAACGACCTCTACATGCGTACTCGGCAAGCCACCAAAGGGTACATTGTACTACCACTATTCATTTCCTTTCCCAATCATCTAGCAAATAGAGCAAGGGTGACACGACTGTCTACGTATCTCTGTACGAGCCCTAATTTCTCTTATTATACGCAGAATGTACATTAGCAGCTGTAGAGTCGTTCCGAGGCCAGCTTCAAACGCCTGTTCTCTAAATTTTCTCCACACTCCAAAAGAATGTCGCCTTTCCTCCAGGGGTTCCCATATGAGTTGCCGAAGCATCCCCGTAACCTTTGCGTGTTGATAGAACCTACCGGTAACAAATCTAGCAATCCGCCTCTCAGATGCATCTATGTCTTCCTTTAACCCGACCTGGTGAGGATCCAGACACTCGAACAGTACTCAACAATGTTTCGCATTGGTGCCCTGCACACGGTCTGCATTACATATGACCCACATTTTCCTAAAGTTTACCCAATAAACCAAAGTCAACCATTCGCCTTCCTCACGTCAATCATTATATGCTCGTTCCATTTCGTATCGCTTCGCAACGTTACGCCTAGATATTATATAGGTGTGACTGTGCGAAGCAACATGTTACCAATAGTGTTCAAATGGTTCAAATGGCTCTAAGCACTATGGGACTTAACACTCATCACTCCCCTAGACTTAGAACTAGTTAAACCTAACTAAGGACGTCATACACATTCATGCCCGAGGCAGGATTCGAACCGTAGCAGCAGCCCGGTTCCGGACTGAAGCGCCTAGAACCGCTCAGCCACAACGGCAGGCTAATATTAGGTGGAGTGCTTCTCTTGAGCAGGCATGACTCCTTCTCATCACCAGATACTCCGATTCATTCACCAAGGGATAGATCATGCTCGCTACCACTTTCATGATGTCACACTTCCGCATCAAGTGTTTCTTAGATCTGAACAAGAAGGTCACGTGGTCGGTAAATCCGAGACGTGTGATTTTCTCGTCTTCTACCTCTATCCTTTTGAAACTCTTACGGAAAGCTTCCCTCATTATCTTTCTGAGTGCCAGATTGATTAGTGACACATCATCTCCTTATCTCAAACTTTCGCTTACACTATGTGATCAAAAGTCTCCGGACACCCCCAGAAACATCCTTTTTCATATTAGGTGCATTGTGCTGCCACCTACTGCCAGGTATTCCATATGAGCGACCTCAGTAGTCATTAGACATCGTGAGACGGCAGAATGGGGCGCTCCGCGGAACTCGCGGACTTCGAACGTGGTCAAGTGATTGGGTGTCACTTGTGTCATACGTCTGTAAGCAAGATTTCCACTCCTAAACATCCCTAGGTCCACTGTTACCGCTGTGATCGTGAAGTGGAAACGTGAGGGTACAGGTACTGCACGAAAGCGTACAGGCTGACCTCGTCCTTCGACTGACAGAGACAGCCGACTGTTGAAGAGGGTCGTAATGTGTAATAGGCAGACATCTATCAAGACCGTCACACGGGAATTCCAAACTGCATCAGGATCCACTGCAAGTGCTATGACAGTTAGGCGAGAGGTGAGAAAACTTGGATTTGACGGTCGAGTGACTGCTCATAGGCCACACATCACGCCGGTAAATGCCAAACGATGCCTCGATTGGTGTAAGAAGCGTAAACATTGGACGATTGAAAAGTGGAAAAGCATTGTGTGGAGCAATCATGGTACACAAAGTGTCGATCCGATGGCAGGGTGTGGGTATGGCGAATCCTCGGTGAACGTGATCTGCCAGCGTGTGTAGTGCCAACAGTAATATTCGGAGGCGGTGGTGTTATGGTGAGGTCGTATTTTCGTGGAGGGTGCTTGCACCAGCTGTTGTTTTCCATGACACTATCACACCAAAAGCCTATATTGATGTTTTAAGCATCTTCTTGCTTCCCACTGTTGAAGAACAATTCGAGGATGGCGATTGCATTTTTCAACACGATCAAGCACCTGTTTATAATGCACGGCCTGTGGTGGAATGGTTATGTGGCAATAACATCCCTGTAACGGACTGGCCTACACAGAGTCCTCACCTTAATCGTATAGAACACATTTGGGATGTTTTGGAACGCCGACTTCGTGCCAGTCCTCACCGACCTACATCAATACCTCTCCTCAGTGCAGCACTCCGTGAAGAATGGGCTGCCATTCCCCAAGAAACCCTCCAGCACCTGACTGAACGTATGCCTGCGAAAGTGGAAGCTGTCAACAAGGCTAAGGATGGGCAAACACCATATTGAATTCCAGCACTACCGATGGAGGGCGCCACGAATTTTTAAGTCATTTTCAGCCAGGTATCCGGATACTTTTGGTCACACAGTGTATGTTACAGCTTTTGTATCAGCGGAAAAAAGTAGACTAACCGATCGGTTGAGTATTCCAAATTCGATTAGGCAAGAAATAAACAGAACGATAAAAAGTACTTGCAAAGTTTTAGTTAACTTAATAGAATTAAATATAACTATGCTTTAGGGAACTTCACACTCAGTATTACCAGTTCTCACTTAATACAATCAGATATGGTTCTTAGGTACGGAAACCATTCTCTTTGAGGTAGGTAGCAGTGGAGAGCTGCATGTTAGGAAACAAAGAAAATGTTCGGGGAACGGAAAGGTGTTCAAAACGTAATAATTGTCGCAATAAAACTTAAATGTATGTGAGTGAGTCGTGTAGCTGTGCCAAATGACTGCAGAAATATCTGGGTAATTTTTTGGGGCATTCGAAAATTAAATCAAAAATAAAACCAGGCGTCAAAGTATTGAAACATGGATAGTGAATATCAGAAATCATTCACTCAGTAAAAATAAAAATTCGCTGTAATTGAGGACCTCTTTATTCAGCTGTGATTGCTGATGGTTTACTTTTGTGTATATTAATGCATTATTTTTGGACGTTATTGTGCGGTCACGACTTGTGAAACAAAGCAGCCACTGAATAACATGTCGTGTCACCCACAAATCCCTTGCGTACTCTTTGCGTTTAAAAGTCAAACTTTCATTTATAGTTGGATGTTATGGTCTCTATTTTAGACTTATGTATTGGGTTCGTGCACGAGTTCGTTAATAAACACAAAAGATAGACACAACAGAGACTTCAGTGATCAATAATATATTCTCCTTCACTCTTTACAACTGTCCACCAACGTTGAAGCATCTTTTCGGTTTCGCGGCTGTGTAAATCATATTATATGCACGCAGATATTTGTATGGAGAGCTGGTGCTTTTTCTGGGACCTGCCATTCCTTTATTTTCCTCATGTTACCACAAAAAAATCATTTCTCGCCTCCAGTAACGACGCAGCAAAGAAAGAGTCGGCGTTATTCAAAAGCCAACTGATGAGTAAGCAGATATGCACATACGGCTACCCGAAGATTTTCTTTGATTCTGGCTTAGAACATACAGTACCCAGGCACCCGACATTTGAACCTTCACCATTGCATGTAAATTACGCTCGATGTAGAATGATTACATTTCATCACATTTGCCAGTACACTGACGTGGATCATTGTGGATTAACGCGTTTAAACAATCTTTATCACACCTCGAAGGTCTTCCTGAACATAACTGTCCTTAACACGAGACAGCAATTTGCTTGCCTTGCTGTGTACAGTGGTACTATCTCCTGGCACGCTACAAATGTTTCTGGCTGCCTCCGCTGTTGGCATCCATCTAGTGAACTCAGACGGAAGGACATGTTGGAAATGTTCTGCTTTATCCACTTGGCACTCCATTTCTTAGCGTCCATACCTTCACTCTCTATCTTCGTTTGACAAAATCGCATTACGTAAACTCAGACAGCTACGGTGAACGACAAATAAAAACGACAATCGATAAAAAAAAGGCATATGGCAATGGGAATATCAACATGAAAATCAAAAACACTACGAACTCATACACCGAGCTAATATCTCATCACAACACGCTACATTTTCACAACGGCGAGTCTGAACAGACAGGGTTATGGGCGAACCTGTCATTAAAACACACACAGATTCTATGAAAGAAGAGCTGAAGAACGAAATTTTATGAATGTCTCATTTAATTGCCATCCCTTCACTTACTCATAACAGTATTTTAGTGTGTGCTGTAACGCACGTGGACAGGTAATCCAGGATGTACTTAGTAACAAACAGCAGCGCCACTTACGACATTGTTGTCACATTTTAAAACAGAGAAGTGTACGAGGTACAGAAACTGGAACAAGATTCATGGCAAGAAACTGTCTGGAAGAGCGCCACGACAAACTAAGACGGAATGGGACCACGGAGGCTGTGTCGAAAACACTTCCAGCCCAGAAAAGAAATAAAATACCAAAAAATAAAAGATGAATAACAGACAGGAGGGGCGGTGAATAAAAAAGAGGAGGTGAGTTAGGCCGCGCCGTCGCGTCGCGTTCGCCGGCCGCGACAGTTAGAGCGCCATTACGTTGAGTTACGGCCGTTATGGGAGATGTTCGGCGGCTACTAATTGTCGCAAAAACACTTAGCGGCGATCTCGTAAAATATACACGGGACACGAGCAGCCTAGCAGCGCCGCTAAAAATACAGGACCGGCGCCAGACGTCACGGGAAACTAGAGAAAAAAAGATGGTAGGTGGAGAAGGAGAGGGGAAAAGGGGTGGAGGGGGGGGGGCAGAACCGGAGGACGGAAAATGAAAAAGGAGCAGCGACGTCCAGGAGCTATAAATTGCGGTGGCAGCTTATTGCCGGCAGTCATTTACGAGTATCAGGGCGTGTTTATACACTTAACATGGGTCGCGTCCCCTCCGCCGGCCGCTTCCTGTGCTGACGGTGGAGCGCTCGCAGACGCTCGAAACGTCTCATTCCCTTGCTTTATCGCCTCGGCGCAGAGCCAGTGCCCTCCCGCTCCCCCCAGCGTCTCTCGTTCTGGTTGCTCTCCTTCACCTTCTCCCCACTTCTCTTTTTTGTTACCATTAACGTTTCGGTAAATGACTACATTTATCAACTGACAGCGCATAACAAATTCCCTTGTGATAAATAGACCGCGCGCAGATAGAGTCGGTAGCAGGGGAACAGCAGCAACCGATACAAGTCCGCTTCGACGTCACACGCGGGGACACGGCGTGCTGGCCTGCCCCCCATCTACTGCAGTCAAACGGAACTTGAAGCAGCTGTTCTGACAAATTGACTTCTAGAAACAACCACCATTTATCCTTTCCCGACAATAAATGGACAGGGTGTCTCTCCTGAGGGTCGTCAGGCGCATTTTCTCTGTTGTTTCAGCAGATATCTGCATTTTCGTTTTTGCATTCTGTAGTTTGAAGTGTCTTGAAAGGAGGGTATAAGATGAACATCAACAAAAGCAATACGAGGATAATGGAATGTAGTCGAATTAAGTCGGGTGATGCTGAGGCAATTAGATTAGGAAATGAGACACTTAAAGTAATAAAAGAGTTTTGCTATTTGGGGAGTAAAATAACTGATGATGGTCGAAATAGAAAGGATAGAAAATGTAGACTGGCAATGGCAAGGAAAGCGTTTCTGAAGGATAGAAATTTGTTAACATCGAGTATAGATTTAAGTGTCAGGAAGTCGATTCTGAAAGTATTTGTATGGAGTGTAGCCATGTACGGAAGTGAAACATGGACGATAAATAGTTTGGAGAAGAAGAGAATAGAAGCTTTTGAAATGTGGTGCTACAGAAGAATGCTGAAGATTAGATGGGTAGATCACATAAGTAATGAGGAGGTATTGAATAGAATTGGGGAGAAGAGGAGTTTGTGGCACCACTTGAGAAAAAGAAGGGACCAGTTGGTAGGACATGTTCTGAGGCATCAAGGGATCACATATTTAGCATTGGCGGACAGCGTGAAAGGTAAAAATCGTAGAGGGAGACCAAGAGATGAATACATTATGCAGATTCAGAAAGATGTAGGTTGCAGTAAATACTGGGAGATGAAGAAACTGGCACAGGATAGAGTAGCATGGTGAGCGGCATCAAACCAGTCTCAGGAATGAAGACCACAACAACAACAACAGCAGTGCTTACTGTTTTGGCGGACAGGTGCGCAGGCGGTGGGGAGTGAGTCATTGACTTGTCCTTGAAAGCCCTCTGACAGGAAACTGCGTTTCCTTTATTCAGTGCGTTATGGCCGTTGGTGGAGTGCGGGTCTGTTAGAGCTTGTCGCCAGATTCTATCTGTGTGAAAATCGACGTAAAAACGGAGCAGCGAGTTTGTGCGAAATTTTGTTTTAAAACCGGTAAATCAGCTTCTGAGACTCCTGAACTATTAAAAACAGATTTTGGAGATATTTGTATGATCCACTCAAATGTTTTTATGTGGTTCAATACATTTATAAATGGCCGTGAATCATTTGGAGATTAACCACAGTCCGGCCGTCCTTCCACCACGGAAACGAAAGAAAATGTGAAAGTTCGTGACTTACTGCGCTGTGATAGTAGACTTACAATTAGGGAGATGGCTGATGAACTTAATTTTCTATGCAGTTCATTCGTTTTTAACTGACGATCGGCACATGCGTGACCAGAGACAATACGGACTTGAAAAATGTGGCAAGAACTGATTAATCGGGCTAAAAGTGACCCAGATTTGTTAAAGAGGGTAATTACAGGTGACGAATCGTGGGTGTATGGATATGAACCTGAAACCAAAGTGCAGTCCACGCAGTGGAAGACTCTAGGTTAACCACAACCGAAAAAAGCACAGCAAAGTCGATGGAAAGTGAAAACAATGTTGGTGATTTTTTTCGATTCCCGAGTATTGTGCATCATGAATTTACCCCTGGAATACAAACAATTCACCATGAATACTACCAATGTGTCCTTGACAGTTTGCGCTAAAAGGTGCGGAAGAAAAGGCCTGCAATGTGGAATGACAGGAGTTGGGTGCTACACCACAACAATGCTCCGGCTCATCGTGCCTTCTCCATCGTTGAATTTTTGACCAAATTCAAAATTACTGTCCTTCCTCAACCCCCATGTTCCCCTGATCTGGCCTCTGCGCACTTCTACCTGTTTCCTAAACTGAAATTTTCACTGAAAGGGAAGCGATTTGACTCGATTGAAGACATACAGGCAAATACCGAGAGCGTCCTTAACACACTTCATGGAACAAAAGAAAAGAAATTCGCTGTGGCCGAGAGGTTCTAGGCGCGCCATTCCGAAACCGCGCTGGTGCAACGGTAGCAAGTTCGAATCCTGCCTACGACATGGATGTGTGTGATGTCCTTAGGTTAGTTAGGTTTAAGTAGTTCTAAGTCTAGAGCACTAATGGCCTCAGATGTTAAGTCCCATAGTGCTTGGAGCCATTTGAACCATTTGAAAAAAACATTTACAGGAATATTTCCAAAAGTGGAAACACCGTTGGAGTCGGTGTGTTCAGTCAGAAGGGGACTATTTTGAAGGAGATGCATCACAGTAGCATGTAAGTACCACCATTGCACAATTACAAACCGATTCTTAAAACTTTCCAATCACACCTCGTAAGTTAAACTGACGTATTACGACAGTATATTAACAAATCGTTATTATTGCAGTATTACTGAATTACAACTTTTTATAAATTTTATTATTATTATCTTCATTGTCATAGGTATCAGTGATACGTTAAAAGTGAGAGTGGCAGCAAAGAAGACTTCGTAGGGAAGGATGGTGACTGTGACAAACCGTGGCCACAATCTGCGAACCTCCCCTTCCACGCCCCACGCACAATCAAACGCTGATTTCACGCCCGCAGTCGTCAGTGATTGGTTTTGTTTCAATACTGACAATGTTGAGTGTTTATGAAAAAAGTTCAAGGCAATCGTAATATGCGTTTTAGACAGGTACGTGCCGAGTAAAACAGTGAGTGACGGGAAAAACCCACCGTGGTTCACCAACAGTTAGGAAGCTACTGCGAAAGCAAAAAGAGCTTCACTGCAAATTTAAACGCAGCCCAAACCTCTCAGACAAACAGAGGCTAAACGATTTCAAAATTGGCGTACGACGGCTATGCCTGAAGCGTTCAGTGAATTCAAAAGTAATATTCTATGTACCGACTTGACAGAAAATCCTAGGAAGTTAAGGTCTTACGTTAAATCAGTAAGTGGATCGAAACAGCATATCCAGACTCTCTGGGATGATAATGACATTGAAACAGAGGATGACACGCGTAAAGTTGAAATACTAAACACCTTTTTCCAAAGCTGTTTCACAGAGGAAGACCGCACTACAGTTCATTCTCTAAATCCTCGCACGAACTAAAAAATGGCTGACATCGAAATTAGTTGGTTGGTTGGCGGTTGGTTGATTTGGGGAAAGGGACCAAACAGAGAGGTTCGAAATTAGTGTCCAAGGAATAGAAAAGCAACCGAAATCACTCAACAGAGGAAAGTCCTCAGGACCTGACGGGATACCAATTCGATTCTACACAGAGCACGCGAAAGAATTTGCACCCCCTTCCAACAGCCGTGTACCGCAAGTCTCTAGAGGAGCGGAAGGTTCCAAATTTTCGGAAAAGACCAGAAAAGACCACAGGTAGTTCCAGTTTTCAAGAAGGGTCGACGAGCAGATGCGCAAAACCACAGGCCTATATCTCTGACATCGATCTGTTGTGGAATTTGAGAACATGTTTTTTCCTCGCGTATCATATCATTTCCGGAAACCCAGAA
This sequence comes from Schistocerca gregaria, assembly GCF_023897955.1. Classification (NCBI taxonomy): domain Eukaryota; kingdom Metazoa; phylum Arthropoda; class Insecta; order Orthoptera; family Acrididae; genus Schistocerca; species Schistocerca gregaria. The sequence goes on along the minus strand of NC_064926.1, from coordinate 336,610,082 downwards.
TCTACTCTGTAGGAATCAACATGGATTCCGGAAACAGCTATCGTGTGAGACCCAACTCGCTTTATTTGTTCATGAAACCCAGAAAATATTAGATACAGGCTCCCAGGTAGATGCCATTTCCCTTCACTTCCGGAAGGCGTTCTTAACGGTCCCGCACTGTCGCCTGATAAACAAAGTGAGAGCCTACGGAATATCAGACCAGCTGTGTGGCTGGATTGAGGTGTTTTTAGCAAACAGAACACAGCATGTTGTTCTCAATGGAGAGACGTCTACAGACGTTAAAGTAACCTCTGCAGTGCCACAGGGGAGTGTTATGGGACCATTGATTTTCACAATATTTATAAATGACCTAGTAGATAGTGTCGGAAGTTCCATGCGCCTTTTCGCGGATGATGCTGTAGTATACAGAGAAGTTGCAGCATTAGAAAATTGTAGCGAAATGCAGGAAGATCTGCAGCCGATAGGCACTTGGTGCAGGGAGTGGCAACTGACAACATAGACAAATGTAATGTATTGCGAATATATAGAAAGAAGGATCCTTTATTGTAGATTATATGATAGCGGAACAAACACTGGTAGCAGTTACTTCTGTAAAATATCTGGGGATATGCGTACGGAACGATTTGAAGTGGAATGATCATATAAAATTAAATGTTGGTAAGGCGGGTGCCAGGTTGAGCTTCATTGGAAGAGTCCTTAGAAAATGTAGTCCATCAACAAAGGAGGTCGCTTACAAGACACTCGTTCGACATATACTTGAGTATTGCTCATCAGTGTAGGATCCGTACAAGGTCGAGTTGACAGAGGAGATAGAGAAGATCCAAAGAAGAGCGGCGCGTTTCGTCACAGGGTTATTTGGTAAGCGTGATAGCGTTACGGAGATGTTTAGCAAACTCAAGTGGCAGACTCTGCAAGAGAGGCGCTCTGCATCGCGGTGTAGCTTGCTGTACAGGTTGGTGCGTTTCTGGATGAGGTATCGAATATAGTGCTTCGCCATACTTATACCTCCCGAGGAGATCACGAATGTAAAATTAAAGAGATTGGAGAGCGCACGGAGGCTTTCCGACAGTCGTTCTTCCCACGAACCATACGCGACTGGAACAGAAAAGGGAGGTAATGACAGTGGCACGTAAAGTGCCCTCCGTGACGTGAATTACAATGTGACACTTTTTCAGGAGCGATAGTTTGCACTAAAGGAGTATGATTTTTATACGCAGACCAGGAATCAAACAAAAGCAAATTATTGAGACCAGCTATTAACCAAGGTAGCGCTCATACCATAGTTGTAGTTCTCTACGGCCCATTTTCCCACTCTTGCCTGCTGTGACGTATTCCCTAGTGTTCTTGCAAGATCACGCACACGGTAAAGAATCGGATGCGGTAGAGCACCTCGAACTTCTCGCAGCACAGTAAATAATTTTTCAGCAATTTACCATCCACGTTACCAGTCGGCATAATTGTATACGAATGCGTTTGATGTTAGTCGATCTTAGTACAACTCTCTTGGTACGTCTAATTTCCGGGGTTCCTTTCATATGCATTTCCTCTTCAAATCCTGTTTGGTTACAATTGAAAACAGATTTCTTATCGAACAATGAAATAATTTTTTTTTCTCTCATCTACAAACTTTCGGGCCGATTTAGCAGTCTGCCGTGCATCGTCACTGTAACCTATGTCGCGTGCAGTTTGATGTACATAACGTAGCTGATTACTATCATACACATCTGTAAATTGTATCGAACATCCTCAAAACATGCCAACACAAGTGGGGTTGTTTCTTTTTCGGTATTACCTTATTCTCCGTCGAATATTGTAGTTTTTCTTATGCACTGGACGGTCATACTAACGCCAAAGTGCGAACTTATTCAAAATCTGTTCATAATCGTTTTCTTACTATGTACCGGATCTTCCATGTACTTAATTATGTTTAGTACCCGCTTCTTGGACAACGATTGTCCTACACTACGTTTCCCTGGAGACGGGATTTTTGGCTCCCTGTCCGGCAAGAACGATAAGAACGATGAACTACAAGGCTTGTCACCTGTTTCAATGAAAGTATTTGTTAAGCACGTGTCGTCATCATTGTACTCATGTACTTTGTCATCACAGTCGAGCGTATACGACACCACACAGTCCACTGACTCATCTTGTAGGAATGTTAATGTTTCACCTGCTGCTTCTTTCTCGCTCTTCAAAACCCTTTGGTTCCTTTATGACAGAATATCAACTTCGGCAGCTGTTGTTTAAGGTACAGTGCAATGTTTGCTTAATTTATCGTAGTCATTATCCTGCTTTGTATCAACACCACTAACACTGTAGCACTGCTCTGAGTTACTCGCCTATTAATCAGTTCAACTACGCTCTGTAGCCTCAAGCTGTGCTCGCCATTTGATACCTCTAGTTCCGCCCCCTGTTTCCATTAGTAGCCAGTATCGTGTTTGCATAGTGGACAATATGTTGGGAGTTGAATGTCGTAGACGGCCGCTGTGTCCGAGTGGTTATAGGCACTTCGGTCCGGAACCGCACTGATGCTGCGATCGCAGGTTCGAATCCTGCCTCGGTCATGGATGTGTGTGCTGTCCGCAGCTCGTGGTCGTGCGGTAGCGTTCTCGCTTCCCGCGAACGGGTTCCCAGGTTCGATTCCCGGCGGGGTCAGGGAATTTCTCTGCCTCGTGATGACTGAGTGTTGTGTGATGTCCTTAGGTTAGTTAGGTTTAAGTAGTTCTATGGGACTGATGACCATAGATGTTAAGTCCCATAGTGCTCAGAGCCATTTGAACCATTTGACTGATGACCTCAGATGTTAAGTCCCGTAGTGCTTGGAGCAATTTCAATTTTTTGAATGTCGTAAACAACATTGCCCTTTCGCGACCTTGAATCCAAGGGGTTCCTTATTAGAGACTGGCAGAGGAAAAAGAAGTGTACTAGCACGCAAGATGAAGATGATGTTCTTAAGGCGACCAAAATAAGTAAATTACATATTTAATTGGTGAATAGAATATCACGTGCTCGTTAGGTTTGAAATAATATTAATGTACTCGACATTTTCAAGTAAATGAAATCCCGCTGACCAGTCAGTGTGGTGACCGGCAAGCAGATGACCTACGTTCAATTTTCGGTACTGTCATGGATTTTTCGTTCGTGAAAGGACTGGTACAAAACGTACTTAACCACAAGATGCCAACTTAGGAACTTCTCGACTGTCTAGTTGAGGTTCCAAGGACAGGTATCTTGACAACGACCGGGACAGCAGTGTGCTAACTACATGCCCGTCCATACCGCATCCGACACGGTGGTCGCTTGGGCCTGATTGGCCCAGCTAGGGGCAGAACGCGGAACTTTATCTTACCTTTTCACCACAATTTCACACAAATCACGAAACATTCCGAGCTTATCAAAAGAAGACAACTATTTTGTGTATTTCATATAGAGAATGTTTAAAAACTAAATGTAATAAGTAAATTCAATAACGATAGAGACGAACATAAACGTGGTGTTTCGTTTCTTTAATTCTCTATCGACAGACTGTTAAATTAACTGGCCAGTTAAATTTTTTTTTTAATTTCTTTAACTGCAAGTTCAGCTCATCTCTTCTAAAGAAAGTCAAATTTAATTTAGTAATGTAAAAGCTATTTTTGTTATTAACTTTGTGACTTTGGAAACTTTGCAAAATCCGGAATCTCTTTTGATCAAGTCTATAAAATCCTTCAGTGCGTACATTAAATGGTACTGAAAGTCTGTACTGAAAAGACTGTCTTTCGTGCTTGGCGATCTTGATGAAAATTACATTGTCAACCGGTAACTTAAATCATCCGATAAAGAACTCTCTATAGTGCACTCGGAGAGTGCCTTTCTGCAGGTGCAGTGCTTTCGTCGGAAAGTGATAAAATACGTCCAAGAAAAGTTTTGAAGAAGAGGAAAACACTATTCCGTAGTGGGTGAGATACTTCCGTTACAGAATAGTGGGATATGCAGTTTCGTAGCATCAACTTCCAGTATTACACAATGCGATTTTCACTCTGCAGCGGAGTGTGCGCTGATATGAAACTTCCTGGCAGATTAAAACTGTGTGCCGGACCGAATATGCCAGGAAGTTTCATCTCAGCGCACACTCAGTTGCAGAGTGAAAATTTCATTCTGGAAACATCCCAAAGGCTGTGGCTAAGCCATGTCTCCGCAGTATCCTTTCTTTCAGGAGTGCTAGTTCTGCATGTTTCGCAGAAGAGCTTCTGTAAAGTTTGGAAGGTAGGAGACGAGATACTGGCAGAAGTAAAGCTGTGAGGACGCGTCGTGAGCCGTGCTTGGGTAGCTCAGTTGGTAGAGCACTTGCCCGCGAAAGGCAAAAGGTCCCAAGCTCGAGTCTCGGTCCGGCACACAGTTTTAATCTGCCAGGAAGTTTCCATTTCCAGTATTACTAAAAACCTTCTGGTTCTGAAGAATCTAAGATGTTGGCTGTTAGCAATACCGCAAATTACACAATAGGACAGTCTCTAAAAACACATCTACTCCAAGCGAGATTTCGAACAATAGTACTCTTAAATTACACCCTGGTAGTTCATTATGATAATCCAAAGAGAAATGCAGCCCCTCAAGGAAGGCAGAGAGCTCTCTCTCTCTCTCTCTCTCTCTCTCTCCCTCTCTCTCTGTCGCAGTCGAAAGCGGCGATTGTTCTTTTTTAAATACAAAAACAAACACGCACACTGTGATTTATGTTCTGCAGGTCGAAGTGAAACTTGGTGGTGACGCGCAGGGCACCTTGTGGCTGAAAGTGACAGTGTTGGTGGTGATCTATCCCGCGAATGAGGGCGAAAGCTTTCGACTGAAGGAGCCTGTTTGCAGTGTCTGAGACCCAGCGTCCACTTATTCCTATTGTCATTAGCCATGCGAGCACGACACTATATGCCTTCAGGCACACACACTCCACAGCTTCTCTTCAGGCACAACGTGCACACATCGGGAAAGAAGAGGTACAACGTGAGTAACGACAGAAAGTCTTTCCATTTCAGACACTGAACGCAACATTCGCGATACCCTAGCTCCCAGTCAACAATGCTCTTCAAAACTAACTTATTTATGGCCATTTTGCAACTAAATTATCTACAAAATCTGATTCCATAGTAAACGTAAAAAAAAAAATCTCACGACACATTGTCTGAGGTTGTTAATAGCTTAGACTGCAGCTGACTTGAGACTTCGCACACCCCACGTGCGAGATAAGTGGTATTTAATGCAACGTAATTATTATAAGTTGTCCCACAAATTGCAGCTCGAACGAACAACTGCAAAAACGCTAGAATATAGTTCATTAATGAGGTCATAGTAATCAGTGTTTCCTAAATTCTATAATTAGTCTATAAAATTCATTCTAGCCATATACTCGTTGTTGTATTTTTCAAGCCAGAGACTGGTTTGATGCAGCTTTCCATGCTATTCTATCCTGTGCAAGCCTCTTCATCTTTGAGTAAGTACTGCAACATATATCGTTCTGAATCTGCTAACTGCATTATCTCTGGGCTCCCTCTACGATTTTTAACCTCCACGATTCCCTCCAACACGAAATTGGTGATCCCTTGAAGCCTCAGAACGCGTCGTACCAAGCGGTTCCTTCTTCTAGTCAAGTTGTGCCATAAATTCCTCTTGCCCCCAATTCTATTCAGTACGTCCTCATTAGTTACGTGATTTCCAACCTAATCGTCTTCATTCTTCTGTAGCAGCACTTTTTGAAAGCTTTTATTCTCTTCTGGTCTAAACTAGTTATCCTCCACGTTTCACTTCCATACATGGCTACACTCCATACAAATACTTTCAGAAAAGACATCCTGATACTTAAATCGACACTCGATGTTAACAATTTTCTCTTCTTTAAAAACGCTTTCCTTCCAATAGCCATTCCTCATTTTATATCCTCCATACTTCGTCAGTAATCAGTTATTTTTCTTCACAAATAGCAAAACTCATTTACTACGTTGTGTCTCATTTCCTAATGTAATTCCCTCAGCATCACCTTATTTAATTCGACTACATTCAATTATACTCGTTTTGCATCTTATATCCTTCTTTCTACACACTGTCCATTCCGTTCAGCAGCTCTTCCAGGTCTTTTTGCTGTCTCTGACAAAATTACAATGTCTTCGGCAAACCTCAAAGTTTTTATTTCTTCTCCATGGATTTTAATTCCCACTCCGATTTTTTCTTTTGTTTCCTTTATTGCTTGCTCAATATACAGATTAAATAACATCGGTGATAGGCTACAGCGCTGTCTTACTCCTTTCTCAACCATTGCTTGCCCTTCATGCCCTTGAATCATAGTAGCCCTCTGATTTCTGTTCACATTGTAAATAGCCTTCGATTCACTGTATTTTACCCCTGCCACCTCCAGAATTTGAAAGAGAGTATTCGAGTCAACACTGTCAAAAGTTTTCTCTTTGTCAACAAATGCTAGAAACGTCGCTGCCTTTCCTTAACCTATCTTCTAAGTTACGTCGTAGTGTTAGTATTGCCTCGCGTGTCTCTACATGTCTATGGAACCCAGACTAATCTTCCCTGAGGTCTGCTTCTAGCAGTTATTCCATTCGTCTGTAATTCGTGTCAGTATATTGCAACCGTGACTTATTAAACTGATAGTTCGGTATTTTCACACCACTTAGCACCTGCTTTCTTTGGAATTGCAGTTATTATATTCGTCTTGAAGTCTGATGGTATTTCACATGTCTCATACATCTTGTTCACCAGATGGAAGAGTTTTGTGATGGCTGGCTCTCCCGAGGCTATCAATAGCTCTGACGGAATGTTGTCTACCCCCGGGGCCTTGTTTCGACTTAGATCTTTCAGTGCTTTGTCAAATTTCTCGTGTAGTATCATATTTTCCATCTCTTCTTCATCTACGTCCTCTTCCATTTCTATAATGTTGCCCTGAGGTACGTCTCCCTTGAACAGACTCTCTATGTATTCCTTCCACCTTTCTGCTTTCCGTTCTTTGCTTGGGACTAGTTTTCCATCTGAGCTCTTTATATTCATACAAATGGTTCTTTTTCTCCAAAGATCTCTTCAATTTTCCTGTAGGCAGTATCTATATTACCCCTAGTAAGACAAGGCTGTACATCCTTACATTTGTCCTCTAGCCATCCCTGCTTAGCCATTTTGTACTTCCTGTCGATCTAATTTTTGAGACGTTTGTATTTCCTTTCGCCTGCTTCATTTTTATATTTTCTCCTTTCATCAGTTAAATTTAATTTCTCTTTTGTTACCCATGGATTTAGACTAACCCTTGTCTTTTACCTACTTGATCCTCTGCTGCTTTCACTATTTCATGTCTCAAAGCTACCCATTCTTCTTCTACTGCATGTCTTTCCCCTGCACTTGTCAATCGTTCCCTAATGGTCTCTCTGAAACTCTCTAGAGCCTTTGGTTCTTTCAGTTTATCCAGATCCAATCTCCTTAAATTCCTAGCTTTTGTAGTTTCTTCAGTTTTAGTATACTGTTCATAATAAATAAATTGTGGTCAGAGGCAACATCTGCTGCTGGAAACGTCTTACAATTTAAAATTGGGTTCCTAAATCTCTGTCTTACCATTATGTAATTTATCTGAAATCTTCAATTGTCTCCAGGTCTCCTCCTCGCGCACAACTTCTTTCTTGATTCTTAACCCAAGTGTTAGCTATAATTAATTTGTGTTCTGTGCAAAATTCTTCTTGGCGGTTTCCTCTTTCATTCCTTACCCCCAGTCCATATTCACCTACTACTTTTCCTTCTCTTCCTTTTCCTACAATCAAATTCCAGTGCCACCATGACTATTTAATATTCGTCTGCCTTAATCATCTGAATAATTTCTTTTATCGCATTGTACATTTCTTCAATCTCTTCATCATTTGCGGAGCTATTTCTCTTATAAACTTGTACTACTGTGCTAGGCGTGGGCTTCGTATCTATCTTGGTAGATGCTATTCGCAGTAGCTTATCCGCCTTCCTAATTTTCTATTCATTATTAAAGCTATTCCTGCATTACAGTTATTTGCTTTTGTATTTACAACCCTGTATTCACCTGACCAAAAGTCTTGTTTCTCTTGCCACCGAACTTAACTATTTCCCACTATATCTAACTTTAACCTATCCATTTCCCTTTTTAAATTTTCTAACTTACTTGCCCGATTAAGGAATCTGACGTTCCACGCTCCGACCCGTATCGCCAGTTTTGTTTCTGCTGATAACAACGTCCTCCTGAGTAGTCTCCGCCCGGAGATCCGAATGGGGGACTATTTTACGTCCGGAATGTTTTAGCCAAGAGGATGCCATCATCATTTAACCATACTGTAAAGCTGCTTGTCACCGGGAAAAATTACGGCTGTAGTTTCCCCTCGCTTTCAATCGTTCGCAGTATGACCACAGCGAGGCCGTTTTCGTTGAAAGTACAAGGCCAGATCACTCAGTCATACAGACTTTTGCCCCTTCAACTACTGAATAGGCTGCTGTCCCTCTTCAGGAACCACGCGTTTGTCTGGCCTCTCAACAGATACCCCTCCATTGTGGTTGCACCTACGGTATCTACGGCAAGGTCCATGGTTCATGGGGGGACCATATATTTATTTTCATAAAACAAAATTTTGCAGTTGTTACTGGAGATGCTCCCACAAAAGCCGTCGGTAGCTATCAAATAAAATATATTTATTTGTTATTCATTTACTCGTAGAACACGGTGCTAAACGTATTAATAATTGCAACAAGTTTTCTGCGAATTACTGAGTTTAAAAACTCCTTTTTTCATTACTATTTTACTTTTATTAAATTTGTGATTGTGATACATTTCAAAGTGAGGGCCTCCTTTCTTTCATGCCATAACAAATCAACTAAGAACTGAGAAAAGCTTTTACATATTACGCTTTAGAGAACTTTTCTAATTTTAAAGAATTGTTAGTGTAACATGTTTTATTGTCTCTACTAATCAGCTCCAGGGGCAAAGCATAAAGACGGACTCACAGGCAGTTCGAGGTGGTCATGTTTTTGTGATTTGGAATCACACTGATGCTTTTTTTTGTGTTGACCACCCTGAACGTAAATATCCACCTTATGTGGTTATGTCAAAACAAAGTTTGACGTAAACTAAAGTGAAAAAGAACCACACTGCAAATTTGTGAATATTACTTAAACCGGTAGTTGAAACTATAGCAGTGCTAGGAAGCAAGACCTATCTAAATTTTCGAGCAGAAAATTTTCTTGCGTATAACAAATGTTATTCAGCGTAAACAATGAAATGTCACAGGAAGTTTGACGCACTATCTTCACATGAGATTTTTTCATTGACATTAGCATACAGTATATCGTAGCCCACAGGACGCTGACATCCGTGTTTATGCACGCATTCCAAATGAATGTAGCTGATCAGTAGGAAGTTTGGTGGGATGTCGAAAGTCTATCGGAGAGAACAATGTAAATTTGACGCAGAAGCGTAACGGAACGAGAGAGTACCGTTAGAAGCTACAGTAATTTGAGCTCAAATTTCATTACACTTGTAGAGCAGCAGAGATAAAATATCAGAGAGTGCATTTTGTAAAACAGAACAGTCAGTGCTGCATTGTATAATTGCTGTAATCCTATTTGGTCAGGATTTAAATGCTGCATTACACTGTACACTGATGGTAGTGACACGGTACGAGCAGCACTCGTAATGGATGCGCACACTGTAACATTTTCGATTACGCCCGTAACGGAACTCTGCAGCAATTACTGTACACTCCAAGCAGGCAATCACAGAAAGTGCGCAGCTTCAACCAAATTACGTCCGTAGCTATGAAATGCAACATCGAGACCGGAAAAGTAATTTAAATTAAAACTTTTCCATTACTCGATCAACATAACTGTGCAGAAAGCAGAAGAAAATTTTTTGATAGTTTTGCTGATTGCTCCTGATAGCTCAATTACCGCCTTGGAGCGGTATTGGTGGTTGGAAATGTCTCCAACACACACACACACACACACACACACACATTAAGGTTTAAAATAAAATCCGAATGCATTTTACTATTTCCATATGCTAAAGCTTCGTACTGATGAAACCAATGCCAGTAACAAAAACGGTGAAGCAAACGTGAATCAACCGCGCCATTACACAAGTGGTCTATTATTTAACTATCCAGTCACCGAATCGTAATGTACAGCGATCATCAAAACATAATTATGATTGCAAATACAGACGCAATTTTTTTATCGTGAAATGATAGCCTTTGAGACAGTCCAAATTATTTCAACTTGATGCTCTCGATGTTCATCAAGGGGTAAATTTTATTGTTGTTCACTTTTCATTCTCTAAGTAGACTGGACTCATTCATCTAAAGTCAGGGACTTCGCAACCAAACACCAGGCTGTCTGTTGGTGGGGCAGAGAGAGTGCCATTTGGGAATATTTGGGAGGAGGTCTCCAGTTCCAGCTTTGGCCATACGACCAAGGGAAACCTCCCGAAAATGTTCGTGGGACCTCGCACATCAGAATTACATGTGCAACGCACATATGTCGTTGATGGTAGACGCCATTTAGGTAGTCAGAATATAACAGGAAACTCCGAGATTAGCAGTGAAATTGCCACTTAAAATGAAATGCATAAGAAATACAGCCACGATGTATAAATGAGTCTCGTGTTATCCACGCAGGGACTTACTAGCAATCACTCTTCCTGCGGGCCAATCACGACTTGAACATGTAGAGCGGTGCATCGTTATTTTTTACCTTTTAGCAGTATAAGCACGAAATAGAGCGACATGAGATAGTTTCGTTTTGTCGTCGTGCTATGATGAAAAGTGTAAGCAGAGGCATTAAGACACCCAGAGAGGTCTAAGAATCATAATTTTATAATTAGTAATATAGAAAGAGTATTTTCGTCCTTTTGGGAAGATAAAAGGAATATGTCTATTTGACCTTATTGTTTCATTGGATGTCACCCAGCTCAAACGTGAATTAAATATTCTTTTCTCTGAATTGAATAATAATCCGTTTCAAGATTTCGGGTGTCGAAAATTACCTTTCATAAAAACTAATGAGAGAAATATAATTACAATAAATGAGATTTTCATGTAAGGGTTACTGTTTAATAAACAAGCGGTCGCGCAAATATAAACAGATAGAGTCCATACAGATTATCAACCTTGCTGGTACTTTCAATAAAAGCTGAATGAAAACAATTTCGTTTAAATGAGGAATATCTGCTACGGTCATTGCACTTAGATTGTAGTGAAGTAAAGGAAATATTTTTTCTTTCTTTGTACGGTCTGCCCATTCTATTCTAACTTTTAAGTAGGGAATGATGGGAACTATTTATCCATTACTAGTAGGCAACAGGCAAGTGCACTACGAAAGAGATGAATACTACACAGCCACAAGAACACGTAATGGCGGCGAAAAGTTTGCCTGTGTTTTGAAAAATCGAAGAAAGTGCATTGTCGAGCAACCATAGGTCACGAAATCTGCCTGTTCGCTTCGCCAACAACATATGAGAAAGCACCACAATATCAAACCGAAGTTGTACACGAAAATCGAGATGTATACTCCTTTCCTTTTGTAAATGCATAATAAACAGAAAAATAAAAATTACAGTTTGCTGTTTGCAGATGAGACGTTGTAGATTGTGTAACAGAATAGCTATCAAAATAAATGTTCAATAGTATCATGTAAGGTATGTAAAGTAATTCATACATCCACTTTTTTTGGCAGTTAGCTATAAATAGAACTTTGACATAATGTTATAAACAACACATAATGCTTCAGGTCGTTAATAAATATCTCAGCTGTGAACTATGAACAAATGATGTACAATATTTTACAACAATTATTCATTCACAATTGTAAATATTATGTATCAAAAGTATGGCTAAATGTTAATATCTAACAACAAATTTACAGTCAGAAAATAAAAATAACCCACTGAAGGTAGCACAAAATGTGCTGAAGCATGTCTGGGTGAACCAAAATAGAAAAAGACAACGTGTCTTGCGTAAGCTGAAATTCCTCTTCCCATCCCAGTATAGATTTAGATGTTTTAATCTCGTATATGCTTACTTAGTTTAATATAAAACTGAATTGAAAAAAATTCTTTTAGACTCGCTTCTTCTCACATCGCCCCATTTTCCATTTACAAGTGAAAGACAGCCTTGCTCAAAGAAGTACACTCCCACTGCACAACAGTGTCATGTATTTCAGAAGCAAGTTGTATTTCAGGTACTGACGCAGAGCAGAACAGATCTTCTGTTGGCGAGTTATATTCCATTTTAGGGCCGTGAAGAGTAGTTCTCTTGTGTGCTTGCAGACATAGTTGCTGTCACTGACTTTCAAAAAGAAACCCCTAAGTTTATTTCATGCTACCATTTGCATTCTTTGTTGTTTACGCAAAGTAAATCTGCTTTTACTGTTGTATTTAATTACTTAATTAAATAATATCAGAAAGATGATAACTACGTAAAAAAGAAACTCAATGTAAGAGCAGGAAACGTAAATACCATTGAACCCAGGCACAATGGATAAATTCCGCCTGAAAATTTCTTTGTTCCTACATTCGTGTTTTTCTCTTTGCATAACGTACTTTGAAGTCACCGAACTCGTTTAGAATACGAAAATTCTGACGCTATGTTTACGAAATCGTTGGACAATAACTACATAAAACAATATTTTATTTTTTAGTAATTTTGCACGCGAGCATCGGCGGAGTAATTCATTAAAATGAAATTATAACAAAATTATTCACGTTAGCGCATTTATCTGTGTTACTGTAAAGAATGTTTATCTGTCACCTTTTTACTGAAATAACGGCATCTTAAACTTAGAAAAATGTACAGTAAGATTACCATTTGCTTGTCAAGTTAGAAATGTGTGCCGAACTGGAACACGAACTATAACATTGGCTAGTAAGGTGGGAAACAAGTAACAAGTTGAAACTTTGAGCCAGTCTGTAAGTCATGTATGGGAAGCATAATAGTTGTAAAGGCAGCACAGGTTCCAGTTTTCGAGCCCTAGTCTAACAAACAGTTTTATCTTGTCTCGTACACATTTTCTTTGGAGCTTCGGTTCTTTGTTATCTTCAATTTGACAGGATTTATGTGCGTCCGTATTTTGCTAGGGAACGAGAGAGAGAGAGAGGAAGAATTAAAGGATTCTGTGATGAATGGTGCCAATGCATTATTTAGATATGTTTATTGGCAAATGGACTATTACTCACACGTGACATGTCTGATACTTCATTACGAGATAACAAAAACCGTAATGCATAAACATGAGCCCAAAATTTACTTCAGTAATGAAGAGCGACCACTGTGATGAAATATCACATGAATAACGGGTTCGGATGTGACAGATGGTAACAACAAATTATCTTTCCACAAATGTTTATGGAGAATCCCGTTCCTATGATTTGAGAGGCGTAGAGTGAAGAAGCTCATTGGTATTCTCAGACGTAATGAAGACTGATCCCACTTGGTTTTTTGGGATGTCGTCCTATACTACACATTTTCGTGTGTTTCACTTGTACTATGGAACGTTTCATGATTTGTCAGCCACGAGTAAAGGAATGTGAATATGGAGTGCTTCCGCGTGTTCTCCTTAAGGACTGCGAGTTGCGCTGTTTGCTCTTTTGTGCACTCACTACCTGGATTCCAAAAACACTGAGAACTAACGTTGGTTTCTCGCCGCTATTTGTAATTGAATTCGTCTCCCCATGACCACTGCGTCTTTTGTTTGTCGTTAGTTTTACAGTAGTGTTGATTTCATCATAACCACTGGAACATTTGTTTTGAAGATTGCTAATAATATGAGAAATCTCTTTCGGTGAGGTAGGATATAGTTGAATTTTGCTAAACTTCTGCAGAAATGCATTTTTTAAATATTTTAAGTTGTCTTCTGAGGAACTATGCAAACCTAAGTTGTCTGCTATTGAAAGAAAAAGTTGTTGAAAGCGTCTGCAATTTTGGAGGTATCTCTAATCAACTCATTATTTACATTTAACATAATTTCCTCATTTGCCTCATTAGTTTTCCCTGTTTCACTTTTTAATATGTTCCATATAGTTTTTATATTGTTATTAGAAACATTTATTTTTTCCTGAAAATAAATACATGTTGAGGTTCTGATTACTTTGTTTAGAATTTTACAATATAATCTGTAATGTGATTTAGCTCTGTAGTCATTGTTTTCCCTTGACACTAACTACAGTGTTCTTTTTGTTTTGCAAGACTATTCTATTTGTATGTCAAGGTTTTGAACTTTTAATCTGTTTGCTTTGATTACATTTTTAGGGCAGCAGTTAACAATGTGACCTATGACCGTATTAGAGAAACAGTTATATTTTTCATTTATCCCAGGTGAATTTTATGCAGCTTTTCAGTCAGTAATCTTCAAACAGTTTTTTATACCTTCAGTTCCTGTTTCGTTTGTTATTCACATAGTTTCCAACTTCCTGTTATCAGCTGAATCAGATCCCAATATATTAAATGTAAGCAACTGGGCACCATGATCTGAAAGACCATTAAATATTGGATTAATACTATGATTTGCTAATGTGGTAGTATCTATGAAAATGTTATAATACCAGTGCTGCTGGTACCCATAACCCTGGTTGGAAAACTGCACTAAGGGAATGAGATTATAAGAAGTGGTAAGAGACTTTAGTACGGATCTTGAGTGACTATCCTCCTCAAAATTTAAATTAAAATCTCCACTTAGTATGTGTTCATTATTTTCAGAAATTAAGAAATAGTGACTATAACTATTTTTCTTTTGTATGTTACTACTTGTATGGCATATGCTTCAAAATTATGATCACTACAATATTTAAGAATGTCAATGTTTTTATAATTGTCACCCATTCTAATGTAAGCGGAAACTTCTCTTTTCTCCATCTCTTTTCTGCAATAATTTGAAGATAAGGTATACCCTTCCATATTAAGAACTTCAATTTCACTACCTAAATGATGTTCAGAAATGCAAATAATATCAACAGGATTTGTGGACTGTAGCTCATCTAAACAGAACTGAAATTAATTAATTTTGTTTTTTAAACCTCTGATATT
This sequence comes from Schistocerca gregaria, assembly GCF_023897955.1. NCBI lineage: Eukaryota > Metazoa > Arthropoda > Insecta > Orthoptera > Acrididae > Schistocerca > Schistocerca gregaria. The sequence continues at coordinate 336,595,041 of NC_064926.1, read as the reverse complement.
TTGATGTACACTCATGCTCATAAATTAAGGATAATACTGATACATGGTGAAACAACGCTCTGGTGAGCAGTTTGCCGGTTTAAATCATCTTGGGTTATGACCATGCAGTGCATATGACCTGCGGTTGTCGCACAGTGGCGCTGGAAGCAGTCCACATGCGCAGAGGTATGTTGGTTCATGTCAGAGTACGGTGCAGCGAATTAGTGTGCAGACGTTTTCAGACGTACTAATGGCTCAAAGAACACATATTGATAACGTTATGAGGGGTAGAATACTAGGGTAACTGGAGGCTGGTAAAACACAAAAGGTCGTAGCACGGGCCCTCTGTGTGCCACAAAGTGAGGTCTGAAGATTAAGGGCAACGATTCCAGCAGACAGGAAATGTGTCCAGGCGCTACAGCACGAGACGTCCACAGTGTACAACACCACAAGAAGACCGATACCTCACCATTAGTGCACGCTGATGGCCACGGAGTACTGCAGGTGTCCTTGCTCGGAACCTTACCGCAGCCACTAGACAGTTGTCTCCAGACATACAGTCTGCAGATGACTGACCAGACATGGTTTATTCGCCCAGAGACCTGCAAGGTGCATTCCACTGACCACTGGTCATAGGAGATCTCGTAAAGCCTCGTGTCAAGAACACAGTCCATGGTCATTGGAAAAGTGGTCACATTTTATGTTCAAGGATGAGTCCAGGTAAAGTCTGAACAGTGATTATCGCCGGGTTTTCATCTGGCTTGAACCAGGAACCATATACCAACCCCTTAATGTCCTTGAAAGGGACCTGTATGGATGTCGTGGTTTGATGGTGTGGGGTGGGGTGGGATTATGATTGGTGTACATACACCCTTGCATGTCTGGGACAGAGGAACTGTAACAGGACAGGTGTATCGGGATGTCATTTTGCACCAGTATGTCCGCCTTTTCAGGAGTGCAGTGTGTCCCACCTTCCTCCTAATGGATGATAACGCACGGCCCCACCGAGCTGCCATCGTGGAGGAGTACCTTGAAACAGAAGATATCAGGCGAATGGTGTGGTCTGACTGTTCTCCAGACCTAAACTCCATCGAGCACGTCTGGGATGCTCTCGGTCGACGTATCGCTGCATGTCTTGAAACTCCTACGACACTTCAGTAGCTCCGACAGGCACTGGTGCAAGAATGGGAGACTATATCCCAGCAGCTGCTCGACAACCTGATCCAGAGTATGACAACCCATTGTGTGGTCTGTGTAGTGGGCATGGTGATCATATCCCATAGTAATGTTGCGGTATATGCACAAGAAACACTGTTTTGGGACGGTTTTCTCAACTTATCACCAATACCGTGGACTTACGGATCTGTGTGGTGTGTGTTTCCTATGTGCCCATGTCATTAGCGCCAGTTTTTTGTAGTGCCACGTTGTGTGGCACCACATTCTGCAATTATCCTTAATGTATGAGCATGAGTGTAATAAATATACTGTTACTTCTTTTTGTCTTCACAAGTATTATGCTTAACATTTTCAGATACATCTTGTAGCAATATTGAATGTGTAGATAATGAGCTTAACCTAAAAAGAACTACTTCCATGAGTTGCAATGTCCCTCCCTTAAGGAATTTCCTATCAACCTAGCCAATATATGCATCCCTATTCTATTGAGATGCAGACCACGAGAAGTAAAGCCCCACATACCAATAGTTTCAACAGGAACCAAACCAATTCCTGACCCAGAACCAGCCCAAATCAGTCGCTCCAACTCCACACCGACCCTCTTCACGGAGCTGTTCAATTGGGGTCAATTTTACCGCTTGAAAACAGGCACAAAATCAACGTTAGTATAGCTAGTTGCTGATGCTCTTTTTATCACGTCACTCTCAATACTATAGCCCTGGTCCCTATTGACACTATTCCTTTCTCCACCTACTACTATAACATGATCCTTCTTGGTGTAACCTTTACAGAAAGACCCTATGCACTATCACTTGGCTGAGAGGTGCACTAGGCTTGAAAATGTTTGTGACCTGGTAGCTGTGACCTAATTTTCCCTGCAGAAGTTGGCTAACACCTTTTCCATGACTGCAACCTAACAGCATAATTTTCTTCCTACTTCCTACTTTTTCTTACGCAAAAGGCTTCCTATTTAAATGCTGCTGTGCATCAGCTACACCTACATGAGGCTCTTCATTACGTAACTGTGGCAGCAGGGCAAATCTACTGCCGGCCGGAGTGGCCGTGCGGTTCTAGGCGCTGCAGTCTGGAACCGAGCGACCGCTACGGTCGCAGGTTCGAATCCTGCCTCGGGCATGGATGTGTGTGATGTCCTTAGGTTGGTTAGGTTTAATTAGTTCTAAGTTCTAGGCGACTGACGACCTCAGAAGTTAAATCGCATAGTGCTCAGAGCCATTTGAACCTTTTCTTTTTTTTTTGCAAATCTACTTTTGGCACCAGCAACGAAACTGTCAGCTACTGCCCTCTTTCTGTGGCCCCTGTTCCCTGCTACCACTTCCTACTTCTCTTCACCCTTCTCCCCCTTAACCTAATTAGTTCCTCCATAGCTTTATCTAATTCAGCCTGAAGGGCTCTAATCTTCCCCTCCTGTTCTGCTATTTTCATATCCCGTGAACACACTCTACAGTACCTAGGAAGAGTCTCATATGTTTTCTCCAACTTCCATGCCACTACATTCCCCCCAGTGAAACGATCTGTCACAACAGCTGCATAGCACCCTGGAACTTCCTACGGTAGCTACAGCACTTCACACTCATGACTGTTTACAATATAGGGCTACTTTTTAAGCTTTCGCTAAATAAAGATAACTTCCTATTTACAATGCTCTATAGTGCTCTAATATAAATACTATGTTAATGTACTTACGTAAGTATACAGGGGACTGATGACCATGGATGTTAAGTCCCATAGTGCTCAGAGCCATTTGAACCATTTGAACTTAAGTACACTTCGAATCAATTAACTTTCGCGCACAAAATTTTGGCTTATAACGACCCATATACCTGCTTCGTATTATAACTTGCAGTCTGCCGTCCCAAGGAAACGATGGACTCCAAATGTATCAAAAACACATCATCCTTATCATTAAGTGTCAATTAATCTTGCGTCAACGACATAAGCCTTCAAGAGATACATGGCTAAGCTTTTGGCTAATGGATAGCGTCGTAGTTTAAGCAGTCGAAAGATGTAGGTTTGTAACCTGCTGGATGCTACTTCTTTTTCACTTAGCGTCGTTAACACATTCTTGGAATTAGACGAAGTATGTTCTGCAATATTCAATGTTATTCAACATTTCCGGCTGATTAGGGAACAGAATTAAACAAATATTTCAGAATATGTGAAGATATCCGAGAGTGTGGTTAGGCAGGAATATAAAAAGAGAGCTCAAATTGCTGCGACTGAAACGAGGAGCTATAACGTTCATACATTTCTTGTCACAAATAATTCGTGGCTAACACTAATCTCACAAGAATTCCTTCGAACCAGTGGCACTTTCGGTTGATATAGGTATCTGCTGTTAACGACATGATGAATTGATACCCATGCCAGCTGGCCCCTCATCGAACGCTAATGAAAGTCGATAGCAGTTTCTACGGTTGTAAATATTGTGTGCGACGTCAAACAGACGACACGTTTGAAGAAATCTTGTGAATTTAATGTTACCACAGAGAATGCGCATTTCGCCGGCCGCTGTGACCCAGCAGTTCTAGGCTCTTAAGTCCGGAACCGAGCTGCTGTTACGGTCGCAGGTTCGAATCCTGCCTCGGGCATGGATCTGTGTGATGTCCTTAGGTTAGTTAGGTTTAAGTACTTGTAAGTCTAGGGGACTAATGACCTCAGATGTAAAGTCCCAGAGTGCTTAGAGCCATTTGAACCATTTGAATGCGCATTTCACGGAACATTGGTGTAAGCTCTGAAAAACAAAACAGTATGAAAGGGGGTCGGAAGTAAAACTGTAGACAGAGGCGAGAGACCTTGCAGCCCCGTCAGAGTGTGTACATAAGAGCGCAGATCGCAGCATCTGAAGAAGATTGGGTTGTCGTCAAAGTATAATGCATAAAATGGTAACAGCAACAATTCTGCTGAATAACCGGAAGCACACCACTAGTCAATCACGACGAGAAATTCTGAGAGGAATGAGAATAGCTTAGACGACCAACTTAAGTACAAAAAATGCGCTTGTCTCTTTGACAACTGTTGATAATGTTGCTGTGGAACATATATTTTCGTAGGAACGTTAGTTATACAGTCAGTAAGATTAACTAAATTAAAATTTTTGATACTATGAAAATAATGTTGCAAACCACTTAATTAAAGCCATTCCTGTACCAGTATACCACGTTTAAGCCACCAGTAAAAGATTAATTAGGGGCATGACTGAGTAAAGAGTATGAATTGTTGCGAATTTCATGTCATCTAAATATAAATTTGAAACTGTAAATATATCATTGGTAACATCACAGTCGGGGTCAGAAGCTTTAGTCAAGTTTTATAGCATCAGCGTTTTTGTAACAGTGGTTGAAAAACGCTAGGTGTGTCAGGTAAAAATTGTCACCTTGGGAGAACGTGTTGTTAGTGAACAACATTTCCATCACTGGATGTATATGTACTTATTCAAAATGGTTCAAATGGCTCTGAGCAATATGGGACTTAGCTTCTGAGATCACCAGTCCCCTAGAACTTAGAGCTACTTAAACCCTAACTAACCTAAGAACATCACACACACCCATGCCCGAGGCAAGATTCGAACCTGCGACCGTAGCGGTCGCGTGGTTCCAGACTGAAACGCCTAGAACCGCTCGGCTACCCCGGCCGGCTGTACTTATTAGTCTTGTCTATATTGACTTCAAGGTTTGCGGTTTCGCCAATATAATACGAAAGAGTGGCTTGCACCGCCATACAACTGGGGTAACCAATAGAGGTTTGGTTTCCTCTAAGAGTAAAACTGGCACTTCATTAAAGAAAAGTAAAAGTTTACACTTGAGGTTTGTGATATTATTGGATGTGTTAATATTTGTAAAGGAAAATGATATATCAAAAGAATTGTGGTTAGAGAAAGGGTTGTTATTCAATGGTACCTGTGTCTGCGATGGCAGCACAGTGGAGTCGTAGAATCTTTGACTGTCGGTAGTGGGCAGCTGTGCTGTGCCGCAGGCGGCGGCTCATTTAATGCATGGACGCACTTTCGGAGCTACGTGAGTTGCAGATTTATTACGAGGAGGTTCAAAAATGGCTCTGAGCACTATGGGACTCAACTGCTGTGGTCATCAGTCCCCTAGAACTTAGAACTACTTAAACCTAACTAACCTAAGGACATCACACACATCCATGCCCGAGGCAGGATTCGAACCTGCGACCGTAGCAGACGCACGGTTCCGGACTGCGCGCCTAGAACCGCGAGACCACCGCGGCCGGCTACGAGGAGGAATGGTGACTCGGAACAGTGGATGGATAGCATACGGACGATTTCAAATGGAGAACAAGGTATTATTTGATGAGGTTAAAAGTTTATTTTTATTTCTCTAGACTTGTATTGCTGGTCCACTTCACCCTTGTCACATTCTTCTATTGATTGATTCCTGAGTTAATTTATTGTACCATGGAAGTTATTAGATTAAATACCCGGCAGGTTAGTCGAGAACGCTAATGCGATATTTCCTGGACTTGGGTAGGCTCGACGGTCCCGAATCGAATCGGCCCGGCAGATTAACGACGACGGCCGGTGTGCCAGCCAGTATGGATGGGGTTTCTAGGTGGTTTTTCACGTTCCATAAGGTGAATAACAGGCTGGTCCCCATGTCCCACCTCAGTTACACAGCTCGCAGACATCTGAACACATTCGCACTGTTCCATGGATTACACTAGTCGCAGACTGTTGGGGTACACTAATGTCGTCCCAGGGAGTACAGGGTGGCGGCACGAAGGGTATCCGGCCACGCCTTAAACTAACCTTGCCAAATCCGATTAACCATGCCGACCCTCCGTAACTGGGGGGAAAAGGCGCCAACACAGAAGAAGAAACGGAGAAATAAGTTATTAGTTTAAATGAATTTTCTCATTAGACGTATCACCCAGGTAAAATAAGGAAACTGCCGGAACCCACATGGCGCAAAAGAAACGAAACAGTCACGTATTGTGGATCTCACCTGCAAAACGAAGTACTGGAAGATACAGCAACACAGCAAGATTCCATAACAGCTAAAAAAATACAAGTAAATTGGGTTAAAACTCTGGACATAAAATGCTAATGAAGCTCTCTCTCTCTCTCTCTCTCTCTCTCTCTCACACACACACACACACACACACACACATATATATATATATATATATATATATATATATATATATATATATATATATAATTTTCGTATGTTTCAGGTTACATTCTTATACAGGTCGACATTACAATCCCTTTTTTATACAGTTTTTTTTCCAATTAGTTCGGGCTAACCAAGTCTTGGTTTGTTCATTTCTTTGCTTATGTACGAGATCGGTTTTTACACACACAGGATTATTTTCAATTTCATGGAAGTGGTGTGGCTTTGAGCTAAGTAGCACATTTAGATAGTCAATTCACATTCCAAGGTTTGTATGAACAGTAATACACACACACACACACAGGTAAAGGCTACTCACCTACAGGCTCTATTCCCATGTTTTCTGGCACATGTTGCACGGTTTCCAATTCAACCACTCTGTTCCATTGCTGTTTAATTCCTGCTACATGATCTCAGTTCTGTCAGTCTGTTTCGAGTTTCTTCGAGTCATGTTGCATCTCAGATGACGTCTCGAAATGACAGATGAACAGCGGAAGCCCTATATGACGCGATGTCTGTAGACATGACCCCACTTCACAGTGTAAATGCGATATATCAACATTCCACTGTACCAAGACAGAGTATGCATGAAAAATTTGGAAAAACAAATAAATCAATGTTATACTGTACTATAGACTGCGAAATATTTAAAGACTATTAAAACACGGGCCATTCCACGCATTTTATTTTGTGCACACCGGTAAGCGTGCCACAGAATGCGCACCTAATACGTTCCACTACGCCCCACATGCAAAAGGGATTTTTGAGTGTTCATACCTCAGGTTGTATTGATGTTAAGAAAGCAGGAACGAGTGTTATTGATAGCTTTGAGCTATGGACCATTTTATACTTAACAGAAGGATCGTCTTCGTGTCACTATCCTACAGTACAGGGCAAAAGTATGAATATTACACACTTCCTCCTGATTAGGCAAATGGAGCAAATCGATTGGTTTTTTATTTAATGTGGTCTGTTGTGAGCTTGAGAGGATTATTTCATGAGCAGTTTCTTGGAAAAACCCTCGAAAATGTTTTTTTAACTACATTTTCGCCGTCACCAGTGAACCAGAACCCAGCCGAGGATCCCAAGGCGGCTCTGCACAGCAAATGGCTGAAATTCTTGCAAGTTTTTCCTAAGATCAAGATCTCGAACAAAGTTGAAAATTTTCTTGATATCTTGTCTCGTTTCCAAGATACAGAGGTTCAAAGTTACCCTACTTTTACTTGTAAAATCCGGTATGATTCCGAATCCAATCAAACATCCGCAGAAAATTTCTCAAATTGTAACGGTAAATTACCTGGGCATTTATGTAGAAAAAACATCTGCCTGTTTTCGAAAACCTTCATCCACTATCGAGGCCGGCCGCGGTGGTCTCGCGGTTCTAGGCGCGCAGTCCGTAACCGTGCGACTGCTACGGTCACAGGTTCGAATCCTGCCTCGGGCATGGATGTGTGTGATGTCCTTAGCTTAGTTAGGTTTATGTAGTTCTAAGTTCTAGGGGACTGATGACCACAGCAGTTGAGTCCCATAGTGCTCAGAGCCATTTGAACCACTATCGAGAAACATCCCAAATACTTGTTTTTTTTATACCAAAACGGAGCCGCAGATTCTGAGATGACATTGCAAAGCAAATGGTTATATTTGTTATGATGTATTCGCAACATTCCGGTCTCGGAAAACTCTAAAAATTTCTTCATATCTTTATACGTTTCCGAGATACAGAGATTCAATATTACAGTACTTGAACACGTAAAGTACGCAGTAAAATCCGATGTGAGTTGAAAACGTAGGTTATAAAGTGACATGGTATGGAGAAATACGGTGTGAAGTGTCATCGTTATCATTATTTTTGCGTTATTTCAATTTCACACAAGTAGATGGTCTAAATTACATTGAACAGTACATTCCTTTTTATGTGACTTGCATGTCCTGCTGCAGCAAGGAAAAGAAGGGAACGAGCGGAGAAGTGCTCCTGTCTGAGTAAAAAAAAATGAGCATATGTTACTGTTTATTTAAAATGCTCTGACTGAAAAGTGGGGAACCGGCTGCCTCATTCTACCTTCCTCACCACCATTAAGGATTTCCCCAAAAATTTTGAAACTTTTTGACACTGAGAGAGAAGAAGATAGTGGCTGTAGCAAAGAGGTGGAAAAGTAATTAACACTGGAAGAAAGTAGAGGGTGGTTGTATAGTAGAAAGAGCGAAGGAGACTGGTAGTCTCAGTGGACAACAGTGACACAGTGGGAGTGGAACATAGTCGAAAGTGACAGAACAAGGAAAAGAGTGAAGATGACGGTGCCAGAGGGTGAGGAATAAAGAGAAAGAGGAAGTGGCCTGAGGCCCAGTGATGTGACGCCGAGTGTATGACGAAGCCAACGAGGAAGGGAGAGACAGTGACAGAGAGAAGAGACAGCAGCTTAATGAAGGCATAAATGGGATAACAGCAGTAAGAGACAGCAAGAGAGGGACAGTGACAGTGTGAGGCGAGTACAGAAGTAGGGCGGAACGAAAAGGACTGTGGCTGTGACACAGGAGATAATGATAGAGAGACACGAAGAGATAGTGACAATAAGTGGGGCTGAATGAGTGAGTGAGAAAGGGCAACTGTGAGTAGACTGGCATGAGCGACTCACAGCGGTCGACTGAAAGGTGTGTCTGTAAGTTAAATTTTGGGGGTCTTGACGTAGGCTGCATGTTAAAACCGGAATTTTGGGAAAATTTTTAAAAGTGCTGAGGAAGGTAGAGTAATGCAGTTGGTACGCCACTTTTCAGTCAGAGTCTTTTAAATAAACAGGTACATATTCGCTTTTTTGTGCTCTGACAGGAGCATTTTTAGCTGGTTAATTTATGTTCATCATATGTACAAACTGAATATTGTTTGGTTTACTATGGCTTTCCTTCCGCGTAATCAGTTTGGTTATATTGTCCTATTATTCAAGTGTGATGGGTGTACTCCTTTCGGTTATTGTTTACAGAGCGTGATGGTTGCAGGAGTAAATGCTACGTGTACACTGTAATAAGAATTTAAAACTCGGTGGATCGTAATGTGATATATCGTACGTTCCCTGCATTACTATAATACAGGTAACACTGACGGATTCTTTTACAGTGTTGAAAATCGTCGACGCACCAGCACCAAGCAAACGAACGGCATCGACTTAGTCTCCGCGGAAGATCACCAATTAGCTCCAATTCATTATACCTAATTGCCCAGGAGCTTACATAATAGATTCGTTAGTGTTTATCAGATCAGTTTCCTTAGCTGCAATAGCAACCAAAAGTTTCAGAGTGTCTGAAAAAATTTGGTTATCTGATACTATAATGGGCAAATGTACTCTTAATTATAGAAGGTATTTCAGCTGCTCCTACCAATAGATTTTATGCAACCCACAATGCCACGAAAAAACCACAGGTGAGATTTTTCATATTCTCTCGCTCGGTGTGCGCAAACCGTTAGTGCTACAGAAAAAATGAAAATGACCTTTTTGTAGGAAATATAATATAGTTAAGGATTCGTTTTCGGTGGAGACCACAGTTTGCGAGTTATTCAAGGATAGTCACGTATTTCGAAAACTTCCGTCTCTAGCGAAAACGTATCCCAGTACAAAATTTAGCTATATTAAATTTCCTACAAAAAGAACCTTTTCATTTTTTAGGTAGGACCAAGAGTTTGCGCGTAGCGAGAGAGAGAATATGAAAATCCAGCACTTTATATCTGAAAGTGTTGCAGTTTGCATAAAACCCATACGTAGAAGGAGGTGAATGGCTCTGTACGTGAATGGGCTCTCAGAGAGATCACTGTTGCAAAACTGAGAAGCTAAAGAAATGAAGAGAAATGTTTTATATACATCTTCCAACAAAGTTCCAAATGTAAATACTTTGACTTACTCTCCAAATTAAATATGATTCCCCATGTCGATCATCAGATGCACGAGCAACGTCTAGCTCATTGTGAATGTTTCTTCGCTGGAAACACACTATGCTCGATCCTTTTTCGATAGAAGTGAAACAGCTCAAGGAAAATAAAATAACACACACAAAAACTGTGACAAAGTCGAAACGAAGCTAAATAACGAAATGCCTAAAACTTCAGGTTTATAATCACTCTCTCTCTTTCCTTATGCCATTGTCCTGCACATCCGCACGGTCGGCATGGCTATGTTTTGATTGGGCAGGGTTTATTTCAAGGGGTGGCAGGAAGCCCTTCCTGTCGCCACTCCGCTGGATGAAAGGATGAGGAAGACAACACAACACGATGACGAGGATAACAGAGCACCCAGTCCCTGAGCGGAGAAAAATCCCCGACCCAGCCGGGAATCGAACCCGGACCCCTTTGTGCGGCAGTTCGCCGCGGTGACCACTCACTTATCGGAACGGACTTCAAGAACATATTCGGATGAGCCGAAACTTTGAGACAACCTGTTAAAAAGCGTATTGTTCCACGTTTGGAACGGAATAGAGTAGTTATTCGCTGAAGCATTAATACGATAAGTCCTTCACAGGTTTCGGGAGGTATGTGGCACCAAATATGTACGCACAATTGACGAAATTACTGTAAATCATGGGCCGGTGCTTGTATAGGACTGAAGCTGACTCTCGGTGGCGTCCCAGAAATTTTCTGTCACATTCAAATTAGGAGAATTTGATGACCAAGACGTCACCGTCAGTTTACTACCAGGCTCCTCAAACCACCGTAGCACGATTCTGGCATTATAACATGGACTGCTATCTTGCTGTTAAATACCATCGCCGTGTGGCGTGACATCTAGCAGGTGGTCTGCAATAATGTTTACGCCCTTCAGAGCTGTGTCATCAATTACTTCCACAGGTCCCGTGGAACTTCCCTTAAATATCTCCCACAGCGTAACACTGCACCCATCAGCCTACGACCGTGGCGCAGCGGATGTTTGGAGCAGCCACTACCTGGATGACGTATCCGGACACGGCTACCGGTCTGGTCCAACAACAAACGTGATTCATTCGACTAAGTGAAATATCTCTATTTATCCACGCTCCAATCTCAATAAACATGTACGAAATGCACTCGTAATTGACTGAGTCGTTAGGTACATATGGGAAAATGTAGAAGTCTAATCTTGCCGAATCCCGTGTGTAGCTAAACGTCGTGCTCTGAAACGTTTGTGAGTGCACCAGCTCAGTAAATTAATACACTGATGAGCCAAAACATTATGACCACCTGCTTAATAGCTTGTTTTTCCTTCTTTGGAACGAAAGACGCGACCGATTCTGCACATCAGGAATACGACAGTTTGTTGGTAGGTTTGTGGTGGTATGTAGCACTGAATGTCAACCCAGAGGTCATGTAATACGCGTAAATAACGGGCCGTTGATTTGCGTCCGCAGTGACGGCACCCGATAGCGACCAAGGAAGGTTCCATATTACTAACATAAGGTGAACTCGGTCGCCGAGACGTCCACGTGAGTTCACTATAACGCTTCTCAAACCAACCGTAGAAAGGTTCTGGCACCGAGACACAGACGCTACTTCTGAAACGTGACGTCGCACGGTCTCAGGCGCTGCAGTCACGGCCTGTGCGGCTAGTCCTGGCGGGGGTTCGAGTCCTCCCTCGGGCATGGGTGTGTATGTTTGTCCTTAGCATAATTTAGGTGAACTAGTGTGCAAGCTTAGGGACTTATGACCTTAGCAGTTAAGTTCCATTAGATTTCACACACATTTGAAAATATTGTTGACGTCGCGGTCGGGGAAGATGCATGGATTGAAGCAAGTGGTTCGCAGCAGTCAGTGTGTCTTCGATTACTACCACGGTCCCATGCAAGAGCAGGAGAATGACTCCCATAGCGTAATTCTGCTCACACCATGATACGTCCATGACCGGCTGCATGTTTCGAGCCGCCGTCGTTGAGCTCGAGACGGTGATCATGGAAACGGCTGTCGACCTAGCATATCAAAAATGTGATTCACCCAAGCCGACACGTTTCTATTAATCGACGGAGAAATACTGAATGTCTCGTGGCCACTGTAACCGTAACTGACTATGTCATTAGATCGACAACCAACATAGGAGTGGTCTGCTGTGGGGCTCCATGCTCAACAAAGTAAGATGAACGGTTTGCTCTGAGATACTTGATGGTGCACAGCATTGTGCTCTTTCTGCAGGGATGTCACAGAAAGGGCAGACAAACCTCCGAACTCCCCGTTCTGTGAAGAGTCGTGAATGTGCAATCATTTGGCACCTAGTGGCAGTTCCACTTTCCTTCTTCTCCTTTCCGTAGACGCTCAAGACTGTAGCACCTGCAAATTGGACTTGCTTCGTCGTTTTCAGGACACTCGTTCACAAGTTGTGCGTAATTATAATCTGCCCTTTGTCAAAGTCGGTAATCTCAATGGATTTCCCAATTTGAAGCCCAAATGTTCGCAAGGGTGATCCCCCTTCCATGTCAGCTCCGCTTACATACTTTTGTTACTTCGTGACGTACCCGTAACGCCAGCAGGAAGCTTAAAGTATCGCGGTGAGTAGTGGTCATGATGTTTTGGCTTATCAGTGTACATGAAGGGTTTCGGTGCACTATCAGACGTAAAATATGTAATACGCATAGCACATCAATGGGAATTGCAATATGATACTGCAGGTCACAATGACGTGCTATTCGCGGCCAAGTATGTTTATGATTATGATGAATACAGCGTTAAATCCGATCAGTACTTAGAAAAAGTACTTTCCGTTCAAGAGAGAAAATATGTTTATTAGTATAAGTTCCTGTCTTCGTTTTCATCTCTGTTTTATTACCTCTTTTCGATTTAGGGTGTTTTCACGTCCGTCTTTAGAGAGACCTCTTCATTTTCTGCTTTTACTATTGTAATTTTTACCTTTTAATTAGATTAACAGTATTAATACTAGATTAATAGTATTGGTTTTTTTGTAGGTTATTTAGGTTGTCTGTTATCTGCTGGGAAACCTTCCTTAAGTATCACATAACAACAGCCAGTTAAGATCTAATTTCCAACAACCGTTGTTACTGTTAAATTATCTAAATTTTGACATATATTAAAATTAATACTCACTGATGATTGCAGGGATGTGCTGAAACGTGTTTGGCCATTAAATTAAAGAAATATTTATGTTTTACAGAGGTACACTGAAAACTTTGTTATTGTATGTGAAGAGTCAGAATGAAATAAAAATCTAGCTTTAAAATTTTTTCTGTACATATATAGGAATTAAAATCAGTATAGATGTTCAAAATGAGACACACACGCGCGCGCACACAACGAACGACTTCCATGCGGGATTAACTTTCTTCTTGAACAAAAGAAATGAACACTCCTGCTCATGAATTGAGGATAATGCTGATACGTGGTGAAACAACGCTCTGGTGGGCGGTTTGCGGGTTTAAATCACCTCGGGGTATGGCCATACGGTGCTTTTGACCTGCGGTCGTCGCACGGTGGCGCTGGCAGCAGTCCACATAGGCGAGGTGTGTTGGTGCATGTCAGAGTACAAAAAAAATAATGGTTCAAATGGCTCTGAGCACCATGGGACTTAACATCTATGGTCATCAGTCCCCTAGAACTTAGAACTCTTTAAATCTAACTAACCTAAGGACGTCACACAACATCCAGCCATCACAAGGCACAGAAAATCTTTGAACCTGCCGGGAATCGAACCCGGGAACCCGGGCGTGGGAAGCGAGAACGCTACCGCACGACCACGAGATGCGGGCTGTTAGAGTACAGAGCAGCAAGTAAGTGAGCAGACATTTTCAGGCGTGCTAATGGTAACTGTGTGTTGAAAATGGCTTAAAGAACACATATTGATGACGGTATGGGGGTGGGGGTAGAATACTAGGGCGACTGGAGGCTGGTCAAACACAGCAAGTCGTAGCACGGGCCCTCCGTGTGCCACAAAGTGTGATCTCTAGATTATGGCAACGATTCCAGCACACAGGCCGGGTGTCCAGGCGCTACAGTACAGGACGTCCACAGTGTACAACATCACAAGAGGAGTGATATCTCACCATCAGTGCTGCAGATGTCCACGGAGTATGCAGGTAGCCTTGGTCGGGACCTTACCGCAGCCACTAGAACAGTTGTCTACACACTTAACACACACACACAGTACTGAAACAGTTGTCCACAGACACACAGTCTACAGACGACAGAACAGTCATTGTTATTTGCCCGGAGACCTGTAAGATGCATTCACTGACCACTAGTCACAGGAGACCCCATAAAGCCTGGTACATGACCATTTGAATAGTGGTCCCTAGTTATGTTCACGGACGAGTACAGGTATACTCTGAACAGTGATGCTCACTGGGTTTTCATCTGGCGTGAACCAGGAACCAGATGCAAACCCCTTAATGTCCATGAAAGGGCGCTGTATGGAGGTCGTGGTTTGAAGGTGTGCGGTGCACGTTAACCCCTGCATGTCTTTGACAGAGGAACTGTAAGAAAAGGATTCAAAAGGCTCTGAACACTATGGGACTTAACTTCGAAGGTCATCAGTCCCCTAGAACTTAGAACTACTTAAACCTAATTAACCTAAGGACATCACACACATCCATACCCGAGGCAGGATTCGAACCTGCACCCGTAACGGTCGCGCGGTTCCAGACTGTAGCGCCTAGATCCGCTCGCCCACCCCGGCGGCCCAGTATGTCCGCCATTTCAGGGGTGCAGTGGGTCCCACCTTCCTCCTGATGTATGATAACGCACGGCCCCACCGAGCTGCCATCGGGGAGGAGTACGTTGAAACAGCAGATTTCAGGCGAATGGAATGGCGTGGCCTGCCTGTTCTCCAGACCTAAACCCCATCGAACACTTCTAGGATGCTCTCAGTTGACGTATCGCTGCTCGTCTTCAAACTCCTAGGATACTTCAGGAGCTCCGACAGACACTGGTGCAAGAATGGGAGGCTGTATCCCAGCAGCGGCTCGACCACCTGATCCAGAGTATGTCAACCTGTTGTGCGGCCTGTGTACGTGTGCGAGGTGATCATATACCATCTTGATGTCAGGGTACATGCGGAGGAAGCAGTGGCGTTTTGTAGCAGATGTGTTTCGGGAAGGTTTTCTCAACTTATTGCCAATACTGTGGACTTACAGATCTGTGTCGTGTATGTTCCCTATGTGCCTATACTATTAACGCCAGTTTCGTGTAGTGCCACGTTGTGTTGCATCACATTCAGCAATTTTCCTTAATTTATGTGCATGAGTGCACCTGTTGGAATAAGGAAATCTCTGCAACTGCGAGAGGGGGACCAGCTCATGGGACAGAAATGTGTGTATATGGTGACAGAAAAAGGGGCCAAATTATTTGATATGCAGATGATTCTATTTTCACTTGATTTGGCTCAAAACAATGATTTAGGTACTGTGTGAAATGTGGTCTGCAACTACACGTAATGTAAAAAAAGTACTTACACCTACAAAAAAAGAAGTCTTCCTGGAGACATCTTATTGTAACTATGATTTCACATACCTCTCTCAACACTAGGCCCTCCACTTGGACCCAAGAAACGTCACAACATCAGAGCGCCACAATTCAAATCACTCAGCTCACATATATACTTGGATGCACCAGTTTTGGGGATAGGAAGTTAAATGGTCATAGAGGCTGTGTAGTGGGCAAGGCACGTTACAGACTTCGGTTCTGTGGCTGGATATAAGGAAAATGGAGTCCTAGCTACGAAGGAGGGTGCTTAGAAATCATTTACGCGCTCTGTCTTAGAACGTAGCTCAAGTGTGTGTGTGTCTCACACAGGCGATATTCGACATTTTCGAGGACGAGCAGCACCAGTGGACACTTTTCTGTTTAGCTTACTAGCTATTGTTAACGGAAATGCTGAAGAACCTTAATTGGCAGTACTTGAAGACTATCTCGCAATCCTTCCTTATAAAGTCTCCAGAGAAAGTATTTACTGGAGAATCTAGTCTGATGAATCACAGGCCATTTTGGAGTGTACCAGGTGCTTTGGTACTCACCGTGACGTCGTCTTCTTTTCTCCAAATTTTTGAACTGCGATGTGAAGAATTCTTCCTTGACGAGGAAGAGTCGTTTTGTTCTAAAACACTATGAATATTGTGTATTTATTTCACAGCTCATTGCACTTATGTGTTTCTAACTGCAGTGAACATGAAATTACGACTGTAATGAAAATGAAATGAAGGTGGTGAGGACATGTGGCCCGTCAAAAGTACGTATGAACAACATAGGGGCGGTTAGCTCAAGACACCAAAAATCTGAACGAGGTTTTTGTCGAGCAGTTGCTGTAAAATTGCTATTGATATATGTATAACAATGTTTCAGCTACTTCATTGCCTGAGTGTAGTTCTATAATTGTTACAATCAACAAAGGGAAATAAGGTTCTTTCTGTTAAGGATAAAAAGAGAAATGGGCCGATATTCATTTTTCAGCAGTCAATTAGCAGTTAAATGCGCTTAACACAGAGTATTTAAATTGCATGGTAATTTTTATTCCATCCTCTGTGTGACGAAGTAATGTATGGAACGATATCTCTAAAGTAATACGGCCATATTTGTTTTTACCATTGCAGCTATTTATCAAAGTCATGGATTCGATAACCTGAAATATTTATCTTTTAATGGACTGTAGTGAACACCCACAAAAAGAGGAGTCGATGTTTACGACCACCGAACATCAATAAAACTTATCTGTTCCGTGTCAACACAGTCACTTGTTTGTTCTATTAGAATGTAACGAGTGGGAAGTCATTAATCGTGGTTCAGTTTCCACTCTTTCTTGATACGAAATGCTCGATACATTCACACGCGGTCGTTGTACGGTGTGCTATGAGGGAGACATTTACTAGCAAACACACAGTGTACTGGAATTTAGCAAATTATAAGATGTCCTCCGTTACTGTTCATACGCGCGTTCTGTAACCAACACTGTCATATATTAAACAGATTTCAGGTACAGTATTATGTTAACTGACGCTTCCGTTACTTCTTGGTTGAATAACTTGGTAATTATAAATGAAAAGGAAAATATTTTGCATATTATACAATATCAAATATTAGTTTTGTTAACCGGTTCCCGAATTAAAGACCATCGTCAACATTTAACTTACTGTCGCCGTCAAACAAAAGTACAAAATTCACGAACAGCGTTAAAAAATGTCCTACCAATCAAGAGTGAGGTATGAATACAAAATGTCATCTTTGAAAGTGCAGTTGTAATGCATTTAAAAATGTTAAGCTGTAAATAAATGTAGAGGGTACACTCCAGGAAAACTTCTACACTAAGATAGAGAAAACAGTGGTTAGATAATTTAAATTAACAATCCAAATGAAATGAAATTAGTGTGTGAAAGAGTACTGAAGAACAGCTCGAAGATCTCTTACATGTGATAGAGAAAGAGAGTAAACGATAGAACTGACAGTTGTAACAACAGAAAAAGTTAAGTATACAGCCAGGCACAATTAAATAAATACAGGAAAATAGAAGAAAACTGTGGAATAGACATATCACAGAAAAACTGCGCTTTGCACTTCGTACATCACTTTGTATTCTCTTGTCGCGGGAATACGTACTTATTCTATAAATGAAATAATTGTCTGTGTCAGTCGCTTATTTATTATGCCACTATGCATGTCGATGATTCACATCTTCATTTTCAGGTAGAGAATTACGTAGTTATATTCTTGGTGCAGTACACGTGGCTTCCGACAGCAGCAGGCCAAACGCAAGATAGTTTATGTTTTGCTGCCTCCGGTTATATTTCGCTGCCTCCTGCTATTAGTTGTGTGTGCTCTTTCTTCACTGTACACTAAGTGTTGTTGCGGTTGTTATTTGTATTGTCCGGGCTGTCATCGGCGAAGTTATCAGCGCCCTTACAAATATTGAAAGAAACGAATGTGGGTGACTGGTCTACACATTGGCACACTCACTCAGTCACCACCCTACCTCAATCGCGTTGACCTACACAATCAGTCTAAATCTTACACTGTAAAGCAAAGGAGAAACAGTGAAAGGTGCTACGTCCGGGATGAAAACAGAAGTAAAAGACAAACGAGCTAAACCAAAGATACAGGAATTTGTGTCTGGCTGACCACTTTAAAAACATTGAAATAAGTTGGGCAGATCATAAACTTCTAACCACATTCGTTTCAATGTCAGTTAAAATAGCGGGCAAATATGCCGCTGCGCTCTCCCCGGTCTGAAAATAAAACAAAATCTAGTAATACGTGTTGCACATTGATCTCTTCAAAATGGTTCAAATGGCCCTAAGCACTGTGGGACTTAACACCTGATGTCATCAGTCCCCTAGACGTAGAACTACTTAAACCTAACTAACCTGCCCGAGGCAGAATTCGAACCTGCGACCTTAGCAGCAGTGCGGTTCCGGACTGAAGCGCCTAGAACCGCTCCGCCACAGCGGCCGACCATTGATCTGTGAGCACATTCGAGGTTCCTCTCGTCGGGGCCGGCCGCGGTGGTCTCGCGGTTCCAGGCGCACAGTCAGGAACCGTGCGACTGCTACGGTCGCAGGTTCGAATCCTACCTCGGGCATGGATGTGTGTGATGTCCTTAGGTTAGTTAGGTTTAAGTAGTTCTAAGTTCTTGGGAACTGATGACCACAGCAGTTGAGTCCCATGGTGCTCAGATCCATTTTTTCCTCTCGTCGGAGCAAGAAGCCATTCGTCACAGGAATGTGGCCTACGCGAAGACGAGTAAGGAAGACCTGATCTCCGTGGCTGAAAGGAGGTGAGCAACGGACAGCTAGTTGACTTAAATACATGCAGCTAATTGGCTGTCACTTCCAGCCACTCGCTGTCCGCCCCCGGTAGCTGAGTGGTCAGCGCGACAGAAAGTCAATGCCATGGGCCCGAGTTCTATTCCCGGCCGGGTCGGAGATTTTCTCCCCTCAGGGATTGGGTGTTGTGTTGTTCTAACCATCATCATTTCATCCCCATCGACGCGCAAGTCGCGAAGTGCCGTCAAATCGAAAGACTTGCACCCGGTGAACTGTCTACCCGACGGGAGGCCCTAGGCACACGACATTTGTATTTATTTAGCCACTCGTCTTCCTACCGACAACGAGATGATAGCATGCAAGGGAATGGCACATTGAAATAATTGAGAATCACGACACGCCTCCTTGGCTCTTACATCTGCTGTTCTGTTCCCCGCCATATCCATATGCCTTGGTACCCAGCAGGCGTTGTAGCCAGAGGAGGACGTGTGGATATTCTGGACTTCTTTATCTGCCTGATATAAGCGTTGTAAACAGTCAAGAGCACTCAGAGATCCGGAACAGACAAGGAATTTAGCACACGAAGCCCATCTCATCTGCTCCATTGCCCACGAGGCAGTCGGACCTTGAAGTCACAATCTGGGAAAACAACAGAGCAACTAATGGTATCCCCCTGTTTTCACCCATCCGTAAAGATAGCTGAAGAGGTGTGATGCACAGCTACACTATCGTATAATAATGCATTAAAAACATACGCAACTGTGCACTCTCCTCTGTATTGCATCAAATCTAAAATTACTCCAGGCCTCTGTAGTAACCATGGTGGCTGGCGGTTAAAACTCTGGATTTGAGTTACGCTTGAGCTACAGCCTGATAGAGAGGTGGTTCCGAAACCCCAGCACAGAGACTGGGGAAGGAGCCTAATGCCCTAATGGTGGATAGTGTCAATAATATTCAGGTAAGAAGGCATCGCTGCCCATACACTGTGCACTCATAGTCTAGCTGTGAACACACCAAAGTCCTAAAAACTGGAGCAGATGCCCCCTATCTGAACCTCAAGACCTTTAGCTGAAGCACTATATGATATTCAGTGTCTCCTAGGATCTGGCTTTCTGGGCTCTCAGATGTGATATCCATGACAATTCGTAGTAAAAAATGAGGCCCAGAAACTTACTGAGTAAAACATAGAATGATATCCATCATGAACAGGCCAACAAAAATTAAAATCACGGCGAGAATCATTAAAATGCACACACACACACACACACACACACACACACACACACACACACACACACACACACTTACATATAGAAAACTGAAAACTGTCTTTGCAGCCCACTCCTCTATCCTCCACACTGCAAGCTGTAACTTAAGAGTTGCTGTTGCAATAGCGAAGGAGGAACAGGAAACAGCAAAATCGTCCACAAATAAGGAGCATTGTACAGGTCCTTACCGTAGGTGTGGTACTATTTATGGCTACAGCAAACGCTGTAAGACTTGAAACTATGACCTGAGGGATATCATTCCCGAGCTCAAAGTGATCCAACAGCTTATCACCAACGTGAGATCTAAAATCACCTAGACAAAAAAGACCGTATGAAGATGGGGAGAGACGGTCACAAAAGCCCAATTGATGGAGCTGTACGACAATACTGTATACCAAAATAGTGGCATATATCTTACTAAAATCAAAGAGCATACAGAGACAGTGACGCTCACGTAGGAAAGCCTGCTCGATAGGACCTCTAGAAGGTTACGTTGTTGACACTGGACCGAAATTTCCAGAATTCACAATGAGTGAAGCTAAGGATTTGCCTGGTCTCCAACAGCCAGATCAGTCAACAGTTAACCATTTGCTTTAGGGTCTTTCCTACACAGCTCATTGACGCGATACTCCAGTGACTACTGGGACATGTACTGTCCTTTCCTGATTTGAGGAGAGGTATCAGATTTTCCTCCCTCCAATATTTGGGAGACTCGTCCGGCTGCCATATCACTTTAAAACACTCCAGGAGGATCTCCGTTGACGCTGCTGTCAAGTGTCGAAGCATGGAGCACCGGATTTGGTCGTGACCGGGTGCGGAATTATGCATATAAGACATGCCGAATTCCACCTACCACAAGGAGAACGGGCAGATTGCAACACTCAGGATTAGAGGATCTGACATCCCACTTCGGGCCACCGGAATAAAATAATAATTGGATCCTTTTACTGATATCCCAATTCAGATGATACAGTTGCTGAAACGTTCAAAGAAAACTTGAGTTTGATTTCAAACACATACCAGATTCATACGATAATAGTTGGTGGTGACTTTAATTTATCCTATCTATGTTGCCGAAAACAGATGTTTAATTCCGCAGGTGGACATAAAATATCATCTAAAATAGTACTAAACGCATTCTCTGAAAATTATTTCGAGCAGTTAGTTCATGAGCCGACGCGAATAGTAAACGGTTCTGAAAACACACTTGACCTCTTAGCATCAAATAATCCTGAGTTAATAACGAGCGTCAAAACCGATTCAAGGATTAGTGAGCACAGTGTTGTCGCAGCGATACTGAATATTGTAATCCCCAAACCCACGAAAAATAAGCGAAAAATATATCTATTCAAAAAAGCAGATAGAAATTCACTTGACGCCTTCCTGAGAGACAATCTCCACTCCATTCCTAATTAATAATATAAGTGTAGACCAGATGTGGCTTAGATTCAACAATTGAGAGATTTATACCAAATAAATTAACAAACGACGGAGCTGATCCTCCTTGGTACACAATACGAGTTAGAACAGTGTTGCAGAAACAACGAAAGAAACGCCAAATTCAAGGTTGGCGATCTTTTACAGGCGCTCGAAATTTATCGCGGACTTCAATGCAAGATGCCTGTAATAGTTTCCACAACGAAACTTTGTCTCGAAATCTGGCAGAAAATCCAAAGAGATTCCGGTCGTATGTAAAGATGTTAGCACCAAGAAACAATCAATGCCCTCTCTGCGCCATAGCAACGGAGATACTATCGAAGACAGTTACTAAACACAGCCTTCTGAAATGCCTTTCGAAAAGAAGACGAAGTAAATACTCCAGAATTCGAATCGAGAACAGCTGCCAACATGAGTAACGTAGAAGTAAGTGCTGAAGCAACTTAAATCACTTAATAAAAGCTATTCTTCTGGTCCAGACTTTATACCAATTAGGTTCCTTTCGGAGTAAGCTTATGCATTAGCTCCATACTTAACAGTCATATACAACCGTTCGCTCGACGAAAGATCCGTACCCAAAGACAGGAAAGATGCATAGGTCACACCAATATGCAAGAAAGGTAATAGGAGTAATCCACTAAATTACAGGCTCATATCGTTAACGTCGATGTGCAGCAGAGGTTTAGAACATCGGCTATATTGTGTTCGACCATTATGATTTACCTCATAGAAAACGGTTCATTCACACACAGTCAATATGGGTTTAGAAAACATCGTTCCTGTGAATCACAACAAGCTCCTTATTCACACGTAGTGTTGACTGCTCTATTGACAAGAGATTTCAGATCGACTCCGTATTACTGAATTTCCCGAAGCCTTTTGACACTCTACCACACAAGCGGCTCGTAGTGAAATTGCGTGCTTAAGGAATATCTTCTCAGTTATGTGACAGGATTTGCGATTTCCTGTCAGAGAGGTCACAGTTCGTAGTAAATGATGGAAAGTCATCGAGTAAAACAAAAGTGATTTCAGGCGTTCCCCAAGTTAGTTTTATAGGCCCTTTGCTGCTCCTTATCTATACAGGGTGGTCCATTGATGGCGCCCGGGCCAAATATCTCAAGAAGTAAGTGTGAAACAAAAAAACCTACAAAAAATGAAACTTATCTAGCTTGACGGGGGAAACCAGATTTGCCGGCCGCTGGTGACCGAGCGGTTCTAGGCGCGTCAGTCTGGAACTGCGCGACCGCTACGGTCGCAGGTTCGAATCCTGCCTCGGGCATGGATGTGTATGATGTCCTTAGGTTAGTTAGGTTTAAGTAGTTCTAAGTTCTAGGGGACTGATGACCTTAGATGTTAAGTCCCATAGTGCTCAGAGCCATTTGAATCATTTTGAAACCAGATAGTGCTATGGTTGGCCTGCTAGATGGCGCTGCCATAGGTCAAACGGACATCAACTGCGTTTTTAAAAAATAGGAACCCCCATTTTTTATTACATATTCGTGTAGCACGTAAAGAAATATGAATGTTTCAGTTGAACTATTTTTTTCGCTTTGTGACAGATGGCGCTGTAATAGTCACAAACATATGGCTCACAATATTAGACGAACAGTTGGTAACAGGTAGGTTTTATAAATTAAAATACAGAATGTAGGTACGTTTGAACATTTTATTTCGTTTATTCCTGTGTGATACATGTACCTATGTGAACTTATCATTTCTGACAACGCATGCTGTTACAGCGTGATTACCTGTAAATACCACATTAATGCAATAAATGCTCAAAATTATGTCCGTCAACCTCAATGCATTTGGCAATACGTGTAACGCCATTCCTCTCAACTACGTGTACTTCGCCTTCCGTAATGTTCGCACATGCATTGACAATGCGCTGACGCATGTTGTCAGGCGTTGTCGGTGAATCACGATAGAAAATACCCTTCCACTTTCGCCACAGAAAGAAATCCGGGGACGTCAGATCCGGTGAACGTGCGATTACGGGTTAAATAAATGACTGGCTTAACTTAAACTTTGCTTCGACCACCAATCTACCTGTCATTAAATATGCTATTCAGTACCGCTACAACAGCACGCGAGCTATGTGCCAGACATCCATCATGTTGGAAGTACATCGCCATTATGCCATGCAGTGAAACATCTTGTAGTAACATCGGTAGAACATTACGTAGGAAATCAGCATACATTACGCCATTTAGATTGCCATCGATAAAATGAGGGCCAATTATCGTTCCTCCCATAATGCCGCACCATACATTAACCCGCCAAGGTCGCTGACGTTCCACTTGTCGCAGCCATCGTGGATTTTCCGTTGCCCAACAGTGCATATCATGCCGGTTTACGTTACCACTGTTGGTGAATGACGCTTCGTCGCTAAATAGAACGCGTGCAAAAAATCTGTCATCGTCCCGGAATTTCTCTTGTGCGCAATGGAAGAACGGTACATGAAGTTCAAAGTCGTCGCCATGCAATTCCTGGTGCACAGAAATATGGCACGTGGGCAATCGATGTTGATGTAGCATTCTCAACACCAACGTTTTTCAGATTCCCGATTCTCGCGTAATTTGTCTGCTACTAATGTGCGGATTAGCCACGACAGCAGCTAAAACACCTAGTTGGGCATCATCATTTGTTGCAGTTAGTGGTCGACGTTTCACATGTGGCTGAACACTACCTCTTTCCTTAAATAACGTAACTATCCGGCGAACGGTCCAGACACGTGGATGATGTCGTCCAGGATACCGAACAGCATACACAGCACACGCCCGTTGGGCATTTTGATCACAATAACCATACATCAACACGATATTGATCTTTTCCGCAATTGGTAAACGGTCTATTTTAATGTGGTTAATGTATCACGAAGCAAATACCGCCCGCACTGGTGGAATGTTACGTGATTCCACGTACGTATACGTTTGTGACTATTACAGCGCCATCTATCACAAAGCGAAAAAAGTGGTACAACTAAAACATTCATATTTCTTTACGTACTACACGAATATGTCATAAAAAAATGGGGGTTCCTATTTAAAAAAGCACAGTTGATATCCGTTTGATCTATGGCAGCGCCATCTAGCAGGCCAACCATAGCGCCATCTGGTTTCCCCCTTCAAGCTATACGAGTTCCGTTCTTCGTAGTTTTTTCGTGAGATATTTGGCCCGGCCACTATCAGTGGACCACCCTGTTTACGAAGACCTTGGTTGTAAGCAGTGGTAAGCTACAAGTCGACTGTTCTGAGAAATTCCTCTATAAAGGCAATAAAATCTCATAAATATAATATATTAGGTACACCCATTGTGAGTTTTAATTTTTTAGGTATTTGTAAAGTAACGACATATTTATGATTTTGCACTCAAAATTTTGTTTTTAAAAATACGCCAATGGCTACTTAAAATTGCTTACAAGAGAACTAAGTGCGCTTAACATGGGCTGACATTGACCAACAATTGTTTTCTCGCTAGGAGATTTAACACAACATTACTGTGAAACATTTCCAAACTACCAATTTAAAAGTTTTGACTTGTAACCTCCCCTTCCTAATCATCATACTGGACTGCGATATAACTGACCGTTATGGTATATGTCTAATGAAATTTTACAGTGGGTAAGGCCATCGTTACCGAAGAAAAATAACAGTTGTTAGTTGGAGGAAAGTGTACAGCACACTATTCTGAAGGAAGAATCTATTTAAACTTAAGCTAAATACTGACGATAATTCTGAAATGGGTCGGACATAGTACAATCGTTCACGAACCGCACAGAGGGGAAAAGGGGACCATGTAATATTTACTTCAAAATTTACAGATAACACAAAGAAAACATTGATTTTCTAAAAAGAGGGATAGTTAAACGGTCGCCAGCCCGCTAGGGCAATTAATCTCTAGAATCTTAAGAAAGGTAATTGCAAAGAAATGAAAGCAAATAGTGCCTGGCGTTTCAAAAGAAGGTTGTTACTCTTTTCCACAGTACAACAGTCACGAGGTAATAAATGAACCAGATAGCGCTGAGTATGCAGTTATATTCTGAAATACTATATTTTGAAAGTAAAATTAAATGCGATTACGGGTTAAATAAATGACTGGCTTAACTTAAACTTTGCTATGTAAAATAAAAAGAAAATAAAAGAAAAAAACTCAGTAACCTCAGTGCAGCGTAATACGAAGATTATTGAAAGACTGAACTGAATTTACTTTGAGCAAATGAGCAACTGATTTTACTTTTAAAATAACAACAATTAAATACATACGAAGCCAGGAGAATTCACTCGCTAAGCTAAATACAGAATAAATTAAGTTGCGCACTCACAATTTGTGCTTTATCTTTAGTTATCGGTTTTGCCAGAGAAATTTTACCTCAATTTAAATGAATGAATTTAATACTGAAATGTGCAAATTAGTTTAGCCTCCGTTATGCAATACAAGAATGAAAAGTTACTGGGGCAGAAAATTTACACTGAAACAGGTCAATAGCAAACAAACAAAACTAGCATTAATTAGTTAATCAGTTTGCATATATTTACGACACTCGGTGATCGCATGGGACGGAAAAGGGGCCTGGTAATAATGTCTGAGGACAATGACAACACAGGTGTCCTACAAGTTTTAACTATTGCAAGTTATTATTTAAGTTAGTCATACTTTGTGAAAGAAATATAACTGTGTAAGACCTCTACATTTCTATATCAGACACTTAACAGTCCTACGATGTTGCATCTGTGCGGACGACGAAGAATTTAGTCGCCGACAATGCTGAGCTGCCGTTATTGCTGCTGCTGTTTGAGAACCCCGAGTCGTGTGCAGAGCCACGGATAATTACAGGGCAGGCAGCTTCCTTCGCCTGTCCTACCATGCTCTCAATACTCACGGGTTAACGAATCAGGCACGTCTACAATGGCGAGAGCATAGCTGCACTCCGCGTCAGCGGGAGCGCCCAACAAACGCTTCCGCACTCTTTCATCACACAAGCTGCTCTGATTCCCCTCTGCTTGCAACGCGACAGTCTCCATACGCAAAGATTAAACGGCACAGCTCCTCGCGCCGACCGTTGTGGCCGAGCGGTTCTAGGCGCTTCAGTCCGGAACTGCGCTGCTGCTACGGTCGCAGGTTCGAATCCTGCCTCGGGCATGGATGTGTGTGATCTCCTTAGGTTAGTTAGGTTTATGTAGTTCTAAGCCTTGGGAACTGATGACCCAAGATGTTAAGTCCCACAGTGCTTAGAGCCAATTGAACCATGCGAACAGCTATTCCCATTTTGTCGTCGCTGTCAATACATTTAAATAAAGTTTCCTTGGCTATTACAAATCAATTTACAATATTTTCATTGTAATTATAATCAGATATAAATACACTATTACATCAATTACTTATTAAATACAGTTTCTGTAATACAGCTTACAGCTTCAGATTGAGAAGCACAGTACAAGTTATCCCCGCCTACTAAACCGCGAAAATTTAGTATGGTGCAGAAGATATTTTATCTGCATTTTAGGTGTTATACGTTCCGCACATTCCATGAGTTTTTTGGTGAAGTGAGGCAAAATGAGGGAATTTCCGAAGAGATGCGTAAATGCATTTAGTTTTGTCTACCTAAAGTTTGTTAATCTCTAATTAAACTTCTCGTTAATTATCATAATTATGTGTTGTGACGTAATAGCAAGCGTCCAGATCAAACTTGAATGTCCAGATCAAATTTGAATGTGTACAACAATACTTTACACTGGTTGTGCTGAAAATAAAAATGACACGTTCCGTACGCTTATTTACAGAGACGCCGCAGTGTTCTAAGAGGCGGCAGAGGCTGAGTCCCGACCTGGCATTGTTGCGTGTGCCACAGCGGTACGCTTGTTCTCTCTGTGCAGTGGGATTCCAGAACATCCACCTGCCTCACATGCTTTGAGTACCCACTCACGAGTATCCTCAGGGAGTTCTTATATTTCTATCACAGTGGATAACTCAACACTGTCCATATCCACACGCATACACAGACGTGAAACTCATACGTTGTCTGAGTGCATCGGTATTCACTTACTTAATAATACATAGCATGAAAGAATTTTCACAACATATTGTTTACAAAATTACTAATGATACATATACCAGAATGACATTTATACCGATTAGTCATGGCTTGGATTTTCTTTTCATTTCAATTGTTTTCCGAACAACTGCTCTGTAAGCTAAATTTCTCAATATACTTTTCGCAAATTCGTTGATGACAGTCTAATCTAAGAAATATATTTGGAACAAATTTTGTAAATTACGCTAATAATTAGGTCTTTATTGGAAATTCTTTCTCAGGTTAATGTTCTTGACTGATACAATGTTAGGTACACGTAACAGCTTGCCAGAATTAGGAAAAGCTAAAGAGTGTTAGTATGAGGTATACTGACATCTTAAATGGTAGATTATAAATGAATTTAAATTTTGAAATATCATTATCAATCTCGCTTGATTCTCGTTCGCTTTAACGAGAACGAGGTCGCCAATTGCAAAATTTAGCAAACCGCGCTTTCGTGTCATAACGCCGTATTCGTGCCTCGGCTTTCTTTTTCATTACCTCTCTTAAACATTCTTTGTTCACGTCAACACTAACTCGCGGAGGGAAATGTTATCTTTCCCACCAAACTCTTAGACTTATTGCCTAATAGGATTTCCTTCTGAGTGAATCCTGTAGATTCCTGAATCAAAGTAGTCATAATATTTTCAAAATCGTTTATAGATTTGCCTATGCTCTGCGATTGTGGTGGCAATAGGCAGAGATGTGTATCACTTAAACCTCATTGCTTTCCATATCTTCATTCCATAATTTGGAAGTAAACTGTACCCCCTTATCGCGTCTGGTTTGTCAATGTACACAAAGTAGTCGGCTGCAAGTTTGTTATAAACCGCTTTAGCTGTTGCCTTTCTTATCCGATATAACTTAATGAACTTCGAAAAGGCTTCCAGCAAGTGAAATTACCTGACGTTTTTGGCAGGGTGGCTATATACCTATACGTCCGTACACACTATAGTACATCGTCAAATATGCTCTGCATAGGGCTACGATTTGTGCAATTAGTCCCTTTCGCCCTCTTACACACATCGCAAGTCTTTATCCTGTCTGTTATTCCCTTTAACATGTTAAAAATCACAACTTCATCCATTTTCCCTGTAAATTTCTTTCGTCTGCAGTGAGCACAGGATAAGTAATAATAGTCTATTATTTCGGTGATGAATTTGGTGGGCAAAAACACCCACCAAGTGTCGCTATTTTCATGTTTGGGTATATACAGGATATTGTGTGTAAACACATTAAACTTCAGCTAGTCACTTTTTTAAAGAGTTATTTATTATTCAATGAACCGGCTTTCGTACCTTTTCAGGTTCATCTGCAAACGTCTTTTTTTTTTTTTGAACTTACATCACTATTTCTAGTATAATGATGGGTGCTGGCTTTGTGTCAAGAAGATGGAACACACGTTAGTGTCTCGCCGTGACTATTGTTCATCTGTCTTTATGGGTGCAAATTTAGATTTTTATTTACTGCGACAGTATGGGCGGCTTTCTTCGTTAGTATCCATCTGTCTGCAACCATTTTTATGGCTAGTTGGTACATCACTTCACACTTTCTTTACACAAAGGTACCGATATCTATGGAGCGGTACAATTCTGCAAAGAAAGGTCTCTAGTAAAAGTTTTAAGGTTTGAAAGGGGTCATGGAGTGGTACCTCGAACTGACCTTGAACTCTGTTTTCAAGGTCAAACCAAGGTCAAGTTTTGTTTTTGCAAATGGTAACCTCTATTTTTTATTCCATATTCGTTTTCTACTTGAAGAAAGGCATTGTTTGTAGGGAACATTTTTTTCGAAAAACCAATGGTTTTTCGCCAGGGGCACTTCATTATAACTTTCCCACATTACAGAACCAATCGAGATTGGGAAAAAAGTTTCAATGAAAATGTTGTATGGTTTCTGAACTCTGTCCACAGTGAAATTTTCGTGAACTTGAAATGGCCTTGAAATTCTTCAGCAGGGATTAGCCTGAAAGCAAATACCGTCGGCATTAGCCCAACCAAACGTGTACCACATGGGGGATGCCGAATCACAGACCAACATTGTACTGGTGCCGGCACAGTGAGAGAAGAGAAGGGTGGAGCTTTGAGACTGACTAATAAGCGTAATTGTCGGGGAATTTGAAATCATGACTGGGGCTTGAGAGAAATTTTACCTTTGGAGACAATGAAAATTTCTCGGCTGTACTTACTTAGAATGATTCTTGACTGGTGTTACTATCATAAATTTGTCTCTTAAGGGCTTAGGAAAAATGTGTGTTAAGGGATTTAGAAAAATTCCACTTCGTCGAACTGTGATGAATTTCGCTTCGTGGGACTTTCGTCTCGCAAGATTCTAATGAGTTCCTGCGAAGTGAATTTTTTTCCACATCCGCACGAACAAAGATATTCTCAACATGATTGTTTAGAGCCCATAAGAGAAAAACGTATCTGAGTCATCTTGCGTCGCAACTGACTATCTCGGGCCCATCTTTCGTTTCTGTCTTCTCTCCACATTTGAAAAGGACTGATTATCATGCGGCATTTCATTATCTTTTATCGAAATTTAAAGGTGCCCTCTTGAAAGACATTCATTCGTTAGACCCCTAAGTAACTTTCTCAAAGAGTGCACTTTAATGCTGTATACTTTTATGGATATGGTATTTGTTATTTCGGACAAGTCCGAAAGAAGAGACACCATTGATGACCTGCAGCCGTCTAGAAATAAATTAGAATTATATTAATACCTTCAGCTGCTGACGGGCGTTGATATATATCAACGGGGACAGGTGAAACTGTGTGCCCAGACCGTGACTCGAACCCGGGATCTCCTGCTTACATGACAGGCGCTCTATCCATCTGAGCCACCGAGGACACAGACGATGCCTCGACTGCTGGGACTATCTCGAGCACGCCTCCCGCGAGACCCACATTCTCACCTACATTCGTAGTGTCCCACCCCGACACACTCATTACTCGTGGAAGACATTCTTACCAAGTCCCGTAACAGTTCGGGGAATATGTGTGCATCTGCACAGAAGAAGAAGAAGGTCATGGCTGGTATTGCCAGACCTATACAGGGTGATTCAAAAATGCATGTAAATATTTTAAGGGTGTATTTGTGAGGTAAATATAAGACAAAAAAGTTCTATACAATTTTTGCTATACTTGGCTTATTACAGAGTTATGAACAAAACATGATAATACATTCAATACAACGTAAAGTATTTACTTCCCAGAGTTCACAGTTTAATTACAGTGCATTTGGACTAAAAACGCAAACTGGTAAATAAACGTGACGTAACAAACTGAAACAATTCCTCGCGAATACTGTATTACTTTAGTTCCTGTTGATTGAACTAAATCAATGCAAAATAACTAAGGAAAATACGTGAAGAATTTACAGACTGTGCTGTACTGTATTTGCACAAATCTTAATGCAATGCATGTTCAAAATGCTGTCCCTGAACTTGCAGACAGACCCGTGCTCGTCGCCGCAATGATCTCTGCACATTACACAGTCCGTTCAAATCTCCACGAATAATTTCACAACCACCTTCAATTCTTTGTTGTAGCACTTCTCTGTTCGGTACTGCAGAAGAATACACCAATGTCTTTAGTCGGCCCCATAAATAAAAGTCTAAAGGGTTCAGGTCAGGTGATCTGGCTGGCCAAGCAATTGGTCCTCCGCGACCTATCCATCGATGTGGATACGCATCATTGAGGTACGCCCTTACGTTGCGGCTGTAATGGGCAGGAGCACCATCGTGCATAAACCACAAGGTGGCTCGTGTTGCAAGAGGGACATCCTGTAACAATCCAGGCAATTCCCCCTCCAAAAATTCGCGGTAAGCGTGCCCAGTCAGCCTTGGAGGTAGAACATGAGGTCCGAGTAAGTCATTCCCCACAATACCACACCAAATGTTTATGGAGAATTGATGTTGATATCCACGCACAATTCTCGCGCCAGGATTCTCGACAGCCCACTGGTGCATATTATGCGAACTGATTGCACCCGCACGAGTAAACATGGCCTCATCTGTGAATAATATCCGCCAAATGAACATTGGATCATTCAAATGACGCTCTTGTAACCACTGGCAGAATTGCTGACGGCGAGGATAGTCTGCAGGTGTCAATTCGTGCACTTTGTGCAGGTGAAATGGATGCAACTGTTGTCTCCGAAGCAGCCGCCATACAGTAGATTGTGGAAGTCGTACAGCTGCACTAATTTGTCTCGTACTGATGGCTGGATCTTGGTCTACCAGGTCCAAAACAAGTTCCTCGACGTTCACTGCATGCTCAAGTGGTCGACCTGAATGTGGCCCAGGACGAATGCCATACTCCCGCATACGTCTGTCCACAGATACAAACGTCTGATGACTTGGTAATAGTCGTCTCGGAAACAGCTCACTGTACCTTCGTCTTGCTGCAAGTGCGTTTCCATCTGCTGCACCATACACAAGGTGCATATCAGCATACTCACTGTTTGAGTACATCATGTGCACGAAACCTGTAGCCTTCCGACGATGAATGAAGGACAGGAAGTACGTTTCCGTTACCAACAACATCAGCGCCATCTTCTGTACAGTAGGAGTAAACAGCAATTGCAAACACAAACAAACACTATTCAAGCGGTTTCGAATCAACTGTTGGGAGATACGTATGTGCATTACGTACCAGAATATGGCATCCTGCTGCTTGCACTGACGTCGTTTTGATACGGACATGACTTTCGTATTTTAACGATAACTCTGGAATTAAACGTTTATGGAAAAACATTTATAGAACATTTTTGTCTTATATTTACCTCACAAATAAACCCTTAAAATATTTACATGCATTTCTGAATCACCCTGTATACATATAACAATATACATACTGCCAGAACTATATAAATATACAAGTCCGAAAGAACAGACACCATTGATGACCTGCAGCCGTCTAGAAAACTGCTGCGGAAGCAAAGGGAACTTCACAGCAAACATAAACATAGCCAAAGCCTTGCAGACAAACAAAACTTATGCGAAGCGAAATGTAGTGTGAGGAGGGATATGCGAGAGGCTTTCAATGAATTCGAAAGTGAAGTTCTATGTACTGAGTT
This sequence comes from Schistocerca gregaria, assembly GCF_023897955.1. Classification (NCBI taxonomy): domain Eukaryota; kingdom Metazoa; phylum Arthropoda; class Insecta; order Orthoptera; family Acrididae; genus Schistocerca; species Schistocerca gregaria. Next base: position 336,562,174 of record NC_064926.1, on the reverse strand, counting down.
GGCAGAAAATCCTAAGAAATTTTGGTCCTATGTCAAAGCGGTAGGTGGATCAAAACAAAATGTCCAGACACTCTGTGACCAAAATGGTACCGAAACAGAGGATGACAGACTAAAGGCCGAAATACTAAATGTCTTCTTCCAAAGCTGTTTCACAGAGGAAGACTGCACTGTGCTTCCTTCTCTAGGTTGTCGCACAGTTGACAAAATGGTAGATATCGAAGTAGACGACAGAGGGATAGAGAAACAATTAAAATCGCTCAAAAGAGGAAAGGCCGCTGGTCCTGATGGGATACCAGTTCGATTTTACACAGAGTACGCGAAGGAACTTGCCCCCCTTCTTGCAGCGGTGTACCGTAGGTCTCTAGAAGAGCGAAGCGTTCCAAAGGATTGGAAAAGGGCACAAGTCATCCCCGTTTTCAAGAAGGGACGTCGAACAGATGTGCAGAACTATAGACCTATATCTCTAACGTCGATCAGTTGTAGAATTTTGGAACACGTATTATGTTCGAGTATAATGACTTTCCTGGAGACTAGAAATCTACTCTGTAGGAATCAGCATGGGTTTCGAAAAAGACGGTCGTGTGAAACCCAGCTCGCGCTATTCGTCCACGAGACTCAGAGGGCCTTAGACACGGGTTCACAGGTAGATGCCGTGTTTCTTGACTTCCGCAAGGCGTTTGGCACAGTTCCCCACAGTCGTTTAATGAACAAGGTAAGAGCATACGGACTATCAGATCAATTGTGTGATTGGATTGAGGAGTTCCTAGATAACAGAACGCTGCATGTCATTCTCAATGGAGAGAAGTCTTCCGAAGTAAGAGTGATTTCAGGTGTGCCGCAGGGGAGTGTCATAGAACCGTTGCTATTCACAATATACATGAATGACCTGGTGGATGACATCCGAAGTTCACTGAGGCTTTTTGCAGATGATGCTGTGGTGTATCGAGAGGTTGCAACAATGGAAAATTGTACTGAAATGCAGGAGGATCTGCAGCGAATTGACGCATGGTGCACGGAAAGGCAATTGAATCTCAATGTAGACAAGTGTAATGTGATGCGAATACATAGAAAGATAGGTCCCTTATCATTTAGCTATAAAATAGCAGGTCAGCAACTGGAAGCAGTTAATTCCATAAATTATCTGGGAGTACGCATTAGGAGTGATTTAAAATGGAATGATCATATAAAGTTGATCGTCGGTAAAGCACATGCCAGACTGAGAGTCATTGGAGGAATCCTAAGGAAATGCAATCCGACAACAAAGGAAGTAGGTTACAGTACGTTTGTTCGCCCAATGCTTGAATACTGCTCAGCAGTGTAGGATCCGCACCAGGTAGGGTTGATAGAAGAGATAGAGAAGATCCAACGGAGAGCAGCGCGCTTCGTTACAGGATCATTTAGTAATTGCGAAAGCGTTACGGAGATGATAGATAAACTCCAGTGGGAGACTCTGCAGGAGAGACGCTCAGTAGCTCGGTACGGGCTTTTGTTAAAGTTTCGAGAACATACCTTCACCGAAGAGTCAAGCAGTAAATTGCTCCCTCCTACGTATATCTCGCGAAGAGACCATGAGGATAAAATCAGAGAGATTAGAGCCCACACAGAAGCATACCGACAATTCTTCTTTCCACGTACAATACTAGACTGGAATAGAAGGGAGAACCGATAGAGGTACTCAGGGTACCCTCCGCCACACACCGTCAGGTGGCTTGCGGAGTATGGATGTAGATGTAGATGTAGATGTAGATGTAGATGTAGATGTAGATCTAGAACGAAATTAGAGTATTATTAATACCTTCAGCTGCTGCCGGGCGTTGATATATATCAACGGGGTCAGGTGAATATGTGTGCACCGATCGGGACTCGAACCCAGGATCTCCTGCTTACATGGCAGACCGTCTTCTCTGAAGATGCGCACATATTCCCCGAACTCTTACGGGACGTAAGGATGACATACAAGGTGAGAATGTGGATTTCGCGAGAGGCGTGCGCGAGATAGTCCCTGCAGTCGCACTATCCTCTGCGCCCTCGGTGGCTGAGATGGATAGAGCATCTGCCATGTAAGCAGGAGATCCCGGGTTTGAATCCCGGTCGAGGCACACGTTTCACTTGTCCTCGTTGATATATTCCAACGATCGTCAGCAAATGAAGGTATTAATATAATTCTAATTTCTTTTTGAGTACTGTATGTTTTGGCTTCACATTGCGGTGCAAACAACGGCGAGAATGTGTAAACAAGCGGGTCGCGTACATGTAATAAGCCAGTTTGCCTGCAACACGCTTGTTCTATGTTTTGTTGAAGGAAAAACGTAAAAAAACCAATAAAAGTAAAAGTGATAAGTACAGTTTATTTTTCGACTTTATCTTCATATTCTCCAGAATTACGTGCTTCGATTACCAGAAAATATCCCTCTAGACATACGAGCACAAATGTGGTTTTAACGTGTTGGCGCCCCTGCACATCAGGCCTTACTGGTCAGAAGGTACCTTAATTCAACTTACTCGAACCGTTAGATTGTTATCGCCAGTGAAATTCGTGAATTCCCGCCAAGATCGTCAGACTTGAAGCAGAAGGTGTACTCCACTTCCCCGACGACGACTGAAGATATGAGAGAAAGGGTTGTGGCGGTTTTCCACCCCTCAGACAGTGACTTATTACAAGTTTCCGACAGAGAGTGCAAATGTGCATTAGGCCAAATGGGCTGTTGATCGAGCATCTGAGATCCTAAATTTGCAGTGAGAACCATGTTAATCAGGCCTTTTCAGGGCCAACGGTGTGTGATGTCCGCCGAGCAACCTCCAAGTAGTGCACATTGGGTTCCGCTAATGCCGACGGTATTTGATTTCAGGTTATCTCTACTGAAGAATTTCAAGGGCATTTCAAGTTCACGAAAATTTCACCAGTGGACAGAGTTCAGAAACCATACAAGATTTTCATTGAAAACTTTTTCCACCCTGGCGACAAACCATTGGTTTTCCCTGGAGACAATGCGTATTTTTTCACGTAGAATACTAATATGGAATAAAAAATACGGGCTGCCATGTCCGGAAATAAACTTGACCTTGATTTGACGGTGAAAACAGAGCGGAAGGTCAATTCGAGGTAACCATTCTATGACCCTATTCAGACCATACAACTTTCACACGAGACCTTTTTTTGCAAAATTGTGCCACTCCGGAGATATCGGTCGGTATAGATTGGCACGGGATACATGCGGACGTGCATTGTCCTGTTGGAACAGCAAGTTCCCTTGCCGGTCTAGGAATGGTAGAACGATGGGTTCGATGACGGTTTGGATGTACCGTGCACTATTCAGTGTCCCCTCGACGATCACCAGAGGTGTACGGCCAGTGTAGGAGATCGCTCCCCACACCATGATGCCGGGTGTTGGCCCTGTCTGCCTCGGTCGTATGCAGTCCTGATTGTGGCGCTCACCTGCACGGCGCCAAACACGCATACAACCATCATTGGCACCAAGGCAGAAGCGACTCTCATCGCTGAAGACGACACGTCTCCATTCGCCCCTCCATTCACGCCTGTCGCGACACCACTGGAGGCGGGCTGCACGATGTTGGGGCGTGAGCGGAAGACGGCCTAACGGTGTGCGGGACCGTAGCCCAACTTCATGGAGACGGTTGCGAATGGTCCTCGCCGATACCCCAGGAGCAACAGTGTCCCTAATTTGCTGGGAAGTGGCGGTGCGGTCCCCTACGGCACTGCGTAGGATCCTACGGTCTTGGCGTGCATCCGTGCGTCGCTGCGGTCCGGTCCCAGGTCGAAGGGCACGTGCACCTTCCGCCGACCACTGGCGACAACATCGATGTACTGTGGAGACGTCACGCCCCACGTGTTGAGCAATTCGGCAGTACGTCCACCCGGCCTCCCGCATGCCCACTATACGCCCTCGCTCAAAGTCCGTCAACTGCACATACGGTTCACGTCCACGCTGTCGCGGCATGCTACCAGTGTTAAAGACTGCGATGGAGCTCCGTATGCCACGGCAAACTGGCTGACACTGACGGCGGCGGTGCACAAATGCTGCGCAGCTAGCGCCATTCGACGGCCAACACCGCGGTTCCTGGTGTGTCCGCTGTGCCGTGCGTGTGATCATTGCTTGTACAGCCTTCTCGCAGTGTCCGGAGCAAGTATGGTGGGTCTGACACACCGGTGTCAATGTGTTCTTTTTTCCATTTCCAGGAGTATATATATATATATATATATATATATATATATATATATATATATATAAGCAGCAGTATGGTCCCAGCCGGCCGCTGCGGCAGAGCGGTTCTAGGCGCTTTTGTCTGGAACCGCGCGACCGCTACGGTCACAGGTTCGAATCCTGCCTCGAGCATGGATGTGTGGGATGTCCTTACGTTAGTTAGGTTTAAGTAGTTCTAAGTTCTAGGGGATTGATGACCTCAGAAGTTAAGTCCCCCCCCCCCCCCCCCCCCCGCCCCATCGTCCTTTGCAGTTAACCGTGCCCCAATCAGACAACACCTCAATATTATAGAGAATGACCTTACATCGTCTGTTCTTAAAGTATGAGAGGAGTTTATATCTATTCAATAATACAGAAATAGGACAGAAATTGGTTCTATCATCTCTTTTTCCTTGTTGATTTACGAACAGGAAACTGACCATTCCTAAAGGAAAAGCATGTAAAGTGGTTAAGTACGGGGATAAAATATGTAGCACAGTGCTTTACCATGATACTAGTTATCACAGTAACAATGAGAATCCATAGATTTCAGCGAATTAGTTATTGACACCTCCTCTCCCTTGTCCGTTTCACGGAGGTGTATTTGCGTTAGCTTTTGGAAAGTCATTTTCCAGTAGAGTTTTGTGATTCTTTGCAGAAACGAAGTTTTTATTTGATTCACCATCTAATGTGTGTGATGGGGGCTACTTCTGGTAGCACATTCTATTTCCCCTCTTGTCCGTTACTTTCGCGAATGGTGGGAACAGTGATTGTACATAAAACTCCGTATAAGCTGTAATGTCTCAGATTTTCTCCTCGTGGTCATTTCGCGAGGCACATGTGGGAGGCAGTGATATGTTGCCCGAGGCAGTAGCAAATGCTGCAATCTGCGCGCGTTCCATTACGTCACGTGGCAGCTAATGAAGATTTGTTGAAGCGTCTTCCGTATTTTCTGTGTTACTACTAGTTGTCGATCCATCGGCACGACTCCTTTTCACTGTCGTTTTCTTTACCAATAACTACCCCCAATCTTATTTTCCTATCTTTGCTCCGAGTGCCCACATCTGCAGGTCATCAGGGTATATTCCAAGGACGATCACCACCGCTTGCAGTGGCGTGCTCCTGTAAGCTCCTGCGAGACCGGACACCGCTCCCCGCTGCATTCTGCGATACGCCATTACTGGTCTTACCTCGCGCAGTTCGTGTAATTACTCGGCAGTTTCCACCTCGGGTGCCACCGTTCGCAGGCTCACGCCAGCAGAGCAACAGTTCGCAAGAGTTCAGGTCCGGCTTAACCAGTTCCGCCTCTTCCCGCGTTGGACTCTAACCATCTCAGCAATGCTTTCTTCCTAAGGTCCTTTCGACCCTGCGATATTTAGTACTGGTCGTCATTCCAAAGTTTTTGACGGCAAATAAACAGACGCGGATGTCATTCTTCAAGTGTGCTCGCCAACGATGGATTTAACACATCCGATCGTAGGAATGTTGGAAAGCAGACGAGTAAATAAAACGATTACCTCATATCATACAATATAGGCTCCCACAGACGGAGACGAAACGTCAGGGGAGGGTTTTGTACATCGACCACGGGCTGTCAGCCTGGAAGTTTTAAGTGAAGAGAACATCGCATGTGTTTTCACACTTTGTCTTTCTAAGGCTAGAACTGAGAATATTGAAGTGAAAGACGCTAGCAGCTCACCAGATGCTGGTGATTGTTAATGAACTATTAGTCAAGGGTAATTTTAAACTAGTCATTTTATATTCGTCACTTTATTTTCTATTAATATTCGTCTCAAAAGGAGCTTCCACTAGCGTCACCCTTATTGGACATACATCGACAGATAAACGTCTCATGTAGGTTTTTCTATGCATTACGATATTCCTCTACATCCTTGTTTCAACTTAACGCATTTCATGTTCTTTACCTCCACACATCAGCGCGACTTTCTCTATCTTGGAACGCGGAATTGAACTGCCTGGGTACATTTTTTCGGCTCCATGTTTCTTCAACTTAAAATCAATTTCCATTTAACTCTAGATTACGTCTTCCGCTCTAGCCTATTCCCGGAAAATTTTGTCTTCCTATCTCTCCCACTAATTTAACACATGCGTCTTTCATTGCTCAGTTTACAAACAGTTTAACATTTAAAGGCAATGTTATGTGCGGGCAATATACGAAAAACATTGGAACAACATGTACAAGTAAATCTTAATATACATGTAAGGTAGCAGTTAGATAACAGTTTATAAGGAGTGGGCAAAATGAAGTAAAATGATCGTATGGCATTGACTGCCGAAAGTCGCTACCTGGGAAATTTCGGCCGCCCAATGGTAAGTCTTTTCAATTGACGCCACATTGGGCGACTAGCATGTCGGTGATGATGAAATGAGGGCAACAACCAGTCCCCAAATAGAGAAAATCTCCCACCTACCTGGGAATCGAACCCGTGTCTGCTGCATGGCTATCACAGGGAATGACAACCCAACTAAGGAGGCGGATAAGAGTAAGATTTGTCTGATGTGATAGAAGAAGAAAAGAGAGTCGATTTAGAAGAGATAGAGGCCTAGTATTAGAATCAGAATATAAACAGTTTTGGAGGATTTAAGATCAAGTAAGGCAGAAGGGATAGATAACACTCCATCAGAATTTATGGAATCGTTGTGGGAAGTGGTAACAAAACGACTATTAACGTTGGTGTGTAGAATGTATGAGTTTGGCGACATTCCATTTGACTTTCAGAAAAACATCATCCACAGAATTCCAAAGCCGGCAAGAGCTGACAATTGCGAGAATTATCGCACAATCAGCTTAACAGCTCATGCGTCCAAGTTGCTTACAAGAATAATATACAGAAGAATAGAAAAGAAAATTGAGGATGTGCTAGATGACTATCAGTTTGGCTTCAGGGAAGGAAAAGGCACGAGAGAGGCAATTCTGCCGTTGCGGCTAATAATGGAAGCTAGACTAAAGGAACATCAAGGTACGTTCATCTGATCTGTCGACCTGGAAAAAGAGTTCGAAAGTTTACAATGGTGCAAGTTGTTAGAAATTCTGAGAAAAACGAACTATAGGGTGAGACTGGTCATCTACAATATGTACAATAGCCAAGAGGGAATAATAAGAGTGCACGACCAAGAACGAAGTGCTCGTATTAAAATGGCTGTAAGACAAGGATGCAGTCTTTCGCCCCTACTGGTCAGTCTGTACATTGAGGAACAATGAAGGAAATAAAAGAATGGTTTAGGAGTGGGGAGTGGTAAACGGAGCAAGGAGGACATTAAAAGCATACTAACAATGGCAAAAAAGGCAGTCCTGGCCAAGAGAAAGCTACTAATAGCAAATATCGGTCTTCATTCGAAAAAGAAATTTCTGAGAATGTACGTCTTGAGTACAGCACAGCCTGGTAGTGAAACATGGACTGTGGGAAAACCGGAACAGAAGAGAATCGAAGCTTTTGAGATGTGGTGCTAGAGACGAATGTTGAAAATTAGGTGGACTGATAAGGTAAGGAACGAGAAGGTTCTGTGCAGAATAGGAGAGGAAAGGAATATGTGGAAAACACTGATAAGGAGAAGGAGCCGGATGAGAGGACTGTTAAGACATGAGGAAATGGCTTCCATGGTACTACAGGGAGCTGTAGAGGGCAAAAACTGTAGAGGAAGACAGAGATTGGAATACATCCAGAAAATAATAGAGGACGTAGGTTACAAGTGCTACTCTGAGATGAAGAGGTCAGCACAGGAGAGGAATTCGTGGCGGGCCGCATCAAACCAGTCAGAAGACTGATGACCCCCCCCCCCCCTCCACAAAAAAGGGGGTTCAATAGTGCAGCCTGCAGACTAGGTTAGCATCTGAATTTGTGTTGAAGCATGGTGTATTTCTCGTGGTGTTTCCATAGTTTTCTCCACCGTTTCTCCAATTAGACAGTTCCCCATCCGCTGAAAAAATAATCTGTTCAAATGAGTATTATATTGTCAGCCGGAACTTCAGTGAAGTAGCTTGCACAATATGAGCTGTGGGCGTAGTAGAGGTTACCGCGCATCAAACGCGAGATGTGTGCCTCCTACTATGGGGAGACTGAATCGGTTAAGCCTTATTTCCAAGTTGCACTTTTAATTTATTTATGCCTTCCTTGTTGTTATTGCTTAGTCATGCTCCTCCTTCTCATTGACAATATGAGCAATATATGATGTCACGTTCAACTTCTTTCGGCATCGTTGGACGTTTTCCGAAGTTATGTCGATCGACTATAATTATCTTTTCGACACCATAAACACAATATGGCACACTGGAAGCGATTGTACCGAACATTGCTGTGCAGTTGCAGCTCCTAGAGCCAGTAAGATAACCATTTTCACCTATTATGTTCTTCATCGAATGAAGAACTGCACAACATGATAATATATACATAAATACCATACCAGATGGATCGCTACCTGTTGTACTGATGAACAGGTACGATCCACTGTCTTCTTTCTCAAATCACTATGCAAGTATTCACCTGACAGCGCAAAATGTTTGAATCATGATGTTCAACTCTTACTCCTTCTTTTATTAATTAAATGTGCCTACTTAAAATGCTGTATGTTGTTTATCGTATCACTTCAAAGCGGAGATCTACGTCGAAAAACCGTGAAACAACAAGAAATTTATATGTCTAAGACTTGACAAGAACGTCATATGTCATACACTATGTGATACTTCACAGTTATTAGGAAAGTAGAGCTCATCGTTAGTGATTGTTTTTCCAGAGTATCCATGTTGGTTGAAATAAATCTGTACTTGTCAAATACTCCACAGTACCTCACGTGAGTTGCCCAATGCTAGTCCAGCCTTGTTTTTAGGGATCATATCGCATCTCTTTGACATTTGTTCAAAACGCTTAATCCTTCCAGAACCAATGTATACTTCTAACATTAATAATTCCAGTAACAGTCGAATATCGACTCGATCCTCCACGTAGATGTGGAATCGTTTAACGTCTTGATCTTTCTCTTGGTGCGTTTTATTGTCTTGTTTCTAGTTAATTGTAGATAAAATAAATATACATCTGCAAGGACTGCTTGATAGCCGAGCACGAACTGAAAAAAATGGGAATAACAGGACCACCTTTGAAGATTGTCACACGTGTGCGGTGACGCACTTATGGAACATAATCATCTGGAGGGATCAAGGCGGTTGTATCAACTCAGCTGTTGGCGTCCTAAACGCTGGGAGGCTAGTAAAGGCGGAAAAACGGCTGTGAAACCGAATCCTGTACGGATGTTTTTGTGCTGCACCAAGCTTTCGACGGAAGTTACAGCGCTCGTGATCCATGGCCTGCTACTGAGACATCGCGCCGCGTAGACGGCACGTGTAGAACAAGACTCGGGATAGACAAGGGCTGGCATTGCGAAGAATGTAAGTAGGGTCAATAAAAATTGAGTCGGGCACCGTTACACGGTTGTTTTAATTAAAAGACGAAAATAATGCGAAAATATCTTTTCAAGAATTATGTAGAGGAATTACTATATTAATGATAGACACTCATTGACAGAGGTGTGGATATACGCAATTGATGGCTTTCACGGCGTATTTCAGCTATGAAATCTTCACGAGACGACGCCACTCGGCTGATAACCCGAGAAGATTTCATGGACGTGTGGATGTCATCAATCGACAGTGCTGACGTAAGCACTTTTGGGAGCTGTAGAACAAGTTTCTCGTTCCAGCTCTTCAGTCAGTTCGGATAATATCGTATTTAGTTAACAGCTTAGATTCAGTGTTCATGGATTCCATGAAACTGAATATGTAATAATTGTGAACGAGATCCGGAATCCTACCATTCAGGGAAGAAAACGGACGCTATTATGCACAGAGAGGCGGAATTTCTAAGGAAATGTTCTTAATTGTTACAATATGTGACAAACCGCCGTAGAAGTGCAGTGCACCTAAACAGTTAAGCATGTTCAATAAAAGCAGTCTAGAAATATATTTCAAACAGCATCGGATTTTCTATATACAAGACAGCATACTTAATGTTGATCTATAATAGCAACACAACTCATAAATGGACTTTTTACAGCTCTGCGCAAGAGAAAAAGTTATATTTGTCCTATTAGAGGCTGGCAAATGATGACCGTTAAGAGAGATCTACAAAACATTAGGGTAGGGCGGAGCTTTCTGAATCATGGGGCTATGTGAGCTGTAGCTCATATGCGCACGTCGGACGCCATGTTCGAGACCGTTGCTAGACAAGTCGTGCACAAGCGGCAAGAAGCTTTTTGCAAATTATTTAATCCAGACAGCAATCGTGCAGATGGAAACAGAGGAGGTAAGAAATTATTGCTTACAACAATCCGCCACGCAAAATAATTCTGAAGTCTGCATAAAATAAGGTCATTGTTGAAACACATAAATGCTAGTTACTATATATTTCTTTATGCTTCCAGTTGTGTAGGATACAGGAAGACGGTCGGCAGAACAACTACCGTTACGAATTTGATCAACTGCTTATTTAAAAAATAATAAGGGAATGGGACAATGTGCATCAGTGTTAGTGGGGCTTTCTGAATCGGAATATAATATTCTTTGTGTCTTCATTATTAATGTTTTTATGTAGCTTAATTGTTATAAACTATAACGATAATTCAGTCATTTTAATTTACAATAATTATCATTATATCCTAACTTAATAATTATAAATATTATTTCTGGTTTTTCTCTCTTTTTTCAGATGGTAATAACATATACATGAAACCATTCATCTGTACATTGGTCAGAGGCCTCGACGGCAATTAGTGTTTTACAACGTCATGTAAGCATGCGCACTGCAGCTGGACTTAATAATGTGCCATTTGCGACACTCTACAGAAGGGTTCAAGAAATTCTTCTCCGTTGAAGAATGGAAATAAATTAAACTCATCAAATAATCACCCAGAGTAGAAGAAAAATGGATCATAAAAAGACTGTGATATCAGCTGAACAAGAAAGGGATTAAAGAGTTTATCTAATCGTGGTCTTGGGAATAGTTCACCTAGCATTACAAGAAGAGCAGTACACCAGTATGACACAATCCATGGCACTGTGGTTTCATGGGCAGAAGGAACGAAAACGGCTGGTGAGGAGTGGTCTCTTTCTTTCATGAAGCCACACAATGAACACATTTCAGTGCCGAAGCCTGAGCAACTTCGTCACAGCTCGAGCTATGGGTTTAAATGAGGAATCAGTTAAAACTTTTACGATATTTTAAAACCTGTCTTGCAAGAATTCGATTAACAAAGTAAACCACAAAGTATATACTGCATACTGGTTATAGAGCATAAATGCGTTTCCCTGAGAAAGTTGTGGGGGTAAAGGAAAAAGAGAAGCTGTCGCATTGATCCGTATGGAGTGGGGGAAAATGTAGCAGTCATAGTTGCCTGTAATGCCACTGGGAAATACATTCCACCGTGCGTGAACTTACAAGGCAAATGAGCGTGTGAATAATACAAGCTGGGAAACCCTCCAGATACTCAGGTGTGTCATTCGGGTCACATAAACATAGATTTGTTTTTGAGTTAGATCCAACACTTCAATAAGCGCTGTTCACAAGGCAGATGCCTTTTAATTTTCGGTGGTCACGGTTCATACCCTTCTCTCCGTTGCCTGGAATACTGCGTATAGAATTACATTGAACTGGTATGCCTGCCACTACACACCACGCACATTCCTCAACCCCTGGACAGAACTATACTGAAGCCATTAAAGACTTATTATCACTAAGGATGAAATTCATTTATCACAATAATCCCTCCGCCTCCTCTACAAAATTTGCGAAATTTTCGACGTATTCTGGAGACGCCGAGCTAATGTAGGAAGATGTTTGAGTGCACGGGAATTTTCCCTTTCAATCCCTACAAAACACCATTACATAAAATCATCGTCCGCGATCCTGATTGGGAAGTCCCGTTCTGCTACAAACAGAATCAGATGTAAACCCAGGCCTTGTAATCCTCCAAGAAATTCGGAAAATGAAAGCTCAGTAGTAACGTCTTCATCATTTTCTTCTGTTTTACCAACCCTAACGAAAACCTTGGGAACCACAAGTACAATGAGAGAGAGAGAAATACAGCTTGCCATCTGACATCAGAAGTTGATCTCAACCTCACAAGAGGGAAGAGATACAGTGATTGAGTTTCAAAAACTCACGAAGAAAGAAGGTAGAGGCTTGCAGAAATGCACTGAATGTTCACGAGAAACTTATAAATGTTGAACAAGATTCATCTTCATCATCCCCTGAAACTGAGTCAGAGGAAGAAAAAGGTACCTTATGCTCTCTGCCAACACTGGACCTGTGAAGAAGGAGGAATGGATCAAGTGTAATAAGAGCAAGGTGTGGTTCACGAAATTTGTGAAGGGGCTGCTGGTCCTTAACAATTCTGCTTCAGGAAAAGCATTTACCAATTTCTGGGTCAGTTAAAATTTTTATCTTCGATTTTATGTAAAACTGTATAAAAGTTTACGTAACTGGCATAGCCCCATATGAGATCGGTAGGTTGGTGGGCTAGTTTGGGGCAGGGGACAAAATAGCGAGGTCATCGGTCCCATCGGATTAGGAAAGAACGGGGTAGGAAGTCGGTCGTGCCGTTTCAAAAGAACCATCCCGGCATTCGCCTGTAGCGATTTAGAGAAATCACGGGAAACCTAAATCAGGATAACCGTCCTACGCAATGCGACTCCAGTGTGCTAACCACTACGCCATCTCGTTCTGTCCATTTGAGATGCAAATAGTCCCACAAATTTTTTATTTTTCCCCTTTCTCAACATTTTACAATTTGCTTTTTACAATTAGGAGGAATAAATCTTGAAGCAACGTAGGGCCTACTTTTACCTTAAAAAACTTATGACTAAAATGTAATCACCATTAGAATTTAACATGCGTAGTGAAATATTTGTAACTTCTTTGGGGCCCAAAACGTTGAAGTGACTCATTTAATCTCACCTAATAATTAACATGGTTTGACAGGCACAAAATTAAGGATAATTTGTAGGCTGGCGTAAAAAGTACGTAATTCTTAATCAATGCTTAGAAAAAGCGTGATTAACGTTATGAATCACGATTACATACGAGTAATCTACACAATCGAGGTATTTCAAAAATGCAAGATAGATATTAGCAGTTGCGAATGTGATAAGATTCCAGCTGCATGCTGAACTGGTGACAATGAAAATTTGTGCCGGACCGGAACTCGAACGCAGATTAGCCGCTATACGCTAACGGTCGCCTCAAGAGTGTCAACCATGAGAGGACCGACCCAAACCTCCTGCCACCAAAGTGCGTCTACGTTCAGTATTCGTACAAGTGCTGTGATTCCTCCACAGGGAGAGTGTTATGATTACTGTCGCCGCCACGTCAAGGCATGAAGCATTACACTGCAGTACCTGTGTTTTACAAAGTATTCTGCGATATCCTTCCAACATGCATGAACGTCTGAAGGATATTCCAGAGAACATCGTGAAACAGAGACACTGCAACACAGTATTCCAAAAAGTTCCATTCGGTCTCACAAGACTATACCTTACTAACGAACTAAATTCCATCCGAGGAGGCCAGGAAGGCCCAGTGGTACCGACCGACCACCACGTCATCCTCCGCCGATAGGCGTTACTGGATGTGGATGTGGAGAGGCATTTGGTCGCTGTCAGTTTTCATGACCAGAGCTTCTACCTCTCTAACAGCTCTTCAATCGGCCTTACAAGAGCGGAGTGCGTACCGCTTGCCAAAAGCTCTCGACAGACCCAGACGAACATCCATCCAAGTGCTAGCCAAGTCCGACAGAGCTTAACGTCGGTGCTACCACTTAAAGTCTTTGGCATTATAGCTAACACTTCGACGAAAATAGAAACTTGGGGGAAATTTTAACTGAGCCCATAGAACTACCAAGCTTTTTTGTTTTTGTTTTTAGGGTTCCTTGTCTCAATCTGGAAAAACAGAACCCTTGCAAGATCGAGTATTTGCCCGTCTATCTGTCTGTTAGTCGCTCTGTCCACCTTTTAAGAACTATTTTTTCTCAGGAACGACTACACGTATGAAGATAAAATTTACGGCACCTACTAAGAACTGTGGTTCCTTGGCAATGTAAAAATTTTAAGCTTCTAAGTTAAATCAGTCAACAGTTATAGCCCTTTATGTCACATATTTTGATACTCAAAAATTCACTCTTCAGAATCAATAATGTGCTTCCATTGACCTATAATTATGAAATTTGGAAAAAGTAAGGTTCCACAATACACGTAAACGAAAAGAACCCAATAACTGTTAATCTGCAATTTGCATCTCCCTTTACGTACTATATTACCCGTTTAATATCCTCATATACTTTCTCTATCTCTTCGTCCTCAGCTTGCGAGGTCGGCATGTAACCCGGAACTACTGTTGTCGGTGTTGGTCTGCTGTATATTCTGATGAGAACGACCCTGTCAGTGACCTTCCTGTTCCTAATGAGTCCCACTCTCGTTATACCATATTCTGCTGCTGTTGATATTACCCTACACTCGTCTGATCAGAAATCCTTGTCTTCTATCCATTTCAGAACGCATTTATCCATTGCTGTCAGTGTTTCTTCCGTGGCTGCATTAATCGTACTTTCGTAAAATGAAGGATAGCCGTCTGCAGTTACTATCGTAACTTTATTTTAAGGCACGATGCATTTAGAGCCCTGTGGGCTCATCTTCAGGTGCTCTCACGGCTTACAACAGTTTTCTTTCCAGATTTAGGTTAGGACCAGAACTAACCTAAATCTAGAAATAAATTGATACAGATTGTCAAAGTACACTCCTGGAAATGGAAAAAAGAACACATTGACACCGGTGTGTCAGACCCACCATACTTGCTCCGGACACTGCGAGAAGGCTGTACAAGCAATGATCACAGGCACGGCACAGCGGACACACCAGGAACCGCGGTGTTGGCCGTCGAATGGCGCTAGCTGCGCAGCATTTGTGCACCGCCGCCGTCAGTGTCCGCCAGTTTGCCGTGGCATACGGAGCTCCATCGCAGTCTTTAACACTGATAGCATGCCGCGACAGCGTGGACGTGAACCGTATGTGCAGTTGACGGACTTTGAGCGAGGGCGTATAGTGGGCATGCGGGAGGCCGGGTGGATGTACCGCCGAATTGCTCAACACGTGGGGCGTGAGGTCTCCACAGTACATCGATGTTGTCGCCAGTGGTCGGCGGAAGGTGCACGTGCCCGTCGACCTGGGACCGGACCGCAGCGACGCACAGATGCACGCCAAGACCGTAGGATCCTACGCAGTGCCGTAGGGGACCGCACCGCCACTTCCCAGCAAATTAGGGACACTGTTGCTCCTGGGGTATCGGCGAGGACCATTCGCAACCGTCTCCATGAAGCTGGGCTACGGTCCCGCACACCGTTAGGCCGTTTTCCGCTCAAGCCCCAACATCGTGCAGCCCGCCTCCAGTGGTGTCGCGACAGGCGTGAATGGAGGGACGAATGGAGACGTGTCGTCTTCAGCGATGAGAGTCGCTTCTGCCTTGGTGCCAATGATGGTCGTATGCGTGTTTGGCGCCGTGCAGGTGAGCGCCACAATCAGGACTGCATACGACCGAGGCACACAGGGCCAACACCCGGCATCATGCTGTGGGGAGCGATCTCCTACACTGGCCGTACACCTCTGGTGACCGTCGAGGGGACACTGAATAGAGCACGGTACATCCAAACCGTCATCGAACCCATCGTTCTACCATTCCTAGACCGGCAAGGGAACTTGCTGTTCCAACAGGACAATGCACGTCCGCATGTATCCCGTGCCACCCAACGTGCTCTAGAAGGTGTAAGTCAACTACCCTGGCCAGCAAGATCTCCGGATCTGTCCCCCATTGAGCAAGTTTGGGACTGGATGAAGCGTCGTCTCACGCGGTCTGCACGTCCAGCACGAACGCTGGTCCAACTGAGGCGCCAGGTGGAAATGGCATGGCAAGCCGTTCCACAGGACTACATCCAGCATCTCTTCGATCGTCTCCATGGGAGAATAGCAGCCTGCATTGCTGCCAAAGGTGGATATACACTTTACTAGTGCCGACATTGTGCATGCTCTGTTGCCTGTGTCTATGTGCCTGTGGTTCTGTCAGTGTGATCATGTGATGTATCTGACCCCAGGAATGTGTCAATAAAGTTTCCCCTTCCTGGGACAATGAATTCACGGTGTTCTTATTTCAATTTCCAGGAGTGTAGTTGTTATGATGCCTCGTGTAAGAAGGAGAAATGAGTACCATCACGTTTCCGACTTTGATAAAGTTCGGATGTAGTCTACCGTGATTGCGGTTTATTGTATTGCGACATTGCTGCTCGCGTTGGTCGAGAGCCAATGAGTGTTAGCAGAATATGGAATCGGTGGGTTCAGGAGGGTAATACGGAACGACCTACTGGATCCCAACGGCCTCGTATCACTAGCAGTCGAGATGACAGGCATCTTATCTGCATGGCTGTAATGGATCGCGCAGCCACGTCTCAATCCCTGAGTCAACAGATGGGGACGTTTGCGAGACAACAACCATCTACACGAACATTCAAGTAACTTACGGGTTTGCTGCGTGGAGACGTCGAACACTGCCTATATTTCGATAGGAGCACACCATGCCATTCTCAAGGCACAAATGCAAGGAAGAAAAAATGTGCAAGTAAATTTAATACCTCGGTTCATAGAGGATAAACAAGGAAGACACCACACACAGAACAAGTGTCAACACAGCCAAAGATAACCAACATCAGAAATATCGATGGTTACTATTAATCAACAGGTGACGTAGCACTAATTCTGTCCCTCTGTTTTCTGATGAGAGACGGAGCCGGATTTCAAGCAGCATTTAAACAAAATCCACCATCTCTGTTAATAAGGTTGCTTGATAGTCTGATTTCAACAGCTTCCTTAATAACACTATCCAAATAGCTTTGAAACGTCCCCTTAGAACCATTATATAAGACTGGTCTATGTGAAACGTCCTCTTTGAACAATTATACACGACTGTGCTTAAACTGACACACAATATCTTTAGCGCAACGCAATCTGACTTCCAAAAATCCCTACGAAAGAATGGCCCTGACTATCATTAACCTATATGTTTCACAAATCACTTACCTCACAAAAATATTCGTTTCTCAAGCTACTGCAATACAGCGAGCGCCACTACTGCCAGCTAAATAAAAGATTCAAACTACTGAAGGCACTAACTACTGATAGGCATAGTTAGCAAATGAAAGCTTTTAATAGAGAACAAACAATGTATTTACCTCACTAGTCATAATATATATAGCAGTTCATGACACCAATTCTTACAAATTTCAAAACTCCGCCATCTCTCTCCCCACGTCCACCACTGCTGGCGGCTCACCTCCAACTGCGCAACGCTACGCGCTGTTAGCATCCAGCTGCCGCTGCTCAACACTACAATGGCAGACAACAATGCAAACTAAACACAGACTGCGCACAGCACAGCCAGTGATTTTCATACAGAGCGCTACGTGGCGGCGGCGTTACAAATAAAAAATCCTAAACAGCCTACTTACATAGCCCCCATGCTCCCCACAAAAAAATTTACAAATTGTTTTGGGCAGTGGCCAATACAGATTTGAAAAATTTTTTCATAATTACAATAACAAAGAAATGAAATGCACACACTTATCGATACAATGTTGGACAAAAGCTAAAATTTTGTCACAGTTCATAAAGACAGTCCTGATCATTCATCAAAGTAAAATTGCAGTGTTTTTCTCAAAGTCTGAGTAGTAAAAGAAAATGCACTTGGAAGTAGTGGATTTCTAAGCAGTCTTGAAGAAGTAGTGTTGACCTTCCAACGGACAGACAGTGCTGACTCTTGACATGCAGACAGGTAATGGGCCACAGCAGAGTCAGTCAACGTTGAAGACTATCAGTAGGTAGGTCATCACAGAGCAGACCCACTGTAGTCCTGGTAGAGATTACTATTGGTGGGCCACCAGAGGTGCAGACCCACTGCAGTCCTTGTAGAAATAATGGTATTGGTGGGTCATCAAAGGTGTAGACCCACTGGAGTCCTTGTAGAGATGGCCAGCAGCCATCTGTTTGACTGTGCAGGCGCACAATCACCATTGAAGAGTCTTGCGGATAATATAGCAAGTCCATAACCACCACTTGTGCACTCAGAAAAATTGTTTTTGAAATGTCCTTAGAACCAGCAATGCTGTTATCCAGTCCCTTACTGAGTTATTAACACATGTGCAAACACTATCAGTCCCTACTTCTCACATATTGTCCATATACAATGACCAACAGAAACGTGTGCAGCGAAATGTAATTTACAAGTTACTTAATTTGATGAACTGGTGTCAATTACAATTTTATAACATAAGAATGCAATAACAAAGGTACAAAATACATCTTTAAAGAACATAACAATACAGATAACATTTTCAGTAGTACAGGCTTTACAAAAGAATCGAAATAGCAAATACATCAGTGTTACGAAAATTACGACATAAGTACATACATAAAAGATCAGAATAACTTTTGAAACATCAACTTCACACATGAGCATTAGAACAAAACAGAATAAATAATGTGTCAACATCTTTACAAAGTAAATAACATGTTATTAATGCAAATTATATTTGAGGATAACAGTATTCCTCATCATAGTGAATGTAGCTTAGTATTAGAAAAATTCTGCAACATAAGTCTTATCAGATAAACATATAAAGACAGGAAGAACATAAATACACAAGGGTACACAAACACATAGTGGGATAACACAAGGAAAGGACAGGGTTTGTTTTACTGCAGTATTTTGCAAACAAAACTTTCTTTACTTCTCGGAGATCTCCCTTTGTTCTTCATTATTTCCAAAAAGTCCTATCTATACCTGATTTCTGTACTTTTTTCGTATAACTTCTCAATGCATTTCTTCCAATCCATCGCAAATCATTCTCTTATATAGGCTACCCCCTCTTAAGCTAACTTAAATCTACTGAGCTCAGATGCTTAACTAAGGGATGAGGCAATGCAGCAGCACAAAACAATTTACACAAACAGCAATGTTAAAAAATGGAAATTGGCAAAAAAAGGCAGCAATATTACAACTAATATAAGGCAATGTGCAGCAAACAAGAAAAATAAATCAGTAATAAAATTGGCTTAACCTAGTAATACAAAGTGACATTCAGTAGCACTATGAATGGCAAACAGCCATAGCAAATGCTGTAACTTTATACCTAAACATGACAAAGCTCAATCAGAAAAAATGTTACACTAAAGACAACAATGCAGATAAGGACAATGTCTATTCACATCTTAATGCCTATGCAATTAAAGTGGTGCACCACAAAAATTTATTGTAAAAAAAATATTACCATGTACTTGAAGAGACAATTCTGTATGCAATTTCTGTGAAGGGAAATGTCTTTTTGTGCTACTTCGTTTTTTTTTTTAAGTACATCATAATGTTATTATTTACTAGATCTGTAGGCATAAAATATTTATATTAGTACATCCATAAAATTTATTTTAACCAATGCTTCAGTGCAGTTAGAAACTAGATATTAAACAAAATGAGTAAATAAATGCATAAAGCAAGCCACATGGCATTTCTCTCAACTAGCAGGACAATAGCCATGAAATGTTTCTCGTCGTTTCATTAGGCATTTTAGTAAATATCATAAATTAAGAGCTCCACAGTGTAATCATATGTTTTCAAGTTTGGGCGTGTAGTATTTGCGATGCTTTCTACAAAGGAATCTCAATAGCGAGGATAATGGCCTCTTTTTTTTTTTACCTGTGCCTCTGACAGGCACACACTAATGGCTTTGTTTTGTCAGGTGGTTGTCGCGCAGCTGGGTGCCCACGACGCATTACATGCAAGTGGTCACTTAACTGTCTTATCGAAATATTTACGATACCAGTTTCCGCTACAGTGGCAGTCTCATATAAAAAAAATTCACAGGTCAAAAATTTGCGTTACAAATCTGTAGAAATAAAATCATTTAAACATAATTGTGTCCAGAAAATTTTCGCCAGCATAGTGATACATTCACGCATATACACTCATTTCATAACTCTTAAAGTACGATTCCCGGTTTCCAACATCCTTTTTCACAAATCAGAGTCCCTAACCACTACTCATTATTTCTTACCTTATTACACATATATATATTCGTCGACACTTCTTCAATATTTCATCATAACAGATACGTAGCATAACCAAATAACTCATATAGCATCAGTTTAAACATACCTCAGCAGCATAATTCACATCGTCGTCGTAATAATAACATCATAACACCACAGTCAAATTCTCAAAATCTCCATAGCTTCCTCCAATAATTTCAAAACCTAAAAAAAAAATTCTCTGCTCATGTCAAAAGTGTCATCTGCCTCAAACGTACTTTAAAAATCGTGATCCCATACCAAATATGTCATTCAAAGCTCTCATAGTATCACAATGGTTCCGAAAAAATATGAACAGTTCACAAAATACAACTTCGTAAGTGTGAAGTTATCCAATGGTGTAATTACGTAAACATCTGTCACTGATGTAGTAAAGTAAATGTTTGTCTCTCTTAGTTAAATGATCAGATAGCTGTGTAATTTATGTGTTAGAGAAATATGGTACCGATGTGTAAAGTTGTATAAACAAATACCGTATTAGCTGGGGCTCCTTGTGCTTGCCAAACACATGGTACACAAAGTAAGCGTGTACCCCCCTGAGGATTAATGTAATTATATCCTCAGGTGTTACAGATTACAGCAATGGAATGAAATGTATCACGGAAAACTTTCTTTGTAATTCAAATATGTTGAAAAATAAATAGTTTAATGCGTGTCCTGTAGCGCTAAATGTGCGTCTTGCTGTAAGACAATCTCTGTGGAAGTGTCGTAGTTGTTGTCCTCAGAAAGCTAAGTTCTGCAGAAGTCAATGTACTTACCTCATGATAAACGAAATTGAAATGCTTTGCGTATAGATATCTTAGTGATTACGCTTATTGCGGTGATGAAGTAAGTACTGTACTGTACGTATTGTTGTGCTACAGAAAAGGCTGTCTCATTGTAGCTATACCACAAACGTTACTACTAAAACATGTTTTACTTTCCAGAAAAATTCAGAAAAACTGTGCAAATATAAAACAGATAAACTGCAAAAGCAACATTGTAAATTGTCACTCATTAGTAGCGTCGTGATAAAATCGTGTAGCTGTCACATAAACTAACCACTGTATCATCTGGTATCTCACAGAAAGTACTTTAAATCCAGAATGTATTTTCAAGTAAACCAAAATGTTGCATTAAAATCCCATTAGCAATACTGGTAAATGTTCTAAGTATGTGAGCCTTATGGTCGTTACGTAATCGTGCAACTAACAAGCAAGAATGTACACGCACAATAACACTGTGACGTCTGTTCACTATAACAATGCATTCATAATTTCTGTTTAAATATGTTCCGTAGGTTCTAGACTGGATAGTAAACTTCAAACATTGTTGCATGTTAACAGTTTCTCAGTGTGACAAAGCATACTAGAAATGTGAAGTGAAATGTTTTATGGCAAAGACAAAGTTAAAAAGCAGATTATCTTTCAATAAACGGTTTTACATGTGAAATGTGGTGTAAACCTTTACTCTTCCTAGTACGCAGAGTTTCAACTTCAACGCAATTATCATGTGGTATACGTCGGATTCTGTAAGGTCCATTGTAAACTAGAAAGAATTTGTGACTCAAGTGTTTCTTCTTATGTGACAATGGATGAGCTTTAATGAGAACTTTCTGACCAATATATAATTTCTTTGCATTTGCTTTACCGTGTAATTTTTTCCTTTTGTCTGCAGCAGAATTTATATTTTTAATAGCCAAATCAATTATGTCTTTGTGTCGAAGTTTACGTGTATTCGGAAAAGGTACAAGCTCTCTGATTCTGTTTGGTAGTTCTTTATTCTTCAGTACAAGAACAGGTGGTAAAGCAGTGGAGTCATGAGGCATTTCATTCAGCACGTTTTGAAATAAGTCTAAATATCTGTCCCAATGCTGATGCTTTCTGTGACAATAAAGTCTGCAAAGCTTATTGATTTCTTTCATAATCCGTTCAGACGGGTTACAATGTGGTGAGTACAATGAAATAAAAACAGATTTGATTTTATGGTTACGAAGCATGCGTGACCAAACAGCAGATCTGAATTGCGGTCCGTTATCTGAAATTACTTTACTAACGTGTCCAACTTCATGTAAGAAATTTCTAACAAAGGCGTTGGATACAGACCGTCCAGTGCCTTTACGTAACGGAGTGAAAGAAACAAATTTTGAAGTAAGTTCAACAGCGACTAGAACGTACGAAAATCCATTAGATGTTCTGACAAGCGGTCCCAAGAGATCAACAGCAGCAAATTCTTTTAAATTAGAAGGAATGATAGGAAACAATGGAGCACGATGAGTGACAGTAGATGGTTTCGCCTTTTGACAAAGTTTACAAATAGACAAGACTCTTCGAATTCTCTTTTCCATATTGTTAAAATAACAAGTCGTTCGAAGAATATGATAACATTTTCGTGGACCAAAATGTGCATAGTTGAAATGAATGTACCAAATGAGCTTATTAACAAAATCGTCTGGAATGCAAAGTACCCATAGCTTGTCATCAACAGTGCAGCGTTTGAACACTATGTTGTTTCTAACCAGATAATAATGCCGAATCTGTGTGTGTGTCTTTTCATGCCATTTACTTTTGATGTCTTTCCAAATCGGATCTTTATCTTGATCATGAGCAATGTCCTTTAAAGATGTGGTGATGAAGTTTTCAAAGGCGACTTTCTGGATGTAAAGAATACTGAAATTTCTCTCGAGGTTCCTTTCTGTGTTACTTTTCTCAAGCCCAGCCGGTGCGCGTGACAGTGCGTCCGCAACAATGTTCTCCTTGCCGGGAATATACACTATTGTGAAGTGGAATTCTTGCAGAAACAATGCCCAACGTTTTAACCTGTCATGATTTAATTTTGAAGACATAAGAAATTGTAATGCACGATGGTCACTGTATACTTTTACGTGCTTACCATAAAGAAAGAAACGGAATTTGTTAAACGCCCAAACGATAGCTAAAGCTTCTAATTCAGTAACGGAATAATTTTTTTCAGATTTTGTTAGCACTCGGCTAGCAAAAGCAATGGTTTTCTGAACAGTAATGTCATTTTCTGTGGCTTCTTGAAATAAATGGGCACCAAGACCGACTTTAGAAGAATCCGTGCTAAGGCAAAAATCTTGTGAGAGATCTGGATGAGCTAGTATTGCCGCGTTAAGTAGCGATTCTTTCAAAGATCTGAATTCCAACTGTGCTTGTTCGTCCCAGTTCCCAATAGTATTTTTTTCCAGTGAGAGAACAAAGTTTTGGTGTAACTAGAATTTCCATATTCAGAAAACGACGGTAAAAATTTACGAGACCTAGAAAACTGCGGACTTGTTTTTTTTGTGGATGGAACTGGAATGGCTCTGATTGCTTCTAACTTTTCAGGATCCGGCTGGATGCCTTCAGAAGAAATAATATGTCCCAAAAACTTCACTTTTGTCCTACCGAATTCAGACATTTCCAAGTTAACTGTAATTCCAGATTCTGCAAAAATATGTAACACGCTGTTGAGGATGCGATTATGTTGTTCCCATGAGGCTTCTGCTATCAGAATATCGTCCACATATAAGGTGATGTGACGTTTTAAGAACTCAGGTAATATGGAATTTTTCCGCGAATGAATGCTGCTAAAGAAATGTTCAAACCAAACGGAAATTCCCGAAACTGATAACAAACGCCGAAACAAAGGAAAGCTGTATATTTTCTACATTCTGGATGAAGTTCGATCTGATAAAAGCTGGATCTGAGATCAATGGAAGACAACACTTTTACACCATTAAAATTTTGAAGAAGTTCTTCCAACGTTTGCGGCCTGTCTGTTTCAGGAATAATAATAGTATTGATTTGTCTCGAATCTAAGACAAGCCTGATCGATCCATTTTTCTTCTCAACAACATGTAATGGATTGTTGTATGAGCTTACTGCAGGCTCAATAATGCCGTCGTCAAGCATAGATTGTATTTCTGTTCTAACACGGTCCTTATAATGTGCTGGAATTACGTATGGTCTAACACAAAATTTAGTATGCTCACGAACACGAAATTGGTATTGAAATCCCTTGATTGTTCCTGTTTTGTGAGTAAAAACTGTGAAACGTGCTTGTAAAATCTGAAAAAGGTCCTGCCTATCAGTGTTATTACAATTCTCAATTGTTTGAATTTTATTCTGAATTAACTCATTATTTTCAAATATGCCGTCGATATCATCCCTGTCAGTACTTGCAGAGCGACTGTTAGTGTCTAGTTCCGTAGAAAATTCCGAACTGTTGTCTAACAGAAGGTAAAGCCGATTAATTTCCTCGTCATGGTTTGAGAGCCAATCTTCAAATTTCAAAGCTATTTACTTACCTTCTTTCTCTAAACTTATTTCAGCATTGTGAAAGTTTAAGATTGCTTTGTATTCATTCAAAAAGTCTACTCCCAGTATAATTTCCGTCGACAACAATGGAACAATAAGAAAGTTCATAGAGAAGCTGTGGCTCTGACAAAAGAATTCTAAGTTGGTTTGTTGGCGTA
Organism: Schistocerca gregaria; assembly: GCF_023897955.1. Taxonomy (NCBI): domain Eukaryota; kingdom Metazoa; phylum Arthropoda; class Insecta; order Orthoptera; family Acrididae; genus Schistocerca; species Schistocerca gregaria. The sequence continues at coordinate 336,537,333 of NC_064926.1, read as the reverse complement.
CATCTACACTTTTTCCAGTGACTGCACCTTGTAATTTAATCTTGCGTAACGGAAGTGTGGGGCAATCGTTCGATTTGTAGCATTTGCTAAAAGCTGTTTCACTAATTACTGAAATGGGACTGCCTGAGTCAAGTACTGCCGTAAATTTTACGTCATTTACAGTAATGTGAATCACAGGATATGCAATGTTGTTATGTTTTACGTCGTGTTCCTGGAGTAATATGTCCCTAATGTCTTCCATTTTAACGTAATTACTAGCTACGGCAGCTGCGTCGTCAGTTTCATAAGTACGTTTTGAGGCTGCCAGCGGTATGAGTCATTGCCTATTGTGTCTTTGTTGGCGCGCGTCGTTATTGGGATTTGGAGACCTAACTTCTACAAATTCACCTTGTCGAGAGGGCCCTGCTCTGTTTGATTCCCGCCAGTTCTGCTGCAATTCAGGACTGTCGTTACGAACATATCGTCTGTCGTCATGTCGGTAGATTCCATAGTTTCTTTCTTGTCGGTCACGTGGTGGAGAATTTCTCTCTGAATCGTAACTGCGCGCTGGACCGTTGCGTCTAAAGTTATTCTGTCTCCCTTGATAGTAATTATTTTGGTTCCCATATTGTCTGTTTCTCTGATTGTCTCTGTGATAGTCATTACCGCGGAGAGGTGACCTTTCTCTGTAACTATTATTACTCTGCCAACGGTTGTCATACGGGTGGTGTCTGTTTTGGTCACGATTTGTGTTGTGAGAATAGCCTTGTCGTGTCCAGTTATTATTTCTTTCATCGTGGAATTGCGACGGATGTGACCTGTAATTGTTGTGTTCCTGTTTTCGCGTTCCGCGATTGTCAGTGTCAATTTCTAATTCTTGTAAGAGTCCCTGAAAAGCTTCAATGTCGTCTTTGCAACAGCCTGCCAAAATAATATGCCGTAAATGTTCAGGCAATTTGATTAAGCAAATGCGGATGAGTTCTGACGGGCTGTATGGGTTTGACAGGTACTGATTCTTGTGCAACATGTCTTCAAAATATTTGACAAGACTGGAAAATTCAGATTGTTCGAAATGTTTCATCATCATGATGCCATGTTTTACTCGGTCTTATGTGGCTTGGGACAAATATGCTGAGAGGAAGGCATGGTAAAATTCTCCTTCACTGTGGCAATCGTGAATGACCATCGCATTCTTACAGCTGGTTCATTCTCTAAGTACCTACACATAAATTCTAATCTGTGCTCTAGTGACCAGTTGGGAGGAAAACAATGAGTGAATTGATGGAGCCACGCTTGTGGATGAGTGTCGTTGCCAGAATTCTTAAATGTTTTGAATTTACGTGTAGTAATGAACAGCTTATAGTCAAAATCATCGTCTCGGCGGGTAGCATATCGGTCATTGTTACGTCGTGTCGGCGGTTCCATCTCAGAATTCGGTGTACCTTGCCAATTTCTTTCATAATTTCCGAAGTGCCCTGTGTTATTATTTTGTGGCTGTTCCGTATTTCTATGTCCCTCTTCCTGTATTGGAGCGCGAGTGTCCTCTGAAATACGTAATTGTTGTATTACCTGTGTCAGCTGATCTTGTACTTCCCGGATTTCTCTTTGGTGTTGCGTACTAATTTGATTCAGACTTTGTTTGAATTTTCTTATTTGTTCGCACTCTTCTGTGTCATTAAAGACTACCGGTTTTGTGTCATTCAAATTATCATCTACCTTCGTACATAAATTACTGAACTGATCCGAAAGTTCGGCTACTTTCTCCGATAGTGAACACATTTCCTCAGTGTGTTTTTCTGAACCAAGTTTCAGAGTGTCCATTTGTGTTGAAATCGAATCTACTGTGTCCTTTAAGTTTTCCAGAGTTCTTGCAAGTAGCGTAACCGAATCGGTGGATGCAACTGAGTCCATTTTAGCTTGCAAGATGTCGTGATTTTCACGAACAACAGTTTGCAATTCTTTTATGGCTGCTTCGTGATTCTGTAATGAGTTTCATGCCACGAAAAAATTGGTTGAAAATGCTCACAAATTTGTGTTTTTACGTCATTACAGATTTTTTGACATTTCGATTCAATGTTATGTAACTCAGTAGTTAAATCTTCACGTGTTTGTTCAAGTGTGGTGTCTAACTTCCAAAGATTATGTTCCATTGTGTCCAACTGTTGCTGTGTTTGTCTCTGATTTTGTTCCATTGTGTCTGATTTTTGAAGCTTTTGTTGTGTTTGTCTCTGATTTTGTTCCATTGTGTCTAACTTTTGAAGATTTTGTTCCATTGTGTCTAACTGTTGCTGTGTTTGTCTCTGGTTTTGTTTCATTTGTTGCATTAATTGCAATAATAATGTATTAGTGTCTGGAATCTGATCATCTATGCTTTTCGGCAGTGCATTTGCACTGGCAACATTCACAGTTTGACAAGCAGAAAATGTGTCTCGGCTTATTTGAGAAAATGGTGAGGGCGCAAAACCTGAATGTACAGTATTTGCAAGATTGTGTCCTGTCATATCGGATTCCTGACGCGACCTGTTGCCTACCAATCGATCGATAATGCTTCCTTGTTCACTAACTGTTTCACTTCCTACACCATTATTTGCAGCCTATGCACTATTACCAAATTACTACTTTGAACATTTGTGAATTCATTACATGGTGGCGCTAACACATTGCTTTCGTCTTCACTGTCATTTCTCAGTTTACTTTGTAGCCTAGTATTACGTTTTTCACACGCCATTATTGTCACAATATTTCACACGATAACACAGAAAAGCACAATTTGAAGAGCAAAAATAAGAGAACACATTAACATAGCACTGGAAATAATATCTAGTTAATTGCAAGCGCAGCTGCGAAATACTTGGTGCAACTCTACATGCATGCCACAACTGTTGTACTGTACAACAATGAAAGACTACAACTACAAAGGAAATTCCCTCTATGATTACGCGCTAGCAATAAAAAAATCTACATTAATTACACAAACTACAAGAAAAAATCAGAAGATTCCAGTGAGGTATCCTCGGCTAAGGGTCGACATATGAAACGTCCCCTTAGAACAATTATATAAGACTGGTCTATGTGAAACGTCCTCTTTGAACAATTATACACGACTGTGCTTAAACTGACACACAATATCTTTAGCGCAACGCAATCTGACTTCCAAAAATCCCTACGAAAGAATGGCCCTGACTAGCATTAACCTATACGTTTCACAAATCACTTACCTCACAAAAATATTCGTTACTCAAGCTACTGCAATACAGCGAGCGCCACTACTGCCAGCTAAATAAAAGATTCAAACTACTGAAGGCACTAACTACTGATAGGCATAGTTAGCAAATGAAAGATTTTAATAGAGAACAAACAATGTATTTACCTCACTAATCATAATATATATAGCAGTTCATGACACCAATTCTTACAAATTTCAAAACTCCGCCATCTCTCTCCCCACGTCCACCACTGCTGGCGGCTCACCTCCAACTGCGCAACCCTACGCGCTGTTAGCATCCAGCTGCCGCTGCTCAACACTACAATGGCAGACAACAATGCAAACTAAACACAGACTGCGCACAGCACAGCCAGTGATTTTCATACAGAGCGCTACGTGGCGGCGGCGTTACCAATAAAAAATCCTAAACAGCCTACTTACAACATGACGTCGAAATATCGCCGGTATTCGACGACGTCACCCGGCAGCAAACCCGTAAGTTATTTGAACATTCGATTCGCAGGGAAAAGTTAAGGTCTCACATCTGCACAAACAGTTCGACAACATTTGCAGCAGCATGGACTGTCAGCTGGGAGACCACGGCTGCGGTTACCCTTGCGGCTGCATCACAGACAGGAGCGCCTGCGATGGTGTACCCAACGACGAACCTTGGTGCACCAAAGGCAAAACGTCATTTTTTCGGATAAATTCTGGTTCTGTTTACAGCATAATGATGGTCGCATCCGTGTTTGGCGACATCGCGATGAACGCACATTGGAAGCGTGTATTCGTCATAGCCATACTGGTGTGTCAACCGGCGTGATGGTAATGGGGTGCCATTGGTTACACGTCTCGGTAACCTCTTGTTCGAATTGACGGCACTTTTAACAGTGGACGTTACATTTCAGATGTGTTACGACCCGTGGCTCTACCCTTCATTCGGTCTCTGCGAAACCCTACATGTCAGCCGGATAATGTACCACCGCATGTCGCAGGTCCCGTACGGGCCTCTCTGGATACAGAAAATGTTCGACTGCTGCCCTTGCCAGCACATTCTCCAGATCTCTCACCAACTGAAAACGTCTGGTCAATGGTGGCCGAGCAACTGTCTCGTCACAATACGCCAGTCACTACTCTTGATGAACTGTGGTATCGTGTTGAAACTGCACGGGCAGATGTATCTGTACACGCCATCCAAGCTTTGTTTGACTCAATTCCGAAGCGTGTCAAGGCCGTTATTATGGCCAGAGGTGGTTGTTCTGGGTACTGATTTCTCAGGATCTATGCACCCAAATTGCATGAAAATGTAATCACATGTCAGTTCTAGTATAATATATTTGTCCAATGAATAGCCGTTTATCATCTGCATTTCTTCTTGGTGTAGCAATTTTAATGGCCAGTAGTATATGTCGCCGCGGCTACGCTTAATCGAGAGATCTCAGTACCGTGAGTGCGATGGTTACTGATATACGTTTGTAAATAATTTCGTTTTTTTCTTTTTGTCATCAGTCGTCTGAGTGGTATGATGCAGTGCTCTACGACCCCCTCTCCTGACACAACCTCACCATTTCAGAGCAGCGATTACATCGAGCGTTCGATATAATATAATCTCTGTCTTCGAACACAGGTTTATTCCTCTGCGGCTCCCTCTAATACTCTTAAGACATGCCCTGTCATTCTATCTTCTTCCAGTCAGCGGTTTTGTCTATTCCTTTCCTCCCATTTTGCAAGTCCAAGTAATTGTAAACAACCTTATGTAATATCAGATATCGAAAGGCTTCTTCGTAATTCCCGGCACGTTTTCATTAACTTCCATACAATACACTATTCAAAACGTAAACGTGAAAGGAGTCAAAAAGAGTACATTCATAAATGGTAAGTATAGCTCTTGCTGCCAGTGTCTTCTCCCTGTTTTTCCGTCGTTGCAACGTATAGCCTCTGGAACAAATATCACCTGTGTTTATGTATTTTCCCTTGAACAGTCCGCTTAGTTTCCCACCTTTACCCTGTGTAAGTGAGTAACTGCGAAAATGAGAGTAGTTAGAAATGTGCTCCAGTGTTTCCGAAGTCTTCTGTAGAGTAGTGACGTCGTAGGGACAACTTAACTTCTAGATAGCTGTTGCTGATACCAGAGAGTTTGGTCAGTGACAGAGGGCAGAGGTCTGCGTTTGCAACAGTTAATTCTTACAGTTTACAGTTAATTCTCTTCAATTCTTTGGAAAGAACATGCGGAAGTTCCACAGCCGGCCGCGGTGGTCTCGCGGTTCTAGGTGCGAGTCCGGAACCGTGCGACTGCTACGGTCGCAGGTTCGAATCCTGCCTCGGGCATGGATGTGTGTGATGTCCTTAGGTTAGTTAGGTTTAAGTAGTTCTAAGTTGTAGGGGACTAATGACCACAGCAGATGAGTCACATAGTGCTCAGAGCCATTTGAACCATTTTTTTGAAGTTCCACAATCTTTGTTTTTCCTAAACGTTTCATTGGTAAATCCACATGTTAAATTTGCTTCTTTGGGTATTGCTTTTATTTATACAACATAATGGAGATGATGTTTTAACTACTGACGACGCCTTTGGCACAATTGTTTTATGCATCTCCTCTGCACGATGTGATTTTAGGGTATTTTACTTCTGATGAAGGTATATTTAGATATACCGAAACAGTGGTCAAGAATTTTAATAAATCTTTATCCAACTGTTTGGCTGTTATCATTTACCGTGAAGAATTTCAACAGTTGCTGTTTCAGCCACGTTTAAAATCTTGTAATCACCGGTTTCTGGACCTACACTCCTGGAAATGGAAAAAAGAACACATTGACACCGGTGTGTCAGACCTTCATACTTGCTCCGGACACTGCGAGAAGGCTGTACAAGCAATGATCACACGCACGGCACAGCGGACACACCAGGAACCGCGGTGTTGGCCGTCGAATGGCGCTAGCTGCGCAGCATTTGTGCACCGCCGCCGTCAGTGTCAGCCAGTTTGCCGTGGCATACGGAGCTCCATCGCAGTCTTTAACACTCGTAGCATGCCGCGACAGCGTGGACGTGAACCGTATGTGCAGTTGACGGACTTTGAGCGAGGGCGTATAGTGGGCATGCGGGAGGCTGGGTAGACGTACCGCCGAATTGCTCAACACGTGGGGCGTGAGGTCTCCACAGTACATCGATGTTGTTGCCAGTGGTCGGCGGAAGGTGCACGTGCCCGTCGACCTGGGACCGGACCGCAGCGACGCACGGATGCACGCCAAGACCGTAGGATCCTACGCAGTGCCGTAGGGGACCGCACAGCCACTTCCCAGCAAATTAGGGACACTGTTGCTCCTGGGGTATCGGCGAGGACCATTCGCAACCGTCTCCATGAAGCTGGGCTACGGTCCCGCACACCGTTAGGCCGTCTTCCGCTCACGCCCCAACATCGTGCAGCCCGCCTCCAGTGGTGTCGCGACAGGCGTGAATGGAGGGGCGAATGGAGAAGTGTTGTCTTCAGCGATGAGAGTCGCTTCTGCCTTGGTGCCAATGATGGTCGTATGCGTGTTTGGCGCCGTGCAGGTGAGCTCCACAATCAGGACTGCATACGACCGAGGCACACAGGGCCAACACCCGGCATCATGGTGTGGGGAGCGATCTCCTACACTGGCCGTACACCTCTGGTGATCGTCGAGGGGACACTGAATAGTGCACGGTACATCCAAACAGTCATCGAACCCATCGTTCTAGCATTCCTAGACCGGCAAGGGAACTTGCTGTTCCAACAGGACAATGCACGTCCGCATGTATCCCGTGCCACCCAACGTGCTCTAGAAGGTGTAAGTCAACTACCCTGGCCAGCAAGATCTCCTGATCTGTCCCCCATTGAGCATGTTTGGGACTGTATGAAGCCTCGTCTAACGCGGTCTGCACATCCAGCACGAACGCTGGTCCAACTGAGGCGCCAGGTGGAAATGGCATGGCAAGCCGTTCGACAGGACTACATCCAGCATCTCTACGATCGTCTGCATGGGAGAATAGCAGCCTGCATTGCTGCGAAAGGTGGATATACACTGTACTAGTGGCGACATTGTGCATGCTCTGTTGCCTGTGTCTATGTGCCTGTGGTTCTGTCAGTGTGATCATGCGATGTATCTGACCCCAGGAATGTGTCAATAAAGTTTCCCCTTCCTGGGACAATGAATTCACGGTGTCCTTATTTTAATTTCCAGGAGTGTATGTTTATTAGGATTATTTCCTTATTTCATTGTCCTCTACTCGATCATCAGCTTGTACCTTGTAGCTGAACAGTGAAACATCTTGCAAATTTAGTTTCTTAACAGTAGATTATTTTGTGCCACTTTTTCACCAGTTAAATACCAGTACATTTTATTGTAGGCGATGCACTATAGCTTGCAGATATTTAAAAAAAAATCATGTTTCAAACTACCAAGAGCAGTTGATGAAATAAATCTATGTGAATTACCAGTTTGGAACACCTGATCATCAGGTTCTGTATACTACAACAATGGAGACTATTTGGTTCATTATATCAAAATTATTCCTCACTACGTTTCTCTTGTCTATTTTTAATATCTTATTTGGCAAAATATATTTCAGTATCGAACAGCTGATTATTTTAAGCCCAAAAAATATTCTACTCTCATCAGTAAGCACAAGTATTTATTCACGTATAATAGGGCGCTGTGTACAAGTTCCGTGCGCTATTAAATTCGTGTCAGATGTAGGTCGTTGTTTTTATATCAACGTTTTGGCATCGCGGACGCTTTGTCCACAGTGTGTTCCTGCAGCAGAAAGGTAGTTATACCACGCTGATACATCGCATACTGGCCTCGAGAGTATAAATTTAGATGTTGATGCAGACAATAGATCTCTTATCTCCCAGACGACGTGGGACAAGGACACAGGATACGCTTATATTTAAAGAACTCGTGGAGCTGCGAGATTTTACATCAGCTTTATCTCTGTAATCTAAAACTTATGAGTGTTATTAGCCCATCGTTTCGAAACAAGTAGCTGCCGCTTAATTTACGAGGCTTTTGCAGGTGGCATCTAAGAGACGTTTATTATAATACGTTTTTAATGGTCGGTTCACAGGGCCTAAACAAGCACCTGTCCCGGTGAACCGTTAATTAGCCCGCAACCTCCCGCTACTGCACACTGCGTCTCGCAGTCTTTTCGGGAATTAATTTTTTAAATCACCCTGCAGCGACTGCAGGTGTTCATTACGTACTACTTGCCCTACTTGTGAAGAATTAAACGCCACTGGAAAAGCAAACAAACTGTCCGAGATACAGTCTCGCACAGATGATACGGCGTTACACCTGAAAACAACCGAAGCTGGCTTAATAGCTTTTCTCTGTCCGTCGTAACGTTAGTAAGAGGAGTTGTATATATGCGTTTTGCCAACACAGCGAATTCATGTCTCTCGAATACTGCTGCATAATATCTTTTCATTAAACTCTTACGGGGGCAGGTTTGTTATTTCTCGTCCCACCAGAGCTATGGTGTTGATACCAATTAAATTTTGGTTTTCTTGTGCTGGTTGTACAACGTAACGAGGTTAAAGTGTAAATTTGATATGTACAATAATTATGTTGATATGGATTTCTTTATAGTTTTATGTATGCTTTGTTCAAATGGATTAGCTAGAATAGGATGTTTCGGAGAATTTCTTCTAATCCGAGGTTCATTGCTAAGAGAAATTGAGTTAAAGATGATGCAAACATCCCTTATTTTCAGCAGTTAATAAATGGTTCCATAATGAATATTCTCTCTACACGGGAGCGCGTGCTCAATTGAAACTTTCTGGCAGGTTAATCGTGTGCGCAAGAGTGGGAGTCGAACCTGGGACTTTTGCTGTTTGCGGACGCTAGCTCTACCGACCGAACAGCTTTACTTCCGCCAGTAAATCATCTACTGCCTTCCAAACGTTACAGAAATTCTGCTGCGGCACTAGCACACCTGGAAAAAAGGATACACTGGTGACATGGCTTAGCCACTGCCAGCAGAATGTTCCCCGAATGAATGTTCACCCTGGAATGGAGCATCTGTGGTTTGAAATTTCCTTGCAGATTACAACTGGTGCCGGACTGGGTCTCGAACGCGGGATCTTTACCTTTCACGAGCAAGTGCTCTACAGCCTGAGCTGTACACGCATGACTTAGATGATACAGCACTTACCTGTGAAAGGTGAAGGTCCAGTGTTCTATTCCTGGAATGACAAAAAGGTTGGATCTGCCAGGAATTTTCAAGCAATGGACTCATGGATTAAAAAGGGGATAAGCTGCTGAATATGATCCAAGAGCAGGACGCGCTGGAACATGAACCAGGGTGAAAACATGGAGAATTAGATAAGGTTAGTAGCAAGGATTGCCCAAGGGAAAACGCTTTTCTGTAAAGACAAGCACCACAAAAATATAAACCTTGAAATCGGAAAAATATTAATGGAAAGCTGTATTTGGAGCCTGGATTTGTATAGCTGGGACAATGCACAGTGCGGATGACAGATACGAAGCGATCATACGTCTTTGCAATCTTGTGTGGCTGGATACTGTTAAATATCAGACCGGGTGATAAATAATAAATGACACATCCTGCAACCAATGACCTATAAAAATGTTTAGTAAAGGACATAGTAAATTGAAGATATAGAATGTTTGGGCCCGTATTACGTAAGGTTGATCTGCTGGTGGACAGAAAGAATCGCTGAATCAGGCCTAGATATGAGTACATAAGACAGACTGTCGATGATATGGGATGCGACAGTATGGGGAACGGAAAAGAACAGCGGCTAACTAACAGCAATGGACAACTGCACCAGTACAACTTTACGGCTCGGAACCGAAACAGCAGTAGGATTATAAATTCGGTAAGTGAAGATGTTAATATTTCTGTTAGTTTTGAAAGACGAATTACCTACGAAAGGAGGTTCACATATTCCCTGAATTAATGAAAATGCCCCATTATGTGAAGCTCCTTCAATCACGTTACTTATGCATCTAACTACAAATAGTTGTTAGAAAATTACTTAGAAAGTGAACACTTACATTTTTGCGCAAAGGTTTATAATGTCCACGTTAAAAGAAAAAACATGTCTAAAGCAACGTGGCTTGCAGCCCCGTGCAGTGACATAGGCATTTAGACCCAATCTGATACAATAAACCACTGATGTTGTCTTTTTGTTGTGGTCCTTACTCCGAAGACTCGTTTGATACAGCTCTCTATGCTTATGAGCAGGCATCTACATGTCTGTACAACAACTGCAACCTACATCCTCTTGAATCTACTAGCTGTATCCATCTCTTGGTTTCCTTCTACGATTTTTAGCCCAGAAATTTATGTCCATTACTAAATTGATGATTTCTTGAGGTGTCAGATTGTATCCTATCAACTGATCATGTCTTTTAGTCGAGCTGTGCAACAAATTTCTTTTTTCCCCAATTCTGTTCAGTCATTCCACGTTAGTTGCATGAATACCCCTGTATTCTTCAGAATTCTTCTGTAGCACAGCGTTTCAGAGACTATCATCATCTCATCTGAACTGCTTACCATCCACGTTTCACTTCCATACAAAACTGTACTACACACAAATACCTTCAGAAAGGCTTCCTTACACCTAATCTATATTCGATGTTAACAGAGTTCACTTTTTCAGAAACGTTTTTTTGCCTTTGCCAGCCTATATCTTACATCTTCTCTACTTCAGCCACCGTCAGTTATTATAGTGCCAATATAGCAAAACTCTTACATTACTTTTAGTGTCTCATTTTCTAATCTAATTCCCTCAGAAGCACCTGATTTAATTAGACTTCTTTGATTCCTTTATGTCCCACAGTGTGTCCTTCCTTTTGCTTTTCTTGATGTTTACCTTGTACCGTCTTTTCAAGACACTATCTATTCCGTTCAGATCCGATTCACAACCCTTTGATGACTCAGACAGAATTATAAAGCCGTCGGCAAATCACAAAATTTTTTATTTCTTTAACCTGAAAATTAAGTCATCCTCCAATATTTTTTCTGCTTGCTCAATGGCGTTTTTACCGAGTCATCTGTTTTCAGACTGATCTGATGTGGCCCGCCACGTATTCCTCTGTTGTGCCAACCAGTTCATGTCAGAGCAGCAGTCACAATCTACGTTCTCAAAAATTTGCTGGTGGTATTTCAACCTCTGTCTTCCTCTAGAGCTATTACTCTTTACAGCTCCCTCTAGTACCATTTAAGTTATTTCCTGAAGTCTTAGCAGATATCCTGTCATCCTGTAATTTTTCTTGTCAGTTTTCCACTCACTGCTTTCCTCACCGATTCTACGGAGAACCTCTTCTTTCCTTAGCTTATCAGTCTGCCTCATTTGCAACATTCGTCTGTAGTATCTCATCTCAAATGCTTAGATTCTCTTCTGTTCCGGTTTCCTGGTAGAAAGGATATTACGGAGACTTGGGTTAGCCACTGCCTAGGGGATGTTTCCAGAAAGAATTTTCACTCTTCAGCGGAGAGTGTACTGGTATGAAGATTCCTGGAAGATTTAAACCGTGTCAAGACTAAAAATGGATACCTTTCCCTTTCGAGGGCAACTGATCACCGAATTAACTACCCAAGCATGGCTCACGACCCCTCCCCACAGCCTTACAACCGTCAGTACTGTGAAATTTTGAAGGGAGCAGATGAGGAACTGGTGCTGACAAAAGTAAAGCTGTCTGTAGGGGTCAAGAGTCGTGCTTGGGTACCTCAGTCGACAGAGATCTAGCCAGTGAAAGACCAAGGTCCTGACTTCGAGTCGCGGTCTGGCACAGAGTTTTAATCTGTCAGGAGGATTTATGTCGGGGCACACTCTAATACAGAGTGAAAATTTCATTAACGATAAATCTAACTTGAAAAATATCACTCTGGCTCAGCAGTCTACGTCAAACAAAATAGAATGACTATTAAAGGATCAGCACACACATAACCAAAATAAACTGAAACAGAAATGATGCCACATGATTAGCTCTTGGCTTAACTACAATGTTGTGCAAAATTTAAGAACGAAAGTAATTTCCTCATGATGGATCACAGCCAAGTAACTCAGTTTGATGGGACTTGGGCAAAACACACTGTGATCAAAAGTATCCGGACACCTGGCTGAAAATAATTACAAGTTCGTGGTGCCCCTCATCGGTAATACTGGAATCCAATGCGTGTTGGCCCACACTTAGCCTCGATGACAGCTTCCACACTCACAGTCATACATTCAATCAGGCGCTGGAAGGTTTCTTGGGGAGTGACAGCCCATTCGTCAGGGAGTGCTGCACTGAGGAGAGGTATCGATGGATGTCGGTGAGGCATGGCACGAAGTCTACGTTTCAAAGCATCCCAAAGGTGTTCTGTACCATTAAGGTCTGTGCAGGCCAGTCCATTACAGGAATGTTATTGTGTAGCTACTCCGCCACGGGCCGTGCATTATGAGCAGGTGCTCGATCGTGTTGAAAGATGTAATTGCCATCAGCGAATTCCTCTTCAACAGTGGGAAGCAAGAAGGTGCTTGAAACACCAATATAGGCCTGTGCTGTGATAGTGCCACACTAATCAACAAGGGGTGCAAGCTCTCTCCATGAAAAACACGAGAACAGCATAACACCACCGCCTCCGAATTTCACGGATGCCACAACACACGCTGGTAGATGACGTTCACCAGGCATTCGACATACCCTCACCCTGCCATCAGATCGTCACATTGTGTACCGTGATTCGTCACTTCACACAACGTTTTTCCACCGTTCAGTCGTCCATTGTTTATGCTCCTTACTCCAAGCGAGGCGTCGTTTGCCATTTACCGGCGTAATGTGTGACTTATGAGCGTCTCCTCGACCATGAAATCCAAGTTTTCTCACCTCTCGCCTATCTGTTATAGTACTTGCAGTGGATCCTGATGCGGTTTGGAATGCCTGTGTGATGGTCTGGATAGATGTCTGCCTATTACATACGCTCATGCTCATAAATTAAGGATAATTGCAGAATGTGGTGCCAAACAACGTGGCACTACACAAAACTGGCGCTAATAGCATTGGCACATAGGGAACACACACGACACAGATCTGTAAGTGCACGGTATTGGTGATGAGTTGAGAAAACCGTCCCAAAACACATGTGCTACACAACACCACTGTTTCCTGCGCATGTACCCCGACATCAGTATGGGATATGATCATCATGCACACGTACACAGGCCGCACAACGGATTGGTATACTCTGGATCATTTTGTCGAGCAGCTGCTGAGGATAGCCTCCCATTCTTGCCCCAGTGCCTGTCGAAGCTCCTGAAGTGTAGGGGTTTGAAGACGTGCAGCGATACGTCGACCGAGAGCATACCGGACGTGCTCGATGGGGTTTAGGTCTGGAGAACAGGCAGGTCACTCCATTCGTCTGATATCTTCTGTTTCAAGGTACTTCTCCATGACGGCAGCTCGGTGGAGCCGTGCGTTATCATCCATCAGGAGAAAGGTAGGGCCCACTGCACCCCTGAAAAGGCGGACATACTGGTGCAAAATGACGTCCCGATACACCTGACCTGTTACAGTTCCTCTGTCAAAGATATGCAAGGGTGCACGTGCACCAATCATAATCCTACCTCACACCATCAAACCACGACCTCCATACAGAGCCCTTTCAAGGACATTAAGAGGTTCTTATCTGCTTCCTGGTACAAGCCAGGTGAAAACCCGGCGAGAATCACTGTTCATATTATACCTAGACTCGTCCATGACCATAACCTGGGATCACTTTTCTAATGACCATGTACTGTGTTCTTGACACCAGGCTTTACGGGCTCTCCTGTGACCAGAGGTCAGTGGAATGCACCTTGCAGCTCTCTGCGCTAATAAACAGTCTCTGTTCAGTCGTCTGCAGACTGTGTGTCTGGAGACAACTGTTCCAGTGGCTGCGGTAAGGTACCGAGCAAGGCTACCTGCAGTACTCTGCGGCTGTCTGCGGGCAATGATGGTGATATATCGGCCTTCTTGTGGTGTTGCGCACTGTGGACGTCCCCCACTGTAGCACCTGGACACGTTTCCTGACTGCTGAAGTCGTTTCCATAATCTTGAGATCACACTTTGCGGCACACAGAAGGCCCGTGCTATGACCTGGTGTGTTTGGACAGCCTCCAGTCGCCCTATTATTCTAAACCTCATAACGTCATCAATATGTATTCTTTGAGCCATCTGCAATACACAATCACCATTAGCACGTCTGAAAACGTCTGCACACTTACTTGCTCCACCGTACTCTGACATGCGTATGTGGACTGCTGCCAGCACTCCCGTGCGACGACCGCAGGTCAAATGCACCGCATGGTTATACCTTGAGATGATTTACACCCAAAAACCGCACACCAGAGCGTTGTTTCACCATGTAACAGCATTATCCTTAATTTATGGGCATGAGTGTATTACTACCTTCTTCAACTGTCGGCTTTCTCTGTCGGTCAATAGACGAGGTCACCCTGCACGCTTTTGTGCTGTACGTGTCCATTCACGTTCTACTTCATTATCACATCGAAACAGGGATGTTTAGGAGTGTGTAAATCTCGTTTACAGACGTATGACACAAGTGACACCCAATCACTTGACCACGTTCGATGTCTGTAAGTTCCGGTCCAAATTTTATACCAATTCCTTTCCGAGTATGCTGAAACAGTAGCTCAATACTTAGCAGTAATATACAATCTCTCGCTAGTACAAAGACGGTATAGTTGCACAAGTCACATCAGTACGCAAGAAAGGAAATAGAAGTAGTCCGCTTAATTACTGACCTATATCACTAAACGTCGATTTGCACTAGGGTTTTTGAACATACACTCCTGGAAATGTAAAAAAGAACACATTGACACCGGTGTGTCAGACCCACCATACTTGCTCCGGACACTGCGAGAGGGCTGTACAAGCAATGATCACACGCACGGCACAGCGGACACACCAGGAACCGCGGTGTTGGTGTCGAATGGCGCTAGCTGCGCAGCATTTGTGCACCGCCGCCGTCAGTGTCAGCCAGTTTGCCGTGGCATACGGAGCTCCATCGCAGTCTTTAACACTGGTAGCATGCCGCGACAGCGTGGACGTGAACCGTATGTGCAGTTGACGGACTTTGAGCGAGGGCGTATAGTGGGCATGCGGGAGGCCGGGTGGACGTACCGCCGAATTGCTCAATACGTGGGGCGTGAGGTCTCCACAGTACATCGATGTTGTCGCCAGTGGTCGGCGGAAGGTGCACGTGCCCGTCGACCTGGGACCGGACCGCAGCGACGCACGGATGCGCGCCAAGACCGTAGGATCCTACGCAATGCCGTAGGGGACCGCACCGCCACTTCCCAGCAAATTAGGGACACTGTTGCTCCTGGGGTATCGGCGAGGACCATTCGCAACCGTCTCCATGAAGCTGGGCTACGGTCACGCACACCGTTAGGCCGTCTTCCGCTCACGCCCCAACATCGTGCAGCCCGCCTCCAGTGGTGTCGCGACAGGCGTGAATGGAGGGGCGAATGGAGACGTGTCGTCTTCAGCGATGAGAGTCGCTTCTGCCTTGGTGCCAATGATGGTCGTATGCGTGTTTGGCGCCGTGCAGGTGAGCGCCACAATCAGGACTGCATACGACCGAGGCACATAGGGCCAACACCCGGCATCATGGTGTGGGGAGCGATCTCCTACACTGGCCGTACACCTCTGGCGATCGTCGAGGGGACACTGAATAGTGCACCGTACATCCAAACCGTCATCGAACCCATCGTTCTACCATTCCTAGACCGGCAAGGGAACTTGCTGTTCCAACAGGACAATGCACGTCCGCATGTATCCCGTGCCACCCAACGTGCTCTAGAAGGTGTAAGTCAACTACCCTGGCCAGCAATATCTCCGGATCTGTCCCCCATTGAGCATGTTTGGGACTGGATGAAGCGTCGTCTCACGCGGTCTGCACGTCCAGCACGAACGCTGGTCCAACTGAGGCACCAGGTGGAAATGGCATCACAAGCTGTTCCACAGGACTACATCCAGCATCTCTACGATCGTCTCTATGGGAGAATAGCAGCCTGCATTGCTCCGAAAGGTGGATATACACTGTACTAGTGCCGACATTGTGCATGCTCTGTTGCCTGTGTCTATATGCCTGTGGTTCTGTCAGTGTGATCATGTGATGTATCTGACCCCAGGAATGTGTCAATAAAGTTTCCCCTTCCTGGGACAATGAATTCACGGTGTTCTTATTTCAATTTCCAGGAGTGTATATTGCGCTCTAAGATCATGAATCACGTCGAAGGAAACGATTTGTTGACAAATGGCCAACATGGATTCAGAAAATATCGTTCTTGTGGAACACTGTTATTGTCACGAAGTAATGGGTCTTATAGGCAGGAGATGTCAAATTTATTCCATATTTTTACATTTCCAGAAGGCTTCTGGCACAGTTCGTCACAAGTGACTTCTAATTAAATTACGTGCCTATGAATATTGTCTCAGCTGTGTGAGTGGATTCGTGATTTTGTGTCAGGAAGTAATAACTGAGGGTAAGCCGTAGACTAGAACACCAAGAAAGCGTTATAGACCTTCTGTAGTTCTTCATCTATATAAGTGTCTTCGGAGACAATCTGAGCAGCCTTCTTAGACTGTTTGTAGATGACGCTGTCATTCGCCGTCATGTACAGTAAACCAATTGTAAAATGATTTAGACAAGATATCTGTATGTTGAATAAAGTTGCAGTTGACACTAAATCATGAGAAGTGTGATGCTATCCATGTGAGAACTGAAAGGAATCCCCTAAATTTCAGTTACACAATAAATCACAGATATCTAAATACTCTACACTCAACTAAATACTTAGGGATTACAATTACGATTAAGTTAAATCGGAACTATCACATGGATAACGTTGCGGGGAAAGCCAACCAAAGATCACTATTTATTGGCAGAACACTTAGAAAATATAACTAGTCTACTAAAGAGACTGCTTACATTAAGTATGTTCGCTCTCTTCTGGGTATTCTTGTGCGTTCTCGGATTCGCATAAGATGGGATTGAAGAAGGATATCGAAAAAGTTCAAAGAAGTGTAACTCGTTATGTATTATGGCCAAATTAAGGAGACGGTGCCACGATATGATACACGAATTGGGGTGGCAGTCATTAAAACAAAGGCGTTTTCCACTGCGGCAGGAATTTCTCATTAAATTTCAATCACCAATTTTCTCCAGAGAGTGTAAAAATATCTTGTGGCACGCATCTGCAGAGCGAGAAATAATCGTCATAATAAAATAAGAAAAATTAGAGCTCTCACGGAAAGGTTTAAGTGTTCATTTTTCCCACTCGCTGTTCCAGAGTGGAACGATAGAGAAGTAGCTTAAAGGTGGTGCAATGAAACATCTGTTGCGAATCGCAGAGCAAGCATATGGATGTAGAGCTCTTTCATAGCTCGGTGTGGTGAGTTTGAAGCAGGATGATGTAACAAGACATTGTAATACCAATTTTAAAGGTCTGAGCCTAAACTGAGGACCATCATCCCAAATGACATTTTAACATGGCCAGTTGTCCGTAGAAAACGTTTAACAAAAGTATGAAGAATAGACTTCTTGTGGCTCTCCCCGATGATGCGAGTGATACATACTTCATTCTACACATGAAAAAACCCCTAGGTGGTTCTCAGCTGTGGACCAAACAGGATCTGTTGCAGCATGTTCCTTTAACTTTGGACAAGTGACAGGAAACAATATTGCATCATAAGACATCGTCAGCAATTTTGGCTTTTGATAAGCTGACATTTACGGATTATTTTCTCCATATCAATGAAGTGACACATTCCATAAATCTTGTCATAACATTCATGTGGTCGAAAATCCACATAACTCAAATGAGTGCGCCGAATCAGTTTGTTTACAAACTTCTCTGGAATACACACACAATCCCGTGTGAGCTATCCCCATCACTCCTCCTGAGCAAAATGTCGTTCATAACTACATGATGCTGTCTAATTGAAGTATTAAAATGTTCCTGTCACTACACTTCTTTCCATGATGGGTCTTTATCCTGCTCCTTGTCAAAAACAGCGAGCGAATATGTGATGAATCTGTCAAAGGCAACAGCTTTCAAATAAAAGATACTGAAATTACTCTGATTATGATCCTCTTTGGTCTCTTTATTCAACCTCAGAGGAAATCTCGAATGGGTGTTTGTAATGATATTATCCAAACTGTGAATATAAGCTGCAGTGAAATTAAAATGTTGTAAATACAGTGTCATCTCGCCAAACATCTATTAACTTGGCACTCATCAAAAATTGTAAAGTTCTGTGGCGTATTTAGACCTTTGCCACTCAATCAGGTAAAAAACAACGAATTTTGACAAAACCCCAAACAAAAGCCAAAGTTTCTAGCTCGGTAACAGAAAATTCACACTTCTTCAGAACTGTGGTTGGAAAAACATTCATTCAAAGTTTCATAACACCATTTGCATCGAATTCCAAGAAAATATCTGCTCCAAGACCAATTTAAGAACTTTCCGACCTATGACAGTAAACGTTAGTGAGAACAAGACGTGACAGGAGAGAAGACCAGAGAAGAGTGTTTCACACTTTCAGATTCAGGGTGTGCTGCAGCATCCCAATCCCATGCAGTATTCTTAGCCATAGCACAAAGACCTGGTGCAGCCAACATATTCAAGTTCTTAAATTATTTATAAAAAGTTTGGCAGCCGAAGAACAAATACGTATTCTTGTATAATGAGTAGGCACGTCATAAATCACATCTATCTTCTTTCAATCAGGTTGAATTCCTTATCCATTCACAAAATTTATGAGAAATTCAACTTATATCCTACCATACTCATATTTCCCTAAAGCAACTATTACAACAAAACCTTTAAACGCTCGCAACAATCGGTTTAATATTTCATTATGCCTTTTACATAAATTTTCAGCAATCAACACATCATCGGGCTATATATTGTTAATCTCTTTTTCAAATCATTACCAAAAATACTGTAAAATCCTCACATGACAGCAACCTAACTAAGATTTATTCCTAGGCTAATTTGGGGAATTGATAACAAGAACCATAAAAAATGATGCATATTTCCGACACAATATAAAATTATGAGCATTATTCATTGTTAATTTTGTACAATTTTCGACTTGCAAAAAGAACTTGTAGATATCCGTGGAACATGTTTCAATAGTCATTGTTAATTACCTGTGTTCCTGTATCCAGTTTTAATTTTGTATTTTGGAAAATTCGAGTAATTTTGTCAGAAAAAATATCTAAACGTGGTCATACAAAACTTTGGACAAAGAAGAAAGTAAGTTAGCACCTGATTTAAGAACAGACGACAATAAGTGACAACAGCCCATTCACCTTTGATGCACACTTAAAAGACGTCATGCAGAAAATATCTAACATTACTAAATCACTACAAATATTGTATAAATTACAGAAAAGTGAAGTCATGGATATAATGAAGAAACTGAAATTACGTCAACCTAAAAGGCCAATGAACAAAAAGACCTGAGAAATAGAAAATTCCTAGACAATTTTTCAGCTGTTCTACAATGAAGCGTCACGGAACCCTAAAACACATGGTTATCGCTATACTTTGTGATGTATATGAGTGTAATGCGAAAGATTAGGCAGGTCACGAAAGACTTCATCCGATTTCTTTAATAACAATTATATGCAGCCATATGCGCAGATATGGCATAAGATGTCAACAACGAATCCTCTATAAAGTAGGTTATCATCCTTCTACCATATCTTAGGATACGACTTGTTCTTGCGTTAAATTCTGAGTGACAGCGTCCAATGTGTAATGTTTCCGTTTTAGATACTTAAACATGGCCTAAGGATTGTAGAATCGTGCTTCAAATAAAGAAAATGTCAGCGGAAAGCACTACAAATTTTTTTTAAAAAATATTCCCAACTGCATAGACTATTGAAATGAAGGTTGTAGAACCACTGAATAGTTAAGTAAAGCCACTCTGAACTTTTCACCGTAATGAAATTATTTTTTACAACAACCCAAAGGAGCTACATTAACGAATCACATTAAAAAAGTAAAGTTACTAACCGACATCAGATCAATAGAAAATCCGCACGAGTATTTATTTCACAAATACATTTCCAACAAATCAGTAATAATGCACAGAATCCTAGCTCCCATACGATTAAGTGCAAGCTGTAATACCACTCTTCCCACAACCACCCCCCTCCCCTTCTACACACACACATAAAATAAACGTATCCCAGATAGAAGAAAAGAAATTTACGCTGAAGCACCAGAAAATAATAATTTAGAACACTTTTTCCCAACAGTATGTTCACTTTCTATTAACAAAGGAAAAGAATGCTATTCTCACTGAACAGTAAGCTAACATTAAAAGCATTTGTTCAGAAATATTGCCTCAAACATATGCTGTACCATACAAAAAAGGCATTCCACATAAAAATCATCAAAGTGGCATATACCTGATCACACATCAGTATTATAGTGAATACTAATAAGGTTTTGAACCAAATCCCTGTTTTTCTTCATAATCGTTGACTAGTACTGTTAAACTTCATCATGCAATCACAGACTACTTCATTACTGTTAAAATTTCAATTGACATTAGGAGAGAAAATGCAATGATAAATTCCCTTTACAGCCTGACAAAGAGGATTCCTTGCTTCAATTTAAGCCTAAGAAAAAGCACATCATTGTTTAAGTATCATCTGATGACTGCTTTAAGACCTTCCGTTGCCCTAATTTCATTAAATACTTCCACATATGGACAAAAAGATTCTCAGTAGTGCACATGCATTTCAGGGAATATATGGTATGAGATCTGTGCAGTACAGCACAAGAAATAAACTCTGTGCTCAGTAAATGTTAGAAAGCTGAAAAAATAAATATGTCTAAATATGACCCCTTTTACACTGAAGTATTTTCTTGAAGTGTAAAACGCTGTCTTCAACTAGTCCAAAACCACTCTCGAAGTGTAATTTGAGCATCAAAGATAATAACACATACAACACATCTCCAATAGCACACAAGCCTTGTTTATTGTCCGAAGATGTGCCAGGCGGATGCTGAAAAACCTGACACCCGTACACGAAATGAGTCACTTAGGATTAGGATTGACATATTTGCTGCAGTACCATAACAACGACGCCGAGTTACTCGACAGGATCGTCACGGAAGATGCTCACCTGGAAGTCAAGCAGCGGGCTTCACAAAGAACTTCCGGCCAAGGCGATGTTCAGGCTGCGTTGATGCAGAAGGTGATACGCACGGTGCTCCGGGACGGGAAGGAAATTTGCTGTTTGTTTTCCTCAGCAGAGATGATACAATTATCACTGACAGTGACTATGAAATTCTGTGGAAACTGCGATTTGACCTTGAAAGCAGGACTTGCGAGATGTTCAGAGCAAGTATTGTGCTGATTCGCAACAATGCTCACCTACATACAGCTCGGAGCACGGCAGCAGTTCTGGTGTTCGTCTGCAAGGTGCTTCATCATTCACCGCATAGTCCTGATCTTGCTTCCAGCTATTTCGTACTTTACTTGAAGCTTAAGGCATTGTTGTCCTCAGGTCAGCTTTTTTTACAATTAAGAAGAGCTTAAGACCACTGTCACACATTGGTTCCATTCCCAATTCTGGTAGTGACCACTGTCACACATTGGTTCCATTCCCAATTCTGGTAGTGACCACTGTCACACATTGGTTCCATTCCCAATTCTGGTAGTGACAACGTTGAAAAACAGGTCCAATATCGGTTCCCAATAAAGTTTTTCATGTAACTACGCTTTTTTCCCTTTTGTCGAAGGGGAAAAGGCGGGAAAACCATTTCTAGACGACTTGAATATGACGCATTTTATTTTTAGGACGAGCAACAGTTAATTCCGAGGACGTCTGTGTGAGTCAGCGCTTGAAGTGACAGGTAACTTTCATTTCTAATCGGGTAACCCCAGTAATGGTAAAAACCTGGAACCGCGGCTACCATAATTTTCCCACCCACTGAAAGCAAGAGCAAGAATACCCTGGTCACGTGGTCAGTTCGAGTTTATACGCGACATACGTAAGTATGACGGAGAGTCTTAATTGTTTTTTATTCTTATTTTGCTGGTTTTGGGCCAAGTCAATTTCACTTCATATGGTCACATCGTAAGTACAGCCAAACCCAAATTCACAAACACTGTCAATAAAAAACAACAATCACTTGTTAGTATGAAATGATCGTATGGCATTTATTGGCCGGCATATCCCCTTCGGGGTTGGGCCGCCGTATTGCAAGTCTTTTTAGTTCACGCCACTTCGGCGACTTGCGTGTCAATGATGATGAGGGACACACGACACCCAGTCCCCTGCCGTAAATCGAACCCGGGCCCCCTTGCATGGTAGGCGGTAACTCTACCACTGCACTACGGAGGCGGACACATGCTAGTAGAGGAAGCACGTTATTCGGGACATGAACGCACAGACAGAACACACCTGCCTCCTGGGTGGAGAGTACTACTGTTTATGCAACCACCAAATATTCCACATTATGCTAACATCGCAGACATCAGAAATTTCGGTAATGTTCAAGAAGAGATAAATATTAAATAACAAATACCTGCTGGTGACGGATTTGCGCTTGCAACCTGTACCACGCCAGCCAGTGACGCTGACCACAGATTCACACTGCAAAGCGGCACAACTCGCTTCAGTGTAATTACGTCACATAATGATACAAACAGGATACTCGCTGACTTCATGACAAAATGGAAACTTGATTGTACGAAATATTTAGTCGCCAAAGTATGTCAGTATGACTTCACCATTACAATATAAGCCACAAAATTTTAATATGTACTCTGATTTATTATGTATGTAAGGAAGCATAAGCAAAGCTCCTAAAATTCTGATGTTCCCTTCACAAAGACGGCCAATGCATTTGGCAACAGACCTACCGATGGAACTAAAAGCTACTCTAAGACAAAAATAATCCTTAATTTTAAAGTATTGTACGGTAAAGTTTCTCTTGCATGATTTTATTTATCACATTCTGTTAGTATATCTACAGAGTCATCGCCAATGAGGTAGAAATCATAGCTTAGAGAATGTGTTAATAGTAACAAAGGTCTCGTTTTTGGCGTCGAATCTGTTGCTCGGTCGCCCAATAGCATCTGTCTTTTATGTTATGGTGCATGTCCACTACCACAGTACATTCCGTTTTTGGATGGTTAGCGAGTGTAGTATGTGATTCACTGTATGGTAGCGTTGGTACTCGTAAAAGGCAAGCTAGCGCTTAAGTTACAAAGATAAAATTTTATTGGATTTTGCCCTTATGTCTTGTATGCAAGGGAAATAAAACGTTTAAAAATATTGATCACATGTTGCTGAAAAAGGAACTCGCAGTTCATCAGTGATACGAATTACAAGAGGCTTTATACAGTCGTTGGTACACATTAAACACCGTCAAATTTTACTTTCTTGAAAATTTATTTTTAACATAGCTTACGTACCATGCAGCAACTTCCATTGCAGAACGTAACCTATTTTGGTCCTGCGTATACATCTTACATGTAAATCGATTGTGAGGTAAAACATTGCCTGTATTCATTTCCTTGTTTTCATCAGTGCATTACGTACATGCCATTTCGATTCACTATTACGTAAATCAATGAAAAAGGTTTGCCTCTTTCGTTGAGCTTCTTAATGCTCTTCCTTGCTCTGTAGAGCGTCCCGTACTTTATGGCCGAGAATGCTACTTTTATCTTTGTTTTCTGTGTGTTGGACCTCACCGAGACAGCACGACGTAGCCCTGGAGGACGGCCGCGGTGGAAGGAGCTGGGATCGTTGCTCAGCTGAGATCAAAGGCCATCAACTTGGGCCTTACCCCGTCAAAACGTCCGACAAGTTACTCGTGATAATAGCGTGTCCGCCCCTGCCCAGGGGCGAAACCGGGAAAAGTTGGTCTCCCATCCCTCCTGCTTCTAACATCTTCTCTTTACTCTAGCGTGCACGCCAAAGAGCTTCACTACGCCGAAACCAGATCAGGCAGCTTATCGATCACCGAACCTGCTAAATTACTTCCCACTCTTTAGAATTTAGCGATATACTCTTCAGGGTTAGCAGCGTTATGGATTCTACTGTGCTGTCCGATGTTTCAAATCTACATAAATAAAAACCAGTTTCCACAAATTCGACGTTCAGTTAGACAGTTACGCTGTAGCATGTGTTTATAACAACATCAACAATTTTCCGCATTGAATGTTGATATTTTGCGATAAATAATACAATTGAAAGCGATCTTTCAGTGTATTTCCGGTGGTGGCCACATCTTTGGAGTGTTGCAAAGACTGAGTTGGTGGCAGTTCGTGGTAGTTTGGTGTGTTCCAAACCTTCAATTTGTTTCAATTCACGGATTAATCTCCTGAAAAGTACCACCAGTGAACCATCAAAATATAAATCAGCGAAGGCGCATCGCAAGCCATTTTCATGATCAATAGCGCTTGCGAAAAACGTAAACAATGTTCAGTACTTAATGAAATAATAAATAATAAATACCTTTTGTTAAACCAGCTGCGACATATAAAAGGCTAAGCTGAGTTGTGAAAATGTGCAATTTTGTTTTACTTTTCACAGTCATTTTTAACACAAAGGAAAGTTGTGTCATACCTGTTCGTATGTAAAAATCATGCGAAATACAGTACTTAAAGCTACTATCCTCCTAGATCTTACAGCTGGAAAAGTTTTGCTCATACCCCGGTACTAATGATTCCAACTGATTTATCCATTCCTTTAGCCTTGTATCCCGATCAAGGTTCCAGGTGCAGCGGCAATAAATAATGTCATAGGGAAGGAGTAGGAATAGATGGCCAGAGAAGGGGGGAGAAATGGATGTAAGGAAGAGGAAGGAGGATATGGACAGAGGGGAAGAGGGATTGAGAGTGTGGGATAAGTACGGGAAGAGAGTAAAAGCTGACAGATATAGGGGAGAGGAAGTGGAGATGGACAAATGGAAGGGGGGGGGGGGGAGAATAGGCATACAGGGGGATCAGGGGAGAATGAGATTATGATGTATATCCAATTCCCAAACATATTTAACAATTGCGAAGCACTACCGAGTTCGTTAGCAACTGAACAAATCTGTT
Source organism: Schistocerca gregaria (assembly GCF_023897955.1). NCBI lineage: Eukaryota > Metazoa > Arthropoda > Insecta > Orthoptera > Acrididae > Schistocerca > Schistocerca gregaria. The sequence goes on along the minus strand of NC_064926.1, from coordinate 336,512,033 downwards.
TACCGTTACATGAGTCAAATGATGCGCAAAAGAAGAGCGAATTTTCTGCCAAAGAAACATACTGGTTTTAGTAGTACATATAGAACAGTGAACTATTTGCGTAATGGAAAACATACTGAAAATGAATTCCATCTTTTAAATTACATTTTTAGGAAACAATCAGCCTATAGGTAAAACAGTACAATAGTGGAGATGTCACGTAGCAGAATGCTTACGCTGTTCTTCACATAGGCCGGCCGGAGTGGCCTTGCGGTTCTAGGCGCTACAGTCTGGAGCCGAGCGACCGCTACGATCGCAGGTTCGAATCCTGCCTCGGACATGGATGTGTGTGATGTCATTAGGTTAGTTAGGTTTAATTAGTTCTAAGTTCTAGGCGACTGATGACCTCAGAATTTAAGTCGCATAGTGCTCAGAGCCATTTGAACAATTTTTTTCTTCACATAAAAATATACAATTCGCAATGGAGCATGAGGGTGACTATGCAGCAGATTTCCCATCCGTCACACTGCTTCAGTCTGCTAGCAAATTCAAAGTACGGCATGAATCTCATCCCACCATACACAATCACACTGCCTTTACGTCTACGCTCCACAAAAGACACTCACCAGATTTAGAACCAATCAGTCTCAGTCAGGTATTAGACACAGTACAAAAACATACCCATATACCATGGTTACAAGAACTAGATAATTAACAATAAATGCGCAAAACAACAGATATAAGACGGTAAATTGTAACATATATAACGATGAGAAAATATATTCTAGTGTTTACATCTACGCCTCATTTCAAAAAATATTAGTGAAGTTGATGAGAGAGAGAATGACTGATAAAATAGTATAACAATCACAGCAGTCGCATTCTTAGATAATGTGAAGTTGGCCATTTGCTATGGTGCACAAGAGGCAACGAGTCCACAGTGGAGTATACAATAATGTAAAATGCTACTAGTCTTATCTAAGGTACCAGAGAAAAATTAGGTAAGGGCACCACGACCCGTTCCCAATAACATATGAACGACTTCTGATTCTGGCACTAATCCAGCGTTCTAAGCCGGGAGGAGGGACACGTTTCTCACGGCTCCGTCTTTCCACGGTTAATGTGTCAAAGAGGCCTTGTATTGCAATAATAATAACAATAAAACATATAAAATGTCTGAATACGTCCAAAGCAATTAGTTGGTTACATCAGTGGTTCAAGAAGTGGTTACTACTTCGGGTGGAGGGATGGCATCAGCTCCTCTGGGATTCGCCCCTTTTCAGATTAAATCGATTCAGAAAAGCTAGCCATCGTACACACATGGCTGACGCTATACACGATGTATAGGATATATAACACAAACCGGCAATGTTATACATTCCACCCAATGGTAAGAATCGAAATCTGCTTCAAAAATAGATGTATATCTCCATATCTCCTTAAAACCAAACGACACTGATGCTTCAGCAATCGCGAAGACCTTTTCCAACTGTAATAGCGTGTAATATTACTATACAACTTACATGGAATTTTTGTGTCAATATATAGTTTAGCTCTGATCTCGAAGGACGAACTCATCCTCGTAGAAGTTTTGATGTATGAGTAAATATGTGCTCCTTGTGCGAATTGTTGCACTGTCGCGAAGTGCAGGAGTCGACACTAAATGCCAACAAAACGTCAGTTTCTCTTGTACGTTCTCAAGCTGTCTTCTTTTATTCCCCTTTATTTTCAATTTTCTTCGGTCTTCTAAATATGACACGTAACTTTCTTATGACAGTAGTACACATTTCTGTGATTTCATATCGCTCAATGGCAACATACCTGATTTATAGATCTAATTAGACCACACATTAGACGCAAGGGACCCCAAATACGTCAATCACTATAATAAAATACGGATATTTGTAATTCGAGCCGTCATTATTTTACTCTGCTTGTAGTTATCATTTTGTATTTCACAGATTTTTGAGAAAGCTTTGGACTCAGCTTCAACTAAACCTGCAGTAACAGCTAAGTTAATTATACTTACGTCCACTATACAATTTATTTCAGTCAATGTTCTAGCAATTGTTTAGTAGCTATACGGATATCGAGTGACTATTCGTTATTAATAGCCCATAAATACGTCTTATCGGATGGATGTGACAGAGTGTGCTAGGAATCAACATTTCAATGAGGCTTCTATTGTAAACCTAAGACTTTTCCACGGTTTATTACCTACACGTGGAAGGATCGCACACACTGTATAGACCAGTCTCTTACAGAGGAAGAGTATTTAATTGATTAATTCACGAATAATATTTTCAATCACAGAGAAGTATGTGAAGCAAAATTGTGAATACAATTAAAATAATCACTGGCAACTTCAATGAAATCGAACAAGTCGAAACTTAATAGACAAATACAAGTAATAATATCAGTTTTCTTCGACCATCTGGACCCATCGGTGCCTTGTCTGGATGCCGGAGCGTTGGATGCTCGGAGTGAATCAGTTTCATATCAGCCAAACAATTAGTTTCGAAAAGTCACAAGATGGCGTGTATCAGTAAACGACAGAAGTGTTACGTTCAAATTCGTAACACAGAAACGCCAGCAGAGAAGACGACGACCTCCTAGTGCCACGAAAGAATAGCTAACTTAAATTCCGTTGATTCTTCCTCCACTTCTTTGGTCAAAAGCCTCTGGAACGGTCAGTGCAACCCCTCGAAAAGATTACCTATAGGAACTGCAGTAGACCCTCCACCGTGTTGACGCTGAGACAATAAAGCATGGAGACCTACTCTCCAAGCTGGTCACTTTTATGCAAAAGTCAGACGGAGTCCATGCAAATGGAGATACTTGGCGGTGCTGTTAATTCCTTAGAGCGGAAGTCGCAGCTATCTTTATTTAACACAAACTAGTTTCCTTCACTTTGTCATCAGCTGATCACATCGATAGGTTTCTGCTCGCGTATACGTGCTGACCTCGATCGCTGAAATCGTGCATGCTCGCAGCTTGCCTTGCGAGCGTGCTAATCACTCTCTAATGCTCATACGACGAGAGCTGCCGTGCTCACTGCCCCTAACATCCAAATATTTCATGATAAGTCATAACTGCTCGTGTGCGATTTTGATGTTTGTTACGCTACTTTCAACTCCTCGAGAGGACCGGCTATCCGACAGGTAATGAATCTTGTTAATTAATTTTTACTTAAGGTGAAATAACTAAAGCTGCTAAGTGAAACCGAAGGCAAGTTAACCTTCTTAAACTGCTGAGTGAAACTGAAAGTACTGCCACTTTTCTTGTCTTTATCGTTTCATATCTGACCTACAAATCTGCCCTGACTAACAGAACTCAAACTTTTCCTATTCATTAATTATTCACAATATTCCAGGATAACGCGATCTGCCTGCTCAAAAATGATAACATGACTTCAAATAATTAATACAAAAGAATGACCTGAATAAGAAGAAACCCTAATAATAACCTATACGTTACGTAAGTCAATTTTCGCACAAAAATCTTCATTACCCGAACTACAGCAATGCCGCAAGCACCAATACTGCCAGCTAAATAAAAGGCTTTAACTACTGATAGGCATGTGGTTAGGAAAGGAAAGATTTTGTTGTAAAGCAAACAATGTATTTTTAACTTAATAATGTGACATCAAGTTTATATATATATATATATATATATATATATATATATATATATATATATATATATATATATATATTCGCATGTGACATCCAGTTCCAAAAGTTATATAATCATTGACAAATTACATTTCCATGAAGTACATACGTCAAGATCGTCCGCTCGCGCTAACACTTCAAACTTCTAACCTCCATCACCGCTGGCTATTCACTCACAACTTCTGTCACAACTGGCTCTTCACATCCGACTGCTAGTCCGACCAGCCACAGAGTCTCTTACAAAGTGCGCGCAGCGCTGTCAGAGTTATTAAAGCAAAGCACTACATAGCGCTGCCAACATACAAACACATAAACAGCCTGCTTACAGTAATCCCACAGTCTAACCTAACAGTCGCGACACGTCGCCTCTATTTTGTTGCCAACTGGGCCAGCAGCGCCCCAAGCGGCCAGTAACTTAAACTGTGAGTTCGGCGCGATCGTGAAAGCGAATAGTGGTTGTTTATTTTGATTTCTACAACGGTTTTTACAAGCGAGAGCGTTTGTAGCGCAATAAATTGCAGAAACAGCAGGAAGAAGACACCACAGCTAACTTTTTTTATGTTTCCTAAGTATCCTGAGAGGTATATACCACCATGCTACTAAACTGTATCGTCAGCATTCACTTGCAAACTACTTGTGTAATAATTATTAATATTTCGTTTTAGGAGCAGAAAATGTCTAGTTAATAGCAGACGAGAAGACCTTATGAAAAAAGACACAGTTTACCTGTATAATAATATTAGGTTTTGTTCGCTACATTTCGAACAAAAATAGCTCATGAAAGCAGACAATAATAAACGGGTGCGAAATGCAGTACCCACACTGTTTGACATCCCAAATAAGCCAACTGAACTGACTATACTGCTGCAAAGATTCGACCATCTATCTGAAGCTGTAGAACAGTCCTATGACACAGAAGCAGCCAGTTCAGCTCTCTGTATATCAGTGCCAGATTCGTGTGAATCGTCAGCACAGACCTGCTTTGACGATGAAGTGGTTAGATTAAGTGCAATTATTCGTGTCTTACAAAAGCGTAACGTTTGGTATGTATTTCATTCAATTCTGTTGTTAGTCACATAATTTTCCTTGCTTCCTTCGTGTGATGAAATTATTTTGTTAGCACCTTGTTCACTGGCAGATTGTTTGAAAATTATTAAAATATTTGGTTTTGCGTGAAATGCAATCAGCTCATTATAATTTTTTCAACATATTTCTCCACCAGTTGCATGTAGCGGTACATGTCTGTGCTTCTTACGTGTGAATCTGTGTGTTTATATTCTTTTGATATCAACCAGGGAAGGTGTAATTCTATCCAACGTCACAAGTGTTCCTTCACGAATGTGTTGTAGCTTGCCACTCGATTCTTGGTTTTTGTCCATACTTGCGCTTATTTTAGAAACATTTTTAGAAACATATATGCCTTCTGGTAGTACAAAATCCCTGGGAGGCACGAAAATAACTCAAATATTTCGTAAATTACGTAGGAAATGGGTGCAAAACAAACATTATGCTTACGACGCGTCTGATGTTAACCATACTCGCCACTTGGAGCGCTAGTGTCGCTCCATCTGTCAAACGGTAACAACTTTTACAGCAGTGAGTGTCGCGACTGTTAAGTTAGAGTGTGGTAATCCAGAAATGTGTATCGATGTCGTCTCATGCTGTATCAAGCCTGCCTCATGTTCTTACTTACTTGTACGCTGTATGGTTCTTTATCAGATACATTAGCGAGAAACAGATGCTGTTCATGAACAGAGACTTCAGATATTAATTTATTCCGTATCTGATATCAGACAGTAAAAATAACACATAACTTGGCTGCTGTAGTGGAAGCGTCAGTTGCTACAGCAGCTTTGAATGTAGAAACAAAGATTTATAGATCTGTCACTCTTCAGCAGAGTGTCTATTCAGAATATGTCGAGCCTAGGCCACTGTGACAGTCTTAACTGGAAAACACACAAAAGTGTCACTGGAGCTCCAGAAAGGATGTGATGCTTGCATCTCATAGGCAGCGGTGCCTTAGTGGCTGCTCTAGGAAAGGCAGTGTAGGTGGCGGCTGCGTATTTTAAAGTATGGCCGACAGGATAGCGGCCGATAACCACCCCTCCCCACCCATCCTGGAAAGTACTGGTGGAGGTTCAAATGGTTCTGAGCACTATGGGACTTAACATCTACGGTCATCAGTCCCCTAGAACTTAGAACTACTTAAACCTAACTAACCTCAGGACATCACACACCACCCAGTCATCACGAGACAGAGAAAATCTCTGACTCCACCGGGAATCGAACCCGGGACCCCGGACGTGGGAAGCGAGAACTCTACCGCACGACCACGAGCTGCGGACACTGGTGGAGGCCTGTGCCGTGGGCAGTGAAGCAGCTGGTTCCTTGGCTACGGGCACAACGGACCAACCCGCGTCCCGACATCGCGTCCTGCGAGCGCCAGGAAAACTGCCCTGGAAAACCGGGTACAGGACGCATCCATCGGCACATATAAGAGCATAAAGGGTGCTGCAGAGGGTGCAAGCTACTAGCCGACGGCGACGGCGTCGATGTCCATGGAAGAGGCGACCGGCGGCACTGGCGATAACGGCTTCGGAAATGGGATAGCGGAGTTCAGTCTGTGGGACGGCTGCTGCGGGTAGCGGGCGTCACGGCGGCCTTACGTCGTGCAGTGAAGAAATCTGAAACACTTTCGTCAACGGCAGGATCACTGAATTCGAGGAAATGTAGCTGAGTTTGGTGGCGGTGACAGTGCCTGCGCTGTCGCGAACTGTTCTCTGCCGGCTGATCCAAGAACAACGACGGATTACCATAAATTTGACTTGTTGTACACTCCGTACTGAACTCCCACGATCAGGCGAAATTTCGTGGTGTGGTCTGAAGCTGAAGCAGAGTGGTATGAACGAAGCAAATGCAGCAAGGTCCGCTGGCGTCACCCATGCGAACGTTCTGCGGCCGAACGCCAGAAGCAGGCGAAGTACGATATCAATTTTTTTTTTAATTGATAAGACATCTTGACGTGAGTGTGGAGCTCAAAGTTTTGATGTTTTCGCCTTGAACGGTCGAACGAAACGTTCGGCCTCGCCATTAGACTGTGGTGAGAATGATGCTGTCTTGACGTACTACACTCCATTTTGTTTGCCAAATGTGCAAATTCCTTGGGAAAAACAGGAGGTTCATTGGCAGCAACAATTGTTGGTGGCAAGAAAATACAGAAATGGGTGTCTTAACAGTACTGGCGGCTCTTACCGAATGCACTGGGATAACAAATGAGTACTTGTTGCGGGTAGCTACGATAATCACCTAACATAAAGGCGGTGGCAAAGTCTAAATGGAGGTGCCGTCATGGAGTATCAGAATCTGGCCAGAAGGTAAACTCCTGTCGCAGAGTGGCCTGATCGTCCACGCAAGCGCGACATTGCGCCGCCACACGTTGTACTTGCTTATCTAAACCAAGCCACGTACACTGATGAGGCAAAACGTTATGACGACCTGTTTAATAGCGTGTTGTTCCATTTACCAACCAAAGTAATACAGAAATTCTGTTTGGCATGTTTTCTGCAAATTCTTGACAGAATTCCAGAAGTATGCAGCACCAGATATATACGCAAAAGACAAGCAATTCCCACATGTTACGTGATGGTGGTATACGGGCTTGCAGCTGGTGGCCGATATGTGTTCCAATGGGTACAGATCAATCACATCTGTGGTCAAGACTATATTGCGATTCGTGGAGGTATGTACCGTCTGTACAACTAATTGAAGGCAGTTTGTTTATTGCCACACACATTTCGCTTCTTGAATTTCGAAGCATCATCAGGGGCCTATAACACGTGTTTCCGTTTATGCATACAATAAACGTATTACGTGGTAGGTTTAATATGCCACTATATTACATTATGTCGTGCCTTTCTTGTTTTCTTTTTAGGTTAAAATCAACTTTTGTAGCACAAAGTTTGTAATGTGTACTTATCGTTAGATGTACTTACGATTTACAGCGCTATTAACTCTTGTGTGTGTGTGTGAGAGAGAGAGAGAGATGTATTCGTTACTTTCCATACTCCAGCTGGCCGATTTCTGGCATTCTTTCACCCACATTTGTCAAATAGCATGTTTTGTAATCACATATATAAGTTTTCTGTGTGTAGTGCTGCTAACAGTAGTTTTATGTTTGTCTGTCCGTGATTGTGTTGTGTTGTGGTTTGATTTTTTAATTTGTTACATGTGTCTGTGTGTGTGTGTGTGTGTGTGTGTGTGTGTGTGTGTGTGTGTGTGTGTGTGTGTTTCCTGTGTATAATTGTGTTGTGTAATTCTTTATTGAGAGGGCAATTTTTTATTTTACTTCATATATATAATAAAAATATCTTTCTTTCTCTCTCTCCACCCCACTATATATATATATATATATATATATATATATATAGAGAGAGAGAGAGAGTGAGTGAGAGAAGGGAGCAAGGAGATTCATTAACTGTTTATATCAGTTACACTTCAGTTTGCTATTGTTTTGGCTGCTAGCATGACGAGAGAGTTATTGATTATATGGATTTGGTCGTTGGGTACCTTCTTTTCCGTCGTAATGGCTCTTTGTATGCAAAAGTTTTCTTGCAACGTCGGGAGCCTTTAGTTGCGATTATTCACTCTGATAACTATCATGTCACATTCCATGTTGGATGGTTCATGCGTATGTTTTGTAAGGTGTTCGGTGGAGGTAGAATTGATATTTTCATATTTCCAACTTCTTGTATGTTCTTTACATCTAGTTTTGAAGTTTCTGCTTCTCATCCCCAGATAGAATGATTTACATCCTTGGCACTCTGACTGATATAGGCCTTTACCTGCTCCTTGGTATTTATCTGGTTTGCCTGTTGTTTGTAAATGTGATTGGAGTGTGTTTCTTGCTCTGTAAGCAATGTGTAATATCTGTTTCTTTAATATATTTGCTATCTCGCGTGTTGCTTTGTGTTTGTATGTAACAGAATACCATTTTTTCTGTTATTCATGTCATGAGTGTCAGTGTTTTGTGTTTCCGTGTGTGCTGTAGTGTCTGTGGGGTTCTTTGGTGTTTGTGTTCTCTCCTTGTTTTGATTTTTATTTAGTTGTGTTTTAATTTTTTATTGATCTTTTGTACTATAATGGCGTTGTAATTATTGTTTGTGCTTATGAGTTGTACTGTTTGTAATTCTTTTTCTTAATTTTCTTTGCTGAGTGCGATGTTAATTAGTCTGTGTTAAGTGTGTCATAGGGCCGCTAATTTTTGATTTTGTGGGTGGTTGGATGAAGCATGGATACTTACGTATGTGGCTGTTGGCTTTCTGAAGATTTTAAATGTGTGTTTATTGTTGGCTCTGTTTATTGTTATAACCAAGAAATGTATTTGTTTTTGTGTTTTTTTTCCAATGGTGAATTGGAAATTTTTATGCATGTTGTTTATATCTCCGGATGTAATTAAGATTTTACAATGCAACAAAAGGCACTGATTACGTATTTGTTTATATGTTCAGATGTGCTAACAAAACTGACGGGGTTCAATTTTTAAAAAACGTGGGTTGTTGTTACAAAACATACTTCCGTGCGTTTTTTTATGGTTTTTATTAACCAATTACACTAGCTCCTCTCCTCACGTTCGGTCTGTGGAATCGATTCTTCAGTATTTGATGTGGTTTACGAAATATATCCAGCGGTAATGTTAGGTGACGCTATATAAAAAATTAATAAATCTGTCTCTTTTCAATACAAAGTCTACTCAGAATATGTCGAGCCCAGGTCACTATGACAGTCTGTAAATGTCATTCAATGGAAAAGAGGCATAATGGGCTCAGTGCATGAATGTTTGAACCTAAGTATACCCGACACTGGGCCTCCGAAGTGGGGATGTTTGCTTCTCATTGGTAGCGATGTAATCATTCGTGGCACCGCCCTCTTGCCATGGTGGCTACTATAGGAAATGCGGCGGCGTAACAGGCGGTGGGCGCATTTCAAAGTGTGGCCGACTGGATAGCCAGGGATACCGCACCTCACAGTTAAACTTTTTTTGAAACTTCATTTTGTGTTTGTGGGCCTCTCACTGTCCATTTTTTATCTTAATTATTCTGGTGGAAACACATGCTTTAGGGCCAGATCCTAAGAGTCCGAGACTGATCTTAAGAGTCCTTTTATCTGCTAACAGGGAAGTGTAACAGATAGGACAGTTAAACCAATTTAATTCGTTTCACTTGGGATTTATCAGCAAATTTTGCACACGCTACACTACTACAGGCAATTAGGCACTTGATAATGACTGAGATGTCGAATTCTGTAAAACTACTAAATAATAAATTTGTTTGAGCATTGACTGAAATAAACTTTATAATGAAAAGTAATGTTTTCAGTTTTTTTGGATGGGTGGAGGAAGTCGTCGGTCTCTTGAGAGCGGCCCACCACGAATCACATCCCTTTGCCAACCTCTTCATCTCAGAGCAGCACTTGCACACAACATTGTCTTCTTACTGTTGGATATATTCAAGTGTCTGTCTTCACCTACAGTTTTTAGACCCTCAGGTTGTTTGATGCCTTCGCAAATGTCCTCTAGTCCTGTCCATTCCACTTTTCCACTTGTTACATGTATTGCTCTACTCGGCGATCCTGTTGAGAATCTCCTCATCTCTAATTAGCCCACCTAAATTTAAACATCTGACACCGCATCTCATACGGTTTTCTCACAGTTCATGTTTAGTTCCAACTAGTATTGTGCTCCAAATGTAGATTCATAGAAATATACTGCTCAGATTGGGGCTGATGTTAGATACTGGTAGATTTAATTAGGCCAGAAATGCCCTCTTGCTTCTGTTAGTCTGCTGCTTATTACCGCATTACATGGTTCGTCTGTGTTATTTTGCTCTCTTCACTTCGTATACTTTGTGATCCTCAATTCTGATGTTAAGCTGTAAACCTTCTTTTACAGCTGTGATGAAAGTCTTATTAAGACCAGACACTTTTCACTTAATTCTAAAGCATCTTCAGTGGTTACGTCTTTTTTTACTTACGTTATTCTTCCTATTCTTTCACATGTATGTGACAAATATGCTAGATTTTAGCGCACAGAACCAACACTGAACACTACAATAAGTGAAATATACTTTCTACACTCATGCTCATAAATTAAGGATAATGCTGATACATGGTGAAATAACGCTCTGGTGGGCAGTTTGCGGGTTTAAATAACCTCGACGTATGACCATGCGGTGCATTTTACTTACGGTCGCGCTGGCAGCAGTCCACATACGCAGAAGTGTGTTGGGGCATGTCAGAGTACTGTGCGGCGAGTAAATGTGCAGACGTTTTCAGCCGTGCTAATGGTGACTGTGTGTTGAAAATGGCCCAAAGAAAACATACTGATGACGTTATGAGGGGTAGAATACTAGGGCGACTGGAGGCTGGTCAGCCGGCCACGGTGGCCGAGCGGTGCCAGGCGCTACAGTCTGGAACCGCGCGACCGCTACGTCGCAGGTTCGAATCCTCCCTCGGGCATGGATGTGTGTGATGTCCTTAGGTTAGTTAGGTCTAAGTTGTTCTAAGTTATAGGAGACTGTTGACCTCAGAAGTTAAGTCCCATAGTACTCAGAGCCATTTGAACCATTTTTGGAGGCTGGTCAAACACAGCTGATTGTAACACGGGCCCTCCGTGTGCCACAAAGTGTGATCTCAAGATTATGGCAACGATTCCAGCAGACAGAAACCGTACCCATGCGCTACAGTGAGGGACGTCCTCAGTGTACAACACCACAAGAAGACCGATATCTCACAATAAGTGCTCGCAGACGGCCACGGAGTACTGCAGGCAGCCTTGCTCGGGACCTTACCGCAGCCACTGGAACAGTTGTCTCCAGACACACAGTCTACAGACGACTGAACAGAGATGGTTTATTCGTCCGGAGACCTGCAAGGTGCATTACATTGACCCCTGGTCACAGGAGAGCCTGTACAGCCTGGTGTTCTAGAACATAGTACATGGTCATTGGAACAGTGGTCTCAGATTATGTTCACGGACGAGTCCAGGTATAGTCTAAACAGTGATTCTTCCCGGGTTTTCATCTGGCGTGAACCAGGATCCAGATACCATTCCCTTAATGTCCTGTATGGAGGTCGTGGTTTGATGGTGTGGGGTGGGATTCTGATCGGTGCACGTGCACCCCTGCATGTCTTTCACAGAGGAACTGTAACTGGTCAGGCGCATCGGGGCATCATTTTGCACCAGTATATCCGCCTTTTCAAGGGTGCAGTGGGTCCCACCTTCCTCCTGATGGATGATAACGCACGGCTCCAACGAGCTGCCATTGTGGAGGAGAACCTTGAAATAGAAGATATCGGGCAAATGGAGTGGCCTGCCTGTTATCCAGACCTAAACTCCATCGAGCACGTCTGGGATGCTCTCGGTTGACGTATCGCTGCATGTCTTCAAACCCCTATGACACTTCAGTAGCTCCGACAGGCACTGGTGCACGAATGGGAGACTATATCCCAGCAGCTGCTCGACCACCTGGTCCAGAGTATGTCAACATGTTCTGCGGCCTGTGTACGTGTGCATGTTGATCATATCCCATATTGATGTCTGGGTACATGTACAGGAAACAGTGGCGTTTTGTAACACATGTGTTTTTGGACGGTCTCCTCAATTTATCACCAATACTGTGGACTTACTGATCTGTGTTCGTCTGTGTTCCCTATTTGCCTATGCTATTAGCGCCAGTTTTGTTTAGTGCCACGTTGTGTGGCACCACATTCTGAAATTATCCGTAACTTATGAGCATGAGTGTATATTATGCCATATAAGATTATTTTCTTTCTTTCTGGAGCAATATATTTCATTCACACTACAGAATCACTGTTTTTGTCCGATTACGAGTACTTTGCCTTCGGAAATAATAAAAACTACACGTATATACTTTTGGCTGAGTGAGAATGGAAAGTAATCCGATACGATTCAACAAGGTCAATACTTCCGTTATACTTAGCAGAAGTGTACTGGAACAATGATTTAGCAGTACACATAACAATCGATACCAGGTCATGTCACCCGACTTTACTTGTTAATGAGAAACTTACCTTAACGTGATTGCGAGTTTTTCTGCTGATGTAATAGCTTCGTCAATCGTTTACGGTTATTACTTCCCAGTTTGCGTTCCATTAAAGAAAAAAGGTAATGAAACTGGTTGCATGTGAATTCTCCAAAAAGCCTTAGACTTGTTCGCATCAACGAGCAAATCTTTTGTTGTTAAAATGTTATACTCTCCTCCTCCTTCACGACGGTAGAACAGTGTTGCTCTTCTTGTGTGCTCTTCCCAGTAATATATAGCGCTCCTCCTCTTCCTCGACTTCCATGTGTTTTCGCAGTGCCTAAATTAACAGAATTTTAGATCTAGCACTGCGCTGCATGTTTGATCTTCGCAGCCCACTACTACTACGTCCAAGAACTTTGTGTTCAACATCTCTGATTACACATTTTGGCTAACATGATAGATCAGCGGCTGCGCATATTTTACGAAAAGACTGAAATTTTATCCTCAGTATCATCATTCTGGGATTGTGTTTGTAAGGTGGTCATAATATCCGTACCGCGGACAGCCTTATCAACAGCGATGCCGGTTTACAGCTAAACACCGTCTGCAGTCGGGTACCGGCTGTCATTAAATTAAAACAGGACTGCACCATCATCCAGTGTACGACCCGACGCAAAGCAGTTTAGAGAGTTAATTCATCTCTTAGCCGCAGCACAGTCATTGCCCTCAGCACTTGCGAGGGACTCCTCTCTTCGGCTCTCGGTAGGGGACACTATGTGCGCCGCTCTCATTCAACGGAGAGCGCCCTCCACACATGCATACTTCGTGTTTCTGCCCTGACAAATTTTTCCAACGCCGCGGGATTATCACTCGTCACCTCTTCCAGCAGCAGTGACGAAACAAACTGCTACGGAAAGTCATCGAATAAAACAGAATTAATAACCGGCGCTCCCCAAGGGAGTGTTATAGGGCCTCTATTGTTCCTGAGAGAGCTGCTTCAAACCAGTCTCAGGACTGAAGACCTCAACAACAACAACATTGTTCCTGATCTATATTAACGACATAGGAGACAATCTGAGTAGCAGTCTTAGATTGTTGGCAGATGATGCTATCATTTACCGTCCTGTAAAGTCATCAGATGATCAAAACAACTTGCAAAATGATGCAGATAAGATATCTGTATGGTGCGAAAAGTGGCAGTTGGCCCTGAATAAAGAAAAGTATGAATTTATTCTCATGAGTACTAAAAGAAATCAGCTAAATTTCGATTACGCGATAAGTCACACAAATCTGAAGGCTTTAAATTCAACTAAATACTTAGGAATTACAATTAAAAATAATCTAAATTTGAACGATCACATAGGTAATATTGTGGGTAGAGCAAACCGAAGACTGCGATTCATTGGCAGAACACTTACTAGGTGCAACAGTTCTACTAAATAAACTGCTTACACCACGCTTGTCCGCCCTGTTCTGTGAGTATTGCTGTGCGGTGTGGGATCCGCATCAGGTGGGACTGTCGGATGACATCGGAAAAGTACAAAGAAGGGCAGCTCGTTTTGTATTATCGCGAAATAGGGGAGATAGTGTCACAGATATGATACGTGAATTGGAGTGGCAATCACTAAAACAATGGCGTTTTTCGTTGCGACGGGATCTTCTAATGAAATTTCAATCACCAGTTTTCTCCTCCGATTGCGAAAACATTCTGTTGGCACCCACGTACATAGGGAGAAATGATCATCACGACGAAATAAGAGAAATCAGGGCTCGCACAGAAAAATTTAAGTGCTCGTTTTTCCCGCGTGCCGTTCGAGAGTGGAACGGCAGAGACACAGCTTGAAGGTGGTTCATTGAACCCTCTGCCAGGCCCTTCATTGTGAATAGCAGAGTACTCACGCAGATGTAGCTGTACCACTCGAAGATGCGGAACAGTTGTGTGGATGAAGTATTGTGGGACTTGCATGTCATAAGTCAGCGGCAAACTCGAGAACTGTATTTGCAAAGGATCCGTCGGGAAACTCTGAAAAGTCAATATTTTTTGTGTTTTGCTACTCACCGATTTCTTTCAATCTCGCCTGTATTGTTACACGTATGTTGCATATGCTTAATACATCATTGAACAATAGCTCATTATTATTGCTACGTACATCCATACTCAAATGATCATAAATTAAATGTTAACTGTTTCATTGCGAAAGTAAGTGCATTGTAAATCAACCCAGATTTCTTTTTTTATTTCCGATTGTCCTAGGTTTTTTATTGAGGTTTTTCGGGCTTCTAACCTGAGATAATCTGAGTTCTACTGTTCTGCATTTTCTGAATACTGTCCACACAATGGATCGCCTTTACTTGGCAAGCTTCAGAAAGAAAAAAAAACCTTATAGTTCAACATTAAATAGAGATAAAATAAAATACATCATTTATAGAGTAATAGAGAAAACAGAGCTGTCTTTCATGTTTGTACTGACACTTGTAACTCACAGAAAAAAAACTATTTCTAAAATGACTGTGCAGGTGTGGTTAAAGCGCACGGCATGTTTTTCTTCACGGCCTATGTTACCAATAACTAAGTTGGCTGTAACGTATTTCCATCGCGGACGTGCTAACGGTCGGAACACGTGTACAAATTTAAATAGATAGCACACGTAAAAAAAGTGTGTGTGTGCCTCGGTAACGTTTTATATTAAGCGTTTAGCAGATAGTTTAGATGAAATCGCTCGTCATTCCTCAGTGTTACTCGGTAATTAAGGAGAGTACGCGTTCATCTAACAGATACAGGAGTGGTACATTTCGTGTCTCCGAGCGCTTGGGGTACGGATACCCGTTTCTCATCCGCCGAGCAGGGAGCCGACTCTCATTTTCCTACAGTGGGTTTCCTCGTACATTTTACAGTTTCGGCGTTCATCATCGTGATTGGCTGCGACGTAGTAACGAAAAATGCTTCAGCAGCCAATAAAAACAGGCGTCAGGGAGATGGGGTGGTGGGGATGTTTGGGGGGAGGGGGGGGGGGGGGGGGCGATGACGGGTAAGAAGGAATAGGACGCTCGGCAAGCGGGCGGTGATTTGTCGAGTCATTCGTAGCGCTACACAACAGAACGAAAACAGCACGCCACAAGTCTCTGCTCCCTGCCTGCCTGCTCTCTCTCTCTCTCTCTCTCTCTCTCTCTCTCTCTCTCTCTCTCCCGTGCCCCCCTCCCCCAGCACCTCCTTCCCCTATCTACTACTCCCACCACCCCTCCAGGGATATATGCAGCAGGCTGGGCGATTGTAACGAATGTGTTTTCTCGGCGGTTCTACGCAGCGCTTCTCCCCCGCCCCGCGTGCGCCCGGTGCCTAAGGAATGGGCGCGGGCTTCAATAATTTGGTGCTCATTAGTAAACAGCTATTAGCTGTCAGCGGCCGCTAGTTGCCTGGCTGCTTTACGGCCCACGGCGTGTCCCGCTCGGGCCGGCGCGGCGCCGCGGGAGACCCGCTGAGCCGAGCATGTTGGACGCCCGCGGAAGGCCTAATTGAAACCGTATTTACTGCTGCGCCGGCGAACGCGTACTCCACAACACCTCCGCAAAGAGTCCGCGCGCAGTCCCACCGTGTACCCGACGCGCAGATATGCTTATTAGAGCTAAGGGGGCGAGGTACTGGGTACGGAGCGAAGGGAAGGAATTACGACTTTCCAGAGAACGGTTGTGTGCGCGCTGTTGGGATATTCGTTATGGCTCCTCAGTTCATATGAAACACGAAGGTGTCTAGTAATACCCCGACAGTATCATGATGGCGTGTCGAGCAAGAATGGCTGCTCGAAGCCATGACGGTAGCCAGTTTACTTGTGCAGCAAAACGCAGTGGTTAGGGCCTTACACCCTACACACACACACACACACACACACACACACACACACACATGGTCCATTGACAGTGATCGGGCCCAATATCTCACGAAGTAAGCACAAACGAAAAATCAACAAAGAACGAAACTCGTCTAGCTTGAAGGGGGAAACCAGATGGCGCTATGGTTGGCCCGCTGGTTGGCGCTGCCATCGTTCAAACGGATATCAACTGCGTTTATTTTTTTTAAATAGGAACCTCCATTTTTATGACATATTCGTGTAGTACGTAAAGAAATATGAATGTTTTAGTTGGGCCACTTATTTCGCTTTGTGATAAGTGGCGCTGCAATAGTCACAAACTTATAAGTACGCTGTATCGTGTAACATTCCGCCAGTGCCGAAAGTATTTGCTTCGTGATACATTACCCGTGTTAAAATGGACCGTTTACCAATTGCGGAAAAGGTCGATATCGTCTTGATGTATGGCTATTGTGATCAAAATGCCCTGTGGGCGTGTGCTATGTATGCTCCTCGGTATCCTGGACGACATCACCTAAGTGTCCGGACCGTTCGCCGGATAGTTACGTTATTTAAGGAAACAGGAAGGGTTCAGCCACATGTGAAACGTCAACCACGACCTTCTACAAATGATGATGCCCAAGCAAGTGTTTCAGCTGCTGTCCGGGCTAATCCGCACATCAGTGGCAGACAAACTGCGCGAGAATCGGGAATCTCAAAAACGTCGGTGTTGAGAATGCTACGTCAAAAATATCGATTGCACCTGTGCCATATTTCTATGCACCAGGAATTGCATGGCGACGACTTTGAACGTCGTGTACAGTTCTGCCACTGGGAACAAGAGAAATTACGGGACAATGACAGATGTTTTGCACGAGTTCTATTTAGCGACGAAGCGTCATTTACCAACAGCGGTAGCGTAAACCGGCATAATATGCACTACTGGGCAACGGAAAATCCACGACGGCTGCGACAAGTGGAACATCAGCGACCTTGGCGGCTTAATGTATGGTGCGGCATTATGGTACGAAGGATAATTGGACCCATTTTATCGGTGGCAATCTAAATGGTGTAATGTATGCTGATTCCTACGTAATGTTCTACCGAACTTATTACAAGATGTTTCACTGCGATGTTCTTCCAACATGATGGATGTCCGACACATAGCTCGCGTGCGGTTGAAGCGGTATTGAATAGCATATTTCATGACAAGTGGATTGGTCGACGAAGCACTGTACCATGGCACTCACGTTCACCGGATCTGACATCCCCGGATTTCTTTGTGTGGGGAAAGTTGAAGGATATTTAATGTCGTGATCCACCGGCAACGCCTGACAACATGCGTCGGCGCATTGTCAATGCATGTGCGAACATTACGGAAGGTGAACTACTCGCTTTTGAGAGGAATGTCGTATTGCCAATGCACTGAGGTTGCCGGACATGATTTTGATCATTTATTGCATTAATGCAGTATTTACAGATAATCACGCTGTAACAGAATGCGTTCTCAGAAATGATAAGCTCACAAAGGTACATCTATCACATTGGGACAACCGGAGTAAAATGTTCAAACGTACCTACAGTCTCTATTTTAATTTAAAAAAACCAGACTGTTACCAACTGTTCGTCTAAAATTGTGAGCCATATGATTGTGACTATTACAGCGCCATCTATCATAAAGCGAAAAAAATGACCAAACTAAAACATTACATTCATATTTCTTTACGTACTACACGAATATGTAATAAAAAAATTAGGGTTCCTATTTAAAGAAACGCAGTTGATATCCATTTGACCTATGGCAGCACCATCTAGCGGGCCAACCATAGTGGCATCTGGTTTCCCCCTTCAAGCTAGTCAAGTTTAGTTCTTTGTAGTTTTTTCGTGTGCCCCTTATTTCGTTAGATATTTGGCCTGGTCACTATCATTGACGCATCTTTATTATTATTCTCGTGTCAGAGACATACACATACAAACCGTTAACAAACACTTTATTGTGTAAAATTTGACCGAAACTTCATCACTTCTAGTGCATTCTCTGAAGCCATCCTCCATGTAGGTGTTCGTACACAGCTGTCACTGAAGCACGTGCTTAACTGTCTGATATTCTTCACAGCCTCGCTTCACATTTTGTCCTTGGCCATAGCTGGTCGTTGTGGCCGAGCGGTTCTAGGCGCTTCTGTCCGGAACCGCGCTGCTGCTACGGTCGCAGGTTCGAATTCTGCCTCGCTCATGGATGTGTGTGATGTCCTTAGGTTACTTAGGTTTATAGTTGTAAGCTTAGGTGACTGATGACCCCAGATGCTAAGTCCCATAGTGCTTAGAGTCATTTGAACCATTTTCCTTTGCCATAGCTCCTTTTTGGCTTACTAAGTTCGGATTTGCCCACTCCTGATTTCAGTCTATTCCAGGAATTTCATATCAGCCGCCCCTTTCATAACCGAATGGTAGATTTATTCCTATCTTCCTGTCTGCTTGGATGCGGCATGCCACGAATTCGTCTCCTGTGCCAAACTTTGCATCTCAGAGTGGCACCTGCAACCAACGTCCACAATTATTTACTGGATGTATTCCAGTCTCTGCCTTCCTCTACAGTTTTCACCCTCTACAGCTCCCTCTAGTACCATGTAAGTTATTCCGTAATGTCCTAACAGATGCCCGAACTCATGTCCGTTGTTCTTGTCAGTGTTTTTCTTATATCCCTATCGTCGCCGATTCTGCGCAGAACCGCCTCATTCATTACCTTATCCGTCCACCTACTTTTCAGCATTCTTCTGTAGCACCACATCTCAAATGCTTCGATTGTCTTCCGTTTCGGTTTTCTCTTATTCCATGTTTCACTACCATGCAACGCTGTGCTACAAAAGTAAACTCTCAGAAATTTCTTTCTCAAATTAATGCCTATGTCTTACACTAGCAGACTTCTCTTGAACAGGAATGCCCTTTCTGTCGGGTCTAATCTGCCTTTGATGTCCTCCTCTATTTGTCCGTCAAGGGTTATAATGCTGTCCAGGTAACAGAATTCCTTAATTTCATCTACGTTGTGATTATCAATCTTTGTGTCATATTAAGCAGTGAGATTTCATATCTTTAAATGAAACGTTTCCTCTACTGGCTGCCTGATTTTACTGCATGGAACACTCTTCACACCATCGCAATGTGTAGTACAATGCTGGAAGTCGTCTCTGGTAAGCGGAAGGCTAGCTGACACAAAAACCCTTTTGTTTTGTGATTAAATGCAACGAAATGCCGGCCGGAGTGGTCGCGCGGTTCTAGGCGCTACAGTCTGGAACCGAGTGATCGCTACGGTCGCAGGTTCGAATCCTGCCTCGGGTATGGATGTTTGTGATGTCCTTAGGTTAGTTAGTTTTAAGTAATTCTAACTTCTAGGGGACTGATGACGTCTGAAGTTAAGTCCCATAGTGCTCAGAGCCATTTGAACCATTTTTTTTTTTGGCACTGAAATGTTTTGCTTGGTGAAAATAATGATAATAATCGTATTTAGTAAAATACATAGACGGCAAACTCGACTTATTAATGTCGAAATGTGAAACGTCAATGCGCTGATGGCGTGCAAAAGTTGTAAGTGGGCTGCTTCTGTGATGGCAGCCCTGTGTAGCGCTTTGCATTGTATCTCTGACTGCGCTTTCTTTGTTAGAGACTCTGTGGCTGGTTGGACTCGTTGTTGGAAGTTATTCGCCAGTACTTTTGGGCAGTTGGAAGTTAGTCGCCAGCAGAGATGGAAGTACTGTTGGGCAGCTGGAGGTGAATAGCCAGCAATAATGGATGTCGGACATGGGAAGTTAGCATTGATGGAGGGTAGAGGTCTGAAGTGTTAGCGTAGGCTAACGATCTGTACATGTTCGACTTGGAGATTATATACAGTGTAACTGATGATTATATACCTTTGTACTAGATGCCAAAGACGATTTATACTCGCGTTTGAACTGGATGTCACATTATTAAGGTAAAAAAATACATTATTTGATTTGCAACCAAATCTTTCCTTTGCTAACCACATGCCTATTAGAAGTTCGTGGCTTTGGTAGTTAGAATCTTTTATTTAGCTGGTAGTACTGACGCTCGCTGTACTGCGGTAGTTGGCATGATGAAGATTTTTGTGATGTAAGTGCTTAATGAAATGTATGGGTTATTGTCAAGATTTGTTTTTAGTCAGGGCCATTCTTTTTAATTCATTATTTGAAGTCAAGTTGTAATTGTTTGAGCAGTCAGACTGCGTTGCACTAGAATATTATAGGTCAGTGTTGACATGATAAGTAAAAGCAAAGAGATTAGGCTCAGTACGTTCAGTTTTACTCAGCTGTTTCAGAATCAAATAAGGTAGAAGTTTCATCTTCTCAGTCATTCTACAATTTAATTACAGACACTCTCATTGAAATAAAGAAGCTTCATAGCTGCGCCACCAAAAAAAAAAAAAAAAACAAAAAAAAAAAAAAATGGCTCTGAGCACTATGCGATTTAACTTCGGAGGTCATCAGTCGCCTAGAACTTAGAACTAATTGAACCAAACTAACCTTAGGACATCACACACATCCATGCCCGAGGCAGGATTCGAACCTGCGATCGTAGCGGTCGCTCGGCTCTAGACTGTAGCGCCCAGAACCGCACGGCCACTCCGGCCGGCTGCGCCACCAAACCGACCACTTCTAACATATTCAACAAATTTATAAAAGTCTTAAACAATATTGACTCGGATTAGACACGGAACTATGAAATCAGAACATTTTAAGCTGAAATCAATTATTATCTCACCTTAATTTACATGAAAGTATTGTGCACGACCTTTTCGTATAGTAGTCTGAGGAAGAAGAAAGTAGACGACGACTCTGCTTTCTTCACTTTTTATTAAACAGTTGACAGAAAAAAATTAAAAAGAGGCATTAATTATTACGTATCAGTAAACCTTGCATTCGGTAAAATAATTACATCGCTGACCACAAAGAAATATAGCGGTTCGTTTCGTACACTCTATTCAGCCAGCGAATAGGAGGTCCTTGGCTTTCCATATTTGTAAGTTGGATATTTCATCTCTAGTAGGTCTGATGCTCTGAGAAAGATCTTGATGGATTGCAGTCTTTGCAAATACATTGCATGTTAGTGTGGTGGAAGAGCTGTCTCCTGATCCATTTTCTTCCTTTCCTTGTTCGCAACTACATCTGTTCGCTAGTAAGGTGGAGCAATTCCTGTCAGCTGGTAAAGCTACAAAGGGTGTAATAAATTTTAAACAGTCTTTTACAAGTATGCATGGGTCATTAGGGCCTACACCCATGGATTTGGCTTGACTCACACCAAACAAGACTGACGTACTCTGCAGTGGAATAAAACGGTGCCATTGTAGGTTTTCGAGTTGTTTGTGCTTGACTACGCCATTGTGAACCATCCAGTGTAAGAAGGACTTTGTTCCTAGTGGAAACTTTCAACTTGGCGTTCGTGCAATGGAAACAGCCTGAGGGGTCGACACAGACTTCGCTGCAGACTGAAAAATTCATTCTGAAAACATCCCACTGGCTATGGCAATATCATTTGTTCCAGGAGTGCTTCATCTGTGCTTTTCTGGCGAGAAAGATTGTGAAGTTCAGAAGGTAGTGGCTGAAGTACAGCTGCCAGCAGCGGTATTGCGTCGTGCTTCAATAGCCCAATCGGTACAGCACTCGCCTCCAAAACGCAGGGGTTCCAATTTCAAGTGTCGGTCCTGTGTACAGATTTAATCTGCCAACAAGCTTCCCGGGTAAAAATTCTTATATTTTGTAGGTAATGCAGCGGTTGCGAGTGGAATTTATCTTTTGTTCTTTTCGGTCTAAAGGTCTGTACTATACCTCCTGCCATTACTCAATTGTAATTAGGTGTGTCCATGGATATATGAATTTGAATTTTCAATTCTTGTCGTTTGGTGGTGTCATTTCCTAATGTATGATGTTTCTCTGTAATCTGAAATTAAATTTATCAAATTTGTTGAGTGAGGCATTCAATTGAGTCATATTTCTATGCTCCGGTTTATTTGTGACAAAGTAAATCAGATTTAAATGTAAGAACTTTCAAAGAGTTTCCCTGAAAGAAAAGGACACGGAAAAGGGTCTTTGACCAATCTCAGACTGAAACGCAGTGAGACAAATTAATATACACCAACGGGAAAATTTCAACACAAAAAAAAGTGTATGCAGAGTAATGAAATTTTGGGAACCCATTTCACTTGCTAATATATTTAAGTGATAAACATTGCATGATCACAGCTTAATATAAGCGTGAGATAAGGCAATGCAAATGTGAAATACCGGTACATTAGAAACCGGTGTAACCGCCCGAATGTTGACTGCAAGCATGCAAATATGCATGCGTTGTGTTGTACAGGTGCCGGGATGCGATTTGTAAGATGGAGTTCCATGCATTTTGCACTTGGGCAGTCAATACGGCGACGGTTAATGACGCTCTGGAATTGACATCCGATACTGTCACGTAAGTGCTCTCTTGGAGACAGATGCATTAATCGTGCAGGCCGGTGGACAAGTCGACATTCTGCAGAGCACGTTCGGTTACAACAGCGGTATGTGGGATAGCGAATGATGTCTATGAATCACCAGATTGAAGTACAGATTTACAGTCAGGGTTCGTGGGATAACCACTAGAGTGTTCCTTCTGTCATACGAAAGCTCATCCCAGACCATAACTCCAGGTGTAGGTTTAGTGTGTCTAGCACGCAAGTTCGCTGCAGGCCCGTAACTGGTCTCTTTCAAACTAAGACACAACCATCACTGGCACCGAGGCAGAACCAGCTTTCATCAGAAAACATCACAGACCTTCATCGTGCCCTTCAATGAGCTCTCTCTTGATACCATTCTGGTCACAAACGGGGGTGGTTTACGATCCGTGGAATGCACGCTACAGAGTTGCCCTTGTGACAGTTCGCTGTGGCACTTTGGCGCCAGCTGCTGCTCAGATTTCTGCTGCAGGTGCAATGCGATGCGGCTCAACCATTCTTCGAACATGATGGTCTACCCTCTCGGTAGTGCCACATGGCCGTGCAGAGGCGGGTCGTCTTGGCAACGTACAGTTTCGTGACAACCGCTACCAGCAATGACGTACACTGGCTGTATTCCTGCCAAGTCATATCGCGCAGGGAACATCCAGTTCCTCGTAGCCCAGTTATACGACCTCGTTCAAACTCAGGGAGGTTGTAAGTAGGCTGTTTAGGTTTTCTTATTGGTAAAGCCACGCAGCGCTCTGTATGAAAAATCACTGGCTGTGCTGTGTGCAGTCTGTGGGTAGTTTGCATTGTTGTCTGCCATTGTAGTGTTGGGCAGATGGATGTTAACAGCTCGTAGCGTTGCGCAGTTGGAGGTGAGCCGCCAGCAGTGGTGGATGTGGGGAAGTGAGATGGCGGATTTTTGAGAATGGATAATCTGGAGGTGTGTCCATCAGAAACAGTACATTTGTAAGAATGGATGTCATGAACTGCTATATATATTATGACTATTAAGGTAAATACATTGTTTGTTCTCTATTAAAATCTTTCATTTGCTAACTATGCCTATCAGTAGTTAGTGCCTTCAGTAGTTTGAATCTTTTATTTAGCTGGGAGTAGTGGCGCTCGCTGTATTGCAGTAGTTCGAGTAACGAAGATTTTTGTGAGCTAAGTGATTTGTGAAAGGTATAGGTTAATGTTAATCAGGGCCATTCTTTTGTAGGGATTATTGAAAGTCAGATTGCGTTGCGCTAAAAATATTGTGTGTCAGTTTAAGCACAGTCATGGATAATTTCCTAAGGGGACGTTTCAAGGTGTTGATAGTGGCGTCCTACTCGCCTTAGGGCTTTCTTGACTCACATCAACTTACCGCATCCAGACTCAAAGTAACTAATGCCCACGCACGTTACAGCGACTGTTTAAAGCCAGCCTGATTTGCATCCTCATATTCGTGCTACAGACGCCACTCTTGAAGCCACTGGCCGGCTGCCGTGGTCTCGCGGTTCTAGGCGCGCACTCCGGAACCGTGCGACTTCTACTGTCGCAGATTCGAATCCTGCCTTCGACATGGATGTGTGTGATGTCCTAAGGTTAGTTAAGTTTAAGTAGTTATAAGTTCTAGGGGACTGATGACCTCAGAAGTTAAGTCCCATAGTGCTCAGAGCAATTTATTTTTCCTGCTAAATAATCGTTCTAGTAAATTACTATTTATAGAGACAATAATTCTGCATTTACATAACGATCAACTCACACTTCATAGTCGAGACCATGGTAATGATTTGGGTAATTAATGCCATAAACTACGCTGCCCTAATATAACAGATTTCATATCTATGCGTACAGGCTGGCCGGGTAATGCATAAATCAGAAGCGTGATTTCTCTCTGTACGTTTCAGTACTTTGTGACTGTAACGATGGCGCTGAAGTACTGTTGTCTTTTAGAGTAACGAACATATTTTTAGACGCTGAGTGGAATGAAGTTTTTTGCGTGGCGGGTAAGAAGGCACAGTTCCGGTATCTCATAATTCACCCACTCTATGGCCATGGTGCTGCAATCGTGGTATATTTTCATTAGGATAAACAATATAGACTGCAA
Organism: Schistocerca gregaria; assembly: GCF_023897955.1. Classification (NCBI taxonomy): domain Eukaryota; kingdom Metazoa; phylum Arthropoda; class Insecta; order Orthoptera; family Acrididae; genus Schistocerca; species Schistocerca gregaria. The sequence continues at coordinate 336,486,918 of NC_064926.1, read as the reverse complement.
TGACAGCAGTAGCTTGCTTGAAGTATTTCGCCTTTTCGACGCATCTTCAAAATTTTTTACGTGGGGAAAATAAATAAGAACAGATTAGAGAAAAAATTGGGAAATTTGTGGTAAGGTCTATGGGCACCGAACTGCTGAGGTCATCGGTCCCTAAGCTTACACACTACTTAATCTAATTTCAACTGACTTACGCAGAAGCAACGCCCATGCCCGAGGGAGTTCTCGAACCTCCGACGGGAGGAACCGCGCAAGCCGTGACAAGGCGCCTTAGACCGTCTCGCTATCCCGCGCGGCACACATCAGGGATATGGTCCTGTATACGCTAGACAGAACCCGTATATCAGTTTTAATAATCCAGGAGTGGCGAGGCGAAACAGCTACGGTGATTGAATCTTTGTTGCCGCAGTTTGGTTGGTGTCCTCACATTAAGTGCCGCGCGTTTCAGTGCGTATAATTTCGCTACTTTGAGGTGACAATCTTTCGTCCCAAAATAAGCTACAGCTCAGATATTAACGAGTTTACGAAGCTTAACTTCATATCATCATGTGCTGCGATTAATTCTTGCTATCCGAGTGTATTTATACATTGCTCTTCCTGTAAAACTTTTCCCTGTGCATACATAAGCTCCAGTCGCGTAGTACGGGGCAAGTTTATGTGTTGTAAGGAGGGCAGGCTTAAGGCAAAAACGACACTGGCAGTCGCCTGGGGTGCTTTGTGAAAGGGGAGCATCAGAGGGGCCCCAACTGTTAGATTTCCATACGGAACGTATCACAATTAGTAGTGGCTGCTTGGGCTCACAAGCTGAGAGGGGCACCATGCGAGCCCAACTGCAAGATTTGCATACAATCCGATTCACAATTAGTTGCGAGAACTACGAAGGAAAATGGGCGAGCAGGGGAACGGGGACTCCAAATTATAAGTCACTTGTGCGAAAAAAATGTTCTCGTACCGACCCCAGTTGTAAGTGGGGTAAAACTAAACAGTGCGCAGTCCATCCTTAAGTGAATCTCTCCAGAGGTAAATCTCTCATGCATGTAGAAATGAAGCATGGCAAATGTTCATATGTGTGTGAATTCCTAAGAGACAAAACTGCTGAAGTCATCGGTCCCTAGACTTGCTCACTACTTAAACTGACTTATGCTAAGAACAACACACACACAGACACACATGTCCGAGGGAGAACTCGAATCTGCGGCGGGAGGGGCAGCGCAGTCCGTTTCATTGCGCCTTTGACCGCGCGGACACTCCGCGCGGCTGAAGCAAGGCCAGGACCAAGTACCTTCATTCCCCTACAAAAATAAGAAAGAAGAAAATATCGCCAAAAAAGCGGAAATACCTTCAGAAAATACTTCCTAACAATTAGATCCGTATTCGCTGTTCTTCTTTCAGATACCTTTTTCCTGCAAACTGCATTTTATATCCTCTCTACTTTGGCTATCAACAGCTATTTATGCCCACGTAACAAACGCGTCTGTAGTTTTGGTGTCTCATTTCCTAATCGAATTCTCTCCCTGAACTAATTAGAGTGCATTCTGCTACCTTTGCTTAACGTTTGTTGATGGTCAAATTATTACCTGTTTTCAGCGCACTATCGCGTTTGTCCTGTTGCTCTTTCAAGTCCTTTGTTGTCAATTTGTCATCTAAGATTTGTATAGCATCGCGTATCTCTACGTTTCTCCGAAAATTGATCTTCCCTGCGATCAGGTTCCACCAGTTTTAATTTTCCTTTTTTTTCATTTTGCGTTCATGACTTACTATATTAAGCTGGTAGCATGGTAATATTCTTATCTGTTAGCACCTGCCTTCTATGGAATAGTAATTCTTACATTATTCTTGGAGTTGGACAGTATTTCGAACAATCTCATATATCTGACACATCAGTAATACCGCGACTTTCACTCCCAAGTCTCTCTATAATTCCGAGGGAGTATCCACTCCAGTATCCTTGTTTCGACTTAGATTTTTCAGTGCTCTGTCGAATTCTTCTCGCATGTCCTTTCTTTCCCTATCAGATTCACTTACCTCATCTTGAGCTTTCGTTCTACTGTCTTCAAGTACGTTTCCCTTGTGTAGCACTCCTATATATTCCTTCCACTTTTCGGCTTTCGCTTCTTTACTTGGCTTGTCACCTGAGCTCTTGACATTAATACAACTGCTACCATCAGAATTTCAAAGTCACTTCTAATCAAACTGCTTGCAAATGGAATATCGTCGCAGTTGTGCGGCAGGATTTCTGATTTCCAAACAAAAAGATGACGGAAGACAATGAGTGACATAGTATCTAGCGTTCCTCAACGAAACGTTATAGACACTCTGCTGTTCCTAACCTATATAAATGATTTAGGAGACAATTTGAGCAGCCCTCTTGGATTGAGCGTCGTTTAACGTCTAATAATGTCATCAGAAGTTCGAAACAAACTATATAAAAAAAATATCGACAAGATATTTGTAGGGTGCGAAAAGCGACAGTTGTGATGTCCTTCACTTAAGTACTAAAAAGAACGCGTTAAATCTAGATTACGCGATAAACAACACAAATTTAAAAGCTGTCTTTTCAACTAAATTCCTAGGGATTTCAGTTACGAACAACTGAAACCGGAACCATCATGTAGAAAATGTTGCGGGGAAAGCGAAACAAAGACTGTGTTTCCTTGGCAAGACACTTACAAGATGCAACAAGTCTATTAAAGATACTGCTTACACTACGATTGTCCTTCCTAGTGTGCAGTACTGCCGCGGGGTATTGGCTACATATCAGATATGATTGACGAAAGCAATCGAGAAAGTTCAAAGACGGGCAGCTCGTTTCGTCTTTTTCTTTCTTCTATCCTATATCCCGTATCGTCGCGAGATCTAGATATTAATTTTCGGGCCTGGCAATCTTAGTGGTACAGCGGTGGCCAGATCACCTACCTGTCGCCAACTCATTCATCCCCAGGAACCGAATTTGTGCATCGCAACTGTCCGCATGTGGTGGTATCACATGTGAAAGTCTGTGAAGGTTCTCTAAAGTTTTCGAATCCTGTAGCTGAGGCTGGAAGTGGTACCAACCCTGTATTCATCTAGTCGAACGTGGGAAAACGATTAAAAACTATATCCAGGGTGGCCAGCACATCGGCTTTCGTCGTTAACTCTACGAGAGAATTCAAATCGGGGCCTGTACTCTCCCCATATCGTAGAACGAGCGTTCTAACTAGTTAATTCATTATTATATCTAAAACTACAGTAAGAAAATTTTTCGTAGGAAAGGGATTCTAAAAGAATCTTCACTTTCTGTGGTGGGACAAATGATTATTATTGAATGCTGCATACCAGTAGTATCTATGGACCACATGGCCAAATAGTAGTATGTAGACTTTTTTATTTGTTATTAATTTTTTCGTTTTATGTAGATATTCTATGTAGATTTTCCCTAAAACAGCGTAATGCTTACTTATTACTAAGAAATTTGAAATCACATTAAAATATTATGTGCTTTATTCACGCCATTACATGTGTAACGTTCGGTCAGTTCTCTTATGTAGATAAGAGATGAAACGAGAATAGCAAATAAATAGTATCCGGGAGAGACAAGCGCATCCCGTTCTCTGTTATCGTGAAATATGGCAGAGAATGGATATGACAACAAATAAGACAATGGCGTCTGATATGGGTTTTACGAGGAGGAAGATAGAGGCCAGCAAAAGAGCTATGGCGTGGAAGTGGGACCAACGTCAACACAATAGTACCACCATTCACAGTTACAAAATTTTAACAGAAAATGTATTTAACAATTGGAAATCTTAAGGAGAATTTTTTTTCCGGTCTTAAGTCAGCTGGAAGAATCTATTTATTTATATATTTAATGTATTTAAAATAAAGACGTCCTCAAAAAACGGACCCATTTTTTTTAAAAACACTGAATCTTAAATGGGTTTCAGAAATCCTAAGAATGTCTAGAATAACAGTATTTTAAGTAAGAGGTTTGCTTCAGATATTTAACAATCATTAAAGCAATCAGCATCATGTACTAGCAGCTCCCTGAATTTGGACCAAAATTTGAGGCTAACAAATACTGACGTTAAGGAAATAACTGCTTAAGTTTATAACATCAAGAATGCCAACGTAAATAAGCCCGTTAGTCACTTCATTTCAGAAACAATCATTTCTGAAGACATACTAGTGCTAAAATCGTAAAACGAACACTCAGACTGCTAGGCACCAAACACAGTTCGATTGCCAAGTGACACGCGAAGCACTTTAAAGCAAACGTTTAAACAGAAAAACTTTAACACAGTTGTTATGTGCGTATCTTAGTCCACAATCCAAGGCCAAGGCGCGAAAGAACTCCTTTGTCGCAGCAACGTTACAAATGTGATTACCCGCCATAAACAACTATAACTGCTCGCCCAACAATATGGAGGGAAAGGCGACGAATTACAGGAACCGAGAATTGTTGCACTAATACAGGCTAAGTTATGACATTACTAAAGGGCAATAGTCGGACACAATGAAAGCGTGTATTTCTTAAAGGGGCATGTGACATAAAAGCAATGACGCTAGGTTACTCTGTTATCTGACAAGAACGAAGGCAGAATGTACCAAGCTACGGCGAGTCCGCGCTAATAAGGTTCAATGTATGTAACTACAGCAAGCACGATACGGAAAGCGAACGTCTGCTGTTGCGAATCTTAACTGACTAGCCCATGTACTTCAGCTGGCCAAGCTATACTATAAGTCACATGCAAATATACTACTGGCCATTAAAATTGCTACACAACGAAGATGTCATGCTATAGACGAGAAATTAAACCGACAGGAAGAAGATGCTGTGATATGCAAATGATTAGCTTTTCAGAGCATTCACAATAGGTTGGCGCCGGTGGCGATACCTACAACGTGCTGACATGCGGAAAGTTTCCAACAGATTTCTCATACACGCCGGCCGCAGTGGCCGAGCGCTTCTAAGTGCTGTAGACTGGAACCGTGCGACCGCTACGACCGCAGGTTCGAATCCTGCCTAGGGGATTGATGTGTGTGGTGTCCTTAGGTAAGTTAGGTTTAAGTAGTTCTAGGGGACTGATGACCTCAGAAGTTGAGTCCTATAGTGCTCAGAGCCTGCTACCATTACAAAATGTATCAATGCGCGGTCTTTCCCGCTCTTTTCTTAAAATGTATCCATAAGCGGTCTGTCCTGCCCTTTTTTAAAATTATATCAATGTGCGGTCTCTCTTGCCAACAATACTTTGGTGCAGACATTCCCTGCTAGCACAATTATTTCCAACATGACAAATATTAATTAGGTGAGCGACGCAAGAGCCTTTGCTAACAGCGTGACATCGCCTGCGGCGCCTCTTCTGGGCTCGTGACAATACTGGTTGAACTAGAGACGACAGGAAGAACGTTGCCTTGTCAGATGACTCCCGATTCCAGTTGATAAGAGCTGATGATAGGGTCCCAGTGTGACCCAAGTTAACAAGGCACTGTGAAAGCTGTTGGTGGCTGCATTATGGTGTGGGCTGTGTTTACATGGAACGGACTGTGGTCTCTGGTCCTAATGTATCGATCATTGACAGGAAATGGCTGTGTTCTGTTACCTGGAGAACATCTGCAGCCATTCATGGGCATAATGTGCCCAAACAAAGATTGAATTTTTCGTGAATAGTGTGAAGAACTTTCTGGACACCTCGAGAGAATTATTTTACCACCCACCTCGCCCAACATAAACCACACCGAACATTTATGGTACATAATGGAGATGTCAGTTCGTACAACACTGTCGCAATAATGGACGGCTACAGAGGCAGATTGGCTCAATTTTTCTTCAGATTTGCAACGACTTGAGTCAATGCCACGTCGAGTTGCGGCACTATAACGGGAAAAGGGAGGTCACCTCAGGGCACAAGCTAGAGTTAGGCACAGGAAGTTTAGGCCGTTGCCTTAGCTACGATAAAAAATAAAATAAAATATAACAACAGTTGGGTGCAGTATATATAGTATATGATGGGCGAGGAGATTGACTGTGAATTGAGGAATAGCCAAGTAGATGCAGATGAAGTGAAAATTTTAGATGTTTCTTTCAGACACTGTTACATAACAGCAAAATGTCAGACGATATTGCGGTTGAGATACTGTGCTCACTAAGTATAGCTTCAAATAACTTGAAGTGCGTAGTACCACCCCACTTTAATGATAATAGTAAAAGATGTACCCCCCATCACACATCGTACAGCTGCCGGCATACGTGTCGACGCAACTAACGTTGAAGTGTACGCAGACAGGATATCCAACGACACGAGACGCAGCGTCGTCGGCATGTGGGAGAAGCTGGTTAACGTGATATTGCGCCCTCGGTGCTCTCCAGCTGCAGTTATCGGCTTTATTTGGCTCTCAACCCATACAGGTCGTTCACGAAAATGGACTAGAGTAGAATTCCTTCCTTGACCACCTGCTATTCATATTGTTCGGTGTGTGATATACATCAATAAAAACTTCACTATCCGCGAACCTGCATTAAAAATGGAAGATACACTATGTGATCTAAAATATCCGGACACCTGGCTGAAAATGACTTATAAGTTCGCGGCGCACTCCGTCGGTAATGCTGGAACTCAGTATGGTGTTGGCCCACCCTTAGCCTTGATGACAGCTTCCACTGTTGCAGGCATAGTTTAAGTCAGATGCTGGACGTTTTCTTGGGGAATGACAGCTCATTTTTCACGGAGCGCTGCACTGAGGAGGGGTATCGATGTCGGTCGGTGTGCCCTGGCACGAAGACGGCGTTCCAAAATCTCCCAAGGTGTTCTATAGGATTCAGGCCAGGACTCAGTGCAGGCCGGTCCATTACAGGGATGTTATTGTCGCGTAACCACACCGCCAAAGGCTGTGCATTATGAACAGCTGCACGATCGTGTTGAAAGATGGAAACGCTATCCCCGAATTGCTTTTCAACAGTGGTAAGCAAGAAGGTGCTTAAAACGTCAATGTAGGCCTGTGCTGTGATAGCGCCACGCAAAACAACAACGGGTGCAAGCCCCCTCCATGAAAAACACGACTACACCATAACACCAGCGTCTCCGAATTTTACTGTTGGCACTACACAGGCTGGCAGATGACGTTCACCAGGCATTCGCCATACCCATACCCTGCTATCGGATCGCCAGATTGTGTACCGTGATTCCACCAACGTCACTCGAAACAACGTTTCTCCACTGTTCAGTCGTGCAGTGTTTACGCTCCTTACACTAAGCGAGGCGTCGTTTGGCACCAACTTGATGTGTGACTTACGAGCAGCCGCTCGACCATGAAATCCAAGTTTTCTCACTTTCCACCTAACTGTCGTAGTACTTGCAGTGCATCCTGTTGCAGTTTGGAATTCCTGTGTGGTGGTCTGGATAGATGTCTGCCTGTTACATATTATGACACTCTTCAACTGCCGGCGGTATCTGTCAGCCAACAGACGAGGTCGGCCTGCACGCTTTTGTGCTGTTCGTGTCCATTCACGTTTCCACATCACTATCACGTCGGAAACATTGGACCTAGTGATGTTTAGGAGTGTGGAAATCTCGCGTAAAGACCTATGACACAAGTGACACCCAATAACCTGATCACATTCGAAGTCCGTGAGTTCCACGGAGCGCACCATTTTGCTCTCTCACGATGTCTAATGACTTCTGAGGTCGCTAAAATGAAGTACCTGGCAGTAGGAGTCAGCACGATTTACCTAATATGAAAAACGTATGTTTTGGGGGTGTCCGGATACTGCTGATCACGTAGTGTACATGTCTATTCAATGAGGACATCAGCTCACAAAAGTACAGGAAATTGATAAAACTCATGATATGTTTACATATCATCATATATTACAGAAATTATTTCTACTAATTTCGTATGAAAGTCTCACAACCTTTTACAGTATACGAAAGACGTGAGCCCTCTACTGTTCTGTCCTCGATTTCGGAGCATAGCACCTACACTAAAATTGTACCAGTATCTACGTCGTATTTCGTGTTACTGTCATCTACAGGTTTTATTCGCTGAAATCCTCACTAGAACGACTTGTTTTTATGAATCTGCAATGGGTCGTTGCCTTTAAACGGCTTACTCTCTTAACATGAAAGCTATAACGCGAAAATAACGATGTTACGCTTCCCGTCATTTTATTACAAATATCGTGCTAATAACAATTCGTTATTGAGATATTCAGTGCCCTGATGCTTAGTAACAGCGCACATATACAGGTTGTAACGCATAACATAAAACCAATCGAATGCGGTTTTTGGGCCGCTCTTGCTTCCTATTGGTTCTACTTTACGAAATATCGCAGAATTAATTTTCTGTTTCGCCTGACGAAATGGATCCTCAACGTGAAATCGCAAGAAATGACGTCACAAGAATTGCAGAGTTAGTTAATCGTCCCGTGTGCCGACACTTTAAAGTGGCTTTTTATTTATCTATTTATTGCCGAGTTATAGACCTGTTACCTGATGTTTAAAACAGGTCGTACATCTTACAATTTTCGTTTTTCATCTTTTTACAGTTTTCTTTTCTTCTGTTTTATCTACAACATTTACAAAGAATGATACTTTTCAAAATATCAATAATTTAAGGTTGAAATAAAAACAATTTTTTGTTTTTTAAGAAGAATATAAAAAGAAAATAAGATAGAGGAGAGATTTGTTAGTACCATCACCGAATTTGACTGGCGGTGAATACCAGGGAATGGTTTCTTCGTGCCGTTGACCGCCAGTCACTCACACACACACACACACACACACACACACACACACACACACAACTGGTTATTAGTAGAGAAATAATGATAATGTTGCTTATCCTATTTATTACTAATCGTATGTATTAACTACTTTAGGTGCCCATCAATGTACAGCATTTGGTGTTTTCTTGGCTAGATTGCCAGCAATTTGCTTGTTTACTATCACATCTCAGCTTCCTCCCCCTGTTCCTCCTCATTGTCACTATTTTCGCTGTCACTGTGGGTATCGCTGTCCACCCTCTGGACATTACTGTTACGCTGCACATAGGCATGTCTGTAACGTGGTGTCCGCATGTACTCTTTATGTGTTGTTTTTTTAAATACTGTTTGTCAGTACGTTTAATTGTGCCCATTGTTCTTCATCCCTTATTGCTGTGTATATACCGGGTGATAAAAAAGTCAGTATAAACTTGAAAACGTAATAAACCACGAAATAATGTAGATAGAGAGGTAAAATTGACACACATGCTTGGAATGACATGGGGTTTTATTAGAACTACCCCACATTGCTAGACGCGTGAAAGATCTTTTGCGCGTGTCGTTTGGTCATGATCGTGTGCTCAGCCGCCACTTCCGTCATGCTTGGCCTCCCAGGTCCCTAGACCTCAGTCCGTGAGATTATTGGCTTTGGGGTTACCTGAAAACGCAAGTGTATCGTGATCGACCGACATCTCTGGGAATGCTGAAAGACAACATCCTATGCCAATGCCTCACCATACTTCCGGACATGCTTTACAGTGCTGTTCACAACATTACTCCTCGACTACAGCTATTGTTGAGGAATGATGGTGGACATATTGAGCATTTCCTGTAAAGAACATCATCTTTGCTTTGTCTTACTTTGTTATGCTAATTATTGCCATTCTGATCAGATGAAGCGCCATCTGTTTTGTTTTTTTTCGGTTCTAATAAAACGCCATGTCATGCCAAGCACGTGTGTCAATTTGTACCTCTCTATCTACATTATTCCCTGATTTATTCAGTTTTCAAATTTATACTGACTTTTTGATCACCCTGTATATCTACGTCTGTATCTCTGTAGTCTACGTGTAGTGTACGTCTATTGTTCTCTTATTGCCCGCAGAGAAAGACAGTGTATTCCGAGAAACCTTCTTCCCCGCATGTGCATGTAAGTGTCTGCCTCAGAGTCATGCGGTTTAAGTGCGTGGGATAAGGTCCGTGCCCGGTTAAGGAATGTACCATACCGCGGCTGGGATCGATATGTCTCATTCTCAACCACTCCCTTACGTCAGGGAGGAAGTCGTGCAGTCTACGTCCCTTATCCCTTACATCCCACTCACTTTGCCATGCATCCAAACGCCAACATGTGAGGGGTTAGGACGTCAAACGGACAAACGGACCGACTTGGAGCTGGAGAGGCAGCACAGGACATTTTAATTTCCTCTGTCTATACTTTTACCAACAAAAAAAGAATCATAAAACTTTGTCAGCATGACCAGGAAGGATTCAGAATTCACACTCATAGCAGTGGAAGTTCGAAAACAATATGAAATAATTTTTCTTTACATGTGAAATTTCATCATTTTTTTCACTTACTAATGGCAGTATTGGTTGCTTGTAGGTACACTTTTCTTCATAAGTAAGAGAGATTCTTCGATGAATTGTGCACAGCATACAAACCATACTTAAAGGTGTATGAAACTCTAGAATTTTCGAAATCTATTAAAAACTGTGGTAAAAATTGAGGTAATTAATTATAAAATTTGTGAAACTTCCTGGCAGATTAAAACTGTGTGCCCGACCGAGACTCGAACTCGGGACCTTTTCCTTTCGCGGGCAAGTGTTTTTCCTAAACATGAAGTTTAAACTGTAACATTTCATTCGTTTTTTCATAAATTAAATAAATTCTAGGGTTTCATACACCTGTGAGTATGGTATGTATGATGTGCAAAATTCATCGAAGAATCTCTCTAACTTATGAAGAAAACTGTACCTATAGCAACAAATGCAGCCATTAGTAAGTGAAAAAATGATGAAATTTCACACGTAAAAAAAAATTATATTTTTATGTTTTCGAACTTCCACTGCAATGATTGTGAATCCTGAATCCTTCCTGGTGATGCTGACAAAGTTTTATGAGTTTATTTGTAAAAGTATAGACACTGCAAATTAAAATGTCCTGTGATGCCTCTCTTGCTCCAAGTCGGCCCGTTTGACGTCGTACCCCCCTTAAGGTGACCTATCGTCTCTATCGGCACACCGGTTATTGTGTGTGCCTTATCTAGTTTCCCCACCTTTAACCAGTACGTTGCAGCTCTGTATTTGATCGTGATATCTATGGGGCATATTCCGAGCACCACACACAGTGCATCTGCTGAGGTGGTACCGAAGGCTCCGGATAGCCTAAGCAGGACACTTATCTGCCCTCGTCTGACGGATGTTTTGTTGGTGGCCACGTTCAGTCTATGTGCCCACGTGTTAGCTGCGAAGCTGACAAGGAGACGGCACGACCATGGGGTCTGGGATTTGTCCGAAATTTTGTGTGGTGAAAGAGGCCCCATAACACCTCACGTGGTTAAAATATTAGGACGCACGACCCATAAAATCCCGGGAATAATCGATCCATAGTTTCTTAGGTGATGTATGACTATAAAATTTTGTTGCGTTGCCGAGCCGCCGTCTGGCCTGGATGGTTAGGGCTCGGACTCTTACGCCAGAGGTCTCGCCTTCGATTCCTCCTCTGGCACTTTTTTTTCTGTTTCATTTTCTTTTGTTATTCCACCAATTATTCAGAAAGTTTCCCAAACCTACATTATCTTTAACCAATTAGTTACATTATGGGATAAAAGTTATTTTCTTTTTGTCCAACAACACAATTTATGGCGGTGGGTTTTCCATTTTTCATTGTAAAGTATATGAGGAGAAACATTGGGTTTTCAATCAGAATAACAAAGTCGATTGGGAAACATTCAATTTTTATACATATAACAATTATAAACAAGAACCGCAGTGGTAATTACCGTAAAAACAAACGAAGCAATAATTTTTGCGCCATCTTGCGCAACATATAAAAGCGGATTTTTTACAATCACAGGGCGTTTGCAATAAATCTATACAAAAACATGCCCCATTAACATTTACGAAAATGTTTCTACTTTCTGATAATTTTGAGGCAAACCAGGAATATTGAATCATTTATCGGAATATTGGGGACGATAATTGATGGTGAATTGTGGAATGAATTTTTGTACAGTATTCCCGGGTATTAATTTCACGATTCTCCTGTAACAATGAGCTGCAATTTTGCCAGCGCTTTATGAAATTTTTAACTTACCTGTAAAAGTAAGCATCTCAAGGTTGCACCAAAGAAGTGAATTTGGAGGTATGACTTTTACAAACCAAGTTGGCATATTTTCGTCATCTTGAAAAATTGCATCATTTATCTCCGGATTCGTGTTACCTCCTCAAGAGTCAACGAGAAGTAAAAATTTATTCTCCCCGACGTAAGATTTTAAACATTTCCGCAGAAAATCCATGTATAAAACTGTTGTTAATTTTCCGGACTTCGATGATGTTACGATGACGTTCGTATAGCCATCTATTAATTTGTGAATACGAGGTCCCAAATGACCGGTCGCTTCTTGTAAGCATATGAAGACATGTGGGAGCAGTTTTCCGGATAATGTTATTGAATATTGTGTGGTGTACGAATGCGTCACTTTATTCAAATCCGACTTTTTCACGAAAACTGCTTTACTCCCTTTTTCAGTGAGAGTCCTGTTCAAAACAGATTGGTATTGGCATCCTGAAAGAATAGTATTTTTAATATTAAACAATATTCGAATGTGTATGTAAATAATTAAATTTGAATTCATCTATTTTACATCGGTAAAAACATTTTGTACGCAGAAAACACGTATTTCCCTGTTTAGTCAGTATTTATCACATAATCCTTATGGTATTGAGGGATTAAACGCCACACACGCCGACGAAAGGTCTCCGCAGACGCCTAGATGTCCTCCATTGACACCGCTTCTTTTTTCGAAACCAGTTTCGTGATCTTGCGTTGTGAAATTCTGTGCTTCTGTTTAAATGCCGTGACCCATCGATCAGACGCCTTGAATTTGAAATCCACGTATTGTGCAGCCGCAGCCAATGCCCATTGCTGTAAATTTCTTGTCGTGATTTCCTGATACTGCTGTCTTGCTTTCACAAAACGGTCGTAGGTCCACAAATCTATCGCCTCAAATTCGCGTACCACCACTTTTAATATATTTCTCCCATTGTAAAAGATTTTCTTTCCTCTTCAATTGGCAGGGTTTTTCTTTTTTTTTTTTTTTTTGCTGTGTCGCCATGTGGGTGCGCTTTAGCAGTATTCACGACTTTGACTTTGTAAGCAATGGGAATGATGTCACTTTTAATTTTCGGTGACGGTTTATATTCGTCTGGAGAGGAATCACTTTATGGCACTTCGAACTGTTGGTCGTTCTCCTCACATTCTTCGCAATCCTCATGAGCGAGTATTTTTTCACCCAAAAGTTCCAGTGTATAATTATAAAGTTATCCGGCCAATAACATAGCATCGCAAGAGACTTATTCCGAAGATGGCAATGCAATTAAATTATTTTCCGTCAACATGTTTTGATAGGTCAGTATGAATGGATTCTTCAGGAATTTCTTCTCCTATTTTAGATGAGCCATCAACTTCTTCAGTCGACATGTTTAACCTCGGATCGGAATAACACGTTGACATTTGAAACAGGCGCTTCTGTCCCCGACGAAATCGAAAAACAAACTGCCGTTTACTTCTCACGGCTCGCACACAGTCATATGCGCAGATGACCGTTATAATCCCAAGGCGACCCTTAGAAAGCCCCTTTAAACCTTGAAGTCCCATGAAACGAAATAGAACAACGAGCACGAATATTTTTCAGTGAATGAAAAACTTTACGGTCTTCAGATAAAATAATGTTTTAAAACTACACTCCTGGAAATGGAAACAAGAACACATTGACACCGGTGTGTCAGACCCACCATACTTGCTCCGGACACTGCGAGAGGACTGTACAAGCAATGATCACACGCACGGCAAGCGGACACATCAGGAACCGCGGTGTTGGCCGTCGAATGGCGCTAGCTGCGCAGCATTTGTGCACCGCCGCCGTCAGTGTCAGCCAGTTTGCCGTGGCATACGGAGCTCCATCGCAGTCTTCAACACTGGTAGCATGCCGCGACAGCGTGGACGTGAACCGTATGTGCAGTTAACGGACTTTGAGCGAGAGCGTATAGTGGGCATGCGGGAGGCCGGGTGGACGTACCGCCGAATTGCTCAACACGTGGGACGTGAGGTCTCCACAGTACATCGATGTTGTCGCCAGTGGTAGGCGGAAGGTGCACATGCCCTTCGACCTGGGACCGGACCGCAACGACGCACGGATGCACGCCAAGACCGTAGGATCCTACGCAGTGCCGTAGGGGACCGCACCGCCACTTCCCAGCAAATTAGGGACACTGTTGCTCATGGGGTATCGGCGAGGACCATTCGCAACCGTCTCCATGAAGCTGGCCTACGGTTCCGCACACCGTTAGGCCGTCTTCCGCTCACGCCCCAACACCGTGCAGCCCGCCTCCAGTGGTGTCGCGACAGGCGTGAATGGAGGGACGAATGGAGACGTGTCGTCTTCAGCGATGAGAGTCGCTTCTGCCTTGGTGCCAATGATGGTCGTATGCGTGTTTGGCGCCGTGCAGGTGAACGCCACAATCAGGACTGCATACGACCGAGGCACACAGGGCCAACACCCGGCATCATGGTGTGGGGAGCGATCTCCTACACTGGCTGTACGCCTCTGGTGATCGTCGAGGGGACACTGAATAGTGCACGGTACATCCAAACCGTCATCGAACCCATCGTTCTACCATTCCTAGACCGGCAAGGGAACTTGCTGTTCCAACAGGACAATGCACGTCCGCATGTATCCCGTGCCACCCAACGTGCTCTAGAAGGTGTAAGTCAACTACCCTGGCCAGCAAGATCTCCGGATCTGTCCCCCATTGAGCATGTTTGAGACTGGATGAAGCGTCGTCTCACGCGGTCTGCACGTCCAGCACGAACGCTGGTCCAACTATGGCGCCAGGTGGAAATGGCATGGCAAGCCGTTCCACAGGACTACATCCATCATCTCTACGATCGTCTCCATGGGAGAATAGCAGCCTGCATTGCTGCGAAAGGTGGATATACACTGTACTAGTGCCGACATTGTGCATGCTCTGTTGCCTGTGTCTATGTGCCTGTGGTTCTGTCAGTGTGATCATGTGATGTATCTGACCCCAAGAATGTGTCAGTAAAGTTTCCCCTTCTTAGGACAATGAATTCACGGTGTTCTTATTTCAATTTCCAGGAGTGTAATATGTTGTTGTTGTTGTGGTCTTCAGTCCTGAGACTGGTTTGATGCAGCTCTCCATGCTACTCTATTCTGTGCAAGCTTCTTCATCTCCCATTACCTACTGCAATATACATCCTTCTGAATCTGCTTAGTGTATTCATCTCTTGGTCTCCCTCTACGATTTTTACCTTCCACGCTGCCCTCCAATACTAAATTGGTGCCTCAGAACATGTCCTAAATTGATGCCTCAGAACATGTCCTATCAACCGATCCCTTCTTCTGGTGAAGTTGTGCCACAAACTTCTCTTTTCCCCAATTCTATTCAATACTTCCTCATTAGTTATGTGATCTACCCATCTAATCTTCAGCATTCTTCTGTAGCATCACATTTCGAAAGCTTCTATTCTCTTCTTGTCCAAACTATTTATCGTCCATGTTTCACTTCCATACATGGCTACACTCCATACAAATGCTTCCAGAAACGACTTCCTGACACTTAAATCTATACTCGGTGTTAACAAATTTCTCTTCTTCAGAAACGCTTCCCTTGCCATTGCCAGTCTACATTTTATATCCTCTCTACTTCGACCATCATCAGTTATTTTGCTCCCCAAATAGCGAAACTCCTTTACTACTTTAAGTGACTCATTTCCTAATCTAATTCCCTCAGCATTACCCGACTTAATTCTACTACATTACATTACCCTCGTTTTGCTTTTGTTGATGTTCATCTTATATACTCCTCTCAAGACACTGTCCATTCCATTCAACTGCTCTTCCAAGTCCTTTGCTGTCTCTGACAGAATTACAATGTCATCAGCGAACCTCAAAGTTTTTATTTTTTCTCCATGGATTTCAACACCTCTTCCGAATTTTTCTTTTGTTTCCTTTACTGCTTGCTCAATATACAGATTGAATAACATCGAGGAGAGGCTACAACCCTGTCTTACTCCCTTCCCAACCACTGCTTCACTTTCATGTCCCTCGAGTCTTATAACTGCCATCTGGTTTCTGTGCAAATTGTAAATAGCCTTTCGCTCCCTGTATTTTACCCCTGCCACCTTTAGAATTTGAAAGAGAGTATTCCAGTCAACATTGTCAAAAGCTTTCTCTAAGTCTACAAATGCTAGAAACGTAGGTTTGCCTTTCCTTAATCTTTCTTCTAAGATAAGTCGCAGGGCCAGTATTGCCTCACGTGTTCCAACATTTCTACGGAATCCAAACTGATCTTCCCCCAGGTCGGCTTCTACTAGTTTTTCCAATCCTCTGTAAAGAATTCGTGTTATATAGATTTGAGAAACTATCTGAATAATTGGTGGAATAACAATTTTTTGTATCGTTGGGTTTGGTCGTTGCGGACGTCGACTGACATCCGTTTAAGTTCGTTGTTAATCGATAACTCAGTTTTTTATTTCAGAGGACAGTTAAACCCTCTGACCGAACACGCCGAGCTAAGGTGCCGGCAACCATCTAGGCCACACGGAGGCTCGGCAGTGGACCATCATTTGCTACTTCTACAACACCTAAGAAACTTTGGATCGATTTTTCCGGGATTTTCCGGGTAGTGCGCCCTAATATTTTAACCACGTGACAAATCCCCGACCTCACGGTCGTGCCGTCTCCTTGTACGTACTGATTCGAAGAGCGCACAGTGGTATGTACGCATGACGGTATGTACGCATGACTGGTAGAGGTAGTGGCTTGCGGAGTATGGACGTAGAACGTAGCGAGGCCACGGTGAGAAGGCTGGCAGCGGCAGTGGAACGTACGGCGGTGCCCACACGGCGGGCCGCCGGCGCGAGAACCGCTGGAGGTGAGCGGGCGCGCGGTGCTCCAGCAGCTGGGCGCAGAGGATGGGCGAGCGGCGGCCGCGCCTGCTGGTCACCGGAGCAGAACGCCGCGCAGCGCAGCCACCACCCCTCGCCGCTAACGGGATCGCCAGACGCTATCTCGCGGCTCCGCCGGTTTTCACGAGCGCGGAGGTAAGTCGCGGGTCGTCGGCCGCTCTGCCGCCTTCCGTCCCGCTGCGCTCCGTTCGGTTCCGTTCCGGGCGCCCGCCGCACTTATCGCAGCCGCCGAGTTGTCGGCGAGGAACGCCCCGTCTGCCCGTCGGTCACGGTCGCGCAAAATGTGCCGCGGAGGAGAGAGAGAGAGGCCCTCAGACCGGGGGCCCCGACCTGGAATTAGTACTTGGGTGCGCAGCGGAATTGGCACTCAATCACAGGTTGCTGGCTGTTTGACCGACATGACTGCACCGTCCGCCGATTCCTTAGTTACACCTTGTCTTCCCACAGGCGTTCCCAACTTGTTAAGATTGCTGCGCTGTGTTGGTGATGCCATCTATGTCCATGCAACGGTGGACCCCGTGAGAGCATAGTCAAGCAGCATCAGAGAAACACAGTTTTGCTCCTAAAAGGGTTGTTCCCGGAAACAATATAACGCCTCTTCTTCTTGATGATTTGGTTTGATTTGTAGTTGGCCTCGGCTAAAACTCGGCGACAGTCTGGTAGTGTGTAGAGATCGTTATCAAATTACGAAGACGACGTTACACAAAATAACAGTGCTGAACGGAAATGTCGATGTGCGTGAGATATTTACTTCACCAAGAATCGTAATTAATCGTTCGTAATTGATGTTTAACTGATTAATGATGAAATATTAATGATAAAACCAATACAGTCACATCCACAACAAATTCCCTAGAAGCTGGTCGTAATTTCAAGTACCTAAGAAATCGTAACAGTGGGCTTGTTATTTGAGTCAAAGCTTCTACACAAGCGCCGAGCGCTACAGTCAAATATTATCGCTGCGCGTAATTATTACTAGGGAGTTTCATGTCAATAATTTGATAGGATTTTAAATCACAAATGCACGACTTGGCACGAGAGGGTGTTTTATTGCACAATATCAGTCACTTCCTAACCGAGCCTTGAGAAGTAAACTTTCCCAGGTGTTGGGGGGGATTTAAATTATACACTTCGGACCTGTCTCTGAAGTACCATAAACCACTGGCTATTATGAATGAAAATTGTCTATCAGTGATCGTTGCCTAAATCACTGTCTAAGTAATGTTTAGTTCAATTATCTAACTAAAAGTTCACTTTGCTCTAGTAGGTAAAAGTCCTCCGTTCGAATTCTAATGCCGTGATATTTGAAGTCAGAAGATCGTATTACTGCGTCATAATAGATCTCAATTATTCAATTTCAAAATCAATCTAAGCGCGCCTACATGTACGAGCATTCAAATATATGACCTGCTTCGGCTAACACTCGTAACGTAGTGACAATGCATTGAATTATACTTAGTCATTACTCACGATTCCCAAAGAGTACTCACATGGAGTATTCTTTGGGATCGTTGGTTCTACTTTGCGAATGTTAATTTACGCTAATTTTGCGATTTGTTATAATTTTGATTTTAGTTTTACGGAAATTTAATCTTTCTCTCGTAGATTGCCCAATTGTCAAGTCTTAGATTCCTGATTTAATTACTTGTTATTGCCCCAATAATAGTGATAAATGGAACTTCGTTCGCTTATTCCCTTTTCTGGGAATTTGGGACTTGGGGGGAAATCTTTGGGGGCTAATTTTTTATTTTTATTTCCCGTCCGAGGAAGTGGCATTACAACAAGTACCAGAAATAAGTACACTTAGCGAGCATTTGACTCATTAATATATGCATTTTAATTCCGTATTTTCAATTACAAAGGTCCTGCCGCAGTGGTAACACCGGTTCACGTCAGATACCGGAAGTTAACCTCTGTCGGGCTGGGCTAGGACTTAGATAGTCTACTTTTGAATACATTGTGGGAGTGAACAGTGATCAATGTGTTACAAATATTTTAAAAAAATCAGTCTTGATCACAATTTATTTATTACGGTGACCGGTTTCAACCACTACTGTGATCATTTTCAGACCTACAAGTCGTATACAAAGCTTTTATTGGAGGGCTACACACTTTAAAGAAAATACATAAAATTATAAACCTATAAAACGATGAATTACCAATGAGTAAGATCCTCCTCCTGCTGGAGAATCACTACTGGAGAAACCAGTGCGCGTCTTAATATATATAATGGAGGCTCCGCCCAGTTCTGACAGCACGATGTCATTACTAACCAATGGGTTATAAGTCAAATAACAATTTAAAATTTTCTTAGTTAGAATAACATTGTCAAGAAAGAAAATATACACACACTGAACTTATTTAACAGCTATTGTCAATTAAGAATCGTTAAAAATATTTAAACATAAAGGAAAAATGAACTTCGTTTTGACACTTCATGGGTTGCGCTCTCAAGGCCCGTTAGTGAACCATTCGGAACCACTGGTTGCCATGGTGAATTTGGACGCCGTTCAAAAGATGTTCAAATGGCGCTGAGCACTATGGTACTTAACTTCTGAGGTCATCAGTTCCATAGAACTTAGAATTACTTATACCTAACTAACCTAAGGACATCACACACACCCACGCCCGAGGCAGGATTCGAACCTGCAACCGTAGCGGTCGCGCGGTTCCAGACTGTAGTGCCTAAAACCGCTCGGCCACCCCGACCGGCTCCGAAGATGTGGCAGTAGGCTTTTTTCCACTGAAGTTGTAAAGTTTATAGGCAATCCTGTAGTTGCCATGGTGAGGATAAACGCCACTGAAAACATGTGGCAGCAGGCTTCTTTCTGACGAAGTTGTTGCGAAAGTGGAATGGCAAAGACCGTCATGTCAGACGATGTACTATTGAGCAGCAAAATGTCGGTATTGAAACGATTTTCAATGAATAGGCTGCAATAATCTTCATCTGACATATATGGTAGATGCTGCACAGATACGGTTTACTGGTGTAATAAGGGACTTTCATTTACATAGATTACATAATAATTCTTACAGATCAATACGAAAAAATCGAGAGGGCACAGTAGTTGTGCATATTTATGAAATATTGTCTATGAAGTTCATATGTAGATTCTTTTTATTACGTGTGACAATTGTTAAAAAGCGATTTTTGTATACGACTTGTAGGTCTGAAGATGATCACAGTAGTGGTCGAAACCGGTCACTGTAATAAATAAATTGTGACCAAGAATGTTTTTTAAATACTTGGGTAGGTGACCAACCCGTGTGCCGAGCGCTGTTGGAAAGTGCCGGGAGATGGTGGCGCTCCTCTGCCATGGCATAGATCGTGGACTTAATGGTTGTAATATTAACGTGTAGTGTACAAAACGATACACTCTGACCGGATGTCACTCCTTGGTGGACACTTAAACGGTTCAGTCACTTTCTTGGAGAGCCTCTAGCTCTGGTTAAGAGAAAATGGGTGAATCTAGTACGATGAGTAGTCATTGATAAAGGGGAGTATGGTGCGTTAAATCGTTCACCCCAACAGCAAAAAACTGTCCGCTGTGCCACGAAATGAAGGTGGAACCGAAATTTCGTGGCAGACTCTGTGTTCCAGACCGGCACTCTAACCTGGGACCCTTGCCTTTCACGCGGAAGTGCTCTGCCAAGACTTTTTTACTATTTTTTCTTTTTTCTTGTGTGACGTGTAACACATTCAACGTAATATAAAAACCACAAGGAAGATACTGCTTTACAAAACACAAACACGATATGTCTTCCAAAACGAATAGAATTCCCACTTCAAAGCAAATAAAACTCCTCTTCTGAAGGAAGTGAAGCCAGGGAGATTTCTACTTCTAAACGCGAATCAGGTTCCTTATTTCAAATAAACATTTCTCCTCTCCTCTTTTAAAACAAAAATTGCTCCTCTTCTAAAACAAAGTGCAAGCCTCTTCTTTGTGCAAAACACGAGTTTCCTCTTTCAAATCATCGCTTTCCCTCTAAGGCGAACAATATATCTCTTAGACCGAATGAGCTATCCTAGCTTGACTTGAGTTCAGTCCCATGCCTTTCAGGTTATAGCGGAGAATTTGTAGAATTTTCTGGGCTACGAGTTTCCTCTTTCAAATCATCGCTTTGCCTCTAAGGCGAACAATATATCTCTTAGACCGAATTAGCTGTCCTAGCTTGACTTGAGTTCAGTCCCATGCCTTTCAGGTTATAGCGGAGAATTTGTAGAATTTTCTGGGCTACAGGTGATGAGATTATTTCAAGAATAAATTTTGCTCCTCTACACAGTGAAAGTTCATTGAAGAAATAAAAAACTATTTTGTTACTTTATTTTTTCGAGGTAATAATTACTGCTTTATGTCATATCCTCGCATCCAGCCTTGGAATCTATTTTTATTGCTGTTTCATTCGCATGTTTTGGGTGAGAGAGGGAGTGGCTGGGAGGAATATGGAGATAAGCATATGTTTAATTTAAAAAAAGAAATACTGATTTTAACATGCTGATGATGACTGGTGTGGTTGGTTGCAGGTGTTAGATATAGTGTGATAGGATGAGAGGGTTTGGTGAAGAAATAGGACTTGTACTGCTGTGGGGGAGATTGGCTACTGTACAATGAATTGCAGTCTGCAGATTTGAATGAGAGAAGAAAAATCATGTATTGCTAGGTACACAGTCCTCAAGGTACAACAATTTTCCCTACTTATTTGGAGCATTACAGGTAGGACCCTCCAACCACCTCGGGATTAAGACGATCTAACGCACCAGAACTTGACACAACATCCTGTTGCCTCTGGGCGGCGTGATCATCAAAACGTCCTCCGTTCCCGGTTCGAACCCCACCACTGCTTGAAAGTCGAATAAAAATAATCAGCAATGGCAACCGAAGACATCCGACATAAGAAGTCACCCTCATTCTGCCAAGGATTTGTCGAAGAGGGCGGAAGAGCGGCCAGACGTCCAGGGTCCCGTCTTGCCCTTGGGGTAGGACACTGCTCCTAAAGGCGGAAGAATCGGCAGTGATCAATGGCATGAGGATGCAGTACACTGTAGAAACCACTGCATTAATGATACGTAAGGTGCATCCACAGGACATGAGGCCTGTAATTGAAAATGTATCATGATGATCTCTCCTTTGGGGAAGATCCCGGGCTAGTCAATCATTCCGGATCTCCTCTAGGAGACTGCCACGTGGGAGATGACCATGAGAAGAAGATTGAATAAAAAGAAAAGATAACGTTCTACGAGTCGGAGCGTTGAATGTCAGAAGTTCGAACGTGTAGTGAAGCTAGAAATTTGAAGAGGGAAATGCTGAGTCTCAATCTGGATATAGTGGCTGGAGGTGAAGTGAAATGTACGCAAGAGAAGGGTTCCTGGCCAGATGAGAATAGAGCAGTATCAACTGCAGCAGAAAATGGTGTTCATGAATATGAAGGTAGAACAGAGAGTGTGTTACTTCTTATTATCAGTATCTACAGCAAACCAACACCAGCAACGATAGTTCAGGTATGTAAGCCGACGTTGTCCGTCTCCGGTACCTGAGTGGCCACCACGACAGAATGTCAATCCTAAGCGCCATGGTTAGATTACCGGCTGGGTCGGAGATTTTCTCCGCTCAGCGACTGGGTGTTGTGTTGTCCTAATCATCATCATTTCATCCTCATCAACGCGCAAGTCGCCAAAGTGGCGTCAAATCGAAAGACTAGAACCACGCGAACGGTCTACCCGACGGGAGGCCCTAGTCACACGACATTTACATTTTTTTAAGCCGACGTCGCAAGATTAAGATAAAGACGTAGAGAAAGTTTGTGAGGATATTGAACGGATAAATCAGTACGTAAAGGAAGATGAAAATCTAACAGTCACATGGGACTGGAATGCAATTGTAGGGGAAGGAACAGAGAACAAGGGTTGCGGGATAAAACAGGCTTGGTATGAGAGAGGAGTAATTGACGTCTGCAGTAAGTTTCATCTAATAATAGAGAATACTCTGCTCAAGAGTCACAGAGGAGCTATAGTAGGAAAGACCCGGGAGATTCTGGAAGATTTCAGGTATACTACATCACGGTCAGGCACAGGTTCCGAAATCAGATAATGGATAGCGGGAAATAGTGAAGTTCGATGGCAGGAGGAACAAGACTTTTGGTCCGGTGAATACAGGGTTATAAATACAAAATCAAATAGGGGTAATGCAGGAGAAGGTTTAATAATGAATAAAAAAAATAGGAGTGCGGGTAAGCTACTACAAACACCATAGTGAACGCATTATTGTGGCCAAGATAGACACGAAGCCCACGCCTACTACAGTAGTACAAGTTTATATGCCAACTAGTTCTGCAGATATTGAAGAAATTGATGAAATGTATGATGAGATTAAAAAAATATTCAGGTAGCGAAGGGAGACGAAAATTTAATAGTCATGGGTGACTGTAATTCGAGAGTAGGAACAAGGAGAGAAGAAAACATAGTGGGTGAATATGGATTGGGGCTAAGAAATAAAAGAAGAAGCCACCAGCTAGAGTTCTGCACAGAGCATAAATTAATCATAGCTAACACTTTGTTCAAGAATCATGAAAGAAGATTGTGTACATGGAAGAATCCTGGAGATACTAGACGGTATCAGATACATTATGTAATGGTAAGACAGAGATTTAGGAACCAGGTTTTAAATTGTAAGACATTTCCAGGGGCAGATGTGGACTCTGACCACAATCTAATGGTTATGAATTGTAGATTAAAACTGAAGAAACTGCAAAAAGGTGGGAATTTAAGGAGATGGGACCTGGATAAACTGACTAAACCAGAGGTTGTACAGAGTTTCAGGGAGAGCACAAGGGAAACATTGACGGGAATGTAGGAAAGAAGTACAATAGAAGAAGAATGGGTAGCTCTGAGGGATGCAGTAGTGAAGGCATCAGAGGATCAAGTAGGTAAAAAGGCGAGGGCTAGTAGAAATTCTTGGGTAACAGAGGAAATATTGAATTTAATTGATGAAAGGAGAAAATATAAAAATGCAGTAAATGAAGCACGCAAAAAGGAATACAAACGTATCAAAAATGAGATCGACAGGAAGTGCAGAACCACTAAGTAGGGATGACTAGAGGAGGCTTATCTCACGAGGGGTAAGATAGACAGTGCGTACAGGAAAATTAAAGAGACCTTTGTAGAAAAGAGAACCACTTGTATGAATATCAAGAGTTCACATTGAAACCCAGTTCTAAGCAAAGAAGGGAAAGCAGAATGGTCGAAGGAGTATATAGAGGGTCTATACAAGGGCGATGTACTTGAGGACAAGGTGGAAATGGAAGAGGATGTAGATGAAGATGAAATGGGAGATACGATACTGCGTGAAGAGTTTGACAGAGCACTGAAAGACTTGTGTCGAAACAAGGCCTCGGGAGTAGACAACATTCCATTAGAACTACTGATGGGCTTGGGAGAGCCAGTCCTGACAAAACTCTACCATCTGGTGAGCAAGATGTATGAGACAGCGAAATACCCTCAGACTTCAAGAAGAATATAATAATTCCAGTCCCAAAGAAGCAGGTGTTGACAGATGTGAAAATTGCCGAACTATCAGTTTAATAAGTCACAGCTGCAAAATACTAACACGAATTCCTTACAAACGAATGGAAAAAATGTTAGAAGCCGACCTCGGAGAAGATCAATTTGGATTCCGTAGAAATGTTGGAACACGTGAGGCAATACTGACCTTACGACTTATCTTAGAAGAAAGATTAAGGAAAGGAAAACCTACGTTTATAGCATCTGTAGACTTAGAGAAAGCTTTTGACAATGTTAACTGGAATACTCTCTTGCAAATTCTAAAGGTGGCAGGGGTAAAATACAGGGAGCGAAAGGCTATTTACTATTTGTACAGAAACCAGATGACAGTTATAAGAGTCGAGGGGCATGAAAGGGAAGCAGTGGTTGGGAAGGGAGTGAGACAAGGTTGTTGCCTCTCCCCGATGTTATTCAATCTGTATATTGAGCAAGCAGTAAAGGAAACAAAAGAAAAATTCGGAGGAGCTATTAAAATCCATGGAGAAAATATAAAAACTTTGAGGTTCGTCGATGACATTGTATTTCTATCAGAGACAGCAAAGGTCTTGGAAGAGCAGTTGAATGGAATGGACAGTGTCTTGAAAGGAGGATATAAGATGAATATCAACAAAAGAAAAACGAGGATAATGGAATGTAGTCGAATTAAGTCGGGTGATGCTGAGGGAATTAGATTAGGAAATGAGACACTTAAAGTAGTAAAGGGGTTTTGCTATTTGGGGAGCAAAATAACTGATGATAGTCGACGTAGAGAAGATATAGAATGTAGACTGGAAAGGGCACGGAAAGCGTTTCTGAAGAAGAGAAATTTGTTAACATCGATTATAGATTTAAATGTCAGGAAGTCGTTTTTGAAAGTATTTGTTTGGAGTGTAGCCACGTATGGAAGTGAAACATGGACGATAAATAGTTTGGACTAGAAGAGAATAGAAGCTTTCGAAGTGTGGTGCTACAGAAGAATGCTGAAGATTAGATGGGTAGATCACATAACGAATGATGAAGTATTGAATAGAATTGGGGAGATGATGAGTTTGTGGCACAACTTGACAAAACAAAAGGACCGGTTAGTTGGACATTTTCTGGGGCATCAACAGATCACAAATTTAGCATTTGAGGGCAGCGTGGAGGGTAAAAATCGTAGAGGGAGGCCAAGAGATGAATACACTAAGCAGATTCAGAAGGATTGCGGTAAGTACTGGGAGATGAAGAAGCTTGCACAGGATAGGGTAGCATGGAGAGCTGCATCAAACCAGTCTCAGGACTGAAGACTACAACAAGAACAAAGGTGTACCCAGGGGAAGATAAATACTCAAATCAGAGTTGAGCAGTGATGAAGAGTAAGCTGATGTTTTGGAGACAAGTAATGAGAAATTAATGACCAACAAAGTGGAACACTGAATACCAAGGAATGAAGTACTACGTTTGGAATTCTCTGAGGCTATAGATACTGTGATGATGAATAGTACAGTAAGCACATCAGTTGAAGAGGTACGGGCATCTCTAAAAGCAGTCAAGAAGCTGGAAAGAAAAGGATAGGTAGAAGGAAGATAACTGTGAAGATACCATGGGTAACAGAAGAATTTCTTCAGTTTATCGATGAAAGAAGGAAGTACTAAAGTGTTTAGGCAAATTCAGAAATACAGAAATACCGAGGAATGTAATAAATAGAAAGAGCAGGAAAGCCAATTCGAAATGGCTGCATAAAAAATGTGAAGAAATCGAAATACTGTCTAAAAGACTGACTCAGCATATAGAAGAATCACGACAACCTTCGGGGAAAATAAAAGTACCGGTGGTAACATTATGAGTGCTATGGGATATCCATTGTTAAAGGAGAGGTGGAAAGAGTACACTAAAGGTCCCTATAAGGGGAAGGCTTGTCTGATGACATGATGGAAGATGAAGCAGCAGTCGATAAAAAGGAGATAGAGAATCTCGGTTAGAGTCAGGATTTGAAAGTGCATTGAAGCACTGAAGCATTGATAACATTCCATCAGAATTTTTAAAATCGTTGGACAAGTGGAAACAAAACTATTCATGTTGATGTGTAGTATGAATAAGACTGGCGACGTGCTACCTCGGAAAACCATCATCTACACAGTTCCGAAGACGGCAGGAGCTGAAAAATGAGAGAATTATCGCACATCAGCGTAACAGCTCATACATCCAAGTAGTTGACAAGAATAATGAACAGAAGAATCAAAAAGAAAAATGAGGATCTGTTAGATTACGATCAGTTTCGATTTAGGAAAGGTAAAGACACCAGAGAGGCAGTTCTGGGGCTGCGGTTCATAAAGTAAGCGACATCATCATCATCATCATTTAAGACTGATTATGCCTTTCAGCGTTAAGTCTGGAGCATAGCCCCCTGATAAAATTCCTCCATGATCCCCTGTTCAGTGCTAACATAGGTGCCTCTTCTGATGTTAAACCTATTACTTCAAAATCTTTCTTAATCGAATCCAGGTACCTTCTCCTTAGTCTGCCCCGACTCCTCCTACCCTCTGCTGCTGTACCCATGAGTCTCTTGGGCAACCTTGCTTCTCCCATGCGTGTAACATGACCCCACCATCTAAGCCTGTTCGCCCTGACTGCTACATCTATAGAGTTCATTCCCAGTTTTTCTTTGATTTCCTCATTGTGGACGCCGTCCTGCCATTGTTCCCATCTACTAGTACCCGTTCTTGGGATCTGTCAACCTTGAAAATGTTCTCCACAATGTAAAATGGCTCAAGCCGTTCGAAACCAGTGAAATATAGGGAAATACGGGTAATACCAATGTTCATAAGAACCAAGACATAATAGTATGCGTGAGAGGCCAAGAATGAAGTGACTGGATTCAAAAGGGTGTAAGACAGGGATGTTGTCTTTCACCACTACTATTCAGTCTGTACGCATTGCTGAAGCAATGACGGAAATAAAAGAAGCCTCAAGCGCAGAATTAAAACTCGGGGTGAAGCGACATCAATGATAAAATTCGCTGATAACATTGCTATTCTCCGTGAAGGTGAAGAAGAGGTACAGGTCTTGGTGAATGGAATGAAGCGTCCAACTAGTGCAGACTATGGACTGAGAGAGAATCGAAGAAAGGCGAAAGTAATGGGGAGTAGCAAAATTGAGAACTGCAAGTAAATAACATCAGAATTGGGGATCACGAAGTAGACGAAGTTAAGGAAATCTGCTGCCTAGGCAGCAAAATAACCCATGATGGATTTAGAAATGAGGATATAAGAAACAATCTAGCATTGGCAAAAAGGGCGTTCCTGACCCATAAATCTCTGCTAGCAGCAACCATAGGCCTTAATTTGAGGAAGAAGTTTCTGTAAATGTACGTTCCGAGCATAGCATTGTATGGTTGCGAAACACGGACTTCGGAAATCTGAACAGAAGAGAACCACAGCATTTGAGATGTGGTGCTACAGACGTGTGTTGAAAATTAGGTTGGCGGACAAGGTAAGGAATGAGGAGGTTCTCCGCAGAATCGACGGGAAAGGAACATGCGGAAAACACTGACACGAAAAAGGGACAGGATAATAGAGCACCTATTAAGACACCAGGGAATAACTTCTATGCTACTGAAGGGAACTGCAAAGGGTAAAGACTGTAGTGTAATACGTCGGAAAAATTATTGAGGTAGTAGGTTGCAAGTGCTACTCTGAGATGAAAAGGCTGGCGCAGAAGAGGAATTCGTGTCAGGCCAAGTCAAACCAATCAGAAGACTGATGCTTTAAAAAGAAATCCGTCATTAGAACACCTAACAAATCTGTCAATAACTAGCATAATAATTGCCTGCATAGTTTTCAGGGTGGTTCAACGTGTGATTGACTTGCTCAATTTGTAAAGGTCTTTCTCATGAATAATATATCCAGTTTTTCTGAAATTGTAATCATTTATATTCAGCGCATGTAGTCTTCGGGCGAAAATGTATATACTGCTATTTACATGTTGCCAGTAATCATTGTGAGCGGTGCGTTGTGCTCGCGCCCTAGACGGTGCTTGAGTGCCGCGAGCTCGCGTATTGGGTCTGGAGGCGCAGACTTACGGACGGTGTCTTGGTCAGTCGATGGAGTATTTTTGGGCAGAGCCGACAGCGAGGGACTAAAAAAACTGGTGTGAGCAGCACGGTTGCCGGACAAAACGGCGGTCGACCTGGGTGGAGTTGCCGCGTGGACAACAACCTGGTGGAGCATTTTCAGTCTTTCCTCGGCCAAACTCGCAGCAGTCCCACAACATGCTGTGAGCACTACCTGCGCAGCTGATGGCGTCATCCTGGTGGCCTTGTGACTGAGGTGGTCCATCCTGTTATGTGCAGATTGTTTACTGAGTGTAGCCACTTTCAAATAACTTCCTGTGCGGAAATCTGTGGATGCTGTATACTGCTTGTTTGTTATTTATGGCACGCTGGGTGCGTGACGGTGTGTACATTGAGGCAGAGCAGGCATAATAGAACCGGTGAATTGGGAAGGGGGTCATGTCCCAGAAAGAAAATTTTTAAGGAGACACAAAATTGTTTTACTGCACATTGGGTTTAAGCATGATGTCGTGGAGTTGCCATATAGCAATTGGGCGCAGGGCGAAACAGTATACATCATTACGGCATACCTTATCCATGGACTGTGGTCAGTAATCGAGTCTGATTGCACTGGCAACGACCCCTTTCAGATAATGTTGTTAATGAGGCAGCTAGCGTTTCTTTGCAGAGGAAGGATCGTGTTAATCAAGTTTATGATATTCATATCAATTATAGAAATAAAAGACTGTGTTACAAGCATGCAGCTTTATTCATAATGCACACAGAATACAGTCACAAGCAAATCAGACAATGCCGGGTATGGCTCATCTTTATCTTGTCTATCCTTTGCTGGTTGTTGGCAGACACTGTTATAGAATGGTTTCTGCTCGTCATGTATGTACTGCAGAATTTTTTATACATTACCTCCGGTAAACGTACTTTGACAAAAAAGAATGGAAATGACCCTTTTTCCAACACATCGCTTCAGTTACAGGCTGAGGACGTTGTAAAGAGTATTAAGCAGAAAATGATTGCTTGTCACATTA
Source organism: Schistocerca gregaria (assembly GCF_023897955.1). NCBI lineage: Eukaryota > Metazoa > Arthropoda > Insecta > Orthoptera > Acrididae > Schistocerca > Schistocerca gregaria. Next base: position 336,457,359 of record NC_064926.1, on the reverse strand, counting down.
AGCTTAAAACCTACGGTTGCTCCAGCTGTTTTAAAAGTATATGTTGGTGCTGATTTTATGTAATTGACCCAGTGGTTCACTTTTATTACATTAAAATTTTGCTTGTTATTAGATTAAAATTTTGCTTGTTATTGCTATTACGTGAATGAACTGTTGTATTTGGTATTTTAGAAGAGGCTTTTCAGACAGTATGGGTAGCTTGATAGCTTTGTGGGTAGATGGCGCCTTTGCTGATTGGCAGTCAAAAATGTCAAATGGCTCAAAGCACTATGGGACTTAACTGCTGATGTCATCAGTCCCCTAGAACTTAGAACTACTTAAACCTAACTAACCTAAGGACATCACACACATCCATGCACGAGGCAGGACTCGAACCTGCGATCGTAGAGGTAGCGCGGTTCCAGACTGTAGTACCTAGAACCGCTCGGCCACCCCGACCGGCTGATTGGTAGTGGTAGTAATAGTAATTAAGATATAGATGGAGGGTGCATAACTGATTGTAGACGAATTTAAGTAGTTTTAAGCGTCGTAAGTTTCACAGTTATTATTCTGTTTATGGCAGAGTGCCAGACACTGTAAACTCTTATGTTGTTGCCCCGTTGGACATTGCGGGGCAAGGATGAATTTGCTGTATTTGACTTTTTTCTGTTATTCTTATAAGGCAAATTATGTTATTGGCTATTTTTGGCTTACTTAAAGTTCTTTAGAGCTATATAAATATACATTTATTTGATTATCAGTTCTGTTAATAAAATAATTGTTAAATTAAGCCCCCATCTGTAAAACACCCCGCCCGAAACGAATTCTACGCTGTAGTTATAAATGACCTGTTACTGTGTGCCTCATGTGTGGCATGGAGATATCAGAGGAATTACAACGGCTAAGTACTAGCTACATGGGCGAATAGCCGAGAAAGAACTCAGAATTATATTTTTCTTGTATTATACCACAGATGGACACTTAAAATAAACACCATATGTGACGGATATACAGTTCTAAGTTAAAATTTCAGGATGTCGAACTAAATGCAATTTCAAACAAAAAAATCCGTGGGAAGACTTCAAGTAGATTATCTGAATGACCAGCAGTTGTCGTGTAACTGCCAGTAAAGAGGTTGCCCGCCACACTACAACACACATTTATAGAGAAGCGATTATGATCACGTACGTGTGTAATGGTATGTACATATTCGCCGTGCCGTCATTGTGAGGTACGGGAGTTGTTGATGCCTTTACGCGTCGAAGTAGATTGGCCGATGAACAGTTTGAATGGAATTAATCGGCGATTAGCAGCTACCCACCGACAAAATTGCAATCATCGAGCTTCATTGCCTGTGCTACGAACGCTGATGATGAGAAACATAAAAGCCGTGTTGATGTAATGACCGCCACTTTAGTCTTCGAAAGTCTGGTACGTAATGTAATTCTTCATGTAGTAGTCGTAGGACTGCACCGTACTAACTAAATATTGGCTTCTACTTCATTACAATAAACTTGCACTTTTTAAACTGTACTATCTTGTCTGTTTACGTAATTTGTACTTCATTTACACATTAGTATTTTATTTTGAATGTGAAGTCTCATTCGCTTCTATAGAGGGAGGTGGTGTAGTGGTTAAGGCACTGGCCGTCCAGCTTTACATTCCTCGCAATTCCGTTGTTGCACTAAAGACAAATGCCGGGATCGTTCACTTTGAAGGATACAATCTGTCTCATTCCCTCTTTGTGGCCAATCCGAGATAGTGTTCAAGTGTCTAACAACCTAGTCATCGCAAGGGCTCTAAAACAAACCATCATTTTATTTCGAAATTGTACGTATCACCCCCGTGTCGTCAATTTGACATCTCCCTACGTTTATTTTTTGACATATAATCGTGCCCCCATCAGTAGATACCCAAATCCCCAACTCCCATGAATGTACGTGACTTTTTCATCCTGGCTCTTAAGTCCATAGCTCGATTTTAGGTATGAAATGATACTGCGGTCTGGCCAACAACCAACATTTCTCATAATATTTGTTTATTGTCAACATCCAGTGATAAAATTATGATTAGATGGTGGCTACCAGTCAAGGAATGTTTTACTGAACTGGTTTAAAAAAATTATTTCAAAGGCGTTGTGAAATCTTTACAAGTTTTTTCCCAGAGTAACGTACACGTTGCCTACGTTACACAAGTTGTCTGTTTTTCAAAACCGAGCAGTTCTGTCCAGTTAAAACTGCTAACAAGAGGCGCCCTGAGACTGAAACTGCTAGCGAATTCACGCCATTGGTTTTCGCCAATAGCGTGCGTGGGATACAGGTCACGTGTGTGCACGCTGGAGTGTTCTGCGGTGCGGAACACAGTTGCTTCTCTCTCTTGTAATCCAGACCTCGAGCAGAACAGACGTCTTTTCGAAAGGCAGAGCCTCTGGCTCTGCTTTTCACGATCGGCCACCAACGTAAGTTAACATGAACCGCTTCCCCTTCCGCTGCCCATTTCAATTAATAGTTCGACCTCCTAGACTGGTCTAAAGCTGGTAACTTCGGACCGTAAGCGCCCCTTGTACATTGAAATATATCCTCTTCATTGTACCTAATTTCCTGTTTTGCTATTTAACGGCAGCCCTGGATGCCCACTCTCAAATCCTGACCGCTCGACCACTTGCACTCTGTGCCACGACGCATATTTAACAATCTTCTCCCCTCTTCCCTGCCCGTGTACATTAACATTGGAGACCAGAAGTGGGATCATACACCGAGTGATCAAAAAGACAGTATAAATCTGAAAACTGAATAAATCACGGAATAATGTAGACAGAGAGGTACAAATTGACACACACGGTTGGTATGACATGGGGTTTTATTAGAACCAAAAAAAATACAAAAGTTCAAAAAATGTCCGACAGATGGCGCTTCATCTGATCAGAATGTCAATAATTAGCATAACAAAGTAAGACAAAGTAAAGCTGATGTTCTTTACAGGAAATGCTCAATATGTCCACCATCATTCCTCAACAATAGCTGTAGTCGAGGAATAATGTTGTGAACAGCACTGTAAAGCATGTCTGAAGTTATGGTGAGGCATTGGCGTCGGATGTTGTTTTTCAACATACCTAGAGACGTCGGTCGATCACGATACACTTGCGACTTCAGGTAACTCCTAAGCCAATAATAGCACGGACTGAGGTCTGGGGACCTGGGAGGCCAAGCATGACCAAAGTGGCGACTGAGCAAACGATCATCACCAAACGACGGGTGCAAGAGATCTTTCACGCCTATAGCAATACTTTGTTCTTTTTTTTAATTCTAATAAAACCGCAAGTCATTCCAAGCATGTGTGTCAATTTTTACCTCTCTATCTACAATATTCCGTGGTTTATTAAGTTTTAAAATTTCTACTGACTTTTTGATCACCCGGTATATTGAACTGTCAAACTGCACACCATGCTGGACAGCAACAACACGATGAGGAAAATGCATTGCCTGAATTCACGTCAACGGCCAGGGCAGGTAAATGGAACGTTAACGGCCACAAGGCAGAAGATTCCGCTGGTGCACTTCAATTCAAAATAAGCAAGTACAGTTAAACTCAGCCCAACAGCCGACAACGAAAGCCAAACGATACAATATGACTTGCTGCTATATTAAGTCAAAACTCAACTTTCGTGTCCAGGATCGGTGAGCCACTGGCCTCGTAGCAATGGGAACAGAACGACACACTCCGACCGCGCCTGGATGCCACCAGCGGCCTCGGCCAGAACACGCACCGAGGAGATCTTCTCTCTGCTCCCCGCTAACCGACCAACTGCAGTCCCGGAAAAGGTGATGAGACGACCAACCCACTCCAATCTCCCTCCGTCGGAGAGTTCATGTGTGTCGGCAGCGGCCGGCGAGCTCTGGCTGTAGGCGCCTCACCGGCACTCCGTCCCCGACTTCACTATTGCTGCGTCCCGACTGCACTGCTGACCCGTCTCCAACGGACTGCCAGACACACGACGACCCGGAAATACTATCGGTCTCTCCAGAGAAGGTACGCCAGCGCACTTATCGATACGCGATACTGCTGCCGCTCACGGGCAAGTAAGGCAGGAAGTTAGTGACGCCAGTAAATGAAATAAGAAAACGAGGCGGCAGTACCGTAATAAAAGAAGAAAACAATAAGTGGGATAAGCGTTAGCCGTGTACAGCTCACAGTCCATCACGCACAACTTTAATTCCTCCCTCCAGTCTTCTAAACAGGTTTAATAAGCGTGTAGAAGGGTTAAAACAAATATAAATCATTGTAATATTTAAAAATGAAAAATTGAGCAGAATATCATTAATATGCATACTTATTAATATGCATTCCTAAAGAATGCATTTGATTAGTACAGTGCAGTTCTGAAATCGGTTTTGTCATGGCAGTATTTTTCGAAATTCATCGATACATCTGAATCGATATTTTCATTGGCTAATATTGACTAAAACATCGTGTTTTAGCCGAATCTGGTTCTTTGGCTAGAGGTATTTTGACCTTGTACTTCGACTGAGATATCTCAAAAATGGCCAAATGTGTGTGAAATCTTATGGGACGTAACTGCAAAGGTCATCAGTCCCTAAGCGTACACACTACTTAACCTAAATTATCCTAAGGACAAACACACACACACACACACACACACCCATACCCGAGGGTGGATTCGAACCTCCGCCGGGACCAGCCGCACAGTCCATGACTGCAGTGCTTGCGACCGCTCGGCTAATCCCACGCGGCGAGACATCTCAATTGCTCCAAAAAGGTTTTCCACTCCAGTATGGCAACGCGGTACAGCAAGCGGTTTTGGATTAGTTCAGAATAAAAACGGTCTTGGCTGCAAAGTTATTTTGTATCAATGAAGCGTTTCATCCTTTTGGAGCATCATCAGCTTGCCTATAAACAAGAAATCATTATTTTAGAAACAAGATGAGGAGGGGGCATGATCCTATCTCGTACGACTGCACAGGTAAAATAATTAAACCTAATAGAAACTTAAGTAAAAGCAGCTGATATGTAACGCATCCATCATAAAGCCATATAAAATGGAAAATGGACTTAAAATGTACTGGATATGTAACCCATGCATCATAAATACATATAAAGATGTCCGACGTCCTGCGGGAATCTCAGAGTAGTGAGCATTGAAGAAATGGCGCTCGGTGGGAGTGTAGGTTGGCCGTGAGGCGTGTGGAGATGGCTACGCGGTTAACGCACCTGCCCACAAAGCAGGAGATCCTGCGTTCGAATTCTCGTCTCGTACACAGTTTCACTCGTCGCCGCGTAATGTCCCGAAGCAACTGACATCAGTAATAATTTCCTTTTCCTCTCTTTTCTCCCCCCCCCCTCCCTCCCCCACCTTCAATTTACATGTAAGGGGGCATATTTGGTCACGTAAGCAGAGTTCGTAATCTTAAATGTGCACTCAAGTATACTATTCAAAGAAGTGACAGACTTACAGAGTGAAACACAAAACTGGATCGACTTCCAAAGTTGGCACACGAGAAGATTGTATTCTCTTGGAACTTGTCATTAAATGCGCATAAACTTATTCTGTCACTCATGTGACCATGAGCAGACGAGGGTTAGTAGAAACCCTCGGGTAACAGAAGAAATATTGAATTTAATTGATGAAAAGAGAAAATATAAAAATACAGGAATACAAACGTCCCAAAAATGAGATCGATAGGAAGTGCCAAATGGCTAAGCAGGGATGGCTAGAGGACAAATGTAAGGATGTAGAGGCTTATCTCACTAGGTGTAAGATAGACACTGCCTACAGGAAAATTAAAGAGACCTTTGGAGAAAGAAGAACCACTTGTATGAATATCAAGAGCTTTGATGGAAACGCAGTTCTAAGCAAAGAAGGGAAAGCAGAAAGGTGGAAGGAGTACATAGAGGGTCTATACAAGGGCGATGTACTTGAGGACAATATTATGGAAATGGAAGAGGAAGTAAATGAAGATGAAATGGGAGATACGATACTGCGTGAAGAGTTTAACAGAGCACTGAAAGACCTGAGTCGAAACAAGGCCCCCGGAGTAGACAACATTCCATTAGAACTACTGACGGCCTTGGGAGAGCTAGTCCTGACAAAACTCTACCATCTGGTGAGCAAGATGTATGAGACAGGCGAAATACCCGCAGACTTCGAGAAGAACATAATAATTCCAATCCCAAAGAAAGCAGGTGTTGACAGATGTGAAAATTACCGAAGTATCAGTTTAATAAGTCACAGTTGCAAAATACTAACACGAATTCTTTACAGAAGAATGGAAAAACTGATAGAAGCCGACCTCGTGGAAGATCAGTTTGGATTCTGTAGAAATGTTGGAACACGTGAGGCAATACTGACCCTACAACTTATCTTATCTTAGAAGAAAGATTAAGCAAAGACAAACCTACGTTTATAGCATTTGTAGACTTAGAGAAAGTTTTTGATAATGTTTATTGTAATACTCTCTTTCACATTCTGAAGGTGGCAGGACTAAAATACAGGGAGCGAAAGACTATTTACAAAAAAAAAAAAAAAAAAAAAAAAATGGTTCAAATGGCTCTGACAACTATGTGACTTAACATCTATGGTCATCAGTCCCCTAGAACTTAGAACTACTTAAACCTAACTAACCTAAGGACAACACACAACACCCAGCCATCACCAGGCAGAGAAAATCCCTGACCCCGTCGGGAATCGAACCCGGAAACATGTGACAAGGTAAATATCCCTATCTTTCTTCTTACTGTAAGTTAGTAAATAAGGGCAACGTGCTATGACAGCGACAATAGTATTCAACAAGGCCAGAACAGTAACGATTAGCAGAAAAGCGGTAACGAGATACTTAGGGGTACTTCTGGACGAATGTGGTAACTTTGTGAGTCATACAGAGAAAGCAAGTAGAAAAGGTTTTTTTTTTTTTTGGTCATCAGTCTACTGACTGGTTTGATGCGGCCCGCCACGAATTCCTTTCCTGTGCTAACCTCTTCATCTCAGAGTAGCACTTGCAACCTACGACCTCAATTATTTGCTTGACGTATCCAATCTCTGTCTTCCTCTACAGTTTTTGCCCTCTACAGCTCCCTCTAGTACCATGGAAGTCATTCCCTCATGTCTTAACAGATGTCCTATCATCCTGTCCCTTCTCCTTATCAGTGTTTTCCACATATTCCTTTCCTCTCCGATTCTGCGTAGAACCTCCTCATTCCTTACCTTATCAGTCCACCTATTTTTCAACATTCGTCTAGAACACCACATCTCAAATGCTTCGATTCTCTTCTGTTCCGGTTTTCCCACAGTCCAGGTTTCACTACCATAGAATGCTGAACTCCAGACGTTCATCCTCAGAAATTTCTTCCTCAAATTAAGGCCGGTATTTGATATTAGTAGACTTCTCTTGACCAGAAATGCCTTTTTTGCCATAGCGAGTCTGTTTTTGATGTCCTCCTTGCTCCGTCCGTCATTGGTTATTTTACTGCCTAGGTAGCAGAATTCCTTAACTTCATTGACTTCGTGACCATCAATTTTGATGTTAAGTTTCTCGCTGTTCTCATTTCTACTACTTCTCATTACCATTGTCTTACTCCGATTTACTCACAAACCATACTGTGTACTCATTAGACTGTTCATTCCGTTCAGCACATCATTTCATTCTTCTTCACTTTCACTCAGGATAGCAATGTCATCAGCGAATCGTAATATTGATATACTTTCACCTTGTATTTTAATTCCACTCCTGAACCTTTCTTTTATTTCCATCATTGCTTCCTCGATGTACAGATTGAAGAGTAGGGGCGAAAGGCTACAGCCTTGTCTTACTCCCTTCTTAATACGAGCACTTCGTTCTTGATCGTCCACTTTTATTATTCCCTCTTGGTTGTTGTACATATTGTATATGACCCGTCTCTCCCTATAGCTTACCCCAACTTTTTTCAGAATCTCGAACAGCTTGCACCATTTTATATTGTCGAACGCTTTTTCCAGGTCGACAAATCCTATGAACGTGTCTTGATTTTTCTTTAGCCTTGCTTCCATTTTTAGTCGTAACGTCAGAATTGCCTCTCTCGTGCCTTTACTTTTCCTAAAGCCAAACTGATCGTCACCTAGCGCATTCTCAATTTTCTTTTCCATTCTTCTGTATATTATTCTTGTAAGCAGCTTCGATGCATGAGCTGTTAAGCTGATTGATCGATAATTCTCGCACTTGACAGCTCTTGCCGTCTTCGGAATTGTGTGAATGATGCTTTTCCGAAAGTCAGATGGTATGTCGCCAGACTCATATATTCTACACACCAACGTGAATAGTCGTTTTGTTGCCACTTCCCCTAATGATTTGAGTCTGTCCTTCCGACAATCATATCTTTTTCGATGTCTTCACATTTTTCCTGCAGCCATTTCGTCTTAGCTTCCCTGCACTTCCTATTTATTTCATTCCTCAGCGACTTGTATATTTGTATTCCTGATATTTCCGGAACATGTTTGTACTTCCTCCTTTCATCAATCAACTGAATTATTTCTTCTGTTACCCATGGTTTCTTCGCAGCTACCTTCTTTGTATCTGTGTTCTCCTTCCCAACTTCTGTGATGGCCCTTTTTAGAGATGTCCATTCCTCTTCAACTGTGCTGCCTACTGCGCTATTCCTTATTGCTGTATCTATAGCGTTAGAGAACTTCAAACGTATCTCGTCATTCCTTAGAACTTCCGTATCCCACTTCTTTGCGTATTGATTCTTCCTGACCAATGTCTTGAACTTCAGCCCACTCTTCATCACTACTATATTGTGATCTGAGTCTGTAACTGCTCCTGGGTACGCCTTACAATCCAGTATCTGATTTCGGAATCTCTGTCTGACCATGATGTAATCTAATTGAAGTCTTCCCGTATCTCACGGCCTTTTCCAAGTATACCTCCTCCTCCTGTGATTCTTGAACAGGGTATTCGCTATTACTAGCTGAAACTTGTTACAGAACTCAATTAGTCTTTCTCCTCTTTCATTCCTTGTCCCAAGCCCATATTCTCCTGTAACCTTTTCTTCTACTCCTTCCCCTACAACTGCATTCCAGTCGCTCATGACTATTGGATTTTCGTCCCCCTTTACATACTGCATTACCCTTTCAATATCCTCATACACTTTCTCTATCTGTTCATCTTCAGCTTGCGACGTCGGCATGTATACCTGAACTATCGTTGTCGGTGTTGATCCACCGTCGACTCTGATTAGAACAACCCGGTCACTGAACTGTTCACTGTAACACACCCTCTGCCCTACCTTCCTATTCATAACGAATCCTACACCTGTTGTACCATTTTCTGCTGCTGTTGATATTACCCGATACTCATCTGACCAGAAATCCTTGTCTTCCTTCCACTTCACTGACGCCTACTATATCTAGATTGAGCCTTTGCATTTCCCTTTTCAGATTTTCTAGTTTCCCTACCACGTTCAAGCTTCTGACATTCCACGCCCCGACTCGTAGAACATTATACTTTCGTTGATTATTCAGTCTTTTTCTCATGGTAACCTCCCCCTTGGCAGTTCCCTCCCGGAGATCCGAATGGGGGACTATTCCGGAATCTTTTGCCAATGGAGAGATCATCATGACACTTCTTCAACTACAGGCCACATGTCCTGTGGATCCACGTTACGTGTCTTTAATGCAGTGGTTTCCATTGCCTTCTGCATCCTCATGTCGTTGATCATTGCGGATTCTTCCACCTTTAGGTTCAATTTCCCACCCCTAGGACAAGAGAGTGCCCTGAACCTCTATCCGCTCCTCCGCCCTCTTTGAACAGGCCGTTGGCAGAATGAGGCTGAATTCTTATGCCGGAAGTCTTCCGCCGCCAATGCTGATTATTTATCAAAATTTAGGCAATGGCGGGGATCGAACCCGGTACCGAAAGCGTTTTGGTTATGAATCAAAGACGCTACCCCTAGACCATTTTTTTTTTCCCTAGAACTTAGAACTACTTAAATCTGACTAACACACATCCATGACCGAGGCAGGATTTTTTTTTTTTTTTATATAGTGTTCAGAGGGTACTCTAGAGCAATTATTTTAAAAAAGAGAGTAAAAGGCAGGGCTCGTCCGGGATATGAACCCGGGACCTCTCGCACCCTAAGCGAGAATCATACCCCTTTTTTTTTTTTAAATTTCTAATAAGACGCTACCCCTTTTTTTTTATCTGGACAGGAAAGGAAAAACTACAAAAAAAAATGTCTTTTTGCCACCGCCACTTGTATTCTAACAAAAAAATAAAATTAAATGCACCTCTTCAGGCGTTGGCACCTATCTACACCTATTCCAAAACAACTAACCTATTACTGCAAAGGTGTAGGAAAGGAAGAAAGTAGGGGGGAAGAAACATAGAGAGTAGCGATAAAAAAAATGAAATTTGTTGTGAACAGGAACTTTTTTGTTTTTTTTTAGTTTATTGTATTGCATTTTTGTTTTCTTTATTTTTCTTTGTTTTTTTTTGTATGTATGTTTTTATTTATTCATTTTTTTTTGTATTATGGCAGTCGTTGCACCAGAATTCTAGGAGTCGCTTGCGCCGTCTGATTGGCGGAACATCCAAACGTGTCTTCTCGAAATTTTAGTGGGGATTCCGTGTGTAGTACGTTCAGAACATCATATCGGCAAAAAAGCATCAGCATCTCATGGCTTGGACGTTCCAGCTGGAAGGCGGGTCATGAAAGGCGCTCCGTAGAAAATTGGAAAAGAACTGCTTGTATCTGGGGTTGCGAACAAGTGCACAATGTCGATCGTTAAGGTACGTCCAATAACCTAGTTCTGATTTCTCATCGGGCCCAAAAAGGTAGCGGACTGTATGACCGCGTATCCAATTCACGGCATTAGTTTTTGTTGTGGGGTAATGAATCACATCCGGGAATAGAAGCGTCAGGAAAATAATCTGAGCAGGCGGCTGTCGGGTGAGGAAAGCCAGGATACGCTGCGCGAGCCTCCAGACGTCAGCAGACGGACCACATGAGAACCGATGAGCGTCTGTGTCCTCTACACCACAGTGAACACAGAGTGGTGTGTCAGCAAGGCGGATGCGGTGCAAACGAGACTGGTTGACCTGTTTGCCATTGACGGTGATATACCAGGTGGACTGAACGCTGGTGTCGAGGTAACCAGCATGCACTGCTTTCCACACACGGCGCCATATGATCTGGGGAAACTTGTGTTCAATGGGGTTGGGGGTTTGACACATTTGTAAGGTGTCGTATACAGTCTTTGTCTGGAGTATACGGAGAAGGGGTAAGGAGTGCAGAATGTAACTGATTTCAAAGAAGAAGTACCGAAAGTGATAAAAGGGGGGTGGAATGTCGGATAACATGACCGGGGCTGACATGGAGACTGGTGCGTATTCACGCAAAAGCAGTCCGGTCAGGCTCGTCGGGCAGCGACGCCAGACTTTCAGTTGGGAGCTAACAAAAAGTGCGGTAACTCTGTCTGGCACATGGAATAAGCCCACTCCACCACGCTCCCGCGGGAGGGCAAGGGAGGAATATTGAACTTTAAATAACATCCCGGCACAGACAAAGGATCCCATCGCCATCAACATACGACGTGCGAGGGTAATCGGAACCGGGAACACTTGTGCCACATGGGGGATGCGTGAGGCGTGATAAACATTCACGTATTGCGCGCGCTGTATAATGTCGAGGGATCGAAGCCGGTGGTCCACAAGGCCAGCCCTGATCGTTTGTAGGAGACGTCGACCGTTGGTTGCCGCTGAGCGACGGAGGTCATTCATAAAATCAATGCCCAAACAGCGGACACTGGTGGCCACACTTAAAGGAGCGACAGATCTTTCTGGTAGACCCTCACCAATGAGCAGAATCTTCGATTTGGAAATGTTAAGAGAACTGCCCGATGCCTCCCCATAAGTCGTCACCCAAGTCAGAGCAGCGCGAACATCGTCTTCATTGCGGAGGTAGAGGACTAGATCGTCAGCATAGGCTGTACAACAGAAGCGGTGCCCATGCAATGTCAGGCCCACCAGGCGTTGGCGAAGCCCCTGTAGGAGGGGCTCTAATGCCAAAGCATACAGTATCGTGGAAAGTGGGCATCCCTGTCGGACAGAGCGCTCGATCGCTAGAGGCGCGGTGAGGCGACCATTACAGAGTATTCTTGAAGTTGCGCCGCTCAAGAGCCGCATTACCACGGTGATTGTACGAACCGGAAAACCCATGTGTTGGAGGACCGATTTCAGAAAAGTATGGTCGACACGGTCGAAAGCTTGACGGAAGTCAAGCGATGCCAATGCGCCAGGTAAATGTCGCGAGCGCGCGAGCGCAATCATGTCTCTATAACGGCAAAGGGCCGTATGGATGTTGTTGTCACCGCCCAACGAAGTCTGATCAAGGGAGGTGACGGATCTTGCTGCCTTCTTGAGGCGTGAGGCCAACAAACGGGTGAAAATTTTCATGTCACTGTTGAGTAGAGTGATGGGCCGGTAATCACAGATCCGTGATCGCCCATGTGGCTTAGGGACCAGGATGATGACCCCATCAAGGAAGGTGGCTGGGATCATCGTTGTGGGTGACATCAATTCACGACAGATGGACGTCCAAGCAGGTAACAAAAGGTAGCTAAAATACTTGTAAAAGTCGAGGGGGAGGCCGTCAGGTCCAGGGGACTTGTTGGCAGCCTCCACCTTGATTGCATCTAGGACTTCATCAGAGGTCACTTGTTCCTGAAATTCTTGAGCCACATCCTCTGGCATGGTGTTGACAGTCATTGCTGCCACCTCCTCAATTAAGGTCGGGGGATGAGGGACGGCAGCGAACAGTTGACGGAAATGAGAATAGAAAGCGTGACCAATGTCGCATTGCGTAGTGTGTCGTCGTCCTTCCGCATCTGTGAGATCGTGGATGAGGGTTCGACGACGACGTCGGCGTTCCCTGAGAAGGTGGTACATCGATGGCGTTTCATGAGGCATATGGTCACGGGTGCAGGATCTGACAAGAGTCCCTTCTAAGCGCCGTCGCGTGAGGGAAGTGATCTGCGCTTTAGCACGATGCACCATCATCTGACGATCAGGAGAGAAGGCCATCGAAGTGCAGTCACGAAGGACTGCATAATAAAAGTCCATGGTGCTCGCTTGCCAGGCTTTGAAGTCTTTGCCATATCCTATCAGCGCCCTGCGCAGAGCTGGTTTCGCGCATGATACCCACCACGATAAGGTGGATGCGTAGGCGGGGCGACGACGATGACAGAGGGCCCACGCATCCTCAACGATTCGTCGGCAGTCAGGGACAGTCAGGTGGGAAACGTTGAATTTCCACAAGCCGCGGCTGTGCCACACTTGTTGGCGGGCGAGGACGACATCGCAGATGTAGGCGTCATGGTCAGAGAAAGCCAGAGGCCATACTTCGGCATGTCGAGTGTCGGCAGCAAGGGAACGTGTGAGGTATATACGATCGAGACGACTAGATGAATGCGCCGTATAATATGTGAAACCTGCACGGGTGCCATGCACCTTTGTCCATGTGTCAACAAGCTGGAGTCTGTCGATGATGACGGAGAGGGCCGCACAAGGGGAATGATGCGGTAATTGATCTTCAGGCCTTTGCGTGGAGTTGAAATCGCCACCGAGGACCATATCATCTAGGGGACCCTCAAACAGCGGCGTTACCTCGTCAGCAAAGAAAGTATGTCGATCACGACGTCGACTGGAGCCGGACGGCGCATATACATTGAGGATACGGACGCCGAACAGCGTGAGAGCCATACCCCTAGCATTAGCAAGGTACACTACATCTTCAGCAGGGAGTCCAGAACGGAGGAGGATGGCAACTCCACTACCGTTGTCAGAAGCATGGGAGATGTGTGCCACGTAGCCAGTGGGGGCATGGAAATCGGCGACAAACACTTCTTGGAGGAGGGCAATGTCGACATCAGCAGCATAAATGGTCTCACGGAAAATTGCCAGTTTATGGGGGGCCCGAATGGTGGCCAGATTCATCGTCGCTATGCGGTAATGTTGGGGGCGTGCTCCCACCATTGGCACAGATGTTCCGGCAGAGATGTCTGGCTGGCGTGTAACATCTGACGTAGTCACCGTTGTCGTAATCACTGGCTGGAAGGTGGGTCAGGCACCTCCATGGGGCACTGCCTGATGGGAGGACCACCATCTCGAACTGCTCCTTCGTCGATATCATCAGCCCAGGAGACTGGAACAGACGGTGAGCGACTGTCACACTCCTCGGGGGCGAGTTGTAGCGACGCTGCTGTAGTGGGGTCCGGGGAGGCACCCTCCTTGGAATCCGTCATATTCGTGTGAGATCGTTCTTCAGATGGGACATCAGGAGCAGCCTCTCCTGTCGTCAGAACGCTCGAAGGGAGATCACTGTCGTGTATCAGCTCCACTGCCTGTGATGCCACATGAAGAAGTGTGTCGTCAGATGGCGTTTGACTCCTCTTTTTCCGTTTTCTGGGCGACCGTTGCTTTCGGAGGTGCTGTTCTGAATCAGAATGTGGATGTTCGATGTCCGAGGTCGCGCCAGTCTGAAGAAAGGCAGAGGTAGGCACCGCATTCGCGTCGATGTCCATCGAGCTCTGGAGAGTTGGTGGTGTCGTAGCCGTCAGAGGAGATGGTGCCGGTGAGGCCATGGCAGCACCGTCATTTCCAGTGGGGAGTGCCGGGTGGAGAAGAGGTGCTTCCTGAAGTGACGCATCGGGGCTGCGTACGGCTGTGGCGTAGCTATCTGGTAAAGAAGCGGCCGTCACTTTGGGAGCTGAGTCACTGGTCGGGACCTGGAGCAAACGTCGGCGGAGACATTCTGACCGAACATGGCCCTCCTGTCCGCAACCGGCACACGTCCGCTGCTGGCCATCATACATAACTATGGCTCGCACGCCACCTATCAGCAGATAGGATGGTACATGTTTGGAGAGTTCGATTTTGATTTGGCGGACACCATTCAACACGTTGTATGTCGTGAATGTCTGCCATTTCTCCGCGATGTGCCCCACAACATTGCCATAGGGTCGGAAAGCTTCGACGACCACATCTTGCGGCACTTCGAAAGGGAGCTCAAAAACCCGGATTGTTCGAAGTCCGAAACCAGCGTGATCGACCGTCACCTCTCCAATATGCCCGTCAGAATGTTTGAACTTGAGTCCGCGTGCGTGTTGTCGAACTACGTTAGCACACGCTTCCTCCGTCGTCATCTTAATATAGACGATGCTGCTAGTGATAGAGAAATGAATACCTATCACTTCCTGAGGGTCCAGACGTAGCTCTTCGCGAATGAATTGCTCAATTTCAAAAGCACGTGGTCTAACATGTTCGGCTTGGAATGTTACTTTAACTGTCGCTCGGCGGTAACAGTGCGCCATGAGGTGCAATAGAAATGGACGCTACACAACACGAAATACCGCGACGCGGAAGTAAACAAACTACGGTGCGCTGTCCGGCGCGCGGAGCCGGTCCGCACGCGACCACGGCCGAAAGCCGACTGTTCGAATTCTGGTCTCGTACACAGTTTCACTCGTCGCCGCTAATTCCGCGTAATGTCCCGAAGCAACTGACATCAGTAATAATTTCCTTTTCCTCTCTTTTCTCCCCCCCCCCCCCCCACCCTCCCTCCCCCACCTTCAATTTACATGTAAGGGGGCATATTTGGTCACGTAAGCAGAGTTAGTAATCTTAAATGTGCACTCAAGTATACTATTCAAAGAAGTGACAGACTTACAGAGTGAAACACAAAACTGGATCGACTTCCAAAGTTGGAACACGAGAAGATAGTATTCTCTTGGAACTTGTCATTAAATGCGCATAAACTTATTCTGTCACTCATGTGACCATGAGCAGACGAGGGTTAGTAGAAACCCTCGGGTAACAGAAGAAATATTGAATTTAATTGATGAAAGGAGAAAATATAAAAATACAGGAATACAAACGTCTCAAAAATGAGATCGATAGGAAGTGCCAAATGGCTAAGCAGGGATGGCTAGAGGACAAATGTAAGGATGGGGGACTATTCCGGAATCTTTTGCCAATGGAGAGATCATCATGACACTTCTTCAACTACAGGCCACATGTCCTGTGGATCCACGTTACGTGTCTTTAATGCAGTGGTTTCCATTGCCTTCTGCATCCTCATGTCGTTGATCATTGCTGATTCTTCCACCTTTAGGTTCAATTTCCCACCCCTAGGACAAGAGAGTGCCCTGAACCTCTATCCGCTTCTCCGCCCTCTTTGAACAGGCCGTTGGCAGAATGAGGCTGAATTCTTATGCCGGAAGTCTTCCGCCGCCAATGCTGATTATTTATCAAAATTTAGGCAATGGCGGGGATCGAACCCGGTACCGAAAGCGTTTTGGTTATGAATCAAAGACGCTACCCCTAGACCATGGGTACAAACTGTGAACTATAACTATTGCAAATAGACAATATCGTCTTCCCTCGAAAACAACCAGAATATGCCACCAATTGATATTAGCATCCGCTGTAGGACATGGTACGACCGTTTGGGATAATAGACTTCAGCTAGCGAAGCCAGCCTCATTAGTAAGAAGATTTCAATGAGGAGTGCTGCTCTACCCCGAATGATACTTGTAAGTCAAAAGACGTTGTTTAAACAATGATGTTGTAAAAAAAATTATTACCCACCATGCACCTTACCCCAGACGACTAAAAAAGCAAAAGGTTTTACTAAAAAATAACGGAACAAAGTTGCTCTCTCAGTTTCACTGACAACAGTGGCACTGTGTACTAGAACTACTCTGACCACTTCTCAGGGCAAAAAATTGACAATGGTCTTTTTTCCGTCACTTTCCGCTTTACGACCTCAAACTACCGATCCTAATACTAATTGTTGACCTACACAAATTAGTATATTATGTTAATTAATAACAGTAATTGGAGTATGAGACACGGTCACAAATGTTTATTAAATGCTAAGAATGCCATTTTTCTTTTACTCATTGGGTTGTATTACAATAGCCTTAGTTTGATTTCACCTAAACTGCTACAAACATGTACCACATTCGTAGATGACCGTCTGTATAACGCGCATTTGCGAGTGCATGTTACTTTCTTACATACTTATAGTATAGCAGTTGGTCGTTGCTGTTTGCCCACGCTCGTAAATTGTCTCCACTGGAAGACGCACAATAAAATATTTACCCTCTTACTTCCGCCACCCCAACAGTGGCCACGCTACATATCACTCTGCCCATGATGTAAGGAGAAAACTTCACTCAGCTCGCACAATTAACTGACATCAGTTAAAGTTGAGTACTTCTTAATATATTACTGACTATGTAAGTATTTTTGTTTGGTGCTGAGGAAGGAAAATACACTCCTAAGAAGCTCTTAAGAGGGGTAGGACGTCAAACAGGCCGACTTCGAGCGGGAGAGACACCACGGGACATTTTAGTTTTCACGGTATACTTTTAAAAGTATGTTCAAAAACTTTTTCAGAATGACCATGTGGGATTCAGGATTCACACTCATCGCAGTGGAAGTTCAAAAACATAACCAAATACATTTTTTAAATGTAAATTTTATTCATTTTCTCACTTACACCTCAATCTACGTGATTACTCTGCTACTCACAATAAAGTGCCTGTCAGAGGGTTCAATGAACCACCTTCAAGCTGTCTCTGTACCGTTCCACTCTCGGACGACACACGGGAAAACGAGCACTTACATATTTCTGTGCGAGCCCTGATTTCTCTTATTATATCGTCATGATCATTTAGCCCTATGTAGGTGGGTGTCAACAGAATGTTTTCGCAATCGGAGGAGAAAACTGGTGATTGAAATTTCATGAGAAGATCCCGTCGAAACGAAACACGCCTTTGTTTTAATGATTGCCACTCCAATTCACGTATCATGTCTGTGACACTATCTCCCCTATTTCGCGGTAATACAAAACGAGCTGCCCTTCTTTGTACTTTTTCGATGTCACCCGTCAGTCCCGCCTGATGCGCATCTCACACCGCACAATAATACTCTAGAATTGGGCGGACAAGCGTGGTGTACGCAGTCTCTTTAGTAGACCTGTTGCACCTTGTTAGTGTTCTGCCAATGAATCGCAGTCTTTGGTTTGCTCTACCCACAATATTATTTATGTGATCGATCCAATTTCAGTTATTTGTAACTGTAATCCCTAAGAAGTTAGTTGATTTTACAGCCTTCACATTTGAGTGACTTATCGCTTAATCGAAATTTAGTTGATTTCTTTTAGTACTAATTTGAATAACTACGCACTTTTCTTTATTCAGTGACAATTGCAACTTTTCGCACCATACAGATATCTTATCTGCATCATTTTGCAACTAATTTTGATAATCTGATGACTTTACAAGACGGTAAATGACAGCATCATCTGCAAACAATCTAAGACGGCTACTCAGACTGTCTCCTAAGTCGTTAATATAGATCAGGAACAATAGAGGGCCTATAAGACTTCCTTGGGGAACGCCGGATAGTACTTCTGTTGTAATCGATGACTTTCCATCTGTTACTACGAACTGTGACCTTTCTGTCAGGAAATCATGAATCTAGCCGCACAACTGAGGCGATACTTCGTAGGCACGCAGTTTGGTTAGAAGACGCTTGTGAGGAACTGACTCGAAAGCCTTCTGGAAATCTAAAAATGTGGAATCAATCCATCCTCTGTCGATATAACTTATTACTTAATGAGTATAAAGAGATAGTTGTGTTTCACAAGAACGATATTTTCTGAAGCCGTGCTGACTATGTGACAATAAATCGTTTTCTTCGAGGTACTTCATAATGTTCGAATATTGTATATGTTCCAAAACCCTACTGCAAATCGACGTTAGTGATATAGGCCTGTAATTCAGCGGATTACTCCTATTTCCCTTTTTGGGTATTGGTGTGACCTGAGCAATGTTCCAGTCATCCGGTACGGATCTTTCTTTGAGCGAGAGGTTGTATGTAATTGCTAAATATGGAGCTATTGTATACTCTGAGATGAACCTGACTGGTATACAACCTGGACCGGAGGCCTTGCCTTTATTAAGTGATTTACGCTGCTTCTCTACTCCGAGGTTATCTACTTCTATGTTTCTCATCTTGGCAGTAACTCTTGACTCGAATTCACTAATATTTACTTCGTCTTCTTTGGTGAAGAAGTTTCGGAAAACCGTGTTTAATAACTCTGCTTTAGTGGCACAGTTATCAGTGACTTCACCGTTGTTATCGCGCAGTGAAGGTATTGATTGTGTCTTGCCACTGATGTGCTTTATGTATGACCAGAATCTCTTTGGGTTTTCTGCCAGATTTCGAGATAGAATTTCGTTGTGGAAATTATTAAAATTATTTCGCATTGAAGTACGCGCCATACTTCGAACTTCTGTAAAACTTTGTCAGTCTTGGGGATTTTGCATTCTTTTAAATTTGGCATGCTTTTTCCGTTGCTTCTGCAACAACGATATGACCGGTTTTGTGTACCACTGAGGATCAGTACCACCACTTATTAATTTATGTAGTAAATATCTCTCAACTGCTCTCGGTACTATCTCTTAGAAAACATTCCACAACTTACATGATAAGATCGGAAGGAGTGAAGACTGCCTCTTAAAAAGGCGTTAAGAGCATCTCTATCAGCTTCTTTAAATATATATACCTTGCGTTTCTTATATTTTGCGTTTCTTTTTGATGGTTGTAGGTGTTACGGTATTCAGCCTAGCAGCAACTGCCTTGTGGTCGCTAATTCCTGTATTCCTCACAGTACTCACTATTTGGCCAGGATTATTTGTTGCTAAAAGGTCAAGTATGCTTTCTCAACCATTTACGCTTCGAGTGGGCTCATGAACTAATTGTTCAAAATAATTTTCTGAGAAAGCATAGAGTACAATTTCGGGCGACGTTTTATGCCTGCCGCCAGCTTTAAACGTATCATTTTTCCAGCACATCGAGATTAAATTAAAGTCACCAACGACTATCATTGCATGAGCGGGGTACGTATTTGAAATGAGACTCAAATATTCTTTGAACTGCTCAGCAACTATCTCTTCTGAGTCGTCCGGGGGGGGGGGGGGGGGGGGGGGGGGGGGAGGGGAGAGGGGGAGCGGTAAAACGATTCAATTAATAGTTTAGTCCGATTGTCACGTATAACCTCCATCCCTACTATTTCACATGAACTACCTACTTCAATTTCGCTACACGGCAAACTACCTTTGACTGCAATAAATACTCCTGCACCCACTGTATTTAATCCATCCTTTCTGGACACTGTTAGATCGTTTGAAAAAAATTCGGCTGAACTTATTTCCGGCTTTAGCCAGCTCTCTGTATCTACAACTATTTGAGTTTCAGTGCTTTCTATTAGGGCTTGGAGCTCTGGTTCTTTCCAACACAGCGACGACAACTACAATACCAATCGTTTCTACAACTACCTTACTGTGTTTTACCTGCCCACTTCTAGACGGACGTCGCTTCTGTGGTTCCCTGAGACCCTCTAACCTAAAATAACGGCCAGTCCCTTCCACACAGCCCCCGCTACCTGCGTAGCCGCCTCCTGTGATTAGTAGACTCCTGACCTATTAAGCAGAACCCGGAAACCCACCACCCAATGGCGCAAGTGAAGGAATGTGCACCCTACACAGCCACAGAACTGCCTGAGCCTCTAATTCAGACCCTCCACTCGGATCTGCACCAAAGGACCACGGTCGGTTCTATCGGCGACGCTGCAGACGGTGAGCTCCGCCTTAATCTCGGGAGCAAGACTGGCAGTCTTTACCATTTCCGCTAGCCGCCGAAACCAGACAGAATCTGCTCCGATTCAAAGCGACACACGTCATTGGTACCGACATGAGCTACCACCTGCAGCTGGATGCCCCCTGTACTCTTCATGGCATCCGGAAGTACTATTCCCACATCCAGAACGACTCCCCCACACACGCGAGACAGATGGACTGAACCAGCGAGACCCCTCGCCTTTTCGTTATGCTGATCCGCACAGCTTTAAAGTCTGCTACACAGCATAACAGGCAAGGCGGCTAAGTGCTACCAACATACTATGCAAGTTCGCTCAGCTCATGTGCTGAGATAGCTACTAGCACTGGAGAAACTGACGCCACAGCATCGTCTGCCACCACTTCGTGAAAAACGGAATACCTCCAGTATAAGGCAATGTGCTGTATTCGCATATTTGTGACTATGACTTGGATCTAAAGTGTGGTTATGGATAGTACGTATGATCAGATTGCGAATCCAACATCATGAATAAAGACAAGGGGAAATGAATTAGGCGTCCTTCCTCTTCCGTAACGTCAAATATATTTTAGTTATTCTTTATTAAATGAACTGCGCAGAAACGATTCACCAGAAGTGAATAACTCTTTAGCAACACCAAGATGATATTAACAGTTTCCCGGCGCGGGTTAGCCGTGCGCTCAGCTGCGTCATATCGCGGACCCGCGCGGCTCCTCGCGTCGTCAGTTCGAATCCTTCTCCGTGCATGGATGTGTGTTAGGTTCGGTAGGTTGAGGTAGTTCTAGGTCTAGCGGACTGATGACCTAAGCAGTTTGGTGGCATAGTTCTTAGAGTCATTTTTCGATCTTTCGCGTAAATTGTCTTTACATAAACGGCCGTATCTTTAGATTGTGTTGACATAGCTCACTCTTTTACACTACCAAGGCACCGTATACCGCAGGAGGTGCGATGCGTTTCCGCTTATTATGTCCCACCCGTACTCGAGGTAAACGAGTTTTAAAGGTTGGGTAAACAGATAGACGGCTAAGAAAGTCAGACCAGTAGGGTTCCATTTTTAACCGATTTACGAGACGAAATCCTAACAACGAAAATAGCTGCCACAGTTTTCTGAACATGAGGGCCGAATAACAATTTCCACTGCTCTTTATTCGAAATGTTCCAGTTGCAGTCGATACATCAGCATATTAATAGTAACTACGCTTTCGATCCAAATCACGTTTACAGGAATGCAAATAAAATCCATTTGCCTGTACATGTGGTAATTCAGATCCCACTATTAATGCCACCGCGTTTTAGATATGCGAGCATTCCCATTGCTAGCCACGTTAAGGAACACTTCGGCTAATGAACGCTTTCTGGCTGTAGCACGTCTAATGGAGAATTCGAAACATTGTAGAATACGTTTGGCACCTACGTCGCCGTTTATTTCCTGGGATGGTGTAAAATTATCCTACTAAATTTACTCGCTAGTAACAGTTTTTGGTTATTTCGATAAACATCCCAAACGATTGTCACATAAGCGGTGACATAAAGGTAGACGATTCATGTTTCTGAGTCCAGAAAGCTCTATGCATCAGAAACTGCAGATAATTTTGCCTTTTCAATTCGAAATTTCCGGTTTATTCATGTATGGGGTTATAATAGAGGGCTGTTTGCTAGCGTAGTGAAAGGTGTTTGCTACTGCCAAGGGAGGTCTGGTTTGTTTTCGGTTCTAATCTCCATGGAGGCAGATAAAGTATCAGTAAAGGAATTTTAAGAAATTCTCGCACCCCCAATTCGTTTTATGCTACCTTTATTCTGTACCGGCGCCCCGTGGATGTCGATATGAAACTCTTGTAGAATTTCATACTTGTTACTGCCTACTTTTTCCGCTTCTGTCAGTAATTGAATTGACTTAAGTGTGGTACTGAATGATTTTTAACTGAATTTCGTTATGAATCTTCACCCATTGCTAAATTTGCACATTTTCATGGTAGGTCAACAACGGTAATCCAGTATGACTGGTCTGAACGTTGACACAGACCATTTCCGTGCCGAATGCGCATAATATTTTGCTAATTCGTAACGATCTGGGATTCTTTGACCTGCTAAGACAGTTATGTTATCTCGATAAGCTGAAATTCATTTTTATTAGTACAGTTCATGCTAATTAGCGTTTCTTCTTTAATTTTTGTCTTACATTTAGGTGTTGTGGTTAAGACACAAATCAGCATTGATATAGTCTTACACATGATTGAAAACAGTTTTTCAATTTCACGCCTGTACATAGTATGTTGGTAGCACTTCGTCGCCTTGCCTGTTATGCTCTGTAGCAGACTTTAAAGCCGTACGAATCAGCATAACGACAAGGCGAGGGGTCTCGCTAGTTTTGTCGACGACTGTACATACTACTTTATAAGTAAGAGAAATTCTTCGATGAATTTTTCGCAGCATAGGAACCATACTTACAGGTGAGTAAAACTCCAGAATTTATTTAATTTATGAAAAAATGAATGAGCTGTTACATTTTAAACTTCATGTTTAGAAAAAAATTTATAGCTCATTATCTCAATTTTTACCACAGTTTTTAATATATTTGGAAAATTCTAGAGTTTCATACACCTGTAAGTATGGTTTTTATTCTTCTTGCAGTTGACAGATATGAAAATTACCGAACAATCAGTTTAATAAGCCACAGCTGCAAAATACTAACAGGAATTCTTTACAGACGAATGAAAAAACTAGTAGCAGCCGACCTCGGGGAAGATCAGGTTGGATTCCGTAGAAATATGGGGACACGTGAGGCAATACTGACCTTACGACTTACCTTAGAAGAAAGATTAAGTAAAGGCAAACCTACGTTTCTAGCATTTGTAGGCTTAGAGAAAGATTTTGACAATGTTGACTGGAATACTCTCTTTCAAATTCTAAAGGTGGCAGGGGTAAAATACAGCGAGCGAAAGACTATTTACAATGTGTACAGAAACCAGATGGCAGTTATAAGAGTCGAGGGACATGAAAGGGAAGCAGTGGTTGGGAAGGGAGTGAGACAGGGTTGTAGCCCCTCCCCGATGTTATTCAGTCTGTATACTGAGCAAGCAGTAAAGGAAACAAAAGAAAAATTCGGATTAGGTATTAAAATCCATGAAGACGAAATAAAAACTTTGAGGTTCGCCGATGATATTGTAATTCTATCAGAGACAGCAAAGGACTTGGAAGAGCTGCTGAACGGAATGGACAGTGTCTTGAAAGGAGGGTATAAGATGAACATCAACAAAAGCAAAACGAGGATAATGGAATGTAGTCGAATTAAGTCGGGTGATGCTGAGGGAATTAGATTAGGAAATGAGACACTTAAAGTAGTAAAGGAGCTTTGCTATTTGGGGAGGAAAATAACTGATGATGGTCGAAGTAGAGAGGATATAAAATGTAGACTGGCCACGGGAAGGAAAGCGTTTCTGAAGAAGAGAAATTTGTTAACATCAAGTATAGATTTAAGTGTCAGGAAGTCATTTCTGAAAGTATTTGTATGGAGTGTAGCCATGTATGGAAGTGAAACATGGATGATAAATAGTTTGGACAAGAAGAGAATAGAAGCTTTCGAAATGTGGTGCTACAGAAGAATGCTGAAGATTAGATGGGTAGATCACATGACTAATGAGGAAGTATTGAATAGGATTGGGGAGAAGATAAGTTCGTGACACAACTTGACCAGAAGAAGGGACCGGTTGGTAGGACATCTTCTGAGGCATCAAGGGATCACCAATTTAGTATTGGAGGGTAAAGTGGATGGTAAAACTCGTAGAGGGAGACCAAGAAATGAATACACTAAGCAGATTCAGAAGGATGTAGGTACTGAGAGATGAAGAAGCTTGCACAGGATAGAGTAGCATGGAGAGCTGCATCAAACCAGTCTCCGGACTGAAGACCACAACAACAACAACAATGGTTTTTATGCTGTGCAAAGCTCGCCGAAGATTGTCTCGTACTTATGAAGAAAAGTGTACCTGTAGCAACAAATACAGCTAATAGTAAGTGAAAAAACAATGAAATTTCACACGTAAAAAAATGTATTTTGTTGTTTTTGAACTTCCACTGCTATGAGTATGAATCCTGAATCCTTCCTGGTCATGCTGACAAAATTTTATGAATTTATTTGTAAAAGTATAGACAGTTAAAATTAAAATGTAATGTGGTGCCTCTCCTGATCCAAGTCGAGCCGTTTGACGTCCTACCCCCCCCCCCCCCCTCCTTAACGTTAATTAACTTTTTGATCCTGTTGTTTGTTGCTAGAAGCATGTTATTATAAATTAAGGCTGAGAACCGCGAGCCGTACGAACACCTGAATCGGTCGGCTGTTTGGCGACCGCTGATCTACATGTTAAATGCGCCAAAATACAGAGGAACCCAGAACACATTCTGTGATGCTTTGGTAGTACTAGTGCTTGGATAAGGATTTTATTGTAGTTTTGTAGTGGGAGAAGTAGTTGTATTAAGAAAATTAAGCATCAGAAACAAATAGTTAATAGACAAATATATTACATAGTACCACGTCGAGAGAATGTGATATTTCACTGTATTCTCCGTCTTATGGCGCGTGTGAGAAAGTGGTGAGCGCGTCTACCCGGTGGAAATGTTATTTAGTTGTGTTTGAAGCTGGTAGTGGTTAAATGATGGTAACAATGACACTCAGAGATACAGGGGATGCGACTGGCAGCAGCGATGCTAAGAAGAGACTGTTGTACGCCTTTGTTAGCTGACTGGGATGTAATTTCTAATTTTCTTTGTTTTGTGTTGTCTTCCTAGCGAGAATAGAGAGTGGTAAATATCGTTTTACGAAAGGGATATCCGGCCATTGCAATCAGAATTGTGACTTTCATGTTTGGCGTCTACATAGAAAAGGTGGAAGGATTAAAAACCACTGTAATTCGAAAGAGTTCATCTTGATGGATAACGGCGAATATAATCATCGTCAAAGAAAAAAAAAACAGTTAAAGGTGATTTATTCTTTTAAGACCCTACACTTCACATTGGAGATTATATACGTTTAAGTTTTTCCAGCAAGATTTACATCCTGTGGCGAAAACAATTCAAGAGCCTGCATCGATTTCATAATAACACGGAACAAAACCCGACGAGCGACATTGCCGTCTTTTCCCTAAAGTGACATTCAATAGCCCGGACGTGAATTTACTCTCGCTACAAAGATTAAGGATCTGCTGCCATTTTTATTTACCTCTCGTTTTTCTTTGAGATTGTGCAGAACAATCAATACGAAATCGCCGATCGCCGCAGTTGTGTAGTCCCGAGATCGACTTCGCCGAGATTCAGAAGAGTAATTTTTCCTCCAGTGAATCTCTATTGCTCGATATACAATAATTATAATTTTTTTCAGAATCTTCAAGATTTTATTAGGAAAAGTCCTGCTATCAACTTCACAAACATTCATAATATTCTTGTTTTTTCTTTTCATTTTTTTTATCTGCACGCCGGCTGAGGTGGCCGAGCGGTTCTAGGCGCTACAGTCTGGAACCGCGCGACCACAACGGTCCCCGGTTCGAATCCTACCTCGGGCATGGATGTGTGTGATGTCCTTAGGTTAGTTAGGTTTAAGTAGTTCTAAGTTCTAGGGGACTGATGACCTCAGTAGTTAAGTTCGATAGTGCTCAGAGCCATTTGAACCATTGTTTTTATCCGCACAGTCGCCCAGTACAGTGCACATTCATTCATGAGAGATTTAGTATATTATTTCAGTTAACTAGGAGAAGGGAAATTACAATTATTATTCAAGAAAATGTTATTTTAATGGCCTATTTTAACTTTCCAGATAATAGGCAGTAATTTATGAAACGAATAACCAGTTTAAAAATCCGTTTCAGACCCCAGTATTCAAAATTTATTCTTTGTGCCTCGTGCATCTCGGAGGAATATGATGAGAATGTCCTTTTTTTCCTACCTCTATTTGGTTAAATGAAATCGCAATTCCAGTGAGAGCTCTGCAGGAGAATGCGTTGCTTTCACGTCGGATGTCGGCCAGTGTTCGGAGGACACAGAGCGCAGCCGATGGCTGATGGGGTGCGTCCAGCAGCGGCGCTGGAGTGCCCGTCCACTGACAACGGCGCCCACACAAAATCGGGAGGTGCGCCGATCGGCAGGCGACGCCGCCGACATTCGGGCGACACGTGATTCGCGCCCAGAATGGTCCGCGATGTGAACAGTTCCCCACACCTGCCGGCCGCCAACACAACGAGGGCCATATGTGGACAATGCGTTCCGCAGCGATGGGCGCCACTTTAGAACCGAGGGTTCTCACGGACACCAATGGCACCAGCTCTCTGAAATTTTGACGATGGCCTCCAGCGCAATGCGTGTGCCGTTAGCTGCCGAACGCGTTCCAATACATTCAGAGGACAAGTGGGCCATAAACAAAATCATTTCTTTTGTTTCGGTTTTCACGGACTGCTCCCAGTAGTACAATAGGGGAAAACTGAACAATGGAAGGTGCGTCGAGTAGTCATAAAGGTTTAACTGCCACCTTGGACAAATAAAGTTGTGCAATAAAGTTTTTGTTTATTTGCCGTGCGGTGGTACGCGTTGCTTGTGGCATTAGGGATTTTGAATGCTGTTGACGTGTTATGCTTGCATTCTTAGATTCCTTATCTACAGAACAAATGGTCAACTCTGTGTGAAAACTTATGGGACTTAACTGCTAAGGTCATCAGTCGCTAAGCTTACACACTACTTAAATTATCCTAAGAACAAACACGCACACCCATGCCTGAGGGAGGACTCGAACCTCTGCCGGGACAAGCCGCGCAGTCCATGACTTCAGCGCCTAAGACCGCTCGGCTAATCCCGCGCGGCTATCTACAGAACCCAACGGATCGAGACCTGCTGCTTTGTACTGCTCTAGCACAGTTGATCGCAAATCTAAACCTTGACCTTTGTACCATGTCGCACAACGGATACACCCAGCACCATGTACATACATACACTGAAGTGCCATAGAAATTTGTATAGGCATGCGTATTCAAATACAAAGATATATAAACAGGTAGAAAAAGGCGCTGCTATCGGCAGCGCATATGTAAAACAACAAGAGTCTAACGCAGTTGTTAGATCGGTTTCTGCTGCTACAATAGCAGGTTATCAAGATTTAAGTGAGTTTGAACGTGGTGCTATACTCGGCGCACGAGCGATGGGTCACATCATCTCCGAGGTAGGATGAAGTGTGGATTCTCCCGTACGACCATTTCACAAATGTACCGAGAATATCAGGAATCCAGTAAAACATCAAATCTCCGACATAGCTGCAGCCTTAAAAAGATCCTGCAAGAACGGGACCAACGACTGAAGAGAATCGCTCAACGTGACAGAAGTGCAACCCTACAGCAAATTGCTACAGATTTCAATGCTGGCCCATCAACAAGTTTCAGCGTGCGAACCATTCAACGAAACATTATCGATTTGGGCTTTCGGAGCCGAAGGCCCACTCGTGTACCCTTGATGACTGCATGACACAAAGCTTTACGCCTCGCCTGGGCCATTCAGTACCGACTTTGGACTGTTGGTGAAGGGAAATATGTTGCCTGGCCGGGCGAGTTTCGTTTCAAATTGTATCGAGCGGATGGACGTGTACGGTTATGGAGACAACCTCGTGAATCCATGGACCCTGCGTGATCGCAGGGGACTATTGAAGTTGGTGGAGGCTCTGCAACGATGTGGGGCGTGTGCAGTTGGAATGATATGGGACCTGATAGCTATAGATAGGCCTCTGGTATGTGACACGTACTTAAGCATCCTGTGCGATCACCTGCATCCTTTCAAATCCATTGTGCATTCCGATGGACTTGGGCAATTCCAACAGGACAATCCCACATCCCATACGTCTAGAATTGCTACATAGTGGCTGTAGGAACACTCTTCTGAGCTTAAAGACATCCGCTGGCCATCAAACTGCCAGATATTAACACACTTGGGCATATTTTGGAATACTTGCAACGTACTGTTCAGAAAAGATTTACACCCCCTCGCACTCTTACGAATTTATGGACAGCCATGCACGAGTAATGGTGTCAGTTCCCTCCAGCACTACTTCACATATTAGATATGTCCATGCCACGTCGTGTTGCGGCACCTCTGCGTGCTCGCGGAGACTCTACGGGATATTACCCAGGTGTACCAGTTTCTCTGGCTCTTCACTGTGTGTGTGTGTGTGTGTGTGTGTGTGTGTGTGTGTGTGTGTGTGTGTGTGTGTGTTTGCCTGCAGTATCCTCAGATATTATACATATCATACTGAAAGGGGAGGGGGGGAAAGGAAGGAAAGGGGAGGAACTAATGATTCCAGCTTCATGAGGACTTTGCTCGTGACAGCGACGACGAGTGAAAATGCGTGCCGGACTGGGTCTCGAAGTCGGGATCTCGTGCTTACTGGGCAGTTGCGTTAACCACTGCTTCACACGGACACAGTGTTTATCGCAAATTTGCGATCTATCTTGGTTCATTCCCTAGCAGATTCACGCCCGCACTTAGCGCCACCTCCATGCTGGCTAATTTTAGATTTCCGCTCTTCCCATAGTCTGTGCAACGCCGTCGGCAGAAACTAACGAAACCGTCACGGGCGCCACCGTGTGCACAACCCACAATTAACTGACCTAAGTGTGGATAAGACTGTTTGTAAGGTTCCGCAAGTCGGTCGGCAAAAATGGAAACCTTGTTGGATTACTTTGCTCTCCAACTGTTGAGAGACGTTGTTCTCAGGGACGGGTGTAGTATCAAGTTCAGATTTATGTGAAATACTAAAGTCTACGATCCATTGGCAGTTTAACAAAAAATAAGCTTATATAATCAATGGAACAAAAAGGTACAGCCATTGATGATACGTAGTTTGATACTCGTAAACTCACTTGCCTACACCTAATAGGTACTTCACTTTGTCCTAGGAACATAAAATTTGGCAAGAAGGAAAGTTTCACAGTAAAAGTAAAGGGAAAAGAACAGAAAATTGTTAATCTGCAATTATATCAAATTTTTGCCAGTTGTTGTGTGAGTAGGCTGTTTAGGTTTTTAACGCCACGTAATGCTATGTGCGAAAATCGCTGACTGCGCTGTGTGCAGTCCGTGGCTGGTTGGACTCATTGTTGGAATATTCGCTTGTGTAGTGTTGGGCTGTTGGATGTGAACAGCCTGTAGCGTTGCGCAGTTGGAGGTGAGCCGCCAGCAGTGGTGGATGTGGAGAGAGAGATGCCTATAAGCGGACGACCTGGACGTGTGTCAGCCAGAAAAAGGAAATTTGTAAAGATGGATGTCATGACGTTTTGAACATTATTAACTTAAATGCATTGTTTGTTCTCTTTCAAAATCTTTCATTTGCTAACTGTGACTATCAGTATTTACTGCCTTCAGTAGTTAGAATATTTTATTCAGCTGGCAGTATTGGCCCTAACTGTATTGCAGTAAATCGAGTAACGAAGATTTTTGTGACGTAAGTGATTCATGAAAGGTATAGGCTATTGTTAGTCAGGGCCATTCTTACGTAGGAATTATTCAAAGTCAAATTGCGTTGCGCTAAAAAATATTATGTGTCAGTTTAGTGATGATCAGAATAAGTAAAGAGAAAACTATCTGTGTACGTTGAATTATGCTCAGCTTTTTTTTTTTTTTTTTTTCATCAGTCCACTGACTGGTTTGATGCGGTCCGCCACGAACTCCTTTCCTGTGCTAACCTCTTCATCTCAGAGTAGCACTTGCAACCTACGTCCTCAATTATTTGCTTGACGTGTTCCAATCTCTGTCTTCCTCTACAGTTTTTGCCCTCTACAGCTCCCTCTAGTACCATGGAAGTCATTCCCTCATGTCTTAGCAGATGTCCTATCATCCTGTCCCTTCTCCTTATCAGTGTTTTCCACATATTTCTTTCCTCTCCCATTCTGCGTAGAACCTCCTCATTCCTTACCTTATCAGTCCACCTAATTTTCAACACTCGTCTATAGCACCACATCTCAAATGCTTCGATTCTCTTCTGTTCCGGTTTTCCCACAGTCCATGTTTCACTACCATAGAATGCTGTACTCCAGACGTACATCCTCAGAAATTTCTTCCTCAAATTAAGGCCGGTATTTGATATTAGTAGACTTCTCTTGGCCAGAAATGCCTTTTCTGCCATAGCGAGTCTGCTTTTCATGTCCTCCTTGCTCCGTCCGTCATTGGTTATTTTACTGCCTAGGTAGCAGAATTCCTTAACTTCATTGACTTCGTGACCATCAATTTTGATGTTAAGTTTCTCGCTGTTCTCATTTCTACTACTTCTCACTACCTTCGTCTTTCTCCGATTTACTCTCAAACCAACTGTGTACTCATTAGACTGTTCATTCCGTTCAGCAGATCATTTAATTCTTCTTCACTTTCACTCAGGATAGCAGTGTCATCAGCGAATCGTATCATTGATATCCATACACCTTGTATTTTAATTCCGCTCCTGAACCTTTCTTTTATTTCCATCATTGCTTCCTCGATGTACAGATTGAAGAGTAGGGGTGAAAGGCTACAGCCTTGTCTTACTCCCTTCTTAATACGAGCACTTCTTTCTTGATCGTCTACTCTTATTATTCCCTCTTGGTTGTTGTACATATTGTATATGACCCGTCTCTCCCTATAGCTTACCCCAACTTTTTTCAGAATCTCGAACAGCTTGCACCATTTTATATTGTCGAACGCTTTTTCCAGGTCGACAAATGAAAATCAAATAACGTAGATGCTTACCAGTACAGTCTTTACTAATTTTTTCTAAGGGGACGTTTTATAGTTGTCAGTCTGTTAACACCCCTTTGTCTCAGGATCGGGTGGAGGTATAGAGTTGATATTTATCCCAGATACTAAGATCTGCAGCCCCTTGGCAGTGTAAAAAATTTAAGTGTCTATGTCAAGGCAATCGGAAGATAATGCCATTTATGCCACATATTTTTATCCTCATCAAAACCCATAGGTGACCTATCAGTACATACTAAGTTTCTACGGAACCCTCAAAGTGCGAGTCCTGCTCACACTTGCCCGTTATTGTTTTCTTACAGTTGTCACACTCCAACGATAGCAAGTTATTAATATGCTTGTCAGTGGCTGTGTTTACATCTAACGCTAATTATCTGCGCTGAAATTGCTAGGCTACAAATTGTTCCTGGTTTAGGAAACCCAGCGCCAATGATAACAGGTAACTGTTCCGTAACTTCTCATCAGAGTTGTAGCTATTACGCTGTAACTTATCCGCCTGCTCACGACTGTTGATGATAAAGACTTGAACGTCCTCCGCTCTTTAGTGCCCAGGACGAAGTGCCCATAGGTGTCGTCTCCGGACCTCTTAGAGAAGGAAACACTGACAATGAGAGTGCTAAAAACCTGGAGAGCGATTTCATGGCAGGGGGAGTGGGGCAACTGCTGAGGGTTCCGTTGGAAACATGCGTTCTTTCCCCAACAGCAGTGAGTGACTGAGCTGAAACATACCAATCCCAGACGGGGCATCGTTCATTTCTTAACCGGTCACTGGCCATACGCGACGCATATGCTGCGTGCAGACCTCGGTCAACAGGCTGATTACACCTGTGGAGAGAGAGGGACCCGGTACACGAACTCCTGTACTGCCTGTGTCAGGAAAGCCGACTGGCACACTCACACGCCGACACAACACTATCACTTAGAGACTAGACCTTGTGTAGCGATCTCAACAACTGTGAAAACTGAATATTTAGAGCGCTGAATAAAGTAGACTCATAGCAACGAGGGTACAAGCGGCAACGAGCACAGGAGACGCATGATTCCGCAGGCAATATTAGCGAGGCAGGCGACAGTAACAATGGTAGCAAATCAAACGACAGCGATACGGGGAAGGAGGACAAACGTACAGTAAGAGGTATTAGCACTGAAATGCCACAACAATTGTTCATTAGAATTTAAATGTGAGAGGAAATGTAGAAACAGAGGACTGCAGCAGCTGCCGTGTAGATAAATCTAACCCAGATGTAGGATCACACCGCAAGCGGGTGAGAAACTCATAAGCAGTGTTCCAAGATGCACACAGACCGCGGATTTAAATAATGAATTCTGTCTCGATAGTCTCATGGAGGTAGCCAAAAATCCGCCACACGACTGCACAAGAACTACAGACAATCGAACAACCCTTTTATTCTGAATCTGGATAATTACGTTCACAGCCACATATGGTAGCATAACCGCTCAGAAACACTTATTTCTGCGAAAGCCTTAGATTAATCTCACAGACATATCATATCGGTGAGTTCCTGTATTACAGCAAACCTGACTGTGACTGCCAGCAGTAGTAAACGGCACAAGCAGGGAAGCCGAACATACAAGACGCAAACAAACCCCACAGGATTCCACACAACGAGTGGGCAATTCTTTTTTGTTAGATTGTCCTCTAAGAAACAACTTTGTACGTTACAGGTGTGCTGACGCTGCTGCTGGCTCAGGAGATATCGTCATACACCAGCTACAACGTAAGACCTGACCACTAACATTTCCTAACACCCAGGCGTGGGATGTTGTTACTGGCACCAATGCGCCAGTAGCCCTCTACCCGCCCAGACTGCCCTAGAGATTTTTCTCCCACGGCACTAGCCGTGGCAATTTTTTCCTCTGCTCTTAAAATGCTACCCTTCAATCGCTTTCTGTCTGCCGACTCTTCAGTGAAACCGTATTAATGGATGGTCCAATGCGCTGCATTACTGGTTCCATCAAATAAACCCCATGCCACTGGTATTCTGTATTGAGTCACATCCCTCCACCTCATTTAAGGCGGAAACAAGCTCTACCGAGGAAGACCAAGAAAATCTCTGCATCACCCTCTCTACCACTGTACCAGGTTTTCTGTCATTTGCCACAGCAATGATTGGGATCAAGAAGACCAGCAAGTGTTACTGCAGGACAACTCATCGCAGATGATTTTGATCTAAATGAAAGCTGGAAGCATAAATGGTCAACAAAAACATTGGGAACAAGAGCCCATCACCTTGATCCCACATAGAAGCTGAATGTTTTTGACCTACCGAGGAACCTCTGGTGAGGCCACAACGGGTTAAAGACTGGACATGGTTGTTGTAGCTACTTCAGGTACAAATGGGGCTGGATCAGTTAACCAATGCGTAAATGTAATCAAGAAGAGCAGACAATTGAACGTCTAATCCAAAACTGTCCACTTCATTCATACCCTGGAATTCCCGACGACTTGTTCACTCTGAAATCCCAGTTTAATTAATTCGTTGAAAAACACGGACTTTAAGGTTTAATCTCGTCTTATATCGTATAAAATCACTTGTCTTGTATCAACTGTGTATTGTATAAAATCACAATAGGATTAAATAAAATAAATAAGTGGGTGATCGCACCCAGACATAGAGCTAACTTCACAGTCGCGCATCATGTGTCTCCTTAATTCGAACACTAACTATTCTAGCAGAGCTGGCAGTGAAACTTCTGGTGCTCTTCAAAATGCCACTGTAGGCGTAGAGGGGCTCCGTTTTTACTTCTTTTAAGTATTACTGACGTCCTTAGCCTCGGAAGGCGACTAAAAGTACATCTGGTGGTGACCACACACAAGTGAGAGGCTCATTGTTCTTCTGAGGTGTTCACCCTGGACAGTATTTGTGATAGTATTCTGTAACTCTAAACTCTTACCTATCTTCATATATTCCTATCTGCTTAATAAATAT
This sequence comes from Schistocerca gregaria, assembly GCF_023897955.1. NCBI lineage: Eukaryota > Metazoa > Arthropoda > Insecta > Orthoptera > Acrididae > Schistocerca > Schistocerca gregaria. The sequence goes on along the minus strand of NC_064926.1, from coordinate 336,422,969 downwards.
TTGCTTTGGGCATTTCTGTTTCCCATTTAGTTTTAATTCTACGAGTATTTAAAACTGCAACATTGTTAAAACTTGGTTAAAATAATGAGAAATCAAATAAGTTTCATAAAACTTACGATTTAATATTGCGACAACGCAACCTGCCACAGTCACTAAGCGGCAGGTTATTTTTAAATGACAGCAACGAAATAAAATAATGAATCACCAGACTAGCTCATACAACGTATAACTGTGGCAGCCAATCAGGGGTCAGTGCATCCCTCCACGCTACTATGATTTATAATGTCATAGTAACTGCTATTTCAAAAAAAGTGATTATTCTTTCCAAATGACAATGTGAGACCAAACTTTGCCAACATGTCTTGGATTGCGGAAATGGTTTCTAAAGGAAAGGAACATACACAATTTAAATGCAGGGCCATGATCCAACGACTCTGTGGTTTGATGGACTCTGATATTTTTAGGCGCCCAAGGTAGAACTGTTAACGGCTTCTCATTTCGCCAGTTTCTGATTTATTCACAACAGGAAATACTGGGATGGTCATCGGAAATCGAACCTGGGTAATTCGCATCATTGGAGCTAAGAATTACAACACTTTCTGCGAAAGTGTGCAGAAAAGAAACAGCAAATAGAGGAAAATCTAATAAACGTTTAGAGAGAGGAAATGTGAGCCTGTGAAACCAGAACATGGAGGTAAACGTGCTGGGGTCAAGTGCGTCGACAGCGAAGACCGCCATGTAAACTCATTAACTTTGAAGTGTATTACTTTGAAGGTGATTTATACCGCTGGTCAGTAAAATTGTAACACCATCAAGATGACATGCCATGAACGAAAAACTGGAGTGTACATTCAAACGACTGACATATTAGCGCAGTCCTACTAGGTAGCTAGGACTAACGACAAATACATTCTGTGTATGAGGAGAGATTATCTAGCGGATTTCATATTTAGAAATCCCATTTGAGTAGTGGCTGTTTATTCGAAGATCTTGTTATTCCTTCTGTAAGAAGGAGAAGTATCTATAAGTGTGTGTCGGAATACGACAGGATCGTGAGCTGTCGAAACTGTAGTTTATTTTTAGTTGATACTGCTGCCCCCGTTGGGAGCGATTCCACGATTGTCATGCGGATGTAGAGAAGACGTATTCAGAAAGACTGTACTCAGCGGCATGCAGAATCTGATTGGACACACATGACTAGCGCTTTAGAGGACAGATGTATTATTCGCTCGGTTGTGCAGGATGGTGCAGCCAGATAGCATAACTTCAATCAGGAACTGGACATATTCGCGGCAAGAATTGTATCCACACGGACACCTCTAGCACAGTGGACCGTCCCCAAAGCGACATTTATTACATCCTTCTACGCGGTGTAGTGAGACGAACCCCGACAATTGTCCACTAAACGACAAAACTGGTACGGGAGTGGCACCACATTGCCTTTTCTTCAGCTGAGTCTAAACTCTAAGCACACCATCACACGTGTGTTGTAAGGGGTTCACCACCCTACTGGAGGAGATGTAATTTCTATGTACTGCTCACGCGTTGCCAACGACAGAAAATATCTTTACTGCAATAGAGTCGCAGGTCAGAACAGTCTTGGAGGTAGTTGCAGTCGCTCGCTGCTGCAGTGCAGTTGTAGTCTGTCGCTGGTACAGCACAGTTCATAGCCATGTACTGTAAGATATTTTTTTTTTACTCGCATGCGCGTAGTTACCGCCAGACTCGGTTGTTCTGGGTACTGATTTCTCAGGATCTATCCACCCAAATTTAGCGAAAATGTAATCACAGCCGGCCGGAGTGGCCGTGCGGTTCTAGGCGCTACAGTCTGAAACCGAGCGACCGCTACGGTCGCAGGTTCGAATCCTCCCTCGGGCATGGATGTGTGTGATGTCCTTAGGTTAGTTAGGTTTAATTAGTTCTAAGTTCTAGGGGACTGATGACCTCAGATGTTCAGTCCCATAGTGCTCCGAGCTATTTGAACCATTTGTAATATTCAATTTTTCATGTAATGGACTGCAGACCTTTATCAATAACGTAAAAGATTTTCAGATTATAATTTTTACCAGTCAACAAAAAAAGGGAGGAATAATTTTGTCTTAAGTCATTACCTGTCTCGATCCAGTCATTTATTTAAATTTAAGTATTTCAGAAATTTTCTCAAATCATAGTCATGTGATCTTTAGTAATCAGACGACCAACCGTGCAGCTGTGTCAATAAGCAAAGTCAGTTTTTCTGATGATTCAGATCTCAGACAAATGTTGTCCAGTATTAGCACATAGGCCAGCATTGTCCTAAGCTGTGCCATTCACGAGCAGATATATAGACTGCGTTATCCGGCGACACCATCATGAGGTAAGAATTTTTCTGTTTATTCGGACTGATTTCACATGGCCATGGCATAGCGCTGCTTACGTCAAAATTTATCAGTTTTCATGAGTTAAGATACTAACAAAAAATAATCATTTTTATTAATTTATACGGAAAGGTTACAGTGTTTCCGTGTGTTGAAACGTCGAGCAGAATGAACGTTGCCGGACTACATTAATCACAGTCGTAAGGGACCAGCAGCTGACGTGATCGTAGGGGGTGCCATTAGGTGCACAACATTATCACGTTTAATCATACAATTAGGCTTTCACAGCCAGCGTCTTCTTCAGTTAAAACTTTCGGGATGTGAGAACGTAGTCGAAAATAAAATTTCTTCCTGACGTTTCGTCTGCAGCTTCTAAGGTTAAACGTCTAATGCCGATAAGGGTGGGTGTCCAATTTGCGCCAACAAAATGACAATCGATTACTTTTAATGGAGAGTGAAGACGCCACCCAGAGATAGTCACAGAGTCGACTTCACGTGACGCATGACCGTGCCCTCTATACTCTCCATAAATACGAGAGCCCGTCAAATCTTTGTGGCATTAGCCGTCCTACCACGGAAGATCTTTCCCGCAGTTGGAGACGAAACGTCGGGAAGCAGTTTTATACATCGACTCCGGCCTCTCAGCCCGATAGCCTTAAGTAAGGATGATCAGCTTTATTTCGCATAGCTGATATTTTGCACAGTAAGCGTCACATTTGTGATGTATGACGACTGTTGTATTAGAAGTGTCCCTGACATTTTCATCGAGATAAGGCAAGGCCGCATGTTATCTTCGCTGTTCTGACTAACCTCGCCAGAGAGTGTAGGCGACTATTGCCGAGGCCAGCACGTCCTCCAATTACTCGTAAATGAAAACATGCGGTTATGCGCTATAGAGACGCTTGCATGCCACTACTCCCTAGGTCACTACGGCTGATCAATTCTAACGGAGAGTTGAAGTAGTATTCGTATCCCAAGCTCAGTCCCACTCTATGTACAGTCGAGTAACAGCCATTACTGCTGTCAGAGGTGTAGCAATGTGTACGAAATTTCACAAGCATCCATACACACTACTGGCCATTAAAATTGCTACACCAAGAAGAAATGCAGATGATAAACGGGTATTCACTGGACAAATATATTATACTAGAAATGACATGTGAATACATTTTCACGCAATTTGGGTGCATAGATCCTGAGAAATCAGTACCCAGAACAACCGAGTCTAGCCGTAATAACGGCCTTGATACGCCTGGGCATTGAGTCAAACAGAGCTTGGATGGCGTGTACAGAAACAGCCGCCCATGCAGCTTCAACACGATACCACACTTCATCAAGAGTAGTGACTGGCGTATTGTGACGAGCCAGTTGCTCGGCCACCATTGACCAGACGTTTTCAGTTGGTGAGAGATCTGGAGAATGTGCTGGCCAGGGCAGCAGTCGAACATTTTCTGTATCCAGAAAAGCCCGTACAGGACCCGCAACTTGCGGTCGTGCATTATCCTGCTGAAATGTAGGGTTTCGCAGGGATCGAATGAAGGCTGGAGCCACGGGTCGTAACACATCTGAAATGTAACGTCCACTGTTCAAAGTGCCGTCAATGCGAACAAGAGGTGACCGAGACGTGTAACCAATGGCACCCCATACTATCACGCCGGGTGATAAGCCAGTATGATGATGACGAATACACACTTCCAATGTGAGTTCACCGCGATGTCGCCAAACACGGTTGCGACCCCCTGATGTCGTAAACAGAAACTGGAATTAATCCAAAAAACGACGTTTTTCCATTTGTGCACCCAGGTTCATTGTTGAGTACACCATCACAGGCGCTCCTGTCTGTGATGCAGCGTCAAGTGTAACCACAGTCATGATCTCCCTGCTGATAGTCCGTGCTGCTGCAAACGTCGTCTGACTGTTCTTGCCGATGGTTGTTGTCTTGCAAACGTCCCCATCTGTTGACTCAGGGATCGAGACGTGGCTGTACGATCCGTTACAGCCATGCAGATAAGATGCCTGTCATCTCGACTGCTAGTGATACGACGCCGTTGGGATCCAGCAGGGCGTTCCGTTTACCCTCCCGAACCCACCAATTCCACATTCTGCTAACAGTCATTGGATCTCGGCCAACACGAGTAGCAATGTGACGGTACGATAAACCGGAATCGCAATAGGCTACAATCCGACCTTTATCAAAGTCGGAAACGTGATGGTACGCATTTCTTCTCCTTACACGAGGCATCACAACAACGTGTGACCAGGCAACGCCGGTCAACTGCTGTTTGGGTATGAGAAATCGGTTGGAAACTTTCCTCATGTCAGCATGTTATAGGTGTCGCCACCGGCGCCAACGTTGTGTGAATAATCTGAAAAGCTAATCATTGCATATCACAGCACCTTCTTTCTGTCGGTTAAATTTTTCATCGGCAGCACGTCATTTTCGTGGTGTAGCAATTTCAATGGGCAGTAGTTTATTATCCTAATATCTTGCTATACTGTATACACACAATAAGGAAAAAATTGGTATTTGGCTTCCAATTTGACTTTCTAATTTTAATGGCAACAACGTAAATTAACAGTTACATTCATTGCTCTGTAGAACTTAAGGACGAGACAGATGAAGTAACAATCCATATTAACCATTTGGTGCAAATGAATGAAAGTGGCGGAGGGGTCCCCCCTGTCATGCACAGCACGTAAAATAGCGTGAGGTCAGCGTGACAATAGCACCAAATGGGTCTTGCCACGCAACACGAGGCAGTTGAAGGGTTGGGAAAAGACAATGTGTGTCAGTCAGCAAGCAGCTAAAGTACACCGTAGTGGCGACCTTTATTACAACATGGCTAATAGATGACATCAGCATGACTTCACACGGGGAAGTGTAATCTGGAAACTGGAAGAAGAATAAAATGTAACGAGTATAGCCCAGCAGTTTGGTTGAACTTACAGCACTGTTTCGTGTTCAATCATTCAGAACCACAGGCACTGCCACCAAAAGGAGAAGCAGGTTGTCGACCAAGGTGAACTACAGCAGCAGATGCCCTCTACATTGTGCACCAGGTAACAAGGGACCCACGTCAAGCAATGGGTTAAATTGCAATCACATGTAACCCGTGGTCTACAAGGCAGCGTTTTTGATTTATAATCAAAACGTCTTCGGTCCCGGGTTCGATCCCCACCATTGCCTAAATTTTGATAAATAGTCAGCATTGGCGGCCGAAGACTTCCGGCACAAGAAGTCAGCCTCATTCTGCCAGCGGCCTTGTCAACGAGGGCGGATGAGCGGATAGAGGTTCAGGGCACTCTCTTGTTCTAGGGCTGGGAAATTGCCCTTAAGGGCGGAAGAATCAGCAATGATCAACGACATGAGGATGCAGAAGGCGAGGACATGTGGCCTGTGGTTGAAGAAGTGTCATGATGATCTCTCCATTGGCAAAAGATTCCGGAATAGTCCTCCATTCGGATCTCTGGAAGGGGACTGCCAAGGGGAGGTTACCATGAGAAAAAGATTGAATAATGAACGAAAGGGTAACGTTCTACGAGTCGGGGCGTGAAATGTCAGAAGCTTGAACGAGGTAGGGAAACTAGAAAATCTTAAAAGGGAAATGCAAAGGCTCAATCTAGATATAGTAGGCGTCAGTGACGTGAAGTGGAAGGAAGACAAGGATTTCTGGTCAGATGAGTATCGGGTAATATCAACAGCAGCAGAAAATGGTACAACAGGTGTAGGATTCGTTATGAATAGGAAGGTAGGGCAGAGGGTGTGTTACTGTGAACAGTTCAGTGACCGGGTTGTTCTAATCAGAATCGACAGCAGACCAACACCGACAACGATAGTTCAGGTATACATGACGACGTCGCAAGCTGAAGATGAACAGATAGAGAAAGTGTATGAGGATATTGAAAGGGTAATGCAATATGTAAAGGGGGACGAAAATCTAATAGTCATGGGCGACTGGAATGCAGTTGTAGGGGAAGGAGTAGAAGAAAAGGTTACAGGAGAATATGGGCTTGGGATAAGGAATGAAAGAGGAGAAAGACTAATTGAGTTCTGTAACAAGTTTCAGCTAGTAATAGCGAATACCCTGTTCAAGAATCACAAGAGGAGGAGGTATACTTGGAAAAGGCCGGGAGATACGGGAAGATTTCAATTAGATTACATCATGGTCTGACAGAGATTCAGAAATCAGATACTGGATTGTAAGGCGTTCTTAGGAGCAGATATAGACTCAGATCACAATATAGTAGTGATGAAGAGTAGGCTGCAGCTCAAGACATTAGTCAGTAAGTATCAATACGCTAAGAAGTGGGATACGGAAGCAATAAGGAATAGCGCAGTAGGCATTACAGTTGAAGAGGAATGGACATCTCTAAATAGGGTCATCACAGAAGTTGGGAAGGAAAACATAGGTACAAAGAAGGTAGCTGCTAAGAAACCATGGGTAACAGAAGAAATACTTCAGTTGATTGATGAAAGGAGGAAATGCAAACATGTTTCGGGAAAATCAGGAATACAGAAATACAAGTCGCTGAGGAATGAAATAAACAGGAAGTGCAAGGAAGCTAAGACGAAATGGCTGCAGAAAAAATGTGAAGACATAGAAAAAGATATGATTGTCGGAAGGACAGACTCAGCATACAGGAAAGTCAAAACAACCTTTGGTGACATTAAAAGCAACGGTGGTAACATTAAGAGTGCAACGGGGATTCTACTGTTAAATGCAGAGGAGAGCGCAGATAGGTGGAAAGAATATATTGAAAGCCTCTATGAGGGTGAAGATTTGACTGATGTGATAGAAGAAGAAACAGGAGTCGATTTAGAAGAGATTGGGGATCCAGTATTAGAATCGGAATTTAAAAGAGCTTTGGAGGACTTACGGTCAAATGAGGCAGAAGGCATAGATAACATTCCATCAGAATTTCTAAAATCATTGGGGGAAGTGGCAACAAAACGACTATTCACGTTGGTGTGTAGAACATATGAGTCTGGCGACATACCATCTGACTTTCGGAAAAGCAGCATCCACACAATTCCGAAGACGGAAAGAGCTGACAAGTGCGAGAATTATCGATCAATCAGCTTAACAGCTCATGCATCCAAGCTGCTTACAAGAATAATATACGGAAGAATGGAAAAGAAAACTGAGAATGCGCTAGGTGACGATCTGTTTGGCTTTAGGAAAAGTAAGGGCACGAGAGAGGCAATTCTTACGTTATGGCTAATAATGGAAGCAAGGCTCAAGAAAAATCAAGACACGTTCATAGGGTTTGTCGACCTGGAAAAAGCGTTCGACAATATAAATTGGTGCAAGCTGTTCGAGATTCTGAAAAAAGTAGGGGTAAGCTTTAGGGAGAGACGGGTCATATACAATATGTACAACAACCAAGAGGGAATAATAAGAGTGGACGATCAAGAACGAAGTGCTCGTATTAAGAAGGGTGTAAGACAAGGCTGTAGCCTTTCACGCCTACTCTTCAATCTGCACATCGAGGAAGCAATGATGGAAATAAAAGAAAGGTTTAAGAGTGGAATTAAAATACAAGATGAAAGGATATCAACGATACGATTCGCTGATGACATTGCTATCCTGAGTGAAAGAGAAGAAGAATTAAATGATCTGCTGAACGGAATGAACAGTCTAATGAGTACACAGTATGGTTTGAGAGTAAATCGGAGTAAGACGAAGGTAATGAGAAGTAGTAGAAATGAGAACAGCGAGAAACTTAACATCAGGATTGATGGTCACGAAGTCAATGAAGTTAAGGAATTCTGCTACCTAGGCAGTAAAATAACCAATGACGGACGGAGCAAGGAGGACATGAAAAGCAGACTCGCTATGGCAAAAAAGGCATTTCTGGCCAAGAGAAGTCTACTAATATCAAATACCGGCCTTAATTTGAGGAAGTAATTTCTGAGGATGTACGTTTGGAGTACAGCATTGTATGGTAGTGAAAATCGGAACAGAAGAGAATCGAAGCATTTGAGATGTGGTGCTATAGACGAATGTTGAAAATTAGGTGGAGTGATAAGGTAAGGAATGAGGAGGTTCTACACAGAATCGGAGAGGAATGGAATATGTGGGAAACACTGATAAGGAGAAGGGACAGGATGATAGGACATCTGTTAAGACATGAGGGAATGACTTCCATTGTACTAGAGGGAGCTGTAGAGGGCAAAAACTGTAGAGGAAGACAGAGATTGGAATACGTCAAGCAAATAATTGAGGTCGTAGGTTGCAAGTGCTACTCTGAGATGAAGAGGTTAGCACAGGAAAGGAATTCGTGGATGGCCGCATCAAACCAGTCAATAGACTGATGACCAAAAAAAAGTAACAGGACTGAAAGGCACGCAACCTCAAGATCCACAGTGACACGGCAACTGCAATGACGTGGTCTCTCTGTCAGACGACCAGTACATTGTGTTCCGTTGACACCAGTACAACGACGGCATCGTTTGCTGTGGTGTCGAGGGCATAGAGAAGGTCCGACGAGAAGCCGGGTCGTGTACTCTTGTCGCAGGAGATCAGATTCAGTATGAGTAATTAATGCGGACGCACCCTTATATGCCAATAGGTAATGCAACCGGGAACATGGTTCAAAAAAATGGTTCAAATGGCTCTGAGCACTATGGGACTCAACTTCTGAGGTCATCAGTCCCCTAGAGCTTAGAACTACATAAACCTAACAAACCTAAGGACATCACACACATTCATGCCCGAGGCACGATTCGAATCTGCGACCGTAGCAGTCTTGCGGTTCCAGACTGAAGCGCCTAGAACCGTACGGCCACTCCGGCCGGTTCCGGGAACATGAAGTGAGGCATAAGATTCCATGAGATTACTGACGTCCCATTCTCTGAACACGGCAAACTCAGCACTCAGCGATATTGTGACACTGTACTCCTTCGCCATTAGATCTCTTCAGGAGTGGATTCGCCCATGACTTCATTTTTATGGATGTATTTAACTGAGCTGGTGGAGGAATACTATTGGAAGGAGAGGACGTTGTAGAATAGACCAGCCCGCCAATCCCCCCCCCCCCCCCCCACCTCCTCCATCCGACGTAAACTCCATCAATCAGTCGTGGAATGCTTTGGGGGGACATATTGCAGCACTTCACAGGCTCCAGCAACCATTCACCACTTTTCAGTCGCGCTCGTGGATTAATGGAACTCCCTACGTCATGATCTCCTTTCCAACCCTGTAGCCAGAATGGGAGCACGTTTAAGAGCATGCACTGCCGTCCTTGATGATCACACAGCCTGTTAAGGACCATGTTCTGCCTTTCGTAATGTCCAGGGCATCATCATAACTCGCAGTGACTTCAGTGTAATTACTGACTTTCATTAAAAGTGTCACTCCTATTCGTCTCACTGCGTATTTCTCTGAGTTGTCTGCAGTATTGTACCGTAGCTATTGTTCCCATTTATGGTCCAGATTCATCAAGCTGTGTGACTTAACAGTGACACAGCCACGCATCATGTGGAAGCTATTTTTGTTCTTGATTTTTGCACACCAATACAATTACTATCTTTTCACGTCAATTACAGTGTAGCATAAAGACACAGAGTAGCGGCATAGGCAATCATGAGACAGAAGTATTTCATTTGACAAACAACTGTTGCTCGAAATGTAGGTCACCAACAGAGAATAACTGAAATGTTGCGATATTACTATTATTATTATTGGAGTCATCAGTCTTCTGACTGGTCAGTTGCAACCAAGAATTCCTCTCCAGCGCCAACACTTGCAACTTACGTCCTCAGTTAGTTTCTGGATGTATTAAAATCTCTGTGTTCCTCTAGAGATTTTTCCCTCTACCGCTCCCTCTAGTACCACGGCAGTTATTTCCTGATGTCTTAACAGATGTCCTAATGTCATGTGCCTTCTTCTTGTCAGTATTTTTCATATATCCCTTTCCTCAGCGATTCTGCAAAAAACCTCCTCTTTGCGTACCGTATCAGTCCACCTAATTTTCAACATTCTTCTGTAGCACCACATCTCAAATGCTTCGATTCTCTTCCGTTTTCCCACAGTCCATGTTTCACTACCATTCAATGTTTTGCTCTTAACGTACATTCCCAGAAATTTCTTCCTCAAGTTTTGGCCTATTTTTGATCTAATAGATCTTTCTTGGCCAGGAAACCCCTTTTTGACAGTGCTAGTATCATTTTTATGTTCTCATTTATGGGTTATTTTGCTATATAGATAGCAGAATCCGTTAACTTTATCTATGTCGTGATCACCAGTCCTGATGTTAAGTTTCTCGCCGTTCTCATTTCTGCTGCTTCTCATTACTTTCATCTTTCTTCGATTTCCTGAATATCCTTGTTCTGTATTCATAAGACTTCATTCCATTCAATACTACCTGTACTTCTTATTCTTATCATTAATATTCTTTCACCTTTAATTTTAATTCCACTCTCCAATCATTCTTTTATTTCTATCACTACTCTTCGGTGTGTAGATTGAACGGTAGGGGCGAAAGACCACATCACTGTCTAGCACCCTTTTTAATCCGAGCCTTTCGTTCTTGGGGTTCCGATGTTATTGTTCCCTCTAGGCTATTGTGCATGCTGCATATTACACGCCTGTCCCTGTAGCTTACCCCTATTTTTCTCAGGATTTCGAATATTATGAAACATTTTATGAACGCTTTTTCCAGATCAACAAATCCTATGAAATTCTCTTGCTTCCATTCTCAAGAACTTTCATAAAGCCAAATTGATCATCATCTAACAGATCCTAAATTTTATTTTCCATTCTTATATGTTATTCATGTTAGCAAATTGGACTCGTGAGCTATTAAACTGATTGTGTGGTAATTCTCGCACTTGTTGCCTTTTGTTTGGGAACTGTGTGGATGAATATTTTTCCGGAAGCCTGATGTTACGTCGCCAGTCTCATACATTCTACACATCAACGCGAATAGCCGTTTTGTTGCTATTTCCCAATGATTTTAGAAGTTCGGATGGAATGTTATCTATCCTTTCTGCGTATGTGGCTTAAGGCTTCCAAAGCTCTTTCAAAATCCGATTCTAATACTTCATCCCCTATATTTTCAATAACGACTACTGTTACTTCTTCTGCCACTTCATCAGACAAGTCTTCCCACTCATAGAGGCGTTAAGTGTACTCTTTCCACCTAACCGCCCTCTACTCTGTATTAACATCGGAATTCCCACTCCACTCTTAATGTTAGCACACTTGCTGTTAATTTTAGCGAAGGCGTTTTGATTTTTCTCTATGCTGAGTCAGTCCTTCAGACAATCATTTCTTTTTCTATTTCTTCACATTTTTCATGCAGTCACTGCGTCTTAGCTTCCCTGCACATACGATTTATTTCATTACTAAGTGAGTTGTCTTCCTGTGTTCCTGAATTTCCCTCACATTTTTGTAATTCCTTCTTTCATCGATCGACTGAAGTCTTTCTCCTGTTGCCCATCATTTCTTAACAGCTATCTTCTTTGTACCAATGTTTTTCTTTCCAACTTCTGTGATTGCCCTTTTTAGAGAAGTCCATTCCTCTTCAAGTGAACTGCCAACTGAGCTATTTCTTTCCTCAGTATCTACAGTCTCAGAGAATTTCACGTGTAACACAGTAAACCAGTAGCCAAGATAGCAGGAATTCTTTTTATTCTATGATTACCGGTTTCGGCAAAATTGAAGCCGCCATCATTGGATCTTAGGACACGTACAGGTTACAAAATCAAGGCAAACAATGATGATATTAATAGTTGCCTATAGCTATCAGGCCTTACAAAATTGTCGTGAGTTGCACATAGTCATCCAAGAGACATGACATTATAAATGTTAATTGTCTCCATCACATACAAGCGCACGCTAGGTACTACAAGCCGTATGTTATTCGGGACACCAAGTATAATTTAATTTCAGTTCTTTTCTAACTTCCGATATTCAATGGCCCATGTGACCCGAGCGCCGCCGGCCGCGGTGGTCTCGCAGTTCTAGGCGCGCAATCCGGAACCGTGCGACTGCTACGGTCGCAGGTTCGAATACTGCCTCGGGCATGGATGTGTATGATGTCCTTAGGTTAGTTAGGTTTAAGTAGTTCTAAGTTCTACGGGACTGATGACCACAGCAGTTGAGTCCCATAGTGCCGTAAGTATATAGTTATGGCAACACCGGCCATGACTTTCTTCTTCTCTGCGGATGCACACACAATCCCCGAACTCTTAAGGTACTTGGTAAGAATGTCTTCCACGAGTAATGAGTGTGTTGGGGTGGGACGCTACGAATGTAGTGTGTGGATGTACAAGGTGAGAATGTGGGTATCGCGGGAGACGTGCTCGAGATAGTCCCTGCAGTCACAATATGCTCTGGCCCTCGGTGGCTCAGACGCGCAGTGTCGCCTTGCGCGTCGAGGGAGCAGGTTGTCGTTAACTGCCACCTGTGCCGCAGCGCCGCTTGTGTCGAAGCTACTCACAAGGGGAGGCCGCCAATTGTGAAATTCAAATTCGATTCATACTGCGCATAATGAAAGCTCATAGCCAGAAGTGTAATGTGACAAAGCACCAAGATGCACTTCTCAGCCATTGTCGAGAAAATCGACAGTTAAAAGAAACCGTTGCGGTGAAATACTCTCTACGATTAACAATTTTCTACAGCGTCGTGGCGCGGCGGTAAGCGCTCGGGTTCGTAATCCGTATGTCGCCGAATAGAATCTTGCGCCATTCAACCTTTTTTTTCTTTTAGTATTTGTTTTTTGTAATTCAATTGTGTATGTATAGAGACACACATACACTCCTGGAAATGGAAAAAAGAACACATTGACACCGGTGTGTCAGACCCACCATACTTGCTCCGGACACTGCGAGAGGGCTGTACAAGCAATGATCACACGCACGGCACAGCGGACACACCAGGAACCGTGGTGTTGGCCGTCGAATGGCGCTAGCTGCGCAGCATTTGTGCACCGCCGCCGTCAGTGTCAGCAAGTTTGCCGTGGCATACGGAGCTCCATCGCAGTCTTTAACACTGGTAGCATGCCGCGACAGCATGGACGTGAACCGTATGTGCAGTTGACGGACTTTGAGCGAGGGCGTATAGTGGGAATGCGGGAGGCCGGATGGACGTACCGCCGAATTGCTCAACACGTGGGGCGTGAGGTCTCCACAGTACATCGATGTTGTCGCCAGTGGTCGGCGGAAGGTGCACGTGCCCGTCGACCTGGGACCGAACCGCAGCGACGCACGGATGCACGACAAGACCGTAGGATCCTACGCAGTGCCGTAGGGGACCACACCGCCACTTCCCAGCAAATTAGGGACACTGTTGCTCCTGGGGTATCGGCGAGGATCATTCGCAACCGTCTCCATGAAGCTGGGCTACGGTCCCGCACACCGTTACGCCGCCTTCCGCTCACGCCCCAACATCGTGCAGCCCGCCTCCAGTGGTGTCGCGACAGGCGTGAATGGAGGGACGAATGGAGACGTGTCGTCTTCAGCGATGAGAGTCGCTTCTGCCTTGGTGCCAATGATGGTCGTATGCGTGTTGGCGCCGTGCAGGTGAGCGCCACAATCAGGACTGCATACGACCGAGGCACACATGGCCAACACCCGGCATCATGGTGTGGGGAGCGATCTCCTACACTGGCCGTACACCTCTGGTGATCGTCGAGTGGACACTGAATAGTGCACGGTACATCCAAACCGTCATCGAACCCATCGTTCTACCATTCCTAGACCGGCAAGGGAACTTGCTGTTCCAACAGGACAACGCACGTCCGCATGTATCCCGTGCCACCCAACGTGCTCTAGAAGGTGTAAGTGAACTACCCTGGCCAGCAAGATCTCCGGATCTGTCCCCCATTGAGCATGTTTGGGACTGGATGAAGCGTCGTCTCACGCGGTCTGCACGTCCAGCACTAACGCTGGTCCAACTGAGGCGCCAGGTGGAAATGGCATGGCAAGCCGTTCCACAGGACTACAGCCAGCATCTCTACGATCGTCTCCATGGGAGAATAGCAGCGTGCATTGCTGCGAAAGGTGGATATACACTGTACTAGTGCCGACATTGTGCATGCTCTGTTGCCTGTGTCTATGTGCCTGTGGTTCTGTCAGTGTGATCATGTGATGTATGTGACCCCAGGAATGTGCCAATAAAGTTTCCCCTTCCTGGGACAATGAATTCACGGTGTTCTTATTTCAATTTCCAGGAGTGTATATAACTCCCGGCAATCAGTTGCAACAATTATGCATGTAATAAGTTGTTGAAAGTCGTTTATCGTGGAAAAAATGGCGACTTCGAACATTATTATGTTTTCCACAAACAAAGTTGTATTTCACAAATGTTATTAATTGTCTTCATAATGTTTACCACGTATAGTTAACGGAAGACGTAGAAACGATATTCTGAAACGAATACGTATAACGTAAGTCAAACGTTCGAATTAGAATAGAAACCCCACGAACACAAATTTGCTGTGGCAGGTATGAAATATAAACTCCGTTACTAGCTCGTTACACTTGAAGGACTGATGTCGAATGGGCCGAAACGAGCCGCCGCATAACAGCGTAGTTTCCTGCTAACTTCGAAAGAAGGTAGATGCGGTCCCTAGCGCAACTTATAACATCGTCGAAAATCAGTGCGGACGGGAGAGCTTGAGTACACCCTGTTAAACGAACGGAAAAATGGAGGCGGTGGAATTGGAGAGCGATCTGCCTTCACCAACATGCATAAGCAATTCGTTAATTATATATATATATATATATATATATATATATATATATATATATATATATGTGTGTGTGTGTGTGTGAGTTTGTTTGTGTGTGTACATACACATTTGAATTACAAAAAACAAATATTAAAAAAAAGGTTGAATAGTGCTAGATTCGATCCGGCGACCTTTGGATTACGAACCCGAGCGCTTACCGCTGCGCCACGACGCTGTGCAAAATTATTAATCGTAGCGAGTATTTCACCGCAACGGTTTCTTTTAACTGTCGATTTTCTCGACAGTGGCTGAGAAGTGCATCTTGGTGCTTTGCCACATTACACTTCTGGCTATGAGCTTTCATTATGCGCAGTATGAATCGAATCTGAATTTCACAATTGGCGGCCTCCCCTTGTCAGACTTGTTGGTGTATCGGCCGGAGTCACATCGTAGCTGCGTAGCGGAGTTTGTTGTCGTTTTCCTCTTGGCGGCGGCGTTTTCTGCCCGCGTCATGGTGTCTGTCGAGGCTCCTAAATGTGTACCTCGTCGAGCTACTGTTCGTTTCAGTTTTGACAAGAGTACGCGTGGTGTTCAAACTGGCTCCTTAGAATTTCACAATTGGTTGGCTGAAGTTATCCGTGTCACACCTGATCCGATAGATACTGCTTACTTTAATTCTGATTTGTATGCATTCTTTGTGAAGTTTTATGATCCCGTTCAAGTAGAAAGACTTCTCTCCCGGGTCGGTTCTGAAGTGTTGTTTACACATCGCGATGGTTCCGTTAGTCAAGTCCTCCTTGAAAATGCGGCACACGAGAATACTCCGGTTGGAATTTACAATCTTCTTCCTGAAGTGGACGATTCCTTTCTTGAAACAGCGGTGCTTCCGTTTGGAGTCATACGGCATATCCGATGGGAACGCTGGTCAGCACAACATCGCTTCTAGTGTTATAATGGTATCCGGACTGTGGACATGTGCGTTAGAAAGAATATTCCTTCCCACTTAACTGTTTGTGGTTACCGGATCCATGTTACGTATACAGGGCAGGAAGGAGTTTGTTTTCTCTGTAACGAAAGCGGTCATCTGAGATCTGATTGCCCGCCCCGTACTACTGTTCTGACGTCGTATTATCAAAAACGTTTTCCTTTAACGTTCGCAGACATAATAACTTCGCAGTCATCTGTCAGTCAGTCTCCAGCTTTAAGCGATGTAGGAGCAACATTACCCCCTACTCCTCGCGAATTTCCACCGTTACCGACGCGTACCAGTGCGACCTCTGTCAACGAGGGGACGACGGCTCCTGCAGCGCACGTCAAACGCCGGCGGACTGAGGAGGGTACAGATTTCGAGGACGCCCCACTCCAGTCTTCTGACACGGCGTCGACAGAGAGTGCACCTTCTGGCGGTAATGCGTTGTGTACTGATGTCAATGTGACTCCAGCATTACCAGAGAGGATGTAGCTGCTTCTGTTGATGTTGAAATGTGCGTTCGATCTGCGTCCCCCACTTCACCAGTCGACGTGACGGTTCCTGTGGGTTCCGTTGTTCCCGCAGAGACGTCGCCTGCTGGCCAGCCTTTACAGTGTTCTAGTGCAGTACCACCCCTCCTCCATGCTAAGACGGTCGAGCAACAGGACTCTACGGGTTCTCTTCCAGATTTTCAGGAGATGCCACCCGACACCGGCACTGCATTACCTGTCTCTTCTGTATCTGATGTTGCTGTTGGTCGTTCTGAGCTGTGTTCCCCGATTTGCGATAAGTGCGGTGACGATGGCTCCTCTGTCAAATCGGAGCTTGACGTGCCCCCTACCCCTCCACGTCAAGAGTGTATGTTTTCACGGAGTGGTGTGAAACAGCGTTTTCAACCTGCCCGGGCCCCGGCGCGTCGTAAAAAGAAAAGTGAGGATTTCTAGGCGTCAGCTGTGGAGGACTAGCATTATACCTTCTTTTCCCCGCCTCCGGACGTTGGGGGGAGACGGACGTGATAGTGCTTTTTCCTTAATGTTGTGTTATTGACCTTACATGTGTTAACGGATGCAGGCGTCTACATTTCTAACTTTCAATGTTAATAGGATACGTTCCCAGTCACGGCTTGCTTCGTTACGCCAGTTTATTTACGATTCTCAAGCTGATATGGTGTGTTTACAAGAGGTATTATTTGATGTGATTTGTCTTCCTGGATGTTCTATTTTTTTCAGTGTCACGCCTGAAAATTCTACCGGAATGGCTTTGCTTTATCGAGATGGAATCCCGCTGACGGACTTCGAAACGCTAGATGATGGTCGCGGTATAGGCTGTAGTTTTTATGAACTCACCCTAACTTTTCTTTACGCTCCGTCTGGATCCGGTCGTTCATCCGATCGCAGGCGATTTTATAAGGAAGAAGTTGTTTATTTACATCGACGGATCCCGCGCAAGGTTTTGTTAGGGGGCAACTTTAACTGCGTCTTACGCCGTGTTGATCAGACCCCCAATTATACATTTTGTCGTGAACTTAATGATATGGTGATGTCCTTGCATCTCCAGGATGCTTGGGTTTGCAGATATCCTACATTGGTGCGGTTTACGTTTTTTACAGCTACTTCAAGTAGCCGATTGAACCGTTGTTATTTATCTGCCCCCATATGCAGTCAGCTTCTATCGATTGATGTAGTTCCTGCCACTTTCACTGATCACTGTGCTGTTCCAGTGACTTTTAACCACGTCCCGCAGCGGGTTCATCTTTCCCGCCCTATATGGAAGCTAAACACTCTACATCTCACGGACCCCTGTCTGGAAGGCATCATCGCAGACGTATGGCGGCGGACAACCCAGTCCCAGACGCGTTATTCCTCACTTCTCGAATGGTGGGTTACCTTTGCTAAACCCTGGATTCGAAATACACTCAGGCATTTTAGCGCTGAAAAAGCGGCTGAAATAAGGCGCACTAGGGAATTTTATTATGCAGTCCTTCGAGATCTTTACGATAATGCTCGTGATGCCCCCTTGAGAGTCGTCGACGTCCACCACGTGAAGGCCAAACTTCTCCAACTCAAACGTAGGCAAATGGATGGGGTCCGTCTGCGTTCCCAGCCTCGTTCAATCGTACAGGATGGGTTGACTTCTGTCTATCATCTTCTCCGGCTTCACAAGCGATCTTAAAGCATGTGTCTTTCTACCATTCGTTCTCTAGATGGGCGTGAGTGGTCCTCCTAGTCTATATCAAGCGTGAACTTTACCAGTACTATTGCGAGCTTTATGCTGAAGTGGATTCAGACGGTCCACCGTCTGTTGATTTCACCTCCCTCCTTGGTCGTGTTGTTACACCAGCTCTCCAGGAAGAGTTTTTCTCTGTATTCCATCGTGATGATATACTTGATATCGTGACTCGTTCTCTCTCCTATAAATCACCTGGCCCCGATGGCCTTCCCAAATAATTTTATATTCGATTTTGGCCCCTAATAGGAGATACGGTAACTTCCATGGTGAATGAAGTGTTCCACGGAGGTCTTCTCCTGCCCAACTTTAAGGTTGCTAAAATAGCCCTGATTCCCAAAAAGCCGGGGCGTTTGCGTGTGGATCAGGTCCAGCCGATAACCCTCTCCAACTATGATTATAAAATAGTGGCACGAGCGGTCAATAGCCGACTAGCGGTATTGTTGACTACCATCATCGCGAGCCATCAAAGTTGTCTTCCGGGTCGCACTCTCCTGACTCACGTTGCTGAATGTCGAAATTTAATTTCGATTCCTCCATCATTCCCGTGCCGAGAATTTTGTTTTTCATTGATTTCACCAAGCGTTGCCGGCCGAAGTGGCCGAGCGGTTCTAGGCGCTATAGTCTGGAACCGAACGACCGCTACGGTCGCAGGTTCGAATCCTTCCTCGGGCATGGATGTGTGTGATGTCCTTAGGTTAGTTAGGATTAATTAGTTCTAAGTTCTAGGTGACTGATGACCTCCGAAGTTAAGTCGCATAGTGCTCAGAGCAATTTGAACCATTTGAACCAGTCACCAAGCGTTCGACCGCGTCAATCATGCAGTCCTTATGCGAGTATTGACGACTGTTGCTTTTAACAATGCTGCACGACGGCTGTTCAGCTCTCAATCACTGGTATTCGGCCATCCATTGAAGTAAATGACCGTTTTACTTCCCCCATCGCGGTGAGTCAGGGCGTCCTTCAAGGGAGTCTATTATCAATGTCGCTCTACGTGCTGTTTCTGGAACCATTGTAATGTTGTTGCTTTAATTTGTTATGTGAAAGTGGTGCTGTATAGACAATAAAAGAGGGGTAAAAGCTGTGAGCTATCTGAGGAAGTTAACGTTGCATTACTGAGCAACTGTTTCACCAGGTATCCAGCCTAGCTTAGCAAATTTCCAACCAGACTAACATTAATTATAATCTTTTAATAGTCATACGTAAACCGGTGATACATATATAAAAAAGAGAATTTAAATATAAATAAATCAGTTTATACTGGAAATTTATTTTAACATTGATCATTGAAATTTCAGCATATTAAACTTGAGTCATAACTAAGCTGGTGCCTTATTTAGGATTGTGAAAATGTGAGTTTGTAATCTTACGGAACACATCAAATAGGTAGCCAGGATTGGGAGACTGCATACAACACTACATTCATAAAACAACACACGAAGAACATTGAAACATATGCAAGAGGAAGTTAACCACAACCAACCGATTCAATTTTCACCTAAAGTTACATTCGTAGCGCAATCCTGTCCGTCATGTAATTACCACACACTGGTATACTAAATTCATACTAACTCTCTGTGAAATCTTCCCGAAAAGAATAGCTGAGGGCTACTTTGATGATTACACCACATGCTTCACGTGGTCAACTTGGTTTACACAAAGAGTGTACTCCACAATAATCTTGATAATTAAAATAAATTAGATCGAAAAGCAATTTACAAAAGAAAAACCTCGAACTGGTTACTATCGTCTTACTATTAACCTGATGGGTCAAACAATTGTATAAGCACGTGGTACTGGTCTAACAAAGTACACCCCACGTGGGTTTAACATAAAGAAAAGTTGCTATATTTAAAAAATATTGTTAAGACGAAACGTTATAATCTCACGCACATTCGCATTTAAGATTGATGATCTTAGTTAGAGTTCCTGATCAACACTTGGTTCCACTTTACTCACAAAGTAGTGACAAAGCAATTACTGGAAGATATTCTGAAGTTGACACTCGAAATACACTGTGTTGCAATTGAAGATAACATTAGATATTTTAGAGCTAAACCTGAAATAAAGGTGATTAAATTTTCAGTTAGGCTGAACTTAAGAAATCCATTGTCCTGCGGACTTAGCAGACACGCGCTTAGCCGGAGATCTTACCACTTCAGACGCTCGCCGCGGACAGACTGACCTGCGCTCCTAGCGAGCGTGCTTCCCAATTACAAACGGAAGTGACCAGAGATGCAGCTCCCTGTACCAACATGACAAGGGACGGACAGAACCATACTAAGAATAGAAACCTCTTTGCTTTTAGAAAGCGTAGCTACCTGTTCCGACGTTGGTCCTACTGTTCTCTAACAGACAGGCTTGTCTGCTACCCTCAAGCATGCAACTAGAAATACATTTGCTCATTCATCCTCTCACACAGAAGGGAAGGGGGATGACAGAATCTTATCATAAACAGTAAATAAAATGAAGCGGATGTAGGTTCCGTATGAGACTGTGTGGCATGAATTACATATAAATTGTGTTTTAAAGTGTAGTAGTGTGACAGTTCGTTCTTGTTTATGTGTAAAAGTAACTCGTTTCACCGCTCAGTCTCCTCCCAGATAGTCAGAAACACCACAGTAAATTTAGAAGAGGAATTTATGCCGTAAATGACAACAGATTTAAGAAATTAACATGAAAGGAATCCAACAGAGACCTTTCATAACCCCAACGCTCCGGGAAATTTTCTGGCCATGCTAGGACATTCCCAAGCAGGCTTCTCACACCCAACTTAAACCAAAAATTTAAAGAAAAGGCAAAAGGTCACCAACTACTTGCTAAAACACAATAATTTCAACACATCTTTAGAATCTACCAATTTCAAAGAGAGAAAAAAAAAAATCTGTGACAGCTATAAAAAGATTGTGTAGACCTAATTCGGTCAGCAAGTAAAAACAATGGTTCCTGCGCCATTAATATGGAAACAATTTCTGGTTGTTACCTTTATGGAGTTCACCAGTATTTGCTCATTGCAAGAGCCAACTGATTACAGGAAAATTTATGACTGTTTACTAAGAAGTAAAATTTATGAAAATAGCAAAGGTGCCACAGCAATTTAAAAAAGAACATGAAAATAACATCAGTATTAAAAGGCAGAACATTACAATGCACAATCCGCAAAAGCAAAAAAAAAAAAGATAAGAGAAAAACATGTTTTACAAAGTGGTTATTGCAAAAAAAATCAATGTCTTATAAAACTAATAATTTGTAGAATTAAAATAACTATGTGGCACTAATTTAATCACTCTACTATATTTCAGTTAGTTATCAAACAGTGATCACTGTGACATTATACTGAAACTACAATTAATTATGTGATTGTTACCCATAAGGGGTTCCTCACTATAAATATGCCCCATGCAAAGGCTAATCGATCACTGTCCAATGAGCATGAATAGCTATCTGACTGATAAACGAAGCAATGCCACAGGAATGAATTCACGAAACAAAATATCACAAATCTAATACAACACACAAAAACAAACATTGAGTAATAAAACAGCTCTGAAAGTACAGTAGTCAACGTGTTAACAAGAAAACACCTATAAATAAAACACCTGCAAAATACAAGAGTCAAAGTCTAAAAAAAAACAATAAATAGAAAACCTGTAAAATACAAGAGTCAGTCTAATAAACACCAATAAATCGAAGCCCTGCAAAACACACGAGTCAAAGTTTCTCTTGACAGAAACACTCGTATATGCATTGAACTAAGAATCGTATAATCACTGTTCACTGACACAATTAGTAGTTCCACTGTTGCGAGGCACAATATAAGAGCGGAGGGGGGGGGGGGGGGGGGGGTTCGTCGCAGCAACTGTCAGTAGGGATTTTTTGTCCATCTGTTGCGTGCAATCCCGTCGGCTCTGCCCTCTCATGAAGTTTCTCTTGGTGGCCCGTGTCACGTACATCTCGATTTGGTTCCGTGTTTGT
The DNA here is from genome assembly GCF_023897955.1 of Schistocerca gregaria. Lineage (NCBI taxonomy): Eukaryota > Metazoa > Arthropoda > Insecta > Orthoptera > Acrididae > Schistocerca > Schistocerca gregaria. Next base: position 336,400,763 of record NC_064926.1, on the reverse strand, counting down.
GTTGTCAAATTTGTGCGGTATCCTCGTTTGACGCGCCAGGTTGATATCCCTGGGCAAGGATGACACTTAATGGCTCATCTTTGTGCCACCCTTAGCTACCAGAGAACATCGAACTATGATTTACTGTCGCTTGACAGTGAGCATCCGTCAGGAAATGTTGATAAGCGTCGTTGAAGTCTGCCAGTTTCTCTGGACAGTATGTGTCAAAAGGCTCCACGCCCCTTGTGTTGTTACATTCTTGAGTTATCCTCAATTGGCTCGCCGGTTTGATATTCCTGGGCAAGGATGACACTTAATGGCTCTTCTTTGTGCCACCCTTAGCGACCAGAGAACAACGAACCATGATTTACTGTCGCTTGACAGTGGGCATCCGTCGGGAAATGTTAATAGGCGTCGTTGAAGTCTGACTTCTCTCTGGACAGTACCTGTCAAAAGACTCCACGCCCCTTTATCCCCAGTCTTCTGTCGTTTTACCGCGCCCGTCTCGCCACGGTCGCGTGCGTGTGGTGCGTTGCCAGCAGATGGATTTCCGCGCGGTGGACCGCTCGGCCATCTCAGGTCATCGCCTCCACGAAGGGTCGCACTGGTGCGGCCGGCCATTAGCCCCGGGTGCAAGGGAAAGTGTTTGCCGCGCACCCTTCTTTTGTTGTCGACCGCGCTCTCGATGTGGCCCGGTTGACAGTGTGTCCTGCTGGGAAACCCACCGGTTTACAACTGGTCCTCCTCCTCGCTGCTCCCGTTGTCTCGTAGAGTTTAGCAGGTTCGCTTTCAGGTTCTCAACTGCATTCACAGAAATTGTTCATCATAGTTATGTGACTACAAATGTCATACATCATACCACTTAGTATTGTCTTTCACAATTTTTTTTAGGACAAAAGTGAGACTTAATTTTTTTAAATAAAAAAAGTTAAATGAATCGACAATATAAAAATAAAAGTTAAATGACTTGACAATATAAAAAATAAAAGTGAAATGACTTGACAATTTAAAAATAAAAATTAAATTAACTGTCAATATAAAATCTAAATCCACATCACTAATGTGGTTCACTTACGTTTTAATAAATCAAATGCTACTTATTAATTCACTAAAATGAATAGGATTATGCCTTGTGCAAGTATAGGTCAGGACCGCATAGGGTTCACATGTTATTTACACACACATGCACACCTGTTGTCTACACTACAAACTAACTACCCATAAACATGCATTACTCAAAATTCTACTTCTATCCACTACTAGAATCCAACAAGCTACTTCAGTGCTATTTCAACACAGTGTTTATACCACTACAACATTGTTCTAATTTGTCCTCTTCCTGGCGCTCACCGCATAGGTTTTGTCACATGATAAATATGGAGAAACTTTCCTTAAACATACACAGTAAAAGAACAATGGTTATTTACACCCCAAAACATTTATACCAGTTGACACACCTGATAAGAGACTCGCAATTATACATTTATCATACTCATATGTTCATACCTAAAACAGAAAGACAATTTAATCTAAAATTACTTTATCACAAGAATAAATCACACAGATGACTCTGAAAAGGGTAAAGATATTTTCATTATACAGATTATACTACATTTTCTTACCTATTTTGCTCCCATTTCGTTCATTCTTTAAGTTACCTTTCGCTTCGAAATCAGTTATTTCGCCTGTGGTGGTTATTCTGGATTCATTTCTCATGAATGGAAAAATTGTGGTCTCCTCTATTCTGTAAAACAGTTTCATCTTAACATATCGAACTTACAACAGACACAAAAGATCCGAATCCTCCTGTAGTTTAAATGACAAATGTTTTGCTTCATCCTTATTACATTAAACCAAGCTTTCCTTCGGTCCCATAATCAAAATTATTTAATCTTCCTCCACCTTCAAGAGGGAAATTTCCTCTGTACAAATCATATAGGCTGCAGCGCATCCCGCACCAGCGAAAACAGTAAGCTGTAATGCTCACAGCATCAGCAAAACACATAAACGTCGCTTTTCTAGGACAAGTATTAACGAAGAATAATTTTTCAGGCTCTGGCTCAACGTCAATCAAGACTACAGAAAGGATCCATATTTCTGTTCCATTCTCTATTTGCTGAAAAACTGCTCGTATTTGACTACCACAATAATATTTCAGGACCACGTAAATTACACAAACCACAATTCTTCTTTCACCTTGAAGGGAATCAATATACTGACGAAATCCACAGACAGCACTTTACATACTCAGCTATAAAGAACAAAAAAAAGACATATGTCATCAATATTAACATATCATCGATTATTGGGAAGCCAATGGTTAATCAATCGTCTTATTGCATCCTGCTTTCAAGATTCTAAACTTACTCATTCCTTTCTCAGAGTTCCCCTATCTTAAAATATTCATACAGCACGCATACTATAGTAAGAGATCCTCATTTATACTGACAGATATAGAATAGTAATAGACAGATAGTAGCACTGAAAGCAGAAAATCAGAAACATGGCTACTAACAGCTGGGGACCTGGGTTTGCCAGACCCATAATACCCACAGATTGGATATTCCCCTGAGTTTTGCATTATTCAGCACAGATCTTCCTTCTCTCAGGAGCGACTCTTCTCAATTTACACCAAAAAACCATAAACAGCATTTCACCCGTTCACAAAGAAACCTTTTATCTTCACCTTTGGACCAACCTAAATCCTAATTGCACAAGGAAAGAAAAAAAACTAAAAACATCATTTCAATCAATCACATAGAAACATCTTTATCATTATTTTTACCAACATATTATTCAAAATGCATACGTCACAAATTTAAACTAATCAATTCTTTCTCCTCACCATCCTCTCTACTTCTCACTGTCCTTTCTATTCATTTGCCATGTCGCTCATTTGTTCCGATTGGGCGCCTTCTGCGCTGATCGTTTGTCATTGCCTGTTTTGTTCATTTCCATTTGCTGGATTATGCCTCGGGTTAGGCGGCCGAATTTCAACATCATTTGGTGCTCCGCCTACAGTCCTATTCCCACCGTATTCATCGTAGTATCGATTTTGGTTGCCGTATCTGTTGCGTTCACGATCTTGTCCACGTCCTCGATCATTTCCGTTGTTCCACCTGTGTTCGCGACTGTTACCCCAGTTTCTATACGGCCGGTCCCGATTATTGTTCCGTTCGCGTCGCGACGACCAGTCACGCCGTTGATTATTACTACGGCCAAGACTGCTGTCGCGCTGCTGTGCCCCGTAATAACTTTGTGTCTGATTAGGCGGGAATTCCCCTGTATTATATTCCAACTCTTGGAGAAGGGTCTTAAACGTTTCCACGTCCTCTTTGCATCGTCCCGCAAGAACGACGTGGCGCAAGTGCATCGGCAATTTGGTGATGCATATCCTAATTAGTTCCGCAGGCCCGTATGGGTCGTATAGAAATTGATTTGCCTGCAGCATGTGGTCGAATAGGCGTGCTGGGCTGCCGAAACCAGACTGGTTCAAATTTGGCAGCATAATTATGCCATGCTTGACCCTATCTTGTGCCGCTTCCGACCAATAGGCGGACAGAAAGGCTTATCGAAACTCCCGAGTGGAGTTGCAGTGAGGCGCTGCCGACCTCATGCGAATCACCGGTTCGCCTTCCAAATAGCCACACATATATTCTATCTTATGTGAACTTGCCCAGTCGGGGGGAAGACAGAATTCAAATTACTCGAGCCATGCTCGTGGATGTATTCCTTTTTGAGAATTTCGAAATATCTCAAACTTTCTCACCGTAAGGAAATGTTTGAAATCAAATCCCCGCATTTCCTCCCGGCGAGGCCCTTGAATGTTTCTATTTTTCTCATGTCTGTCCCTCAACATACATTCTTCCCTGTCGTCAAAATCTCCCTCGTGGCCAGAGTCCCTCTCTGCACTGTGCGTGCGGCTATTTTTAGTGTTATTGGCGAGTTCGGAATCACACCCCATGCAGCTTTCCAGATGGGCCACGCGTTCTTGTAATTCGCCTGTTACAGCTTTGTGCCGCCTGTTCACTTCGAACTGTCCCTTCTGAAATCTAAGAAGAGAGCGCACTTCTTCGGTCTCTGCGACCGCTACCGGTATAGTATTGTTATCGCTCTCCGTCACCTTCATCATGCCTACGATGTCCGCTAATGCCGCAATCTTATCATGTATTTGTCTGTTGTCCTCCGCCCCTGTCTGTTTCAATTTTTCTACTTCCTGTTCGAGTGCGTGAATCGATTGACTGTTGTCCGCTACTGTGTTGCTAATCGACGCGGGACAATGCGTTTCCGCCTCCTGGACCCTCGAGAGTACCTGCTGGTGTTCTCTTTGGCATTGTTCTCTCAGCGCTTGGAAATTCCTAAGTAGCTGTTCTTCGCTCTCTTTCGATTCCACATCGCGACTCCGCTTGCCCTGTTCTAAGGCTTGCAGACGGTCATCGATTTGTTCAAATGTACGTCCTAATTTTTTCATAATATCACTTTTTATTTCACTTCCCAGATTGTTTATTCTTTGTGAGAATCTGCTGGATTAGTTTTTCGTCTATTTGTTCGCCTAGCTCGCGGATCGATTTTTCAGATTTCTGCGTCATTTGTTCGCCTAGCTCGCGTATCGATTTTTCAGATTTCTCTGTCATTTGTTCGCCTAGCTCACGGATCGATTTTTCAGATTTCTCTGTCATTTGTTCGCCTAGCTCTCGGATCGACTTTTCAGATTTCTCTGCGTTTTCTTTATTTTGTTACAAAAAGGCTTTCACGAGTTCTGCCAAATCAATTTGGTCACTTGCAGGCAAATTAATTTCTGGCTCTGATGTGAGCCCGTTCGTCCTGTTTTGCATTTCCTCTGAAGTATTTCCCATTGCATTTTCGGAAGCATCCGATGCGTTAATATTCGAAATCAGATTATCTCCTTGGTCCATGTTGCTTAAGTTGTTGGACTGCCTACTTTTAGCTTGGCTACGTGTCAGCATTAGTTCAATTTATTATACCCGGTACGCAACACACTAATCAGAATAAATGTATCCCCCAAAAATCACGACAGTCACACGAAAGGTACCCAACCTAGTACGCACTTGTTCACAAGCAAAACAAATTTATATCTTTGATCGAAACAGAGCAATTCACAAGACAGAAAAAAACACACACACATACAAAACACACAAATATAGAAAACAAAGCAAGACAAACAACACAACGCCGCTCAGCAACGCCGTGAATCTATTGAAAGTATGCTCAAAAACAACGCAGAAGTTGTTTGAGCGCTGCCGGGAAAAAAAATTAAGATTATACAACGCTCGCAATCTAACGTTTCAGAGATTCCAGAGTCTAGCGGAATCACAGAACAGTGTCGCCATGTGTAATGTTGTTGCTTTAATTTGTTATGTGAAAGCGGTGCTGATAGACAATAAAAGAGGGTTAAAAGCAGTGAGCTATCTGAGGAAGTTAACGTTGCATTACTGAGCAACTGTTTCACCAGGTATCCAGTCTAGCTTAGCAAATTTCCAACCAGACTAACATTAATTATAATCTTTTAATAGTCATACGTAAACCGGTGATACATATATAAAAAAGAGAATTTAAATAAAAATAAATAAATCAGTTTATACTGGAAATTTATTTTAACATTGATTATTGAAATTTCAGCATATTAAACTTGAGTCATAACTAAGCTGGTGCCTTATTTAGGATTGTGAAAATGTGAGTTTGTAATCTTACGGAACACATCAAATAGGGAGCCAAGATTGGGAGACTGCATACAACACTACATTCATAAAACAACACACGAAGAACATTGAAACATATGCAAGAGGAAGTTAACCACAACCAACCGATTCAATTTTCACCTAAAGTTACATTCGTAGCGCAATCCTGTCCGTCATGTAATTACCACACACTGGTATACTAAATTCATACTAACTCTCTGTGAAATCTTCCCGAAAAGAATAGCTGAGGGCTACTTTGATGATTACACCACATGCTTCACGTGGTCAACTTGGTTTACACAAAGAGTGTACTCCACAATAATCTTGATAATTAAAATAAATTAGATCGAAAAGCAATTTACAAAAGAAAAACCTCGAACTGGTTACTATCGTCTTACTATTAACCTGACGGGTCAAACAATTGTATAAGCACGTGGTACTGGTCTCACAAAGTACACCCCACGTGGGTTGAATATAAAGAAAAGTTGCTATATTTAAAAAATATTGTTAAGACGAGACGTTATAATCTCACGCACATTCGCATTTAAGATTGATGATCTTAGTTAGAGTTCCTGATCGACACGTGGTTCCACTTTACTCACAAAGTAGTGACAAAGCAATTACTGGAAGATATTCTGAAGTTGACACTCGAAATACACTGTGTTGCAATTGAAGATAACATTAGATATTTTAGAGCTAAACCTGAAATAAAGGTGATTAAATTTTCAGTTAGGCTGAACTTAAGAAATCCATTGTCCTGCGGACTTAGCAGACACGCGCTTAGCCGGAGATCTTACCACTTCAGACGCTCGCCGCGGACAGACTGACCTGCGCTCCTAGCGAGCGTGCTTCCCAATTACAAACGGAAGTGACCAGAGATGCAGCTCCCTGTACCAACATGACAAGGGACGGACAGAACCATACTAAGAATAGAAACCTCTTTGCTTCTATAAAGCGTAGCTACCTGTTCCGACGATGGTCCTACTGTTCTCTAGCAGACAGGCTTGTCTGCTACCCTCAAGCATGCAACTAGAAATACATTTGCTCATTCATCCTCTCACACAGAAGGGAAGGGGGATGACAGAATCTTATCATAAACAGTATATAAAATAAAGCGGATGTAGGTTCCGTATGAGACTGTGTGGCATGAATTACATATAAATTGTGTTTTAAAGTGTAGTAGTGTGACAGTTCGTTCTTGTTTATGTGTAAAAGTAACTCGTTTCACCGCTCAGTCTCCTCCCAGATAGTCAGAAACACCACAGTAAATTTAGAAGAGGAATTTATGCCGTAAATGACAACAGATTTAAGAAATTAACATGAAAGGAATCCAACAGAGGCCTTTCACCATTATTGCGAACTATAGCTGCTCGTTTGAGTGGCTGGTCTCTGCTGGGAGAAAGATTTACCGTTCGTGCATATACTGAGGACGTTATGGCTCTTCTCCATACCCATGATGATATACCACTGCTGAAGGAAGTTTTGGATGCCTTTTGTCGTCTTACGGAAGCGCGGGTTAATGACCAGATATGTCGTTTGCTCAGTTTGCGAGGATTTGACGCTGTTGAAATTGCATGGGCTTCGAAGGTCACCCGACATCGATCGTTCGGCGTTATCATTGACAGCTGTCCGCTAAAGATGGCTACGATGAACTGAAAGTCTATTACGGATAAAATTCAGGGTACAATTATTGAACACGAGTGTCGCTCCCTCTCACTTCTTCATAAGGTTCGGGCCATGGAAACGTATGTATTAAGTAAGGTTTATTTTATTGCACAAATCTTTCCACTTCCTGCGATGATGTCCTGCAAGTTGCAAAGTTTAACTGGGAGGTTTATCTGGCGCCACTCCGTATTTCGCGAGCGCTTATGGGGTCATGGCGCAGCCCCGTTAGCAGGAAGGTTTGGGCCTTCCTGACATTCAGGTTAAGGCTTCTGCCTTATTCATCCGTCGCACCGTGTTAACGTGTCAACGCGCCCCCAGTCACGTACAGCTTGCCTTTATGACTCTACCCGACCGGTGAGTTTAACACCTCCAGTAGATATTGGTAGGATTAGGTATAAATTATGGAACGTCAAGGAATTTTTTCTTGGGCTCAGTTATTTAGGAGTAAATATCCTTTCCCAAGCGAATCTCCCCCTAAAAATGCTGTTAAGCGGTTGGCCAGTTCATTATAGTCTTCCCTCTGTAGAAGCCCTGTCGCCAAAAACGAACTGGAAGATTGTTTGGTCTAAAATCAGCCTCCCGATTTTCCCGAATGAAGCGGCGTCCTCGTGGTACCAAGTTGTTCATGATATTGTACCTACCAACATGCGACTTTTTCGTATTGGCCTCAGTGTAACGGATCGGTGCAATCGTTGCCATGAAACTGACACATTTTCTCATCGGTTGATTTCCTGCGGTCATGAACATTGGAGATGGCTTCGCCGACAACTGGCTTTTCACCTCAGGACGTCGGCAGCTTCTATCTCGGGGGGAGATCCTCGTTCGTCTCAATTCAATCTTCTTTCCTCGATCGAGAACAATACCGTCATGTGGCTTGTTGGCCATTATGTCCACTACGTGATGGTGAGTAGATATGACGCAGATCCGTGTGCCTTTTCCCACAATATGGCCACCGCACATTGGACGTGGCTCTGGATGCCCCGTTATCGTGATTTTTTTCTAGTATGTTGTATCTTGTTTTTCATCGCCAAGGCGTTGGATGAGTTGCCATGCCCCCTTTTTTTACCTTTTTATTTATTTTTGTGGACACTTCTATGGGTTTAGATGTTTCACGATGTAGAAGTGACGGAAGAAAGAACGTGTGGGCACGTTAAAGTTGACGCCCCATTCCTTCCTATATGTTTTTCTGATTTCACCCTTTTGTTTCTGTCGAAATGACTTCGTTAGTTTTATTTTAAATGATTGCCTTCAATAAGTGGTTTGAAAAAACGAGAATGTTCTCGTTTTTGCAGGAATACACTGCCATTTGAGTGTATATTTCGATGTGTTTGCTGCGTCAAAAAAAAAAAAAAAAAAAAAAAAAGAATATGAATCGGCAGCATGATAGGTTGATAAATTATTGCATTTCATTTTTGGATGGTTCATAAAAAAAAATAAAAAACCCTCCCTGGTGCCAATATTATTTCTCTTTTTTCGATTTATTAAAAAAATAGTTGCAGAAAGGTATAGTGTTGTGTCAGTGTCACCAACAACACATATTTTAGCTCTTAATTTGAGCTATAGGAATATCAACACAGTGCATATCATGGAATCAGAGATACTAGTCTTCTGTCTTATCCTTTTATTTAGTGACCCCTGATGTCAGATTTTTTATGCTGAGGGGTCATATCTACATCTACTTCTACGTTTTCATGATTACTCAGCACAATGAAGTGTCTAGTCAAGGATATATAGAATTATATTCTAGCAAAGAAAAACAAAAAGAAAAAAATGGAGCTTATGTCATGTGTCAGGAGATCCAAGGTTTGAAAAAAAAATGATGGATAGAACGTCTGCCATGTAAGCAGGAGATCCCGGGTTCGAGTCCCTGTCGGGGTACACATTTTCACCTGTTCCCGTTGATATACACTCCTGGAAATTGAAATAAGAACACCGTGAATTCATTGTCCCAGGAAGGGGAAACTTTATTGACACATTCCTGGGGTCACATACATCACATGATCATACTGACAGAGCCACAGGCACATAGACACAGGCAACAGAGCATGCACAATGTCGGCACTAGTACAGTGTATATCCACCTTTCGCAGCAATGCAGGCTGCTATTCTCCCATGGAGACGATCGTAGAGATACTGGCTGTAGTCCTGTGGAACGGCTTGCCATGCCATTTCCACCTGGCGCCTCAGTAGGACCAGCGTTAGTGCTGGACGTGCAGACCGCGTGAGACGACGCTTCATCCAGTCCCAAACAAGCTCAATGGAGGACAGATCCGGAGATCTTGCTGGCCAGGGTAGTTGACTTACACCTTCTAGAGCACGTTGGGTGGCACGGGATACATGCGGACGTGCATTGTCCTGTTGGAACAGCAAGTTCCCTTGCCGGTCTAGGAATGGTAGAACGATGGGTTCGATGACGGTTTGGATGTACTGTGCACTATTCAGTGTCCACTCGACGATCACCAGAGGTGTACGGCCAGTGTAGGAGATCGCTCCCCACACCATGATGCCGGGTGTTGGCCCTGTGTGCCTCGGTCGTATGCAGTCCTGATTGTGGCGCTCACCTGCACGGCGCCAACACGCATACGACCATCATTGGCACCAAGGTAGAAGAAACTCTCATCGCTGAAGACGACACGTCTCCATTCGTCCCTCCATTCACGCCTGTCGCGACACCACTGGAGGGGGGCTGCACGATGCTGGGGCGTGAGCGGAAGACGGCGTAACGGTGTGCGGGACCGTAGCCCAGCTTCATGGAGACGGTTGCGAATGGTCCTCGCCGATACCCCAGGAGCAACAGTGTCCCTAATTTGCTGGGAAGTGGCGGTGCGGTCCCCTACGGCACTGCGTAGGATCCTGCGGTCTTGGCGTGCATCCGTGCGTCGCTGCGGTCCGGTCCCAGGTCGACGGGCACGTGCACCTTCCGCCGACCACTGGCGACAACATCGATGTACTGTGGAGACCTCACGCCCCACGTGTTGAGCAATTCGGCGGTACGTCCATCCGGCCTCCCGCATGCCCACTATACGCCCTCGCTCAAAGTCCGTCAGCTGCACATACGGTTCACGTCCACGCTGTCGCGGCATGCTACCAGTGTTAAAGACTGCGATGGAGCTCCGTATGCCACGGCAAACTGGCTGACACTGACGGCGGCGGTGCACAAATGCTGCGCAGCTAGCGCCATTCGACGGCCAACACCGCGGTTCCTGGTGTGTTCGCTGTGCCGTGCGTGTGATCATTGCTTGTACAGCCCTCTCGCAGTGTCGGGAGCAAGTATGGTGGGTCTGACACACCGGTGTCAATGTGTTCTTTTTTCCATTTCCAGGAGTGTATATCAACGCCCGGTAGCAGCTGAAGGTATTAATACAATTCTAATTTCTGCCTCGTGTGTCGCCCGGGGCTATCTGAACGTTCTGCGGCGCTGGCTTGACGGTGCCTCGCATCACTCCTTTTAGTATCTGTCCAAAGTCAAGTGCTGGAAGTCGGAGGGAACATGTATGCTGTAAGCATTTACTGGAATTGAATATTATTTAGTCCAAGTTGGTGGCGCTATTTTGTCAGCTCGTAGGCCCGAAAAACACGTCGTTCGGATTTGTTGGATGAGAACACAGGAAATTAATCTGCTATTTTGGTTACAGAATTCACGGGCAAAGTGTAATTACTGAATCGTCGGCATTGGCGCCCGCTGGATTTGGTTGGTGAGCACGATAGTATGTAGACCGTGCGAACATTCGGAGCTGTCCTCAGTGTCGTAGGAATCGTTTATGTGTTTTAGGTTTGACTAAATTTGATTTTTCTTGAAAGGTTTATCCCTGTTAAAGTACATTGCTAAAGGCTTCTGTCTGGCAGTATCATTTTGTTTTAGTGAGTTTGTGTAGTTTCAGATTTATTAATATTCTTGCTGCCTTTGTGTGACTTGATTTCGTACTCAGGATTAATTTCACTGCTTGTTGTTTTAATGGAAATCTTGTGGCCGTTATTTAAATTTTATTTATACATTCTTTTATGTAACCACCCTGCTTGTTTTTTTTTTTTTTCATTTTACCTAAAGAGTTCAAGTTATATATCCTTGGTTTATCTTAGCTTGTATTTTAGTATTGGCCATTCCTTCTTTACATTTACTGACCTTACAGGTGTCAATTGACATGTTAGCCAGCGATTTCCTCTTCTTCTTTAGAACATGTGTTAACTGAAAACTTCTTAGTATGTTCTAGTAAGGATGGTTGTCATAATGCGCCATTTGAAATTGGTTTGAAAGAAGGTCCACGCTATCTAGTGCTGTCAAACATTAACTGATTGTTTCCTAGTTTTCAATTTTTTTTGTTTGCTTGTAATTAATCGAAATTTTTAATGCTTATGAATTTTAAGTGTAAAAAAGGAAATACTTGTGTTTTTAGTTGAATAAAGTCTTTCTGGATCATCTATTATGTTTTTGTGGAGTGATGCAACCCCCAGTTCACAGCTTGCTACAGTATTTCACTGTGCCTCTAGCACCATTATCCACTCTCGTTCAAAATCTGTTAACTCGCGACGTGCCGCCGTGTTAACTATACACGTGTCTGTAACTGACTGTTCAAATAACATGTCGACATTCACCCCATTCACCGCATCTAGCTGCAATATTAGGGTGTCCTATATGGCACGTATTCAAATGAGACAGCCCCTCCCGTGACTCTTCACCGCTCAATACGGTCTCCGAAAACATCATAATATGTCCCGCCAATCTGTCCTCTAATCACTCTTCAGATTTTACAAGCTTTAAATAATAAAATATCACCGGAGCTGCACGCAGGCATTTAATTCTGTTAGTAACAGTACCCTCCGAGATAAAAAAAAAATGGTTCAAATTGCTCTGAGAACTATAGTACTTAACATCTGATGTCATCAGTCCCCTAGAACTACTTAAACGTAATCAACCTAAGAACGTCACACACATCCATGCCCGAGGCATGATCGAACCTGCGACCGTAGCGGCCGCGCGCTTCCAGACTGAACCGCCCAGAACCGCCACACCGGGCAGCTCCTCCGAAAGCAATCTAAGTTTTATGTGATTGATGATACAGCGAATAAGCTGTAATATCACATCCAGCAAAAAGAAAGAGACACAACATATTCAGTTCAGCACATCTAGAGATAGTAAACCAATTATAGTGTAACACTTGGTAAGGAAGTATTAAATGGGATGGAATCTTCAAAATTCTTAGGCGTCCACATCGATGAGAGTTTAAGTTGGAAAAAGCACATTTTGGAACTCTTAAAACATTAGAGACACTTTTGCACTTAGAATCAATCTTTCCTAATCATGGAGAGAGACAAACCAGTAATCTGACATATTTTGCAAATTTTGATTCAATAATGTCACGTGGAATGATGTTCTGGGTAACTCATCTTTAAGAAATAAACTGTTCATTGCTTAAAAATGTACTGTAAGAATAATATGTGGTGATCGCTCACTGTCACCTTCCAGACATCTGTTTAAACAGTTGGGCATTCAGACTGCTGCTTCACTGTATATTTACTCCCTCATGATGTTGGTTGTAAAAAGTCCACTGCACTTAAAAATGAACAATAATGCATACAATCACAAGACGGTAAGGAATGATAGCAATCATTACTCCACATTAAGCTTGTATTTAGCACAAAAGCGGGTGCAGAGTGCTGCAGCTACGATGTATGATCACACCCATTAATATAATGTGTCTGTCAGGCAGCAAAGCAAACTTAAAGGTTTCTCCTTGACATCTTCTTGCATTCCGTGGAAGAATTTCTGCTGTTGTAATATGTAAAAGGTAGTGGTTAAGAATTACTAACCCAGATCTGTACATTAAAAAAAACCATTTTATGAAAGTTCAGCTTGTAGCCATATTTACAAATGAATTTCCGATGCGAACCTAAAATTGCTTCTTCCGCATCGTTACGATTTATCCATGAAACATGAAACTGAGTAATCAAGTAACGAACTAACCAACTCGATTGGCTGTCGATTACCTGCCACATACAGTTCTGGCCATTAAAATTGCTACACCACGATGATGACGTGCTACAGACGCGAAATTTAACCGACAGGAAGAAGATGCTGTGATCAAATGATTAACTTTTCAGAGCATTCACACAAGGTTGGCGCCGGTGGCGACACCTACAACGTGCTGACACGAGGAAAGTTTCCAACGGAATTCTCATACACAAACAGCAGTTGACCGGCGTTGCCTGGTGAAACGTTTCCGACTTTGAGATAGGTCGGATTGTAGCCTATCGCGATTGCGATTTATCGTATCGCAACACTGCTGCTCGCGTTGGTCGAGATCCAATGACTATTAGCAGAATATGGAATCGGTGGGTTCAGGAGGGTGCTGGATTCCAACGGCCTCGTATCACTAGCAGTCTAGATGACAGGCGTTTTATTCGCATGGCTGTAACGGATCGTGCAGCCACGTCTCTATCCCTGAGTCAACAAATGGAGACTTCTGCAAGACAACAACCATTTGCACGAACAGTTAGATGACATTTGCAGCAGCATGGACTATCAGCTCGGAGACCATGCCAGAGGTTACCCTTGACGCTGCATCACAGACAGGAGCGCCTGTGATGGTGTACTCAACGACGTACCTGGGTGCACCAATGGCAAAACGTCATTTTTTCGGATGAATCCAAGTTCTGTTTACAGCATCATGATGGTCGCATCCGTGTTTGGCGACATCGCCGTGAACTCACTTTGGAAGCGTGTATTCGTCATCGCCATGCTGGCGTATCACCCGGCGCGATGGTATGGGGTGCCATTGGTTACACGTCTCGGTCACCTCTTGTTCGTATTGACGGCACTTTGAACAGTGGACGTTACATTTCAGATGTGTTGCGACCCGTGTCTCTACACTTCATTCGATCCCTGCGAAACCCTACATTTCAGAAGGTTAATGCACGACTGCATGTTGCGGGTCCTGTGCGGTCGTTTCTGAATACAGAAAATGTTCGACTTGTGCCCTGCCCAGCACATTCTCCAGATATCTCACCAACTGAAAACGTCTGATCAATGGTGGCCGAGCAACTGGTTCGTCACAATATGCCAGTCACTACTCTTGATGAACTGTGTCATCGTGTTGAAGCTGCATGGGCAGCTGCACCTGTACAAGCCTCCAAGCTCTGTTTGACTCAATGCCCAGGCGTATCAAGGCCGTTATTACTGCCGGAGGCGGTTGTTCCGGGTACTGATTTTTCAGGTTCATTGCATCCAAACTGCGTGAAAATGTAATCACACGCCAGTTCTAATATAATATATTTTCCCAATGAATATCCATTTATCATCTGCATTTCCTCTTGGTGTAGCAATTTTAATGGCCAGTACTGTACGTAACACCATCGTGCAGATGACTGTTGTGTGCTGTGTGGGCTCTAATGATGCTTTCGTCTTTCCGTGATGGGATAAACGAATCGTAAGAATTGAGAAGATAAAATGCTGTACTCTAACATCCAAAGATAAACAAATTAGTTATTGACATTGTGCACAGACCGTATTTCACGGGTAAAAATGTCTTTCATCGCTGGGAACTGAATGCACTACTTCAACTCGAATAATGCGACCTCAAAAATGTCATCAAAATGAACAGTAAGTGTCCGCTGGGCACAATACATCATTCCTAAGCTCTGACGAATGTGCTGCCAAGATTCATCACTACCGCGGCTGTAAATTAGGAAGGCAAGAGGGGACACGCAGTCGCAGGTCCCGTGTGCCGGCAGAGACGGACACTGACACACTGCGCGGTCCTCAAGCTCACAGCGTGTGGCGGCGGTCGGCGGTCGGCGGTCGGCGGTCGGCGGTCGGAGTGGGTCGACCACCCGTGGAGGAACCGCTTCCGGTCACTGGTCTCTTCCTGGGAACCTCGCCCAGTTCTCTCCTTTGTTGTGCGCCAACGGGAAACCGCGTTTACAAATAACCAAACACCACGATATTTCTTGTCAGTGCACTCACTGGCGTCGTTGATCAGACACGTACTAGAGGGTAATTCCTATAGCTGACTGAACCATGCTGTGCATCTCTAAGTATGAATGCGCCAAGTCTCAACGAATGCTGCCCACAGGATCTACGGGACATGTTCAGAAAATAGTTGTACTGTGACCATAACCGACTGCAGTTTCTTGTTTTTCGTTTTTTTCAGCAGAGCGAGCACCACAGGAACATGGTAGAACGTAAACTCACGTCGTAGTTCTTGAGGGTACTTTGGTTCTGTCTGGCAACTACAAAAATGCCTAATTTTTTCATCAGTCGCGTTTCGCTTTACTGAGGTAAAGCATCATCAGTGATCTATGATTAAGTTATTTACATTTTCATTTGCTTTTAGGTCGAAAAACAGTTAGTTAAGAATAGGTTGATTTGTACTTACGGCGATTTTTTGGCTGATTTCTCACTTGCATCGGGAAATGCCGTCTGCTAGCACATAGTTGTTTTTGTGTGTTAGACATTGACCATTGTGGTCTAATTTTTAGATGTTATGCAGCACTATGCATTTCTAATGTTTTTCACAACACACTTTTATGCACACCACTGTATTCTGTTTGTTTTTGTACTTCAAGTATCAGGTGTTGTTTGTGTTTGTAGTGTTGCGAACATAACCTTTCCACTACTTTGTCTTTGACCTACAACATTTTTTTTAAAAAAAAAATAGTTTATTGTAAGTGTTTAATTCTATTTAATCAAGTTTCTGTGCATTTATGTACTGTGTACGAGTAAAGGCGGAATAGCGATGGAGGGATTTTTCTTTATCTTTGTTTTTAGGGGAGGGGGAAACCATGATTACTGGACGTAAGTATACAGGAGTGTGATGGAGTGTGAGTTAGAGGAGAGGAGAAGGTGAGGAGCAAGAAGTGAGTGGGGGGAGGGGGGTTGTGGGAGGGGGTGAAGGATGGAAAAGGCTCTTTTCTTTTTCATGTAATTTCATCAATTATTCTATATAGGGTCTGGTTTCCAATATTTATCTGCTCATTGAGCAACTGTTTATTTTGTGTTAATGCTTTTTGAATGTGGAAATTTTCTTAGAAAGGGAGGAGGTGTCTGTCTTAAGTGATTTGTATAATATTCATGTCGTTTTCAGTATTGCACTGGGGCCACACAAATGAAGAATTTCACATTATAGTGTTCAGTTGCGTAAAAGATGCCTCTAAGAATCTCTGCCAGTTTCAAACCACGTGCTGTGATCCGCTCTCTACTCGCGGGAGAAATAACACCTACCGAAATTTTTTTACGATTCAAAACGGGTAATGGCGGAGGGGCTATGAATAGAAAGTGTGTGTGTTTCTGCGGCGTAGGGAGTTTAGTGGTGGCAGAATAAAGCAGAAGAAAACCTTCCATTTTGACTGATAAGTTGGTGCAAAACTTCAAGGGAACTGTTCGTGAAGGCCGCCGATTGACAATGAATGAAATCTCTACGATGTTTCCACAACATTCCACAGAAACGCTAGGATACCGGAGGCTGTACACAAGGTGGGTTACAAAACAGTTGACACAGCAGCACAAGAAAAATCGGTAGCGCCCGCGAGCTTCTCGAGCGACTTGAATTGGAAGGTGAGGATTTTTTGAGCTCTGTTGTGACTGAAAATGAAACGTGGGTTTCTCACTACGCGTCTGAAAAGACAGTAGTCACAGGAATTCCCCATTGACGAAAAATTGAAAACCACATTCCGGGCAAAAAGCTCATGGCAACATTCTGGTCGAATTTCTGCCTTTGGGGGAGGGGGGGGGGGGGACTAGCAATGCACAGCAATATTGTGAGACACCAAAAGAACTCAAAAGAAGCATTCAAAACAAAAGGAGGGGAATGCTGACGAGAGGGGCGCGCTTGTTGCACGATAACGACCGTCTTCACTCAGCCGCATCCACTAAAGCTCTCTTGGACTCATTTGGCTGGGGTGGTTTGAACCGTCCACCTTGTTCCCCTGACTTGGCAACTTCAGATCATAACGTTTTCACCTTCTAGAAAGCACATTTGTGCGGAGTTAAATTTTCAAGCGAAGAGCAGCTGCAGAAAGAGGTTCTGAAGTGGGAGAAGGAGCTGGCGGGAGAGTTCTTCGAGGAGGGCATAAAGAAGGTCGTCCACGGCTCATCACATGCATTCAACTGGTTGGTGATTACGTGGAAAAATAGTCGTCAAGCATATGAACACTACCCTATGACTTTCCTAAAAATTCTAAAGTTCTAGTACACTTACTCTTCGAAAACGTCTCATATTTCTAGAATACTCCTTCCTAAAAGTCGAAAACGGCAAACAGCAAGCTGCTAATAGCTGTTAATATACTTTTCGGGATGTGAGGTCGTGGTCCAAGAACTTTTCTGCTCCTTACGTTTCGTCCAGGACTCAGAGGCGCTGCTCCGCTGAGTCTTGCTGCTAATATATGGAACATATTTGGCATAAGTTAAATTATTTTCAACAAGCCGATACAATTTTAATTTAGTGTCCACTGTCACAACACGTCCATGAAAGTTCGTTATCTCGTGGTTCATGCTCCATTTTTTTCCGCGATTGGTTCTTAAAATACAGGGTATAATTAAATACTCCTAAGAAACTTTGAGGTCAGGTTCCTTACACCAAATTAAAAAAAAAAAAATCTCCAGTAAACGTGGACTTTAAGATCCATACCTTAAGAGCTATGAGCAGTGCATTAAGGTGTGAATTTTAGAGCCCATATTTAATGGACTTCTTTTGCTTGTTTTGGCGCGTACTACCTCCTCGCAAAATATGGAAAGCAAAGAGCTTGCAGTAGAAGAGGCGTATCGAAAATGCTCATAGCTCTTAAGGTATGCAGTTCATATTCCGTGTTCAGCAGACATTTTTTTCTTGTCTGGTGTAAGGAACTTGTATTTAAAGTCTATAAAGTCAATTTATTTACATCCTGCATAGTTATTAAAATATGGCTCTCCCTTTAGAAAATACGTATTATTCTTGTTGAACACTCAGACGTGTTTCGGTGGAGTTTAGCCATCGTCAATGGGTTTATTTACTCTCTGACATTTCCCAAGTACAGTAATTTTGCACGATAACACATGAACTTTCGAGATAATCGTATTTTATTTTATAAACTTACTATCAAAAAATATGCGTTAATATCACCTGCTTAAGTTTATGTGGCAGTCAGACATTTGCACTAAAGCTGATATTTTGCAAAATTCGTCATCTACAATTACTCAGGTGTTTTCAATATTATGTTAAGTACATTTACCGAAATGTTGGGCTTAAAACGAAACTACTACTTTTTTCCCACTTCGTTGATGTTGGATTATAGCACTGTCATTATACAGGGTGTATAAAAAAGGATGGCGCAAACTTACACGGCTGAATGTGCACGATGGTTGAAGCACAAATGTCAAGTAAACAGGAGCTCTAAAATGAAAACCTTAAGAGCTATGAGATGTTCTTGATTTTCAATATTGTGAAACAAATCTCTTCTACTGCAAGCTCTTTGCTTTCCATATTTTGGAAGGTGGTAGTATGGACCAAAAACAACAAAAAGTTCCATTAAACATGTGCTCTAAAATGCATACCTTAACAGCTATGAGCACCTGTTCATCTTCGGTACTTTGGAACACAACTCTTATAATGAAAAAGTGCTCACTACTTTTAAGGTCTGCATTTTGGACAAAATCTTTACTGGACATTTTTTTCTTGTTTTGGTCAACACTACCACTTCCCAAAATATGGAAAGCAAAGAGCTTGCTGTAGAAGTGATTTGTTTGCCAATATTGAAAATCAAGTATATTTCATAGCTCTTAAGGTAGGCGTTTTAGAGCCCATGTTTAATTGACATTTGTGCTTCTACTATCGTATACTTTCAGCCCTGTAAATCTGCACCATCCTTTTTGATACACCCTGTATTATTTCACGAAACACGGTTGGATGCTAAACAAATAGAATTTGTATTTACTCACGGCAAAACCGTGATTTCAGAATAATATATCTAAACTGAAGCTCATCACATTTCTATCAAACGATATACAATAACTGTCACAATACAGTTTGCCACCAGTCTGTCGTAATATCCACCACCATAATATTTATTGATCCAGATCTCTCACAGTTGTATGTTGCTTGCTTTTGCCATTTTTGACGACTATGAGGATCAGCTTTAACTCCTCCTTGTTCCAACTGTTCAAGAGACTTAAATATTTTCGTGCATCTCTCATCGGTTCTGGATAGGTGAATACGAAGTGGATATCGTCTTACCTGACACATCGAAATCATTACTTCGTGGTGAAATTCACCGAATCGCGACTTGCATTAACCACTGAGTGTCGACAAATTGTTGTGTGCTAAGATACTTGACTCGCATTCAGGAGGGCTATTCAATCTCACATCCGGAAATGTACAATTTTTTCCGGGGCTAACCTAAATTACTTAAGGCAGGTGAAGCGATTAGTCGTTTGAAATTGAAACGGCCAATTTCCTTTCAAAATACGACCTTGTGTTCCGTCTCCCGTGACCTCGTTCATGAACGGGAAGTTAAGCCTAACGGTCTTTCCTTTGCACCGAACGAGGCGACGCAGTGGGTATAGCACTGGACATAGGGATGAAAAAAAAAAAACCGAATGGTTAAGACCGATACCACTATTTTAGTTCTGATTAATCGGTAATTGTTTGGTCTGGGTTAACACAGGATAATTGTATTTTTTACTAATAACTGGTAACTGGTATGTTAATTTGCCTCAGTAGCAATTCGAAAATTTTTAGCACTGTTTTTTAAAACTAATGTGTTCATTCGTGAAAATTTTCATTTCTCTGAAATATTGTGAATTGGTGGTGGAGTGTTTGTGTCTGCCAGTAGTGGTTTATCTCGTAGTGAAGTCGAAGTAGATACTCCGTGTGAATTGGTGTGGGTGGAGGTTATACTTAACAGCCGAATTAAGTTAATAATTGGCTCCTTCTACCGACCCCCATACTCCGATGATACACTTGCGGAACAGTTCAGAGAAAGTTTGAGTCTCTTAACAAATAAATACCCCACTAATACGGTTATAGTTTGTGGGGACTTCAACCTACCCTCAGTATGTTGGCAAAAATACTTGTTCAAAACCGGTGGTAGGCAGAAAACGTCTTCCGAGATTGTCCTAAATGCTTTCTCCGAAAATTATTTCGAGCAGTTAGTCCACGAACCCACGCGAATTGTAAATGGTTGCGAAAACACACTTGACCTCTTAGCCACAAACAATCCAGAGCTGATAGAGAGCATCATGACTGATACAGGGATTAGTGATCACAAGGTCATTGTAGCTAGGCTCAATACCATTTCTTCCAAATCCATCAGAAACAAACGCAAAATAATTTTATTTAAAAAAGCGGATAAAGTGCCACTAGAAGCCTTCCTAAAAGACAATTTCCATTCCTTCCGAACTGACTATGCGAATGTAGACGAGATGTGGCTCAAATTCAAAGATATAGTAGCAACAGCAATTGAGATATTCATACCTCATAAATTGGTAAGAGATGGAACGGATCCCCCGTGGTACACAAAAAAGGTCCGAACGCTGTAGCAGAGGCAACGGAAAAAGCATGCGAAGTTCAGAAGAACGCGAAATCCCGAAGATGGGCTAAAATTTACAGACGCGCGAAATTTGGCACGTACTTCGATGCGAGATGCCTTTAATAGGTTCCACAACGAAACATTGTCTCGAAATTTGGTAGAAAATCCGAAGAAATTCTGGTCGTATGTAAAGTACACAAGCGGCAAGACGCAGTCAATACCTTCGCTGCGCAGTGCCGATGGTACTGTTATCGACGACTGTGCCGCTAAAGCGGAGTTATTGAACGCAGTTTCCGAAATTCCTTCACCAGGGAAGACGAATGGAATATTCCAGAATTTGAAACACGAACATCTGCTAGCATGAGTTTCTTAGAAGTAGATACCTTAGGGGTTGCGAAGCAACTCAAATCGCTTGATACGGGCAAGTCTTCAGGTCCAGATTGTATACCGATTAGGTTCCTTTCCGATTACGCTGATACTATAGCTCCCTACTTAGCACTCATATACAACCGCTCGCTCACCGATAGATCTGAACCTACAGATTGGAAAATTGCGCAGGTCGCACCAGTGTTCAAGAAGGGTAGTAGGAGTAATCCATTTAACTACAGACCTATATCATTGACGTCGGTTTGCAGTAGGGTTTTGGAGCATATACTGTATTCAAACATTATGAACCACCTCGAAGGGAACGATCTATTGACACGTAATCAGCATGGCTTCAGAAAACATCGCTCTTGTGCAACGCAGCTAGCTCTTTATTCGCACGAAGTAATGGCCGCTATCGACAGGGGATCTCAAGTTGATTCCGTATTTCTAGATTTCCGGAAAGCTTTTGACACCGTTTCTCACAAGCGACTTCTAATCAAGCTGCGGAGCTATGGGGTATCGTCTCAGTTGTGCGACTGGATTCGTGATTTCCTGTCAGGAAGGTCGCAGTTCGTAGTAATAGACGGCAAATCATCGAGTAAAACTGAAGTGATATCAGGTGTTCCCCAGGAAAGCGTCCTGGGACCTCTACTGTTCCTGATCTATATAAATGACCTGGGTGACAATCTGAACAGTTCTCTTAGACTGTTCGCAGATGATGCTGTAATTTACCGTCTAGTAAGGTCATCCGAAGACCAGTATCAGCTGCAAAGCGATTTAGAAAAGATTGCTGTATGGTGTGTCAGGTGGCAGTTGACGCTAAATAACGAAAAGTGTGAGATGATCCACATGAGTTCCAAAAGAACTCCGTTGGAATTCGATTACTCGATAAATAGTACAATTCTCAAGGCTGTCAATTCAACTAAGTACCTGGGTGTTAAAATTACGAACAACTTCAGTTGGAAGGACCACATAGATAATATTGTCGGGAAGGCGAGCCAAAGGTTGCGTTTCATTGGCAGGACACTTAGCAGATGCAACAAGTCCACTAAAGAGACAGCTTACACTACACTCGTTCGTCCTCTGTTAGAATATTGCTGCGCGGTGTGGGATCCTTACCAGGTGGGATTGACGGAGGACATCGAAAGGGTGCAAAAAAGGGCAGCTCGTTTTTTATTATCGCGTTATAGGGGAGAGAGTGTGGCAGATATGATACACGAGTTGGGATGGAAGTCATTACAGCATAGACGTTTTTCGTCGCGGCGAGACCTTTTTACGAAATTTCAGTCACCAACTTTCTCTTCCGAATGCGAAAATATTTTGTTGAGCCCAACCTACATAGGTAGGAATGATCATCAAAATAAAATAAGAGAAATCAGAGCTCGAACAGAAAGGTTTAGGTGTTCGTTTTTCCCGCTCGCTGTTCGGGAGTGGAATAGTAGAGAGATAGTATGATTGTGGTCCGATGAACCCTCTGCCAAGCACTTAAATGTGAATTGCAGAGTAGTCATGGAGATGTAGATGTATATAAAATGGGATAGTGCTATTTCAATAACAGTGTCGACAGTTAGAAACGAGCAACAAACGCATGGCATAAGAATTGCTAAGCCGTCCCTGGACGATAATGTATACATGCCGGTGTGTAGCGTGGCCTGTTATATGATGCGCGAGCACGTGCTGTGTGCAAGACTTACCAACAACTGGTTAAAAAGTAAATAAACATATTTGGCAACAAAGCGGGTTTTTCATACGAAACAAGTAAAGAAAAGGAACGAAAAATTTTACACAAAGACTATTTCCTTCTCCGCCTTTTCTATGCAGTAATAAAAGAGAAAGTAAATTATGGCAACAGTAATAAAATAAAAACTTAACAGTTCATTCATAGTTTATAATGAAAACAGAAAGTAGCTGATCTACTGCATACATCTATGTAATATGACTTTATCTGTTTCTAATCTTTGGAAATCGACCACTTAACAAAAAACGTAAGAGTTCTCAAACTTCAGTTTTCACCCTTTAGCAATGACTTATTCGTACTGCCCAGATAGTGGTATGATCGATTACAACATGATTTTTAGCAGAGTTTCAAAACATGAGAATCAATACGAGAATGCTGCCGACTCTTCGTAGTATTAACCCCCTCACTACTTTACAGAAGGTCGACCTAATAAGTTCTCTTTATTTTTGTATTTTATATAATATTTTGATTCAAAAGGTCTTCATACGTGTAATGCAAAAGCCTGAGACGGTCTTAGAATACTTCAGTCATTTTTAGATGTCTACATTTTGTTACTGGAAATCATAGCAATAAATAAGCTGCAAATCGGTTGTTTACTTCATCAGTTATTTAGAGCGGTTTTAACAGTGTGGTTGAACTGGAGAAGAAAAAACCGGTATACTCGAAAACCGGTTGTTTTAGCGATAACCGAAATCCCTAATTCGGCAGGACGATGGTTCAAATCTTTCCGATACAAGTTTTCCATGAATTTCCTAAATCGCTCCAGGCAAACGCCGGGATGGTTCCTTTGAAAGGGCAAGAAGGATTTCCTTCCCCATCCTTGAAAGAATTCAGACTTGTGATCAGTCTCTAATGACCTTGATATCGACGGGACATTAAACCTAACCTTCCATTGCTTTATTAACAACTTTAAAAAGGTGGGTTGATTAGTTTTATTACGATGTGTATAAACTCAACATACAGTAAACGAGAATACTCGCATTATTAATGCTCTATTTGTAACGACGTATTACTGCGCAACGGAGTTTCGTATTCAGTTAGTTTCTTTTTTTTTTTCTTTTAGGTGGCTGCCCAGGATCTCCTAAGTTTTTTCCCACCTGTGGAGAGGAACAAAAGGTCTTTAGGAAAAACTTCGTCAAAAATCTCACTAATACACCACATGAAATAGTTCCTTAATAAAACGAGGAGTTACGGCGCTGGGGTAGCATATGTCAGTTATAAAAATCTGAAAAATAGGAATGACGGCTTGGTACTCAACATGACCCAGAAAATAATTGTAAGTGCGGTGAGCAGGTACAGACTGAGATTAACTACAGAGTGAGATTAACCGAAGAAACACGAAAGGAATAAGGATAGCATCAAAAGATTAACATTAAGCTTAACATCAAAATTGGAGACCACAAAGTGGATGAAATGAAGGAATTCTACTCCCTTGGAAACAAAATAAAATAACACCTAAAGGACAAAGCAAGGAGAGCATAAAAAATGGAGTGGCAGAAGCAACTAAGGCACTCCTGTTCCATTGGTATCAAATACCGACGTCAGTTTGAATAAGAAATTTCTGAGAATGTACGTTTGGGTCACAGAATTGTGTGGTAGTGATGATGGACTATGGGAATCGAGAAAAGAAGAAAATCGATGCGTTTGAGATGTGAAGGGTGTTGGATATAAACTCTAAGAAGAAGGGGTAGGGCGTTAGGACAAGTGCTAATACATCAAGGAATAGCCGCCATCGTATCAGAGGGAGCTGTAGAGGACAAAAATCATAGTTAAGACAGGAATTGTAGTATATAATAAATAATTGACGGCACTGTGTGCAATTGCTACTCTGAGGTAAAGACGACGACACATGAGAGGAATTCGTGGCGGGCTGCATCAAACCAGTCAGAAGACTGAAGACAAAAAGGCAATAAGTTTTACTCTGACTGCATATCTGTAAAACTCCGTTATTTCAAAGAAGAATATGGATACCTTACAGTTTGTTAAAGTGCCTAATTCTACTGT
Organism: Schistocerca gregaria; assembly: GCF_023897955.1. NCBI lineage: Eukaryota > Metazoa > Arthropoda > Insecta > Orthoptera > Acrididae > Schistocerca > Schistocerca gregaria. The sequence goes on along the minus strand of NC_064926.1, from coordinate 336,375,815 downwards.
TAGTGCCAGTCATTATTGACAGTGAAAATTTAAACCTGTATTCTGAATGGACACTAGAAGATCAGTTCCAGATTTCTCGTAATATACGACTGAGAGTGTAGATGTTAAACAAAATAAATGATGAACATGTAGCTCTGGATCAGGAGGTAAATTAGACAGAAAACTGACCTCTTATAGCAAAAGAATGGTGTTCATACCAGCGTTCGATTATTCAGGTTTTCCATGAGTCTCATAAATTTCTTCTGATAATGCTGGAATAGTTCCTTCGCAGAGACAACGATGGATCTTTTCTCTCGATCCGCGTTTAATCCCAACTGATTTTCCGATGACCTTGGTGACGAGAAGAAAAACTATTCTTGAATGATTTTTTCACTCTGCAGCGGAGTGTGCGCCAACATGAAACTTACTCGTACCGAACGGTACTCGAACCCGGGACGTTCGCTTTCGCGAGCAAGTGCTCTACCGGCAGAGCACTTGCCGTGAAAGGCAAACGCCGTGGGTTCAATTCACTGTCTGGGCATAGTTTTAATCTGCCAGGACGTTTCAAGCCTAGTCATTTATCCTTAATTTCAATCCAATACAACCATTTGAAAAGTGAGACATTTTCTGTAACACACTTGAGACCTCTTGCACAGCCAGCGCTTTCCTCCATACTGAAAATAAATTGATTAAAGTTCATCATCGGACCCTTCACATGACACTCCGAAACTTGACGAACATCATACTATGGATTTTTGCTTATACACTCCTGGAAATAGAAAAAAGAACACATTGACACCGGTGTGTCAGACCCACCATACTTGCTCCGGACACTGCGAGAGGGCTGTACAAGCAATGATCACACGCACGGCACAGCGGACACACCAGGAACCGCGGTGTTGGCCGTCGAATGGCGCTAGCTGCGCAGCATTTGTGCACCGCCGCCGTCAGTGTCAGCCAGTTTGCCGTGGCATACGGAGCTCCATCGCAATCTTTAACACTGGTAGCATGCCGAGACAGCGTGGACGTGAACCGTATGTGCAGTTGACGGACTTTGAGCGAGGGCGTATAGTGGGCATGCGGGAGGCCGGGTGGACGTACCGCCGAATTGCTCAACACGTGGGGTGTGAGGTCTCCACAGTACATCGATGTTGTCGCCAGGTCGGAAGGTGAACGTGCCCGTCGACCTGGGACCGGACCGCAGCGACGCACGGATGCACGCCAAGACCGTAGGATCCTACGCAGTGCCGTAGGGGACCGCACCGCCACTTCCCAGCAAATTAGGGACACTGTTGCTCCTCTGGTATCGGCGAGGACCATTCGCAACCGTCTCCATGAAGCTGGGCTACGGTCCCGCACACCGTTAAGCCGTCTTCCGCTCACGCTCCAACATCATGCAGCCCGCCTCCAGTGGTGTCGCGACAGGCGTGAATGGAGGGACGAATGGAGACGTGTCGTCTTCAGCGATGAGAGTCGCTTCTGCTTTGGTGCCAATGATGGTCGTATGAGTGTTTGGCGCCGTGCAGGTGAGCGCCACAATCAGGACTGCATACGACCGAGGCACACAGGGACAACACCCGGCATCATGGTGTGGGGAGCGATCTCCTACACTGGCCGTACACCTCTGGTGATCGTCGAGTGGACACTGAATAGTGCACGGTACATCCAAACCGTCATCGAACCCATCGTTCTACCATTCCGAGACCGGCAAGGGAACTTGCTGTTCCAACAGGACAATGCACGTTCGCATGTGTCCCGTGCCACCCAACGTGCTCTAGAAGGTGTAAGTCAACTACCCTGGCTAGCAAGATCTCCGGATCTGTCCCCCATTGAGCATGTTTGGGACTGGATGAAGCGTCGTCTCACGCGGTCTGCACGTCCAGCACGAACGCTGGTCCAACTGAGTCGCCAGGTGGAAATGGCATGGCAAGCCGTTCCACAGGACTACATCCAGCATCTCTACGATCGTCTCCATGGGAGAATAGCAGCCTGCATTGCTGCGAAAGGTGGATATACACTGTACTAGTGCCGACATTGTGCATGCTCTGTTGCCTGTGTCTATGTGCCTGTGGTTCTGTCAGTGTGATCATGTGGTGTATCTGACCCCAGGAATGTGTCAATAAAGTTTCCCCTTCCTGGGACAATGAATTCACGGTGTTCTTATTTCAATTTCCAGGAGTGTATTTAACATCTGAGTAGATGCATATATTTTCCAATGTGGGCAAAGTGTGAATGCACACTAAAGCTGTCGAGAGTAATCCAGAATAGTGCATAAAGAAACAAAGAAGAACGTTTGACACCCGCCATTGACGTCGATCCCATTAAAGACAAAGCGGTTGCTGGATCACAGCATTCGTTTGATAGTAATTCGAGAAATATTGGACAACTTTGATCCGCCTCTATGGTGCCTTAAGCAACATGTGCCTTCATATGGTAGCACTGGAAATAGAAAAAGCGATAATCTTTATATAATAAACTTTACTTTGTCTTTTCTTGACAACAGAATGTCTAGATATGTTTACTGCATACCGTATTTCTTATGCATTAACTACATATTTTTAGTGGCCACAAAAATACCTAATTTGTATTTTCCATCTCTACGGCGCGCGCGCCTTTGTATTTACGAATATGGTTGGTTGATATGGTGTGAAAGACGTGGGACTAGAGCCGGCCACAGTTACATAATTTTATTAGAATCCTACCATCAAGTCTATCCGTTGTTGAACACCTGATGTTGCTTCACAACAGCATAATTCTTTGTTGGAATGGCGAGGATGTGAAGGGCTGAAAACGGTCGTGGACATAAATTACATATTAACAACTGGAGCAACCCTTCATTAACTGAATCTACAGATGTGGGATAACAGCATTCTCCGAACGTGCAGAAACTAAAAACAAGCTGTGTTCGTTGGAACACTGGTTTATCAGCCCTCTCCTGAGTCTGCCACATCCATTTCTTATCCCAAAACAACATTTAATCACCAGGGTGGGTGATGAAGCAAGCTTTTAAATATCTGATTTCGAACAGTTAAGTGAAGGCGTGGTTAATCGTACTCCTTCTCTCGTATGGGAACGTTAACCTTAGGCACGGTTGGATACATGGAGGCTGTGTGTCCTTCTTTTAGTTCCACACTAACCCTTAACAAGTCAGACTCAAGTCTGATCTACACAATGCAAAAACGCGCTGTAACGTTTCTGTTAGTTATGCAGAAATGCGCTGTGACGCTTCTGTTAGTTATCACTATGGGTCGCTATTTCACTTTCCTGCCACAATTTCGCAGTTATCTTGTGAGTATGCTAGAACAGTCTGTCTAACACCTACGAAAGGGATACACTTCCATTTTTATCGGCTTCGACTCTGTTGTAGTGTAGAGCAAAACAACAGACACATACGGCCGTTAAGTGGATGAAACAGCCATTTGAAATATGTGTTTCATATTTATGAATAAACACTATTGAAACGGTAATAGATGTTAAAGAATTTCTGATAAATGTCCTAAGATTTTTAATATACACTACAATTGTGTACACAGATTTGTCGAAAAAGTTATTTTTTCCCCCTAAATCCTCTCCCCTGAACCTCTATTTTGTTTTTCATTTCGACATTTGACTAATAGTAACACAAACAGTATCATTAGTACCGAATTGAACATACATGGTGAACTGTTATTTCAAATACGCATTTGACAGAAGTAAACTAGAAATATCTCCATGACGATGTAAGCTCGCCCGTTCGGTGTCTGCATCAGTACCAGTAGTCATGAAGGGTTGTTTAGTAAGTTTCACCCACATAAATACATTCTAAATATATATTCTACGTATAGTGTTCTATACAGTGTGGTCCATTGTTAGTGACCGGGCCAAATATCTCACGAAATAAGCCCCAAACGAAAAAACTACAAAGAACGAAACTTGTCTAGCTTGAAAAGGGAAACCAGATGGCGCTATCGTTGGCCCATTAGATGGCGCTGGCGTAGGTCAAACGGATATCAACTGCATTTTTTAAAATAGGAACCCCCATTTTTTATTACATATTCGTATGGTACGTAAAGAAATATGAATTTTTTAGTTGGACCACTTTTTTCGCTTTGTAATAGATGCGGCTGTAATAGTCACAAACGTATAAGTACGTGGTATCAACATCCCACCAGTGCGGACGGTATTTGCTTCGCGATACATTACCCGTGTTAAAATGGACCGTTTACCAATTGCGGAAAAAGGTCGATATCGTGTTGATGTATGGCTATTGTGATCAAAATGCGCAACGGGCGTGTGTTATGTATGCTGCTCGGTATCCTGGACGGCATCATACAAGTGTCCGCATCGTTAGCCGATAGTTACGTAATTTAAGGAAACAGGGAGTGTTCAGCCACATGTGAAACGTCAACCACGACCTGCAACAAATGATGATGGCCAAGTAGGTGTTTCAGCTGCTGTCTCGGCTAATCCGCACATCAGGTGCATACAAATTGCTCTAGAATCGGGAATCTCAAAAACGTCGGTGTTGAGGATGCTACACCAACATCAGTTGCACCCGTAACATATTTCTTCACACTAGGAATTGCATGGTGGCGACTTTGAACGTTGATGAAGATGATATGTATCCCTTGGTTAGGTTTGCTGGTGAGCAGGTAGCCCTCGGTGGGCGGTGGGACGCCGGAAGCCTCACTCTAATCTGCTTTGTTGACATAAAGACAGTCGCTGGGGCGGACCTACTCTGGAGTGGTGGGGGTGGGGGTGAGGGGGGGGGGGGGATGTGGACAGTTCACGGAACTCGGGCAACGACACAGTCTGTGGCTTTTGAAAGCAGACTGGCGCCTGCGTCCCTGGGGGTCGATGAACGCCATGACCTGTCCACAGCCCCTTCAGAATAACTGTGCACGACATTTTTTGTTTTATGGGCAACTTCAAAGGTTCAGACGCTCAGGTACCATCTGACCAGCGAGGGAAAATCTGTTACGTACGCTCTAAAAGTTTGGTTCAGCCAATAGTACTGCATCGCTCTGGACAGAGTTTCTGGTCCATAAGATTGCCCAGTCATGAAGACCGAGCGAGGAGGCGCAGTGGTTAACACGCTAGACTCTTTCGGGAGGACGATGGTTCAAACCCGCGTCCGGTCACCGTGTTTTAGGTGTTCCCGTGATTTCCCTAAATCGCTTCTGCCAAATGCTGGGATGGTTCCTTCGAAAGGGCACAGCCGATTTCCTGCCTCATTCTTCCCTCACCCGATCGGACCGATGCCCTCGCTGCTTGGTCCCGTCCCCCGAAACAACCAATCGAACAACCAATCATGAAGACACTACTCCAGCCGAGTGCCAGATTCATATTCAAAAATGGGTATCTTATCTTGCGTGCAAAAGGACGGAAATTACCTGCGCTTACCCTGCTTTTCATGAACTTAACAATAATTTTCGCGGGTCACACTGCTAACCGCATTCCCTCTGTGGAGAGTTTTTGTAGGGGAGGGAGAGCTCTGTTGTAGGCCCTCGTTGGAGATGGGTACTGCTCCGGGCCGATAAAGAGAGGCTGTCATCTCCCGTGGCTTTTACTGCTGGTCGGTGCACGGTGGCTGTTTAAGGGAACGTAAGTAGCGCAACTGCGGTTGCACGAGTCAGCTTGTTACTTCCTTATTTCGCCACTCAACTTGTGTTGCTCATTTTGATTATATTTGTGGCTTCTTCTTGTAACGTTGACTTTGATTACGCAAGACGCCCAGATAAGTAGATCTTGTAGCGCTAGTTCCGTAGTTTTCCACAGTTTTTTTTACTACCTCCCAGACGCCAGAATGTAATTTTATTTGAATTGTACGTAACTTTTCTCTCTGTTATTCTCACTGTGATTTATGTCAGTCATTAGAGCCAACAAATAACTGTTAATCTTTGTCTTTTCTTAGATTTTAGGGTCCTTTAACTCGTCCTGCACGTTTAAATGTATTTGATGTGTTATTCCTTTCGACACATCGAAATTAAACACATAACGAGTTTGTAGTTGCCATACACTTCTTTATTACGAACACATGCTGTTAATCAAACCAAGAGTAACAACGATTATAGTAAGAGGCACCTGGCCTACAGAATCAGCAGCAGTACTCAAGATTAGAACGTCAAGCATTTAAGTGGAATAGACACAGATCAATTTTAATGGAATGTAGTCGAATTAAGTCGGGTGATGCTGAGGGAATAAGATTAGGAAATGAGACACTCAAAGTAGTAAAGCACTTTTGCCATTTGGGGAGCAAAACAACTGATAATGGTCGAAGTAGAGAGGATATAAAATGTAGAGTGGCAATGGCAAGGAAAGCGTTTTTTCAAGAAGATAAATTTGTTAACATCGAGTATAGATTTAAGTGTCAGGAAGTCGTTTCTGAAAGTATTTGTATGGAGTGTAGCCATGTATGGAAGTGAAACATGGACGAGAAATAGTTTGGACAAGAAGAGAATAGAAGCCTTTGAAATGTGGTGCTACAGAAAAATGCTGAAGATTAGATGGGTAGATCGCGTATCTAATGAGGAAGTATTGAATAGGATTGGGGAGAAGAGGAGTTTGTGGCACAACTTGACAAGATGAAGGGATCAATTGGTAGGACATGTTCTGAGGCATCAAGGGATCACTAATTTAGTAATGGAAGGCAGCGTGGAGGGTAAAACTCGTAGGGGGAGACCAAGAGATGAATGCACTAAACAGATTCAGAAGGATGTATGCTGCAGTACGTATTGGGAGATGAAGAAGCTTGCACAGGATAGAGTAGCATGGAAGCTGCATCAAACCAGTCTCAGGACTAAAGAACACAACACAACAACAACAACAACATGTACCTTTGAACATGCTTGCATGTCCGAAGAGACGTTGCATCATAATTCGGAATAACACAAGCCCTACTGTTTCGTGTCCTACATCTTTCCTGCTTAATCGACCTCTTAAAAACGAAAATAACCGGTTGTATTTCCATTTGGTTCATTTCACTGGGCCTGTGCAGTCCTTGTGCAGAGTGGCCTACAACAAGGATAACTTATTTATCTTTTTTGTGAAAGTGACAACCGTTACGCTTTCTCGTCCTGCAACAGTACACAGTACTCTTAATTGTTGTGTTACAGCAGCAAGCAGCGCTCGTGCTCGAGTTGCATATCCGGCACTCAGTGATAGTGGTTCAACACTTAATACATTACGCTAACCACGTCCATGTGGACCCCGTGCAGTGCAGATGTGTGGTTTTGTCACGTAAAGAATAAGTTTAACGTATCGTCGATATCAGGATGATTAGGGACGGTGTTCTTTTTTTTTTTATTGTGACGAGAACAGGGTTGGTGCTGACCACTTTGCAGGCAGTAATCTTAAAGAATTTAGTGAAACATTGCTTTTTCCGTGTACTCGTCAAGTGCCGACTATAGTATCATAATTCTGATTTCTACCGCCGTGATCACAGTCATCTGATTTAGCTGCCAGATATGCAGACTTTTTACCACTTTGACTTAACAGAGCGTTGCCCTAATAAAACAGAAGTCAGTTCGTTTCACCTAGCAAACGGAATGGCAAACAAAGAACTGATTGTAATCTTTCGCAACAGCCTAGTCGACGGGCCATATATTTGAATGTGATTCTCGAGAGATCGGTGACATTTAGGAAACACCTAGAACTGACAGAACGATAGCTGACATGAAGAAATGATATATTAAGCAAACTGTCTGGTGAAAGCTAGGAATCTAATGTAAATACCATAAAAATCACAGCACAAGTGCTTCTGTATTTACTGCCGAATGCTCTTTTCCCGTGTGGAATAGAAGTAACCATGTCAATGAAACACATAACCATCTAAATGACGCAATAAGCATCGTGACAGGAAGTCTGAAATCCACATCAACATCATGACTGTCAGCACTCCCACGTATTGCCACACAAAATCTCCAGCAACATACAGTAACCACGACTGAACGTAACTCAAAAGATCCAGAGGCCTACCAAGTCATGAAGCGTTGAACGATTTACCGTTCACCGACGTAAATGTATACAACCTGAATGGGTAAACAATTGCCGTCTCGCCCTAGAAAACTATGATCTGAGAGAAGAACGAGAAATAAATAGACGTTCCTCCATGGTCGTAAGTTGAATTAGTATCAGAAACGAGTTACAGGTTAAGAGCAACTTGAAACAGAAGCTGCTAGAAACTAACATAGATTATCATTTTCACGACAGATAAAATTGTTAACAGATCGAAGAAATTTCGTTAGCTTGCAAATGTCACATGCTCCTTCGTAAAAGACCTTCTTTTGTTTCAAGGTGCACGGTGGTACACGACCGAAGAAACACGGCTTAACTGTCCACATATTATGTAACTAGTTTTAAAAACGTGTACTCGTAAAATTTTATTTTCTCATTAAATTCTGTAGCTGAAGAATTAACACTGTCTCCCAAGTACGAGGCAGAACCATAGCTGGACCCTATTATTCACCAGTGTTGGATCGTTTGAAACTTGCATAGGCTAAAAAAAGACCAATGTTGCCGCGGAAAATTCACTCTTTCGCTAGGATAGTGTACCATCCCACACATCAGCGATAGAAATCGCGAAAGTGCTTGCACTGGGCTTTGAACTGTTTCCTCATCCGTCATATCCGCCAGACTTAGCCCCAGATGAGTTCTTGCTGTTCCCTTTTGATCAAATGAAGAAGTGATAGTTCCAGACAACTGACAGTATCTATTTTTTCGGTGGGACGAGATAGCTGGAGGATCGCCGGACCAAGTGGATATGCCTCAGACAAGACCACGTCAAGAAGTAACGTGAGTTATTTTGGAAACAAAACATTTTATGCTTTTTTACCAGATTTCTCAAACGCAGCTTTAATACATTGCTTAAAAGTTTAGAACTCAAAATATTTACACATGCTACACAAAACACAACTTCGTGTGTCATAAGAACAGAAACACCAGAAATAGGCGGAAACTTCTTACGACTGTTTCTTGTGTGTATTCCTTCATATGATTCTAAAATCGGTCAGTATACTGAAACAACGACCAAAATTCATGATGTGTACAGAGTACCGCTAGTCTCAAGGCACACACACTCTCCTGTATGCCTGTAAGCTACAAGTGCAGTTTGCATGAAACTGCTATGAGTCGAAGTTACAATTTGGATGCTCTGTAATAGGATTACATGAGATCGTAAATGCCTCAGGAGGCGATTTTCTATATTTGAGAGTTTAGTAACCTTTAAAATACGTACTTCATTGCCTTCAAGGTTTGTTGCATAGATAATGTAATAACTTCGATATATCTTGACCACAATTACTATTATTTCCAAAATCACCTCAGGCGTTTCGACTTTCCTGATTTTTCAGTGTTGTGTCAACTTACAAGAAAAATATTAAATAGACACACTGTATCTCATCCACATTCTCAGTCATGAGGCAAGTGCTCGTGATTGAGAATGTTGACGAGGTACAATGGATCGAATGAACAATTTTATTCGATCGATATAACATTGCCTTTGAAACTGACGGGATGCCGAAACAGGTAAGATGATTTTTAAAATAAGAACAGGTATGACCAAGGTAAGTTACTAAAATGCAAACTACACTGAAGAGCCAAAGAACGCCTCATATCGTGTAGAGCCTCCGCTCGCAAAAGTGCCGCATCACAAAGTGGCATGCTCTGAAGTAGTGCTGGAGGGAACTGACACCATGAATACTACAATGTTGTCCATAAATCCCTAACAGCACGTTGCAAGACATCCCAGATATGCCGAGTGATGTTCATGTCCTGGGAGTTTAGTAGCCAGCGGAGGAGTGTTCCTGGAGCCACTCTATAGCAATTCTGGAAGTGTTAGGCGTCACATTGTCCTGTTGGAATTGACCAATTTCTTCAAAATACACAATGGACATGAATGCATGCAGGTGATCAGACAGAATGCTTAGGTACGTGTCACCCGCCAGAGTCCTATCTAGACGTATCAGGGGTCCCGTATCGCTCCAACGGAATACGTCCCACACCATTACAAGGCATCCACCAGCTTGAACAGTCCCCTGCTGACATGCTGGGTCCACGGATTCATGAGATTGTCTCCATACCCGTACCCGTGCATCCGTTCGATACAATTTGAAACGAGACTCGTCTGTCCAGACAACATGTTTCCAGTCATCAACAGTCCAATGTTGATGTTAACGGGCCCAGGCGAGGCGTAAAGCTTTGTGTCGTGCAGTCATCAACGAAACACGAGTGGCCCTTCGGCTCTGAAAGCTCATATCCATGATGCTTAGTTGAATGGTTCGAATGCTGACACTTGTTGATGGCCCAGCATTGAAATCTGCAGCAATATGCGGAAGGGTTGCACATCTGTCACGCTGAACGATTCTCTTCAGTCTTCGCTGGTTCGTTCTTGCAGGATCTTTTTTCGGCCGCAGCGATGTGGAGATTGGATGCTTTAACCGATTCCTGATTTTTACGGTGCAGTCGTGAAATGGTCGTACGCCAAAATCACCACTTCATCGCTGCCTTGGAGATGCTGTGTCCCATTAGTCGTGCGCCGACTCTAGCAACAGGTTCACACTCTCTTACGTCTTGGTAACCTGCCTTTGTAGCAGCAGTAACCGATCTAACAACTGAGCCACACACTTGTCTTATATAATCGACCACAGAGCCGTATTCTGCCTGTTTACATATCTCTGTATTTGAATACGCAAGCCTATACCAGTTTGTTAGGCATTTCAGTATATACACTACTGGCCATTAAAATTGCTACACCACGAAGATGACGTGCTACAGACGTGAAATTTACCGGACTGGAAGAAGATGCTGTGATATGCAAATGATTAGCTTTACAGAGCATTCACACGAAGTTGGCGCCGGTGGCGACACCTACAACGTGCTGACATGAGGAAAGTTTCCAACCGATTTCTCATACACCAAAAGCAGTTGACCGGCGTTGCCTGGTCAAACGTTGTTGTGATGCCTCGTGCAAGGAGGAGAAATGCGTACCACCACGTTTCCGACTTTAATAAAGGTCGGATTTTAGCCGATGGCGATTGCGGTTTATCGTATCGCGACATTGCTGCTCGCATTGGTCGAGATCCAATGACTCTTGGCAGAATATGGATTCGGTGGGTTCAGGAGGGTAATACGAAATGCCGTGCTGAATCCCAACTGCCTCGTATCACTAGCAGTCGAGACGACAGGCATCTTATCCCCATGGCTGTAACGGATCGTGCATCCACGTCTCGATCCCTGAGTGAACAGATGGGGACGTTTGCAAGACAACAACCATCTGTACGAACAGTTCGAGGACGTTTGCAACACCATGGACTATCAGGTCGGAGACCATGCCTGCGGTTACCATTGACGCTGTATCACAGACAGGAGCGCTTGCGATGGTTTTCTCAACGACGAACCTGGGTGCACGAATGGCAAAACGTCATTTCCGGATGAATCCAGATTCTGTTTACAGCATCACGATGGTCGCATCCTTGTTTGGCGACTTCGCGGTGAACGCACATTGGAAGCGTGTATTCGTCATCGCCATACTGGCATAGCACTTAGCGTGATGGTATGGGGTGCCACTGGTTACACGTCTCGGTCACCTCTTGTTCGCATTGACAGAACTTTGAACAGTGGACGTAACATTTCAGATGTGTTACGACCCGCGGCTCTACCCTTCATTCGATCCCTGTGAAGCCCTACATTTCAGAAGGATAATGCACGACCGCATGTTGCAGGTCCTGTACGGGCTTTTCTGGATACAGAAAATATACGACTGCCGCCCTGGGCAGCACATTCTTCAGATCTCTCACCAACTGAAAACGTCTGGTCAATGGTGGCCGAGCAACTGACTCGTCACAATATGCCAGTCACTACTCTTGATGACCTGTGGTATCGTGGTGAAGCTCCATAGGCAGCTGTACCTGTACACGCCATCCAAGCTCTGTTTGACTCAATGTCCAGGCGTACCAAGGCCGTTATTACAGCCAGAGGTGGTTGTTCTAGGTACTGATTCACCAGGATCTATGCACTCAAATTGCGTGAAAATTTAATCTCATGTCAGTTCTAGTATAATATATTTGTCCAATGGATACTCGTTTATCGTCTGCATTTCTTCTTCGTGTAGCAATTTTAATGGCCAGTAGTTTAGTTCTTTAAGCCATATGATAAATGAACTACTGTACCGTCTCTCGGTCTCTTCGGTGAATCTCGTGATGTACCGTAACTGTACCATTTACGATAGTCATGGAAGTGAGTCAAGAGCGCAGTTAACATTAAGGCCGGTCAAATAGTGTTGTAGTCCTTATGGGTCAGTTGAGATAAGAGTAATTAAGGGTCAAGAAGAGCACGAGGCGATGCTCCCAGAGTGCTGTCGAGGGAGCCGAAAAGAGAGGGCCCACGACCGGGGCCGGCCGCGGATCCTGGAGCATCGCTGATCGCGCCGCCGATGACGGCGCCCGAGAAGAATCCGGCTTTGAGCGTGCGGGGGCCATCGCGATGCCGACACACTCGGTGAGCAGCGGACGAGCTCGAACCCGGGCTGCGCGCGCAGCGGACCGCGGCGGGCTGCGGCTGCGCTTACAGCGGCTTCCGGAAGGCGCGCTGTGAAGGCGGGGGAGGAGGGCGACGCCGGGAGAGGCAGCGCTGGCTGGCGTCGTGACTGGGGACGCGGCACCGGCTAACGGTGTCAGCCGCGGCCCTGGCTGCTGCCGCCGCTCCTGCTGCTGGTTATTACCGCGACCAGTGGAGCGAGAAGTGGAGGCGGTGGCGGCGGCGGCGGCGGCGGCAGGGGCGGCGCGGAGGCGGTCACGGACCCGCAGGAGCGACGGCCGCAGCACGGCTAACAGCATGTGCTGCATGCTCCACTTGCGCGCAACTCGCGACGGGAGTGGGCCATTAAACGTAACAGCGCGTATTAAGCTAAGTAAAGCTCTCATCTACCCGGAAGCTGGTGCCGACACTCGAGCGGTGCACGAGCCGAGGCACGGACCTCACCTTGGCTTTGCAGGTCCGCGAGCCAACGAATCCAGTATTTCAGTTGAGCGTTAACGAATAAAACTTGCCCGAGTTTTCCCTATTTCTGTGGCGTCCTGAAAATTACGCCCATGAAATTTGCCCAAGGGAAATCACCGCCCAGAAAAGTTCGAAGGACGGTTCATTAATCTCACTAGTGAAATAGACTGTACAGCTTAGCGTCCACTGTTTCTTTGAAAATGTAAGTTGTGGTTTCTCCAACTTGTACGGCGAGTCAACTTTTCTCCACTTCTAGGACTGGATCGGACAGTTGGACATCTCGCGCATCAAGAGTCACGGCCCTGTTCAGCCCATTACCTGACAAGCTGATAGTGGGGGAAGAGGAATACCGATTGGGAATAAATGAGAGTGGCTTACCAGTCCCGGCATCCACCTTACAACCAAGGGAAATCTTCCGAAAACCTTGCTCGGAACTAAGAGACTGGAGCAATATCAGTTTATTTACGAGACATCATTCTTTGTTGCCCACTGTCCCAACTGGGCGATTGGAACCATATTAATTTATTTCGTTATGGATGATGTCTCAGCCAAAACGTACAACGTATGCCTGAACAAAATGAAATGTGTCTGTGCAGAGGGTATTTTTTTCACTTCCTTTCATTCCCGACCCCTGGGAGGGAGCGTTCGGCATCCGTCCTGTTGGACAGTAGCGGTTCTATTCAGCCAAATATCAGACAAGCTTGTAGTGGGGCAAAAGAGTAATTCCAAATCGGGAATTATAAGAGGAGCTTACCAGTACCGGAATACGCTTGACAACCAATGGGAGCTTTCCGAAAACATTTGTCGGAACCAGCGTATTGAAACGATATCAATTTACTTATGCAACAGCATCCGTCGATGTAAATGTTGTTTCAGCCCACAATTAAATGTTGTGTATGCGTGAAAGAAATGTTGTTCCAGCCAACAATTAAAGCAGTGTGGGTGTCAATTATGAAGAAAGGTTAGAACGCAGTAAGGGTGCGAATGTGCTTTAAGCGCCGATCCAACCAACAATTAGGATGAAATGTATGTTTGCAGTAGACTTGGCCACTGTTTCTATGTTTCGATACAGTGTATCGACACGTGGAACTGTTTCAGTGGTTCACTGTTTCGAAACAGTGGTGTTTCATTCCGCCCCTGTCTCGGATAACCGGAATAGATTCGATCTCGAGCCAGACACAGAAACTGTATCGTTTCCAAAGAAGGCTGTTTCAGTCCACCTGTGCTTGGAACGGACTAATTGTATCGAAGCAGTGATGTTTCATTCCGTTCTGTCTCGGACGAGATTCGGGCTCGGCACGAGTACTGAAACACAAAATACCACTTTGTGAAACACTTGCAAGAGCTTCGAAATCTTTTTGACAAGAAATAGCATGAAGCTTAAGATATCCGAAAATAAAGCTTCATTTCTAGCTGACTGTCGTATTCCGAAATGGCGTAACATCTGCTTCATAAACACTAACCAAACAATAAAACAACGCATACTATTCACATTCAAAATAATAAATATGTGAAAATCTTTCAGTTAAATTACACTTTTTATAACATACGCTTCTCTGTTCATGCACAGTAATCATATTAAGAAATGCAAGTAAGCCTACAACATTTTGAATAAAAAAAAGGCGTAGAGTGACACTTAGACATATATACAAATTTGATGTAGGTATAATTGCAAGCAATCTGTTTGACATATCACTGATAGTGTAATGGTGAACGGGAAGGGCTGGGAAGCATGGTGAATTTATAGTAACGTTTCGAACCATCTTGAAAGACAAAAATTTTTTGTGTTATATTTTGTTATTCATTCGAATTATTTGCGAGTCTATAGTCACTGTGCCTATTATCCACAATGATTCCCTTTGTGTGCGTGGAAATTAGCAGGGTGGGTATATTACCCATACTAACGGAACGTGGGAATCCTAGTAGCATATCCGTTGTTTCTGCAGTTTGCTCCCACCTCCAGTTCCGTTCGTAGTGGTTCTTCTGTCTTCAGCTATGGCTGTCCTCAGCCAATTGAAAAGTATGAAAGTCACATGACACGAAAGGAGCGTATTTGATGCATGAAATACGACACTGCCAAGACGCCTAAGTGATAGTTTCATAATTTCTGCGATATGATTAGCGCTCTCGCACCTCATGTGTGTTTATAGGGACATACTTATACAGTAGAAATTCAAGATGATAAAATGTGTAGGTTTATTAAATTACAAAACACACACTGTTTCGAAACAGCGTATCGAAACATTACATTGTACTGTTTCATTTTTTTCGAAACAGTTACGTGTTTCAGTTTGCCCATGTCTAGTTTGCAGCAAGTATTACTTCAGCCATGAATAACATGATGGGCGCATTGCCTACCTACGAATGCATTGCAGTGTCGTATAGATGGATTTTTTTTTTTTTGTGATATGTTACAATACAGCATCACCGGTCTATTGCGGTCTAACTGTGTTGGTGAGGCAGTAAATTTATCCACAGGGCAGTGACTGCGTCTCTGCAATTCACTTTGGGGGTGTGGCGGTGGGACTTGTAGTCCCGTACCACCCTCTGACGGTGACAGTACTACATCGAGTCAGGCAGAAAAATTTAGCCTAACGTGGGCAGGTATGATTGAAAAGTTTTGGACGTAGAATGGGGGCTCGTCCTGCCAAAGGATGCGTCCGTGGTGGGCGTACCGGACCTATCGTTGGCCATGGTCGGAATCCGATTCCTGTAGGATGGTTAGGGGAACCGGATGTCGATGCCAGGGGCGTGGAAGTGTGGTCCCAACGTGGCGTAACCCATGGACAGTGTCCCGCAAGGCATCCACGTTCTCATAGAGCCGCCGCGCGTTGTTGCGTATGGTCGTCTTTAGGGGGACGATTTCCGCTTCCTCGTGGAGAGTGACAGTTCTCGTGAGTGGTAGGGGGTGCAGGCTCCACCTGACCACATTGTTCTGCAGGAGCTGCAATGTCCGCATACTGGTGACACTAATCGGAACCCATGCAGCAGAGCCATACGTGACGGCAGGCAGAATAACTGTTCGGTAACTACAAGTATTGATTAAACCATTGCAATGTCCGCGTCCTGATGACACTAATCATGGCCCATGCAGTAGATTCATACGTGAAGGCATTCAGAATAACTGCAACGGTTTATTCAATACTTGTTGCGCAAAGAACAAAACTAACCTGCGAGAAAACTCCACGCTCTTAGAACTCCAGCCCACAAGGCATGTAATAGGTATATTTCTTAAAAAAAAGCATAAAATAACACATTTTCTACACTCGTGGATCAGCTTATGGTACATGTAATGTGCGTAAAGTAGTACTAAGCAAAAGGCCAAGAGTATAAACGTAAATAAGTGACATTAACTGTACATGGTTCTCCTCCTAAGATTATATGCACGTGTTCTCTACATGCGACTTCAAAACATGAAAACAGTTTTCTTGATAATTCTACACATCACTCTTAATATTGTCAAGTGGAACATATTTAAGCATTATCAAATTACGTATTAATTAAAATATACTTGAAAATGAACGAAATACGCATCATTAAATAACTTACCCAATTACAAACAAACAAAATTTTAAGATAACAGTGCGTAACATGATTTTTAATATTAGAACGGGGTATTAACCATAGATGAAGAGAAAGCTGGATTCAAACGTTAAAACTAATAGAACTGGAGCAATTTTTTTTATATAAGATGGTGTATTGTAGAGCGTTATGTCGATCATTGGTGGTGCGCTCTCTTCCGGCAGCAGGGTGTTTACATCGCTTGTCATTTCGTGGAGGTATCGATACGGCTCGGACAGGAGGGCACAGTGACTCACTGCTGGCGCCAGCCGAAAGTAGCATTCAGGGTGATTGTTCCAGCGGTCATCTGCTACGGTGAGAGAGAACTTTCGGAATGCATGCAGACACTGACTCGTCCGATGGAGGACGACCCCCAGCGTGTAGATAAGGTCAACACTCACTTGTTAGTGGGCAGGTAGCTTCGAGCAATACCGGGTACATGTTTTACAGATTTTTTTATGGACTAAGTTTTAATGGTTCAAATGGCTCTGAGCACTATGGGACTTAACTTCTGAGGTCATCAGTCCCCTAGAACGTAGAAGTACTTAAACCTGACTAACCTAAGGACATCACACACATCCATGTCCGAGGTAGGATTCGCATTACCGTACCGGTCGCGCGGTTCCAGACTGTAGCGCCTAGAATCGCTCGGCCATCACGGCCGGCAAAGTTTTAGTGGGAGCAGTTTGTTACTAACAGGAGTGTAGCCAACATATAGGATATATTTAATTTTCTAAATGAAGGCCGACACAGAGAGCAATAGTGAAGACGCGTCGACTCAAGTAAAATCCGGCAGCAGGCAGCATGCATGTACTTACTTTTAGGCGGACGAGACCTATGCGCTTTGGACTTCAGAAAGGTAGCTGCGTCTTGAGTTTTCACTGTCGTTGTAACTCTTTCAAGCGGCTTGCCATGATTTTTAGACTGTTTCAGTAAGTTGACCAGAGCACACAAAGATTCTTACATTGTGCTAAACAGTTAATGATTAAAGAACAGCTACATTACTAAAAGAACATCTTCAGGATGCTAGCAGACAACACAGGTAGCTAAGCTAAAACTTAATGAGTAATATAGGTAACGAACACTGATAACAGCCTTATACCACATATTCACCGAGCTGTACTAAAGTCATGACATAAATGGTCTTGTTGTTGTTTGTAACGTTAATCTAGAACACTAAAGGTGGGAAAATGTAACATTCCTATTAAACCACAGAAAATTGTACTACTCCAAATTTATTCAAAAGAATTTATAATTTTAAGATTATGCATTACTTAATTACAATTATTAGATCATCAGTGGCATGTTACATACCAAATTAAGTACAAAACGTCCCCTTTTACACCCTACCGCAATCGTAAATTCTACGAGCAGTTTGTAATCTAGGGTTAAAGACCAAATGTAAAAACAACGACTATAAATATTCTGCCGACCTCCTGCCGTAAGCATGACGAGCAGACATGACATGCTGCGTACAGTAACCTTCCCAGACGGGGTCGCTCCACGACAGAGGTAGACTTGTAAATATAGTATTTGGCCTCAGCCTAGTGTGATAGTCGACTGTACGATCATAATCGTTACAAGCAATGACAAAACCTGAAGTACAGAACTGGTATTAAAGATTACACAATTTATCTAAACAACTGAAAAATAGAAACGAACAAAAGCTAACAACACAATCAGGTATAGAAACGAGAGATTAGGTAGCAGTGCTTACATCAAACTGCATCGTCATTTGACAGCTAAGACAGTAAGTGAATAATTATGAAATACACTTGCGAAATAATTATGTAAAATGTATTATGAAAGGTAATTATGACACCAAACAACTATCATAAGTGATAAATAAGCCATAAATAGGGTCAATTGTGAGTGTAGACTGTAGTTATGTGTTTGGTTTGTTTTTAACTGCTATGACATTGTATTAGTGAAAGATCATATCCATTGTTAATTGCAGTAAGTTTTATGCTCTGTATTTCTTCAATATACAAAATTCCAACAAGCAACACATACCATAAATGAAATGAGCATTGTTGGGCGGGAGGCCCCACCCGGGCAAGTTCGGCCGCCCTTATTTCAGTCGACGCCATCCTGGGTGACTCAAATGCCGGTGATGAGAATGAAGTGATGATGAGGACAACACAACACCCAGTCTACAAGCGGAGAAAAATCTCCGACCCGGCCGGGAATCGAACCCAGTCGCGCTCCATGGGAGGCAAGCACGTAACCTCCCAGCTAAGCAAGCGGATATGCCATAATGTGTTGCAATAAAAAATGGATATGATGATTCACTCATTAATGCAGTGTCAAATCAGATGCAACAAACTACACTCACAGTTGATAGCAGCCCATAAGTGCAATACGTAAAAATGCTTTGTCTTTGTATAATGCCTGATATATTAGGTACGTTGTTCAGAAACAGATGAAAAAAATCAGCCTCACGACCACCAGCAACCTAAGCAGCAGGCTTATTCACAATATAAAGCCTCCAGATACAGGTCTTAAAGCATCTGGCATTTATAAAATTACCTGCAGTCAATGCAGCAGACGTTACATAGACCAAGCAGGTAGAAATTTCAAAACCCGAGTTAAAATACTTATACACTTCTACCGACCAGACAAATATAACTGTTCAGCAGTACCTAGTCATATTAAGCACACAGGCCACCCTTTGAAACTCAAAGACAGACCTATACAGGGTGTTACAAAAAGGTACTGCCAAACTTTCAGGAAACATTCCTCACACACAAAGAAAGAAAATATGGTATGTGGACATGTGTCCGGAAACGCTTACTTCCCATGTTAGAGCTCATTTTATTACTTCTCTTCAAATCACATTAATCATTGAATGAAAATACACAGCAACAGAACGTACCTCCATTAGCGATGATACATGCATCCACCCTCCGTGCATGGAATCCCTGATGCAGCCCTGGAGAATGGCGTATTGTATCACAGCCGTCCACAATACGCCGGCCGCGGTGGTCTCGCGGTTCTAGGCGCGCATTCCGGAACCGTGCGACTGCTACGGTCGCAGGTTCGAATCCTGCCTCGGGCATGGATGTGTGTGATGTCTTTAGGTTAGTTAAGTTTAAGTAGTTTTAAGTTCTAGGGGACTGATAACCACATCAGTTGAGTCCCATAGTGCTCAGAGCCATTTGAACCATTTTTTTCCACAATACGAGCACGAAGAGTCTCTACATTTAGTACCGGGGTTGCGTAGACAAGAGCTTTCAAATGCCCCCATAAATGAAACTCAAGAGGGTTGAGGTCAGGAGAGCGTGGAGGCCATGGAATTGGTCCGCATCTACCAATCCATCGGTCACCTAATCTGTTGTTGAGAAGCGTACGAACACTTCCACGGAAATGTGCATGAGCTTCATCGTGCATGAACCACATGTTGTGTCGTACTTGTAAAGGCACATGTTCTAGTAGCACAGGTAGAGTATCCCGTATGAAATCATGACAACGTGCTCAATTGAGCGTAGGTGGAAGAACATTGCACTGACTGCAAAACCACATTCGTGATGAACACTAACCTGTTGGTGTTACGTACTGATGTGCCTGATCTAGTACTGTAGAGCAATAAGTCGCATGTCAACACAAGCACCGAAGTCAACATTACCTTCCTTCAGTTGGGTCAACTGGTGGTGAATCGAGGAAGTACAGTACATAGTGACGAAACTAAAATGAGCTCTGACATGGTAATTAAGCGATTCCGGACACATGTCCACGTAACATCTTTTCTTTATTTGTGTATCAGGAATGTTTCCTGAAAGTTTGGCGGTACCTTTTTGTAACACCCTGTATAAACTGGAAATTTTTCATAAGATCGAAATCGGATATCAAGATATAAACAAAAATTTTAATTCGTAATACAAGAAAATGGTGACAATATTCTTAATGGGATATTAGAATACAAAAACTTAAAATTCTTCCATAGCCTTAAACCGGCACAAATGAAATATATGTAAGATGTGCCAACCAAACTGTTGGTATCGTGAATATCGCGACAATTGATACTCATCCACTCGCTTCGAGGCCGCCATACTATACTGTGTACTCGTAATTAAAAGTGCGCCTACTCACAGGGGTCGAGTTTAGTTATTGTATGGGAGATAAAATTGAAAAGTATTCTAATGCGTTAATGCGAAACCGATTAACGCAGGGGAAAAAGTGCTAATTTTGACCACTAGGTGCGAATCTGGCGCTGTGAATGCAAGGAGGTCGTATAGAAATGTTACCGTATACATTTTATTAAGAACGGGACGTAGGCATAAAAAGTGAAACAAGCGAGAATGCGGTGTGGCCGAGCGGTTCAAGGTGCTTCAGTCTGGAACCGCGCGACCACTACGGTCGCAAGTTCGAGTCCTGCCTCGGGCATGGATGTGTATGATGTCCTTAGGTTCTATGTTCTATGTTCTAGGGGACTGATGACCTCAGATGTTGAGCCCCATAGTGCTCAGAGCTACATGAACCAAGCGAGAATGATGTAATGCTGGTCCTATTATTAACTGCCACTCACAAGATGTGTTCAGTTTGGTCACCGGAGACGTCGTCGAGATGCTGCAGGGCGCCACATTTACGTCTGGTTGCCAAAATTGGAACTAATTTTTCCCCGGCCTAAATCGTCTCCGCATTAACATAACTTGGTAGTTCCACTTCCATACGATAGTTACAGCCTACACTGCATCTCTGTAAGTGCCTGCACTTTAATTATGACCGTCCAGTATTTAAGATCTAATGCTTAAATCTATGGAGAAACGTTAGTGCAGTGGAAGTATATCAACACAGCATTGCATTAAGCAGTGCAATAGTGTAATTTTAAATAACAGCTCCCGCTTTTACCAACGATGCCAATGAAACTTCGGGGGAAGTCAGAAATCGTGAACACCCGACACATGAAAAAATGTATCACACGATTATCGAATGAACTGATGCCATAACTATCTCCATTCCACACAGCCTGTGATGTCAGTCACAGTAAAGAGGCACACCCATCACGAGCAGAAGACCATACTGTACAATAATGTTCGGGTACCCACTGCTCACACATACCTCCGTAATACCCCAATAGCAACTTCAGCGGTAGAACAGTTCTAAGGTAATTTAGACTAAGACAGTATATCTTGCAGTAACACTTAAATCCACAAACGCCTGACGATGAGCAAAACAAGCTTGAAACGCGCTGCAGTATGTTGATATAACCACTAAATATATAAGTGTAACTGGTAGTAGGAAAAGTGCCAATAATTGTGCCACATAGTCACGGTTTAGAAACTTAGCCGGCAAGGCCACAATTGATTTTTTTTTAAATTACTTCAGTGCTAAGGGCTAAACTTCCAAATTTCCACGGGAAAAAATCCAAGATGGAACAGATTAAGCAAAAGCGCGCACATAGTCTTTTGGTTATTGTCGTTTTGCGCGGGTGCAGATAAAACTGCTATCAACCTGGAGGTTGTTTTGAACACCACAGTGGTTTGATAGGCATGGTCCTATTGGAGGTAATGTTGTAAGCTTTCTCAGATCTCTGAACTGATTCGCACAGCCAGTTACAGTAGAGGGGACTGGAGGGGTCTCTAAAATTTAACGTATCAATGGACACTCCGAACCTCAGTGGAGTTTGGTATTTTTCCGCACTTAGAATCATTGACAGAGGTGACAGACTTGATGGATAAATATCCTAGGACAGACTGTAAATCGAAGCCCCAACTTTTGGAACCGTAGTCCGGCATTTAATCACTCAGCCACCGAGTTATACATTGTTCTGTGTATGTTTATATATTTTTTTCGAGCTTGTAAACGTTGATATATAATGATTGTACGATGTTGTTGTTGTTGTTGTTGTTGTTGTGGTCTTCAGTCCTGAGACTTGTTTGATGCAGCTCTCCTTGCTACTCTACCCTGTGCAAGCTTTTTCATCTCCCAGTACTTACTGCAACCTACATCCTTCTGAATCTGCTTAGGGTATTCATCTCTTGGTCTCCCTCTACGATTTTTAGCCGTCACGCTGCCCTCCAATGCAAAATTTGTGATCCCTTGATGCCTCAGAACTTGTCCCACCAACTGGTCCCCTTTTCTTGTCAAGTTGTGCCACAAACTCCTCCCCAATTCTATTCAATACCTCCTCATTAGTTATGTGATCTATCCATCTAATCTTCAGCATTCTTCTGTAACACCACATTTCGGAAGCCTCTATTCTCTTCTTGTCTAAACTATTTATCGTCCACGTTTCACTTCCATACATGGCTACACTCCATACAAATACTTTCAGAAACGACTTCCTGACACTTATATCTATACTCGATGTTAAAAAATTTCTCTTCTTCACAAACGCTTTCCTTGCCATTGCCAGTCTGCATTTTATATCCTCTCTACTTCGACCATCATCAGTTATTTTGCTCCCCAAATAGCAAAACTCTTTTACTACTTTAAGTGTCTCATTTTCTAATGTAATTCCCTCAGCATCACCCGAGTTAATTCGACTACATTCCATTATCCTCGTTTTGCTTTTGTTGATATTCGTCTTATATGCGATGTACGATACTTTTCCTATTCGTTCATTTATTGCGTGTGATGAAATTGCCAGGTGATTTTATTGTAAATCATGATCTAGCGATTAATAAATGTGACTACTCCCACTCCTAGTTCGCTAATAATGAGACTGTTTTCTGGCTCGTAAAACCGACAGCCCCTCACAACCTTACTGGAACATGCAGCCGTGGGTGGTGTGACTGGCCTGTGAATCACCATCCGTGTAAAAGGACGTTGCTGTTTCGTGACGTGAACAAGCGTGAAATGTCGTCCTGCGTGAACCATCTTAAGGGGAATAACGGGGTTAGGTTCGCAGTATGAGACCGGAAGCGGCCCCTCCGAGGGTGGCGGTGCAGCTGGGAAGGGGTAAGCCGCGGGCCGCCAGAACCTGCTGCGAGGCCGAAGCCCGCGCAATATATATCCGTCCGTGTCAGCTTTCACACAGGAATGGCCCTAAATGCAGTGCAGAGATTCTGCGTCACCGTTACCCCCTTTCTGACAGTTGTGGACAATAGCATGCGAAGACTGGGTGGTCGCCTGTCCCAGAAGCGGACCCCTGTTGAGACCTGGGAATCACGCAGTACTAGGACGAAGGCCTCGCTGCGAGGTTGACGACCGCACACAACTACCACGTGTAGAGCCATAGCTCTACGAAATGCGTGTCCAGTTTCGTAGTGACTCCATCACTTCACTCAGTTCATGCGTACATCATATTGTATCTCAATGACGAGAGGTTGCGTATTATGAGTAAGAGGCGAATGCAAAGTGTTTTCCAGTAAGTCGATTGAACTACATCTACACTTACAATCCTTAATGAAATGCATCACGAAGAGCACTTTATAGCATAATTAACTGCTGCCTAATGTATTCCCTTCGCACATATAGTCAAGGAAAAATTACTGTATGTGCGCCTCTGTACCTACCTACATCTATCCTATTCTCTTCAGCCCTACGTGAGAAATAACCAGACAAACTGAAGCACACACTACGACAATTAATGATTCTTTACGTTCACCGAGTTCATTCATTTAACAATTCTGAGCTTTCTCCTCATTTTTTTTTTCAAGTCGCTACTTAATGCTACTATAACTGTCCAAACGACGCGAAAGAGTCCCTTACTACATCACTAATATGTAATATTTCCACTAAGCGTCTGCAAGTGTTAGCAAATAGTATGTAGTAGAGCGCCTAATTTCCACATTAACATTTGTTAACTACTGGTTTTAATGTGCACTCATTTTCAAGAGTCTTAGACAATGAGACAAACCTAGGGTCACCGACAATGTCCAAACTCAACAAGAAATCTTCTTGTATACCAAATTGGTGCAACGCCTACAAACGGTGGTGGTGAAGTCATCACTCATCCACAGAGATGTTACAACAACTTTATGTGTTTACAGGGCAGGAAAGTATAATTTTCAACAAACAAGGGTGTGCAGTATATGACAATGAGGTGACACTTCTTTGGATAGCGATATGCACGTATACAAATGGCGGGCTTATCGCGTACACATCTACATCTACGTGATTCAGAAAAAAGTGCCGGCAGAGGGTTCAATGAACCACCTCGAAGCTCTCTACCGTTCCGCTCTCGAACGGCACGATGGAAAAAACAAGCACTTACATTTTTCTGTGCGAGCCCTGGTTTCTCTTATTTTATCGTGATGATCATTTCTCCCTATGTAGGTGGATGCCAACAGAATGTTGTCGCAATCGGAAGAGAAAACTGGTGATTGAAATTTCATGAGAAGATCCCGTCGTAACGAAAAACACCTTTCCTTTTCTGATTGTCACTCGAATTCACATATCATGTCTGTGACATTATCGCCCCTATTTCGCGATAATACAAAACGAGCTGCCCTTCTTTTGCACTTTCTTGATGTCATCCGTCAGTCTCACCTGAAGCAGACCCCACACCGCTCAGCAATACTCCAGAACAGGGCGGACAAATGTGGTGTAAGCAGTCTCTTCAGTAAACCTGTCGTACCTTCTAAGTGTCATGCCAATGAATCGCAGTCTTTGGTTTGCTCTACTCACAATATTGTCTATGTGATCGTTCCAATTTCGGTTATTTGTAATTATATTTCCTAAGTATTTGGTTGAATTTACAGCCTTCAGATTTGTGTGACCTATCGCGTAACCGAAATTTAGCTGATTTCTTTTATCACTGACGTGAATAACTTCACACTTTTCTTTATTCAGGGTCAACTGCTACTTTTCGCACCATACAGGTATGTTATCTAAATCATTTTGCGAGTAGTATTGATCATCTGATGACTTTACGAGACTGTAAGATTTTACACGGTATGAAAGGGCAGCGCATTGGCGGAGCTGAAATTTGTACTCAGGTGATACATGTGAAAACATTTCCGATGTGATTACAGCCACACGACGGGCATTAATAGACTTTGAACGGAGAAAGGTGGTTGGATCTAGACACAAGGACATACTCTTTCGGAAATCATTAGAGTCGTCAGTATTCCCAGATCCACAGTGTCTAGAGTGTGTCGAGAATACCATCTTAAAGACATTACGTCTCACCACGGACTATACAGTGACTGACGGCATTCACTTAGCGACCGAGTGCAGCGGCGTTTGCTTATAGTTGTCAGTGCTAACAGACAAGCAACACTGCGTAATATAACTGCAGAAATTAATGTCCGACGTACGTCGAACGTATCTGTTAGGACAGTGCTGCGAAATGCGGTGTTAATGGACTATGGCAGCAGACGACCGACGCGAGTGCCTTTGCTAACAACACGACATCGTCTGCAGCGCCTCTCCCGCCCTCGTAATCATATCGGTTGAACTCTAGACGACTACAAAACTGTATTCTAATCTGATGTATGAAAATTTCAGTTGGTAAGAGGTGGTGGTAGGGTTCGAGTGTGACACAGACCACACGAAGCCACGGATCCAAGTTGTCAACAAGGCACTGTGCAAGCTGGTGGTTCGTCGGCGATGAACAGCAGACAGCATGGGTTCAGAATGGTTCAAAAATGGTTCAAATGGCTCTGAGCACTATGGGACTCAACTGCTGTGGTCATTAGTCCCCTAGAACTTTGAACTACTTAAACCTAACTAACCTAAGGACATCACACACATCCATGCCCGAGGCAGGATTCGAACCTGCGACCGTAGCAGTCGCACGGTTCCGGACTGCGCGCCTTGAACCGCGAGACCACCGCGGCCGGCTCAGAATGGTTCAAATGGCTCTGAGCACCATGGGACTCAACATCTGAGGTCATCAGGCCCCTAGAACTTAGAACTACTTAAACCTTACTAACCTAAGGACATCACACACATCCATGCTCGATGCAGGATTCGAACGTGCGACCGTAGCGGTCACGCGGTTCCAAACTGAAGCACCTAGAACCGCACGGCCACACCGGCCGGCAGCTGGTGGTTGTTCCATAATGATGTGGGTTGTAATTATATGGAATGGCCTGAGTCCTCTGGTCCAATTGAACCGATCATTGACTGGAAATGGCTATGTTCGGCTACTTGGAGACCATTTGCAGCCAGACAACCATGGAATTTTTATGAATAACAATGCGCCATGGCAGTGGGTTACAGTTGTTTGCTTTTGGTTTGGAGAACATTTTGAACAATTCAAGCGAAATATTTGGCCACTCAGCGCCCGACATGAATTCCATCGAACATTTATGGGACGTAATCGAGAGGTCAGTTTGTGTGCAATAGCCTGTACCGGCTATACTTCCGCAATTAATGACGGCCACAGAGACAGCATGGTTGAATGTTTTTGCGGGAGACGTTCAGTCCTTGCCACGACGAGTTGTATACAGGGTGTTGGGGGGGGGGAGGGGGGGGGGGGGAAGGTCTATGCTTTAAACAGTGATAATGTAAGTAATTCTGAACAAAAAATGTTGTATGAACATAGGTCCGCAAATGCTCCGTTAGGCAGGTATCAATATTGAAATCAACTTAATTTAGCAAAATCGATGTGCACAACGCGAACGTATACGCAGTACAGCTGAACCGTGGCGTAATTTTCTTGCAAACAATGCACGGCTACGTGCCATATTTACGCAATGCAACCTACCACTATTATGGCCATATGACGTACGTAGCACAATCACCCGTTGTTTGCGCAGTTGTGCCATGTAAGCCGCATTGTGTAGTGTATCGGTTACTGATCGGTTAGCTGTGTAGTGTATGATGTTAACTGTGCTCGTAGAAGCGCTGCTAACAATGCCACACGTCTACAGTAATGAGAAATACGCAGATATGGTGTATGCTTATGGCTTCTGCGACGGTAGTGCTACTGCTGCAAGAGAAGAATACCACAGGCGATTTCCCGAATCGACAGTTACCTAATCGCAGGGTGTTTACCGAATTCTTTATCACTTTGCGTGCAACGGGTTCTCCTCCAAGTAGACATTTTTCGTGGGAGCGGGCACGCCAACAAACTTTGCAAGAACAGGAAGAAATTATCGCAAGTGTTGAGTGAAGTGCCAGTACGAGCATACGAAGAACGTCCATGCGTAGCGTATGAATAATGTTCCACAGATATGTGTATGGGAAACATTAAATGCGGAAAACATGCATCCATTTTAAATAGAGCATGTCCAGAATCTCCTCGTTGGCGACAGTCCCTTTTTTTTGTCATCAGTCTACTGACTGGTTTGATGCGGCCCGCCACGAATTCCTTTCCTGTGCTAACCTCTTCATCTCAGAGTATCACTTGCAACCTACGTCCTCAATTATTTGCTTGACGTATTCTAATCTCTGTCTTCCTCTACAGTTTTTGCCCTCTACAGCTCCCTCTAGTACCATGCAAGTCATTCCCTCATGTCTTAGCAGATGTCCTATCATCCTGTCCCTTCTCCTTATCAATGTTTTCCACATATTCCTTTCCTCTCCGATTCTGCGTAGAACCTCCTCATTCCTTACCTTATCAGACCACCTAATTTTCAACATTCGCCTATAGCACCACATCTCAAATGCTTCGATTCTCTTCTGTTCCGGCATTCCCACAGTCCATGTTTCACTACCATACAATGCTGTACTCCAGACGTACATCCTCAGAAATTTCTTCCTCAAATTAAGGCCGGTATTTGATATTAGTAGACTTCTCTTGGCCAGAAATGCCTTTTTTGCCATAGCGAGTCTGCTTTTGATGTCCTCCTTGCTCCGTCCGTCATTGCTTATTTTACTGCCTAGGTAGCAGAACTCCTTAACTTCATTGACTTCGTGACCATCAATCATGATGTTAAGTTTCTCGCTATTCTCATTTCTACTACTTCTCATTACCTTCGTCTTTCTCCGATTTACTCTCAAACCATACTGTGTACTCATTAGACTGTTCATTCCGTTCAGCATATCATTTAATTCTTCTTCACTTTCACTCAGGATAGCAATGTCATCAGCGAATCGTATCATTGATATCCTTTCACCTTGTATTTTAATTCCACTCCTGAACCTTTCTTTTATTTCCATCATTGCTTCCTCGATGTACAGATTGAAGAGTAGGGGCGAAAGGCTACAGCCTTGTCTTACTCCCTTCTTAATACGAGCACTTCGTTCTTGATCGTCCACTCTTATTATTCCCTCTTGGTTGTTGTACATATTGTATATGACCCGTCTCTCCCTATAGCTTACCCCTACTTTTTTCAGAATCTTGAACAGCTTGCACCATTTTATATTGTCGAACGCTTTTTCCAGGTCGACAAATCCTATGAACGTGTCTTGATTTTTCTTTAGCCTTGCTCCCATTATTAGCCGTAACGTCAGAATTGCCTCTCTCGTGCCTTTACTTTTCCTAAAGCCAAACTGATCGCCACCTAGCGCATTCTCAATTTTCTTTTCTATTATTCTGTATATTATTCTTGTAAGCAGCGTCGATGTATGAGCAATTAAGATGACTGTGCGACAATTCTCGCACTTGTCAGCTCTTGCCGTCTTCGGAATTGTGTGGATGATGATTTTCCGAAAGTCAGATGGTATGTTGCCAGATTCATATATTCTACACACCAACGTGAATAGTCGTTTTGTTGCCACTTCCCCTAATGATTTTAGAAATTCAGATGGAATGTTATCTATCCTTTCTGCCTTATTTGACCGTAAGTCCTCCAAAGCTCTTTTAAATTCCGATTCTAATACTGGATCACCTATCTCTTCTAAATCGACTCCTGTTTCTTCTTCTATCACATCAGACAAATCTTCACCCTCATAGAGGCTTTCAATGTATTCTTTCCACCTATCTGCTCTCTCCTCTGCATTTAACAGTGGAATTCCCGTTGCACTCTTAATGTTACACCGGTTGCTTTTTTTTAATGTCACCAAAGGTTGTTTTGACTTTGCTGTATGCTGAGTCTGTCCTTCCGACAATCATATCTTTTTCGATGTCTTCACATTTTTCCTGCAGCCATTTCGTCTTAGCTTCCCTGCACTTCCTTTTTATTTCATTCCTCAGCGACTTGTATATCTGTATTCCTGATTTTCTCGGAACATGTTTGTACTTCCCCCTTTCATCAATCAACTGAAGTATTTCTTCTGTAACACATGGTTTCTTCGCAGCTAACTTCTTTGTACCTATGTTTTTCTTCCCAACCTCTGTGATGGCCCTTTTTAGAGACGTCCATTCCTCTTCAACTGTGTTGCCTTCTGCGCTATTCCTTATTGCTGTATCTATAGCGTTAAAGAACTTCAAACGTATCTCGTCATTCCTTAGAACTTCCGAATCCCACTTCTTAGCGTATTGATTCTTCCTGACTAATGTCTTGAACTTCAGCCTACTCTTCATCACTACTATATTGTGATCTGAGTCTATATCTGCTCCTGGGTACGCCTTACAATCCAGTATCTGATTTCGGAATCTCTGTCTGACCATTATGTAATCTAATT
Source organism: Schistocerca gregaria (assembly GCF_023897955.1). Lineage (NCBI taxonomy): Eukaryota > Metazoa > Arthropoda > Insecta > Orthoptera > Acrididae > Schistocerca > Schistocerca gregaria. Next base: position 336,345,899 of record NC_064926.1, on the reverse strand, counting down.
GAAATCTTCCCGTATCTCCCGGCCTTTTCCAGGTATACCTCCTCCTCTTGTGATTCTTGAACAGGGTATTCGCTATTACTAGCTGAAACTTCTTACAGAACTCAATTAGTCTTTCCCCACTTCAATTCCTTGTCCCAAGCCCATATTCTCCTGTAACCTTTTCTTCTACTCCTTCCCCTACAACTGCATTCCAGTCGCCCATGACTATTAGATTTTCGTCCCCCTTTACATATTGCATTACCCTTTCAATATCCTCATACACTTTCTCTATCTGTTCATCTTTAGCTTTCGACGTCGGCATGTATACCTGAACTATCGTTGTCGGTGTTGGTCTGCTGTCGATTCTGATTAGAACAACCCGGTCACTGAACTGTTCACAGTAACACACCCTCTGCCCTATCTTCCTATTCATAACGAATCCTACACCTGTTGTACCATTTTCTGCTGCTGTTGATATTACCCGATACTCATCTGACTAGAAATCCTTGTCTTCCTTTCACTTCACTTCACTGACGCCTACTATGTCTAGATTGAGCCTTTGCATTTCCCTTTTCAGATTTTCTAGTTTCCCTACCACGTTCAAGCTTCTAACATTCCACGCCCCGACTCGTAGAACATTATCCTTTCGTTGATTATTCAATCTTTTTCTCATGGTAACCTCCCCATTTCCAGTCCCCTCCCGGAGATCCGAATAGGGGACTATTCCGGAATCTTTTGCCAATGGAGAGATCATCATGACACTTCTTCAACTAGAGGCCAGATGTCCTGTGGATACACGTTACGTGTCTTTGATGCTGTGGTTTCCATTGCCTTCTTCATCCTCATGTCGTTGATCATTGCTGATTCTTCCGCCTTTAGGGGCAATTTCCCACCCCTAGTACAAGAGAGTGCTCTGAACCTCTATCCGCTCGTCCGCCTTCTTTGACAAGACCGTTGGCAGAATGAGGCTGACTTCTTATGCCGGAAGTCTTCGGCCGCCAATGTTGATTATTTAACAAAATATAGGCAGTTGCGGGGATGGAAACCGGGACCGAAGACGTTTTGATTATGAATCACAGACGCTACCCCTAGACCACGGGTTCAGTCCCAACGACTTCGCTTCTGTTGTTGGGTAAATGAGAATAGACATTTGCTTCCATACATACTATTCATTGAAGAAGCCCAGTTTTCCAGACATAGCATAAACAATACACGCAGTAATCATCGATGGTCACTGGAAAATACACACGCTTAAGTGGATAGCAATTTTCAAGTTCCTTTTACTATAAATGTTTGGTGCGGCATGATCAGAAACCTTTTGATAGGTCCATTTATTATCAATCAGCGATTGACGGGAGAGAGGTACCTGCATTTTTTGGAAAATTCATTTGCGGAAATATTGGAAGACATTCCTCCAAGATCACCTGACTTTACACCTTTAGATTACTGTTTATGGGATTAGATGAAATCAGAGGCGCACGAAGTGAAGCTAAATGGACGAGATGAACTGCTTCGTCGCATCATGGACGCTGCTGAATTGATTACGAGCCAACCACAGACATTTGAACAAGCAACTCAACATGTTATCGCTAGAGCGCGAAAGTGCATTGACGTTCAAGACGGGTTATTCGAACATGTTCTGTGAACTGTACGATAAGTGCTAAAGCCGTTTGTAAAAGACGTGGTACGTTTTTTTTCAATTGAATACATGGTGCACGCATCTTCTAATGCATTATGTTCTAAATGCAAAGTAAATAAACATTATGTAAAATGTGTAACATAACTGTTCTTCTGTGTGAAATTGTTTTCAAGAAAATTACGTTACGGTCCAGTTGTATTGCATATACGTTCATATTGTGCACATCAATTTGGCAGAATTACTGTTCCTTGCTATACCCACACCTCTCTAACGAAGCATTTGCGGACCCGTGTTCATATAACATTTTTTGTTCAGAATTGCTTATAGTATCACTGTAAAAACATTGACCTCTCCTCCCCAAACACCCTGTTCAGGATGTTGTGAAACATATCTTAACAAAATCCCAAGGGATTTAATAACATGATATAAAGTGAACACGGAGGACACTGAAGTTGCTAAATCTGCGTATGTACCCATTTAGGTAGCCTCGGTCACTACAGTGGAGACATAACGAATAGCACGAAAGTTCTGTGCAGGAGACGAAAGAATAAATTACTTGACACACCCGAGAGTATGAAAATATTTCTTGCCAAAAGGAGTAAAGATGAATTATTACTCAGTGAACAGAACAATGCAGAATGAAAAGCGTTGAACAGAACAATGCAGAATGAAAAGCGTTTATCTCTTCTTTCAGAATCTATTTTAGTGAAATAACGTGAGTGTGAAGTTTGGAAGATAGGAGACGAGTTACTGGCAGAATTGAAGCTGTGAGGGCGGGTCGTGAGTAGTGCTTGGGTAGCTCAGTTGGGAGCACTTGCCAGCCACAGGCTAAGGTCCGGCACACCGTTTTAATCTGCCAGGAAGTTTCATATCAGTGCACACTCCGCTGCAGATTGAAAATCTCAGTCTGATAACGTTAGTCGTTCATTTCACTCTGTTCGTAATTACGATTAAAAAAACACAACTTAAAGAAGGCGAAGTTCTTCACCACGTTTCAGCCGATAAAGATTACATTTTATTGCCCCTATAATTTCAGATTCATTATGCCTTTACACTGATGATCCAAATATGACGACTGCCCACCGTGAGATTGATTATCACCTGATGCCACTTAAGGCACGTGAAGCAGTAAGAAAAGTACGTAACTGGAGCAGAGACGAATGGGGAAAGTTTGTACCAACGGTTGCGGCCGCAAATGGAGAAATCCACAGACAAAATCCAGCGACTTTGAGAAAGAGCAGGTTGTAAAGGCCCGGCGCCCAGAAACGAGTGAAACGGCTAAGGTGGTCTGCTGTTGGCATGGTACTGTCATCAGCATCTACTGGAAGTGACTGTAGGTTGTCAAATTAAATACCTTTCAGCCGTCTAGTTTCCAATCGAATTTTATTTGGCAACCAGTTTCAGCGTTTTACAACGCTATCTTCAGCCCTGACCGACGTGTAGAAAGAATCTGATTCGGTTGCGATCAAAACAGGGGCCAGCAATACTGGTCAGTAGATTTTTGCAACCATCACCTGCCGAATGATGGTTGAAGTGATCACTACAGCAAAAATCTACTAAGACCTGTATTGCCGGCCCCTGTTTTGATCACAACCGAAGTAGATTCTTCCTATACGTCGTTCAGGGGCCTGAAGATAGTGTAGTAAAACGCTGAAACTGGTTGAGAAATAAAGTAAGGTTGGACACAAGACGGCTGAAAGGTGTTGCATTTGAAATCCTGTATCGAACAGCCGAGCCCCGCAACCATCTCTGAAAAGATGGACTCTAGGTTGGCGGAACCAAGAGTAGGCGACACGGTGTTGGCCGTGCACGATTCATCACACAAGTGCACATTGGAAACCTGCCCGCTCGCTAAAGCAGGATAGGCGGTGATCTACGGCAGATGTGCCGACACTGTATAATGCTGGCACAGACACAAGCGTTTTAGAGCACACTGTCCAGCACATTTAGTTGAATGTGAGGCTCCACGGTGGAAGACTCGTTCATGCCTCCAGGTTGAGCAAACGACCCCATCTAGTAGTCAATTACACTGGCAGTGGGCAAGGATTCATCGAGATTGGACAGTGTATCAGTGAAAATAAGTTGTATAATCGGATGAAGCACTTGTTTTGTTACGCCAGGTCGATGATCGTGCCCGTATACGTCATACAGGGCAACGAATGCTAGAAACGCAGTACAGTGCTTCCATGGGACCTTTGGCAGTAATTGAAGGCACCGTGATATCTCTGGACTATGTGAACATTATTGCGAACGACTCTTCACCCCTTTATGGATGTGTGTGTGTGTGTCTTTGTGTGTGTGTATGTGTGTGCGTGCGTGCGTGCGTATCCGTCAGCAGTGCCATCATGTAGCATGTCAACTGTCCGTGTCACAAGGACATGATAATGAAATCACATTGATGTCTTCACCACCTGTCTTCTCTTGATCTGAACCAGAGGGAACACTTCCGGGATGCTACGTGGTTCTATCTTCGAACTCGTAATTTATGAAAGTGCGTAGGCATGTGGAAGTTCGTGCCTCCAGGCACGTAACCATGACTAAAAAAATAAGAAACTCAGGATCGTAGCAAGGACTTGTCGAATACATGCCCCGCAGAACTGCTACAGTACTGCTTTGCAAAGGTGGACCAACACACTATTAGAGAAATGGGCATATTTTCCTATCGCTTCAGTGGATGTCAATACAACCATACAGTCTCGAGTAAGGACACAAGATGCTGGATTATTCAATTAAGGCAACAAAGGGCGGCCTCTACATGGGCTGGAGGAGCTTCGAATATACTGAGCAGAAAGAAACCAGGCAAGATTTTGAATAAGCCGGACGAGTTTCGTGGAATTCCTATTTTATAATGTACTTTGACGTGCTCTGCTAAATCTAGGATATCCGATCTCCCTCGTTCTGTAATCGCGGATATGCCTATTTGTTGTGGTCTTCATGTTCGGCTTGCTGCAGCGAACATAAGCAGACACCATAGTCACGTAAGACGCTCAATATACTTACTGCACGTGATGGCCTCATTCGACTCCTTCATTTGTTCTTTTATAAACAAGTAATTTAAATTTATGTTTTATGTAGTAATTACTATGTTCTTTGTATAGTATTTAATGTATATGTACTCTAATTTTTGTTTTGTTAGGGCTTTACTTTGGAATTTTCAGTCATTATCAAGGTGGCTGCTGTCATTTGTGTATGATTACGCTTGTGTATTCCGTCAGAGATATGTCAGTTTCTAATTTGCAGTTTGCCTGTAGTTCAAATTGCACAGCTTTATGTTGTATAAAGTAATCCTTCCTCTTCTCAATAACTGCAGTACCCAATGATTAATTATGAATTGCTTTATGGTGTATTTAATATTCCTATTTGTGTATTTCTTGTATAATGTGTCTGCAAAATTTCTTTGACGGATTGGTGGTTTCACTGGTATTTGTAAGCGTTCTGCCGGTCGGATTACGTAAGTAGGTTTCTTGTAGCTTTGAGTGTAACTGTCAGCAACATTAGATTAGATGTACTACATACAACTAGTGATATAATACGAGATTAGTTATGTGGTCTTATGCAGTACCTTTAATTTTATTCTGATTGTAGGACACTTGCCATGCACTACAACAAGTGCAGACACTAAATAATCTGCATCTCGCTGCTAGATACACAACAATTACGCAAACGATCAATAAAAGAGAGATACGCGAACGCAACCTTATAAATTGTTTCCGTGTACTAAAAACATGAGCAATGTTATGAAGCTACTTAAAGTGTGTGCATAATTTACTGCGCATGTAGCCAACATCGATTGAAAGTCTTAAAATGACTCCAGCGTGTCTCTGCTGTTTACTTGCTGCACTAGAACAAACACTTTAATATTGGACATATTTGCCTTCTTCTCACACCTTTTTAAATTAGTTACAGCAGGGTCCCTGAACTATTGCTGGCATGGATGCATTTTTTAAATATATCGTAGGAGGAAAAGCTACATTTCAAAAGTACGAGGGGACCTCGAAAAGTAAGTTACACGTGTCGCCCCATGCTAAGACCAGGGTTCATTTCAAAGTGTTGTGTTACCAATTAAGACAGGAAAAATATTGGCTGCTAATGATACACCATGTGCAGAAAATGAGTGTCTGGGAGGTGCAGAGATCAGCCTCTAAAGAGATGGATGTATTACACTTCACAGAATGGACATCGTCAACAGTCAAAAAATGTTCAACTTGCACAACGCACTCGGCATGAAAAATGTCGCGCCACAATGATCACAAAGGTTCGCATCATCAAGATCTATGGCGAACTCTTTGGGTTCCAAACAGTGCATGACGTTAAGCTAGGTATCCACCCTTAAGGAATGCATATCGAATCATACTGGTCTAACGGGGTGATAAGAATTGGTGGAATGTGATAACATGCGACCGAATGCGAAACAGTCTGTTTGGATCTTATCGTTTTTAGGCGTATCTGCAGATAGTGCAATAATACTTTTTATATGTACCAAAAAATAATTCAGAGGCTGAATTCGTCCATTGGTTCCAGGTGGTGTGAATTTCTGTGTCACACTCTTTTCAGCAGGGATAGTTTTCTCTAAAGGAGTATGATTTTTTACACGCAGACCAGAAATGAAGCTAAAATAAGTTATTTTGACCTGCTATTGGCCAAACACAGTGCTCATACCACGGTTGTACTTGCCTTACGCCCATTTTTCCACTCTTGGTAGCTTTCGCCTAAATATTCCCTATTGCCCTTGCAAAATTATAAATGTGAGATAGAACCTTAGTGGACAGAGCACCTCTAACATCTCACAGCATAATAAGTAACTTTCAGGCGATTTACCATCCACATTAACTGTCGGCATACTTGTTTACGAATGCGTTAAGGCACTAATGTTAGTGGATCCTGGTACAACTCTTTCGATACCTCTAATTTCCAGGGGTCTTATCACATATATTTCCTCTAAATATCCCGACTGGTTGGAGTTGAAAACAAATTTCGTACTGAACGACGTTTATCTCATTTACAAATTTTCGGGGCGATTCCGCAGTTTTCTGTGCATCGTCACGTTGACGCTTGGACTGAAATTTCGTTATCTTACATCTTCCAAATCTGTAGTACTGTTTCAAGTTACGCAACTATCCACTGCTTCCCTTGAAATCACTGTAATCTATGTTGCGCGTGATTTAATGTGCATAACGTAGTAGGTCACGGTCATGCACATCCAGTAATTGTATCGAGCACTCCTGAAACGGGAAAACACCAGTTTTTGCAACAATTGCCTCTTGTCCTCCCTTCATTGTCCTTAGTTTTCCTTACGCACTACATAGTCTTGTTGCTGCGGACTTAATGTAAATATACTCAAAATTGTTTCTTTTTACTATGCTGCGGATGATCTTTCTTGTACGTAATAATGTTTCGTGTCCGCTACTTGGACGATTGTCCTTTATTACGTTTCACTGGAGACGGTATTTGGGGCTCCCCGTCCGACGCGGATGATGAACTACATGGTTTGGCATCTGTTTCAGTATCACTTTCACTTATTAAGCACGCATCGTACACCTCTTTAGCATTGACCGCACCGTTGAACGTGTGCGACACCACAGATTCCCCTGACTCATCTAGCAGAACCGCAAATATTTCGTCTGCTATTACTTTCGCACTCTGTGGAATTCCTTGGTTTTCTTTCTGAAGAAATGTCGACTTTGGTAACTGTTGTTGTAGGTGTAATCCAATGTTTTCATTGTTTATTGTTGCCATTGCTGTGTTTTGTATCAACACTACTGTTGTGAATTACTCGTCGACTAAGTAGCTCAACAACGCTACGTGGCCACATGCTGCGCTCACCATAGCATACCTCCAACGCCGCCCCTATTACCTTAAGCAGCCATTATTGTGGTTGCATGGGAGACAATATACCGGTCTTCGAATGCCGTAAACATAATTGGTTTTGGGGACCTTGTACTGAAGGGGTCGGTCCGCCCCGATAACCGAATGGATGCCGGCATCGTAGCTCAGGGTGTTCGGCCAGAGAGCTGGTTGGCCTCTGTAATAAAAAAACTGAGTGCAAGGATAAAAAAAATGAACTTTATCGGATGTCATGTGAAGTCCGCAACGACCAAACCCAACGAAAAAAAAAATCTGCGTGACGGACTGCCGTCCTATCGAGCCCGGGTTCGATTCCCGGCTGTGTAGGGGGTATTGTGTTGTCTTCATCATCACTTCATCCCCATCCTGTGCTCAGGTCGCCCAATGTGGCGTCGAATGTAATAAGACCTGCACTAAGGCGGCCGTACCTACCCCGTACGGGGCCTCCCGGCCAATGACGGCAAACGCTCAATTCCATTTTACTGAAGGGGTTCCTTGTGAGTTTCCCGCAGACGTATGATTCTGCTGCGGTACGGATAACAGGTCCATCACACTGTGTGAATGAAATGGCGTGGCAGTTTTTGGGAATGTACTCCAAAATTGAAGTGCGCGGGATAGTTTGATTTTAATTGCGCTTAGATTAACGGTAAATTTCGGTTGGTGTAAGGAACAACGCAGTGTCACATCCAGCCATAGTTAAATGGTGCCACCAAATTGACCAAGGTCCCATCGCCGTGGGTAATGATCGCACGTGAAAGCCATGAACATCGACCAGAGACGGCAATATCCATGCAGTCTTTTCGGCAAGGTGGAGGAACATCCGCGGGGAAAGAGATTTTCATGCGAAGAGGACATTCACGTAACCGTTCTCGAATGTCGAAAGTCTCTGTGACCAACGAGCGGTATTCTATCGCTGAGGAATTGAACGATTCGTAGAACGTTCCGACTGGTCCCGGCGGAGGTTCGAGTCTTCCTTCGGCCATGGGTGTGTGTGTTTGTCCTTAGAATAATTTAGGTTAAGTAGTGTATAAGCTTAGGGACTGATGACCTTAGCAGTTAAGTCCCATCAGATTTCACACAAATTTGAACATTTGTTCCGACAGTTGTTAGAGAGACTTGGAGACTATGTTGAAAAATAGTGTCGCGTTTCTGTATTATTTTGAAGTGTAGTGGAGCAGTCAATACAAAACACTTGACGTGCCATAATAAAGTGTAACTTACTATTTGGAATCTTCTTGTAAGTAACACATAATGTAGTTATCATACTAGTAATAAGCATTTTATGTATTGATTGACATCTAGACGCAGTGAAATGAAGGCATTACATTATATGGCTAATTTATGTTAGTGTATTGTCACATATTTTTCAGATAGATGCTACATAAATTCAGTAGTGTGCTGCTAGTCAATACGTTGATGTATACATGTTTCAAGTTATGCTTATATACAGTTGATGTTTACATAAGGTAGTTAAGAGAAATTTCCTTCATATTTCCGACCGAGACTCGAACTCGGGACCTTTGCCTTTCGCAGGCAAGTGCTCTACCAACTGAGCTACCGAAGCACGACTCACGCCCGGTACTCACAGCTTTACTTCTGCCAGTATCCGTCTCCTACCTTCCAAGCTTTACAGAAGCACTTGCCCGCGAAAGGCAAAGGTCCCGGGTTCGACTCTCGGTCGGGCACACAGTTTTAATCTGCCAGGAAGTTTCATATCAGCGCACACTCCGCTGCAGAGTGAAAATCTCATTCTTCCTTCGTATTGTTCAATTTTCCAACGCACTGTGCTTATTATATGGTGCGCATAAATTTCCTACAGCGCGGCGCATGATTAAGATTTTAGTTTCTCTAAGTATGAACAAAAATTAAGAAGATTGTGCCAGAAAATAAAATTAATCATTTTAGTTTCTACAAATATTTCAAAGCGAGACAAATGGACAAATTCCTAAAGTTTATCGAAACACTCTCAAAGTGGTGCAACAGCAAGCCATTTTGCTGTGTCGCCACAGCAACACATATTATAACAAAGTTTTGGCAATACGATAAAGTGTAGCACAAAGCCTAAGAAGTAGTGGTAGTGGTCACTACCCTTCGTGCCCTACAGGGAAAGAAGTAATAAACATAGTAATTAACTTAAAAAAAACAAATAACCTTAAGTAACCTTGCGCTTTTCACTTCAAAGCCTTAAGCGAGTTTCATTCCAGGTATTCAACGAATTGTTTTATAATGTATACGAGACGCAGATGCAAAATTCACAGTACTTTTCAACTGGGTCTGTCTGTCCAAGAGATATAATGACATTCAAAAGCTGCAGGTCGCTTGCGGGCAAACCTTACGTCTCGGTACGTTGGTGACAGATAAACCTGTTGTGCGTATCTGCATGTTTACTCCATGGATATTCTTACTCTATGTCCTTGGAGGTAATAATAATAATAATAATAGTAGTAGTAGTTTCGTGTGTAACACTGGCTTGGTGCAAGTCTTTCAATTGGACGCCACTTCTGCGACTTGCGTGTCCTTAACCAACCACAGTTTCCAAACAGGGAAAAGGGGACCTACAGTTTAACGTGGAATCCGAACCAAGTGTTGCTTCTGGTGACTTCTCACATGGTTAAGAGGTGAAAGCTAGGTTAAAACCCACAGGTGAAAATTCCAAGCTCCGACCAGGATTAGAATCCGCAACCTTTTCGTGTCCAGTCAAGCAGTCAAGTGCTTTTTTTTTCCACTGCTACATCTCCAGCTCTGACTCCTTAGAGGTGTAATACAGGTAGGTGCCAAGACGACACAGACATGAAGCCGACCTCCGCCATGTCAAGAGCCGCTAACATTTGCTTCTAGTGTGGAAGTGTTTTGATAAAAGCTGCCAGCTTGCATCTTTTACATATGTACTACACGTTCTTATTATAGTCTAAAACGTAAAGGAATTACATTTCATTCGCAAATGGCGTCGTTCAAGCGATATTTTCTTTTGTACACATGAATTTCGCTTGCGATTGTTACCCTTGCTTTAACGGTTTTCTTTCTGTAATTAATTTTAGATTTCCTATCAACGCACTTTCAAGAGCGTGTAGCAAAAACGTTATTGGAAACGTGTAACAAAAAGAATGTTTCATTAACAAGGCCAAATGTAAGTAGGCTGTTTAGGTTCTTATGTTTGTGACGCCACGTAGCGCTCTGTATGAACATCGCTGAGTGCGTTGAGTGCAGTCTGTGGCTGGTTGGACTCATTGTTGGAATATTCTTTAGTGTAGTGTTGGGCAGTTGGATGTGAACAGCCCGTAGCGTTGGGCAGTTGGAGGTGAGTCGCCAGCAGTGCTGGATGAGGGGAGAGAGATCCCAGAGTTTTGAGAGGCTACTATGAGCGGACGATCTGGAAGTGTGTCCGTCAGAAAAAGGAAATTTGTAAGACTGGATGTCATGAAATGATATATGATGACTTTTGAACACTGTTAAGGTAAATACATTATTTGTTCTCTATCTAAATCTTTCATTTGCTAACTATGCCTATCAGTAGTTAGTGCTTCCAGTAGTTAGAATCTTTTATTTAGCTGGCAGTATTGGCGTTCGCTGTATTGCAGTAGTTCGAGTAACGAAGATTATTGTGAGGTAAGTGATTTATGAAAGGTATAGGTTGTTGTTATTCAGGGCCAAACTTTTGTACGGATTATTGATAGACAGACTGCGTTGATCTACTAATATTGTGTGTCGGTTCAGTGATGATCAGAATAAGTAAAGAGAGAACTGTCTGAGTACGGTGAGTTATGCTCAGGTGTTTGAAAATCAAATAACGTAAGAGTTTTTCCAGCACTGTCATTCTTGACATGCAAAGATGAAGTTTCAACCTTTAAGACCACAAAAATATCTGAAAATGACTTCATGGCACTGTGTTATTCACGAAATCGCTATAATATTTACTATTTAAAACAACTGTTGCGTGAACACGATAGAAATTGAGGACAAGAACTGTAAATAATAGAATGAGATTTTCACTCTGTAGCGGAGTGTGCGCTGATATGAAACTTCCTGGCAGATCAAAACGGTGTGCCGGACCGAGACTCGAACTCTGGACCTTTTCCTACCGCAGGAAAGTGCTCTACCAACTTTCTTTCTTTCTTTTTTTCTTTTTTTTAAATCTGATTTTGTTCGCTTTTGTTCGTCGCAACTGCTCGGGGCGGACGTCGTGAGACACCCTTTTGAGTTCGTTGTTGATCAATTAACTCAGTTTTTTTTTTATTACAGAGGGCAGCATCCCCTCTGACTTTTTTTTTTTTTTTAATTTCCGTTCTGTTCGCTTTAGTTCGTTGCATCTGGTCGGTGCGGACGTCGTAAGACATCCATTTGAGTTCGTTGTTGATCTGTTAACTCAGTTTTTTTATTGCAGAGGGCACGTTACCCTCTGACCGAACACGCTGAGCTACCGTGCCGGCTATCCAGCTGAGCTACCCAACCACGACTCACGCCCCGGTCTCACAGCTTTACTTCTGCCAATACCTCGTCTCCTACCTTCCAAACTTTACAGAAGCTCTTCTGCGAACCTCCAGAACTAGTACTCCTGATAGAAAGGATAATGCGGAGACATGGCTTAGCCACAGCCTGGGGGATGTTCCCAGAATGAGAAGTTCGCAGAAGAGCTTCTGTAAAGCTAGGAAAGTAGGAGACGAGGTACTGGCAGAAGTAAAACTGTGAGGACGGGGTGTGAGTCGTGCTTGGGTAGCTCAGTTGGACGCCGGCACGGTAGCTCAGCGTGTTCGGTCAGAGAGCCGGTTGGCCTCTGTAATAAAAAAACTGAGTGGAAGGATCAGCCACCGAAATTGAAAAGGATGTCTTGCGAGGTCAGCAACGACCAAACACAACGATCAATAACGAACAAAATGAAAAAAAAAGTTGGTAGAGCACTTGCCCACAAAAGGCAAAGGTCTCGTGTTCGAGTCTCGGTCCGGCACACAGTTTTGATCTTCCAGGAAGATTCAACTGTAAATAATAGACTGCTAATGTTTAAGGGCTACTAACATTCCAGCACCGACTTCAAAGCAATTTAGGGCCACCCACTCTTGTTATATTTTCATGTGTATGTCAGAACTCTGCGATACCATTTGCAACTGCTAACGCCACAGGCACTATGTTACTTCAGAGATAGCCTCCGGTTGTTGACATTTAGAAGGTAGCGTAGGTGCCGCAGTTGGAGACGCCGTCTGAGGACAACTTGGGCCTTCAGCCTGCGCCGAGCCGGCTATGAGCACTTCGTGTTCGCAGGGCGGGGCGGTTTTTGCGCCGAGCTAAGTGGTATCGCGTTGCATCAGCGCGTTTGTTTATTTTCCGGCGGAGTGGAGCGGAGCGTCGCACCGTGAAGTCATCTGCAGCTGGGCTCTTCGGCCTTTCTTCTGCCCTTCCGCGACTGCGCTCGCCGAGTACCGTCCTAATAGATGGGTGCCGCTCTCTGGAACTGGCATAATTACCCGTTTGTCTCTGGAAGAGGCACGCTTTACAGCGGCTCCGCGCACTTCTTGCTGTCGGTCTTGTGAATTCAGTTCTCACGAATACAAAACCTGTTCGCTATTGTTCTAGAAACGCGAACGCCTTCGGCAGCGGAATATGTGCCCGTAGGCAGAATTCTCGCCTCCTTGTCTACAGAGTGCTTCAGAATTCTTGAGTGTAGGGAGCAGCGAGCTATTTTCGAATTGTCTGTCTTCTTTTTTGATGATTGAAGTCCCGTAGTCCTTGATAGAGTGTAGGGGAACGATGCGAGAGACCAGCACCGCCGTACTAGGCACGCTCCTAGTGGAGGTGGTTTGCCATTGCCTTCCTCCGACCGTAATGGGGATGAGTGATGATGAAGAAGACGACACATCAACACCCAGTCATCTCGAGGCAGGTGAAAATCCCGAACCCCACCGGTAATCGAACCCGGGACCCCGTGCTCGGGAAGCGAGAACGCTACCGTGAGACCACGAGTTGCGGACTCGCCCTGTGTACAGGTTGTGTCTGTGAAATGTAACGTGAATACCTCTTTTTATTACAATGGAACAAGGAAGGAAGGTTATACGAGGGTCACTCCAAAAGAAATGCACACTATTTTTGTAAAAAACAGTTTTAATTGTGCATGTATGAAAGTTTTACAGTGTGAAGATAATCCTTCCCGATTGTTTTCAAACTTAGTTCAACCTGTTCCCGTGAGCGGCGCCGTCACAACATGTCTTCAAGATGGCTACTACACTTGACGTTCGCCAGAAGCAACGTACTGTCATACAACTCCTGTGCTGTGAAAACGAGACAGTGGGAAACATCCACAAGACGTTGAAAAAGGTGTATGGAAATGCTGCTGTCGATCATAGTAAGTTAGTCGGTGGGCAAGTAGGATACTTGATGAAAGCGGGCACGGCAATATTGAGGATTGTCCTCGCAGCGGCAGGCCTCGTACTGCACACACTCCAGACAATGTGGAGAGGGATAACGTATTGGTGACGCAACATAGTGAACGAATTGTCGCGCTACATTGGGATTGGGGAAGGAAGTGTTTGCAGAATACTGAAAGGGTTGGCGTTAAAAAAGTTTTCTGCCTAATGGGTTCCCAGGATGTTGACAGTGGCTCACAAAGAAACAAGAAAAACGGTATGAAACGAATTTTTGGAACAGAACGAGAATGGTGGAGATGAATTTATTGGAAGAATTGTGACAGGTGATGAAACAAGGCTCCATCATTTTTCACCAGAGACGAAGAGGCAATCAATGGAGTGGCATCATGCAAATTCACCCAAGGAAAAAACAAAATTCAAAACCACACCTTCTGCTGGAAAAGTTATGGCTATGGTGTTTTTCGATTCCGAAGGACTCTGGATTGTGGACATCATGCCAGGTGGAACCACCATAAATTCTGATGCATATGTGACGACACTGAAGAAACTTCAAGCTCAACTGAGTTGTGTTCGACCACATCGGCAAAAGCAGGATGTTTTGCTGTTGCGCGACAATGCACGGCCACATGTCAGTCAAAAACCCATGGAAGCGATCACAAAACTCCAATGGACAACACTGAAACACCCACCTTACAGCCCTCACCTGGCTCCATGTGACTATCATCTCTTTGGGAAACTGAAAGAATCTCTTCGTGGAACGAGGTTTGAAGATGATGACTCCCTAGTGCACGCTGCCAAACAGTGGCTCCAACAGGTTGGTCCAGAATTTTACCATGCAGGTATACAGGCGCTGGTTCCAAGATAGCGTATGGCAGTTGAGTGGGATGGAAATTATATGGAGAAATGAAAATATTGTTCCTAAGGACGTATCTACACACTGTAAAACACATGTAGAATAAAAGATGGATTTAAAAAAAAAGTGTGCATTTCTTTTGGAGTGACCCTCGTAGTTTAAGTGCTTCTCACAACACGGTCATAACTGAAGAAGCACGAATTGGGAATTGAGAAACTTCCCGTGGTCTTAGCTGACAAACTATTTCGGCTATTACATGCCAGCCGCTTTGGCCGTGCGGTTCTAGGCGCTGCAGTCCGGAATCGCGGGACTGCTACGGTCGCAGGCTCGAATCCTGCCTCGGGCATGGATGTGTGTGATGTCCTTAGGTTAGTTAGGTTTAAGTAGTTCTAAGTTCTAGGGACTGATGACCTAAGATGTCAAGTACCGTAGTGCTTTGAACCATTTGGCTATTACATAAACGGTTTTACGAACACCACCGAAGCCCTGTAGCAAGAAGACGACCGCCAGAAATAATTCTTTGGGCAGACACGCAGAACGTACAAAACCTACAAAACAGTCGAAATCAGTAATCTAACAAAATTCCTCATATGATGTGTGTTAACTATACGCGGCGATCTAAAACTCACGGACGTCTAAACCTAATAAAAAAACATTGTTTATAACCTATGGTTAAAGTGGTTGTCCTCTTCAGTAACGATCGCACGAACTTCTTTTACCATGTTCGAGGATACTTTGTGGAGCACGTTGACGCTGACGTTGTCGATCTCCGTTGTTAATTCTTTAGTTCTGCCAATGTGTGTGGCCTATTTTTGTAGACCTTTCCTTTAAGACAGCCCTACAGGAAGAACTGAGACGTTAAATTGGGAGAAGCGGTGATCATAAGCCTTCACAGAAGATCCAGAAACCAAAAAATTCGCTTAAAAATGAATTGTTTCATTAGACGTGTAACGAATGGCACCGTCGCAACAGTAGCATTGATCTGTCTCAAGATGTCTTCATAGACAACACTGTTCCCTGTAGTCTGAAAGAAAATAGCTCCCACTATTAGCGAAGTGATACAACACACCATACTAAAATTTTGTGCTCTGCAAGGTATTTTCCACAAAAACAAGTGGGAGCATTGTGTCTCGTTTAAGTGCACGTGGCTGTAATTCGTGTATGTGTTTGTAGTGTCGTGTTATGTATGTATCGATGATGATACAAGAGAAAGGATGACACCCGTTGACAACACATTGCCTCTCTCTCTCGAATAACACCGAGGGGGTCGCCGACTTTAACATTTCCATCCGGTGAACGGATCTCCCGCCAATACTGTCGCGTGCCTTCACTAAATGAACATCTGCGGACAGGTTTGGAATTTAATCCACGATAATGTCGCAGCAGCACGCGGCGTTCCCTTACGGTCACCCACCCAAGTACTAGTCACGATGGACGATGCTTCGGTTATCTGACGGGAACCGCTGTACACACCGCGATGTGGCAGGCGGATTTCCACTAAGGTGAAACCACATGCTTCGTTAGTGAAGAAATGTCGGTCCAGGTCTGCGATTCCATGGATACGAGCATGATATACAAGGAATTTTAACTTCTGCATCGCTTTCTGCGCACTACTACACTAAATTAGAGAGCGGGCAGATAGTGTCCTCGAACAGTTTGAAGTTGAACGCAGCATCTAATCCCTCACCTTGGTCAATTTAGGGTCCGTTAAAACGACCGGTCTGCCCATTCTCTTCTTTTCTGCAACTGGTAGAAATTTCCGAAAACGGGCGAATTAATCTCGTTATTGTTAAGTTGGATATTTCGCACGCCATGCGTCTACAACACTTGCATAAGAACGACTGGCGTAATATTGCTGAGTACTGAAAAATCATTGCTCTTGGGAAAACGACATGTTTACCAAGCAATGAACTGCTCAATACTACAGGCGTCATATAATCTACACTCATTACATTGGCGTCTTCCTTTGCTGTCGGTAACATCTGTGGTACTATCACCCGGTGGCTGATCGACTGAATGCACTATAACTCCTATTTACCGGTACATTTATTTTCATGTGCGTGACTTTTTGATCGAATGTGTTAATAGTAGTCGTGGTGCCCTCAGACATCATGATAGTAATTATTAAGTAACAGATTTGTTGAACTCCTTGTAAAATTGTAAACATTTCGTCTGAGCTCACCAGTACCATTTTTAATACACTCCTGGCAATTGAAATAAGAACACCGTGAATTCATTGTCCCAGGAAGGGGAAACTTTATTGACACATTCCTGGGGTCAGATACATCACATGATCACACTGACAGAACCACAGGCACATAGACACACGCAACAGAGCATGCACAATGTCGGCACTAGTACAGTGTATATCCACCTTTCGCAGCAATGCAGGCTGCTATTCTCCCATGGAGACGATCGTAGAGATGTTGGATGTAGTCCTGTCGAACGGCTTGCCATGCCATTTCCACCTGGCGCCTCAGTTGGACCAGCGTTCGTGCTGGACGTGCAGACCGCGTGAGACGACGCTTCATCCAGTCCCAAACATGCTCAATGGGGGACAGATCCGGAGATCTTGCTGGCCAGGGTAGTTCACTTACACCTTCTAGAGCACGTTGGATGGCACGGGATACATGCGGACGTGCATTGTCCTGTTGGAACAGCAAGTTCCCTTGCCGGTCTAGGAATGGTAGAACGATGGGTTCGATGACGGTTTGGATGTACCGTGCACTATTCAGTGTCCCCTCGACGATCACCAGAGGTGTACGGCCAGTGTAGGAGATCGCTCCCCACACCATGATGCCGGGTGTTGGCCCTGTGTGCCTCGGTCGTATGCAGTCCTGATTGTGGCGCTCACCTGCACGGCGCCAAACACGCATACGACCATCATTGGCACCAAGGCAGAAGCGACTCTCATCGCTGGAGACGACACGTCTCCATTCGTCCCTCCATTCACGCCTGTCGCGACACCACTGGAGGCGGGCTGCACGATGTTGGGGCGTGAGCGGAAGACGGCCTAACGGTGTGCGGGACCGTAGCCCAGCTTCATGGAGACGGTTGCAAATGGTTCTCGCCGATACCCCAGGAGCAACAGTGTCCCTAATTTGCTGGGAAGTGGCGGTGCGGTCCCCTGCGGCACTGCGTAGGATCCTACGGTCTTGGCGTGCATCCGTGCGTCGCTGCGGTCCGGTCCCAGGTCGACGGGCACGTGGACCTTCCGCCGACCACTGGCGACAACATCGATGTACTGTGGAGACCTCACGCCCCACGTGTTGAGCAATTCGGCGGTACGTCCACCCGGCCTCCCGCATGCCCACTATACGCACTCGCTCAAAGTCCGTCAACTGCACATACGGTTCACGTCCACGCTGTCGCGGCATGCTACCAGTGTTAAAGACTGCGATGGAGCTCCGTATGCCACGGCAAACTGGCTGACACTGACGGCGGCGGTGCACAAATGCTGCGCAGCTAGCGCCATTCGACGGCCAACACCGCGGTTCCTGGTGTGTCCGCTGTGCCGTGCGTGTGATCATTGGTTGTACAGCCCTCTCGCAGTGTCCGGAGCAAGTATGATGGGTCTGACACACCGGTGTCAATGTGTTCTTTTTTTCATTTCCAGGAAATGGAGGTTCGAGTCCTCCCTCGGGCATGGGTGTGTGTGTTGTCCTTAGCGTAAGTTAGTTTAAGTTAGATTAAGTAGTGCGTAAGCCTAGGGACCGATGCCCAGAGCAGTTTGGTCCCATAGTCCTTACTACAAATTTCCAATTTTCCAGATCCGTGGGTAACAGAACAAGGTATGTGGAACACTCGCACCAGATTGACCGTAACGTGATCTAAAAATACATACAGTCGCAGTATACAAATGAAAACGATATAAAATATCATAAATCCGTCCATATTTAATATGTGCGAATCGCAGTATATCAGCTTTATGTGAAACTATGGACAGCTATACAAAACTGTAGAAGGTGTGGAAATTGAACTATAAGGAAAGTTATTCATTTTGCCACGAGCTTGACAGTTTACTCCAGAGCCTTCATATTATAAAAGCCATCTTTATAATAACTTAAAGTTTCAAAGTAAAAGCCTAACGAAATAAACATTTTTAAAATACGTATACTTAACATATTACAGCTAATATGTTATTAATTACATTAAAAGATGAAAATGCTTACAGAAGAACAAATCGAGGCAGACTTAAGAGCGCACCACGTGCAGCAGGGTGAGCGCCGACACAGTCACAACTGTTTGTTTACGCACGCTGCAGCCGGTGTGCTGTAAATTGCGCCCAGTGAAACTTGCGCCCAGGAAAGGTCGACTTATCTTCCTGTGCGAGCTCCACAACTTGCCCGAGACGTAGAAGGGGCGACGGCTCTTACGTGTTGTGCTGGTGAAGAGGAATGGAGACGCTCGAACAAGAACCCTAATGCCATGATTGATACAATCAGAAGTGGTCAAAATTTATTTTTCTTTCTGTCTCTTGCAGTCACAAAACTTTTCAATTACCGCCATATGTTCAGAAACTACAATGGGAAACATGATAACTGTATTCTGAATACGCAATTTAAAAATGGTCCTTACATTAATGCAACTGGAGTAGGTAAGAGGCCCTATTGTAGACCGTTATATCGACCATTGGTGGCGTTAATGCAAAGCAACATCAGAAATATTGACGAACAGTACTGTCGACCCTCAAAATATTCTCAGTGTTGACAATACATACTAAACCTGTGGAGTTAAGTAGTGATAGTGTGACAATGTTCTCCATTCAGATGTTGAAAAAAATGGTTCAAATGGCTCTGAGCACTACGGGACTTAACATCTATGGTCATCAGTCCCCTAGAACTTAGAACTACTGAAACCTAACTAACCTAAGGACATCACACAACACCCAGTCAGCACGAGGCAGAGAAAATCCCTGACCCCGTCAGTGTTGACAGACCATGAACCAGTCGCACGGCGTTAGTTTGCACTGTTTATATTTTCAGTTCGCCTTTGTGCGCATCGTACGCCAGAACCAATATTTCAAGTAATCTTTTAACATAACACAATTTTAAAAGGTCTCTGGAAGGGTAATAATTGTATATAAAGCTTTAGAATGGTCAACGGAGGATTCTCTATGAGACTGATTACTTGCCCTATCTGAAAATATAGGTTGGTGAATTACAGTTTTGGAAAAATTACACTTTTGGAATTACACTTCTGGAAAAAATGTCACATACCTGCAGTGACTACTAAGAGATCTGCAAATTTCGTGCAAACTGACATAAAACGAAAAATATGTTTAACGCCAGTTGCCTGAACATGTCTTTTACAGACACATACAACTGCTCCACAGGTTTCCATATAGTTTCAGTAATTGTATTTTCCGATATTACAGAACTAAACTTCAAACATTGGAATGACCTGCCCGTATCCTAAAGTCTCTAAGTTACTCCTAATCTCCGACCAACGGCGACTGATCCCTCGTTGAAGTACTTTCCTCTCTCTTTTACTACACACCATCATTAATTAATTGTCCGCCCCCGGTAGCTAAATCGTCAGAGTGACGGATTGTCAATCCTCTGGGCCCGGGTTCGATTCCCGGCTGGGTCGGGACCGGGTATTGTGCTGTTCTTATCATCATCCTTTCCTCCTCCATCGACTGCAGGTCGCCCAAGTAGCGTCAAATCGAAAGACCGGCACCCGGCGAACGGCCTGCCCGAAGGGGGGCCCTAGCCATACGACTAAATAAATAAAATTAATTAATTGTACAATGACGCAGGACGGATCCAGAAATAGGTTATGATATCTTTCGGGAAGCTGATTCTGATTTCAGTCATCAGATTATCATGCGACAAGTGGCGCCTCTTTCTCTCCCATTTTATATTTCATCGATTGTTTTCTAGTCTTACAGCTAATATAACTACGGCACACGCTTTCTCTTGGATTAGACCTTAAATCGCGCTGCCAGCTAAAATATTGACAATAATATTGATGGTGTATGGGTTATTTCAGTAAATCAAGGTTTGACAAACCCATAAATATTGAACGTGTGGGAGACCTTTTAGCTTATTCATCATTTGGATGCAGGCGTCGACGAGGTTCGGAAAGGGCGACACAGTTGTCCGCTGGCGGCATAGGGGCGTTTCCTAGGACTTTCATGGCGCACGTAGGCCGTGACTTGCCAGTAGGTAGTTTCCGCAAATATTGAGCGCCGATTTTACCGATTTTTTATGGGTGCAAATTTCACTGGGCGTAGTTTTCATACTCATATTACGTAAGTTTTCGTATATCCCTGCAACGAGACGGTAGCGCGGTGCATAACAACAAGTAGGCGTATTCACAAATGTGGCATCAGGGACACGTGAGGCTCGAATGAACGTCGAATGAACGTATTCATTAAAATAAGTACTCCGTTGAAAAGGTTGAAAAAAATCAGGCAACCAGTAGCAAATAATGCTTTGTTAACCCTTGACCATGGTTTCGATATTTGTAACAGTCCAACTTCAAAAGTATTGGCCTTATTACATCACAAGATGGCACAACAGATTAGGTGAAGCCGAGTGGTTGTTGTCATAAACAAAAGTGATAAATCAAGAATTACTGCAAGCCATGGCCTTAGATAGCGCCAGGTAAGGTACATGTAACTTGTGCACATATTTTATCTAGTGACGCCAGATAAAATTATATATCGACAGGAGCCTCTACCTGTGGACATTTACTAATCAGTATTCATTCTGAAGTACGATATTTGTAATTTGGCGGTATCTAAAGCCATAGCTTGCAATAATTCTTGGCCGGCAGGAGTGGCCGAGCGGTTCTAGGCGCTACAGTCTGGAGCCGCGCGACCGCTACGGTCGCAGGTTCGAATTCTGCCTCGGGCTTGGATGTTTGTGATTTCCTTAGGTTAGTTAGGTTTCAGTAGTTCCAAGTTCTAGGGGACTGATGACCTCAGAAGTTAAGGTCCACAGTGCACAGAGCAATTTTTTTGCAATAATTCTTGATTTATTAATTTTGTTTATGACAAGAGTGGCTCTGCTTCACCTAATCTATTGTGCCATCAGGTAATGTAATAAGGCAACTACTTCTAAAGAAGATATTTTTAAAAATATAGAAACTATGGTCAAGGGCTAATAAACCTTTATTTGCCTTTATTTGCGACTGATTGGCTAATGTTTTCAACCTCTTCAGATTCACACAGTAGCTGTTTGCTGCCTTTTTAGTATTTTTATTCCGTTGAAACCCATTCTGTCCATTTCTTTCGCGCAATATATTTCAAGCTCCTCCAGCAAGTCTGGATAATGCCCCTTGTTGGCTTTGTAAAGACTCTCCACGCTTGTGTCGGTGTCCAAGATAGTGTGGTTGTATGTTCACACGTGTACCTATTGTAGCTTTATTTTATGCAAGTGTGCCCTTTCGAACGTTCAGTCTCTCTGCCCAATACATTGTTTTTGGCTGTTACCACACTTCATCCTACTTACTTATTCTTTTCGTGTCCGAAAACCAATCACAGCCTTTCGACCCTGTTTCTGGCCACAAAATGTCGAGGTTGCATCTGTAGGAACAGTTTGCACAGGCTAGAAAGTACTCCATGTCTTGGATAACACCACAGTCGCATTTGTGTCATCCACGTTACCATGATCCCAACTGATCACTTTTGTTTTGACAGGAGCTAGTCCTGTTCTTACACGACTCAGAGTCCAAGTTTTCCCCGTTTGTTATGGTTCAAAATGGTTCAGATGGATCTGAGTACTATGGGACTTAACATCTGAGGTCATCAGTCCCCTTGAACTTAGAACTATTTAAACCTAACTAACCTAAGGACAACACACACATCCATGCCCGAAGCAGGATTCGAACCTGCGACCGTAGCGGTCGCGCGGTTCCAGACTGGAGCGCCTAGAACCGCTCGGCCACATCGGCCGGTACGTTTGTTATGAAGTGACCAGATACTGCATAGGCTGGTGACGGGCCAGACAGTGGTCCTTCAACGGCCTCGTTTAGAAACCTTTTACGGGATCTCAGTCACAAAGTTTCGCACTCCGTGCCGAAGGATGTCGATCATCGACGGTCTGTCTGAGCCTCTCTGTGAATGCGTGAGACATTCTTCGAGAGCTGGGACTTGCAAGACCAAGGTTTGGTACGGACGTGGGTTTCATCCACTATGAGTCGACATGTTTCATTAAGACTTATGCCGACTTCCTTGTTGTGGGTCGATCTGGTCGATACTGGGCACGTTTATGCAGCTGTAGAGAAGAATAATCCTTGGGCGGTGGTTCTCAGATAGTAGATTTGGCTCCTTATCTGTTGTTGACGTGTTTCCGCAAAATATTATTTCAGGAGACCACCTGCTGAAGTATCTGTTCACAGTGATCTTTATATGTTTGGAATTTATCCAGCATTACGCCCTGAGGCGGCCACGGTGGCCGTGCGGTTCTAGGCACTTCAGTCCGGAACCGCGTGACTGCTACGGTCGCAGGTTCGAATCCTGCCTCGGGCATGGATGTGTGTGATGTCCTTAGGTTAGTTAGGTTTAAGTAGTTCTGAGTTCTAGGGGACTGATGACCTCAGATGTTAGTTCCATAGTGCTCAGAGCCATTTGAGCCATTACACCCTGATAGGTTGATTTATCTGTTTTCCGATGTGGTATTAGTCTAGCAGACATTGAGCTTTCGCTTTGCTTCCCAAGGTCGAAGATGTAAAGATGCATCTTCGAAGTATTCACGTTAATTATTTTGATAGTATTCTGACAAGACTCTAGACGCTTTCTCCAGCTTCTGCTCCATCTCCTCGATGGACCTTCCTGAGCTGATACTACTAAGTTATCTGTTTATAGGAAATGCTTAGTATGATTAAGAATTGGCCGGTCGTTAGCGTACTGATTAAAGAGGGAGGATACAAGAACGTTTCCCTGAGTCAATCCATCTCTTTGGTTTCTCCATCGGCTCTCGTTTCCATGGCTTTTACGATGGCTTTGTCAAGTTCCTCCTGGAAGGATGTATATTTAGCTTTCCTTCCTGTGGAAGGACGCTTTAGTGGTCTTAGCTGCGGCATACACAAATATCCCAATCAGTCTGTGCTGGGTTCGACGAATGAGCTTATATGCCATTTTAATACAACAGCCTTGCACTTTAGAGCTGGTGATAAGTTATACCATCTGACTTTCGGAAAAGCATCATCCACACAATTCCGAAGACGGCAATAGCTGACAAGTGCGAGAATTATCGCACAATCAGCTTAACAGCTCATGCATCGAAGCTGCTTACAAGAATAATATACAGAATAATAGAAAAGAAAATTGATAATGCGCTAGGTGACGATCAGTTTGGCTTTAGGAAAAGTAAAGGCACGAGAGAGGCAATTCTGACGTTACGGCTAATAATGGAAACAAGGCTAAAGGAAAATCAAGACACGTTCATAGGATTTGTCGACTTGGAAAAAGCGTTCAACAATACAAAATGATGCAAGCTGTTCGAGATTCTGAAAAAAGTAGGGGTAAGCTACAGGGAGAGACGGGTCATATACAATATGTACAACAACCTAGAGAGAATAATAAGAGTGGACGATCAAGAACAAAGTGCTCGTATTAAGAAGGGAGTAAGACAAGGCTGTAGCCTTTCGCCTCTACTCTTCAATCTGTACATCGAGGAAGCAATGATGGTAATAAAAGAAAGGTTCAGGAGTGGAATTAAAATACAAGGTGAAACGATATCAGTGATACGATTCGCTGATGACATTGATATCCTGAGTGAAAGTGAAGAAGAATTAAATGATGCGCCGAACGGAATGAACAGTCTAATGAGTACACAGTATGGTTTGAGAGTAAATCGGAGAAAGACGAAGGTAATGAGAAGTAGTAGAAATGAGAACAGCGAGAAACTTAACATCATGATTGATGATCACGAAATCAATGAAGTTAAGGAATTCTGCTACCTAGGCAGTAAAATAACCAATGACGGACGGAGCAAGGAGGGCATCAAAAGCAGACTCGCTATGGCAAAAAAGGCATTTCTGGCCAAGAGAAGTCTACTAATATCAAATACCGGCCTTAATTTGAGGAAGAAATTTCTGAAGATGTACGTCTGGAGTACAGCATTGTATGGTAGTGAAACATGGACTGTGGGAAAACCGGAACAGAAGAGAATCGAAGCATTTGAGACGTGGTGCTATAGATGAATGTTGAAAATTAGGTGGACTGATAAGGTAAGGAATGAGGAGGTTCTACGCAGAATCGGAGAGGAAAGGAATATGTGGAAAACACTAATAAGGGGAAGGGACAGGATGATAGGACATCTGCTAAGACATGAGGGAATGACTTGCATGGTACTAGAGGGAGCTGTAGATGGCAAAAACTGTAGAGGAAGACAGAGATTGGAATACGTCAAGCAAATAATTCAGGACGTAGGTTGCAAGTGCTACTCTGACACGAAGAGGTTAGCACAGGAAAGGAATTCTTGGCGGGCCGCATCAAACCAGTCAGTAGACAGATGAAAAAAAAAAAAAAAAGAGAGAGAGAGATATAAGTTATCAGGGTCGTGAGCACAGTTCAGTTTAAAATTGTAAAGGAGCAGGAAGTTTTGGGCCATGAAGGATAGAGACGCCTCTTCCGTCTTCCCACTCATTCAGCAGGTATCCATTCTCACCGGAGCTGTGACAATTGAAACATCCTACTATGAATTTGGCATTTCGATTATTAAAACTTTTTGGTGGTGAGAAAGCTATTATTTCATCTTGAGGTTTTGTACGTGGTCGTGACGGTGAAGTTTCCACTTTTGATTGTTAGTATTTCAATGCCATTATTTTTGTGGTTTTGCCAACGTAAGCCACGATCGTGTCTAGTCTGCTGAATATGGTACTGCCCGCGTTTGGGGTGGGGTGTTTTCACAACTAGTCACATTTATAGTATTTCGCGTGTTTTTTCTTCTCCACCTCTGTGAGTTTCTTGAATGCATACTACGTCCCATTTATGTGTTTGGCAGAGTGTCGACAACCTGTCTTCAAACTTGATCCTAAAGATACCTGAGTGCAGGTACCTTCTTTCAGCATGAAATATGGAGTTGACTTACCAGAGTTAAAGTATTTACTCTGTTGTAGGCAGACTTTGATTTTATTTTGTGTAAAGACCATACAATATTGTAAGATGTTTTTCCGTGAAACGTCATGACGATGACGTACTTACGTTTCTTATTTAACTTATGATCTGTCTATTTTGGTTCTAATTTTCATACATAATTGTCTCGTTGGCGCTGTCGTAGCCATTTTTTGTGTCAATCCTCTTCAGAATATAAAATTTTCTTTTAACCTCGTCGTAATTATGAAATCGGCAGACGTGACATTATGCGCAGCAATAAAAGAGATTTAGCTAGGCTTCCTAACTTACGGCGTTCTATTACACGTTTCTAGTGGTTGAATAGGGAAGATAAAGTTTCACGGAACAGCATTCGCGCGAATGCTTTCACCTCTGACGCAAATATTGGTTTGGAAAGCACTGCATTTAAATATTTCGATCATTCTACTGCAGGTAGGGTATTTCTCATTCTTCTCGCTATATATCTGCGGTCACTTGATCAAACCTCGCCCCAGAGAAACCAATTCGCATGAGAAAGTTCTGAATAACTTCGCTGAAAATTACTTCGAACAGTTACCCAGAGAGAGGGCAACGTCCCATATCTCATAGTACCTAGTACACCCAATACAAAAAATACTCAAACAAAAAGGAAGCCGAGAAGGTGGCATAAACTTTATTTGCTCAGTTTATTTTGAGTTCCAAAGATGAGGCTATGATAAACGAGTCTAATTTTAGAAATGGAACCTACGTACTGGAAGAACGTTAGACAAATCGCGTCGGCCTAAGAGTGGGCTACATCCATTAATAAATACACTGTCTCTGTGCCAGTGAAGAGAATGAATTGGCAGGAACTAATCTTTTATCGTCGCTACTTCGCCAGGAATTGCTCGCCTCTCCGCTGGTGCCCACGCGGGATTGCCTTTCTCCCGCGCAGTGCAGCAGCGCAGATGTAGCTGTAGACGGCGCAGACACTGTGCAGAGGCGGGCCGGGTAGTCCTTGCCACTACCAGTACCACCGCCAATGCGATGCCAGACCGCCCCCTCTCCGCCTTAATCCGGGCCGCACCACCCGCCAGCCCGGAATTCAATATCACCGCTGAAAGGCCCGGCGCCATTCTTTGGCATATATTAAACCCACCAGCATCGATCTGCGGGTCGGATCCCCCCCGCCCGCGAGCTCAAATTGTGCCGGCGACGCGACGGATTGCGATCACTCTGCGAGACTTTACTCACACACACCGCTCTCCACCATAAAAACTCTCCACTGTATTTCGGCACCTGGAGCCGTTTCAGCTTCTCGTATGCGAATTATCGTGACCGAACCTGGCAGATATTGCGAACTGCTCTGCATTTGAAAATTTCAAGGTATTTTTTTCTCTTATAGGAGACGATAGCTATCGACGGTCAGGCTCGATTTCTCCGTGGATATTCACAATAGGCCAATTCCAGCAGTCATTAAGAGCACTCCGCACTACCAAAGATTCGCCATCTTAGTGTGAACGGTCCCATAAAGCAACAGTGAAAGAAGGCAATATTTGCACTACGTTCTTCTAATAGATGATTATTAAATATTGAAATGTTTTATTGATATGGTTCAAAAATGGTTCAAATGGCTCTGAGCACTATGAGACTTAACTACTGTGGTCATCAGTCCCCTAGAAGTTAGGACTACTTAAACCTAACTAACCTAAGGACATCACAGACAACCATGCCCGAGACAGGTGTCGAACCTGCGACCGTAGCGGTCACACGGTTCCAGACTGTAGCGCCTAGAACCGCACGGCCACTCCGGCCGGCTATTGATATGGCAACAGTGACTAAATTTCTGAAGCCATCTTTGGAAAATGAGAGCAATTCACACCAATTTGTCATATTCACAATGTAAAGTAACGTTCTGTGGGTGGACATTAGGTGTTCTTAAGCGATCTCATGCAGGTTGCTTCGAATGAGTCACTAGGAATTTTGTCAAGGGTTAAGTAGGTCACTACGAACAAAATTAAGAAATCGTTTTCATTATATGTTTTCTAGTAATTTCTGAGTGTGTGGCACTTAGTCAAATGTGTAACAATGCGGACGCGATCGAACCGCGACCTGGTTGAACTACAGACTACACTGGCCGTGTACCTCCTTCCTGGTGGAATGACTGTAACTAATATGCTGGTTGTTCACATCTGTGGGCTGGTTTAGTGACACCTCTGAACAGGCAAAGGGACTGTATCTTTGTTACAGTATCCACAATCAACTTCTATTTTCAGGAGTTCTTGAAACTGGGGTGATGCCAAACGGTTTTTGATGCCTGTGTTTAGCAGCTTATTAGATGAAACTCTTGACGATACTGTATAATCGCTGCATTCCGTGAGGCGGTCACTTCTAATAGTAATATTTTGGACGTATACAAGAAAGTCAGTATTTACAGAGCGAAGGCCGCCTTCGATACCTCAGTTGTCTGTAATGTTCAGTTGCGCAGATCTTATTTCAGGATGATGTAAATATTTCACCTTAAAAATAACAAATCTCATAATTGGTTTAACGTTACATGTAGACATAGTGACATTTTTATAACGAAAAATACCAAGTAAACCAAGGGAATTCTAATGACGGATATCTCTTTCCCAAAGACGTATATAAAATAAAAATCTATAAAAACGAATCCCAGACAGTCGAAAAACTTTTACTGAAAATATGCATAGACTGTGTACCTTGTCTTAAGTCTGACACTGAAGCACAAAATTTGCTATGCGTTTCCACTGAACACATTGACTTTCATTTTCAGACAAAATTTATAAAAGCAATTTACGTGTATACTTTATTTTTCTTTTTTATAGTTGAGTGGAAGATTGCCAAATAGCTCTGCAAACAGCCGTTGTTCATAGCCATGAGATTTATTGCATCCATAGCACCGTGTGGAGTAGTATGCGAATGAAATTTGCAAACCTATTTCATATCGTTCTGTATCCTTACTATGCTTGGAATACGAGGGAAACTTACTGCTTCCGGCAACCGAATTAATCTGCAAATATCCACACATACTGAGTGCAGATAGATAATACCGTATAGAAAACCTTTACGTTACATGTTCCACGTGTCTCATTTGCTTTATAAATGTTCGCTACAGGGAGAAGACACATGTCAAATTTAGAGGAAACATTTTCTCTCCGTTTTTAGTGTTCTGTTCCTCAATCGTTAATAACGGAACCATCATAAGACCTCTTTGTTGTCCGACTGTCTGCCGGACTATTCAGACCCCTTTTTTTGTCAAATGGCTCTGAGCACTATGGGACTTAACATCCATGGTCATCAGTCCCCTAGAACTTAGAACTACTTAAACCCAACTAACCTAAGGACATCACACAACACCCAGCCATCACGAGGCAGAGAAAATCCCTGACCCCGCCGGGAATCGAACCCGGGAACCCGGGCGTGGGAAGCGAGAACGCTACCGCACGACCACGAGCCGCGGGCTTTTTTTGTCACTAACGGTTTGAGGTATCAATTTGAAAAATATATCACAGACAAAGCTTCACTTGCTTGACAGTGTAGAAAATTTAAACTTCCAAGTGAATGCACTCAAATGATACGGCCATTTGTGTCACATATTTCCATACACACAAACTCACTCATCAAAACCTATAGAGTACTTCCCATTAACCTATAATCGTAAAATCTGACAAAAAGGGAAGGTTTCAGCGCATAAGTACAGTAGAAAATTTTAAAACCGTTCATTTGTAATTATGTTACACAAAAATTTGTTTCCTTGCCATTCGTTGTCCGTCTGTTTGTCTGCCTGTCCGTCTGTTAGTACCACTTTATCTCAAAAATGTGGTCGAGGTATCAAATTGAAATTTATGTCAAATGCTAAGGCCTATGGAGCCTTGGCGATGTAAATAACTTAAGGTTCCAGGTGAATGTAATCAACAGATAGGTCGTATGTGGCAAACTCACCCATGCACGTATATGACGGGCGTTGTGGGTGTAGCGGTAAAACGCGGAATCGAATTTCGGCCAGAGAACGGTTTTCTGTCTTCATTTCAACCAACCCTTCATTTCAACCTACCCTTCACCTCTCAATGAAAATGAGTGACTCGGTTTTCACTTTAAACTGTACATCCCGTTTCCTCGGTTGGATAACTCGGAAAGGTTAAGGACACGCATGTGGCGTCCAAGAAGTACCTTATCAGGCCACTGAGCCACACGATATTATTATTATCATTGTTATTATCACTGTTATTATTATTGTTAATATTATTATTATTATCTGTGTACATAATTAAGTTTGTATAGAACCCTCAGAGCGTGTCCTACTCACACCAGTCAGGTTCTTTTATTACTTATGTGAATAATTCAGACGTACTCTAAATCTATATTTACCTATATTCTGTTCAAACATTCTAAATTATCTTCGTTTCACCATACACCACCTCTCTAACTTGTTGCATCAATAGCTGATACGCAAGCAATTTATAATTATCTTCGTGTCTCATTAAATCTACGTGACCTTCAACAGATGCATATGGAGAGTGTAATTTTACGACAGCTATCAGTCACTTGCTGGAAAAAGATTAGGCTTATATATTTATGCAATAATCATTTTTTTTTCCTGGCTTTCAAAAACCAATGATATTTTTGCTTCTGCTTTATCATTTCATTTATCTCTCCATGGATCACTGGGAGTGCAATGACAGCATTTTTAGCCCAAAATGTGAAATATAAAGAGCACGTTCAAGATCTGTGCTGGTTGAGACGGTGGCGTGATATTCATTGTGAACGTCTCACATTCGCACGGCAGAGGGTAATTCCAAACTTCGCAAGGGGCATTCGGACATGAAGAAAAATTCACAATTGTACAGTTCTAGATTTGATGGGAGAGACATGTTAGTTATTCCTTTCGATGATTGGTTTTCGGAGATCGTATTTAAACGAATAAGGAAATACGAATGTCTTCAAACTTCATTAACGACGTTAAACTAGCATAGTTGCCTACTTTGGAAATCATGAGAAATGACGGAGCTTACACGACTGTGGCTTACAGATTTCCTACACTGTCTACCAAAACTGCAGAGCCCGTCAGAAAAGATGCCTAGACGAAGACGCTAATATGGACGAATCGCTGTTTGGACAGAGGTGGAGTGAGCATCCTATCGGCATCATTGCTGTTATCCTAAGAACTTAACGGATTAATACACTGGGAGGCTTAACACTGTGTGCAAAGATTCATCTTTTGCTAAGGCCTTTATAAATTTTTTCGCGGTTTTACTATCCCCAGAAAACTGCTGCAGATAATTACACACTGCTTCAGATAATTACACAGGTCATATCATCAACAGAGATCCATGGAATCATTAAATAACTACATGAACAGTAGAGTTATTACCCAGTTTCCCTTTGACACGCTCCAAAGTACGCCTCCATAGTGGATGAGGAAAAAAGGAATGATGCTATTTCGGTTAAGAAGTCTATAGACACGGCTATTTATCCGATACGAATGTATCTTGCTCCTAACTGCTGGTGCAGTAAAACTAAATCATATTGCCTCTACCACCATTAGACATGCCATGTCCCAAAAAAGCATTAAAAATGTAGCACTAGTATTCAGACATTACCTGCGAACGGCAAAAATATTAAGCATGTAAACTCATTTTTTCGCCGTGCTAATTATAACTTTATGACTACTCTTGTAAGTGAAGCAAAAGAATTTGTGAGAGCAATGGACGAGCTTTTCTTTTCTTTTTTTAATAGAACCAGCATCTCAGAGTCGGGAAAATCATGAAAGCAGTACTACATTCTTATAATACAAGAATGTCCATGCGCCTAACACTGAGGTATAAATGCCACGGGATACATCCAAATATCGCGCCAGACCTTTTCCGGCACAGTGCACCGGTCAACATGGCATGGATTCAACAAGTTATTGGAAGTAACCTCCAGAAATATCGAACCTTGCTCCCTCTATAGCCGTCCATAACTACGAAAGTGTTGCCGGTGCAGGAAGATCCGCACCGACTGACCTCTCCATTACGTTCCTTAAATGCTCGATAGGATTCATGTCGAGTGATCTGTGTGATCAAATCATACGCTCGAATTATCCAGAATGTTCTTCAAACCAATCGCGAACAGTTGTGGCACTGTGACATGGCGCATTATCACCCATAAAAATTCCATCGTTGCTTGGGAACATGAAGTCCATGAACAGAGCTGTTTGCCGTCCCTGATCGAACCATAGCACGCATTCGATTCTGTGTAAACACAGGCCACACCATTATGGAGCCACGATTAGCCACAGCGCCTTGTCCATGGTTTCGTGAGGTCTCCGCCACACTCGAATCCTACCATGAACGCTTACCAACTGAAATCGGCACTCATGCAACCAGACCATCTTTTCCAGTTGCCTACGGTCCAACCGCTACGGGCACGAACTGATGAGCCGAACTGCAAGCGATGTCGTGCTGCTTGCAAAGGCACTCAATTCGGTCGTCTGCTGGAATAGCCCTTTAACGCCCAATTTCACCAACCTGTCCTATCGGGTACGTTCGTCGCACGTCCCACATTGATTTCTGCGTTCATTTCACGCAGTGTTTCTTGTCCATTAGCACGGACAACTCTACGCAAACGGCTCTGCTCTCGGTCGTTATGTGAACGCTGTCGGCCACTACGTTGTCCATGGTGGGAGGTAATACTTGAAATTCGGTATTCTCGGCACATTCTTAACTCTATGGATCTCGGAATGTTGAATTCCCTAATGATTTCCGAAATGGAATGACTCATGCGTCTAGTTCCATCTACTATTCCGCGTGCAACCTCTTAATACCTGTCGGAAACCTTTTCACATGGATCACCTGAGTAAAAATGAGAGCTCCGTCAATGAACTGCCCTTTTATACCTTGTGTACACGATATTACCACCATCTCTATTTGTGCATGTAGGTATCTCATGACACTAGTCACCTAATTATATGTTTGTCGATATTGTTACACATTCACCATACATGCCATAAGGTATTAAGTACATCACCAAGTTTACTTTGCTTTAATTTATTTTTGCTGTATCATTTATTCATTTCCATCGCACATCGTTCTAATGGCAATGGACATTTTATCGGAAGAACGTGGGAAAGGAAGACAGCAATATAACGTAGGCAGGTATGTCATGAAAAAGGGAGATCAAATACTGCGAAGATCATGAAATTTTAACAATCAAATAAAACCAGAACGGTCACCTGGTACTGCTATTGGACGATCAAATGGATTTCACTTTCTCACCACCATCTATAAGCTGCCACGACATACAGAGCAAAACTGAGTTGAATTTGATTCCCCACTTACTATGAATTGTTCAGTTATCTAATTTCCACCAAAAGCTCCATCTTTCAGTAATGTGAAAATTACTTAAAACAACTTCATTATTTAATTCCTTAGTAAGTGGAACTCTGTGGTCGATGTTGCGAAGTGAGTTGGTCCATATTTAACTTGTGATCTGTTTAACCTACTACAAGCACTCTGTAGTGAGAAACTTTATATTTAACATGTTAAATTTTAAGCTGAGCCTTTACACCTTAAATGACTCATATTATTAGTTAATTTCTTTGGTGGGTCTTCATTGTGTGTTTCAAAGGAAATCAGAGTACATAAATAAAATAACTGAAGCCGTGCAAAGATTAATGGGTATTCAGATGTGCTAATGAATATGGCCTCCAAACTCATGTCATTTTTATGTCACTTACCTATGAAAAGTAACTGTTATTTTCACGTATTTCTATAGGCATTCCAAGGAGAAACAGTTATTTCTTGTTGTTCTTAACAAATCATTGTGTAAAAGCAGAAGACATGCGTGTAATTGTGAAGGTCTGGTATTTTACTCAAAATTTAAACATTATTTTTTTAGCGTGTGGAATGAAACCGCTACCAGTCACAGTAGAGTGTGATTTTGTTTCATTCACGTCTGGTTTCGGGCTTGCACCCATCTTCAGATGGTTTTAAATTCAATTACATGTAAAGGTGTTCGGTGCTGGAGATCACTGTTTACATAAAAATCAGATAGTGTGATGATGACTAAATAAATCTAAACGAAACAGTTGCAAGTTGCTAAGCGACATGTGTCATAAAGTATTATACGTATAGCTCGAGTGTCCTTGTCGTTTCCACATTACATTCATCACATTTTTACAATAATAGGAGCTGTGGTAAAAGATCTAAAAACAAGAAGTTCAAAGATGTTACACATTGTAACATTATAAAATTAGCTAGCAACCATTTTATATTATAACTGACGGTGTGGTTCCTAAATTACGTAACCATTTCATTTTCATTATCTGTTATATATGTACAGGTAACATCTTTGAACCCCCTAGTTCTAAGGACTTTACCCATAAGTTCTATGGAAACAAGTCAGATGCTGTATGAGTGTGCTTCTGAAGTTATTAACATCTACTCTATCAAAGGCATCACATGGAAACGCCAATATATACCGTGATGTATAATATACAGTTAGTGTGTAAAATATCGAGATATTTTTGTGAAAATGTGATGAATGTTCTGTGGAAACTATTGTTATATAAGTACTTTGAGACATTATAAAGCATGTCGCTTAGCGGCTTGCACTTCTTTCATAAATATACATTTAGTCATCATGGGTCAACTGAAGAATGAGATACAGCCCGTCGGCTTTGACCAATGACGTCATAGTTGACTCATAGATACTAATGTCTTTATTTTCGAGCCATAGATAATACATCGGTTATCTTCTATGGTGAGGCGTCATCATTGCAAATTGAAATAAATGAATGTGTTTTTAAAAGACAGTGCTAGACATTGTGTACGATTTTTGTCACTTGTATTAATTTAAATGATTTGTTCGTTGCAATTCATTCGGTACTTATTTTCATTCTTAGTGGATTTGAGATATTTTAAAAGGATTGTATTTAATTTTCGACAATTTTTGACGTTTTGATTTTCATTTGTTGCCATGGATTTATCTGTTCCTATGAACATGGAAGACTTTATGCGGGGTTCGTTAACTGCAGTACGGAATAAAAATTTTGTTTCTTTCTTTCGCCTTCGCAAGCATTACTGTTACTACGATATTTTTAGTCGATATTAGTACTATCGGAGGTGAAAAGACCGACTTACGAAAAATGACGTTTATAGGTCAGCTACAGAATAGGGCACTAGTGCTAGCAAAGACGAAAAAAGCGACATTCGCTACACTGGCATTCTGTATCTTAGTCGGACTACCGTATCATCCCCTTTGAATATAAAAAAAGACTTTGCTGATAAATTTCTACATTATTCGATGCAGAAACAGCTGGACAAAACAGAACGTACTCAGACAGTTTTCTCTATACTTAATCTGATCATTTCTAAACTGACACTCAATCTGACTTAATAATCCCTACAAAAGAATAGCCCTGACTAAAAATAACCTATACCCTTCATGAATCACTTACCTCACAAAAATCTTCGTTACTTGAACTACTGGAATACAGCGAGCGCCACTGCTGCCAGCTAAATAAAAGATTCAAACTACTGAAGGAACTAACTACTGATAGGCATATGGTTAGCAAACGAAAGATTCTGATAGAGAACAAACAATGTATTTACCTTAACAGTGTTCAGAAGTCATAAATACGGGACATCCAGTTTGACAAATTTCCTTTTTCTGACGGACACACGTCCAGATATTCCGCTCATATTAACGTCTCAAAACTCTGGCATCTCTCTCCCCACGTCCATCACTGCTGGCGGTTCACCTCCAACAGCCCAACGCTACGCGCTGTTCACATCCAACAGCCCAGCACTACAATAGCGAATATTCCAACAATGAGTCCAACCACGACATTATGTAATGATGAAGATATAAGTGTATTGGTATCCCATGTTGTAAATTTTGGACATAATTATATGTGCTATTACGTTAGTAACTGTATCCTAGGGCCGCACGGGGTAGACGCGCGGTCTAGGGGGACTTGTCACGGCCCCCGGAGGCTGCCCCCGTCGGAGGTTCGAGTCCTGTCTCCTATGGGTGTGTGCGTTGTCCTTACCGTAAGTTAGGTTAAGTGGTGTGTAAGCTAAGGGACCTAAGACCTCAGCAGTTTGGTCCCATAAGATCTTACCACAAATTAAAAAATAATGTATACTAGCATTTTCGGTTCCATCTTTTGCAGATCCAAGGACGGCAACAGCGAACTGCAGAAATCACTCGTCTATGTGAATAAAAGATTTTAGTAACCTTGGCAGCTGAGAATTTATTCAGTGTTCACAGAATATTCTGTGGGATGCCACCCTTCTGTAGCATAATTCATGCAGAATGAACTAATAATCTGAAAAATGTGTAACTAATTAGGTAGTAGTTTCCCGACTTGTCGTTTCTGAGATTCAAAAGAGAAGCGATAGCTCTACAGGTATTGGCTTGTGCGAGTATACAGTGCGATTTAGTTGCCCCTGCCACTGGGTTTTATACAGCCCGCAATGCCTTCAAATACCATGCACGAGATTTCCTTATTGTCTCGCTCACAGTGCACAAAGTATTAGTCCTACAGAAAAAAATGAACAGATCCCTTTTGTAGAAAATTTAATGTAGTTAAATATTGTACCAGATACATTATCGCTGGAGGCCACGATACGCGAGCTACTCAAGAGAAATGCATCGAAGGTCATTTTTCTACTTGTTTCTTGAATAACACTGGATCACAGTGGATTTTTTTGCACATACTAAGGTAGACAGTCTTTATACTTTTCGATGCGCTGAACATTAATATCATGATTCAAATTGTCTTCTTGCTCAGGGTTATAAATAAGTTTGTACTTTATGTTCCAAGTAGATTGCTTCTGTAATTCATTGGATATACATTTTAACTGAAGTTACCTAACTTATTCACACCGTTTCTTTGTCTTCCTCATGTAGGGTATCTGGAGCATCTCTCTGTAGCATCCAGCAGAAATGAGGCAACATACCAAGAGTCCACCGTCCCGCGTACCGCTGTTCTGTGAGAGAAATGCCCTGGTGGAATGGCTCGCTGTGCTCATTGCTGAAACACCTCTGGGAACACATCGAGGTGCATCTTCAGGATCTTGCTGCAGCCAGTGAATGAGTTGGTCCACAAGGTCCCTATAATTTTCGGCCTTACTCTTTCCCAAGAACAATGTTGTCATGTTACGTAAACAAGGCCATGTTTCTCCAACAGCTGGGATGTCTGTCGAACAATGAGCATCGCATTTGTGATTTTCTCTGTGTTGAGTCGTGGAAATGTCATACACAAATATTGAAAAGCTATATCATCCCTGTACACAGCCTTAGGAAAAGCTGACACGAGTCCCAACTTAATGTGCAGTGGTACGAGAACAATTTTGTTCGTATTCGGTAGAGGTTCTTCGGCAATACTTTTTGACCCAGGCACCGCAGCTGTTGGTCTGCGTAGTGTTTCTATCTTACGCGACTGTGCTATTCACATAGGTGAAAACAGTACTTAGTGTAACCTCCTTGCAAAACCAGCAGCATTGCAAGTACTTCGGGATCTCCACATACTAGGCATCCATGGTTATTGTAATTAACACAGCTTATAACGGATTTCAATATGATATAACGGCCTTTATATAACGCAGCATATGTGACACGGATGTATGGTATTTAATTACAATTATGTAAGACTGCTGCCCTCATTCTAATTTTTGAGTCTCCGGTAGTAGATTTATATGTAATTTTCAACTGCACGAACATTTCGACAACGTTTGTAGCAGCATGCACTATCAGCTCGGAGACCATGGCTGCGGTTACCCTTGACGCTGCATCACAGACAGGAGCGCCTGCGATGGTGTACTCAACGACGAACCAGGGTGCGCGAAAGGCAAAACGTCATTTTTTCGGATGAATCCAGGTTCTGTTTACAGCATCATGATGGTCGTATCCGTGTTTGGCGGAATCGCAGTGAACGCGCATTGGAAGCGTGTATTCGTCATCGCCATACTGGCATATGACCCGGCGTGATGGTATGGGGTGCCACTGGTTACACGTCTCGGTCACCTCTTGTTCTAGTTGACGGCACTTTGAACAGTGGACGTTACATTTCAGATGTGTTACGACCCGTGACTCTACCCTTCATTCGATCCCTGCGAAACCCTACATTTTAGCAGGATAATGCACGACCGCATGTTACAGGTCCTGTACGGGCCTTTCTGGTTACAGAAAATGTACGACTGCCGCCCTGGGCAGCACATTAATCAGATCTCTCACCAATTAAAAACGTCTGGTCAATTGTGGCCGAGCAACTGGCTCGTCACAATACGCCAGTCACTACTCTTGATGACCTGTGGTATCGTGGTGAAGCTCCATAGGCAACTGTACCCGTACACGCCATCCAAGCTCTGTTTGACTCAATGCCCAGGCTTATCAAGTCCGTTATTAGGGGTGGTTGTTCTGGATGCTGATTTCTCAGGTGCACCCAAATTGCGTGAAAATGTAATCACATGTCAGTTGTAGTATAATATATTTGTCCAATGAATACCCGTTTATCATTTGCATTTCTTCTTGGTGTAGCAATTGTAATGGCCACTATTGTAAGCGAACTACATTAAATTTCTTGATAAAAGGTGCTGTTAATTTTTTTCTGTAGAACTAATGTTTGGCACGTTAGTGAGTGAGAGAATATGAAAATCTTATGCGTGGTATTTCATGTCGCTGTGTGCTGTTTACAACCCAGTTGTAGGGGCCGCTGAATCACCCCGTGTAGTACATAACTTTTCAGTTCTTTTCACCATTGCTTGTGAATCGTTGATTTTCCGTGCACATTGAAACCTCACGTTTATGTTCCGTATGTCGCACACGCCGTTGTGGTACTGAATATGGTACTCGGGCTAGTTCCTTGGGAAGACAGGAGCGCAGCAAATATCAGGTGTAATTAAACCTGTCGCAATGCAGGCGGGCACGCAGAGAACAGGTGACACCGGATGCTTCGCTAATACGCTTGCGGATGGCGCCGGGTCGTACAGTTCAAAGGGCAAATTAACGAGATGGGCTGACGCGCCGAGATAAAGGCCCGGGGCACGGTGGGCGCCTGAGAGCGACGCCTCATCTGGCGCTGACATAGAGGGGCGTCCGGCTGTTTGTCCGGCGCCGGCTCCACCGCCGGACAGCCAGTGTTTTCGCAGCGGCCCCGCCGCTAATAAAGGGTCCTTAGCGCGCAGAGGAAGGGTCGCGGATTTGTTTGCGCCTCTGCCCTTTGTAGCGCTCGCCCGGGCCGGCAGTCGGCCACTCTCCCTCACGCGAGCAAATTGTGCGCGAGGCACTCTGCCGGCGCGCTGCTACTGCCGCGTGCGGGGCGCGGCGCGTGTAGAAAGGCGGCGCACTCGTACAGGGAGGCGGCAGCTAAACAGCCCTGCGGCCATCTCATTTGCTGTCGAGGGCGAACCTGCAGCAGGCCCGCAACGTCGCTCCCAACGACGGGGCCGTGGTGTTGGCTGCTACATAGCGGCACCAATCACCTGAGTCGTGGACTTGAAAGAGTCCACCTCATCATCTTCATCATTTAAGACTGATTATGCCTTTCAGCGTTCAGTCTGGAGTATAGTCGCCCTTATAAAATTCCTCCATGATCCCCTATTCAGTGCTAACATTGGTGCCTCTTCTGATGTTAATCCTATGTAAGACGTCGTGGTCTCCTGACCTTCATTGCTTACATATTCCGCCCTCGCAATCATATTCCGCACACCAAGACGCTTCATTCGAACCCAAACTCGATAAGGTAAAGTCAATGTTGTATGAATTCATGTAAACGATATGCAAGTGACAAGTGAGCGCACCGTGGTTGAAATACTCTGGCGTGTACTCATACATTCCAGACACGACGGTCACAGAGGGTTTTAGTTCGGGAGAGAGGCCGCACAACGGGACGCCAGGCCCTTCAGAGGACGACCCCGCCCATGTCGGCCGGTGACCGCCTGTAGCGGACAGCGTGGGCCCGAGTGGAAAGGGGGGAACAACCCTGTGCTCGGCTTAAAAGCAAATTCCGCTACATTGTGTGGGAGCGGCCAGCCTACGCATTCTTTACACATAGAACACAGTTTCAGAGATTTTCACAGGGAGACAGCAAACGCCAAAAGCCAAAACTACAGGTTTCCGGATTGGTCGCCTTAAACGAAACGTCGTTCTTCTGTTTTAGAAGAGCAATGCTGATTGGTAGATGATATTTCTGACGCTTGAGCTGAAGGAATGATGGAAGAGACCAAAACATATACCCCTTCACGTCTGGCACGGAGAGGCGCCGTTCCGTTGTCGCTCTTGGAGTGAGGAACAAGTGTCTCCTCAGTACTTCACTGGGAGAGCACCTCTGTCGAGACGGAACCGAAGTGCTACTCTATATTGACTCCTTGCGATTAAGCGTTGTTCACTGTGTTGGCCGACACACTTATTGTGCGATGTGAACGGACACAGTTATAGTTAAACGCCTGCGAGCGAATTTTGAGTGGCATCGCGGTGGACTGGTTATCTGATCGGTGTACCACGCCAATAGTTAGACTAGGGCGAATAGGAATCCTTGACGTCATCAAGGCGTAGGGAGAGTTTGATTGGCGAAGGTCAATCCAGATAGAACGACAGTTACCTTATTTGTCAGCAGCGAGCGGCGCAGATAACGGTCATCGTAGTTTACAGCTATTACGAGCCCCATATTTCCTCCACAACAGTACACTTCACTGCATTTCACATGCAACAGCCTCGACCATACCTAACAACATTCTAAAGGATAATTATTCAAATTGAGTAGGCTCGCCTCTCAGCCACTCTGCCAAGTTAACAACCATCTTAAACTTTGTATAGAAATTTCATTAGCGAATCCTATTCTTGAGAGGTAACTTCACATTCCGAAAAGAACCAGGATATAACTTGTTCAATGCATAACTAAAAGTGACATTGTGATTTCTCAGAATTTTTGCAAAATAAATAATAACTTTCGTTAGTTTCATGTT
Source organism: Schistocerca gregaria (assembly GCF_023897955.1). Taxonomy (NCBI): domain Eukaryota; kingdom Metazoa; phylum Arthropoda; class Insecta; order Orthoptera; family Acrididae; genus Schistocerca; species Schistocerca gregaria. The sequence continues at coordinate 336,305,233 of NC_064926.1, read as the reverse complement.
TTTCTTACACTAACTAGCACTACTCCAGTACCGAAGTATCCCACTAGTTAGGTAAGAAATTTTGTTAATTTTGTGTCATTTCCTTACAGCGGACGACTCCAGAATGTATTTATTGCTGAAAGTTTTTCAGGCATTTCTCTTTAGCATATTAGGAGCGTCTGTCTGACTTCCGTAGTAGTGTGGGGGTGGAAATTGCATCTCGCAGGAGCCACAGGGCAAAGGGTACATCTCAGATTAATCCGCTGCGCAGAATAACAGAATAACAGATCAACCCCACGCTGACACCTATTACCTCAAAATCATTCTGAACCGAATCCAGACTCTGCTCCTTGGTCTACCCCGACTCCTCCTACCCTCTACTGCTGAACCCATGAGTCTCTGGAGTAACCTTGCTTCTCCCATGCGTGTAACATGACCCCACCATCTAAGCCTGTTCGTCCTGACTGCTACATCTATAGAGCTCATTCCCAGTTTTTCTTTGATTTCCTCATTGAGGACACCCTCCTGCCACTGTTCCCATCTACTAGTACCTGCAATCATCCTAGCTACTTTCATATCCGTAACCTCAACCTTATTGATAAGGTAACCTGAATCCACCCAGCTTTCGCTCCCATACAAAAAGTTGGTCGAAAGATTGAACGGTGCACAGATAACTTACTCTTTGTACTGACTTCCTTCTTGTAGAAGACAGTAGATCGTAGCTGAGAGCTCACTGCATTAGCTTTGCTACACCTTACTTCCAGTTCTTTCACTATGTTGCCATCCTGTGAGACTATGCATCATAAGTACTTGAAACCGTCCACCTGTTCTAACTTTGTTCCTCCTATTTGGAACTCAATCCGTTTATATTTCTTTCCCACTGTCATTACTTTCGTTTTGGAGAAGCTAATCTTCATACCATACATTTCTGATCTAGCTCTGAAATATTACTTTGCAAACTTTCAATCGAATCTGCCATGACAACTAAGTCATCCGCATATGCGAGACTGCTTATTTTGTGTTCACATGTCTTAATCTCACCTAGCCAGTCCATTGTTTTCAACATATGATCCATAAATAATATGAACAACAGTGGAGACAGGTTGCAGCCTTGTCTTACCCCTGAAACTTCTCTGAACCATGAACTCAATTCACCGTGCCTGACTATCTATGTAAAGACCTTTAATTGCTTGCAAAAGTTTGCCTCCTGTTCAATTATCTCGTAGAACAGACAATAACTTCCTCCAAGGAACCCGGTCATATGCCTTTTCTAGATCTATAAAGCATAGATACAATTCCCTGTTCCACTCGTAACACTTCTCCATTATTTGCCGTAAGCTAAGGATCTGGTCCTTACAACCTCTAAGAGGCCTAAATCCACACTGAATTTCGTCCAATTTGTCCTCAACTAATACTCGCGGTCTCCTTTCAACAATACGTAGGAAGATTTTACCCATAACGCTGATTAAAGAGATGCCTCTGTAGTTGTAACAATCTTTTCTGTTTCCATGTTTAAAGATTGGTCCACCTGTACACATAAAATAACCTACAAAGAATGTATCATTTCTTATTTTTATTTTTATTTTATTTATTCGTACGTGCACAGTGTCCAAAGTGTAATCATTACAGCTATTGTAGAGTGTAGTATCACACATCCATTTGCGACTCTCGTTTCTCGCAACAGCCAACCTAATATTTATTTGGCACATTTTATTCGAGTTATTGTTACGTTTTAAACTGTAAAGTGTGCTTCAAAGTATTTACATCAAAGCTCTAGACAGATCGTCTTCTGCTTGTGGTCTCGCGGTAGCGTTCTCGCTTCCCGAGCTCGGGGTCCGGGGTTCGATTTCCGGCGGGGTCAGAGATTTTCCCTGCCTCGTGATGACTGGGTGTTGTTGTGTCGTCTTCATCATCATCATCATCATTCATCCCCATTACGGTCGGAGGAAGGCAATGGCAAACCACCTCCACTAGGACCTTGCCTAGTACGGCGGCGCGGGTCTCCCGCATCGTTCCCCTATTCTCTGTCACGGAGAATGGGACTTCATCATCATCATCTAGACAGATCATGAGGAATCCCTGACTTAGATTCAAATTGATCGCTCGTGCATGAAATGCATTCGTAGTTGCGAATATGGATAACCAATAGCTGTGTAATGGAACAATGACAATGAAAATTTGGCCTGGACTGGAACCCGGATTTCCCGCTTATCGCATGCCCTAAGGAATAGCAAAGTCACTGCAGTATTGTGTTTATCTGCCTACACTGGGCATGCAACTTTGAAGTAAAATGTCTCCCATAAATGCTTAATAAATTACGTCCTGCTTCCATCACTCCGATCGTGATCTGAACATACTACAGAAACTTAAGACCATAGAGATCGCCGTTACAAGCAAGATGAATTATTTGGTGCAGATTCTTCCTGTATGAGACACCTTTTCGTGGTACAAGCTCATCAGGAGTAGTCCTCTTGCTGACAATATCGGTAACGTCGCTATTACAGCACTATGCTGGTTTCTTTTTAGAGGGCTCATTTTCAAAGTTCAATTTGATACATTAACTTTACCTACGTCCAAAGGTGGCCGTAACCTCATTCAGGTACAGAAAAAATGTGTCACCCTGCTCCTAAAGCGCATCAGGAAAGAAGTTCGTACCCGGAGGACCAGTATCATCATGAAGCTCATCCAGCGATGGAAGCCTCATAGACTTGACCCACCCGTTGACATCACCGGCATTCCGTTTTATTACCGACATGTGCGACTGTACTACATGGAACTGAGCTACAGCCGACACAACATCGTCAACACCGGCACTCTGACCAACAGGAAACTTTATAACCTTCTCATGACAACAGACCATAGGAATCGTCTCGAAGACAAATACCCACATATAATTTGGAGTATAGTATGGCGGAATGTGTACAGAAGACATGTTGCCGTCAAGAGTCATATCCAACTGGTATCTCACAGTAAATGATAAAGTAGCTACGAATGACAAGCTACATAAGATAGGCCTTCATCTGACGCCCAACTGTGACGAATACGGGAGGTTCGATACACTAACAAATAAGCTCACGTACGGACCTGCAGAAGAAATTACAACATTTCTTCTTCAAAGATTGTCGCTGACAGACCGCACGACACCCAATAGTGTAGACTTTTTAGAGATCATTCAGCCACAAAGATTAAGTTATCCACGAGCAAGAAACAACGCTGCTGCGTGGATCATGAGTCACACAGCATCGTTTATTACGCATGATAGGCGTGCTACTTTCCTAGATTATTACTCTCACACCTCAAAAAAGCCAACATCGTGACCACAGGAGATTACTCGAAAATGCGCTGCACATCATAATCAACGGTTAAATACTTCAAATCCAGTGTTTCGAATAGTAGAGGTTAACACCTATCTATATAAAGAATGCTAGTTGCTTCCTGAGATTTTCGTTGTCGTCGAAATTTACGATATTATTCCAGGCGCTTACCATTGCAGAAGGCAGTTTTATTTCCCATTTAAATGTTCTGCCATTTCATTTCTCTCGCGGAACAAAAGAGCAAATTTCCTTCAATAGTGATAGTTATTTATGTCATGAAAGTTTTTCTGTTTACCACTCTGGAAAGAAGAAATATCAAGAATAAATTTCATTCCGTATATTGCGTAACGGAGGGCTGCAAATAACACATATTTTTGTTAATTCTACTCACATCACAAATTGGAGAAAATGTTTATTTTTCCTTCCTCATCAATGGAATTCAATCTTTTCCCGCTTTCGTTTTTTCAAATAGAATATAATGATTTATTTGCAAATGCAGCTTAGAAACTAGCCGATGAAGGAAACACAGATGAGAGATTGGCTGGGCTGTAAGGGGAGAATAGAGGCCCAAAAAAGAATGCTAAGGCGACCGCTCGTGGTAAGCGGGATATTCGGGTTCGAGACCCAGTGCAGCACAAATTTTCATTGTTGTCATTCCAGTATGCATCTGTTGGTTATCCATATTCGCAACAGCAAAAGCGTTTCATATATGCCATAATGGTTGTAGTCGCCGCAGCGCCTGCTCCTCCGGATATGAGTCCGAGTGACACGAGAAGTCATTTTCCTATTCGCCAGCCCTGGGACGATGAGACTGCACTGGACCACCAGACTCTACTAACCAGGTGTGCTGCTTGCTACCCAATAAATCAGTAGGGTGATATTCAACAAGGAGGCCTTGAGAAAGTGTGTCTCAAAGGGCAGGAAGATATTTTAGAAGAGTATCACAAATTTAGCATTGGAGGGCAGCATGGAGGGTAAAAATCGTAGAGGTAGACCAAGAGATGAATACATTAAGCAGATTCAGAAGGATGTAGGTTGCAGTAAGTACTGGGAGATGAAGAAGCTTGCACAAGATAGAGTAGCATGGAAAGCTGCATCAAACCAGTCTCAGGACTGAAGACAACAACAACAACAACAACATCAGGAGCATTAATTTAGCTGGGTCTATCCCATTTCATATTTAGCAGATGACAGGATCATAGGCAACACATGAGGCATATTCGTACCACAGAATGCGTACATCCTGCCACTTCATAGCGGCACAACCAATAAAAAAAAAGGACACCTAGTACCGCCGTGAAACATCAGTGCACATTGTGTCTCTAGTGAAGGTCTTTACTCATCACGTGACGTACCACCCTTAAAATTTTTACGCAAAGACTTCGAAACGTGTTGCATATATGTATTCTATGTGTAATGTCTTGTACCATAAGGAAGCAAGCGAGATAATGTTGTTTGGGTGGTCAGTATCCTCTTTCTACAACACAAATGCACCCGTGAATTATTACAGTTCTTTATCTATTGGAAGCAGCTACTTAACTTGAAGAGAGTCCATTCTCGTGGTACAAGGTCATCAGTAATAGTCCTCTTGCTGACAATATCGGTAATTTGGCTATTACAAACTTCAGTCACTAATCTAGTCGCTATGCGTTGCCGTCGCCTGAGTGAGCCAGTGAGTCAGTCAGTGAGACATGCTGTCAAGAGGGCGTTGGCAGCCTGTTGCTTGTCAATGTGTCTCTGGCCTCTCTCGTGATAAACGTGCTTGAATCTGCGCCTATGATCGATCTTTGTGCTACATCTTTGCCGACCGATGTGATGGCGACAGCTTACGCCGGAACACTACATGGCTACAGAAACTGTATTTTTCTCTTTTCATGTAACAGCTGATGTCGGGGAGAACGTGTGGTGCCTTTCAAGATGGGCCACACTCTCCAGTATCTGGTCACGAGCTGTAATGCGCTAAAGTCCATCGTCCCTCAGAGCAATGGCCACATATTGACCCTGTTTCTTTTTTCCTGTGAGACTTTTATCGTAATTGGTGTCTCTATGTTACTCGAATTATGTTCGGTTATTAATGTATAGCAACGGCGGACGAAGACTTCCAGCATAAGAACTCACCCTCATCCTCATATTGCCAATGGCCATGCCAAAGAGGGCGGAGGAGCAGATACAAGTTCAGTGCACTCTCTTACCTTTGGGTGCAAAACTGTCCTTCTAAGGAGGAAGAATCAGCAATGATTAACGGCATGAGGATGAAGAAGGCATTGCAAGGCATTAAACACACATAATGAACACTCATAGAGCGTGTGGACTGCAATTAAAAAGTGTCACTAAGATCTCTCCATTTCCAAAGATTCCGCATTAGTCCACATTCCAAACCCCTATGAGGGACTGCCAATAGGGAGTTCACCATAAGAAAAAGATTGAAAACCAACTGCGGCATTATATTCTATGTGTCGGAGAGAGGAATATCAGAATTTTAACGTCGTGATGAAGCCAGGAAGTCCGAAAAGAGAAATGCAGACTCTCATTAGGGATATAGTACTTGTCAGTGTTCAGTGTTGTGGAATGGAAACAAGATAACGTTTTCAGGTGAAAATTAGAAAGGATCATATCAGCAGCAGTATACAATCATGTGACAATTGGAAAGCCAGGTGTAGCTACTAGGAAGCTAACTGCGAAGAAACTTTGGGCAACAGAGCACATACTTCAACTGATCGATGGAAGACAGAGGTAAAAATTCTCAGCGAAAAATAAGAACACAGCAACTTGAATTCTTTAGGAATGAAATAAATTGGATGTTCACGGCAGCGAAGGCGAAATGGGTGCAATAAAGATGTGAAGAAATCTAAAACGTAATGATTGTCGGAAGGGGTGGCTCAGCACATAGAAAAGTCAAAACAAACTTCCGGAAAATAAAAGCAACGGTTTCCATATCATGAGTGCAATGGCAATTATAGAGTTGAATGCAGAAGAGATATTTTTTGCAAAAACAGACATAATGTCTGATGGGATGACCGCAATCAGTGGTTTTATAATGTTACTTATAATCCTTCTTGATTGCATAAAATGTTGATTCACATGACTAGTTTCGGTTCCTCTAGAACCATCTTCAGATCTGTGACGATAATAATACTAATTTACTATTTTACGAATGTAAACCTTTTTTCATCCTAATCAATCACCTTCAAATGTACCAGAACGTACCTGCAATTTCGTTTACAGGAGCAACCAGTCCACACACATAGCAATCTTCACATGCTGCGTCACATAAAACTGGATGGCAGAATGCACGTCATTTATATTAATTATGACACTATTACCGACAGGTGGCGTCTGGTACATTTGTTACATTGCATATGCACATACTGTTTTAAGTAGATTTTTGTAATTTACTTTCATCTCTAAAAATACCTAATTAAAATCTGTAGATGTCAAGGTTAAAATCTATCCATTTCGGTGTTGTGCTGCGATCCGCCCAGTCGCCTGACGTCCATCGCCGTGGGCAAGAGGGCCGCGCAAGAGGGCCAAGTCAACGACGCCAGGCGCTGATTGGTTAGCATAAAAAAAAGTTTGCATTCGTGAAATAGTAAATTAGTATCTTTATCGTTCCAGATCTGAAGATGGTCCTAGAGGAACCGAAACTGGTCATGTGAATACACATTTTATGCAATCAAGACCGATTATAAGTTAAAATTTCAGAATTAGCCTTTCAAATGCTGTGCATGGCTTGTCGGATTGCAAAAGAACTGCAAATTATGTTGTGCTGGTGAAGTACATGCCGAGCGAGTGTCAACACTTAGCGGAAAACTGGGGCAGTGCAGTGAATAGTGGAGTGTGAAATATGCTCACTATTTTTATATACTTGAATTTAGCATATGACCTGACAGTACTCACTTTTCCGTGGATGTTTATAAGATGGTATCTGACTTTTTTGTGTTGGCTTCAGTCGTCTAGTGAAAGTATGATTCCATAATGCTGTTTCGTCGGCTGCGGAAATGTCCTGGTTCAATGCGTTTGCCTCATTTTTGGTGTTTCAAATACCATTTTTCCGAATGTACTTCCTTCTTGATGTTTATACAAAAAAGTAGTAGAATAACTCATTTTTGCTGGTCACTTGCAAATTATTATAAAGGGGACCTGTACATTGTTGCACCGTCACACACCGAGTGTTCATTGATGACTGACTACGGTCAAAGACGAGTCCAGCGTCAAAGACATTTCACACAACACACAAGCGTGCACTTGTAAACAGTCTCTTTGATATTATTCGTCACATCTACTAATATTAATCAATATGTTGTCACTCTCGAACATATAAGCAAATTAGCATAAAATAAGGCAAATTACAATTCACAAAAAATATTCTGACAAAAATATAAGAAAACATTTACAACCTCCCTCATTAGATTTGGTATCGACAAATCCGGTAGAAAATAACACATCTCCCAGATCCATTACAAGTGGAGATAGCGAACGCTTCCACCAAGGCGTACTAACAATGGAAGGAAGATATCAGTGCCGATGGAACTTTCCATGCTTGCTGATTACTGTGCAACATTCCTTAGCGATCCCCCAGAACAATACTCCAGTACGCAAGGAAAGGGAAAGTGCTGTCACCTGTAGGAGTTCGTGTTTCTGTCTCATAATTCTTTTGTACCCATCTAGGTTTGTAGTTTGCTCAAACAACGTAGTTTGCTTCGACCACAGTTTCATTTAAAACAACCAAGTTCACATACTTTGTAATAATTTCAAACAGTACTGTCAAACATTGCGTTTCGCTGGCTTTACATTATAGTGTGTCATTGTAATTAGAGATCATGGAGGAAACTAATTACAGATTTTGTTCTATGAACCCACACTGGCAGAATTCCACATCTTTCATTGCCACAAAGAAGTTTTTTTTGTTAACCTGTCTTGTTTCTTCTTTACCGTAAATTAATTTTTATTTAGTCTATGTGATATCACATTTGTGCTTAGTCTCACTTGTTTCATTATAAGTGATTGTTATTGTGCTTGCCAATAATTTTTTATTATTTTTGATGACATATTTTATGAATAGATGAATTTATTTCGTTTTACAAATGGTTTCAATAAATTACTGGGAGCTTTCCAATGGGACAGAATAATCTTAAGAACTTGACGGTAAGCGAGTAGTTTTGGTTATCAGTCACCCCCTTGTGAAAACTCCCATTATCCACTAATATTGAAGAGTAGATATACACTGTTCAATGACGTTAATGCCCTCACCTGTCAAAAGCCTGAGTAACCATCTTTATCAGCGGAGGTTTTCGAGTCGTGCAGGTAGAAAGTCAGTGAAGGTCTGAGAGGTGCTGACAGGCGTGAGGAGCCCTACCATCTCGAGGGCCCTGACCAACTGTGTTAGGTTTCTCATTGAGACTCCACGGAGCGAACCGCCCGATCGATGAGATCCCGGCAGCGCGGTGTGGCCGCGCGGTTAGAGACGCCGTGTCACGAATCGAGCAGTCACTCCCGCCGGAGGTTCGAGTCCTCCCTCAGGCATGGGTGTGTGTGTGTGTGTGTTGTCCTTAGGATAAGTTAGCTTAAGCAGTGTGTAAGTCTAGGGACTGATGGCCTCAGCAATTTGGTCCCATAGGAATTCACACACATTTGAACGTTTTGATGAGGTCCCACAGATTCCCGGTTTGGTTTAAATCCGGGGAAACTCATTCTACTGGTCTTCGAACCACGCGCGTACGCTGCGAGCTGTGTGACACGACTGTGACACGAAGCGTTGTCCTGCTGGTACATGCCGTTGTGCCGACGCAAAACAAACTGCTTATAGGAGTGGACATGTCCCCAAAGACAGATACATACCTTCATTGACCCATTATGTCTTCCAGAATGACGAGATCACCCAGGGTATGACACGAAAACATTCCGCAAATCGTAACGCTCCCTCCTTAAGTCTGAAGCCTTCCGACGATTGTTGCCAGGTGTTTACTTTCAAATGTTTCACGCCTACGGAGCGTAAACACAATTCATCTTAAAGGCCACCTGTCGCCACTCAGTGGACGTCCAGCTGCGGTACTGGTTTGCAATTTCCAGGCTTCGTCGCCGATGAACAACAGACAGCATGGGTTCAGAATGGTTCAAATGGCTCTGAGCACTATGGGACTTAACATCTAAGGTCATCAGTCCCCTAGAACTTAGAACTACTTAAAACTAACTACCCTAAGGACATCACACACATCCATGCTCGAGGAAGAATTCGAACCTGCCACCGTAGCTGTCGCGCGGCTCCGGACTGAAGCGCCTACAACCGCTCGACCTCAGCATGGGTATATGAACCAGACGTCTGGTGCGGAGGCCCAAACCTATCAAAGTCCACCGAACGGTCGTTGAGGAGAGACTTTTGGCAGCCCCTTGGGTCACCTGGGTGTGTCAGTTGCTCAACAGTTGAACGTCTATTTGTCTGTACTCACGTCTGTAGTCGTCGTTCACCGCTGTCATCTATGGCCCCGGGTGCAACACATTCGCCTTGGCGCCGGTTTTCGATAGCGCCATTTTGCCGTACAAGGTATGCTTTAACCGCGGCAGCACGTGAACAGCTTACAGACTTATTCGAGTCAAAAAAGCTTCCATCCTTGGCCCAAAAACCAATGATTATGTCGAATTGCACGTCAGGTAAACAGCTCTGTTTCGACATTACGAGACGATTGCACCGTTAACTGCGCCCTCCCTCCCTCTTCGCTCCCCACCCTGACGCGCTTTACATACCTACACTGCTAGTGCTGCCATCTGTGAGTGATATTGTACTTGACGTCGAATATAGGCGCAGGTCACATTGCTGTGACTGTATCGTGTATTATTATTTGAAATAAGAGTGTAATTTAATTACTTGCCTACGGTTGCTCTTCTATTTTGTCAAATCACCACAGTTTTCTGTACCAAGTAACACCATGAGGCCATCGTACGATGAAAAGCACTGCAGTTTGTTAATATAGTCCTTAGGAAATTAAATATTTTTCCATATTACATTTAAAGTCTAGTACAAAGGGCAGACTTATAATTTAGACTGCCACTTAGCCCTGTCGCACAATCGTCAAAGTCACTCACATTATCACTTCTCAGTAAAGGTCAATGTTCGCATTAAACAGATGCGAATAACCTACGGAGGTGATAAGCAGCTCCTTACGTATAGTGTTCACAATGTAAAAGCTTTGTATGTCCTATACTGCCTGACAAAAGAAAAGAAATGAACCAACGCGAAGTCCATCCTAGCTTCGTACACGTGCGCACCACAGTCAAGTTTCTAAATGGTTCAGGCTGCGTTTTCAGTGCTTTGTGCCAGGTGGAACGGCCACCAGACAGCGTTAGTATTTCGTGTTTAGCGTTGTGTCCATACCCGGTAGGTTATGTAACGAGCTCGAGGTTTCATAATGATTAAGGCTGCATTGGACAGTCGCAGGTAGAACGGCCGCAAGACTACGTTAGCGTTATTCGTGTTTAGTGATGTGGCCATATCTGGTAAGCTATCTAACGAGCGTGAGAAGTGCCAGTGTGAAGGACACGGATATGCCGCATGATCGTCTAAGACTGCGTTATCAGCATCTGAAAGAGGTTCAAATGGGCCCGATTGTCGGTCTCCAGTTGGCCATATGATCGAATTTCGCAATATCCAGATTTCGCTTCCGCATAAAACTTTCCCCCTAACGTTTCCTCTACGAATGAGGGAGACACCTTCAAAAGGAAAGCTACGAATTGCAACCAGAACTGGACGGAGCGTCGAATATATAGGCAAAGTGGAGGCTACCACCATCCATCACGTGACGTCGGCTACTAGATTATCTCCGGTAATGCCAACATTCTCGATTGAAGGTAATTGATCGTCATTCTTACGACGCACATATCCAAATTTTGTCTAATTTAGCACCTTCCTTTTTTCTGTTAAATTTTTCTGGTTTTTATAAATCTCAATAGCCTCTCTATACATGTGCGCATGATAATGCGGTGTTGTCGATATGACTCTCGTCTCAGTGAAATTTTTTTTCACGATCACCCTCTTGCCGGCCGATGTGGCCGAGCGGTTCTAGGCGCTTCAGTCCGGAAACGCGCTGCTTCTACGGTCGCAGGTTCGAATCCTGCCTCGGGCATGGATGTGTGTGATGTCCTTAGGTTGGTTAGGTTTAAGTAGTTCTAGGGGACTGATGACCTCCGATGTTAGGTCCCATACTTCTTAGAGCCATTTGAACCATATTAACCATTTGAACCATCACCATCTTGGTAAACATGTTTTGCTGCAGATATCGATATATCGGCCATAGCGTAACACGTTCACCCTCGAGTTAGTGTTGCTATTCGCCGCTTTACCTCTGAAAACGTGTTCTGCAATTGGAGGTGAAACGCTAGGGGCTACCAGCTCTGATATTTCATGTGAATTCAGTATCGGTCATGAAAGCCTACATTGTATGATCAATATCTAGACCTTTTGGGCATCTGAACGTGACAGTGGTCTGATATTGGACTGCTTGGGACGTGAGGGCAGGAATATTCATCATCAAGATTCCGGTCAGGTTTCATACAGCAGTGTTTGATATCACACACGTAAAATTTTATTGCTGTGATTTACTTAAATTATTTACGTCACTGATATTGTAATAGCAGTTTCCCATGTCCACCTGGAAATGACATAATAAAATCCACCATTCACCTCTGAGATATCCGGGGAGCTGAAAGAAATAATTTTAATGTACCATTACTTGCCCAGTTGATTATGGGAAAACTGCTTTCATTCAATTTAATTTGAATTTGCCGCGGCAGCGGCTCCTGCGATCTCAGCACACCTCTGTGTCATGAAAAATTCTAAATATGCTGAAAAAATGTGGAATGAAATACTGGGCAAGCTAGCAATAAATTATTACAAGTATTTTTAACAATTTCTATATTCAAAAATCAACATAAATTTAAAGTACACACCTTTTTCATTCATCAGCCTCCAATGGCGTCTTTCTCGAACATGGAACAAAAGCAAGCTAACCAAGCATTCAATCGAGCGTTGCAGGCTCTTAGAACTTTAACGGCTACAAGAAGACCGAGAGAGTTATGTTTTAACCTCCACTATTTATAGGCAATTTAACATGCATCTTTGTTATCTTTTTCAGTTATCATTGTTTGCTTTGATATCTACACTCGCCGACCACAGACGTTACTTGCAAAATATAGATACATTTTTATTGCACAAACATAAAGTTGAAAAAAGATAATTTCTTTTTTTTACAGAGTATACATAATCGACAACAGTTCATACAGAAATGAAATAATAATAATAATAATACTGATAAATGTTTCTTTTTTTTTCACATATATTACAACGATTTTGTGAATGTCTTCCCAGAGGACGTCACATTGCCACCGGAGAATAGGTAGTGAATCGTTTCAAATTCTGTGTCGTCTTGCACCTTTGGTCGCAGACCAGAAGCATCTCTAATAATTGCCACCCCATGCGTAGATTGTTTTAACACCAGAACACGAACGTCAACGTTTTGAGCCATCGCGATACCGGGGAGCATGGAATGCTGATTAATGGCGTCATATTGTGTTCAGCGATGAATGCGGTCTTACACAACCTCACGCGCTATTCGTGAGTGGAGTTCAAATGGCTCTCAGCACTATGGGACTTAACATCTATGGTCATCAGTCCCCTAGAACTTAGAACTACTTAAACCTAACTAACCTAAGGACAACATCCAGCCATCACGAGGCAGAGAAAATCCCTGACCCAGCCGAGAATCGAACCCGGGAACCCGGGGATGGGAAGCGAGAACGCTACCGCACGACCACGAGATGCGGGCTCGTGAGTGGGTTTGGAGGGCTCAGCTAGTGGTACAAAAAGTACGTCCGCCACACACCATTAAGTGGCTTGCGGAGTATGACGTAGATGTAGATGACCATCGTCGAAGAGTATGGTACCGATGTTCTAGTGTTTAGAGAATTTCTGCAGTGTTACTCATCTTGATGTGGGGAGTCATTACGTATGACCTCAGATCACGGCTGGTGTGATTGATGGAACTCTGATGACACGACAGTAAGTCACGGACGTCTCGTGTCCTCAAGTATTACCTCTCATATGACCACATCGCGGTGAGGTATTTCAACAGGATAACGTATGGTCCACACAATGCACGAGACTATGAAAAGTCTGTGTGCTTTTGAGGTACTCCATTGGGCAGCAAGATCCCAAAATCTTTCCACGATAGATTGTGCTTGGAGTCTGCTCGTATGTCAACTCTGTCACATTGTCAGTGTCCGTGATACCAAGAACCAGCTACAGTAGTTGTGGTCCAACTTGCCTCGGGAGAGGATAAAAGGCTTTTTGATATCTCCCCCAACCGGATCAGTGCATGAACCCAGGCCAGGGTGGATGCAGTACCATACTGACAAGTGGACTCATGCTCCCGAGTTCTTTGCCAATTTGACTTGATTTTGTAATCACTGAATTGCATTAGATACATCCTCAATGTGTGAAGTTTCATTTATTTTCCTCCTCCCCTTCAGGTTACTTCAGTTTCTTTATCAGGCAGTCCATAAAAATAAAGCATTGCATAAAACATGGAATATAGGAAGGTAAATAGCAAAAACAATATATTCGAAACAGTCTCAACCGCAATGGAACACTAAGGACAGAATAACATACCTAAATTGCTAATTTTTTCGTAGACAGATCTTATATGGTGCGTGCTCTGTGAAACATCGATCCAAACATGAATCGTTCTAATCAGATGAATGTTGTCCTTAACATTATAACTGTTTATTACCCACCCGTAGTTATTTATATTGAAAACATGATCCAGTATGGTTTGACATTAATTTTATTGATGATATAGTGACACACCTACTTTGGTAATCAAGTTTTCTTACTGCGCACTGGCCGCGCGGGGTAGCCAGGCGGTCTGAGGCGTCTTGCACGGTTCTCGCGGTTCCTCACGTCGGGGGTTCGAGTCGTCCCTCGGACATAGGTGTGGGTTTTGTTCTTAGCGTACGTTAGTTGAAGCTAGATTAAGTAGTGCGTAAGCCTAGGAACCGATTACTTCAGCAGTTTGGCCCCATAGTCCTTACCACTAATTTCCAATTTTCCTTATTGCGCACCGCGAGTAAGGCACTGCCTGTTTTTCGACGTTGCACTTTGTACCACACTTAAGCTACCAGGCGGAAAATTATTTTGCAAAAAAATGTTTCCTGAAGAATAATTTAATTGTACAGCGTGACGTTTATCATTGTAGAGGGGTCCGATGATGGTACTTGGTACCGAAAGCGGTAGTCATTTGACGGAATAAAAATTCGACTGTGGAAAATTCTGATCGTGTTGGTTCGAAACGACAGTATCTCGATAATATGTACTTGAAACAAGCAGGAAATTTGTGTGTTAATTGCTGACTAATGTACCTCCTGGTTGAGTTTCTAATATTCAGTTTGCGATATTTTCCAAAAGTCGCGGTTCCACACCCAAGTCGGCAACACAAATCGATACTCCAGACATTAGCGAGAGCTCGTTGCAGTCAGCCAACGACATACGAGTGACACTCCAGAGGACTCGGCCAGTTGTGAGCTCGTCTCAAGGAGTCAACATCGCAGTGTAGGACCAACGAGTTTCTGATGCAATGTATTTTCGTAAATGTTGCGTTTTGTACCGCGAGAGAACAGTTTGTTAATCTGTGGATCAAGTGATGCTTTCATTGTCAATGAAAGACGTATATTAGCAAGCTATCCTGCGGCAGAGAACTGAATCAAAGGAAACTTTTTATTCATTATCTGATAAAGCGAACTAATATTTCATTTATTTTAGCTTGATGGGCATTCTCCCAGAGGAATCAAAGGACCCACTGTTGTGGCCGGGCGATTGTAGTTTCGTCTGGTCACAGCAAAATTAAGGGAGGGAGTAGGTGTACATGCGCAGAAAGGAATACGAAAGAGAAAGGAAGTCAGTCTCATCCAACATTCCCTAGCCAGAGAAAACCATAAAGTGTTACACCGCACCAGTGAACAAAGGAGCAAACACTGTAGCGCACGGGAATCTGTCCGACCCGGCGAAGCGTATGAGCACATGCCAGCGGGCTCGTGCGCATGCGCAGAGCTGAATTCGCGTATGAGCAGTGCCTTCCTCCCGCTTCTGGCTACTTGGAGCGTGGCTGTTAGGTCTACGAGCAGTAGCAGCAAGTAGCCAGAAGCTACCAGGAAAAATTTGCCTGGCGCGCCCAAGCTGCCAGATTCGCGCATGCGCATAGCAAGCTGAGTTATAGTGGGGGCTCCTTTCTCACGTGACCCGTGGCCGTGTCTTCGTTTACAGCTCCCACGTCAAATGAAAACAAAACAGATTTCTGTGGCCGGGAGCCATCAAGTGAAGTAATATACATTCTCATAACCATGTTGTTGTCTTCAGTCCTGAGACTGGTTTGATGCAGCTCTCCATGCTACTCTATCCGGTGCAAGCTTCTTCATCATCCAGTACCTACTGCAACCTACATCCTTCTGAATCTGCTTAGTGTACTCATCTCTCTGTCTCCCTCTACGATTTTTACCCTCCACGCTGCCCTCCAATGCTAAATTTGTGATCCCTTGATGCCTCAAAACATGTCCTACCAACCGATCCCTTCTTCTAGTCAAGTTGTGCCACAAACTTCTCTTCTCCCCAATCCTATTCAATACCTCCTCATTAGTTACGTGATCTATCCACCTTATCTTCAGCATTCTTCTGTAACACCACATTTCGAAAGCTTCTATTCTCTTCTTGTCCAAACTATTTATCGTCCATGTTTCACTTCCATACATGGCTACACTCCATACAAATACTTTCAGAAACGACTTCCTGATACATAAATCTATACCCATTCTTCTTCTACTGTATTTCTTTCCCCTATTCCTGTCAATTGTTCCCTTATGCTCTCCCTGAAACTCTGTACAACCTCTGGTTCTTTCAGTTTATCCAGGTCCCATCTCCTTAATTTCCCACATTTTTGCAGTTTCTTCAGTTTTAATCTACAGGTCATAACCAATAGATGGTGGTCAGAGTTCACATCTGCCCCTGGAAATGTCTTACAACTTAAAACCTGGTTCCTAAATCTCTGTCTTAGCATTATATAATCTGTCTGATACCTATTAGCATCTCCAGGGTTCTTCCATGTATACAACCTTCTTTCATGATTCTTAAACCAAGTGTTAGCTATGATTAAGTTGTGCTCTGTGCAAAATTCTACTAGGCGGCTTCCTCTTTCATTTCTTAGCCCCAATCCATATTCACCTACTATGTTTCCTTCTCTCCCTTTTCCTACACTCCAATTCCAGTCACCCATTACTATTAAATTTTCGTCTCCCTTCACCATCTGAATAATTTATTTTATTTCATCGTACATTTCTTCAATTTCTTCATCATCTGCAGAGCTAGTTGGCATATAAACTTGTACTACTGTAGTAGACGTGGGTTTTGTGTCTATCTTGGCCACAATAAAGCGTTCACTATGCTGTTTGTAGTAGGTTACCCGCACTTCTATTTTTTATTCATTATTAAACCTACTCCTGCATTACCCCTATTTGATTTTGTATTTATAACCCTGTATTCACCTGACCAATGTCTTGTTCCTCCTGCCACCGAACTTCACTAATTCCCACTATATCTAACTTTAACCTATCCATTTCCTTTTTAAATTTTCTAACCTACCTGCCCGATTAAGGGATCTGACATTCCACGCTCCGATCCGTAGAACGGCAGTTTTCTTTCTCCTGATAACGACATCCTCCTGAGTAGTCCCCGCCCGGAGATCCGAATGGGGGACTATTTTACCTCCGGAATATTTTACCCAAGAGGACGCCATCATCTTTTAATCATACAGTAAAGCTGCATGTCCTCGGGAAAAATTACGGCTGTAGTTTCCCCTTGCTTTCAGCCGTTCGCAGTACCAGCACAGCAAGGCCATTTTGGTTAATGTTGCAAGGCCAGATCAGTCAATCATCCAGACTGTTGCCCCTGCAACTACTGAAAAGGCTGCTGCCCCTCTTCAGGAACCACACGTTTGTCTGGCCTCTCAACAGATACCCCTCCGTTGTGGTTGCACCTATGGTACGGCCATCTGTATCGCTGAGGCACGCAAGCCTCCCCACCAACGGCAAGGTCCATGGTTCATGGGGGGAGCTCATAACCATGAGAGACCAAAATAAGTTAGTAGTTTCAATTTTCTGCTTTTATATTATTTCCAGGTAATTAGCAATCAACCATTAATGTCTTAATGAAGCTATTTCTGTCTGTTTTATAGAGAAATTTGAAACGAAACGTTCATTCCGCGCTATTGGCTACTTTCAACCTCGTTCAATTTAAAGTGCAAATTTTCATTTTCTGGGACGAATGACGTTATACCATAATAAAGAACCAAATATGCGAATACAGTACTGGACCTCCAAGAAAATTTGTATCATGAGAACGACATGAAAAGCTGAATATCAGGAACTTCAGAGTCCATCTGGA
Organism: Schistocerca gregaria; assembly: GCF_023897955.1. NCBI lineage: Eukaryota > Metazoa > Arthropoda > Insecta > Orthoptera > Acrididae > Schistocerca > Schistocerca gregaria. Next base: position 336,287,464 of record NC_064926.1, on the reverse strand, counting down.
CATAGAAATGTGCAATTAGAGCGGAATGAAGCATTTAGTATGGTTTATGGAATTCCGATGCTGCTGGAATAGTCTTTGATGTCCTGTTCCTTGTATGACACTGTAAGATCTCTTAATGCTCTATATGTACGAACATACGTTAACACTGACTTGAAGCTAAGTAGGCAATTTTGCTCAGTAGTTTTTAACTAAATATTTTGTTGCAAATATAATGACAGCTGTAGCAGAATTTTATAGCTCTGCCTCCTGTGAAAGTGTTTTTAGATCACAAGGCACTTGTCTAGTATTTCCTCTGGGCCTGAAGTTATTTCTTAATTTGTGTTTACGTCTTAAATTTATAGAATGTCATTCTATGCTAAATTTAAGACTGGCAGCATACCATGTTTTATCGTTTTAACTCCCCACATGGCTTCATATTTATTCCTAGAGTAGAATATAATCTTTCAGTTGTACAGTTTCTTCACCTCATAGACAACCATGTTAATTTTTTCACATTTGGAAATAGTCATGAAATTTATTGTCCTTTATTCCGGTGTAAGCTACACAAGAAACTGTCTCTTTTTTTGTAGCAAGTAATTTGTATTCCATCCTAGTAGCTTTTTGCAGTGATGTGTAGATGTAAACGTGTTGGAAATGCTACATAACAACATTGCAGAGTACGAATTTAAAAAAAAAATCTCTCTAACATTTTATGGTACTTCGAGCTGTGGAGTCTAATTTTGAAATGACACAAAAGCCCAGAATTGCTTCCTTATTTTCATCCTTTATCTGTGTGGGATACGATAAAACAATTGCTCTAACTACAACTCAGTATGTCCTCTCAACAACATGCCGCACGGGCGGCACGGCTACACATGGTCACGTGATGCCCCACCAGAAATACGACGAAAAGCGTATGAGCAGAGCAAGCACCAAGCACGGGCTGCCTACGTCATCGTAGCTGCGCATGCGCAGTACAGCGCATTCTGGTAACTGCTCAAACGAACCTCTAGGCTACGTGGCGGCGGTCCTCTGATCACGTGTAGAGGCCGACCCGCCGCCGAGCTGCCTGCTGGCCGACGCTCCACCAGACAGCCCTTAACGCGGACGCTCCCTGTGACGGTTTGACGTATGAGATCAACAAAATTGCGGAAGCTATTTTCCGGTCCAATCACCTCGATTTTCCGCCTGGCTCGGCCCCTTTTCTCTGGCGGCGGCGCACGCAAAGCCAGCAGCCACTTGCCCGATCCCCTCCCCTCCCCTCCCCCCGACCGCCCTCTGCCCTCCATCCGTCTCTCGGATGCGTGCGACGTTAAGCCAGCTCCACCTCTGCCTCCGATGTCTGATTTGCTGCCTTCCCAGAGGCTCCTCACTACCTCCCAGGCTGAGCGGTAATTTCAGATCCGGCAGCGAGCAACGGGAACAGATCTTTGGTGCGCTGAGCTACTTCCGAAGAACTGACACCAGATTTCTAACGACCGTTGTGTCAGCATCAACTATCGAGCCGCGACCGTTTTTAGGAGACTGAAAACGGTTCAGAGACAATATCTGATAAGACTCGTGGTCGTGTGTACCCTCTTACCGATCTGTATCAAATTTGGAACACAGTCCAGTCAATCTAGTTTTTAAATTTATTGACTGCTATAGTTTATTTAGCCTAGAAACCCAGTATGGCTAAAGTATTTATACTGATTTGCTCTTAGTGACGGATGTGACGCCGCCGATGCCTGTAAGTACCTAAGAAAATGATTACATAGCTTAAATCTGACTTCTACGTGAAAATAAATAGTCAGCCATTAAGGAACTGAGCTAATGAAATGATTCCGGAGATCCTTTCAGGTATGAAACATTTATGAAGTATACAGGGTGGATCACTATATTTCAGCGCAGAAATCTCTGGAACCAAATTAGGTATTGAAAAACGACTTTCACTCGTGTGAATATAAGACAGGGGCTCATAAAAATAAATACTATGAGACATTCTAAAACATTAGCAAATATTAGTTACAACAAAAATTTATGCTATGTTTTTCTCTTTTCTTAAAATGGACACCCTGTATTATTTTTCATGCAATCAATAAAACCAAAGACCACAAAAATAGTGACGTCGGTTACATTGCAATTCGTCAGTTACGTCCACAGAAAATGCAAAGCGAAATCGACGCTTAAATTAACAGCAACGCACCGCTAGTGCACATCTCGAGACGCAAACGGGAACCCCACGTTGCTAATAATCGCGATTTGGTTGACTTACGTAATCTTACTTTCACTGTTGTGAAGAAGACCGAAAGTAATAACAGTGTTTCCTGCCACAAATACTGACATTGGCGAATCACATTTACATCTCGGGACGCGCAATATCGGCGCCTTTCCTTTATTTCCATCTTCAACAACGCTGCATAATTTCTCCGGATGTAACTGACGTATAGTGATGCAGCCAGCGCCATTCCCTTAGCGATTTTTCATGTTATTGGTTATGTAAGAAGTTTGTGTTGAAATTTATATTTGCTTACGATTCGCATTGCCTCATAGTATTTATATTCATGAGCCCCTGTCTTACATTCATACTGGCGATAGTCGTTTTACAATATCTGTTGTTTACCAGAGATATTTATACTGAAACTTTTAAGGGGGGATGTAAAGGAAAATGTAAACATTTATTTAAAAATCATTACATCCATATTTATTAACGTACAAATCTAAAATTTGTCATGTGTAAAACAAAAGAGCTATGTTTTAAGGGAAAATAATAATAAAATATCCAAGATTAATATTTTTCCAGAAATTTGAATTTTTAATTTTTATTGCCTTTTTATATAAAGCCGTAACTCAAATTCTAATCACGCAATTACTCAGAAAATTGTATTGTAGCGTCCTGTGAAGGTTATAAGACCACTGAACTACAGTTATTAATTTATGGTACGAATTGTATCATTATCAGAGTTTTTTATTTTGTCCATCCAAAATTAACTTTTTTCTACATACAGTCATCTAAAAATGAGAAAGTAATTGGAGGACATCGTACTTTTTAGTTCCAGGGAGACAGCAACACGTTGCGAACAGTTCCTGAAAATTTTCATAGCATTGGCGCATATGGTTCTTGTGAAAAGGCTTCTAATAACGTAAAAAATGTAAAACAGAGAAATGAAGTTCGAAGATTTTCTTCTCGTGCCTCTGCATGTAATAAGCTTACCTCAGTTTTAAAATCCTTCATATTGATACTCCTCATCCTCTAGGTTTATCTTCTCTCCTCTTCGAATCTGCCTGGCCTGTGTTTGCAGGTAAGACACTGATCTGATAGCTTTCTTAAACCTGCTCTCGTCGATGGTGTAAAATGCTTTTGTTGTAAACACACTAGGATCTATACCAACTCTCTTCAGCACTTCAATTCTGCCATTATTTCCGTTATTGTAACATAAAACTGCATCATAGACACGTATTTTGAGTATTTCAAGTCCACAGAATGCCCGTTTTGAGCCTCTAATACTATTTAAATTGTTGACGTTTTCGTTTGGATTTTGTGTCTTTTCGTGAAGACACTTCCTCAAAAAATCAGCGTTTGCAAGAAACGTGAATGTGGGATTAACTGCATTCACAACGGGTTCTGGTAATGAGTGTTTATGTGAATACGTCTCATTTCTGTTGTTGAGCTTACACCAATCGTCTTTCGGACACTGATTGTGCATTGCTGTTTGGTCAGTGGATTCTTCTTCTTCTTAGCGTGCCTGTCCGCTTCGGACGTCGGTGATCATCATGACTCTTCTGTCTTTATCAGTTCTAACGCGGAACAGTAATCCATAGCTAATATTAAACCAAGATCTAAGGTTTTCGAGCCAGGAAATTCTTCTTCGTTCCGAGGTCGCTTTCCCTGGATAGTTTCTGGAAAAAAATTGCACACACAGCACACCTCGCTGCCTCTAAGTGTGCTTTTTTCTGATAGTTCTCCCATAAAATAACTGAAGAAAATCAGTTTCTTTCAGAGTAAACTTCCCTTTTCCCTCCTAGTGGTTTTCCATCCTCAAGTACTTCACCTTTCTTCTGTTTCAGCAAGCGACGAAGTCTACCACCAAGACTCTTTTGGATGTGACCAAACCATTCCAACTTTTGTATTGTACGGAGTTTCATTTGTTACAGCTTTGAACGAAGAGGCGACCCCATTGAAAGGTATTTAGTATACTGGTCCTCAGATATGGAGAACATCCTCACAACTGCAGCAGTCTCCATACTCCCACTTGAGCCATTATAATTTTTAGAGCGTGCTACTGTATGATTTCAGTTTGGATTCCGTAGAAATACTGGAAGGCGTGAGGCAATACTGACCTTACGACTTATCTTAGAGGAAAGAATAAGGAAAGGCAAACCTACGTTTCTAGCATTTGTAGACTTAGAGAAAGCTTTTGACAATGTTGACTGGAATACTCTCTTTGAAATTCTAAAGGTGGCAGGGGTAAAATACAGAGAGCGAAAGGCTATTTACAATTTGTACAGAAAATAGATGGCAGTCATAAGAGTCGAGGGGCAGGAAAGGGAAGCAGTGGTTCGGAAGGGAGTAAGAAGGGAGTAAGAGAGGGTTGTAGCCTCTCCTCGATGTTATTCAATCTGTATATTGAGCAAGTAGTAAAGGAAACAAAAGAAAAATTCGGAGTAGATATTAATATCCATGGAGAAGAAATCAAAACTTTGAGGTTCGCTGACATTGTAATTCAGTCAGAGACAGCAAAGGACTTGGAACAGCAGTTGTACGGAATGGACAGTGTCTTGAAAGGAGGATATAAGATGTACATGAACAAAAGCAAAACGAGATTTATGGAATGTAGTCGGATTAAGTCGGGTGATGCTGAGGGAATTAGATTAGGAAATGAGACACTTAAAGTAGTAAAGGAGTTTTGCTATTTGGGGAGCAAAATAATGGCCGAAGTAGAGAGGATATAAAATGTAGATTGGCAACGACAAGGAAAGCGTTTGTGAAGAAGAGAAATTTTTTAACATCGAGTATAGATTTAAGTGTCAGGAAGTAGTTTCTGAAAGTATTTGTATGGGGTGTAGCCATGTATGGAAGTGAAACATGGACGATGAATAGTTTGGACAAGAAGAGAATAGAAGCTTTCGAAATGTGGTGCTACAGAAGAATGCTGAAGATTAGATTGGTAGATCACATAACTAATGAGGAGGTATTGAATAGAATTGGGTAGAAGGGGAGCTTGTGGCACAACTTGACTAGAAGAAGAGATCGGTTGGTAGGACATGTTCTGAGGCATCAAGGGATCACCAATTTAGTATTGGAGGGCAGCGTGGAGGGTAAAAATCGTAGAGGGAGATCAAGAAATGAATATACTTCGCAGATTCAGAAGGATGTGGGTTGCAGTAAGTACTGGGAGATGAAGAAGCTCGCACAGGATAGGGTAGCATGGAGAGCTGCACCAAACCAGTCTCAGGACTGAAGACCACAACAACAACAACTGTATGATTTTCTTGCCGCAGTTTCTCACCGTCTTCATTCTGGGACATGTTCCTTGTTGCACACTGGTGACAGCGTTTACACATAATCTCTACACCTAACGCTTTGCCTGAGTCAACACCAATAACAGATGCAACTCTGTACAGGGATATGTGGCCCCTTTTCATCCAGGTCCCATGTACAGACACACACAGGTCAGTAACATCTGTAGGCGATTCACTGTCATCAATATCTATCTCAGGGTCTAATCCGTTTTTGTTTATTTCCACTGCTTTCTTTATAGAAACTTTGGCAGTATTGCATGCAGCGTCAGACATTTGTTTATTTATTTTTTCAGACCTTGCACAAAGTGGAGGCACGTTCAGAAAACTACACAATAAATTACCTCCTTCCCTGCCCTGCCGAAGACATATCAGAGCATGGGCTAACCTAAAATTGCTTTCGTAGGTACCAGTGACAGTTTTTTGAGGAGGAAAATGAGAATTCAGAACCACATGAATGCCAAACTAATTTAAAATCACAAGCTATTCCCACTCTTATTTCTTCAACAACAATCATGCGTTCCGTATTTTTACAGGTAACACAAGAACGTGAAAACTTTATAGCCTGGCGGAGAAGAACTAAATCAATAAATCTGATTCCAGTGGAAACCACATCAACATCATTCACGAACCTGTTCCAAGTTTCGACGCTGAAGTTTCAAAACTGAGAACTTGTGTTCTTCATTTCGAGCTCCTTCCTCTTTTTCGTTGGTAAACCCATTTCCATGAAATCTTCATTTCCTAAAAATAGTTTTTCCACCACCAATTATGCATATATCTTGACAGCCACGTAAAGGGTTGCGAATTCAACCTTCCACCTACTAATATGTGTTAGTATTGTCAAAACGTAAATAAACCACATGCATAAAAGTTTTCAGGTAAAGATACAGATGTCAGCCGGAGATACAGATGTCAGCTAAAGCTATTGAAAGAAAACAGCTTTCACACTGACAAAAATTCTGCTGAAGCAAGCAGTTTCCCAGATGTCGGAAAAGGCGGAAGCGGCCGCCAGCGCAGCGTTAATCAGTTTAACAGTTTAAATGAGTTACTAAAGCTGCCATCACGATAAAATTTATACACAACATAGATTAAATTGTGTAGACCAAGAAAATAATATTTTTGAACAATCAATTTCTTAGACCAAAATCCATTACATCCCCCCCCTCCTTTTCTTAAGCGGGCCACGCTGTATATGCAGATTGAAGCGATGCATCAAAATTTTCATACGTCGCTTCAGTCTGCATGTATACATCACAGATGTGTGAGACCTGAAAAGGTCTTTGGAACATACAGTTTCATTTGATTAAACCAGCTTTGGCTCGGTTTCAGGAAGAATTCCCCGTTTCGTTCCAATACAGTTGCAGAGCCTCTGCAAAGCTGCTCGAGCTTAGGGGGAATACCAGCGGGCTTAAGCGTGAACAGGAATTTAGACTGAGCAGGAAGGTGTGCTTGGATAGCCTATTCCAATGTGTCAGAATGGCTTAGTGGTTAGCGCGTCTGTCTCGTGAGCAGGACACGCGGGTTCTAATCCCGGCCTCGTTACAAATTTTCATTCGTCTCTTCAGTCTGCGTATATACATCAGAAATATAATGATTGGGGAATCGAAAGTTTTCCACCACCCGGACATCCACACAGGGTGTTTCAAAGTGTTTACATCAAACGTCTATAGTTCATAGATAACGTCATGGGGAACAACTTTCGTTAGAGATAAGATTTTCGCCGATGCTTCCTGGCAAAGCTAGGCGACCTCTTGGATTGGTTATTAACCTGAGAGGCCGTAGGCAATCTTCAACGTGATATGCAGAGCGTTTTGTCTACACTCCAGTTATCTGCTCTAGGTGAAAAGTGTTGGGCTGCGCAAAAATCAAGAGTTCCTGATTCACTTCTAAATTTTCTTCACTCCTTAGAGACGCTCATTCTTAACTGCCAGTAATGTGCTGGACAGTTCAAAAACATTTGGACACATATTAGTGGATCTCAATGGGGGTTGTTCCTAACCTTCATCTTTCAATGAAGTCTCTGATAATTTAAGTAGGAATGCAAATGGTACGTCTTATTTGCAAATAAGAGTGCAGTTTACGTTATTTCCAGTTTTGCTATTTCACACACGTGACGTGAATGTATCAGCGCTGTAGTACGTACGGAGTAAGGAGGTAGCAGAGGCAGCTGGCCATCTGCTGCTTTCTGAGCTAATGGGATGAAGTACGGATGCAGGCGTGGCATCAAAAAAGAGATACGTAGTGAAAGTACGTTTGTCTGGCCCGAAACAGGTAGCTGTTGCTAATAAATATTTTCTATGTAAAGTTACCTTTTGCCCCTAAAACATTAGGAGAAGTCTATGGGTCATTTACGAGGTGCATTCAAGTTCTAAGGCCTCCGATTTTTTTTTCTCCAGACTGGAAAGAGATAGAAATATACGCATTGTTTTAAAATGAGGCCGCGTTCATTGCCAATATGTCCCAGAGATGGCAGCACCGTACGGCAGATGGAATTTTACCGCCAGCGGCGAGAATGAGAACTGTTTTAAATAGTTAAAATGGCGACGTTTTCCTTACCTGAACTGCATGCAATCATTCGTTTTCTGAATTTGCGTGGTGTGAAACCAATTGAAATTCAACGACAGTTGAACGAGACACGTGGTGATGGAGTTATGGATGTGTCGAAAGTGCGTTCGTGGGCGCGACAGTTTAATGAAGGCAGAACATCGTGTGACAACAAACCGAAACAACCTCGGGCTCGCACAAGCCGGTCTGACGACATGATCGAGAAAGTGGAGAGAATTGTTTTGGGGGATCGCCGAATGACTGTTGAACAGATCGCCTCCAGAGTTGGCATTTCTGTGGGTTTTATGCACACAATCCTGCATGACGACCTGAAAATGCGAAAAGTGGCACCCACACGAATGCTGACGGACGACCACATGGCTGCCCGTGTGGCATGTTGCCAAGCAATGTTGACGCGCAACGACAGCATGAATGGGACTTTCTTTTCGTCGGTTGTGACAATGGATGAGACGTGGATGCCATTTTTCAATCCAGAAACAAAGCGCCAGTCAGCTCAATGAAAGCACACAGATTCACCGCCACCAAAAAAATTTCGGGTAACCGCCAGTGCTGAAAAAATGATGGTGTCCATGTTTCTGGGACAGCGAGGGCGTAATCCTTGCGCATTGCGTTCCAGAGGGCACTACCAAAATGTTTTGAAGAACAAATTCCTTCCTGTACTGCAACAAAAACATCCGGGATGGGCTGTGCGTGTGCTATTTCACCAAGACAATGCACCCGCACATGGAGCTAACGTTACGCAACAGTTTCTTCGTGATAACAAGTTTGAAGTGATTCCTCATGCTGCCTACTCACTTGACCTGGCTCCTAGTGACTTTTGGCTTTTTCCAGCAATGAAAAACACTCTCCGTGGCCGCACATTCACCAGCTGTGCTGCTATTGCCTCAGCGATTTTCCAGTGGTCAAAACAGACTCCTAAAGTAGCCTTCGCCGCTGCCATGGAATCATGGCGTCAGCGTTGTGAAAAATGTGTACGTCTGCAGGGCGATTACGTCGAGAAGTAACGCCAGTTTCATCGATTTCGGGTGAGTAGTTAATTAGAAAAGAAATCGGAGGCCTTAGAACTTGAATGCACCTCGTATAATATTTTTCAGTAATTTTATCATACAATGCCAGGAGACGCTGATATTAACAGAGAAATGAATAAGTTTGGCATAACCGAAGTGTACGACTTTATATGGAGTATACCTATTGGGTTCTCAAGTTAAAGACTGTGCGCCATCGTCGACATTAGTCGATAGTATGCCTTTAGATTTAGTCGTGCAGTAGACCATGTTCTCGTATCGTTAATAGTTAGCTTGAAATCATTGTGAAGAAATTAACTTTATGGTGTTTCTCAAATAGAAGCACCATAATGTCGTTCCGCGTAAATATTATTTGCAAAAAAAAGAACGTTTTCCGGCTTCATTACGTAAAACGTATCGCACTTTCAGAGTACGACGGCGCTGCTACGGCTGTGGAACGGAACATAAAACTATGAGAGCATCTCCGCGTAACACGTGGCAAGAGTTACTACGCTGCGGCTCACTAAGTCATTTTAAGGACGGACTGACTTAATTGTCTCAAAAGTTAGGTGGGAAAGCGTTGTCACATATAGTGTTTGCCACTTATGCCACCAAATACGGACTCACCTGCTAAACTGAGAAATTTCTCGAGGGTTCTTGCAAATGACAACCGGTTTTTCCTCGAGAGTCGAATGCAGAGTAGGTAAAGATGTTGGACGCTAGGTCTGGAGTGAAGCCGACGTTCTAACTCTTCCCAAGGTGTTACACTGATTACCGGTCGAGACTCTTGCGAGGTCAATTATTTCAGGAGTGTTATTGTCCACAAACCATTGCTTCACAGCACAGTTCACAGCACAGTTCCATGCTGATACAATCGTCATCCCCGAGTTGTTCCTCTACTCCAGAATGAGATTTTCACTCTGCAGCGGAGTGTGCGCTGATATGAAACTTCCTGGCAGGTTAAAACTGTGTGCCCGACCGAGACTCGAACTCGGGACCTTTTGCCTTTCGCGGGCAAGTGCTCTACCAACTGAGCTACCGAAGCACGACTCACGACCGGTACTCACAGCTTTACTTCTGCCAGTATCCGTCTCCTACCCGGTCGTGAGTCGTGCTTCGGTAGCTCAGTTGGTAGAGCACTTGCCCGCGAAAGGCAAAAGGTCCCGAGTTCGAGTCTCGGTCGGGCACACAGTTTTAATCTGCCAGAAAGTTTCATATCAGCGCACACTCCGCTGCAGAGTGAAAATCTCATTCTGGAAACATCCCCCAGGCTGTGAATAAGCCATGTCTCCACAGTATCCTTTCTTTCAGGAGTGCTAGTTCTGCATGTTTCGCAGAAGAGCTTCTGTAAAGTTTGGAAGGTAGGAGACGGATACTGCCAGAAGTAAAGCTGTGAGTACCGGTCGTGAGTCGTGCTTCGGTAGCTCAGTTGGTAGAGCACTTGCCCGCGAAAGGCAAAAGGTCCCGAGTTCGAGTCTCGGTCGGGCACACAGTTTTAATCTGCCAGGAAGTTTGTTCCTCTACTGTTCGCAGCGCACAGTTGTGTAAAAAGGGTTCATGTCCTTCATCATTTAGCGTTTGCTTGAGCGCATTAACCGAATCACCCCATAACGAAGAAAAACGCCCACTTACTGTAACCTGCCCTGCAGGCACTGTTGGTTCTGCAAATGATGGCAGATAACGTTCTCCTGGAAGTCGCCAAACTCAAAGCCTTCCATCGGATTGCCACAGTGTATGACGTGATTCATCGCTCAAAATCACTTGTTTCCATTCTTCCACTGCCGAGTGGCTTCGCTTTTGGCGCCACATCAAGGGTCGCTTAGTTTGACTGTAGAAACGTGTGCCTTACAAGGAACTGCTCGACCATTAGAGCAACATTCTTTTTACGCATTTCTACACATAATCCTTGTGCAGGCTGGACTACTGGTAGCACTTTTCATGCCAAAAGTGATTTCTTAAGCTATGCGATTTTCTTCAGTAACTTTCGCAGTGCTTGACGGTCCCTGTTTGTCATTGAATGCGATCTGCTTGGAGTCGGCTTAGCTGTGGTTGTTCCTTCTCGCTTCTGCTTTAGAGTTAGACCAACAGTAATCGATATTGCCAACTTTAGAAGCCTTGAAAAATCATTGATAGATTCGTTACGCAGGTGATATCTAATGATCAGTCCACTTTCGAAGTTACTAAGAAGTCTGCTGTTACCGATTCCTTACTCACAAAGGAAAACAACCAGCCTCCCTTCATGCTGGTGGCTCCACCTCTCTTGAGATTTAGTGGTCAATTCCCCTTTACATAGGGGTGTCTGAATACTTTGATCTCATAATACACAGTCACCTCTCATATTCTTCAGTATTCTACATGACATGACCGAGATGCTGTAAAGTACTACCACTTTCATTGAAGCGGGTGATCATCCTCATGATGAAGATGTACGTCAGGCACACCTGACCATGCCTAGGACAGTGGTAGCAATGTTGGGCAATATATAGGATATTAAAAAATGTATGGCTACACTTTAAGAAAACATTCCTCACTTACAGAAGAATAAAATATGCTTTTCCATGTGGGTCCAGAAACACTTCATTTACGAGTTTAAACTCACTTTCTACTTCTCTTCATAATCACATTAATCATGAGATACACTCTAAAACAGAATGTACCAGCATTACATCTTAGATGAAATGTTCATAATACCCTGTTGGTTACGTTAGGTTAGAATCTACAGTAAGTTGTAAATCTTAGGTTCACCACCAGTGTTTGTTGTTCCAATGCGACGACGGTACTGTTGACATGTGACTCACTTCACTGTTTGTGTTGTCGTGCGACTAGCTTCATTGCTCTTCTAGAATCCAGCACCCAGCATCGACTAACGGAGTGCGCAAGCACGTAGCACCAGCAGTTTAGTGTTCATTACGGACTTGACTTCCAGTACAGTGGAATAGAACGGTATTCAAAGGAGGACTTAGCAGATGCCCATCTACTGTTTGTATTAGCAGATAATATTGTCCATGGCGCTCAATGTTTGTATCGATAGAGATTTCCAAACGACAGTACCCCGACAGGAGGACTTTCGAAGCAACTGATCGTCGGCTTAGGAAGCACAGTACTTTGGCGCCTACTACTGGAGACTGGGGAAGGCCTAGAAGGACACCAAAACTGAAGAAGGAAAATCCTCGTCCAGTTCACTACAACCTTAGTGTCAGCGTCTGATCCCGCGACTGGAGGTTGCTCCATGAGAACGTTCTGTGTCCCTACCATGTACAGCGTCCACAGACACTGTCAGCGGCTGATTTACCTACACATGTACAGTTCTGCGACTGATTCATTCAACAGTGAGTCAACTTTCGCTTTAGTGCCGACGTGCTTTTCACCGATGAGGCTTCATTTTAGCGTGATTAGGTTGCAAATTTCACAATAAGCACTTTTGTACTGTCGAGAATCCTCACGTAATTGTATTGTCCTGTGATCAGCATAGATTTTCCGTCAACGATTGGGCCGGCGTTACAGGGGAGAGTCTGTTATGGCCTCATGTTCTCCCACACAGGCTCAACGGAGAAAATGAGCGCTAACAACGAAATAAAATGTTTCCATATCCTTATCCTTATGACGTACTTTTTTCTTCTACGTTTTGAGTAATGTTTCATGGATGTCTGGCCAGACCTCCTTGCTACATTCTGCAAACAGAGAATACACTGAAGTGACAGAAGTCATGGGCGTTTGTGCATGGGTGAGTCATGTAAAAAGGTTCCCGACGCGATTACGATCTCACGTCGAGAACTGACAGACTTTGAAAGCGGAATGATAATAACATAGAGAGATGCATCTTATATTCCACTTAGGAAATCGTTAGGGAATTCAATATTCCGTGAAGAGTGTGCCGAGAATACCAAATTTCAGCCATTACCTCTCACCACGGACAACACAATCTCTGATGGCCTTCACCTGACGACAGAGAGCAGCGACGTTTGCGTAGGGTTGTCAATGCTAACAGACAAGCAACACTGAATGAAATAACCATAGAAATCAGTGTGGAGCCTCTGACGAACGTATCCGTAAAGTCAATGTGGCGAAATCTGGCGTTAATGGGCTATGGCAATAGACGACCGACATCTGTGCCTTGCTAACAGCACAGCGTCGCTTACAGCACCTCCACTGGGCTCGTGACTTGATCCGTTGGACCATAGCCCGCTGGGAATCGTGGCCTGACAGGATGAGTCCCGATTTGAGTTGTTAAGAGTTGATGGTAGGTCGAGTGTGGCGCGGTCTCCACGAAGCCACGGACCCAAGTTGTCAACAAGGCACTGTGCAAGGTGATGGTGGGTCCATAATGGGCTGGGTCCTGTGGTCCAGCTGAACCAATCATGGCTATGTTCGGCTGCTTGGAGACCATTTGCAGCCAATGATGGACTTCATGTTCCCAAGTAACGATGGAGTTGTTATGGATAACAATGCGCCATGCCACTGGGCCACATTTGTTCGCGATCGGTTTGAAGAACATTCCGGACTACTCAAGGGGGTGATCTAGCCACCCAAATTGCCCGACATGAATCCAATCGAACACTTATGGGACATAAACGAGAGCTCAAGTAATTCATAAAATCTTGCACCAACAACATCCTCGCAATTATGGACGGCTGTAGAGGCAACATGCCCCAATGGCTCAGTATTTCAACAGGGGCCTTCCGACGTCCTATTGAGTCTGAATCAGGTCGACTTGTTACACTACGCTCGGCAAAAGTATGTTCGAGACGATATTATGAGGCTTCCCACGACTTCTGTCAGTTCAGAGTTAGTGTACTGTAGACACTACGTCTACATCTACATCTACATCCATACTTCGCAGGCCACCTTACGGTGTGTGGTGGAGGGCACCTTGACTAAATCTATCGATTCTCCCTTCTAAGCCAGTCTCGTATTGTTCGTGGAAAGAAAGATTGTCGGTATGCCTCTGTGTGGACTCTAATCTCTCTGATTTTATCCTCGTGGTCTCTCTGCGAGATATACGTAGGAGGGAGCAATATACTGCTTGACTTCTCAGTGAAGGTATGTTCTCTAAACTTGCACAAAAGACCGTACCTAGGTACTGAGCGTCCCTCTTGCAGAGTCTTCCACTGGAGTTTATCTATCGCCTCCGTAACGCTGATGCGATTACTAAATGATCCTGTAACGAAGCAAAGCTGCTGTCCGTTGGATCTTCTCTATCTCTTCTATCAACCCTATCTGGCACAGATACCACACCGGTGAGCATTATTTAAGCAGTGGGCGAACAAGTGTACTGCAACCCACTTCCTTTGTTTCCGGACTGCATTTCCTTAGGATTCTTCCAATGAATCTCAGTCTGGCATCTACTTTACCGACGATTAATTTTATATGGTCATTCGATTTTAAATCGCTCCTAATGCCTACTCCCAGATATTAGAACCTTGAACATCGCAGAGCGTCAGCAATCGTTGGTTAATATATTAAAAAACTAGAAACCCGCCTCGAGTGCGAAAAAAGCACCTAGTGTTAACCTAGGTTTCCGCGTAGATAACTACACCTTCTTCAGAACAATAAAACTCACAAGTGCCTAACAAGACCTTTGTCAAAGATTTAAACGAAAAAAGGAAAACACAAACAGTACATATGTACAAAGTCAAAACCACTAGTTAACTTAATGGTGTACGCTCCACCTCACAACGGCCTATGTTCGATGGGCCATGACCCACCATAAACTGCAGCTACAAATGGTCGCTCACTTACAAGCCTGACCCGCTATCTACGCACATGCCCAACACGAGGGAAGTTACTTGAATGCGCATGCGCATACAAATAGGAGAAAGTTTATGCATGGGTCATGGCTAAATAGCCCATATATTCTCAACCGTGGATCAACGTATATCAAAAAATAGAATGGATAGAATAAGGGACGAGCTAAATAGGAGATGAAACCTACAAATAACCGCACACGGTTGCTTCCTAGCACTGACAAAGCTCTTCTTAAGCACTTGTGGGTTTTATTGTTCTGAAGAAGGTGTAGTTATCTACGCCGAAACCTAGGTTAACACTAGGTGCTTTCTTCGCAATCGAGGCGGGTTTCTAGTTTTTTAATATGCTCCCAGATACTTTATGGAATTAACTGCTTCCAGTTTCTGACCTGCTAATTGTATCTAATGATGAAGGATCTTTCTTTCTAGGTACACTCATGGAAATGGAAAAAAGAACACATTGACACCGGTGTGTCAGACCCACCATACTTGCTCCGGACACTGCGAGAGGGCTGTACAAGCAATGATCACACGCACAGCACAGCGGACACACCAGGAACCGCGGTGTTGGCCGTCGAATGGCGCTAGCTGCGCAGCATTTGTGCACCGCCGCCGTCAGTGTCAGCCAGTTTGCCGTGGCATACGGAGCTCCATCGCAGTCTTTAACACTAGTAGCATGCCGCGACAGCGTGGACGTGAACCGTATGTGCAGTTGACGGACTTTGAGCGAGGGCGTATAGTGGACATGCGGGAGGCCGGGTGGACGTACCGCCGAATTGCTCAACACGTGGGGCGTGAGGTCTCCACAGTACATCGATGTTGTCGCCAGTGGTCGGCGGAAGGTGCACGTGCCCGTCGACCTGGGACCGGACCGCAGCGACGCACGGATGCACGCCAAGACCGTAGGATCCTACGCAGTGCCGTAGGGGACCGCACCGCCACTTCCCAGCAAATTAGGGACACTGTTGCTCCTGGGGTATCGGCGAGGACCATTCGCAACCGTCTCCATGAAGCTGGGCAACGGTACCGCACACCGTTAGGCCGTCTTCCGCTCACGCCCCAACATCGTGCAGCCCGCCTCCAGTGGTGTCGCGACAGGCGTGAATGGAGGGACGAATGGAGACGTGTCGTCTTCAGCGATGAGAGTCGCTTCTGCCTTGGTGCCAATGATGGTCGTATGCGTCTTTGGCGCCGTGCAGGTGAGCGCCACAATCAGGACTGCATACGACCGAGACACACAGGGCCAACACCAGGCATCATGGTGTGGGGAGCGTTCTCCTACACTGGCCGTACACCTCTGGTGATCGTCGAGGGGACACTGAATAGTGCACGGTACATCCAAACCGTCATCGAACCCATCGTTCTACCATTCCTAGACCAGCAAGGGAACTTGCTATTCCAACAGGACAATGCACGTCCGCATGTATCCCGTGCCACCCAACGTGCTCTGGAAGGTGTAAGTCAACTACCCTGGCCAGCAAGATCTCCGGATCTGTCCCCCATTGAGCATGTTTGGGACTGGATGAAGCGTCGTCTCACGCGGTCTGCACGTCCAGCATGAACGCTGGTCCAACTGAGGCGCCAGGTGGAAATGGCATGGCAAGCCGTTCCACAGGACTACATCCAGCATCTCTACGATCGTCTCCATGGGAGAATAGCAGCCTGCATTCCTGCGAAAGGTGGATATACACTGTACTAGTGCCGACATTGTGCATGCTCTGTTGCCTGTGTATGTGTGCCTGTGGTTCTGTCAGTGTGATCATGTGATGTATCTGACCCCAGGAATGTGTCAATAAAGTTTCCCCTTCCTGAGACAATGAATTCACGGTGTTCTTATCTCAATTTCCAGGAGTGTATTAGCAGCACATTGCACTTGTCTACATTGAGATTCAATTGCAATTCCCAACACCATGCGTCAATTCGTTGCAGATCCTCCTGCATTTCACTACAATTTTTCATGATCACAACCTCTCGCTATACTACAGCATCATCCGCAAAAAGCCTAAGTGTACTTCCGATGTTATCCACACTAACTGTGGCTGGTGAGCCTGCCCTCACACTGTGCGAAGGTGGCTCCTCGACGATGACGTGAGACGCTGAGTGGGGAGCTCCGGGGAGCGAACGATGGAGCGCGGCCGCCGCGAAGCGCATTGTTCGGAGGGAGCGGAGGCGATTAGCGGTGCAAGGCAGGCAGGCGCGGGCGCGTCGCGCCGCGCCGCACGGCTCGGGTCTCGCACGATAGCCGGCGCGGGCCGTGTTATGCACGCCGTAATTAGTGTTAAACGCGGCGTAATTACTTTTCGGCGGCTCGCACTCCCTCCTCCGCGTGTTCGAGGAAACGCGAGGCTCTCTTCTCTCGGGATTTTCAAAGGAGCAGCCGCTTCTGCAGTAAACTCGAGGCCTTTTTAATTAAACAACAGCGCTTATTAACTGTTAGTCTTAGAGTACAAAAGGCAGCGAACGGAGAACGGAGAGGAGGGGATGCAGGATTAATTATTCCTCCTTCTCCTTGTCCTGCTGAGCAGCAGCAGCAGCAGCAGCAGAAGCAGCCAGAAATGGCGAGCGAGATTAAAGCGAGCTTAAGGCTCATTAAAGCATAACGCGGCGCTGCGAAAACGCGGCATTCACGGCGGCCTGCGCGCGCCGCTGCTCTTTTGTTACAGGGAAATCACCGCCCCCCCCCTCCTCCCCCTTCCAACCCTTCCTCCGCCCATCTCCCCCTGCAGACCCCGCGCCCTCAGCTCCGACACTGCTAAAGGAGCGCTGATCACGACCCACCGGCTGTGGTTCAACAATAGAGATGACGTCGGTAGCTCATGAAAGTCAGGGTCAACGACATGTACTTAGCGTACAGTGTACAAGGATACCTGCTAGAAGCCGGCCGCTGTGGCCGAGCGGTTCTAGGCGCTTCAGTCCGGAACTGCGCTGCTGCTACGACCGCAAGTTCGAATCCTGCCTCTGACATGGAGGTGTGTATTGCCCTTAGGTTAGGTAGGTTTAAGAAGTTCTAAGTCTAGGAGACTGATAACCTCCGATGTTTAGAGCTTACAAGGGAACCTCCCCATCGCACCCCCTCATATTTAGTTATAAGTTGGCATAGTGGATAGGCCTTGAAAAACTGAACACAGATCAATCGAGAAAACAGGAAGATGTTGTGTGGAACTATGAAAGAAATAAGCAAAATATACAAACTGAGTAGTCCATGGGCAAGCTAAGCAAAATCATGGATAGTATGAACTCGGGAGCGCCGTGGTCCCGTGGTTGGCGTCAGCAGCTACCGAACGAGAGGTCCTTGGTCCAAGTCTTCCCTCGAGTGAAAAGCTTAATTTTTTATTTTCAGACGTGATCGTGTGTCAATTATCGAAGTTCAGGCACTCACACATAATCTGCTTCGCTATCCAAAATTCCAGGACATGTTCAGATTTGCTTGGACATATGCAGGATTTGACGGTCTGCACACGGAAAAATATGAAAACGTTAAAAAACATATGTTTTGACAGAGTACAGGGAAAACTGTGCGACTGTGGAACTGTTGCATTCATTTGTAGCAGTTTCCGTGACAAACTCTTATGTTTTCATCACATTTTTGGGAGTGATTATCACATCCACAAGAAAACCTATATGGGGCAAGGTAGAAGAATCTTTTTACCCATTCGCCAAGTGTACAAGTTAGGTGGGTCGACTACATATTCCTGTCACGTGGTGCACATGCCGTCACCAGTGCCGTATAGAATATATCAGACGTGTTATCCTGTGGAGGAATCGGTTGACCTATGACATTGCGATCAAATGTTTTCGGTTCCCATTGGAGAGGCACGTCTTTTCGTCTACTAATCGCACGGTTTTGCGGTGCGGTCGCAAAACACAGACCCTAAACTTATTACAATGAACAGAGACGTCAATGAACGAACGGACAGATCATAACTTTGCGAAAATAATCTTTTCAGTCGAGGGAAGACTTGAAGCAAGTACCTCTCGTTCCGTAGCGGCTCGCGCTAACCACGGGACCACGGCGCTCCTGAGCTCGTAGTATCCTTGATGTTGCCTATCTTGCCCATCACACTAATCGTATTACAGTGAACAGAGACGTCAATGAACGAACGGACAGATCATAACTTCGAGAAAATACAGAAAGTAAATTTTCACTCGAGGGAAGACTCGAACCAAGGACCTCTCTTTCCGCAGCTGCTCACGCTAACCACGGGACCGCGGCGCTGCTGATCTCAGACTATCCTTGATGTTGCCTATCTTGCGCATGGACTACTCAGTTTGCATATTTTGCTTATTTTTTTCATAGTTCCACAGAACTTCTTCCTGTTTTTTCGATTGATCTGTGTTGAGTTTTTCAAGGCCTATCCACTGTGCCAACTTACAACTAAATCTGATGGGGGTACGATGGGCAGGTTCACTTGTTAGAGTCATTTGAACCATCTGACCCTGCTAGAAAGTGGATTATCGGCAACTTCTTGAAGACTGCACTAACAGCTCATTGCGAAACTGTTCGGTTTAAAGCCAGCGTAAGTGCACCATTTGGGGGATCTGACTTTTTTCGGGAAATTCTCTGCGTTGTAAACGAGTAATAGTATCTCTGATTTTCGTGCAGCTGTCAAATACCCACAGCCTTGTGTCCACTGTGTGCGGTGGCGGCGTGCCTCATGGTTCCTGTACACCTGAAAATGTGCTTAAAATTACGGGAAACCGGTGGTGATTTTGAACCAGTGATACTCTTTACAGCTGGAGCTATTAACTACACAAGCCAACTATGAAAATGTAACTGGGATGAAGTAAATGTTTGTTAATTATACCGACCACAATGTTGACGAAATTGACAATGAAAAATCGAATTATCTCTCGTTTCCCAGTTAAAAAGGGTGCATTTAATTAAAATTATGTTTTATTAGTATTCATCGTCAATTCCTTGACATGTAGACTTCAGAATACCGCTGATGGTAGACACAGTGAGCTAGTTTGAGGCAACAATAGCTTTGTGTATTTTTTCGCTATTTTTAGCAGAGGCGCTTAGCAACAAGAGAAGGAGAAGACGAATGAAGGAACGTGGCATGTTTCTTTTAAGAGTACTTCAGTCTGATACCAGCTGTGTTCCGTTCGTGTGCTGGTGGAACGTGTTACAGACGTGTAATTAGTGCCTGTGGTCTTTGTAATTCCTGCATATGCCTGGCAAATCCGTAAACAGTACTGGCAATTTTTGCTACTTTTGCGGACAGGCTACACTCAGATCGCTGAGCAGGATAATAACTCCGTTTATTAGGAAGGAGAACAGACTCTACTTTAACTTCGAAAACGGGGATCGGGATAAGCTCTGGGAACCTCTTGTATGTTGTGTATCTGTTCTTCATTGATGACTGAATCGTAAAACATCTTCCATTGGTCTGAAGAGAACCAACAAACCAGGTGAGTGATCCACACTTTTGTATGCAACTACATTAATACGTGGTACTTCCAAGAAGAAAAAGTTTTCCTCGACGTATCCTAACATACCATCGGCCATGCAACAGGAGTCTATTGGAGACGGACTGCCTGTTCTTGTCCCTCAAGAATGTGAAAGTGACGAGGGCAGTAGCGAAACTAGCGCTGCACCGCCACCTTCAAAACTCAGTTCTTCGAAAGAGCCTGATTTTGAGTGTTACGAGGAATCTACAGAGATTCGCAAAATAACACGGTATGAACTTTATGACCTAGTGAAAGATCTCGATTTGCTAAATCAAAATGAAGTGTTGAGGCCAACACTACAGCAATCGAATTGTCTTGATAAGAAAGTAAATGTGACTGCGTTTCGTAAGTCAGATGCCGTTCCTTCCATTTTTCGAAAGTAAAACAACTTAATATTTTTTTATGACGGGTAGGAAATAATGGCAGCAATGGGCATTTCTATAAAAGTAATCAGTGGGTGTTGCTCGTCGACTCCTCCAAAATAAGTCTCTAGTTTGCGCTACTGCATAATGGCATCTTGTCACCATCGATTCCGTTTACACACAAATTCCGATTTGGTATGCACCTTATCTGAAAGGAACATATGGTAACATGAATAATTCTGCAAACATTAACGAGTCAAGTCGCTAGCTGAGCATACTGTCTTACAGTTCTTCCATGAATATCGATGATTATACAGTTTAAGACACTTCTAATAACGTATCCCATAGAACTTTTAGAATTTCTTTGTCGCAAGAACCGAAGTTTCTTTAACGTTGCTGTTAAACTCGTTGTTGTTAGAGCCAAGCAGTCTACACCTGAAAGATGTTGTATATTCAGATTTCGTGCCAATCGCATAAGAGTGGCCACTATGGGGATGCAAAGCAGGATTGCTCTAAATACACGCTGTAACGCTCGTGAGCGTTAGTTACCTTTGAGATTGCACGTTGTTGGTTGGCTGATTTGGGGGAGGGTACCAAACAGCGAGGCCATCGGTCCCATCGGATGAGGAAAGGATGGGGAAGGAAGTCGGCTGTGCCCTTTCAAAAGAACCATCCCGGTATTTGCATGAAGCGATTTAGGGAAATCACGGAAAACCCAAATCAGGTTGGCCGGACGCGGGTTTGAACCGTAGTCGTCCCAAATGCGAGTCCAGTGTGCAAACGACTGCGCCACCTCACTCGGTTTGGACGTTGTGGGTTGATGTTGGGCAAGAACGCCTTTAAGGCTACGAAAACGTCTCTAATGAAACCTCACTGAGTTTGAACGAGGTGGTGTAATAGGGCTAGGAGGAGCTAGTTGTTCCTTCTGTGATATTGCTAAAAGTCTTGGTAGGAATGTAACCACTGTACATAACTGCCGGCAGCGGTGCTCAGGAGAATGAATGGTCGCAAGGAGACCGGACTTTGGACGTCCATGTGGCACTACCGAGAACTAAGACCATCGTGTTCTGTGTGTGGCTCTGGGGCACTGTACTGCATCTGCAGCAGCAATTTGAGCAGCAGTTGGCACCAGAGTGACGCAACGAACCTATTAGAAATAGCTTACTTCAAGGACAGCTCCGAGCCAAACGCCCTTAGAGTGCGTTCCACTGACCTCAAACCAATGCCATTTGCAGATTCAGTGGTGTCAAGCGACTGGTTATGGGAGGTCAGGGTGAAGGTCTGTTGTGTTTTATGTTGAAACCTGGTTCTCCCTCGGAGACAGTGACGTTCTTTTGTTTGTTAGAAGGAGACCAGTTGAGGACCTGCAAACAACATGTCTGCGTGCTATACACACTGGATTTACACCTAGAATTATGGCCTGTGATACTATTTTGTATGATAGCAGGAGCACTCTTGTGGTTATCCCTCGCAACCTGACTGCAAATTTGTACGTGAATCTCGTGTTCAATCTACTGTGACCACATTCATGAACAGAATTCCAGGGGGTGTTCCAACAGAATATCACTCCTTCATATATTGCTTTCGTTACCCAACATGCTGTACAGAGTGTCGAGATGTTGCTTTAACCTGCTCGATCACAAGATCTATTTCCAAGCAATCACATTTGGGCAATCATCGAACGACGTCTCCATCAACATTCACAAGCAGCAATAACCGTCCCTTTATTTTCTGACCAAGGGCAACAAGCATCTCAGAAGTTGACACCCGGCAGCTGTACAACAAAATGCATGTACGTTTCCATTCTTGCATGCAACTTTCTGGAGGTTACATCGCTTGTTAAAGTACCAGCCTTTCATATTTGCAATGACTTATTTCGCTCTAAAATTATCCTGCGATCTTACAGTCTTAATCACTTATATACGTTACCTAGACAAATAAATGTATTCATGAAATGTCATTACTCTACATTAATTAATTTTTGGTACTGCGATTTTTTTTCGGACCGTGTGTCTTTCGTTTCTTTTCCGGGATTTATTCCTAAATACCAATAAAACCTGCACCGTCATGACCTCTGGTAACGATGTTTTTTATAACACGCATGCTTGTCAACTTTCTCCTGTAAATGGAATGATGTGATAGTCATAGCAGAGCGCGCTTTGTTGTGTACCCCGTGTTACGGCTTCTTACACTCCAGTGACACATGAAGCACGGGAAGAACGATTGTTGAAACGCGTCTGTGCGCATTGGCATTAGCCTACCTTTTCTTCGCAGTCCCTACGGGACGCTAAAGTATGTTCCGAGGTTTTTCACTTAATACTGCTTCTTGAAACTTTGTATGTATCCTTTTGCGGAATAATTAGCCTCTATTTTAAAGGACCTGCCATTTTACGTTTTTCTTTATTTCCACGACACTCTGAGTGAACCCAATCTGTGATTGTTAGCGCTGCTTTTCAGTGCATGCGTTCAATATCCCCCGTCAGTACTATTTCGTATGGGTCCCTCACATCTGTGCAGTATTCTATGTCATTACTCGCAAGTATTTTGTAATGATTCCTCTGTGTAAACCGATTTCCTTTTCCCTGGATCTTTCTGATAAACCGAAGTCAACTACCTATTTCAACTACGACTGAAATGATGTGTCGTTCCACCCGATATCCATACGCATTATTACAGCCAGGTTTTCGTATGAGTCGATTTATCGATATTGTTGTCTGTAAACATTACTTTTCTTTGTTTTGTATTTTTTAGTTTGTACAGAACGTTTCTAATCTTTCTTCAACTGACTGAAATACAATGACGAAAAAAATCACAACACCAAAAAATAATTAGTGTAGAGTAATGAAATTTCAGGAATACATTTTCATAGTAAATTATTATTATTCACTTATGGGCTCCAATAGGACTACACGTGGCACAATCAATCATTGTCTCTTTTGATGGTTGGTCTTTCTTTCTGTCCAAATTGGTTTAATTCTTCCAGAATGAAGTCTTTTTCTTTCATCAGATCACGGTATTCCAGTCCGTGTTCCGATTTCCCATAGAGCAACTTTCCAATTAAATATCTTTTGCCTGTTTATTTTTCTATCTGTAACGTCTGCTTGAGCTATACCGTCTACTTTAAGATCCTCCTTAATCGCAGCGATGCGTTTAATTAGTTGTTTTTGCCTTACTTCTGTTTTCGTAGAATTCTACTATTCGTTTTGTCAACCTAGTGGGTGTCATTCTTTTATTGTGCCCATAAAATTTGGGTCTTCGTTTACTCCTGTCACCATGTATGTCTGAACATCCTTCTATGCCCTTATTATTTCTCAGCCTGTAAATTTCTCTATTATTAATTTTGGGGCCTAATACTTTCCCAATAATCTTTCTTTCTATCGGATTTCTTCAATATCGCTCTTTCTACATAAAATTAAAGTTTCTGCTCCATAAAGACATTCTGGTTTGACCCCAGTGCTGTAATGCCGAAGTTTATTGCATTTATAAAGTGATTTTTTATTATAAATATTTTGTGTTAATCAGATTGCAGTTGGCATTTTTTGACTGTGAACTTCGTTTGCAGCGACCTTAAATCGAGAAACCCTTTTTTTCTATATTTCCTGTTCAAAAACTTCGGTGCTTGTTTGTTGCATGCCATGTATTCCGTTTTTTCGAATGATATTTGTAGTCCTACTTTTCCGCAACTTCTTTAAGAATTTCTATTTGTTTTTGAGCTATGGTAATATCCCTAGTTAAAACTGTCAGGCCCTCTGAAAAGGCGAGACAATCTACTGTAATATTACTTCTACCTAACTTGACTGATTGATCTATATTTTGATGCGACTTTTGCTCTCGGCATTCCGTAGTTACCTTTTACAAAACACAGACGTTTCATAAATCATTGTCAGAGTTTTATTATCTAGCCGTTTTTTATTCAAAATTTGGAAAAGAAATTCACAATCAACTGAGTCGTAGGCCTTATTAAAATAACATACAATGTTGTTACTACAAATCCTTTGGCGCCTAAGGACTAGTTTTAAATTAAGATTTTGTTCCGGATAGGATCCGTTTGGTCTAAAGCTTTCTTGATATTCACCAGTTGTAGATTCTAATTGTTATTGGACTCGATGAAGTAAACATTGCGAGAGAATTTTGTTTGTGGTTGGGCGAAGAGAGATACCTCAGTAATTATCAAGATCGGTTCCGCCCCTTTTTTATGCAGTGGATGAATTAGGGCAACTCTCCAGTTCTCAGGTACGTTTTCAGTTTGCCAGATATATCCAGTTAGTTGAGTTTTCTCTTGTATAGTGTTAGGGCCAGCTGACATTAGCAGTTCTGCTACTATACCGTCTTCTTCACACGTTTTATTGTTTTTAAGTCTCTTAATTTGATTATTTATTCCAATTTCGTCAGATTCTTTAGAGTTAGGGTTGGTGTTATTAATTTGCTGTGGCTGGTTCAGGACAGTTTAATAGTTTTTCAAAACAATTAGCAAGTACCTTACAATTTTCCTGGTTGTTAAGAGGCAAAAAGCCATTTTCATTTTTGAAGCAAAGACTTTGAGGTTGGTAACCGATTAATTTTATTCTTTTATTAAAATTTCTTGTTTTGTTTCCTTTTGGAAGTCTTTTTAGATTTCTTAAAGTTAGTCTGGAAGATTAATTTACATGTTTCTTTTCTCACAGTTAGAAACTTGATATACGTATTTTAAGTTTTGTTACTATTCCAATGTCTCATGCCTAAACTTAATTGCTGTTTCACAATCCGCGTTCCACCAACAGTGTTTTTGTTTCTTTCGAAGAAGAATTAAATTTTGTGCTATTTTGATGAACTTCTCTTTTAGGCTTTGCCAATTGTTGGATTGTTTTTTTGTCAGGTTCGCTTGTTAGAGTTGGGACTATTTTAGCAGTGTTAGATTTTGGGATAACATTTCTTGTTTTGAGAAGTTTTTGAGGTTGAAGTTTTATTTTTATTCGCGTAAAATAGTGGGTAGAATCAATATTAGCCCCTTTCCTAAGTTGGACATTTAAAATTTCTTTGTAGTTAGAGTACGAAATTGCTACATGATCAATTTGAAATTCACCACTAAATGTATTAGGTGCCCACCAAGTTTTTTGTTCAGAAGTTTTTTTTTTTTAATGTGTGGACATGATTTTAAGGTTAAAATTTTTGCACGTTTCAGCAAGTCTTTGCTCATTTTGGTTTGTCCATTTGTGCACATTAAATTCTCCCACCATTTTCTTATAGTTTTTTCTCTTTACATAGTCGAGCATTAAAATCAGCCATTAAAATTTTAACATTGTTTGAGAAAATTTTCGAAATGATCGTTTCCCAAGCTCCATTAACTTCTTAAGGTTTTTAACGGTTATCTTCGTCGACTGACAATTGTGTATTAATTAAACTGTATGATTTATTTGCGCTTTTCAGATAAATTGTCATTAGTCTATTATTAATGAGTCTTACCTCCGTTACTGAATTTAAAATGTGTTTTTGGGACTGTAAAAGCAACTGCCAGATGGTGTATTATTGTATTATTAAGTGGTGTATGTGGGGTATTATTAAGTATTCTTTTATCAGTTTTACTTTTTTAAAGGACGATAATTGCCGAAATCCATGGTGTCATTGTCCGTCATTCGTGTTTATTGAAGTGCCAAAATTTAAATCTTTTGTTCTTTTAATGTATCTCCAACTTTATGAAGTTTACTCGGTTGCAAAAAAGTGTTTGTATGTTGAGTGTTGCAAAAAAATGTATTTGTTTTGGTTTTAAGTCGGCCAGAGAACTCCGATTTTCTTTGTTGAAGCACGCTGCATCGTAACCTGGCCGCCACAGACTGCGAAAGACCAGTTACGCCAGTAATACTGGTGGTGGATTGATCACCTGGGGTTATATTGTGATTTTCAAAATGCTCCATGATGATTGTACCTGGAATCAGGTGGGGTTGAGCAGACTCATTGAGCGAACACAGAGCGTCAAGACTGGAAGCGTTATCTCCAGAATATAAGTTTCAGGTGCACTACTGGTGAACCACTTTGCCGCTTGCTACAAGAGAGACGCAAAGTGGATATGGTTTTATTTTGCCTTGGTCTGGACTGCTAATTTTGTATTAGCAGCTGTCCACCGTATCTGATGGAACATTCACTATCCGTCTCCTGTAACATGTTCAACACCCTAGTCAAGGCTCGCTTCTTAGACTTCTAATTACAATGTGTTGAAGTCTTTTTTTTCTAGGTAATATCTGTAAGTGGTTAACTTTTTACGATAGTAGGTAAAGGTAAGTTCAAGATAAGCCATTGCAAATGTGAAATGGTGGTACATTAATAACCACTATATTTGCCAGACTGTTGAGTGCAAGTAAGCACATGTGCATACATCGTGTTGTACAGGTTCCAGACGTCCGTTTGTGGGCTTGAGCTCCGGGGCTCTTGCAGTTGGTCGGACAATACAAGGACGGTTAATGCTGTTTTTGGATGACACTAGAGTTGTCGTCCGATGTTGTCTCAGACGTGCTTAATTGGAGACAGATCTCACGGTCGAGCATTCCAAGGGAAATGTTGACACACTGTAGAGCACGTTGGGTTACAAAACCGGGACGTGGACGAGTGTTATCCTGTCGGAATACACCCCATGGAATTCGGTTCATGAATCGCAGCACAACAGGTTGAATCACAAGACTGACAAAGAATTGTTCAGTCAAGGTGCGCGCGATAATCACGAGAGCGATCTGGGCGTGATACGAAATTGCACTCAATGCCATAACTGGAGGTGTAAGTCCACTGTGTCTAGCAAGCAGGTAGGTTGGTTGCAGGCCCACAACTACCCTCCTAACCAACAAACGGCCATCATTGGCTCCGAGGTAGAACCAGCTTTCACCAGAAAACGTAACAGACTTCCACCCTGTCCTCCAATGAGCAGTTGCAAATGGGGGTGCTTTGGGGTCCGAGAAAAGCACTCTACAGGTCGTCTGGCACAGAGGTGTCCTTGAAGTAAGCGGTTTCTAACAGGTTCATTGTGCCACTACGGTGCGAGCTGCTGATCAAATTGCTGTTTCAGATGCAGTACAATGCGTCAGAACCATACGCCGAATACGATGGTCTTCATTCTCGCTTGTGCCGTATGGCCGTCCGGATCCTGTCTTCTTGCGACCGTACATTCTCGTAACCACCACTGCCAGTACTCCTCTGAAGCCTTTTTGCAATATCACAAAAGGAACATCCAGCTTCTCGTAGTCCCATTACACGACCTCGTTCAAATTCAGTGAGCCGGCGGCGGTGGTCTCGCGGTTCTAGGCGCGCAGTCCGGAGCCGTGCGGCTGCTACGGTCGCAGTTTCGAATCCTGTCTCGGGCATGGATGTGTGTGATGTCCTTAGGTTAGTTAGGTTTAAGTAGTTCTAAGTTCTAGGGGACTGATGATTTAAGCAGTTGAGTCCCATAGTGCTCAGTGCCATTTGAACCAAATTCAGTGAGGTTTCATTAACATTGTCTTTGTAGCCTTAACGGCATTCTTGACTAACACGAACTCACAACGTCCAATATCAAAGGTAACCAAAGCTCACGAACGTTACAGCTTGTGTTTAAAGAAAATCTGATTTGCGTCCTGATATTGGCGCTGCTACCTCCACTCTTATGCGACTGGCACGAAATAATGTACTGTGAAGACCTGACTTGACATTTGTGCATCTGTTTCTCACAGTATTTGATTATAGAGAACTGCATAATATTCGAAAAGTTGGAGTTTACTATTAATATTAACTGTTACGTTAGTAAAATACAACCTAAATAGAAAAGGTGCAAATACACTTACTTGCAGTACACTTGAAATTATTTCTACATCTGTCGAAATCCACCTAAGATAAAAATCCTGCCTAATCTCTAACACGAATCCTCAATCCAGTCACAAATTTTGCTTAGTGACCAACATAATAGTACTTTTGTTAATGAGCGTTGGTATGGTACTGAGTCAAATACCAGTCAATTCAGTGATACGTTACATTTCATTTCCAATTATTAAGAATAACAGACGTGATTACCCTTGCATGCAACACGTCTAAACTATCTTACGAAGAACATCGCAACTCACGAATGTCAAAGGAATCGGTAAATTAATAAAGAGAAACAGAAATAAAGAATAAAATGAAATATTATTAGACTCCATCATACAGCTGCCAACAAAACTGACAGAAATTCCTTATTTGTGTCCGTAGTTGCTTTACAAATCGTGAGCATATTTTCGTTCTGTCGTTAGAACTACAAGAAAGTGCATCGAAGACAAATTAGGTGGCAATGTTGCATTGGCAGCACTACAAAACAGAAACCACAACACACACTTAGAGGTATGAAAATAAACAGAAAATAGTGGTGTGCTAAAAAATGTGCTGTGTAAAACATAAGAAATGTACTGTTCAGCAGAGCAACTAAAAATTATGGACTACTAGTATCAGTGTCTAATGAAGAGAACACCAAAGATGTGCTATCAGACGACATTTATAGATGTAGGAAATCACAGTAAGTAAAAAGCAACATATCGTTAGCGAACTGTTTACCGAGCTTAAAAACAAATGAAACTGCAAGTATCTTTAACTACAGACCACTGTTGATGTTTCGCCTCAATAAAGCTAAACGAGTCTGTGAAAAAAAACAAACGCATTTTCTTATAGTTGCAACGGTAGAACGAAAAAGCCCTCAGGAAACCTACAGACATTAGTACTGTTTTCCAGTAATTTTTTTCAGAGATGAAAAAACGCATGTTGCGCTAATGGCAGCAAGGTAACTGCTGATAAGAGCTTGAATCTTTACAGTGTCATACTGTAAGTATGAAACAGAACTTATTTGCTAGCAAAATTTTTGGATAGCCTATGTTTGTTTTTTGTTTCCTTTTTTTTTTGTTTTCTTTAATTTAACAGTATGTTTCGCAAATTCCGTAAGATTGAAATAAAAGTTTATGATATGTCACCCGTGTGATTTCTCTCTTCCTCTTCGCAGAAAGAACAAGCGCTCCGAGGGAACGGCGTCTCACAACTCGTGGTGCGAATGAAATAATCACTTCTGGAGCTGTTGAGTAAACAAGAGTTTTTTTCTGTTTATCAAAGCAGTCAGACGAAAGCTGGCCGAGCCTAGTAATTACTATAGGGAAACTTTTTATGCTGTCCGATAAAACTCGTCCATTTTGTAAATTACACCTCGCAATCCAGACTATTGGATATCAGTGATCTGGCAGAAGAAAGAGTGAGAACTTTTATCTAATTAAAAGTCAGCCCCAGCCCTACTATGGAATTCCTGTTCTCCTACAGAAGGGAATAAAATTCCTTTGAAAAAGTGGTGATGATGAGGACGTTTATTATGAACGACAGTTTTTCAAAGCATAAGCCAATGAAAGTATACAGGAACTCAGTTTCGCTTACTATGAAAAATTGAAGAAGGTGCTATCACCTCGGAAGCTACCGCCTCAGTTTCAGGTAAACAACGTTAGGAGATGAGTAAACGACAGACCAGTGCGTCACTAAAACAGAAAACAACTCCTGGCCTGATACTGCCGTGCTGCCACACTCCAGTAACGTGGTTGTCGCACAAATCGACGGAAGGAAATAGGCTTGCATCCTAGAGTTCTAACGTAGCAGGTGAGTCTCCTCGCTTGTTGAACAGCACCCTCGGGCAGCCGTGGTCTATTATTTTGTGTTCGGCATTGTGTTCTGAAGAACACGTTCTACAAGTAATTTCTTGCCATGTGGGTTGACAGACTCTAATAAATTCTTTAAGGGGGAACGATTCAAATGGCTCTGAGCACTATGGGACTCAACTGCTGTGGTCATTAGTCCCCTAGAACTTAGAACTACTTAAACCTAACTAACCTAAGGACATCACACACATCCATGCCCGAGGCAGGATTCGAACCTGCGACCGTAGCAGTCGCACGGCTCCGGACTGCGCGCCTAGAACCGCGAGACCACCACGGCCGGCAAGGGGGGAACGGATGCGAAATTGCAATACATTATAAAGTCCAAAGTTTTCAAGACAATGTCACTAAATTTGACACAAATGTTATATAGAAATACACATAGGTTTTCATTCTGCTTGGTGTTGTACGTTTTTAATCAAAATCTATTGAAATTTTTTCAACAGGATGAGTACAGATGTTGCTTTTAATACATTTTTGTACAGAATTTGATATACTGTTATAAATATCCGTGGAACGGAATTGTGATATCTTGTTTTACTGGATTTTTGCGGCTCTCCAAATATGTGCGAAAAATTCAGAAATGTTTAGGGCTTTTCTCTTATACAAATTCCATATAACATTTCTTTATAGTATCGGCTAGTTACATGTCAAATTTATGCACGTCAGTGGTTTGTGAGGAATAGGTGCGTACAGTTTTCAAAACGTAAGTTACGGGATACCTAAATCAAGGACTTCACAGAGTTTGTGTAAGGCCTTACCTTCTAGAGGTGGCTTTGTGAAATCCATATCCATATCCTTTTCATCCTCAAGCTGTCTTTGCCTCTCTTGTCTTCTTTGATTAATCTGATTTTTTAACTTGGTATCAAGAGTGTCAGCTGCAGTAGCTATCCTGTAATCGATTCGCAGTGTGCATGCTCTTGGATCAAACACTAGGGTTCGCGGTCCGCAAAGATTATTGAAGTGTAGTAATGAGGCTTGCTTCAGGTTGTAATACAGATCTACACACAACTTTCGTAAAATTTACTCCGTTGATAACATTTTTAGACAAACAGTGGCATTGATGCTATCCACAGCGTTCTTGACGTACTACACAAACATTCCCTGCATTGTGATTGCAAAAAGCTGGAAAATTGGATCACCTCTGCTTCCCTTCTTGTAGACTGGTTTGAGCAAAGCTTTCTTCCAACGCTGGGCACTGTTTTATGTTCGATCGATCTAGAATATAACTTATTTCAGTAAGAGAGAGCTATCAGATGACATTTAAAGCAGTTTGTTTTGATCCGAAATCCATCCGTTCTTTACTAGTGGGTGAGCGTAAGCGGAAACATTATAATTCGTCCACATTACTCAGGGTAGTTAATGTATTTACTATTGGCACTGAACACATCTGAAGTATGTTACCAATAACATGGTATCTTACGAATGTTAAAGAAATCAGTAAATATATAAAAAGATGTAGAAATAAAGAATACAATGAAATATTTTATTAGACTCCAGCATACAGCTGCCCACAAAACTGACATACATTAGTACTCTTATCCATTATATTTATCAGGAATGAGAAACACATGTTACGCTAATAGGAATGCCGTAATTGATGATATAAGCCAATAAATTAAAACTGTACACTGTCTTTCTGTACGTAGAATGCAGTTCTTCGATGCGAGCAAAATTTTAGGGTAAATTTTAGGATAGCCTTTGGTTTTTTAAATTTTACTATAAATTTTGAGTATTTCGTAAGCTTCAAATAAAAGTTTATGATTGCCACCCGTGTACTTTGCCGCAGGAATGAATAACCTGAGGAAATAATTACAGACCAACAAAGGGGAGTGGGTCCCTGCAAGCTTTTGCCAATTTTTAGTTTTATCACAGTTAGGAGTAGAATAGGAACTTAATATTCAGGAACTGGAATTTCAAAGCAAAGTACTAAATGAGGAGCCAATAACATTTTTTCACAAGTTTTGTCACTTTCACGTAAGTCCCCATTGAAATGTCGTCATCTTCCGCTTTTAGCTGTCAACTGTTTGTATTTTGCTATGGCAATTTTGGCTTATATGCCGCCAACAGCGTAATATTCTGTCGCATTATGGTACTGAAACATGTTAAAAATAACAACCTCCTTGTGGAGCTGTGCTACACTAAACAGTAGCAGTCTGCTACAGTCAAGTACCATTATAAGTGACGCGAGTAACGTCATCTACAAAATGATTTTATATACATGCAAGTTGAAATACAGCTGTGACTGTACAGATTTTTTTAATACAGCTGCGGTATGAACGCATGCAGTATATATGGTGTATTATAATTAACAGCGGAAACGGACACGACTGAAAGTGTACAATGATAGAGGTAGGAACTTCCTAGTAAATACGGGAGACAGTTGCGAATGCGTGCTTGCGAGCTGTTAGTAACTTCAGCCTGAAATACTGGAGTACATTTTCTAACAAAAGGAGTGGAGGAAATTAAAAGAAAGTTCACAGGTTGAGAGAGTATTGGTATGTGACTTTTTTTTTCAGTGATTACAAGATCGAGTCAAATTTGCAAAGAACTTCAGACAATGACAAAGATTTACAACGTACTGCACCCCATTTTACCTTTATATATGCACTTACTCGCTTGGGAAGGCTGTCATGAAACCGTTCCTCTTGTGAAGCAAGCTGACCCACAGATGTTATAAGTATCCATCGATATCCGAGATACTGGCAATGGGACGGAGCTTACTGCGCAGGTCCCACACGTGTTCTATTGGGCACAGATCTGAGAATCTTGTTGGCCACTGGAGTACCTCTACATCACACAGATAGTTCCTAGAGATAACTACATGTGCGGACGAGAAGTGTTCCGTTGAAAGATGACAAGATACAGCCGCGTGAGAGGTAACACTTGAGCACGTAGGATGTTCGTTTCTTACCACTGGGCCCTCAGAGTTCCAGCAATCGCTACCAGCCGTGACCAGCGTCATACCCGATGGTTGTCCACACCATGACGTCAGGAGCAAAATTGTTGTGCCTCGCCATAACGCTGCAAGAGTGAAACCTCTCCCCAGGTCGCCGACGATTGTCATCCGTGGTAGTATAGGAACGCGATACATCACGAAACACAACGCAATGCCATTCATCAGCAGTCCAAGCTCCCCGGTCACGGCACAACTCAAAACTCAGCCGTTTATGTTGCGGTGTTAACTGCAACATAAGCGTAGGACGGTAACTCTCTAGTCCAACTGCTGCCAGTCTCCGACCAGGGGATGACACTGTGGCGACGAGTCCATTACTTCTTCTCCGAACACAACCCCTGATATCAAATGGTTCATATGGCTCTGAGCACTACGGGACTTAACATCTGAGGTCATCAGTCCCCTAGAACTACTTAAACCTAACTAACCTAAGGACATCACACACATCCATGCCCGAGGCAGGATTCGAACCCGCGACCGTAGCGGTCTCGCGGTTCCAGACTGAAGCGCCTACAACCGGTCGGCCACATCGGCTAGCTAACCCCTGATATCAAGAGGTTGCGATGTGTTTGCCTCACAAAACGGGTGGCCTCCGTTGTGGTGATCAGAAGTTGTAGATCGAAATCTTACCGACGACTACGGCTGCCTTCAAGTTTCCGTACAGTCTGACATCGGGCCACTGTCACATTCGAATATCCGTCAAGTGTAGACAATACACGATTATAATAGCTGTACAAATAGAGATACACAATGAGTCCCTTACCAAACTTTGTCCGGTTTTGATAACATTATCGCAAACGAGTAAGCAGCTCAGCGATAAATTAACATCTGACGCTGTTCACATCCCCTGTATACCCTACCAAACTTGGTAACAACATTAAACACGAACAACACTAATGTACTCTATTGGCCGTTCTACCTGTCATAGAGATATGCAACACTAATCGTTCGCATTCCCGCGACCAACAGGTAAATCCGCTCGAGTTGTACTTGACTAATTCTTTATTTAGGTAAACTCGTACAGGATCCGGGTTTCAAGATGTAATTTCCATCTTCAGGTGGTTGAATTCGACTTTCTTGTACGCAGTCAACCGCCTGAAGATGGAACTTTAGTTGATGATCTATGGTTAGTCCAACCGCCCGGTTAGCGGCGCGGTCTATAACGCACGGCTTTCCGGAGCGCGATGGAGCGCCTGGTCCCTGGCACGAATCCACCCGGCTGACTTGTGTCGAGGTCCGGTGAGCCGGCCAGTCTGTGGATGGGTTTTAGGTGGTTTTCCATCTGCCTCGGCGAATGCGGCCCGGTTCCCTTATTATTCCGCTTCAGGTACACTATGTCGGCGATTGCTGCGCAAACACGTTCTCCACGTACGCGTACACCACCATTACTCTGCCACGCATAACGTAGGGGTTACACTAGTCTGGAATGAGACGTTCCCTGGGGGGGGGTCCACCGGGGACCAAATCGCACACTAGCCCTGGGTTCGGTGTGGGACGGCGGAGGGGTGAAGTGGACTGCGGCGGTGACGGAACCTCTCCTTCGTTTCTGGGTCCCCGGTTAACATACAACATGGTTAGTCCTATTCGTATAATTATTTTCAGTCCCTGATCTTACTTGGTTTTAACCGTTGGTTTGCGGAATTCTCTGGAGAAAGTCTATAGAGGCTTTCGTTTGAGACACTAATACTTTTCGGCCCCTTTACTCCAACCATGCCCGCATCTGACACACTTTTACCCACGTTTGGATCAGGGCTATTACCATAAAAACATAAATAATCTGTAAATTTGTGAAGGCAACAAGTTCCTGTAAGTCACTTCGTGTACGTCAATTGCATGCGACGAGCACCAGGCGTGACAATCAGGGCCCCTGAAGCAAACCAATGCTAGAAAACCGGAGACTTGGGGCTTCGGAGTGCCCTTGATCTTTAACTGCTGGCTACAGAGGATGTGTAGAAGTTGTGGGCATATCGTTCGCAAATACTTACTGGAGTGGGAAGAGATACATTATCACAGGCATCCCTTATGTCGGTATACTAGGATACCATTAAGTTGTTATTACCGCTGAAACATCATTGAACATAAGCTGTTAGTTGAATAAATAGTCAGCTGTTCCTATACCATGTCCGTTGCTAAACCGATCTTTGCTTTCAGCCCACAAATCGAACCTACATTTTGTAATATGCTCATATTGTTTATGAGGAAAACAGAAAAAAACTGACTCGAGTTAAGGATTTGGTTTATTCGACTTCTTGACTTCTTCAGTAGAGGGGTGTTCTCCAGTAAATCAATACCTTGTTATGACCATTAATTACTCTGACTTATATTCTAATGTACTTTAATGGTCTTGGAACTGTTTAAAGCCGAAGAAGTAAAGTCTTCTCCATCTCTGGCATGATATATCATCTTCCGCGATCGATCGGGATATGGTATAAACTTCGTTCTGTGACTTTTCTTGCGTTAATGCCAAAAAACATATCATCAAACAACGCAAATTCACTGACTGAAAAGTGCATTATGGGCGTTTGCACCATCGTCCGCCTAACTGATAACTTCAAATTTACTAGTCCTGCAGAAAACGGGGATATATTGTACAGGTCTTTAGGACAGGGTCGTGTTGATTCTGATTCTTATTTATGGAATTCAGCTGCCACATTCGTATTTCCAAATAACTGAGATTCATATTAATGATTCCCAAGTTCTACGTCGTGATTCAGTATCTAAATAGTGAGTGACCGCGCGTTTGGCCGCCATTGGTCATATTGAAGGATAGGACTATGGCGGAAAGAGCTATTGGGATCTTTTAACTGTCATGTCATGTCTAAATTTGCTGCTACGGTTTCCATTCGGCTTCATTGAATTGTCCTTCCGTTAAAACTAGTAAGGCTAAGCAAGATCTCGTATCTGACTTGCCTCCGTCTCCTCGAGCATTTGAAGGATTGCGTACAGCCTAGTTTCTCCACGCTGTCGAGATATGCTGGTAATTGTGAGACCACTAGTTTCATGGCATAGCAATCTGATATTTGGTTTCCAATGATTTTAATTAGTCACGAACGCTGTTGAGTATTCGTTCGGAACCTCTATGGTCTAATTCCACTCCTTCATCTCAGAAGTATTTGAATGGTTAAAGATTCAGTGCGCACCTCACCTTGGCTTTCAACGTGAAATTCCTGGTGGCAGGTTCTTAAGGCAAGTCGGTTTTCCACAATAACAATATTTCTGTCAATGTAATTGTCTTCTGAAAGGCCTTTTGAATAGTAATATCACAACAACTCTACCAACTTGCTGCTGGTCTTGGTCTATATATGGGCTCTTATTAACGTGCTGCTAATCTTGGTCTATACATGGGCCGTCTTCCAACGATGGTCAAGAACAGCATTTGCTTTCTCATGCGTTACAAACTGTTGCTTTAATATTAAGTTAAATAGACAAACATCAGGTGTTGTTATGGCATGTCACTAATACACTTCATACGTAACTTACCTTTGATGTCCCTTCGGTGTCAATGCATAACTAGTCATTTGAGTTTCTGGTTTATTGAAAATATAGGCGCTTGTTTCCCAGTTGCAAGGACATATCCACTGCAGATTTGATGTTTCCGTTAGACGTATAACCTTTTCTTTGGTATAAATTACCTGGTAATTTTTTCCACCTTTTCACGGCGTGGATTCTGAGTGCATTTCTTCGAACTGGAACCACAATGGCGCCCACGCTAACAGCTTGCGGTTTCGCTCTGTCCTTCAGACGTTTTATAGGTCATTTCAGAACATCACGTTCACTGGACCGTATGAAGATTTTCTGCGCCAGTGGACCCTTTCTATGGTCGGCCATTGTTATAAAAAACTGTCTCCGGAGTGAGTCCTCCAACCTGCCATGAATACTGAATTCTCAGCTACAAAAGATGCACGCTCGGAGGCTACGATGGTTTCAGACATTTTAAGATAAGAATGTACATAGCAAAATCTCGTTAGGTGGGCATTCTTCGCCGTAAACGGTTTTAGTAGAGAAAGCACTGGCTCGCAATAGGAAAAGTTTAAGTACACTAGTTAATTGAATGGGCAGTTGTACCTCGCTCATGGTAACTTCCTTTTCCCATTATCCTTGTAATTACGTGGAATCACTGCTTCAGCGACTTCACTGCACCTTGTAAAGCAGTGTTCTCGTTTACTGAATTATTCATACATGTATGCAAAGTGTAGGTACAGCATATTCAGTAATTTTAGTGAACAAAAAGTTAAATAGTGTCAAATTACAAAACGCTCGCATGTATGGTGCATAAAAGATTCAGTTGTAAGGTGTAGGAACGGCCTTCCTAACTGTGTTTTTCTTACACGAATGTACCGTTAATTATACTGCTCTACACATATTCACCATGTACGGTTCCACGGCAATGATTGCGCCCCACAACAGTGATGTAAATCAGGAGAGAAAGAAAGTCAGCATTGGTCGGAATGTCATCTGCCTTTTTTTATTGCATCGCAGATCTAGATTTCAACTAAGTGTGCAGCTACCGTCAGTGCTATAAATACAAATAATATAAGAATCAGACGTAGAAACAGTGCATTGGTCAAACCCCATCTCACAATTACAGTTCCACAATCACATACCTATATAATTAGTCATGTAGACTGAACGTAATTATAAGGACACATCTTCCAATCTAACTTAGGCATGTACACACATTAGCCTAACTGAGGCCGCTGCTTACAGATCCACATAGTTAACCTTCTTTTACGTCATACTGCATAGCCAACGTCATCTACTTATTGTCCATATGCAAAAGAATAGTTCCACCTAAAAACATTTTATACCTAACAATACAGGAAATCCCAACAGGATTTATAATAAGGCACAATTTTTTCTGCAGGCACACAAATCAAAAAAATCATTATCACAAGAGTTACATTACGTCGTGTTGGGGAGTTAACGCCCACTACTTTTATTGTCCATATGTGAAGGAATGGATTAAACTAATATATATGGCGAATTCAGTTATTAATTATAATAAATTTCGCCTGGAGGCATATAGCTTCAAAATATCATTACAACAAAGGTTACATTACGTCATACTGGACAGCCAATACCTGCTATTTTTATTGCCCTTATATAAAAGAATGGGTTGACTTAAATTTTTTATATATACATAAAAATGCAGTGAATTCAGAAAACAGTTGTAATAAAATACAGTTTTGGACAAATACTTGTACATGACTGACTTAGATTGGAACGTGAGTCGTTATAATTACGTTCACTCCACATGACCACTTATAATGAATGGTATGTAGTTGTGGGATTGTAATTGTGCTTGTATTATTTGTCTCTATAGCACTGATGACAGCTGCATTGTCAGTTGAAATATTGATCTGCAAAGCAATAAAAGAGACAGACGACACCAGGACCGATGCTAATCTTCTTTCTGTCTTAGTCTACACATACTGAAGTCTCTCTAGACGTTCTGAGATGGAATATATCTCGAGGATACATCAACATGTTTTATGATCGATCTTTCACAGGTGGAACTGTCATCCATGTAGAAGCCTGTTGTACACCAGAAGGATGATAACCTTGTTGTATTGTCGTTGAATAGAAATCTACAACAACTTTGCCAATTTTGTCATTCTATTGCAAATGGGGAAGAGCTCGTGGCTGTGACATATAAGAAATAAATTAATCTGGTTCAGCCAACAGAGAAGACTTTTCAGTCGACGGTATTCGTGAGAAAAGCTTCTCATGTACACGAGAACGATCACAACATAAAAATGCTTCTAGCAGTTGTAAGTCAATGTGACAGAAGAGTTCCGTTAAAGGTAACGAACACTCTTATGTCTTACAACATTAAAGATGCATTTTAAACAAAGATGTGCTAAGTCGAGGACTACAGTATGATTTGAAAACCTGCTTTATCAAGCTTTATAAATCGACCACATACAAAATGTAGCATTTAGCATCGTGTAATACAAAGGAAATAGGACAAACGAGGAGAACTTTCAAGGGAAGATACAACTATCGCGAAAATACATTCCGAGTCAGTAATTTCGACATACAAGTGCTGATACTAAAGAATTACATTGAGGATGGTTTTCAAAACAGACAAACTTCGGGGACCGCCTTTCTGAACCGTTGAGCGACCTACGATATAGCCTACCCCAGACAACCTTAGAGAAGCTACACACTCCTAGCAGCTACTAGAAACTGAGGGAAATGATTCGAAACCTTCTCCAAAATCGAAGACTTGAGCCGGTGGAGAAGACAGAAGAATAGTCTCCAACGGAACAGTGTACTATCCCCTGTGCTTTTTAACATTTTTATTTTTGCGGAGCCTCTCCCATAGGACACTCAAAGTTTTATATTTACTGACAATCGCGCCATCGCTGCCAAACGAGATAACTCCGAGGTTGTGGAGATCTGTCAGCAGCGATGGAGCAGTCTGTTACCTATTACAGTCACATCACACACTATCATGTCAACACTGAAATGTGTGTGTGTTCCCCCAGCAGAACAGAAAGGCTACAAGGACCTTGCTATTGACTTGGGAGGGCATTCCATTGGAGCACTGTGCGAAACCGTCATATCTGAGTAGCACGTTGGATAGAAGGTACGAACATGAAACAGAAAATTGCAACGGAAAAGAACATAAACAACAAATTAGCAGAAATTAAAAGGGGTGTGCACCCTTCGGTAGTAAGAACTACAGCCCTCGCTTTATTCACGGTCTCCCACATAAAACTGGTCTGCTTCACATTCGAGATTCATGTAACACTGAACTAACTAAAGAAGAATAAATAATAGTAACGTTGAAAAACATGTAAGTATCTGTGCATAATAATGCTAGAAGTAGTGGAAATGGGCATCCAGGAATCGCTCACTTCGTGTGATGTCGTTACCAGCGACACACTGTAATTCTGCTGGCGTGATGTTGTTAATTTCCATACTAATGTTCCGTTTAAGATCGTCTTTTGTGCGAGACTTGTCAGCATACGCTTTTCTTTTTAGTGCGCTCCATAAATAAAACTCTTACATGGTAAATGCAGGGACCTTGGGCCTCTACTGACATGTCTGTCTTCAGGAAACACATTGGTGATGGGACAATAATTTGATTGGATGTTTGAGCGGTTGCTCCATCTTGTAAAGCATAAGCTTCTCTGCATCTGTTAATTGTGCATAGAAAGAGTCAAAGACCTGTAGATATCAGGCACTGTTTAGGCTGTAACTGAAAAATATGGGGCCAATAACGCGCATGCCGGACAAGACTCATCAAACACATACGTTCTCTGAGTGGAGAGTTCTTCGTGCAGTGACCAGTATCTACAGGCCTTATCTCACATGAAGTAAAGAAAGGGGTGCAAGTAACCTTTAGCAATTGATGTTGACAGCCAGTTACAATAGTTATCCCCGAATTTCAACTCTTGCACCACATTCACAAGACAGGCTTTTAATTTTATATCTTTTAGTACACGATGACACGATGTACGAGATACACCAACCTGTTGCGATAACCTCCTGACTCACTTGAGAGGGCTCCTCGTAATGTCTATGAGAAATCGGTCTATAGTTTCAGGGGTCCTACCTGTCAGCCGCGTATTCCCCTGCACATTCTGCGCTAATCCTATTGCCCTCCATTTCTTGTACAGGTCTTTAATAGTGCAGGTCGTGGGGAGGTTCCTCCCAGGATTCTTCGTTCGAAACATTTCTTTACATTTCTTGATGGAAGCTGACTTAATGTAACACAACACAATATCATTTCGCTGCTCTAATGCAAACTGCCCCATTTCTGTAACAACTCAACAATACGACCTTCTCACAACAACTGTCGCAGTAACACGCAGCTGCACTCAACTTTCTGATAAAATGCAATGCATCCAAATTTCGAGACAATGTTGGCAAGCACTTCGACTAGAGATAATTAATCGGTTTTATGAGGGACACCCTGTACTATCCAGCAGCAGAGTTTGCGTGTCTGATATGGAGTAGGTTGTGTAGTGCTAAGCAGGTCCACATACCCCTCACGGAAGGGTGCCGTATCATGACACGTTGCCAGAAAGGACCTAGACATGAGCTGTACTGTTTTTCTGGTATTGCACCACTAGTCATCACAGGGGAATTGTTGGCCAGAAAGGGGGAAACAGACGCGCTAACCTCGGCGATAAATCCGCTATACGGCCGCCTGAACGCCCACCAACGGCTGAAATATATGAAAAGCTTTCTTTATATCTCAAAGAGCGTCACAGTTAGAATACAAAGCACAAGACAGCACGTAGGAAGAAAGGATCTCGCACCTCAAAGACAGACCAATAGCCACAGAAGAAATCCCTCCGAGTCGCACCGAGGAGGAGTAAAAGACCCGGAAGTCCCTCAACAGTCTGAGCTCTGCAGCTTCAGACATGTGAGGGGGGGGCTCTTGGACGATAAGGCTCCGTATTACTTGGGCCACCTGCACCTACATACTACCTTCCACCTCTTGCAGCGTGAGCTGTGTCCAAACACCTGCTCTATGGAGGATCTGCACAAGGCTAGCCTACTAGCCTATACGCACTGCAGTGGCAGCATTTGGTTCAAGACAATATAATCTAAAACACTAATACGTGATGTGTACCAGAAATACATTCACAAATTTTGGGGATACGTTCCATACTCGAACACAAGAAAAAATTCCTGGTAAACATGGGCTCTCAGATGCAAACCTTAAGAGCTATTGGCACTTGTTCAAAAGAAGAGAGAATTTTCACAATATTGAAGATGAACAAGCGCTTGTAGCTCTTAATGTATGAATTTTATAGCCCACCTTTACTGGAAATTTTTTTTTTCGAATCAGGAAATGTGTCCCCAAAGATTGAATAAAGTATTTTCTAACACGTTGTATAATAGGGTGTAAAACAACTACATATACATGTTTGTAGAGTTATTAAAATAGTTTAAATGAAACACTTTTTTATCTGTCACAGGTGCACCGTTTCGCCTCTACGGGTCCTTGAAAGGTTTCACGCTGTACTTCCCTTAGATCAACGTTTACAGTTTCTTAGACTGCTTCGTATGCAACACGTTGACAGAGTGAAATCGGATTACAACACTGTGACGTGTTATTGCTAAGTAGGATAAGTTTTCATTGCTACTAGCTGTGTCCACGTCCCTGAATGAACAATTACAATATGGTTGTTATATTTCAATTACATGTTTTTTTTATTTTTTATTTTATTTCATATTTTTTTTTTTTTTTTTTTTTTTGCTCTTGATGGCTGATTAAGCTCCAGTGGAGCTAACTAACATGCATCACATTTATGGGTAGACACGTTACAACCGTAGGGCTGCAAGGCGCTTGTATGCAGAACTATTTCCGGAGAGGAAGTTACTAAATCAGGTAATATTTCAAAGATTTGATGGCTGTCTTCATGAAATAGGATCCTTCATACCAGAAGGATGGGAAGCTAGTAGACTGGGCAGTACGCGAATTGTTCGTTTGGCGGGGGCTGTGTTATAGCGAACTGACGTCAACACCAGCACTATCGTACTATCCACAGCCAAGGAACAAAATACCTCCGACACCAATGCTTGGAACATTCTGCACGAGACAGGCATGCGTCCACTGAAGTACCAAGAGGAACAAAACTTATCAGCTAACCTACATAGAGGACTAACTGAAAGAGACTTCTGGAAAAGATACTAAAACCACATAAAAACCCACCATACAAACAATTACGCTAAATCAGTACTAACTACCCACATTAAACATACTGGCCACCCATTATACGATAACGCGAATGATATTAATACTTTTTTGGACACATACTTCGCCTACCAAATACTAGAATCCCGAAGCTACTTTTTGACTACTTTTGGAACAGTAAAACCAAAAACATCTGGTTTAAAGAAGTACCTAGTGATCTGGATGAACTTAATATCACCACACACCAAATTCAACAAAGAGAAGAGAAACTGCTTCAAAAAACAAATACACACGGCTGACATCCAGACCGTCAGAACGGAAGAAGTACGTCATATCTGCAGAAGAACGAGCAGCCAGATCACAGCGAATGAAGAAGTTTTGGGAAACGAAGAAATTGCTGACTGATAAGACAGAAAACTTATTTATTGTAGACTCTGTTGTATTATGTTTGATTTCAGTGCTCCAATGTGGGCGTAAGCTACGTAAATAAATAAATAATTAATTACATACAAATGAGAAGGAACACACAATGGACTTGTATGAAGAACTAGCCATATTCATTCATTGTGGATGTTGTGTGATGTATGACAACAAGTTGCTAAATGATAAGCCAGAAACTAACTATAAATTTCTTCAAAAATTGTTCAATGTTGAAATATTGTTTTAATATAGCAAATAATTAAGAACTACCAATACAGTAATATAAATATGCTTCTATGAAACGTTTTTATTTCCATTGTTTGCACTATCTTAGCAACTGAAATTTGTTTATCTCAGCGATTTAGAGTAAAATATGTAGAGGTGTCAGCTGATGTGTTTTTTACCGTGCTCAATGCGCCAGAAAAATAAATTTTCGGAAGAAAATATAAGTAAAAACATCAATGAAAAGATTTTAGTATACAACTCATGCACTGAAATAAATGAATCTTTCTATGCAGAGTAAAATTTCTATGCGTAGTCTCGCTGGCACACCCAGAAAATAATCCTCAACACACTTCAGATTAACGTACACATAACTGTGATGCCTTTGACGAGTGTACCATGCAACGAAAGCACGTTGTCCTATTAAATAGTATCAAAAAGTCGCTGAAGCAGTAAAAATTATTTAGAAAATAATGATCACTACTGCTTATTCCTTTTAATGCAGGAATGGTCTAAAATCGTAATATTGACACTGTCCTTTAACTTCACAAAGTAATTGTTATTGTGCATATATGCTGATACACCCACAGGTATCCGCATCAAAGCAGTCTTATAGCCACAATTTCAATATTAGTGCTCATAATCTCTTCCCCGAGCATCGATTTCCATAGTTACGAACCAGAGCAACACATAAGCACAGACGTATCGTAATAAGATATTTCTACTGTAATGAAAGAAATTTGTATTATCGTTACTATAGCGTGTGTGTCCTTACTCAAGTAACTTTTCCTTTCCTCAGGATGAGGGAATTCACG
Source organism: Schistocerca gregaria (assembly GCF_023897955.1). Lineage (NCBI taxonomy): Eukaryota > Metazoa > Arthropoda > Insecta > Orthoptera > Acrididae > Schistocerca > Schistocerca gregaria. The sequence goes on along the minus strand of NC_064926.1, from coordinate 336,243,139 downwards.
AACAACATGGAAGGCAGGCAGTCAGCGCGACACCATGAGTCCGTACTCAAGTGGAACGTCCGGGTGCTGATGTCCGGCGGGTTGTGGCCAGCGGGTCCTCCACGGCTGTTTGCAGCATTCACCTCCTTCGTCTTCGTCGTCAAGTGGACGCACGTGCTGATGGCAGTGCGAACACTCTACTTGTCGTGGGGCGACCTCAACGAGATCACGCTGACACTGTTGTCCATGATCACCATGCTGGGCGGCGCTATCAAGATGACCCTCTTCTTGAAGAACAGGAGCGTCTACTACCAGCTGGTGCAGAGGCTCGACGACGCGGTCCGTTACCACGAGCAGTACTACCTGGGGAACGAGACCATGGTGTCCACTTTCCAGATGGCCAGAAAGAAGGCCTTGCGTCTCACGTTCATAACCCTTGGGTACCTGAACGTGCTTGGTCCACTGTGGTTTGTTATGCCTCTCCTCGAAGACACGTCGGAGAAGCACCTTCCGTTCATACCCATGCACGGACTCAATTTCACCTCGATACCACTGTACGAGTTATCCTACGTGACGCAGTGCACCGCCACCTTCTTCTGGCACCTCGTCAGCGTCGGTCTCGACATGTTCTACGCCAGCGTCATGATACACGTCACAGCCCAGCTCACCATTCTGAACGTGCGCTTCACCAACCTGCATCTGGAAACGGATCACTTAAGCGGCCGATCTAACCTAAGGCCTGTTACAGCATCGCCCGACAACAGTGTGCTGACGGAAGCTCACAGTAGAATGTACAAAGAGCTATGTGATCTCGTCAGATCCCACCAAAAAATTATCGAGTGTGTATCGTAGTTAAGACGTGTGATACTTTTGAGAAAAATTTTGCTTTTGTTGTAAAAAAGAGTACTGAGGTTTTCTTTTTACAGATTCACAACTTATCTTGAAGGTGTTATGAATTCGACAGTGCTGGTTCAGTTTCTTTCCAGCGTCCTCGTAGCATGTGTAACGCTGTTCCAAGCTACTATCGTAAGTTTCGCAGTACTAACACACTACTAACCGTTTCGATGTTATATATATTTCACGCGTATAGTAAATAACTGTTTATATGCACTGTACTGGACTGTTAACTTTGCAGTTAGGCATTCTCATTAACTACTTACTTACACTTGAAAATGGGTGAGAATATAAATAAAACTGTAAACCTTTCTGTCATGCCTCATACATTCTTCATTTTGGGAAAATATTTACGTTTTTTCAGTAATTAATGAAAGTAACGCACAGCATTGTTGTCACAAGAAGTCGTTTCTGGGTATAAGGTTATGATGCAGAAGAATCACAGTACTAAGTTGAATTTTATAGTAGGTCTACAAAATATTTTTGTAGGATAAGGGCTGATTGCTATGTGTGACAATTGTAACAAAGTTTGCAATTGTAATGACAGTTTTTTAACTGCAAAAAGCAGAAGAGTAGCAACATGTACTTGGCATATCGTCTGCTGTACCAATATCTTTGCTTAGCTTTAACCGTGAGTGTTACGCGTATCAAATGAAACACTATAAATCAGTAAGCGGTTAACTTATTTATGTTGTTGTTGTGGTCTTCGGTCCTGAGACTGGTTTGATGCAGCTCTCCCTGCTCCTCTGTCCTGTGCAAGCTTCTTCATCTCCTAGTACCTACTGCAACCTACATCCTTCTGAATCTCCTTATTGTATTCATCTCTTGGTCTCCCTCTACTATTTTTACCCTCCACGCTGCCCTCCAATGCTAAATTTGTGATCCCTTGATGCCTCAAAACATGTCCTACCAACCGATCCCTTCTTCTAGTCAAGTTGTGCCACAAACATCTCTTCTCCCCAATCCTATTCAATAGCTCCTTATTAGTTACGTGATCTATCCACCTTATCTTCAGCATTCTTCTGTAACACCACATTTCTAAAGCTTCTATTCTCTTCTTGTCCAAACTATTTATCGTCCATGTTTCACTTCCATACATGGCTACACTCCATACAAATACTTTCAGAAACGATTTCCTGATACATTAATCCATACTCGATGTTAACAAATTTCTCTTCTTCAGAAACGCTTTCCTTGCCATTGCGAGTCTACATTTTATATCCTCTCTACTTCGACCATCATCAGTTACATTCCTGGAAATTGAAATAAGAACACCGTGAATTGATTGTCCCAGGAAGGGGAAACTTTATTGACACATTCCTGGGGTCAGATATATCACATGATCACACTGACAAAACCACAGGCACATAGACACAGGCAACAGAGCATGCACAATGTCCGCACTAGTACAGTGTATATCCACCTTTCGCAGCAATGTAGGGTGCTATTCCCCCATGGAGACGATCGTAGAGATGCTGGATGTAGTCCTGTGGAACGGCTTGCCATGCCATTTCCACCTGGCGCCTCAGTTGGACCAGCGTTCGTGCTGGACGTGCAGAACGCGTGAGACGACGCTTCATCCAGTCCCAAACATGCTCAATGGGGGACAGATCCGGAGATCTTACTGGCCCGGGTAGTTGACTTACACCTTCTAGAGCACGTTGGGTGGCATGGGATACATGCAGACGTGCATTGTCCTGTGGGAACAGCAAGTTCCCTTGCCGGTCTAGGAATGGGTTCGATGACGGTTTGGATGTACCGTGCACTATTCAGTGTCTCCTCGACCATCACCAGAGGTGCACGGCCAGTGTAGGAGATCGCTCCCCACACCATGATGCCGGGTGTTGGCCCTGTGTGCCTCGGTCGTATGCAGTCCTGATTGTGGCGCTCACCTGCACGGCGCCAAACACGCATACGACCATCATTGGCACCAAGGTAGAAGCGACTCTCATAGCTGAAGACGACACGTCTCCATTCGTCCCTCCATTCACGCCTGTCGCGACACCACTGGAGGCGGGCTGCACGATGTTGGGGCGTGAGCGGAAGACGGCCTAACGGTGTGCGGGACCGTAGCCCAGCTTCATGGAGACGGTTGCGAATGGTCCTCGCCGATACCCCAGGAGCAACAGTGTCCCTAATTTGCTGGGAAGTGGCGGTGCGGTCCCCTACGGCACTGCGTAGGATCCTACGGTCTTGGTGTGCATCCGTGCGTCGCTGCGGTCCGGTCCCAGGTCGACGGGCACGTGCACCTTCCGCCGACTACTGGCGACAACATCGATGTACTGTGGAGACCTCACGCCCCACGTGTTGAGCAATTCAGCGGTACGTCCACTCGGCCTCCCTCATGCCCACTATACGCCCTCGCTCAAAGTCCGTCAATTGCACATACGGTTCACGTCCACGCTGTCGCGGCATGCTACCAGTGTTGAAGACTGCGATGGAGCTCCGTATGCCACGGCAAACTGGCTGACACTGACGGCGGCGGTGCACAAATGCTGCGCAGCTGGCGCCACTCGACGGCCAACACCGCGGTTCCTGGTGTATCCGTTGTGCCGTGCGTGTGATCATTGCTTGTACAGCCCTCTCGCAGTGTCTGGAGCAAGTATGGTGGGTCTGACACACCGGTGTCAATGTGTTCTTTTTTCCATTTCCAGGAGTGTATTTTACTTCCTAAATAGCAAAACTCCTTTACTACTTTAAGTGTCTCTGTTCCTAATCTAATTCCCTCAGCATCACCCGATTTAATTTGACTACATTCCATTATCCTCGTATTGCTTTTGTTGATGTTCATCTTATATCCTCCTTTCAAGACACTCTCCATTCCGTTCAACTGGTCTTCCAGGTCCTTTGCTGTCTCTGACAGAATTACAATGTCATCGGCGAACCTCAAAGTTTTTACTTCTTCTCCATGAATTTTAATACCTACTCCGAATTTTTCTTTTGTTTCCTTTACTTCTTGCTCAATATACAGAATGAATAACATCGGGGAGAGGCTATACCCTGTCTCACTCCTTTCCCAACCACTGCTTCCCTTTCATGCCCCTTGACTCTTATGACTGTCATCTGCTTTCCGTACAAATTGTAAATAGCCTTTCGCACCCTGTACTTTACCCCTGCCACCTTCAGAATTTGAAAGAGAGTATTCCAGTCAACATTGTCAAAAGCTTTCTCTAAGTCTACAAATGCTAGAAACGTAGGTTTGTCTTTCCTTAATCTTTCTTCTAAGATAAGTCGTAAGGTCAGTATTGCCTCACGTGTTCCAACATTTCGACGGAATCCAAACTGATCCTCCCCGAGGTCCGCATCTACCAGTTTTTCCATTCGTCTGTAAAGAATTCGCGTTAGTATTTTGCAGCTGTGAGTTATTAAACTGATAGTTCGGTAATTTTCACATATGTCAGCACCTGATTTCTTTGGGATTGGAATTATTGTATTATTCTTGAAGTCTGAGGATATTTCGCCTGTCTCATACATCTTGCTCACCAGCTGGTAGAATTTTGTCATGACTGGCTCTCCCAAGGCCGTCAGTAGTTCTAACGGAATGTTGTCTACTCCCGGGGCCTTGTTTCGACTCAGGTCTTTCAGTGCTCTGTCAAACACTTCACGCAGTATCTTATCTCCCATTTCGTCTTCATCTACAGCCTCTTCCCTTTCAATAATATTGTCCTCAAGTACATCGCCCTTGTATAAACCCTCTATTTACTCCTTCCACCTTTCTGCTTTCCCTTCTTTGCTTAGAACTGGGTTGCCATCTGAGCTCTTGATATTCATACAAGTGGTTCTCTTCTCTCCAAAGGTCTCTTTAATTTTCCTGTAGGCAGTATCTATCCTACCCGTAGTGAGATAAGCTTCTATATCCTTACATTTGTCCTCTAGCCATCCCTGTTTAGCCATTTCGCACTTCATGTCGTTCTCATTGTTGAGACATTTGTATTCCTTTTTGCCTGCTTCATTTATTGCATTTTTATATTTCCTCCTTTCATCAATTAAATTCAATATTTCTTCTGTTACCCAAGGATTTCTAGCAGCCCTCGTCTTTATAGCTACTTTATCCTCTCCTGCCTTCACTACTTCATCCCTCAGAGCTACCCATTCTTCTTCTACTGTGTTTCTTTCCCCCAGTTTATCCAGGTCCCATCTCCTTAAATTCCCACCTTTTTGCAGAGTCTTCAGTTTTAATCTACAGGTCATAACCAATAGATTGTGGTCAGAGTCCACATCTGCCCCTGGAAATGTCTTACAACTTAAAACCTGGTTCCTAAATCTCTGTCTTACCATTATATAATCTATCTGATACCTTTTAGTATCTCCAGGGTTCTTCCATTTTTCAACCTTCTTTCATGATTCTTAAACCAAGTGCTAGCTATGATTAAGTTGTGCTCTGTGCAAAATTCTACTAGGCGGATTCCTCTTTCATTTCTTAGCCCCAATCCATATTCACCTACTATGTTTCCTTCTCTCCCTTTTCCTACACTCGAATTCCAGTCACCCATTACTATTAAATTTTCGGCTCCCTTCACTATCTGAATAATTTATTTTATTTCATCGTACATTTCTTCAATTTCTTCATCATCTGCAGAGCTAGTTGGCATATAAACTTGTACTACTGTAGTAGGTGTGGGATTCGTATCTATCTTGGCCACAATGATGCGTTCACTATGCTGTTTGTAGTAGCTTACCCGCATTCCTATTTTCCTATTCATTATTAAACCTACTCCAGCATTACCCCTATTTGATTTTGTGTTTATAACCATTTAGTCACCTGACCAATGTCTTATTCCTCCTGCCACCGAACTTCACTAATTCCCACTATATCTAACTTTAACCTATCCATTTCCCTTTTTAAATTTTCTAACCTACCTGCCCGATTAAGGGATCCGACATTCCACGCTCCGATCCGTAGAACGACAGTTTTCTTTCTCCTGATAACGACGTCCTCCTGAGTAGTCCCCGCCCGGAGATCCGAATGGGGGACTATTTTACCTCCGGAATATTTTACCCAAGAGGACACCATCATCATTTAATCATACAGTAAAGCTGCATGTCCTCGGGAAAAATTACGGCTGTAGTTTCCCCTTGCTTCAGCAGTTCGCAGTACCAGCACAGCAAGGCCGTTTTGGTTAATGTTGAAAGGCCAGATCAGTCAATCATCCAGACTGTTGCCCTTGCAACTACTGAAAAGGCTGCTGCCCCTCTTCAGGAACCAAATGTTTGTCTGGCCTCTCAACAGATACCCCTCCGTTGTGGTTGCACCTACGTTACGGCCATCTGTATCGCTGAGGCACGCAAGCCTCCCCACCAGAGACAAGGTACATGGTTCATGGGTGGAGGAACTTATTTATAAGAACTAAAAAATACTGATGAACACTGATGATGTGCAATAGCTGTAATTAGCCACTGTCGAGATATAATAATAGAGCGTAGAGGAAAAACCAAATTAGGTTCGGCTTCCCCCCGTCGGAGGTTCCAGTCCTCCCTCGGGCATGGGTGTGTGTGTTTTCCTTCGCGTAACTTAGTTTAAGTTAGATTAACTAGTGTGTAAGGATAGGGACAGATGACCTCAGGAGTTTGGTCAAACAGGAACTTATAACAGATTTCCAAATTAGTTTACACAGTGGAAGGAAATACACATACAGGAATGGTTTTAATTTACGACTACCCATTTTGTAGTCAGTCAGTTATTACAAAATGGCCAGTAATTTTCATTGTCGATATAAATAAAATACTCGTGTAACGGAGCTATTTGTTTCTTCCAATTTTTTCTTCTGGAGGCTTCTGTAATACCTCTTTCTGCACAGGAAGTTTCATTTCTGCTTCGGAATCTCATTTATGTGATATTACTTTTCCTTCAAATATTTTCCTAACCATCATTATACAATTCTCCGTTGAATGGTTTCACAGGTGTATTTTACAATATGTCTCACTTTCGTGTCGTTAACCTTGTTCACGGTTTCCAAAGTTAATCATGAAATGAGTTCTTTCTGACTACGTATCACACTTACTTCACTATTTACTCTCCTGTGTTTGATTATCCGATTCCTTTTGGACTGAAAATCTTAGTCACGTAATATCTGTTTGTAGATCGCAAGTTTCCATTTCCTCTATGTCTTTTAACTTCGTTTACAGACATGGGCTGCGAGTGAGCATTGATTTAAATCAATGGGGAAAATTGAAAAGTTCTGTGGGAACGGGATTCAAACATGGGTCTTCTGCTTAAAAGGCAGATGCGCTGACCACTGTAGGCTGGTTCCGGCGGAGGTTCGAGTCCTCCCTCGGGCATGGGTGTGTGTGTGTTTGTCCTTAGGATAATTTAGGTTAAGTAGTTTAGGGACTGATGACCTTAGAAGTTAAGTCCCATAGGATTTCACACACATTTGAACACTTTTGACCACTGTGCAATTCAGGCACACTGGTCACCGCTGCCTCCCGGACAACCCGCTACACACCGCCTTCCGACCTAAATTCTCAGCTTGTGCACACACTACTAATGTAGTGCCCGTTTCCCATTATCCTCATTACTAGCGGCATTTCGCTAATTCTCATAAGTGTTCGAGCCTGGAGAACATCTGCACAGAAGATTTCACTGGCCGTCTCATCTTAATTATATACAGGCTGGTCTACTAATAGTTACCGTGCCAAATATCTCACGAAATAAGCAACAAACGAAAAAACTACAGAGAACGAAACTCCTCTAGCTTGAAGGGGGAAACCAGACGGCGCTATGGTTGGCCCGCTAGATGGCGCTGCCATAGGTCAAACGGATATCAACTGCGTTTTTTTTTAATACGAACCCTCCTTTTTTACTAAATATTCGTGTAGTACGTAAAGAAATATGAATGATTTAGTTGGACCACTTTTATCGTTTTGTGATAGATGGCGCTGTAATAGTCACATACGTATAAATACGTGGTATCATGTAACATTCCGCCAGTGCGGAAGGTATTTGCTTCCTGATACGTTACCCAAATTAAAATGGACCGTTCACCAATTGTGAAAAGGTCGGTTTCGTGTTGATGTATGGCTATTGTGATCAAAATGCCCAACGGGCGTGTGCTATGTATGCTGCTCGGTATTCTCGACGACATCATCCAAGTGTTCGGACCGTTCGCCGGATAATTAAGTTATTTAATGAAACTGGAAGTGTTCAGCCACATGTGAAACGTCAACCACGACCTGCAACAAATGATAGTGTTTTAGCTGCCGTCGCGGATAATCCGCACATTAGTAGCAGACAAATTGCGCGAAAATCGGGAATCTCAAAACCGTCAGTGTTGAGAATGCTACATCAACATCGATTGCGCCGGTACCATATTTATATGTTCTGGGAATTGCATGGCGACGACTTACAACGTCGTATACGGTTCTGCCACTGGGCACAAGAGAAATTACGGGACGATGACAGATGTTTTGCACGCGTTCTATTTAGCGAAGAAGCCAACAGCGGTAACGTAAACCGGCATAATTGCACTCTGGACAACGGAAAATCCTTTATGGCTGCGACAAGTGGAACATCACCACCCTTTTAAACATTCATGGTGGTGTCTGTTTGCACTATATCGTGTCTCCCTACCACTTTCGCGCAACGACGCTCTGAGCGTGTTTTTTAGGGAATTAACTAGTTTGAACCTGGGACCTGTTGCTGGTAAGGAGACCCCAGACCACACATGACATGTAGAATTCAGAAGAGTTCAGTGAGACTAGCGATGATATAACCAAATACTAAATGATCTCAGCGTCATCTCCACTGCACTCCCTGTAAAAGAATTTTAATACTAACTAAATTTAGAGGAAAGGGTTCAAGGCTTTCCTATTTTTAGTTAGCTGGTAAAATAACGTCGTAAAAGCAGTTAAATTTACCATTGGAAATTTTATTCTGCTCACAAAACATCGTTTATAAATTGCACTATTGATAAAAGGAAATATTTTAATACAGGATGGTAAAAACCAACTGCGTTCAACAAAAATGTGAACGAATATTCCCTGAATGGGATTCCAAATTCTACAATCGATCGAAGGATGACCTGTGCCATATCACATCTATAATCTATGTTTAAATTAAGCTTCACAAAAGAGAAAACTATCAAAATGGTCTACAGTGACCCTCAATTATCTTTAATTACTAATCTAACCTGTCGTAAATTACAGTGGCTGATGTGGCTTCTCAATAACTATAAAAATGGAAAAATCATCGCGTTTCAGATCTTAACTTCAAGTGGCAAATGTGAACACTATGAGTTTTAATTAACGATCGACGCTAGTATTACGCAACAAAGGGGTGTAACAGATGAGTCTTCTGCAGTTCTGAGTGAAGCCTTATGCGCTCAAAAATGCGGCATCGCGTGCGTTCATTACCTTGTCGGTGTTTAAGCAGCGTCAGGGCGACAGCGGCCGGCGCACCAGCCATCCAGCTCGCCGTCTCGGAACTAACTCTCTCCTAACTTCTCCTTACTACAATTTACCGAAGTTGGTTTAAAAAAACTATCTGGCTGTGTTTTCATCTGACCAATCAGGGTCTCCGCCTTCAAAAATTCTGTCTATCCAATGAGAGACGTTATACTTTTCGTGGTGGGGCAATGTTTTTAAAGTTTGCAACGTAACAGAGACGCTAAAAAGTCTCACGCTAAAACCTGCAGCTAGTGTGGTCCTTTTAGCGTTATCGTAAGATCTATACTGTTCTTCTGGAGGGCTCTATCTTTTAACATGGGCTGGAGGATTGTCCTAATGTAACAGACACGGGAAAAAGTCTCACGCTAAAACTTGCGGGTGGTAGTGGCCCTTTTTGTGTTATCGTAAGATCTATACCGCTTTTCTGGAGGGCTCTAGCTTTTAACATGGGCTGGGGGTGGTCCTTGACGCGAAAAAGCCTCATGCTAAAACGTGCGGGTGGTGAGCCCTAGTGGTTAGCTGGAGACGTGGGTGTCCGTCCCCTATCGTAGGGCCTTCTAGCTTAACACGGTTCTGCTCTCGGCTTCTGTCCTCGTTTCTCCCCTCGGAACTGCGTGTGCCTCACGGTGGGAAGGTACGACATGCATTCAGGCATTTTTGTGTTTGTCTGTGGCATTCCATTTGCTCACTCGTTACTTGTATTACTTTGGTTAATTTAATGTCACGATTTATTCGGAGCTATGTGACATACTAGTAGATTTGCTTATTATGTCAGGGTTTTCATGGAAGGTGTTGGATTTGCCTGACACCTTACATATCACCACCCATCGAACTTAATTTTTGCACTGAATTTAGGCAATGATTGAATCGTTGTCTAAGTCAGTAAAAATTATTCCGGTGTCTAAATTTTGTTGCCTACTGTTCAGCCACGTTATTCTGTTCTATGCTAGTTTGTGTTACTAATTTATATTTTAATATTCTTCCACATTATAATTAAAAATGACAAGAGAAGAATATTTTTATGCTATTATTAATTTTTAATTATTTTCTTTCTTTATTTAAGTGTGAAGTTTTTTTTTTAAGATGTTTGTTATCGAAAGTTAGGAGTCTTTCACATCGACTTCCTTAGGAATATTTTTTTAATTGTAGTAATTAAGTAAAATCTATTCCTAACACATTTTCTAAATATCATGTGCAGGTAAAAATGTTTTGTTTCTAGACACGAATTTCAACATTGTTACACTAACAAATAAGAATTATTTCCAAGAATTGCTTTGACAAAGAAATATACATACACAAGTATTGAGATATTATCCTAACAAATGGTACAAATGTTTAAAAAAAGGAAAACATCCAACAAGATAATTTTTTATTCTTTGTTTGTATAAGGAGAAAATAAATAAAATATAGTTATTTTTTTATTTCATGAGGAGAAAATAAGCGGCATATTGTTTCTTTATATACTGTCCATTTCAGAACTAATGACTTGTTTTTATCGATAGTCTATTCTTTATTTAAGTCCATAGTCAATGACTGTTATTTTTTTAGTTTATTAGCTGTCTGGTGTGCTTAACTTATTTAGTTTTTCACACGTTTCTTTTGCACAATTCCTACATCACATAATTTGATTTCACACGTTCACACAATCCTATGAATGTTCAAGCATGGGGTTGGCGAATGTTTTTCCACGAAGGTGATGGACTTGAGCGAGATGGATGTGGGCAAGTATTTGATGTACAGCTTCGTTCGTCGTTCCTTGTTGGCTTTGCAAGTGTGTGTTGCTGTTGTGGAGGTCCCATAATGGAATGGAGGTGTGAGTGCAGAATCTCGTGGTTTACTGGCTTTGTATGCGTGAAAGTCATCGTTATGTGTCGCTGAATGCGGTCTTTTTCGTTGTAATACTTCGCAGACGACTAGTTTACAATAGGATAGGGATTTGGGAAGGTATGTCCTCTATTCTTCACCCATCTTCTTTCTTGGTCTCTATCTTGCGAATCTTCAACTTCTGTTGTTCCCGCTTTTTCTCTGCTTCTTACTTGCTTCTTGGTTCTTCTCTGGGCATTATATAGAAATATTTATTGATAACTAGTCGCTTTGAAGCTCTCCTCCTAGTAACAGTTTGATAAATTGTTTGGGCGCGTCATTTTTACTTTGTGGAAGTTCTTCTTCAGTTTCGAGCATCAGCGTGCTGTTTAATAGCAGTAGTGTGACTTTTACGCATATTTTTTTGCCAGCGGTGGCTTGCCCAAGCGGTCTTCTCGTCGGGCCGTTTTTTGCTCGCTCCGTTCATTCCGGACTCGGAGACCCTTCCGGCGTTCGCCGTCCCAACGCCGTCCCGCTGCGTCTCAGCAGGGGTCTCTCACTGTGCGGCTCGGTGTTCCATCCCATAAGGTTCCACCTAGCGGGCAAATTTATTGCCCACTTTCGCTACAAGGGCATTCTGTTAGTTTCGCTGCCCATTCCCTTCTCTCGACGCTCCTGCTATGTAGGAATCGTGTCTTGCTAATTACGTCCTTTTCTTTCTTGATACATCTCGCGTTGCAACTTGTGAGTCGTTGCATCTGGTCTTTGTTGGAGTTTTTACAATGGTTCTTACAAAAAGTTTTACTTATAATCATCTAACATATGTCTAGTATCTACTTGTTATACGCCTTCTTAAAAAGCTTTACAAATTTTGGTGCCCTTTCCATGTTACAATTCTAAGATATATGGGGCCTTAACGTCTAGTCAAGAATCATCAAATTCGTTTGTATTTTTATTTTTGTGTAGTGTCATGGTGTATAGCATTTTAGTATTTCATGCTGTTAGACTATCTACGCTTTATCCCTTCACCTTAATCTATGGTACTATTGGTGTTATTATTGAAACTATTTTCTTTTTCCCACCTTCCTCTCTCCTCATTCTTCTTTGACCTGACGATCTTATCTGCAACATAATCTTGAAATATTGTGCTGATTATTTACCAGTAATAAAATTAATCTTCAAACTTTTTGATATGGCTCACATGGTGAAGTCCTAAGGTTTTGCCTGTTTTGGGTTCACTAGTTCCACAGCATTATCATGAGCAATTCGGCTAATTATGACAGGTCCTTTGTATGCAGCGTAAAACTTATGTATTTTGTGTTTCTGTTTGCTGGAGAGATGGTGTGTTTTTACAAATACTTTCTGGCCTACTGAGAATGTTCTTTTAATTGCTGTTCTATCTCCTCTTTCTTTTCTTTTAATGACCCTTTCTGATGTTGGAGAGTGCTGTTGCTATGATTTGTTTGTGCTGTCTACGTGGTACAATAGGAAATCTAACATTTTCTCTGGTTATGTTTGGGGGTTCAATATTTTTAAGCACAGTAACTGGAGGTAGTAGTGTAGTGCTATGTGGCATTTCATTTATTACTTCTTGAAAATCTTTAAGGTATGTATCCCAAGTGTTGTGTCTTTTGCCTGCATATAATCAGCGAAAAGTGCCTATGTCTTTCATAGATCGTTCTGCTGGATTTACGCTAGGTTTGTACTTAGATATGTAGACGGGTTTTATTTTGTGTTGTTTTAACGTGTTCTGCCATTGCACTGATTGGTATTGTGGGCCATTATCGGAAATTATTCGTTCCACTCGACCTACTTGTCTGAGAAAATCTTGTCTAAATGCTTTACTTATAGCAAGACCTGTTGCGTGTTTGAATAGTGTCAAGGTAACATATTTAGAAGTAAGTTCCAAAACGACAAATATGAAAATGTATCCATTTTTTATGTGTGGGAGGGGCCCCATCAAATCTGTTGCAGCTATTTGTTTTAATCTTTTAGGGATTATTGGAAACATAGGTGGTTTGGTTTGGAAAGTGACGTGTTTAGCCCTCATACATTTTTTGCATTTGACTAATACTGTTCTAATTCGTCTTTCCATATTAGGAAAATGGCTTGTTTGGTTTATTTTTAAAAAGCATTTCTTTGGTCCAAAGTGGCCATTACTTAAATGTGTATACCATATGTACTTATTAATTAGTTAATCTGGGATATAAATTAGCCATTCATTCGTTGCAACATTTCGTCTAAAAAATAAAACATTGTTTTTTACGAGATAGTGCTGTCGAATGTCTGGAAAATCCTTACTTCTCCACTTGTGTTTGATTCCTACTATTTCGGGATCCTTGTCCTGTTCTTTGCCTATGTTTTTCAATGCTGTCGTAATGTAGTTTTCGAAAGGTACTTGTTTCATATAGTACATTGTAAACAGGTCTTCTGCTGCTTCCAAACCTATGTTTTTAGATGCACCCTGTGGACATCGTGATAAAGCATCTGCTAATACATTCGCTGGTCCTGGTATGTGTGTAATAGTGAAGTCAAATTCTTGTAGTATTAACATCCATCTGGCTAACCTCCCATGAGTTAGTTTGTCGGATAACAGAAATTCTAATGCTTTGTGGTCAGTATATACTTTTGTTTTTCTTCCGAATAGGAAATATCGAAAATGTTGGAAGCCCATACAATGGCCAATGCTTCCAGCTCCGTGACTGAATAGTTTTTCTCGCTTTTTGTGAGTACCCGACTGGCGAAGGCAATTGTTCTATATGATCTTAGCCCTGCCTGTTCGTATTCTTGGAATAACACAACTCCTAACCCTGTTTTCGCGCTATCAGTGCCCACACAAAAATTTTGTGTTAGATCAGGATGTGCTAAAATCGTTGCTGTTGTTAGTACGTTTTTCACTTTTAAAAATTCTTCATTGGCTTGTTGATCCCATACCCATGGCGTGTTTTTTCCAGTCAGTGCACATAGGCGTGGTGTTGCGAGAGAGTCGATCCAAATAAATTTTTTATAGAATCCGGTGAGACTTAGAAATCCTCTGAGAGTTTTCTTATTATATGGAGTACAGAATTCTTTGATTGCCGTTAGTTTTTCTGGGTCAGGCATTACCCCTTTCTCGGAAATTATGTGTCCTAGAAATTTGACCTCTCGCCTTCCAGATTTGGATTTTGTTATATTTCCTGTGACCCCATGCTCTTTCATGATCTGTAAAAACTGATTTAATGTGTCGTTGTGATGTTCCCAAGAGGGTTCTGCTATAATCACATCATCAACATTACAAGTAATTTTTTGTAAAATTTCAGGACTGAGTATAGTATTAAATCCCCTAATAAACGCTGCTGATGATATGTTTAAACCAAATGGCAATCGTTTAAACTGGTAACATCTACCGAATACGATAAATGCTGTAAATTTTCTACATTCTGGGGCCAATTCTATCTGCCAGAAACTACTCCGTAAATCAATTGATGAATATATCTTAGCACCGTGGAAGTTTTGTATCAATTCCTCTAATTTTTCTGGGCGATCTGTCTCAGTGATTATGATTGTGTTGACCTGTCTGGAATCAAGCACTAACCTGATGCTCCCATCTCGTTTTTCTACAATATGGAGCGGGATGTTATATGTGGAGATAGCTGGTTCAATAATATCGTCATCTAACATTTTGGATATCTCCTGGAATACTTTATTCCTGTAGCTTAATGGGATTGTATAGGGTGGCACTCTAAATGGTTTGTGCTGTTTTACTTCAAACTTGTACTGAAAGTGCTTAATACTGCCAGTCTTAGGTAAAAATACCTCTGCTTTATCTCGTAAAATATCCTCTTTTACTGTGTTCCGAAATACCTTGAACTTCTTGTAATTTTTCGTCGATTTCTTTATGGACTTCTAACATGAGTTGAGGCGATTCCCCTTTTGTGCATACCATTCTAATTCTTCATCCTCTTTATCTCGCATCATTCGTAATTGTTTGTTTATAACTGGTATCTCTTCTAATTTTAGCTTTTGCTCAAAGAGAAGTGTGACATTCCCGAATGTTGCGCTACCTTTCCCCATATCTATTATCGCTCGTCTCTCATTTAAAAAAATCTGCGCCTATAGCCAAATCTACAGTTAGTTTAGGTATAATCACGAAGTTGGCTTCGATCTTTTGACCTTGGCACGAAAGAGTTAATCTTGTTTGTCTCGTAACTTCCGCAGCATTGTTTCTAATAGGACCTCTTACTTTAATCTTACGTGTTTTCAGAACTGGCAATTCCTCATTGGCATTACAATGCATGAATAAATTTTCTGAGATCGCAGTCAGTTCACTTCCGCTATCAATTACAATATTGACTGGGATATGCTTTACCATGGCCTTCACAATTGGTTGAATTTGAAAGGTTTGGTTCTGTTCTTCTTCCTCTTGCATCAATGAATCCTCCACTGAATCATACATGAGTCTTTTTAGGAATTTCCCTTGTGAATTCGAACTTTCTGTAGGATAAGCTTCGACTGCTACTTCTCTCTCTTTTATTTCCTCTTCTCTATTTCTTCCTTCATTTACGCTTTCTTCTACATCGCCTACTTTTTCCTCATCCTCGTCTATCTTCTCCTTCTTCGTCGCTTCTTCCACATAATCGCATCTAAATGCTCTAATTATCGCTTCATAACTTCCTTCATTATATACGTTGGGTTGTTTGCCCACTCGTAACTTATTTTCAACTTCTGTCGACTGCGCATTATCCTCATTGAATTCGCTTTCCCTGGTTTTCATCTCAAATAGCTCTGCAATACTCATTACTTCGTCCTTTCCTCCTACATTCGTTGTGCATGCCTCTGGTAATTCATCTTCCTCGTCAGTATTCTCCCAATTAATTTCGTCCCAACACGATATTGTTGTTTTCTTGTCTTCGTTTTCATCTGGTCCCTGCGCATTTGTTTCTTCCTTCTTCTCTTCTCGTGATAAGATTTTGATTTCTCTGTTCAAGGTGCTGCAATTGTCCTGGGTCGGTGCGTCATTCTCTTTGGCATGGGCGCTTAGTTGTCAATTCGAACGTTTATTGGGGTTTGGTGGTCTTACCTCCACGTCTTCTATCTGTATTCGCTTTTCTTGTTCAGCTTGTTGATAGTGGTTTCTTTGTTGATAATTTGTCGGCCTATTGGTTCTCCAGTACCCGTTCCTGTTGTCGTTATTCCCTCTGTAATAGTTGTTGCCTTTCCTGGGTGAATTATAGTTATTGCCATATTGTCTTCTAAATCCATAACCGGTTCTTTGTTGCAATCTATTTTCGTTTCTTGGTGCGAAGTTATCACATGGTTCGTAATTATTGTTTCTTCGTACGGTGTCTTGTGGATTCCACTGCTTTTTGCTTTCGTTTTCACGTACGCTTCGTCTTTTTCTTGCGTCATCTTCCGAAAATATGAACTCTAGTTCCCTTAGAATACCTTTAAATGCTTCGACGTCATGGCCTCCGCGACCTACTAATGATTGCTGGTATTTCAATGGTAGCTTCATCGTATAATTTAATCAGCTCTCCGTCACTGTATGGTACATCTAAGCATTGATTTTTGTTTGCCATTACTTCGAAAAATTTGACGGGACTCTTTTCTCCAGAATTTTCAAAATATGGGTTCTGTAATAATTCGTACTTCACTCTGTTCTGTGCTTCGCTGGACCAATATCGTGGGAGAAACTTCGCTCTGAAATCTTCGTACGATCGGCATGTCGCTGCAACATTCTGCATGGTTTCTGCGACTGTTCCTGACATGTGTGCACATATAAAGTCTAATTTGTGTGCTCGTGTCCAGTGTTCTGGTAATCCTACTCGGAATTGATTAATAAACGTTCTCGGATGTAATGAGTTTCCTTCGCGAAAGTGTTGAAATTTTCTGACTGTGAGGAAATGATCGTTGTCGTACTTCGTCATAGTTCCATATGAAATCCGCGATTCTTCGCCACTTTTGTTTCTGATCATTTCTCTCGTCGTTCTTTCCTGTTGTGGCAGATCCATTGGATATTGTCCACTGTAACTTTCGCGTACCCGCGGTGCAGGCTGTCGGATTTCACGTATGTTACTTTCCGCCTGTGATTGGAATCGCAAATGCGTAATATCTTCGTTAATTTCTTGTTTTTCCGTTGCTGTTACAGATACGGATGTGGTTGCAGATTCTGTGCTTGTTCGATCCTGTTCACTACGCTCTTCAATGGCTTGCAACAACTCTGCTCGCAATTTCTGTCGCTTCGTTTGCGCTTCTATTTTGACTATGCGGTTATCATATCTTTTCAGCGCTGTTTTTGTGATACGTTTGTGTAACACACTGTTTTCAACAATTTCACGCGCTGTACCTGCTGCTTGTCTAGTAATTACGTTTATCTGTTTCTTTAATTTCTTGACTTCTCCCTCGGTGTTGTTACGTAATGTTTTGATCCCGTCCTCAGTGTCATTACGCAATGTTTGTACGTCCGCTTGTACCTTGTCATGCCTGTTCTCAATTGATTGTGACCTATTATTAAGTTTCCTATCACTTCTCGAAATTCTTTTGCCTCGTCTTCAATATGACTTAGGTGTAACTGAATTTTTTTGTTTTGTTCTTTAATCTCAAGCATTTGTCTCGTGGTTTCCGCATTCTGAATTTTAATTTGGTTCGCAATTTCTTTATTTTGCCTTGTCATGGTTTCCGTAATTTGTTGTAATAATTCTGCCAGATTGGTGGGTCCTATTGCGTTTTCTTCCGACGTTCTACGCTCTGTGTTTTCGCCCAAGTGTTGGTTCGCAACCGATTGCATTGAACTGTGCTGTGACACGTTTCTGCTCGCATTCCTTGTACTCTGTGGTGAGGGAGCTCTGATTACTTGTAGTATGAGTTCTACGTATTCAAGACGCAAGTTAAAATCCTCATCGACTGTCTCTCTACTTTGCTGCTCCTCTGTCGTATGCTGACCTAGGTTTTCTGTCCCTGGGCGTACATTATCCTCGTTACGGTTCGTTATCTGTCCTACTTCTCGCGATACTGCATCGTCTGTTGTACTGTCCTCTATTCTCTGTTCATTTTCATGCTGGGTCTCTACCTCAAGTCGGTCAAGGTTTCGATCTGCCATTGCTAATCTCTCCGAATCTCTTATTTTCTGTTTTAAAAGCAATTCACGCGCCCTATTTCGCGTCACCATACGCTCATACGATCTCACGCGTTTCATAAATTTTTTGTTCACACGATTTGACACTACCAAGACTGACAATCCATTCACTTACTTGTTGGGTCAGAACCAACTTGTCAACGATGTATCCGCCACCTGTGCGCTTCCATTGGAGAGAAAACTTAATTCTAACAATTTTCAAAACTCATAACTTAATTATGCAATTGTCACTGCCAGACTCATTTCTATTTAATACTTCTACTATCTATAACGCCAGCTACTGTTTTCGACTATGTATAACATTAGAAAAAAAATTTTTTTCAACGAAAATTTTTAGCAGGATTTTTTTCTGACCTAATTAGGCATGTGGTCGACTTTCAATCATGGAATTTTACCATCCTGGCAGGTTTGCCATTTTCTAAACATTCATGGTGGTGTCTGTTTGTACTATATCGTGTCTCCCTACCACTTTCGCGCAACGACGCTCTGAGCGTGTTTTTTAGGGAATTAACTAGTTTGAACCTGGGACCTGTTGCTGGTAAGGAGACCCCAGACCACACATGACATGTAGAATTCAGAAGAGTTCAGTGAGACTAGCGATGATATAACCAAATACTAAATGATCTCAGCGTCATCTCCACTGCACTCCCTGTAAAAGAATTTTAATACTAACTAAATTTAGAGGAAAGGGTTCAAGGCTTTCCTATTTTTAGTTAGCTGGTAAAATAACGTCGTAAAAGCAGTTAAATTTACCATTGGAAATTTTATTCTGCTCACAAAACATCGTTTATAAATTGCACTATTGATAAAAGGAAATATTTTAATACAGGATGGTAAAAACCAACTGCGTTCAACAAAAATGTGAACGAATATTCCCTGAATGGGATTCCAAATTCTACAATCGATCGAAGGATGACCTGTGCCATATCACATCTATAATCTATGTTTAAATTAAGTTTCACAAAAGAGAAAACTATCAAAATGGTCTACAGTGACCCTCAATTATCTTTAATTACTAATCTAACCTGTCGTAAATTACAGTGGCTGATGTGGCTTCTCAATAACTATAAAAATAGAAAAATCATCGCGTTTCAGATCTTAACTTCAAGTGGCAAATGTGAACACTATGAGTTTTAATTAACGATCGACGCTAGTATTACGCAACAAAGGGGTGTAACAGATGAGTCTTCTGCAGTTCTGAGTGAAGCCTTATGCGCTCAAAAATGCGGCATCGCGTGCGTTCATTACCTTGTCGGTGTTTAAGCAGCGTCAGGGCGACAGCGGCCGGCGCACCAGCCATCCAGCTCGCCGTCTCGGAACTAACTCTCTCCTAACTTCTCCTTACTACAATTTACCGAAGTTGGTTTAAAAAAACTATCTGGCTGTGTTTTCATCTGACCAATCAGGGTCTCCGCCTTCAAAAATTCTGTCTATCCAATGAGAGACGTTATACTTTTCGTGGTGGGGCAATGTTTTTAAAGTTTGCAACGTAACAGAGACGCTAAAAAGTCTCACGCTAAAACCTGCAGCTAGTGTGGTCCTTTTAGCGTTATCGTAAGATCTATACTGTTCTTCTGGAGGGCTCTATCTTTTAACATGGGCTGGAGGATTGTCCTAATGTAACAGACACGGGAAAAAGTCTCACGCTAAAACTTGCAGGTGGTAGTGGCCCTTTTTGTGTTATCGTAAGATCTATACCGCTTTTCTGGAGGGCTCTAGCTTTTAACATGGGCTGGGGGTGGTCCTTGACGCGAAAAAGCCTCATTCTAAAACGTGCGGGTGGTGAGCCCTAGTGGTTAGCTGGAGACGTGGGTGTCCCTCCCTTATCGTAGGGCCTTCTAGCTTAACACGGTTCTGCTCTCGGCTTCTGTCCTCGTTTCTCCCCTCGGAACTGCGTGTGCCTCACGGTGGGAAGGTACGACACGCATTCAGGCATTTTTGTGTTAGTCTGTGGCATTCCATTTGCTCACTCGTTACTTGTATTACTTTGGTTAATTTAATGTCACGATTTATTCGAAGCTATGTGACATACTAGTAGATTTGCTTATTATGTCAGGGTTTTCATGGAAGGTGTTGGATTTGCCTGTCACCTTACAACCTTGGCAGGTTAATGTATGGTGCGGCATTATTGGAGGAAGGATAATTGGCCTCAATTGTATCGATGGCAATCTAAATGGTGCAATGTGTGCTGATTTCCTACGTAATGTTATACCGATGTTACTACGAGATATTTCACTGCATGACAGAATGCCGATGTACTTCTAACATGATGGATGTCTGGCACATAGCTCGCGTGCGGTAGAAGCGGTGTTGAATAGCATATTTCATGACAGGTGGATTGGTCGTCGAATCACCATACCATGGCTCCATTGATCGTGACCGGGCCAAATATCTCACGAAATAAGACTCAAACGAAAAAAACTACAAAGAACGAAACTTGTCTAGCTTGAAGGGCGGAAACCAGATGGCGGCGCTATGGTTGGACCGCTAGATGGCGCGGCGATTGGTCAAACGGATATCACCTGCGTTTTTTAAAACATAAACCCCCCTTTTTATTACATATTCGTGCAGCACGTAAAGAAATATGAATGTTTTAGTTGGACCACTTTCTTCGCTTTATGATAGATGGCGCTGTAATAGTCACAAACATATGGCTCACAATTTTAGACGAACTGTTGGTAACAGGTAGGTTTTTAAATTAAATAAAGAAGTAGGTACGTTCGAACATTTTATTTCGGTTGTTCCAATGAGATACATGTACTTTTGTGAACTTATCATTTCTGAGAACGCATGCTGTTACAGCATGATTACCTGTAAATACCACATTAATGCAATAAATGCTCAAAATGATGTCCGTCAGCCTCAGTGCATTTGGAAATAGTGTAACGACATTCCTCTCAACAGCTAGTAGTTCGCCTTCCGCAACGTTAACACATGCATTGACAATGCGCTGACGCATGTTGTCAGGCATTGTCGGTGGATCACGATAGCATATATCCCAAACTTTCCCCACAGAAAGAAATCGGTGGACGTCAGGTCCGGTGAACGTGCGGGCCATGGTATGGTGCTTCGACGACCAATCCACCTGTCATGAAATATGCTATTCAATACCGCTTCAACCGCACGCGAGCTATGTGCCGGACATGCATCAGGAAGTACATCGCCATTCTTTCATCCACTGAAACATCTTGTAGTAACATCGGTAGAACATTACGTAGGAAATCAGCATAAATTTAGATTGCCATCGATAAAATAGGGACCAATTATCCTTCCCCCCATAATGCCACGCCATACATTAACCCGCCAAGGTCGCTGATGTTCCACTAGTCGCAGCCATCGTGGATTTTCCGTTGCCCAATAGTGCATATTATGCCGGTTTAAGTTACCGCTGTTGGTGAACGACGCTTCGTCGTTAAATAGAACGCGTGCAAAAAATCTGTCGTCGTCCCGTGATATCTGTTTTGCACAGTAGCAGAACTGTACACGACGTTGAAAATCGTCGCCATGCAATTCCCGGTACATAGAAATATGGTACCGGCGCAATCAATGTTGATGTAGCGTTCTCAACACCAACGGTTTTGAGATTCCCGATTCTCGTGCATTTTGTCTGTTACTGATGTGCGGATTAGTGTCGACAGCAGCTAAAACACCTACTTGGGCATCATCGTTTGTTGCAGGTCGTGGTTGACGTTTCACATATGACTGAACACTTCCTGTTTCCTTAAATAACGTAACTATCCGGCGAACGGTCAGGACACTTGGATGATGTCGTCCACGATACCGATCAGCATACATAGCACACGTCCGTTGGGCATTTTGATCACAATAGCCATACATCAACACGATATAGACCTTTTCCGCAATTGGTAAACGGTCCATTTTAACGCGGGTAAAGTATCACGGAGCAAATACCGTCCGCACTGGCAGAATGTTACGTGATACCACGTACTAATACGTTCGTGACTATTACAGCCCCATGTATCACAAAGCGAAAAAAGTGGTCCAACTAGAACATTCATATTTCTTTACGTATTACACGAATATGTAATAAAAATGCGGGTTCCTATTTTAAAAAATGCAGTTGATATCCATTCGGCCTATCGCAGCGCCATCTAGCAGGCCAACCATAGTGCCATCTGGTTTCCCCCTTCAAGGTAGACGAGTTTCGTTCTTTGTAGTTTTTCCGTTTGATGCTTATTTCGTGAGATATTTGGCCCGGTCGCTATCAATGGACCGCCCTGTATGCTCCCCGACTTGTACGAGCAGAGCTACCCGTAGTTGCACACCAATGACAATCCTTGTACTAATCATGGGTACAGCCAATGTACGGCAATAGCTTCTCCCCTAAAGTTTTCAGTTTACATAAGCTTAATAGTTCGAATCGGTCAATAACTGTCTAAGGTGGCAAAGAATATTTATGCATGCTGCGCTCCGTTATTAATCTATGTCGTCGCAAAAATAAATATTTCATAATCACAAAATATTAAATGGTTTAAAAAAATGTCAGACTGTAAATCCACTTTACGCTGGTTTATTCTATATTATTCTTGTCCTATCATTGTATTAAGGAAGTAACTTTTCCCTTAGCCGGGGGGAATTAGTAAGTTTTCCGTCACTTTTTAACAAGATCCAGATTTCATTTGCTACTCTGACGAAACTTCAGTACTTTCTCATAATTCAATACCAATGTTCACTTTCTATGTCGGTAAATTGCTAACAGTCTATTACTTTGCGGTAAAGTTCAGTCTTCCCTGAATGATAATCAATTTATGACAACTTCGGGTCTGTTCCTCTCTTGACTTTACGTAGCGATATACTCATGGTTGCTGATCTACCTATTTCAAGTTTAATGATCGCAAAATTTCCAAAAATGTACAAAAACAATCTCGACGCGCCTACGTACAAGAGCATACGTTGAGATATGACCTGATCCAGCAAGCGCTAGCAGCATATTAACAATGTAAGACACTTTTCTTCTGTATCAGGCAGTGTCCTCAGAGAGTACTCACAAAGAATATTCTTTGAGTTCACTCGCTCTATTCCGTGTTCTATAAATACACTACTTTGCGCTCTACTATTATTTTAATTTGAAACTAATTGATATAATTTCTTTTCTTTCCTTTTTCAAAATATTACGCCACTTATACTGGATTTCCCTTCTGTATACTTGCTACTATTCAAGTGATGCTGTTCAAGTGGGACTTGAAATTTGGATGTTGGATTCTACATATACATTTGTACTCTGCAAGCCACCCAACGGTGTGTTGGGGAGGGCACTTTAAGTGCCACTGTCATTACATCCCTTTCCTCTTCCAGTCGCGTATGGTTCGCGGGAAGAACGACTACCGGAAAGCATCCGTGGGCGCTCTAATCTCTCTAATTTTACATTCGTGATATCCTCGGGAGGTATAAGTAGGGGGAAGCAAAATATTCGTTACCTCATCCAGAAACGCTCCCTCTCGAAACATGGACAGCAAGATACACGGCGATGCAGAACGCCTCTCTTGCAGGGTTTGCAACTTGAGTTTGCTAAACATCTCCTTAACGATATCACGGTTACCAAATAACCCTATGACGAAACGCGCCGCTCTTCTTTGGATCTTCTCTATCTCCTATATCAACCCGACCTGGTACGGATCCCACACTGATGAGCAATAGTCCAGTATAGGTCGACCGAGTGTTTTGTAAGCCACCTCCTTTGTTGTTGGACTACATATTCTAAGGACTCTCCCAATGAATCTCAACCTGGCACCCGTCCTACCAACAATTAATTTTATATGATCATTCCACTTCAAACCGTTCAGTACGCATACTCCCAGATATTTTACAGAAGTAACTGCTACCAGTGTTTGTTCCGCTATCATATAATCATACAATAAAGGATCCTTCTTTCTATGTTTTCGCAATACATTACATTTGTCTATGTTAAGGATCAGTTGCCACTCCCTGCACCAAGCGCCTATACGCTGCAGATCTTCCTGCATTTCACTGCAATTTTCTAATGCTGCAACTTCTCTGTATACTACAGTGTCATCCGCGAAAAGTCACACGGAACTTCCGACACTATCTGCTAGGTCGTTTATATATATTGTGAAAAGCAATGGGCCCATAACACTCCCCTGTGGCACACCAGAGGTTACTTTAACTTCTGTAGACAACTCTCCATGCTGTGTTCTGTTTGCTAAAAACTCTTCAATCCAGCCACACAGTTGGTCTGATATTCCGTAGGGTCTTACTTCGTTTATCAGGCGACAGTGTGGAACTGTATCGAACGCCTTCCGGATGTCAAGGAAAATAGTATCTACCTCGGAGCCTGTATCTAATATTTTCTGGGTCTCATGAACAAATGAAGCGATTCGAGTCTCACACGATCGCAGTTTCCGGAATCTTTGTTGATTCCTACAGATTAGATTCTGGGTTTCCAGAAATGACATGATACGCGAGCAAAAAACATGTTCTAAAATTCTACAACAGATCAATGTCAGAGATATAGGCCTATAGTTTTGCTCATCTGCTTGACGACGCTTCTTGAAAACTGGGACTACCTGTGCTCTTTTCCAATCATTTGGAACCTTCCGCTCCTCTAGATACTTGCGGCACACGGCTGTTAGAAGGGGGCAAGTTCTTTCGCGTGCTCTATGTAGAATCGAATTGGTATCCCGTCAGGTTCAGTGGACTTTCCTCTGTTGAGTGATTTCAATTGCTTTTCTATTCCTCGGACACTTATTACGATGTCAGACATTTTTTTGTTCGTGTGAGGATTTTTTTGTTTTTGGGTACTATTTTATATTTTCAGTTTTTGCGTCCAAAAGAAGCGGCTTTACAAGGTGAAAATCGCAACACAGCGAGCCCAGAGGACGCGTTCGTGCAGGTTATCGCCACGTTTCGGGATTCAAGGTAGGTGAATCATGGACACGAAGGACAAGGAAGCATTAAACTGACTGATCACTCAGGCAATTTGCTGTACTACAGTGTAGAACGAGTGTCGCTCCAAAGTGTCGGGATAATAATGTGGAAAGGACAGTTCTGTAAGAGCCCCTACTGATGTTGGGATGACGGAGAGTAGACTGTGGTGGAGCAGGCCAGTCAGCGCCCACGGCGCTAGTGATATAACACTGGTGGAACAAGAAGTTATTTCTTTGAAGTTTAAAACAGTGTATTCTTTCCTGTGTCGGCTTCCAGGCCAGCGGCAGTGCGGCGCCCGACCTTGGAACACGCTGACGCTGTCTCAGCAGTCTGAGGAGGATGTAGCCCTCCAGCACCCGCCTCACGTAACGTCGGTATGAGGCAGGCAGCACGCTTCATTGGCGGCAGGCGTTGCCCATACAACAGGCATTGCTGCCCAGGACGGAGAGAACACTGAGTCTTTGTAAAGTACTCACACAGACATCGAAGGCATGTACTCGGCTAGTCTCTCAGCAACTCTGCACACTGTGGAGATGAACAACACCACAGCACCTTCCACTAAGGAAGGCTGGGGTGTCAATGACTGCTTACGCGTACTATTCAGGGGCAGCAGAAGTTAACACATCTCCCAAATACTGCGACAAATTCGATTAGCAATCTGGAGGCAGAAGTCCCCAAGTATTTACATCAGTGGTTGTGAGGTCGACAGCACACCGTGACCGAATACAGCCGACCAGACAGGTAGCAGTCTCGAAGGCGGAAGTCATCTTGGTTCAAATGGCTCTGAGTTTCCTACTTTCATCGGAATGGAAGAGCTCATTTTTTCGAAGCTGCTAACCATCAGTGGAAAAGAAGTTTACCGACAACAGCAAAATGGTTCAAATGGCTCTGAGCACTATTGGACTTAACATCTGAGGTTAGCAGTGCCCTAGACTTAGAACTACTTAAACCTAACTAACCTAAGGACATCACACACAACCATGCCCGAGGCAAGATTCGAACCTGCGACCGTGGCGGTAGTGCGGTTGCAGACTGAAGCGCCTAGAACTGCTCGGCCATACGGGTGGCTTACCGACAACATACAAATATGAGACACCATGTAGAACCAAGATATATATATATATATATATATATATATATATATATATATATATATATATATATATATATATATATATATCACACAAAGCTTCGTAAGAGCAAAAACTGCGAGCGTAGAGCTTGTGTTTAACTTCAGAAATAGATTAGGAGTTAAGATTTCTGGCCCCTGGCGGAACAACCCAGTCTTTGGTCTGTGCAATTAAAATTACCTCAAATACATTATTTATAATAAATAAATGCTATTCAGTCTGTACATTGAATACGTAGTAAAAGGAACCAGAGAAAAAGTTCGAGCAAGATTTAGAATTCAGGGAGAAGAAATATGAACTTTGACGTTTGCCGATGACATTGTAATTCTGTCAGAAACAGCAAAGGGCTTGGAAGAGCAGTTGAACGACATGGACAGTGTTTTGAACACAGGACAGAAGATGGAAGTCAACAAAAGCAAAACAAGGATACAGGAATACATTCTAATTAAGTCAGGTGATGATAAGAGAATCAGATTAAGAAAAGAGACACTTAAAACAGTAGATGAGGTTTGCTATTTGTGCAGCAAAATAACTGATGATAACCGAAAGCGAGAGGATATAACATGTACACTGGCAATTTCAAGAAAAGCGTTTCAGATGAAGAAAAATTCGTTAACATCGAATGTTGATTTACGTGTCAGGAAGTCATTTCTGAAGATATTTGTCTGGAGTGTAATCATGTACGGATGTGAACATGGACGATAACGAGTTTAGACAAGAAGAAAACAGAATTTTGGTAAACATTTTTGGATCAATAGATTATTATATTTTGACCGAACTTTACTTAAAATATAAGAAGAAAATAGAAGCTTTCGAAATATGTTGCTACAGAAGAATGCTGAAGATCAGCTTGGAATCAGCTTTTCTTGCACTAGTATTACTTGATCATTCTACATTAGGTCGCTTTGCGCAATCACTCCTAGGTATTTCACGGACATTGTTGTTTTCAGTGTTCTGTCGTCAATAGTGTAAGCGAACAGTATTTTGTCTCTCCGCAGAGGGTTACATACATTTACATCATTTACGGATCATTTGCCAGTCTCTGCACGAATCAGCGATACCGCTCTCCACCCGATAGCACAGGCCTAGAAATCTGCATTCGATATCGTTACAGAATCGTCTGAGTCTCGGCTTTAAGGCTTCCACTCGTTTTAATACCACAGGAGTGTGCACAGTTCATAGAACGATGCAACAAAGAGTGAGCCACGCTTCCACCCTGCGTACGAGACCAGGTGCTCTCATGAGTTCAGCCATCTAAAGGAACCGGGACGGCGAACGTCGTTTGTACACACATGAGCTACTATTTACAGGAAGTTACAGCCAGTGTGTCGTTAGGGCCTTTCCCACAGCTTGACCTAGGCCTCCTGGAAAACACATCGAGTGCACACTAGTCTGCCTTCAAGAATTGCCTACTAGTTTACTATTGGGGTTACGCGTCTGACGTTTGAGTTCCCAATGACCAGCACACTGTTCTGTTCTTTTCTGGACTTGACAGGAAAATCAGCCATTGGCTTAACAGACGGGGCATCCCATGCTTTCTTAGTTGTGCTGTGAACTCTGAACAGCACCTCATTCCCATTTCTAATGCGTAAGGGTACAGTCGTGCGACCACATCTCACTCTCGCCTTCCACCTGGAGGTTTGCAAGCCACTTACCACAGAATGAAGACGAACCTGTCAGATGTTGCAGTGACCCCGGGATTTCATGGAGATGCCCGAGGCATCAGAAATTATACAATTTTTGCCGCATGTACCTCAACGGTGCTGCAATCCATGGGAGCAATCTGAAGTGTGTCCACCGTGGCTAATTTACCTTCAAGCTGTTTCCGGACAGTGGTGGAGTCCCCTTTGCCTCCGCATACAACAAGCTCACTCCCTACTCATGTCTTGCCATGAAAAACTTTACAATATCACTAACACAATGTAGTAATCAAACGTTTAGCACACTAATTGACGAACTACGACATACTTCGCATTGGTGCTGCACGCGGCATAAATAGACAATACTAAAATTGCGGTGTAAACTGAGCAAAAGAAAAAACAAGTTGCGCTGTTGCCTTTTAGACAGTCCTGAACTCGGTACTATTCAATACGATAACCAAATAAAATGCGAAAACTGCAATATGAGCCGTTGTTAACTAAGTATACATACAAACTATATATATGAAAGCTTATTAATTATTTACCACTACACCTGTTTTCCAGAATTCTGCGGGAAACACTGTCGTCAAATGCTGGTTATATCTGCCTATGCCAGCTTTCCAAATCTTCGTTTACTGCTGGTGTGCCCACGACCTCGTGGATCAGGTAACTATAAGTTCTCTCTCTCTTTTCCTTTTTTTTTTTTGTCACTTCATTTCCTACTAAATAGCAAAGGAATACGTGTCAGGCAGCTATGAAAAAGTTGTTACTTTTTTAATCCTTCAAACACTATGCGGGCTGATATAGAAATTTAATCTTTTGCTGGCCAATACGGAATGGAGAGTAGGGAAAACAGGTTCAGGACAAATGGGAGATTTCCATTTCCAGAACTCGCGGGTGAGAAGTACCACCTAAGCCCGAAGTTGTAACTGAAGGACTGGAATAATTTTTTTCGCAACAATGTTGTTTGTTGTCACACAAAAATTAAATCTGTTTTTCTATTGGCTGGCTATTGTATGCTTCATATAACGAGGTCTTCCACAAAATAACGTCGAGAAAGCATTACTGGAAACACTAGAAGGTTCTGGAAGAGATCCAGATTGGTTTATATGCTGGCCAATAAGTTGTATATAGTGCGGCAACCACACATTTGTTTCTGTGAAAAGAATAATTTTTTTCTCATATAAATGTTAGCGGGAAATTAATACCGATGATAAGGAAAGGACTCTGTATTTTTTTTTTTAAAAAAGGAAAGGATGAAATGATTTTCTGTCTGCTACTTGCAAAGGAGGCTATTCTCGATAGAATAAAACTTCATTGATTAAAAGTAATAATAGACTTATAATCTAGTCCTCTGTAGTAAGTTCACTGATTCAATAAATCGATTAAGTTTGGCTTCTTACAGTTGAGATGTTGTTACAAATTTACAAAGGCCACTCGGGCTAATCGGCCACTTCACTACAACATAAAGGAAACCGAGTTATGCATATGCCCTATATGTAATCACATAAAAGAATACGCAAATCAGTGGGCCATATGGGACATGACATCCGTGCCGAAAATAATTACAACCGAAACAATAATCAGCACACCACTGCGAATGAAGATCATAATATAGATGTATTACCAACTGTGGTATAAAAGGAAAGTTCAGATAACACCAAAGGTAAAAGTTAAAAGTATGCCCTTAAAAGTAAAAAAGTTTCTGGAGAAGTAATAAAAAATAGTAACTAGCCTCACGACATAAAAAACCCCTTATAAAACAAGTTAACAGCCTCATAGCCTCTAAAACGTTTGCTCTTATACTGTTTCGGCCAGGAGCATCACAACAGAATGGGTCTCAAATGACTAAACCGTTACTTCCTGGCAGATTAAAACTGTGTGCCTGACCGAGACTCGAACTCGGGACCTTTGCCTTTCGCGGGCAAGTGCTCTACCAACTGAGCTACCGAAGCACGACTCACGCCCGGTACTCACAGCTTTACTTCTGCCAGTATCCGTCTCCTACCTTCCAAACCACCAGCTGTGAGTACCGGGCGTGAGTCGTGCTTCGGTAGCTCAGTTGGTAGAGCACTTGCCCGCGAAAGGCAAAGGTCCCGAGTTCGAGTCTCGGTCGAGCACACAGTTTTAATCTGCCAGGAAGTTTCATATCAGCGCACACTCCGCTGCAGAGTGAAAATCTCATTCTGGACTAAACCGTTAGTTCAGCAGTAACAGTTCAAGACTCACCAGATTGAACGTAGACCATGTGCTTAGTTGGAATTCCAGTACATCGTCAGTGAAATCTGTCTCAGTAACATGCAGGAAAGAGCTTAAGGGCTGTCCGACGGTAATCTTCCGTCCATTGCGACGCACCAAACACGGTGACGATAACTACTAAATGCCACACTTCCTCGCGGTACGCCACTTCCTACCTTATCCCACAGGGGACTGCACACACTGGCTATGATCCGTCCAGTCGTGTCGCAACCGTTTCAGTACTCAGGAGTGATCAACACCAGCGTAGCGTTGCTTACACGCCCGTATCTCCTCAGGTGACGACAAAATGGCGCATACGAGTCAGCCGTGCAAAGTGTCGACTGCTATCGAGTTTCGTGTTCAAATCGAATAAGCCGTTACATATAGCGAATTATACATACCTGGTGTACCATAATAATGAACGCGCTATTACCTTATCACATTTCAGATACCATTATTTAGAACAGTAAAAAACGTGAAAATACTGTCATTCCCAACGAAAAATGGCAGTTTGTTATCAAGTATACAGCTGATTTTCCGAAAGAAATATATTTACCTCTTCAGAACAGTGTCGTCATAAGACAGTTCATTTTTGCTTGCTGGGAACACATGATTTTAGAGAGTTCGTAATTAAATAATACTGGTCCTACAAAAGGTCATACAGGTGATACTTATCTCAAAACACAGATAAGTTTAATCTTCTTTTCTTTTTGTATATTATTATTCCTGTGATTATGGAGATGAATTTCCATCAGGCAAAACCGGGTTCAAACACCACGAGGATATCATAAAACTCTTTAAAAACCGTGTTCTTCCAGTGCCCCATCTACTATGGTCAAATTGATAAGAATACTTGCCTGTTACACAGGAATAATGAAATACCGTGTCACTACACAAACAGTACATAGATGTAAAAAGAATGGGTAAATGATCTGAAGAACAAGCAATATGGAAATTTTCTGTACTGTACACAGCTCTCTCTCAGCAGGAAAATAAAGGGTGAATGCCACAAACTGTGTTCTACTTGTTAACAGACATAACTGTTCACACTCCACAGCTGAATGAAATATTTAGTATTGTACATGAATCCAGGTCATGTGGAATTTCTTCTCGTATGACTATAACTATTTAGTTCTTGAAAACTGTATATTTTGAGCTCAAAGAACAAAATACTACAAACCTATTCTTACTCTAGTCGTAGCTTTGTAAAGAATTGTTGTAATTGTTCTTACTGTCAGATTTCTATAAAATTTATTTTTACACCCTCATTATCATGACATATCTAAAATTTGCAACGCCTAATGCAAAGTCAGCGATAATGATCCAAACTGGTTTAATCTATGGGCTATTTATTGTGTTACACATTGTTCATTCACAACAGTCCATTATCTGTAGAGTAACACTTGTTTCTCTACGTTCAGCTCTATATGTAACACTACTGCTAATGTATGCGGTATCTTGATATGTGATATAATGATAAAACTGTATATGCTACGGCCTGACAGAAGAAGACCAAACGTGTAAGACTATAGCCTCTGAGTAATGTTACATTAATTGTGATTAGGAGTACAGACTGCAATTTATCTTACAGGTGACAATTTAACCAAACTGCTGCTTCTACTATCATCTTTAAGACAGTAACAGTCTTCCCGGTCAATTAAAAAACCAGTGTGTAATTTGACTTTCTTGTTGAATCCATGATATACACTGACAGCCAAAGAAACTAATACAAACGCCTGATATCGTGTATGGTCCCTCGAGCACGCAGAAGTGCCGCAACACGATGTAGCATGGACTCGACTAATGTCTGAAGTAGTGCTCGAGGGAATTGAGACAATGAATTCTGCAGGGCTGTCCATAAACCCGTAAGAGTACGAGGGAGTCGAGATCTCTTCAGAACAGCACATTGCAAGACATTCCAGATATGCTCCATAACGTTCATGTCTGGGAGTTTGGTGGCCAGTGGAAGTGTTCAAACTCGCAAGAATGTACCTGGAGCCACTCTGTAGCAATTCCCATGTGTGGGGTGTCACATTGTCCTGCTGGAACTGAACAAGTCAGTCGCAATGCACAACGGTATAACTGGATGCAGACAGGTTGCTTAAGTACTTGTCACCTTTCAGGGTCCTATCTAGACGTATTGTAACACCCCACCCATCACTTATCTGGTGTTCACCCCAGGTGATTGACTAACAGGTCAACAGTGAGTGCAAAACTGCCGCAATGTTGGATAACACAAAGAAAGTAATAAGGCACTGTGACTCCTGATTGCGGTGGCAGTGTTGACATTAATTGATTCAGAATTGATCCCATTTAATTAATAGGGGTGCACATTGATGTTACATTCAGCTATTGAACACCAGATGCAAAAGTTGAAGATAAAATTAATTAAGAAAGTGACTCAGGATTTTAACTACTTGATTGAAAACAGATGCAGTCGATTAGCACAGATTCATTTTTAACTCACGATCTTCAATCATAACATTACATGACTCTCCTAACAGGTAGTGGTAATAAATTGCGTTTGGGTGGAGTAAAGTGCGATAACTAAAAAGTAATTCCTATCAACTGACCCAGGCGTAATGCAAAGTGCGAGAAGAATTCTACAATACATGGCCCATGAAACCCTCATGAAAACTTTATCGATGTGATCCATCAAATTAATCAGTGGCCGGAGAGGGCGCAATATCACCGAATAAAGTGTGGCGGAGCAGCATTGTTGTGCAGATGTCGACCGACCTCGTGGTGCTGCAAGGCTGCGCTCGTCTGTTCATCCTAGCTATCTTGCACAGTACATAGCTGAACCAAAACTTCCTATCTTCAAGCTCAATCGTTTCAGTTACTAGGTCCTAAACTGCAGAAATGCTCACTCTTTCCCAGGCAAGCTGAGTGAAGAACGCCACATCCGCACTCTAGGCAAGCTGGGAACAGAAGACCACTACTGAGACTTCTGCCAGTCCGCTCTTCACCTCGGTTTCCCCTCCAGCAAAATCACTTACGCCAATTGCAGCGCAAGTCGCGTTAATTATTCATCGCTTCCCAGTGCCGACCAAAGCCTGCTCTGGGAAGTGAATAAATTCCCACAAAATTTCCCTTCCTCTCTACTTCTGCTGTTTAGCTCCTCCCAGGCCACCCGTCACAGTTAGTGTCTGCACAAACACCAAGTTTTCCGGAATTCAGACTCCCAGGAGAGTACTTCAAATTCCTTGGTCCTACGTTCCCATCGGAGGCCGGCGTATTTCATTCTGTCGCTCTTCACCTGATTTACTTCAGTCTCTGTGGACCGTGAATTCAGCGAGAAATTGCTATAGTCACAAACACACATATTTTGACCTCTGTTGACCACTCCACCATAGCTTTGCCTGGCTTTCTAGCATGTTTCACTGAAAATGGGATTACGGACATTTATCAACAGGCATATAAGTTCTCCGTCTGCTTCCTGGTACACCAACATGGGGTGAACCGCCGACTCACTGTCATTCATCTTAAGGCAGCTGGAGGCCGCACCCCATTACCACTTTCTCAGAGCTTGAGCCGCCCTAAGCTGCCTATTGTCGCTTCCCTTTGCTGCTCCCCCGCCAGCCAGCCATGGTCACTCTGTTACTTCCCTGGCATAAACTAGACTCCAGTATGTCGACGTGTTTCCACAAAGTTTTTCATGTTGTGTAAATTACATTTTTGTTCAGCCCTACTGTTCGCTCAACGTGCGTTAGTTGATCTTTAATGACTTCATGTAAGGGGCATAGTTCTTGCCATCTTACAGTACAGGGGTCCCATATCACTCCAATTTCACACGTCCCACACCATTACAGAGCCTTCACCAGCTTGAACATTCCCCTGCCAAGATGAAGGGTCCTTCAGTTCATGAGGTTGTTTCCATACTCGTACACGTCTGTCCCCTCGATACAATTTGAAACAAGATGCGTCTGACCAGGCAACATGTTCGCAGTCATCAACAGTCCAAAGTCGGTGTTGAAGGACCCAGCTGAGGCATAAAGCTTTGAATCATGCAGTCATCAAGGGTGCATGAGTGGCCTTTGGCTCTGAAAGCCCGTATGGATGATGTTCATAGACTAACACTTGTTGGTGGCTGAGCACAGAAATCTGCAGAAAATTGAGGAAGGGTTGCACTTCTGTCACGCTGAACGATTCTCTTCAGTCGTGGTTGGTCCCATTCTTGCAGTACCTTACTCCAACCTGATTCCTGATGTTCACGGTACAATCGTGGAATGGTCGTATGGGAAAATCCCTACTTCATCGTTACCTGGGAGATGCCATGTCCCATTGCTCGTGCTCCGACTACAACATCATCTTCAGACTCACTTATATCTTGATAACCTGCCACTGTAGCAGCAGTAAACAACGTAACAACTGCGCCAAACGCTTGTTGTCTTATATAGACGTTGCCGACTGTAGGCCCGTACTCTTCCTGTTTACATGTCTCTGTATTTGAATACACATGCCTATACCAGTTTCTTCGGCTCTTCTGTGTATACAGATTCTGTGTTTCGAAACTCCAGTAGTACTACACAATAAAATTCACCGGAGGATGATAAACGTGGATTCAGTGAACAGTGCGCATGTGTGGCAGTTTCAATTGCTAAGACAAGTACTTATAGAAACCACAGTACTTTTTGTGGGTGTAAATTTTGCTAGTGTATCACCCAACTCATTTTATATGTCACCCCTGTGGCTATAGATTTTAGGTAAAATATTGTGAGGCTAGAATAACTGTCATATTCAATTGTCCATTGAATGCTAATTCACTATTCCATCCCCAAATTTTGTCTGACAAACTATCTCGAGTTACAGAATAGCAGTTTATAGGCATGTTGAAGCATCAGCATTTGATGAAGGTGACACTGACGAGTCACAATACTTTATTGAACTTGTATCCCATTATTCTAGTACTGCCATTTCCTTCAAAAGTTCAATAATACAAAGCACTGTATACAAAATAATTAAAAACTGTGTAACGAAATAATTATGCATGAAATAAATATCCCATTGAGCCTGCATGCTGTACTCAAGCTGTGGTTTCCCCTGTACAATCCGACTCTGGCTACTCTTTCTCTCCCTTCTCAGGTACTGCATCATTTTCACATCCAATCACAAAATTAAAATTCATCCATGTGCAAATTTTATACATATTTTGTTCTTGGTACAGTCAGAATTTTAAAGTGTCTAGTCTAGTCAACATTGTCTGTAACCGCTAATGCTGTAAATGTATAATTGTCTTTTTTTATCTAATATTCTGAGATATGTCATAGGGTCAGTACTACCTCACATGTTCCTGTATTTCTCCAGATTCCTAAGTGATTTTTGCTTAGGCCAGTCAACACCTAACAGTTTTTCAAGTGTTCTATAGTTAATTCGTGTCAATGTTTTACAGTCATGGCTTGACACATTGATAGCTCTGTATTATTGACAAGGTTTAGTACATAGCTATTTAGGGAACAGGAACTAATACGTTCTTCCTTAAGTATTTCATCTGTCTCATACGTTGTATATGAGGTGGAATAGTGTCTCATGGCTTGCTGTCAGAAGTAGCTCCACAAAGATGAGAAAATGTTGTATACTACAGTGAAGTGGTTAGGATTAGCTCTTTCATTGCACTCTGAAATTATTCTTGTAATATCATATCTCCCATCTCATCTTCATCTG
The DNA here is from genome assembly GCF_023897955.1 of Schistocerca gregaria. Classification (NCBI taxonomy): domain Eukaryota; kingdom Metazoa; phylum Arthropoda; class Insecta; order Orthoptera; family Acrididae; genus Schistocerca; species Schistocerca gregaria. The sequence continues at coordinate 336,207,386 of NC_064926.1, read as the reverse complement.
CTTCCTGTAACGTAGTCTTCAAATTAATTTCCATTATAATAATTCAGGTCGAAGTAAGAGCTCTTATTTAATTACTACTGATCAGCACACGCCGCTGCTGAATGAACATTTCGTTCTGGAAACTTCCCCCATGCTGCGGCTAAGGCATGTCTCTACAATATCCTTTCTTCCAGGAGTGCTAGTTGAGCAAGGTCTGCAGGAGAGGTTCTATGAAGTTTGGAAGGTAGGAGACGATGTATTGGCGGAGTTAAGGCTGTAAGGACGGGTCGTGAGTCATGCTTGCGTTGCTCAGATGATAGAGCACTTCCCTGCGAAAGACAAAGCTCCCGAATTCTGTCCCTGGTCAGGCACACTGCTATAATTTGCAGGAGGTTTGCAGGGCACATCGCGGAACAATGGCAGACTTTCACTACATATCATGTGTTGAATGGTGTCCGCCAAATCAAAATCGAACTTCCAAACATGTACCATCCTATCCACTGATAGGTGGCACGTGAGCCATCGTTCTGTTTCATGGCCAGCCGCGGGCGTGCGCCGTTTGCGGACAAGAGGGCCATGTTCAGTCAGACTGTCTCCATCGATGTGCTCCAGGTCCCAACCAGTGACTCAGCTCCCCAAGCGACAGTCACTTCTTTACCAGACAGCTACACCACATCTGTGCGCAGCCTCGATACGTCACTTCAGGAAGCGCCTATTCTCCGCCTGTTACTCCCCACTGGAAATGACGCTGCTGCAACGGCCTCACCGGCACCATCTCCTCCGACGGCTATGAGACCACCACTTCTCCAGAGCACGATGACCAGCCTGCCTGCTGTGATGGACATAGATGCAAGTGCGGTGCCTACCTCTGCTTTTCTTCAGACAGGTGCGACCTCGTATATTGAACACCCACATTCTGATACAGAACAGGAGCGGTCTCCCCAAAACGGAAGAAGTCAAACGCCGTCCGACGACGCACTTCTTCATGTGGCATCACAGGCAGGGGACAGATACAAGACAGTAATCTCCCTTCGAGCACCCTGATGTCGCATCTAAGAAACAATGCCACCCGACAACAATGGATGCCATGGAGGGAGAGTCCCTGGACCCCGCTACAGCAGCATCACCACAACTCGTCCTCGATGAGTGCGACAGTCGCTTGCCACCTGTTCCAGTCTCCAGGGCTGATGATGTCGTCGATGGAGCAGATCAAGCTGGTGGCCCTCCCATCAGGAACTGCCCCTTGGAGGTGCCTGACCCACCTCCCACCCACTGTTTGCTGCTACAGTGGCAGAGCTGGATGTTGCACGCCAGCCAGACATCTCTACCGGAACATCTGTGTCAATGGTGGAAGCATGCCCATAACACTACTGCATCGCGATGATGAATCTGGCCGCCATTTGGTCTTCGCACAAGCTGGCAATGTTCCGAGAGACCATTTATGCTGCTGATGTCGACGTTGCCCTCCTCCAAGCAGTGATCGTCACTGCTTTCTACACCTCCACTGGCTAAGCGGCACACATCTCCCATGCTTCTGACAAGGGTAGTGGAGTCGCCATCCTCGTCCGTACTGGACTCCCTGCTGAAGATGTAGTATACCTTCCTAATGCTAGATGTATGGCTCTCATGTAATTCACACATCCTCAATGTACACTCCTGGAAATTGAAATAAGAACACCGTGAATTCATTGTCCCAGGAAGGAGAAACTTTATTGACACATTCCTGGGGTCAGATACATCACATGATCACACTGACAGAACCACAGGCACATAGACACAGGCAACAGAGCATGCACAATGTCGGCACTAGTACAGTGTATATCCACCTTTCGCAGCAATGCAGGCTGCTATTCTCCCATGGAGACGATCGTAGAGATGCTGGATGTAGTCCTGTGGAACGGCTTGCCATGCCATTTCCACCTGGCGCCTCAGTTGGACCAGCGTTCGTGCTGGACGTGCAGACCGAGTGAGACGACGCTTCATCCAGTCCCAAACATGCTCAATGGGGGACAGATCCGGAGATCTTGCTGGCCAGGGTAGTTGACTTACACCTTCTAGAGCACGTTGGGTGGAACGGGATACATGCAGACGTGCATTGTCCTGTTGGAAGAGCAAGTTCCCTTGCCGGTCTAGGAATGGTAGAACGATGGGTTCGATGACGGTTTGGATGTACCGTGCACTATTCAGAGTCTCCTCGACGATCACCAGAGGTGTGTCCGCTGTGCCGTGAGTGTGATCATGGCTTGTACAGCCCTCTCGCAGTGTCCGGAGCAAGTATGATGGGTCTGACACACCGGTGTCAATGTGTTCTTTTTTCCATTTCCAGGAGTGTATATGCGCCATCTGGCTCCAGTCGACATCGTGGCCAACACACCTTCTTTGCTGACGAGGTGATGCCGCTTTCCGAGTCCTCTGGATGAAATGGTCCTCGGTGGCGTTTTCAGCTCCACACAAGGGCCTGACGACCAACTAGCACATCGTTCCTCATGTGCAGCCCTCTGTGTCATCATGGACAGACTTCAGCTTGTTGACACATGGACAAAGGATCATGGCACCTGTGCAGGTTTCGCATACTATACGGCACATTCGTCCAGTCGCCTCGACCGTTTATGTCTCACACATTAACTTGCTGCTGACACTGGACATGCCGAAGTATGACCTCTGGCCTCCTCTGACCACGACGCCTACATCTGCGATTTGGTCCTCGCCTGCCAACAGGTGTGGCACAATCGTGGCCTGTGGAAGTTAAACGTTTCCCACCTGACTGTCCCCAGACGGATCATTGAGGATGCGTGGGCCCTCTGTCCTCGACGTTACCATGCATACACATCCATCTTATCATGGTGGCTATCTAGCACGAAACCAGCTCCGCGCAGGGCACTGATGGGATATGGTAAAGACTTCGAAGCTTGGCAAGCGAGCACCATGGACTTTTATTACGCAGTGCTTCGTGACTGCACTTCGATGGCATTCTCTCCTGTCCATCAGACGATTGTAAATCGAGCTAAGGCGCAGATCACTTCATTCATGTGACGACACTTGGAAGGTGCCCTTGTCAGATCCTGCAGCCGTTGACTAAATGCCTCATGAAACGCCATCGACGTACCACGTCCTCACAGAACGCCGACGTCGTCGTAGAGCCCTCATCCAAGACCTGACCCATGCGGAAGGATGAGGATACACTACGCAATGCTCCATTGGTCATGCTTTATATTCTCATTTCCACCGACTGCACGCTGCCGTCCCAAATCTACCGACCCTAATAGAGGAGGTAGCAGCAATGACTGTCAACACCATCCCAGAGGATGTGGATCAAGAACTTCAGGAACAAGTGACCTCCGGTGAAGTCCTAGTGCTATCAAAGAGGGTGCTGCCAACAAGTCCCCTGGACCTGAATTTAACAAGTGTTTTCCTTTGAAACTTTTCTTTTGATGCTTTCTTGGACGTCCATCAGTCGCGAACTGATGTCACCCACGGCGACGAACCCAGCCACCTTCCTTGGTGGGGTCATCATCGTGGTCCTTTTGCTACATGGGCGATCACGGATCTGTGATTACCGGCCCAGCACTCTGCTCAACAGTGACATGAAAATTTTTATAATTCACCTCCCTTGATACGACTTCGGTGGGTGGTGACAACAACACCCACACGGCACTTTGCCCTTACAGGGACATGATGACGCTCGCGCGGGCGCAACTTTTATCTGGCGCATTAGCATCGTGTCGACCATACCTTTCTGAAATCGGTTCTCCAACACAGGGGTTTCCGGCTCGTATATTAACAGTGGTAATGCGACTCTTGAAAGGCGTGACTTCAAGAATACTCTGTAATGGTTACCTCACCGCGCCTCTAGCGATCGAGCGTTCTGTCCGACAGGGTTGCCCACTTTCCACGATATTGTTTGCTTTGGCATTAGAGCCATTACTGCAGGGGCTTCGCCAATACCTGGTGGGCCTGACATTGCACAGGCACCCCTTCTGTTGCACAGCCTATGTTGACGATCTAGTTCTCTACCTTCACAATGAAGACGATGTTCACGCGCCTCTGACTTGGGTGGTGACATATGGGGAGCATCGGGTAGCGCTCTTAACATTTCGAAATCGAAGGTTCTGCTCATTGGTGACGTTCTACCTGAGGATTTGTCACTCCTCTAAGTGTGGCCACCAGGGTCCGCTGTTTGGGCACTGATTTTATGAATGACCTCCGTCGTCCAGTGGCAACCAACAGAAGACGTCTCCTCCAAATGATCAGGGCTGGCCTTGTGGACCACCGGCTTAGATCCATCAACATTGTACTGCGTGCGCAATACGTGAATGTTTACCACGCCTCACGTATCCCCCCTGTGGCACAAGTGTTCCCTGTCCCTATTACCCTCGCACATCGTATGTTGATGACGATGGGATCTTTTGTCTATACCGAGATTTTATTTAAAGTTCAATATTTCTCCTGTGGGAGGGTGGTGAAGTGGGCTTATTCCATGTGCCAGATAGAGTTACGGTACCTTTTGTCAACTCCCAAATGGAAGTCTGGCGACGCTGCCCGACCAGCCTGACCGCACTGCTTTTGGATGCATAAGCGCCAGTCTCCATGTCAGCCCCAGTCGTGTTATCAGACATTCCACTCCCCTTTTATCACTTTCGCCACTTGTTTCTTGACTTAAGTTACATCCTGCACTCCTTACCCCTTTCATGTATACTCCAGATAAAGACTGCAAACGACACATTACAAATGTATCGAACCCCCAACCCCACCGAACACATGTTTCCCCAGATCATATGGCATCGTGTGCGGAAAGCAGTGCATGTTGGTTGTCTCGACAACAGCGTCCAGACAATCTGGTATATCACCGTCAATGGCAAACAGGTCAACCAGTTTCGTTTGCACCGCACCCGCTTCGCTGTCACACCCTTCTGGGTTCACTATGGTGTAGGGGACACCGACGCTCATCAATTCTCATGTGGTTGATTCCGTATTTCTAGATTTCCGGAAAGCTTTTGACACCGTTCCTCACAAGCGACTTCTAATCAAGCTGCGGAGCTATGGGGTATCGTCTCAGTTGTGCGACTGGATTCGTGATTTCCTGTCAGGAAGGTCGCAGTTCGTAGTAATAGACGGCAAATCATCGAGTAAAACTGAAGTGATATCAGGTGTTCCCCAGGGAAGCGTCCTGGGACCTCTACTGTTCCTGATCTATATAAATGACCTGGGTGACAATCTGAGCAGTTCTCTTAGACTATTCGCAGATGATGCTGTAATTTACCGTCTAGTAAGGTCATCCGAAGACCAGTATCAGCTGCAAAGCGATTTAGAAAAGATTGCTGTATGGTGTGTCAGGTGGCAGTTGACGCTAAATAACGAAAAGTGTGAGATGATCCACATGAGTTCCAAAAGAAATCCGTTGGAATTCGATTACTCGATAAATAGTACAATTCTCAAGGCTGTCAATTCAACTAAGTACCTGGGTGTTAAAATTACGAACAACTTCAGTTGGAAGGACCACATAGATAATATTGTCGGGAAGGCGAGCCAAAGGTTGCGTTTCATTGGCAGGACACTTAGAAGATGCAACAAGTCCACTAAAGAGACAGCTTACACTACACTCGTTCGTCCTCTGTTAGAATATTGCTGCGCGGTGTGGGATCCTTACCAGGTGGGATTGACGGAGGACATCGAGAGGGTGCAAAGAAGGGCAGCTCGTTTTGTATTATCGCGTTATAGGGGAGAGAGTGTGGCAGATATGATACACGAGTTGGGATGGAAGTCATTACAGCATAGACGTTTTTCGTCGCGGCGAGACCTTTTTACGAAATTTCAGTCACCAACTTTCTCTTCCGAATGCGAAAATATTTTGTTGAGCCCAACCTACATAGGTAGGAATGATCATCAAAATAAAATAAGAGAAATCAGAGCTCGAACAGAAAGGTTTAGGTGTTCGTTTTTCCCGCTCGCTGTTCGGGAGTGGAATAGTAGAGAGATAGTATGATTGTGGTTCGATGAACCCTCTGCCAAGCACTTAAATGTGAATTGCAGAGTAGTCATGTAGATGTAGATGTAGATGTAGATGTCCGTCGTCTGACGTCTGGAGGATCGTGCAGCGTATCTTGGCTTTCGTAACGCAACAGACATCTGCTCAGATCGCTTTCCTGACGCTTTTATTCCCGAATGTGATTTATTACCCCGTAAAAAAAACTAGTGCTGTAAATTGGATACGCGGTCATATGGTCTGCTACCATTTTGGCCTCTACAAGAAATCAGAACTAGGTAATTGGACGTACCTTAACGATTGACACTGTACACTTGTTTGCAAACCCAGATACAAGCAGTTCTTTTCCAGTTTTCTACGGAGCGCCTTTCATGACCCGCCTTCCAGCTGAAACGTCCAAGCCATGAGATGCTGATACTGTTTTGACGACATAATGTTCCGTAAGCACTAGAAATGGTATCTCCATTAAGTTTTCGAGAAGACACATTTGGATGTTCTGCCAGTCGGAAGGCGCTAGAGACTGCTGAAATTTTTGTACATAGACTCATTTAATTAAAAAAATAAAAGAATGAAGAAGTTCTTTTATATATATATATATATATATATATATATATATATATATATATATATATATATATATATATATATATATAATGCAGAAACAAAAGGCACAAAAAATTCAATAAAATAAACTAAAAAAACAAAAGCCCACTCACAACTACTTTAATTTTTGTCGCTATTCTGCATATATTTCCCGCCTAATTTCTTCATTTCCTACACCCTTGTAGTAATAGATAGGCCTAGATAGGCGCCAACGCCTGAAGAGGTTTTTATTTATTTTTTATTGTTTTGTTAGGACACATGTGGTGGTAGCAAGTAGATTTTTTTGGTAGTTTTCCCTTTACTGTCCAGGGGCAGAATAAAACAAGTGGCATAGAAAAATAACACAACTAAAAAAAAGATAGTGGAGCACTCGCCCCCGAAAGGTGAAGGTCCCGAGTTCGAGTCTCGGTCTGACACAAAAAAAGGTGGTCGAGCCTCATTTCCCTTTTCTTTTTTTTTTTCGCTTCATTCAAGTTTGTGCCTGTGCGTAGTTTAACGGCCGTTTCAAACAGCTAGGTGTAAGGTAAGGGACCTATAATGACAGTTGATTCTGACAATTACTCATTAGCAGCCCAAAGGAAGTGGCCTTCGAATGGGAACCGCAAACGTTTGATGACAAGGCGACAAGTCAATGGACCCTCCACCGGAAAACGCTTCTGGTGTGTCATACACTGCATTAGTGACAGTACTTGACTCAGATGACAGGAATCTCTTATCGACACACCTAATTTTACGAATGGTAAGTGAGTGAAATATGCTTCCTTCCACGATATAGGTATTCGTAAGAATGTGAATGTAATCACTCCCAAGCTAATGCTGAAAACTTAATAGTTTGTCACGTAAGCTGCAACAAGTGAATGCAACAGTTTCTATATGTTCTGTCGTAACATATGTTTTTAAAGTTTCTGAAACTGCGTTCCGTTGCGGAAGTCTTAACGCTAGGATTCCTTTGTTGTAAAATATGTCACACCTGTTGATTTGCTGTTTTCATTTATACACTGAAGCACCAAAGAAACTGATATAGGTATGCGTATTCAAATTCAGGGGTATGAAAACAGGCAGAATACGGCACTGCAGTCGGCATCGCATGTATAAGACAACGCCGCTGTTCGATCCGTTATTGCTGCTACTATAGGAGGTTACCAGGATTTAAGTGAGTTAAAACGTGATGTTACAGTCGGCGCACGTGCGATGGAACACAGCATCACCGAGGTAGCGATAAAGTGGGGATTTTCCAGTACGATCATTTCACGAGTTTACCGTGAATATCAGGAACCCGGTAAAACATCAATCTCCGAGAACACTGCGGCCAGAAAAAGATCCTGCAGGAATGGGACCAAGAGAATTGTTCAGCATGACAGAAGTGCAACCCTTCCGCACATTTCTGCAGATTTCAGTGCTGGGCCATCAACAAGTGTTAGCATGCGAACCATTCTACAAAACATCATCGATAGGCGCTTTCGAAGCTGAAGGCCCACTCGTGTACCCTTGAAATGACTCTTCGACACAAAGACTTACGCCTCACCTGGGCCCATCAACAGCGACACTGGACTGCTGATGACTAGAAACATGTTGATGATATTCTTCACGGGTTTGCAGCCGGATCATATCGTCGTCCAGACACAATATTTCGGCGGACCAGCTGGCCGCCATCTTCAGGTGAGTTAATGCTAGTGCACTGCCTCGTCGGAACTGAATTCCAGCCATTTTTTTTCCTTTATTGTGATTTTCAAACCTGTTTACAGGCAGGCCTGCAGCATGGTACTACGCCGTTCTTTGGCTTCAGAGAGACACACAAGATACAAATAAAGACAATGTGAGACAAAAATACGGTGGACATATAAACGGAGACAAACACTTTTTAAAATACATGGAGCCGTTCACGGGTGTAGAGTCCAAGATAAAAGTTGTTCAGACACTTGGACACACACATAGACGAAAATTGTCACACGTGAACGTAGGTGCACAAAACGAATAACACTGAACCACTTAAGCACAAACGACGGCACACACAGAAACATGAGGCGTTGATCTCCGGCGCACGAATGTTCACTAACGGTGTACGAGTCTGGGGACCTGCCAAGAGAAGAGGAGGGGGGAGGGGTGGGAGAGGGAGAGGGAGAAGGAGAGGGGAGAAACGATGCCATGGGCAGGGGAGATAGGGGGAGGGGAGAAGGGGGGAAGCCCGGGGGAAGAGGGGTGGAGGAAGGGGATGGGTGAAAAGGAAAGAGAAGGGAGGGAGGGTGCCAAGAGGAGAGGACACAGGAAGTGGGGGTCGGGAGGATCAAAGTTGATAGGAGGTGAATTTCAGCCACAACGACGGAAACCTTTATACACCATGAACAGAGCACCGCGAGTGCGTGAGATGATGGGCAGCGCGCCGGTGGGAGAAGACGGTAGAAATGATAAATCGCAACAGCACTAGTTGGAAGAATCCAATGATCGAAAAGAAGACCGTCGTTTAATGTCGGACAAAATCGGATTCCATATCTTACTTAGAGGAAAACCTTTATCCCTGTTAATAATGTTACTGGATAATCTAATTTCAAAGGATTCTTTAAGAACACATTCCCAATAGCGAGAAGCAGGAGAGATCAATTGTGTCTTGTCATACATCATCCTGTGTCCTTCGTTAAGGCAGTGTTCCGCCACTGCCGACTTCTCAGGCTGGAACAACCGAGTGTGCCGATGATGTTCCATGCACCGGTCCTGAATATTTCGAACAATGACGATTTATCGTTTCTGCCGTCTTCTTCTACCGGCGCGCTGCATGTCTGCTTGCCGCCATGAGGCGCTGCCCATCATCTCACGCAAGCGCGGTGCTCTGTTCATGGTGTACAAAGGTTTCTGTCGTTGTGGCTGGAATTCAGTTCCGGCGAGGCAGTGCACTAGCATTAATTCACCTGAAGATGGCGGCCAGCTGATCCACCGAAGTATTGTGTCTGGACGACGACTTGATCTGGCTGCAAACCCATAAAGAATATCAGAAGTTATTATGCCTGGAAAGTCTACGAAATCACATAGAAACATGTTGTCTGGTCGGACGAGTCTCTTGTTTCCAGCGGATGGACGTGTAAGGTTATGGAGTCAACCTCATGAATCTATAGATTTTGCATGTCATCAGCGGACTGTTCCATCTGGTGGAGGCTTTGTAATGGTGTGGAGCATGTGCTGTTGGAGTGATATGGGCCCCCTGATATGTCTACAGGTGACATGTATTTAAGCATCCTGTCTGATCGCATTCACTCTTTCATGTTGTACTCTTGCTAGTTTACTGACAGCTCTGCAACGTTCATTGTGTCAGTTCCTCTAATACTATTTCAGACATTAGTCGAGTCCATGCCTCGTCGTGTTGCAGCACTTATGCATTCTCGCCGGAGCTCTAGACGATATTAGGCAGGTGTAGCAGGTTCTTTGGCTCTTCAGTGTACATGAGAGCGGTCGGAAGGAGCCCTCTGAATCGATATCAGCCGGCGCAGCACTAACATTACTCGCACTGCCCCTCACAGCTCAAAATCCATATACTTTTACCCCCAAAAATGGTGCCCAGTGTCTTTGTCTAATCACGAAAAACCATATAACAGAAATTTTGTCATTCAGTGATTTCAACACGTGGGGCCAGTGGCACGGGTAGGTGGCACGTGCAGCTACAGAATGTGTTTGGTGCAGTGGTGGCCCACCCTGCCGCAGGGTCTGGAGGTCAGCACGTCGGCCTTCCTGAGCGCCTGGGTGGAGGGCAGCCGCCACCTGCGACGCGGCTTGCTGGTGGTGATGGCTCGCGCCAGGAGGCCCCTCGAGCTCACCGCCGGCCGGCTGCACCCCATCAACCGCGCCACCTTCGTTTCGGTGCGTACAACTGTACACCGTATATCAGAGAATCCATCTCTCTCTACTTCAAAATGTTTCCCTCCCGTGGAAAGAACGTGAAATCTGAGTTGGTGGTGCGGTAGTTCCATAGAACTCAAACTGCCTCACTTACATTGTCAAAACTTCCCAATTCAAAGATCGCTTTTTGCTAGTATGCTTGATACACTTTGACTTGACAGCCAGTGGAGCTAGCTGAGTAAGTCACCATTCGTGTCTTGGAGAGTGCCAGATGAATATCTTCAATTAGCTTAAGGGAAGCCGGAACGATGAAAATGCAAAATTAACGTTTTTTGTTTTTTCAGTATAAAATTATTTGGAGTGTTCTGAATAAAAAAAATCAAGTTTCACCGTCCTAAGTGAATTCTAAGTGTGTTTCTTATCGCTGGGAAGTTGAAGCGCAGCGTGAACGGTTGTAGCGAGTTGGTGTGTCTGTCACCTCTGATGGCGCCGCTCGCTTGCTGGAATCAGAGTATCTTTGTGGAATTTGTGTTTTGTTTTCCAACGTTGTATGGCTAAAGTGATCAGACTGGTTTACTCACCTACTAATTTGAGGATTAAATGGAGTAGCGTTTACCGATATGAACAGTCACTTGTCACAGAGATAAATGCTATACAGTGTAAATAATTTGGATTAGGATTCCCAAAAGAGTGTTTGTACACATAAAAACACTGCATTTTGGAGTGTATGATGCGGTGGCAACATAAAATGAAGGAAAAATTATCAAATGTGATGTGCCGAAACGCTTAGGTTTCCAACCAGCACATAACACCATTTCCACAATGCGCCTAATTGATGAATAAAGATTAAGAGGTGCAGGAAGAAGAGACAAAAGCCTACAACATGCAGCAGAAGGGAAGAAAACACCAGTGGAAAGAAAACTAACACTGGAAACAGAAGAGGATTCTGATAATACATTATATGGGGCAGGAATATATCAAGAAACTTTGAAAACCATTTCCTGTAACTTTAAAATTTTCATGTTTGAGGAACATTTTCTCTAAAACTGCTAACAGTATATCAATGAAATTTATACACAATATTGTTTACCTCTTTTCCTTCATTTTTATAACAAATTGTAAAAGTATATTGTATAATTCAAGAGTTATAGAATAAAAAGTGCAAACTTCTAGAGAAAAAATAAGCATCTGCTTAAAAAAATTGTAAAACAAAAACCAATAACTATTTCTTAACATGGCATTATAACGTTGTAGACAAATATCCACTCAACATGTAGTCCAAATTTCAGAGCAATATGTTTAATGGTTTTAGAAAAAATGTTCCTTCTACTTGCTAAAATTAACATGGAGGAGATGGATCGTTCCGGCTCCCCTTAAGCATTTGTGTGCGTGCGTGTGTGTGTGTGTGTGTGTGTGTGTGTGTGTGAGTGTGTCCTCTGTATTCTGGCTGGTTTGATACAACCCACGATGAGCTCCTCTCCCGTGGAAACCTTTTCGTTTCAGAAGAGAACTTGCAACGTGCGTACTCAATTACTTGATATATTCCGATCTCCATTTTCTCTACACTTTTTACCGTCTACAGTTCCCTCTACCGCCATGGAGGTTATTCCCTGACATCTTAACAAATGCCTTACCGTCCTCTCCCTTGTTGTTGTCAGTGTTTTCCCACATATTCCTTTCCTCGCCGATTCTACTCAAAACCTCCTCTTATCAGTCCATCTAATTTTCAAAATTCTTCGGTAGCAACCCACATCTCAAATGCTTCGATTTTCTTCTGTTCCGTTTTTCTCCACAGTTCATGTTTCACTACCTCACAGTGCTGTGATCCGAATGTACATTCTTGGAAATTTCTTTCTGCTACTAAGACATCTATTTGACATTAGTAGACTTGTCTTGGCTAGGAGTGCCCTTTTTACAAGTGCTAGTTACTTTCTATGTCCACCTTGCTCTGATCGTCTTTGGGTTATTTTTTTGCCTAGATAGCAGAATTCCTTAACTTGGTGTCCTTCGTGATCACTAACTGTGATGTTAAGTTTCTCGCTGTTCTCCTTCCTGCTACTTCTCATTATTTTCGTCTTTCGTCAGTTTACTGACAGTCCATATTCTGTACTCATTCTATTTAACAGATTCTTCTTCACTTTCACTGGGGGTAGCAATGTCGTCAGCGAATCTTACCATTGCTATCGTTTCCCCATGAATTTTAATCCCACTCTTGAACCGTTCCTTTACTTTCATCATTTCTTCTTCGATTTATAGTCTGAATAGTAGGGGCGAAAGACTACAGCCCTATCTTAAGTATACCCGTATAACCTCAGCACTTCGTTTTTGGGCTTCTGGTCTCATTGTTCCCTCTTGGTTTTTGTACAGATTGCTGTTACTTGTCTTTCCCTATAGCGTACCTTATTTTTCTCAGAGTTTTAAACATCTTGCACCATTTTACACTAGCTTATTTCTAGGTTGTCAAATCCTATGAGCGTGTCTTGATTTTTCTCGAGTCTTATGTGCGTTACAAACCGCAACGGTAGAACTGCATCTCTGGTGCCTTTTACTTTCCTGAAACCAAACTCTTCATCATTGGAGAGATCCTCAGTTTTCTTTTCCATTCTCCTGTATATTATTCTTGTCGGCAATTTAGACGCATGAGCTATTGAGCTGATTGTGTGGTAATTGTTCAGTTAAGCGTTACTAACCAAGAAAGTATTTGCACGAATGCATGTTTTTACTACGATATGTACTGATAAATGTTCTTGTACTTCCATTCGCTTCACGTCGTCTAAAATGCACGGGCGTCCGACAGAGTGCTGTTCGACCATTGTCAAGTGGTAACGGTTGCAGTCTCCGCCGCCCTCCAATAGCCGCGCTACCACCTGTGCAGCCATTTGCAAACTGTCCAGTACCACATACGATAATTTTTTCGTTTTAAAATATCCGCATGCGCTTCAACCTTCCGATGGCCGGGTCCCAAGCAGTACTTAGATGTAGACCGCTGTCTTTATCGATGGTGCTTTCAGAAACAGCTCATTTACAACATATCCCAGAAACCATTGTACATTTAACAATAAAATATATCGTTGATAGCAATTCAAAGTCCGTTTTCCAGAGCACGTTCTGCTACCACAGATTTCTCAAGACACCGCAGACGGAAACACTGTTCGTGTTGGACAATGCGCTGATTCGACTCAGTACCACTTCACTAAATATCTAATGTAAACGTGTAATATCACATTTCGAAAGCTTCTATTCTCTTCTCGAGTAAACTGCCTATTTTTTACATTTCGCTTCCATACAATCCAATCAAATACTTTCGGAATAAGAGTTCGCACCAATTTATATTGGATGTTCCACTTTTCTCATTTTCGAAACTTTTTTCTTGTAATTTTTTTCATACATCCACAGAAACAGATAGCCGGAAGAGAGTTGGGCAGACGTAAATGTATAATATTGTGTCAGCGAAATTCTTCATTTAAAAAGTTATATGGTAATTTTACTGCTCACAATAAGCTCATACTCGTATGGGCCTTGCGTCTCATAGCTGCGGTGAAGTATCTCCTTACTAATTTTACGGTTTTGTGTTGTTTCAGCTCATCAACGCTTCCTACACGTATTATGCCGTGCTTCGCCGAGTTAACGACCGCTGAGATGACATCAGAGCATCAGGCTCTGCTTCAGCAATCAGAAACGTAGTTACGTAGTCATGGACTGTGTTGGATAATTCCACGCCACTTAATTATTTCTAGTACAACGGTTTAGACAAGGATTATTTGCGTGCGGTATAAGTGATGTAAGATAATAAACCATGTTGTAGTGAAATTTCTTTTGGATATGCAAAACCTTTAGAGGTGTCAAATGAAGCGAAATAAGCATAAAAAGTTACTGGGAAGGAAACTACCATCATCTTTGAGAGTCTTATAATCAGTGCACGATTGCAGTTGCATCATAGAGACGTAGTATTCATAAATGTGTTTAGTACTTAGATATTACTGCGTTATGCGCCAATTCTCGGGATGCTATCCTTGTATGACGTATTTAATCTGAACAGACTGTCGAAGCATTGGCTCTGGTACCGCTTCGAAACCCCTGATGCTGCGAAGCAAACGATATGAGATGTCTATATTTCATCTTCACTCAGCAATTTCGTGTTGAATAACGTTATGTGTCTGCCTTATTCGCGTAATCCACTACATACCAGTGCTGAATTTATTAAAAACTATTAACTAATCAGCTCGTTAGTTAGTTACATGTACCACAGCTCATTTGAACGAATCTTTTATCACAATTGTGTTTAACGAATCATTTTACAGAATATGTATACATCGTTAGTGTTAACTCTAATGAAAACATAATTTTATTGTTATTCATGCAACCAGACTTTTTATCTTTAATTTTATTTATTTATTTATTTTTTCGCTGCCTGCTAGCTTTTAAGTAGAAATTCGTAAATCAATAGAAGGAGTTGTACAGGAGAAATGATTTTAAATTAGATTTAAAACTTGTTTCACTAATTTTCAGACATTTTATATTATTGGAGAAATGATCAAGGATTTTTCTTGCTGAATATTGAACTCCTCCATGAGCCACTGACAGCTTCAACAATGGGTAACAAAGGTCATTGTCCCCTCTAGTGTTCTAAGTATACACATCACTGTTCTTAAACTGCAATGGATTATTTATAACGAATTTCATCAGTGATGTTATGTACTGTGATGGTGGAGTTAAAATGCATAGCTCCTTGCAGAGGTGCCTACATGACCTCTGTGAGTGAACACGACTTACCATTCTTGCTGCTCGCATTCGTGCAATCGATACTATCTTTCTTAATGAAGAGTTACCCCGGAAAATTATTGCGAACATTATTGAGAGGAAATATGAAAAATATTTCAGGAGGTTGATATGTTAGTTTCCAAGTTTAGGGATTATACGAAGAGCAAAAGCTGAAATTTGCTGCTGGGTATATCGATGTATCCCGCTTGTGGATTTTTGGCATATTGTTTACCTTGGTTGATTTGGGATTAGTTTGGTTTCAGCCACTTTACTTTCCGTTTTGGGACTGTGAGTCAGAGGCTTAGAAGTGTCTGTGAATTTTTCTAATATCTTTTGTCACGTCTCTGGTTCGCTTTAACAGCTGTTATTTTGTAGAAATTGTAGGGTTTTATTTTTGTACTGGTCTTTTTGATTACCTCCATAGTATTGCTTTTGTGATGAGAGCCGTGTTGTTTCTAAATCTGTTCGTTATTTCTCTTGACGTTTTCCCTTTTGAACTTATTGTTCATGACAATATGACATTTTTGTTTTCCTTTATTACGTACCTAATTTCTTTTGCAACTAACTCTCTGTAAGACCTGCATTGAAGTTTGAGTTACAGTTTCTTTCTTGTTGTTTCATTATAAGTTCATTTTCTGTGAAAAAATGCATGTACATGATTACTCTGCAGTTCATACTTAAGTGACTGACAGATATTCTCTATTGTCCTGTGTATAATGTGTGTACTGATGCTGTATTTAGTCCTATTTCCAGCATATTTTTTTGTTGGTGAGTTGTACATCAGTAAGTTTGACCAGATATTTATGACATGTGTGGTTTATTTGCCTTCTATTTCTGAAAATTGAACCCTGTGGGACTTCATTTGTGATTCTACCCCAGTCTCTGAAATTTTCTTCCTCTCCAACATCATCAAAATTATTCAGCACAACCTTCTGCAGTCTGTTTGTCAAGTATGTTCCAAACTACTCTGAGAGAGTGTCATGATCTACACAATTGGGAAAATCACAGAAAATAACAACAGGTGATAAATTATTATTTAAGTCTGGTACTGTTTGATGAGTGAATGCATATATACCATTCTCTGTAAAGCAACCTTTCTGGAATTTCACCTATGATATAGTAAGTAAATTGTTTCCACTGTGTGTACAACTGCTATTGAGTTTATGAATTTTTCGAATATTTTGGTAAAATCTGTCAGTAAGGAATTTGGACAATAACTATTTAAGCCTGCCTGGTCACCTTTCTTGTGAAGTGGTGTAATAACTGCATATTTTAACCTGCTCTGAAAAATTCCCAGTGCCAGTCATGGACTGCATATATCACTAAGGAAATCACTCATTATGATGGAACAACTTTTCTGAATTCTGTTTGAAATACTATCAATCCCACAAGAGCTTTTGTTTTTTTACAATTTTTGTAATTGTAATAATTTCAGTGAAAGATGTTGTTGGTACTGCTAGTGGCTCAAGGTTTTGTGAAATGGCATTTTTAATGTATTCTCTTGCTTCTTCAGTTGAACCATTTAATCCTATGTTTGCTGCTACATTTATAATGTGATGGTTAAATGTAATTGCAATTCTTGAATTATCAGTAACAACATTGTCATTTAGTGTAATTGTTATGAAATCTTGTGCAATGACTGGATGTTCTGTCTCCCATTTAGCAATATCTGATATAATTTCAATCTTACTATCTACAGTACTTATTTCTTTCAGGACATGCATGTCTGTACATTTTAGTGACTTTCCTGAAAATAGATTGTTTTTTGTATTATGCAAGTAATGTCCTGATTTATTCTGACCTTTATGTGCATTTCTCCCTACCTGTTACCTGGGATTTTAATTCCCTTAGTTATCTGTGACTTTCTCGTGTTTAATGGATGTTTTGGATAATTTTTATAAAATGTCCATTATACTTATCCGGGCTGTTATGCCGTGGTCGGTTGATGAATTTTGTCTCAATTCCCAACGTTTCGTCTCCGACTGCGGGAGACATCTTCAAGGGGGTCCGTAGGTCGATAGAAGGTCCAACACACCCACTGGCTCGCTACTGACTGCCGCTAAATTCCGTCTCCGCGAGCTCCCGCGCCGCGGTGTGACGTCACGTGTTTTGAAAACGTCAGTGCAATTGGCCGCTGTCCGTCGCCGTCGATCGCCGTTGCCATCACCCAGTAGTCGACGGGTGGTACACATCTTCTGTAACACCGGCATCCATATACCGTTTAATTTCACGCCCTCCTCCTTTCGGTTGAAATTATTTGGGTGTTTAGCGATTTCGATTGCCTCCCTGTAGAGCCTTTCGTAGTATCCGCTTGTGGCCGCTAGTACTTGCGTCTCCTCGAAACGAATATTGTGGTTCCCTGGCTGGAAAGCATGCTCCGCAGCAGCTGATCGTTCCGTTTCTCCTCTTCTACAGTTTCCCTTGTGCTCTTCCAAACGTTTAGCTTTGATGTGGTATCGCTGTTTACCATGGTTCCACTTAATGATGTATTGGAACAGCTCTCCATGCAACTCTATCCTGTGCAAGCTTCTTCATCTTCCAGTACCTACTGCAACCTACATCCTTCTGAATCTGCTTGGTGTATTCATCTCTTGGTCTCCCTCTACGATTTTTACCCTCCACGCTGTCCTCCAATACTAAATTGGTGATCCCTTGATGCCTCAGAACATGTCCTACCAACCGATCCCTTCTTCTAGTCAAGTTGTGCCACAAGCTTCTCTTCTCTCCAATCCTATTCAACACCTCCTCATTAGTTATGTGATCTACCCATCTAATCTTCAGCATTCTTCTGTAGCACCACATTGCGATAGCTTCTATTCTCTTCTTGTCTAAACTATTTATCGTCCATGTTTCACTTCCACACATGGCTACACTCCATACAAATACTTCCAGAAACGACTTCCTGACACTTAAATCTATACTCGATGTCAACAAATTTCTCTTCTTCAGAAACGCTTTCCTTGCCATTGCCAGTCTACATTTTATATCCTCTCTACTTCGACCATCATCAGTTATTTTGCTCCCCAAATAGCAAAACTCCTTTACTACTTTAAGTGTCTCATTTCCTAGTCTAATACCCTCAACATCAACCGACTTAATTCGACTACATTCCATTATGCTCGTTTTGCTTTTGTTGATGTTCATCTTATATCCTCCTTTCAAGACACTATCCATTACGTTTAACTGCTCTTCCAAGCCCTTTGCCGTCTCTGACAGAATTACAATGTCATCGGCGAACCTCAAAGTTTTATTTCTTCTGCATGGATTTTAATACCTACTCCGAATTTTTCTTTTGTTTCCTTCACTGCTTGCTCAATATACAGATTGAATAACATCGGGGAGAGGCTTCCCTTTCATGTCCCTCGAACTGCCATCTGGTTTCTGTACAAATTGTAAATAGTCTTTCGCTCCCTGTATTTTACTCCTACCACCTTCAGAATTTGAAAGAGAGTATTCCAGTCAACATTGTCAAAAGCTTTCTCTAAGTCAACAAATGCTAGAAACGTAGGTTTGCCTTTCCTTAATCTAGCTTCTAAGATAAGCCGTAGGGTCAGTATTGCCTCACGTGTTCCAATACTTCTACGGAATCCAAACTGATCTTCCCCAAGGTCGGCTTCTACTAGTTTTTCCATTCGTCTGTAAAGAATTCGTCTTAGTATTTTACAGCCGTGACTAATTATTGAATAAAAATATGACAATCAAATTCATGACTATTTTTTTTTTTTTTTTTCGTGTGGAAAACATGTGTACTTTTCTTCTGGTCGTATCCCCAAGCAGCCTTTGCGGCTCCTAAATCAGAACGTATACACAGTTTAGTGCCAAGAATGCGACTTCTCTGATCGACTGTTTCGCAACAATACGGGGGGTCGTTTGTGACCCGGCTCGCGGCGCTAGGTGCGCTGAAACCTTTTACGCATTCGCGGAGCGAGCTTTGTCGACCAATCACAGCGCTCGCTGGCACGTATGCGGCCCCAGGCATTATTAAATGTCAAATTTGCTTTGTCAGTGCACTACCTAAGTCGCTTTTTGACCATTTTACTACTTCTAAATGGATCGGTGGCTGAAGTCAGGGTCGTTGAAGAAGGGCGCATTTTCTCCATCGCCTTCACAACAAGGGAAGTTCCCACTTCAAATGAATCAGGAGGGAAGACGACCAAAGCAAGACTTTACGTACATTAGAACATTTTTCTTCGGATTTCACGAAAAAGCACACAGACACAAGACTGTTACGAAATATGCATGCTCCTTACACAACAGTAGCCAAACAGTCGAAGTGAACAGACCCATAATCGGCAGCTTGTCAACAGCAAACAGTTTGGACGTGACGTTGATTTCTCTTGGAGGAAGACAGCTCCATCGTGTGAAATTTCAATTACCAAGTAATTTTAATCAGGCTATAGTGTTTTAAACAAAGTGTGTAAATCCACTAGTATGTGTCTGGATACAGTGGGAATTCAAATTGTATCTTTAATTTCAAGTTGTTTTCATTCATCTCTAAACCAAAGGCTATTGATTCTTTGGAGGTGGGGGGGGGGGTCATTGGGAACTTGGAACTTGAATTAAGAAGCTTTCAGTTCCCATGGGTTTCGCTCTGAAATTTAAAGTAACTGTGCTCTTGACTGACTAGGGGTCCGCCATGGATTTTCGACTGAAGAAAGGGTCCCCCAGCTGAAAAGGTTGGGAAGCCCTGCCTCAGAACATAAAGGGTGTTCAGCAACACTCTGAAAAGCTTGTAAGTGTGTAAGGCGTCAAAGGGTAGGCTGTGCTGTTAAATAATTATGAAGAAAAAAATTCGATACGATTCACTGTTTCCGAAAGAATTAGCATTGACGTTACCCAATCAGGCCGTTGCGCCCGTAAATTCAAGCGGGCCGCCAGAGACGGTGTCGGCAAACGTGGTCTTCGTTTGGTATGGTCTCAGGCTACGAAGGGGACGATACGAAAATTGGACAATGGAAGGTACTAAGGATGCAACTAGGGACAAAGGTTGAGCAGCCTCGAGCGCCATCATTTACGCTGTAACACCTGACTCTAATTATTGTACCGAGCGAGGTGGCGCAGTGGTTAGCACACTGGACTCGCATTCGGGAGGACGACGGTTCAATCCCGTCTCCGGCCATCCTGAATTAGGTTTTCCGTGACTTCCCTAAATCGTTTCAGGCAAATGCCGGGATGGTTCCTTTGAAAGGGCACGGCCGATTTCCTTCCCAATCCTTCCCTATCCCGAGCTTGCGCTCCGTCTCTAATGACCTCGTTGTCGACGGGACGTTAAACACTAACCACCACCACCACCACCACCACTAATTATTGTATCTGGCGTGCCGCTTGAATTTGTGCGCGCAACGGCCTGACTGCTAACTTTAATGCTAGTTGACTCGAAAACGGGGCAACTTATCGAACTTTTTACTAACAATTATTTCTCAGCACAACCTACCTTGCAACATCTTTACAAGCTTATCACACTGTTTTTGGCGACGCAGTATAATTTGTCTAATGAATATCGTCATAAATAATCCCTCACAATTCGAGAAAATGGCGACATCCAGCCCTACAACAACGGAAGAAAAAATGAGCTTTCTGATCATCGTTATAGCTATCTGTGGCTCAGAAGGGAGTTCAATGTGTATCAACCAATTTTTTTGTTCAGCTTACCAGTAACATAAAATGTCTGACAGCTAGCAAAGCTACGTTAGATTTAAAGCATTACTTCTGATCAACGTCTGTTCCATAGACGAATTTTTCTCTAAAAGCCTGTAAAGAAACCTAGTTATAAGCGTAGTTACATGAGCTGGGCTCAGTAACAACATGTTACCTAATGTTCAGTTTAAGGCAGTGTGCCATTTAGGGACTTGTAAGTAGCCAGCATTTAGATACCCACTTAAAATGATCATGTATAGGCCTACAAATCCTGCAAATGATCCGTTCTAAGTAATTTTGATAAGAAAATCGTTCGATTGACCTATGGAGTATGTAATAACTTGCACTTGACGGTTATCCTTGCAGACCGTTTGTGATTTTCATAGAAAGGATCCTGCTCGGTTGCGTCGTTCAGTGAACTAAGAAATAGAGAAAAAAATGCGATAAGTCTATTCCAACGTTTGGAATACTTACAAGTATACAATATACACATTCTTCACGTTCATTACCACGTGACAGAAGAGATGAAAATATGAGTATCACAGTTCACTTTTGTCAAATTACAATATGTAATCAGTTCCTCTTTTATCAAATGCACACAATATGGACAGGTACAGGGAAGGTTCATAAGAGTAACTGAATATAATTTCCTTACAAATATATGTTTCGGTAGTTATGGAGTGTAACAGGACCTTTAGAGTGTGTCTGCCTATCCATTATGAATACTAGCTACTCAAATCTATTCATGAAAAGAACATAATTTCTA
This sequence comes from Schistocerca gregaria, assembly GCF_023897955.1. Classification (NCBI taxonomy): domain Eukaryota; kingdom Metazoa; phylum Arthropoda; class Insecta; order Orthoptera; family Acrididae; genus Schistocerca; species Schistocerca gregaria. The sequence goes on along the minus strand of NC_064926.1, from coordinate 336,185,832 downwards.
TCAAAAGGACACCATTTCAACCAGGAAGTAATACTATACAACATTTAGCAATGAGATTAAAGAGAAAACCGGAACTTACATATTTAAAATTATTGTTCAGATACAACTATTAAATAACAATTACTACACAGAAATTGATATTATTAGATAATATAGAGTCTGGATTGGTAAAATACTACATATGATTAAAGTATCTCATTCATTCTTGAATATACTTTCATAGTACAGTGATCATTATTAGGAAATTGTGTCGAAATCTGTGGTGGGTAATACTTACTGCAATTCAGCTACCAGTGCTCACATTCTCCTTAATTGTGGAGACATAATTACTCACATTTTCGTAGAAGAAACCGAGTAATCTTGAAGAATGTAATGAAAAGTCCAATGTCTCATCATGATCCTCACGCCAGCTGAAAGTATACGTGTACATATTTTCTTTGTTCCTTGTTCACTGTCTTCAGTGTGAAGAGAGATGAACTGATCGAGTAGTTTTGAATTTTCATCTAATTTTTTTGCAAGTATGTATGTCTAAAACAGCACTACATATTCTGTATAAATCATTGTAAAAAGAGGCTTAAAGAAAATTAGTCAAGCCAAGGGTGAAATATACATTTAATAATGTAAGAGGTTTATTCATGAGGTTCTTAGGGTACTGAATTCTAATCCAAAAAATCCAGATAAGTACAATCAACACAAAAAATGTAACATGTATTTTAGTGATTAGTGTTTGTAGAAAATGCTCTCACAGCTCCTGCAACATTTGTAGTTTGTTTACGATTAAGAAACCACACAGAAAGATTTCGTAAAGAAACAATTTTTAGATTTGGAAACGAACGTGGTGAGTAGGATAAGTGGCAGACACCGGATAATGTTATCTATGTATGTGCTGAATGTCCTAGAAATTAAAGAAAAGAACACACTTGTTATTTATTCTTACAATTAAATGAATAGAGTCAACAAAATTATTGGTTTTTATTTTTGTCACCTATGTATTAACTTGTCACAACTCGAAAAATAAGTAACACGATATGACTATCTTCCATCTGACATTTTACCGGTGGACTAAGGAGCACAGTTCAATGTTCCCAAACCGGCCCTTCCTGCGCTGGCCTGTTTCACAAGCACTTAAGCCCACCGCTGGCCAGTCAGCTGTTTTTCCAAAGTGTCGTATGCTGCAAAACTGGTTGGCTGTCGCAATTTTCTCTAGGTCGCCTTGCGTGATATGTCTCACGAAGCTTAAGGACTTTGTCCTGTGGTCATGTTTATGCAGAGCAAATTCCCGCTTTTTGTATTTGTTCAAATGGTAGTGAAAATCAGCATTCCTTTGCAATAATTTCGGAACCACGTGGCCAAGCCGAAGGGGATGTCAAGTTGTGGTCAACACATTAATGATCGCCGGTGACATTCAACTTCTCTCTCTTTCTCTCGACTAAAAGTACGAAAAATGCTTTGTATTTTTTTAGCTTTCTTAATTAACTACACAACAGATGATTTTGTGGGGGACTTGAGAAGAACTGTGACTGCCCACATGGGCTTGTTTTGAACATTAGAATATCTTTCTACCACAATCTGCGTTTGTCGTTGCTTTAAAACATTTCCTTTGTTTGACCATACAACAACGTGGCTTTTTATGTTTACACCATCAGTAGGTTTATCTCAAGATACCTCTTTCCATTTAACGGATCCGCTTTATTAACAAATATACTGGCCTTAATTAGCCAAAGCCAGCCGCTGCGGACGAGCGGTTCTAGGCGCTTCAGTCCGGAACCGCGCTGCTGCTACGGCTCAGGTTCGAATACTGCCTCGGTCATGGATGTGTGTGATGTCCTTAGGTTAGTTAGGGTTAAGTATTTCTAAGTCTAGGGGACTGATGACCTCAGATGTTAAGTCCCATAGTGCTTCGATCCATTTGAGCCATTTTTATTTCGCCAAACACTCTTCTGCTGTCTTTCGTAATATTTATAGCTATCACTACGTTATGTGATGCTGTTTGCTGATGTACGCGATTCGGAGCAGCGACGTCATCAGATCAGTCTCACTACATATATTTTGCCGTTGGTTATTAGGATCTAAAGGTTATTGCTCTAGATTCTTAGTTTCCGATCATACAGATGACAAATTCATTTGTCTTGCACGAGTTGTCTCTACTAGACGAGGTTCATTACACGTCTATTCGCTAAAGTAAACCTGTTCGTGGTTAATATTATTTAGTCTGTTTCTTTCGCTATCTTTTCAATGAAATTCCCGTGCCGCTTGCTTGAGCATTACGGTTGGTCATTAAGATTTCCGAGTCAGATTGCATTGCCAGGTAGTTCAAAATGGCTCTGAGCACTATGGGACTTAACATCTGAGGTCATCAGTCCCCTAGAACTTAGAACTACTGAAACCTAACTAACCTAAGGACATCACACACATCCATGCCTGAGGCAGGATTCGAACCTGCGCCGTAGCGGTCGTGCGGTTCCAGACTGAAGCGCCTAGAACCGCTGGACCACAAAGGCTGCCATTACCAGGTAGTCATTCATGAAAACTGACTAAAGAGCACAAAGTTTGATTCAAAATTTTAATTGACGATTTAGTGTAATTTATCAAGACGATAATAGGCTTTTTTGCTGGAAATTTGGGTGATCTCTGTGAAAGCACTGAAATGAAAGTGATGGAAAAAATTGTGTCAGGGTTCCTGGAGAAGAAGTGTGTCTGTACACTACTGTTGACCATTTCATCGACACGAACAACAGGCAATTCATCACAGAGAAAGCTATATTAGACACCATAAAGAAAAGGAAAATATTTTGCCTGTCAAAAAAGTCAAGCCCCAGAAGACCTGGTCGGATTTTGTTATAAGTTTGTCCACATACACACAATCGGCCGGTGTGTAAATGATTTAAGGTGCAATTCCCTGTTACGGGTAGAACTGGTATCACGAATTGACGTATTGTGCAGGGAATGGCAACTGAATCTCAATGTAGACAAGTATAATGTGCTGCGAATACAAAGAAAGAAAGATCCTTCATAATTTAGCTACAATTTAGCAGGTCAGCAACTAGAAGCAGTTAATTCCAGCTTCCCACGCCCGGGTTCCTGGCTTCCATTCCCGTCGGGGTCAGGGATTTTCTCTGCCTCGTGATGGCTGGGTGTTGTGTGATGTTCTTAGGTTAGTTAGGTTTAAGTAGTTCTAAGTTCTAGGGGACTGATGACCTAAGATGTTAAGTCCCATAGTGCTCATAGCCATTTGAACCAAGTTAAATCCATAAATTATCTGGGAGTAGACAATAGGAGTCATTTAAAATGGAATGACCATATCAAATTAATCGTCGGTAAAGCAGCTCCCAGACTGAGATTCATTGGCGGAGTCCCACGGAAACGTGGTCCGAAAACAAAGGAAGTAGGTTACAGTACATCTGTTCGCCCACTGGTTGGATACTGCTCACCGGTGTGGGATCCGTACCAGATAGGGTACATAGAAGAGATAGAGAAGATCCAACGGAGAGCAGCCCGCTTCGTTACAGAATCATTTACTAACCGCGAAAGCGTTACGGAGATGACAGATAAACTCCAGTGAAAGACTCTACAAGAGAGACGCTCAGTAGCTCGGTACGTGATTTTGTTCAAGTTTAGAGAACATACCTTCACCAAGGATTCAAGCAGTATATTGCTCCCCCCTACGTGTATCTCGCGAAGAGACCATGAGGATAAAATCAGAGAGATTAGAGCCCACAGAGATGCATGCCGACAATCTTTCTTTCGACGAACAATATGAAACTGGAATAAAAAGGAGAACTTATAGAGGTACTCAAGGTACCCTCCGCCACACACCGTCAGTTGGCTGGCGGAGTATGGATATGGATGTTAGTGTTGTTCTTGCTCAATTACGTTACCAGGCGTGGCAGGGTATACACTGATCAGCCTGAACATTGTGACCACCGACCTCTCATGGATGCAAATCCGTCCAGGAGGTGGCAGCGATGCCTGCCGAGGAACGACTGCTGTCAGACACATGCACAATTCATGTAGTGGCAGTGAATTTGCTTTCCGTGTGTAGAATGGGGAAGACGGGCGACCTATCTGAGTTTGACCGAGGTCATGTGCGGCCTCCAGGCTCGGCAAGAGTTTCTTGTCGGGTGTTCGGGAAATGCTGTGGTAAGTGTCTTCAACACGCGGTTAAACACTGGTGAAAGCACGTCCAGACGTTGTGGGCTTGAGCGGGCACCTCTCACTGCAGATGTCGTATGCTTGGCAGAAACAGGATAGGCGGCGAACAGTGGCGGAAGAAACACTAAACCTTAAATCTGCACAGAGTACAAGTGTATCTCAACACAGTGCACCGAACACTCCGAGAAATCGGCCTCCGCAGCTGACGAGCCCTGGACATGCCAATTTTAACAACACAACATTGGCAATTGCGACTGAAAATAGCATGTGACTATTGCCACTGGACATTGGTGCAGCGGCAGGGCGTTGCATGCTCTGATGCATTTCCATACCTTCTTAATCATCCCTATGAAATAGCGCGAATCTGTCGTCTTCCTGGAAACAGCTCCTTGACACCAGTAGTGAAGGACGGAGACAAGCTGGCGGCTGCTCCACTATTCTGTGGGGGAAATTCACGAAGGCATCCATAGGTCCAGTGACGGTGGTGCAAGACATCAAGGATTATCGTACCCTGGTTGTAGACCATGTACATCCCTTCATGAGGATCATGTTTCCCGACGACAGTGGCATTTTTGCTCAAGATAATACGCTCTGACACAATGCCAGGTCTGTGATAGAGTGGTTGGAGGAACACAGTGGCGAGTTCCAACTGATGTGCTGGCCCACCAACGCACCGGATTTGAGCTTGATCGAACACTTTTGGGATGTGATTGAACGTGGCATCAGACCTCATCGCTCCCCCCCCCCCCCCCTACCCTAAATTTACGGGAATTAGGTGACCTATGAGTGCAGATGTGGTGCTAACTGTGGCCGAGCGGTTCTAGGCGCTTCAGTCTGGAACCACGCGACCGCTACGGTCGCAGGTTCGAATCCTGCCTCGGGCATGCATGTGTGTAATGTTCTTAGGCTAGTTAGGTTTACGTACTTCTAAGTTCTGGGGGACTGATAGTCCCATAGTGCTCAGAGCCATTTGGTGCTAACTCAGCGACCTACTGATGGATCATTTCTTCCATGCCACGCCGCGTCGCAGCTGATAGATGTGCCAAAGGGGGATTTATTGACTATTAGATAGGTGGTCATAATTTTCTGGCTGATCGGTGTCTAAAGAATGTGAAAGGTGATAAATGTTGAGTGATCAGTGCCTTGTAAATGGAGATGCCGCTTATGCTTGCAAGCGATGTCAGTACCTGACAGAGTTTAAAAGGGGCCTCATTACTGGCCTCCAATTGGCCGGCTGGTCAAATCGTGGACCACCCAGATTTGTGGGGCATTCTTACGTTCCAGTGTTCCGCTGTTGGACTTGATGGGAACGTGGGAGAGGTCATACTCGTCGTCAACGATCTGGTCCTCACATCTCATCGTCCAAGGGGAGGATCGTCGTATCGTGCACTAGGAGCATCTTTACATCAGCGCCTGCCATCCGAGAACAAGTAATGAACTCCCTGCTACATCCTGCGTCCTCCCGAACAGTAAGTCAGACTAGGGAATTACTATCTCATCGTAGGCTGGCGTTGAAAACTCAGTACAAACTGCCCCGTTTGTAGTGGTACCAAGACAGGGCAACAAGAAATGCGCTACGATCGCTCGTTCGAATCCTGCCTCGGGCATGGATGTGCGTGATGTCGTTAGGTTAGTTAGGTTTAAATCGTTATTAGTTGTGGCGGTCTGATGACCTTAGAAATTAAGTCCCATAGTGCTCAGAGCCATTTGAAGCAACAAGGAATGCTGATGAATGGCATCGTATTGTTTTCAGCGATGAATTGTGATTCTGCAGTACTTCAGATGACAACTGTCAGCCCATAGGGTGGTGACCTAGGGAGAGCTACAGTTCTTCCATTGCTTTGGAGAGGATCATCAGTGTAACTCCTGGTGTCATGTTGTGGAGAGCCATCGGGTACGAGCCTAGGTCATAACAAGTAGAAATTGACGGAACTCTGATCGCATAACAGTACCCACGAATATCCTGTACCCTCGTGAGTTACCTCTCATGTGAAAGTTTACTGGAAACATTTTGCAACAGAACAACGCTCGTCCACAAGTGGTAGGTGCCATTTAACTGTCTGCGTGATTTTAGAGGTACTGCCACACCTAGGAAGGTACCCAGACCTGTCCCCTATTGAACATATGCCTGGCGAGCTCGGACGTCAACTCTCCTGTTACCCACGAAATCAAGGAACACCTACAATACTTGCGGACCAGCTTGCCTCTGGACAGAATAAGTGCATGTTTCCAGGCCAATCGGGATGGTACGTCATACCGATGAGTGCACTCATACGGCCAAGTTATATGTAAATTTTGTAATCAATGAAATAACCTTCCCAGCCAGTGACGTTTCATAATGGTTTCTCCTCCCTTTCTGGGTATTGCACTGTTTTTTTCAGGCAGTGTATAAACCACCTGTCATCCAAGTCGTATTTAATAAAGGGGTGTTTTTGTTGTTTATACTCCAGTACAACGTTTGTTCATACTGAATTCAGTAACATTCATTTTACCTCACTTTATGGCCTTTGTTCCCATTGCTTATTTTCTAATTTATGACGAAGTGACATCATTAAACGCCAAAAATACAATAATATGACCTGTTACTTAACAAAAAGTAACAAAAATATTTCTTGTAGATCTCATTATACAGGTTATTAGCAAATTCCCTTTAACACTTGGAGGGCTTGTAGAGGTGAGAAAGCAGATAATATTTTGTAATTTTGTCCAGAAACGTACCGTTTATGTGCTACGACTATTTGAAAATAAGAGATACTGACGGAAGTAAAGCTGTGAGGACCGGGCGTGAATCGTGCTTCGGTAGCTCAGATGGTAGAGCACTTGCCCGCGAAAGTCAAAGGTCACGAGTTCGAGTCTCGGTCGGGCACACAGTTTTAATCTGCCAGGAAGTTTCATATCAGCGCACAGTCCGCTGCAGAGTGAAAATCTCATTCCGGTATATGAAAATATGTTGGTAACCAGACCAATTTTACTAGTAGTTGATTAAACGTTGCCCAGTGCACTACTTATTTTACAATTCCACTCATTAATAGCCAAGGAAATTGCTCGTATACTCGTTGATGGATCCTCTTCAACGTGATGCAGTACGGCCTGTTCCAACACGGGTGTGCCACGTCTCCTTGGAGCACCAGAGTCAAGTCTGCTGACGGGGAAGGTACCCTTTCTTGAAGCCGTTACGTAATTGTGGCAAGAGGAGTAGGAGAACGAGTCGGACGTTGTGGAGAACGAACTTAATAAAGGCGGCGAGGGGCTCTTCTATAACCGTGAGCTTAGCCGTTCAGAAGAATCATGTCGGTGTATTTTACAAATACTTACCAAACCACGTTGCTCTAACACTCGCAGACACTTGAATGAGGTTCGAACCAAGTCAGGGAGGTAGGATAGATGTCAAGTGACATCAACCGATCCGAAGTAACCAACCCCCACCATGACTGCCTTCTGCATACCTATCTAGCAAAGATGCTTTCAATCAACTGTAGCATGGAAACGGAACGTTTCCAGATAATCAAATTTTTCCAGATATTCAAAATGTTATGTATTCACTCCCCTCTACAAGTCCTAAAACTTTGGAATTTCTGAGCACCTTGTACACGTGCTTATATGAATTTTTTTAAATTACAATTAACTTTATTGTTAGTTACAATTATTTCTTGCTATGAACAAATGCATGTGACATGGTTGAAAAAGATCTATGGATGAACATTCTACTAACTATCCAACTACATAATTCTACATCTAAATCTACATCCATAATCCGCAAGCCACCTGACGGTGTATGGCGGAGGGTACCCTGAGTGCCTCTATCGGTTCTGCCTTCCATTCCAGTCTCGTATTGTTCGTGGAAAGAAGGATTGTCGGTATGCTTCTGTGTGGGCTCTAATCTCTCTGATTTTATCCTCATGGTCTCTTCGCGAGATATACGTAGGAGGGAGCAATATACTGCTTGACTCTTCGGTAAAGGTCTGTTCTCGAAACTTGAACCAAACCCCGTACCGAGCTACTGAGCGTCTGTCCTGCAGTCTTCCACTGGAGTTTATCTATCATCTCCGTAACGCTTTCGCGATTACTAAACGATCCTGTAACAAGGCGCGCTGCTCTCCGTTGGATCTTCTCTATCTCTGTCTCTATTAATTGTATGCGCTCATCTAGATCCGTTAAACTTCACTTACTTAGTAGTTGATGTTCGCTTGAACTTGATAATGAAGGTTACACGTTGTAATCAGTAGTGCTTCAGGATGTCAGCCTTGGTGGCTGTCCGTTAAATTTTGCAGTCGAAGATATTGCGACATTGCGATCGGCATGGCATTGTGGGAAATGGATGCTGCTATCGTCACATGATGAAATGAAACGAAACTTGGTCAAGAGATTACAGCTTAGCACGTTAACGTACTGCCTGAGTGCAGAGACGGGTTTGTCTGCTGGACGTCGGAAGGCGCCGTAGCGGCCTGGTCTCCAGCAGTCGAGCACACGGAGGACCACTCTGAACTGTCGCCGTATACAGCTTGCAGTGCCGCATCGTCGAGCCAACTAGGTTCAAATGGTTCAAATGGCTCTGAGCACTATGGGACTCAAGGTCTGAGGTCATCAGTCCCCTAGACTTAGAACTACTTAAACCTAACTAACCTAAGGACATCACACACATCCATGCCCGAGGCAGGATTCGAACGAGCGATCGTAGCGCATTTCTTGTTGCCCTGTCTTGGTACCACTACAAACGGGGCAGTTTGTATTGAGTTTTCAACGCCAGCCTACGATGAGATAGTAATTCCCTAGTCTGACTTACGGTTCGGGAGGACGCAGGATGTAGCAGGGAGTTCATTACTTGTTCTCGGATGGCAGGCGCTGATGCAAAGATGCTTGCTCCTGGTGCACGATACGACGATCCTCCCCTTGGACGATGAGACGTGTCGACCAGATCGTTGACGACGAGTATGACCTCTCCCACGTTCCCATCAAGTCCAACAGCGGAACACTGGAACGTAAGAATGCCCCACAAATCTGGGTGGTCCACGATTTGACAAGCCGGCCAATTGGAGGCCAGCAATGAGGCCCCTTTTAAACTCTGTCAGGTACTGACATCGCTCGCAAGCATAAGCGGCATCCCCATTTACAAGACACTGATCACTCAACATTTATCACCTTTCACACTCTTTAGACACCGATCAGCCAGAAAATTATGACCACCTATCTAATAGTCGACAAATCCCCCTTTGGCACATCTATCAGCTGCGACGCGGCATGGCATGGAAGAAATGATCCATCAGTAGGTCGCTGAGTTAGCACCAAATGGCTCTGAGCACTATGGGACTATCAGTCCCCCAGAACTTAGAAGTACGTAAACCTAACTAGCCTAAGAACATCACACACATGCATGCCCGAAGCAGGATTCGAACCTGCGATCGTAGCAGTCGCGCGGTTCGGGACTGAACCGTCTAGAAACGCTCGGCCACCGCGGCCGGCGCCAACTACGAGTAGGTAGATGCAGTTGTACTGCTTATCATGGTTCTTCGAAGAAGTATGACTGCACCACATAAACGCCTGTTAATGAAACTGCATTTGTAAGGGACATAAACTGGTATTAGTGAATGGATAACAATTACTTGATAGAGAGGACTTAAGACGTTTCTCGAATGGAGAGTCGTTGACACATGTAGAAGTAGACTCAGGTGTACCGCACCAAAATATGTTAAGAGCCTTTCCTTTCATGTTCCAATGACCTGGCAGACAATATTAACGGTAACCTCAGAGTTTTCTGCAAATAGTGTTATCTAATGAAGTATTGTATCGAAAAAACCGCACAAATATTCAATCGATCTTGATAATATTTACAAATGGTAGGAAGATTAAGTTCCAGAAAACAGCCACTAGTTGCACGTTATATTTTTTATTGCTCGGTTTCACTTTTCATATGAGCAAGAGTATCATCAGAAAATACACTGTAAAAGATACAAATTCAGATAAAATGGAAACTTACATTGATGTTACATTAAGTGCGTTTTTTAATTCCAGTATGGTGGCAAAACGAGGATAATGGAATGTAGTCGAATTAAGTCGGTTGATGTTGAGGGTATTAGATTAGGAAATGAGACACTTAAAGTAGTATACGAGTTTTGCTGTTTGGGGAACAAGGTAACTGACGATGGTCGAAGTAGAGAGGATATAAAATGTAGACTGGCAATGGCAAGGAAAGTGTTTCTGAAGAAGAGAAATTTGTTAACATCGAGTATAGAGTTAAGTGTCAAAAGTCGTTTCTGTAAGCAGTTGTATGGAGTGTAGCCATGTATGGAAGTGAAACATGGACGATAAATGGTTTAGTCAAGAAGAGAATAGAAGCTTTCGAAATGTGGTGCTACAGAAGAAAGCTGAAGACTAGATGGGTAGATCACATAACTAATGAGGAGGTATTCAATGGAATTGGAGAGGAGTTTGTGGCACAACTTGACTAGAAGAAGGGATCGGTTGGTAGGACATGTTCTGAGGCATCAAGGGATCACCAGTTTAGTACTGGAGGGCAGCATGGAGGGTAAAAATCGTAGAGGAAGACCAAGAGATGAATACACTAAGCAGATTCAGAAGGATATAGGCTGTGGTATGTATTGGGAGATGAAGAGGCTTGCACAGGATACAGTAGCGTCGAGAGCTGTATCAAACCAGTCTCAGGATTGAAGACGACAACAACAACTTACGTTTAAAGTTTTCTGACGACTCTAAATATTAAACTGGATTATTGTACTTAACTTTGCGTTTGAAGAACGTTCAAGTAGTAAATTATGATATTGACAGTTCCAAAGATGAAATTGACTGCCCAACAATACTTGCAACGTCCATGGTATATTCTACCAAAAGATAATTTACAACTACGGAAAAAGAAATTTACATTTCAATCGCCACTTTTATGGGTGTGTGTATTCACATCAAATATCTGTACGTATCTACTTATCTTCCAAAAAACACGAGCATATCTGTAAAAAATTATATATATTTCAAAACACATGATATAAATACATATTTAAAAATGTCTATACTAAAATGCATTCAAAACTACCGTTTTTAAAAATATTTCTGTTAGGATAATACGACAGGTATTACATTTTGGTTAGTTATCTACAGCACTTCATCAAATAAATGGAAGAATCCGTGTAAATTAACTTCTTTTTGTTCGTTTAATAAATTTTTCAGATCTTTCTTCTTTCCTAAGAAAATTTCCAATTCTTCCAAAACCTTTAACAGAGGACCTTTACCTGTGGCGTGGATAATTTTACTACTTTGTTGTATCTCACCTAAAGTATGTTTAGTTGTTAGCAAATGTTCAGCCAATGCTGTACGATTTGAATTTAAATTGAAATGTTCCTTCCAACGTGTCTTAAACGCTCTTCCAGTCTGGCAAACTTACATGGTAGTACGATTTTGGAAGTTCTTTTTATATATTCCTGAACTATAGTATTTGTTCTTATGTGCATACTTCTTGTAGATTAGTGCTTATCTAAGGGAGCTGCTAGTTCGAAAAGCTATCTTCACGTTCTGTCTTGAGAAACATCTCGCGATACGATCTGTTATAGGACATTTTTCTGTGAGTGTAATGTACAAGGGTAAGTCAATTATTACCCACAATTTAGTTATATTTTCGTTTATTTTGGTAGTACTGTCGTTTTAAGTTGATGCGCATGCTTTGTTTATTTGTTGTTGTATCTTTGCAATTTGCAAGCTGCTAGGTTAGTTTCGCTATCGCTGCCGTGCTGTTAACCATGGCCGCTACCCTGTCTATTTGCACCAAAGAAGAGCACCGTTCAGTGTCCCGTTTTTGTCGTCGGAAGGCGTATCAAGGGCTGAAATTCATCGATGACTTTCGGTACAGTGCGGGAAAAGTGTTTTGCCACAACGGAGTGTCTAAGAATGGCTTGAAAACTTCCGAAATGGTCGCACAAGTGTTATGCATGATGAAGGACGACCGTTTACCGTCACAAACGAAGAAACTATTGAGCGTCCACGTGAAATGATTCTCTTAGACAGACGATTTACTATTGACGAAGTGGCACATCGTCTGCATATTAGTTACGGTTCCGCCAACGAAAGCATCCACAACAGACTTGGGTTTCATAAAGTTTGTACAAGATGGGTCCCAAAATAACTCACACAGTTGCATAAACAATCGCGATTGGACATCAGCTAAAAACATCTGGATCGCTATAGTAACGAAGGAGACAACTTCTTAGGCAGGATCATTACTGGTGACGAAACATGGATCCATCATTACGAGCTGTAGAGTAAACGGCAGAGGTTGGAATGGAAACATCCAAATTCGCCGTGCAAGGAAAAGTTCAAGACCCAACTGTCCGCAGGAAAACTGATGCTTAGATTTTTGGAACGCACAAGGTCCAGTACTAGAACATTATGAGAAAAAGGGCACAACAAAAAACAATGTACGTTACAGGCTAAAGCCTGCAGTTCGAAGCAAACGTCGAGGAGGGCTGTCAAAAGATGCGTTGTTGCACTGTAATGCCCGTCCGCATACTGCGGCCCACACTGCTGAAACGCTCCAGAAACTCAAATTTGAAGTACTGGATCATCCTCCATATAGTCCTGGTCTTGCCCCTTGTGGCTACTACTTGTTTGGTCCACTCAAACAGGCATTAAGGGGCCTTTCATTTGTCTCGGACGAAGCAGTGAAAGAAGCGGTGCATTCCTGGCTCAGGAAGCTTGAACAACGGTGCACCAAGTGCGTTAAACGCAAGGAGACTATGTCGAAAAATGTTGTTTTTGTAAGTTTCCTATTTCATTAGAATAAAATTTCATAGCTACTTTGCGGATAATATTTGACTTACCCTCGTACATTTTCTTTCGTATTGGCTTGCCTGTATTATTGTGTTTGTTTCATTTAATGTTTTTTTTTGTGTAGTGTGGTACAGTTTCATTATACCACGTTCTCAGCAATTGTTCCTTAATGCTACCTTTTTCATCATCTATAATTCTGAAGATCAATAGAAATATGCGTCTTTGTGCTGGACTGGATGATTCGAATTACTCCCAACAACTATATCTGAATATGATCTTGCTAATTTGAGGAGCTAAACCGGTAAATAAAAAATACGAAGTGCGAATTGCGGCTGTTTTCTAAAACTTGGTTTTGACAGTTGGCCTCCCTGTAGGCAATGTATGCTCTTGGTAAGAAGAATGACAACTCGCTTTAAATACACAGGAAATTAAACATGCGCATTACGCCTAAGTAAAAAACGTAGTATCCTTCTATTCCAATACCAGTGAGTCACAACTGGACTAAATCAACTTACTCAGAATTACTGGTAGTAACAATTTGTAGGAATACGAAGTGGAATGATCACTGTTGTAATGTTGTTGAATTAATTTGTTCTGAAAGCGGTGCTGGTATTCAAGATCATAAAAGTGGATTAAAAGCTGTGAGGTATCTGAGGAAGTTAACCTCGCATTACTGCGCAACTGTTTCACCAGGTATCCTCCAGTCTAGCTTACCAAATTCCCAACCAGACTAACATTAATTATAATCTTTTAGTACTCATCTTACGATAACCGATTATATATATATATATATATATATATATATATATATATATATATATATATATATACTCCTGGAAATTGAAATAAGAACACCGTGAATTCATTGTCCCAGGAAGGGGAAACTTTATTGACACATTCCTGGAGTCAGATATATCACATGATCACACTGACAGAACCACAGGCACATAGACACAGGCAACAGAGCATGCACAATGTCGGCACTAGTACAGTGTATATCCACCTTTCACAACAATGCAGGCTGCTATTCTCCCATGGAGACGATCGTAGAGATGCTGGATGTAGTCCTGTGGAACGGCTTGCCATGCCATTTCCACCTGGCGCCTCAGTTGGACCAGCGTTCGTGCTGGACGTGCAGACCGCGTGAGACGACGCTTCATCCAGTCCCAATCATGCTCAATGGGGGATAGATCCGGAGATCTTGCTGGCCATGGTAGTTGACTTACACCTTCTAGAGCACGTTGGGTGGAACGGGATACATGCGGACGTGCATTGTCCTGTTGAAACAGCAAGTTCCCTTGCCGGTGTAGGAATGGTAGAACGATGGGTTCGATGACGGTTTGGATGTACCGTGCACTATTCAGTGTCCCCTCGACGATCACCAGAGGTGTACGGCCAGTGTAGAAGATCGCTCCCCACACCATGATGCCGGGTGTTGGCCCTGTGTGCCTCGGTCGTATGCAGTCCTGATTGTGGCGCTCACCTGCACGGCGCCAAACACGCATACGACCATCATTGGCACCAAGGCAGAAGCGACTCTCATCGCTGAAGACGACACGTCTCCATTCGTCCCTCCATTCACGCCTGTAGCGACACCACTGGAGGCGGGCTGCACGATGTTGGGGCGTGAGCGGAAGACGGCCTAACGGTGTGCGGGACCGTAGCCCAGCTTCATGGAGACGGTTGCGAATGGTCCTCGCCGATACCCCAGGAGCAACGTTGTCCCTAATTTGCTGGGAAGTGGCGGTGCGGTCCCCTAAGGCATTGCGTAGGATCCTACGCTCTTGGCGTGCATCCGTGCGTCGCTGCGGTCCGGTCCCAGGTCGACGGGCACGTGCACCTTCCGCCTACCACTGGAGACAACATCGATGTACTGTGGAGACCTCACGCCCCACGTGTTGAGCAATTCGGCGGTACGTCCACCCGGCCTCCCGCATGCCCACTATACGCCCTCGCTCGAAGTCCGTCAACTGCACATACGGTTCACGTCCACGCTGTCGCGGCATGCTACCAGTGTTAAAGACTGCGATGGAGCTCCGTATGCCACGGCAAACTGGCTGACACTGACGGCGGCGGTGCACAAATGCTGCGCAGCTAGCGCCATTCGACGGCCAACACCGCGGTTCCTGGTGTGTCCGCTGTGCCGTGCGTGTGATTATTGCTTGTACAGCCCTCTCGCCCTCTCGCAGTGTCCGGAGCAAGTATGGTGGGTGTCAATGTGTTCTTTTTGCCATTTCCAGGAGTATATATATATATATATATATATATATATATATATATATATATATATATATATATATATAAAGAAATAAATCAGTTTATATTTGGACATTTATTTCAACATCATTGTTCCGTTAAAATTTCAGCATATCAAACTTGATTCATAACTAAACTGGTGCCTTGTTTAGGATTGTGAAAATGTGAGTTTGTAATCTTACCGAACACATCAAATAGGGAGCCAATATTGGAAGATTACATACAACACTGCATTCATAAAATAACGCTCGAAGAACGTTGAAACATATCCAAGAGGAAATTAACCACAACCAACCGATTCAAATTTCACCCAACGAAGTTACGTTTGTAGTGCAATCCTGTCCGTCATGTAATTATCACACACTGGTATACTAAATTCATACTAACTCTCTGTGAAATCTTCCTGAAAAGAATAGCTGAGGGCTACTTTGATGCTTACATCACATGATTCACGTGGTCAACTTCGTTTACATAAAGAGTGTAACTCAACAATAATTTTGATAATTAGAATAAATTACATCCAAACGCAATTTACAAAATTTTCAGTTAGACTGAACTTAAGAAATCCATTGTCCTACGGACTTAGCAGACACGCCCTTAGCCGGAGATCTTACCACTTCTGACGCTCGCCACGGACAGACTGACCTGGGCCCCTACCAAGTGTGCTTAACAGATACAAAGGGAAGTGACCAGAGAGGCACAGCTCCCTATACCAACATGACAAGGGACGGACAGGACCATACTAAGAATGGAAACCTCTCTGCTTTTAGAAAGCGTAGCTACCTGTTCCGACCGTGGTCCTACTGTTCTCTAGCAGACAGGCTTGTCTGCTACCATCAAGCATGCAACTAGAAATACATTTGCTCATTCATCCTCTCACACAGAAGGGAAGGGGGGATGACAGTATCTTATCACATACAGTATATAAAAGAAAGCGGATGTAAGTTCCGTATGAGACTGTGTTACATGAATTACATATATACTGTGTTTTAACGTGTAGTAGTGTGACAGATCGTTCTTGTTTGTGTGTAAAGGTAACACGTTTCACTGCTCAGTCTCCTCCCAGATAGTCAGAAATACCACAGTAAATTTTGAAGAGAAATTTATGCCGTCAATGACAACAGATTTAAGAAATTAACATGAAAGGAATCCAACAGAGACCCTTCACTGTGTCTCAGTCGCAAGTAAATCAGATGGTAGGCTTCGTTTCACTGACAGGTTAATCGGAGAATGTAAGCAGTGTACAAATAAAATTCCTTACAAAACTGTCTTGCAAGCGACCGTATAATATTGTAAAACATGCGGAAAACCTAACAAACAGCATTAATAGTGCATACCGGGCGTATACGAAAGATGTCAGCACGAACGAACATAGGATTTTCTGATCCACTGGAGAACGTCACTGAGATGATGAGAAACCTGTACTTGCAGACGTAGAAAGATAGAAGCCAAATCTTCCGCGAAAGCCTTCTTACTTTCGGAAATCATAGCTTAGACAGTATTATAAGAACATTCTATAAACACGCATACATCGCCCCCTTAAGGACCACGAAGTCAACATTAGTCTAAACGCAGCACGCGCAGAAATATTCAGGCAGTCACTCTTCCAGAGCCAAATCCGCGAATGGAACGGGAATAAACCATAATAGTACCACACGAAGTGTCCTGTACCATGACTTCACAATAGTTTACAAACAACAGGTGTTGATTAAGATGTAGATATAAGTATGCAGTGGTCGGTCTTAGTTGCATACACCTTTATCTCATCCAGTGTTTCTAACACATCCATCACTGTCGCAGCAGCAGTCCCTAAACATATCGGAAGCAACGTTTTGACAAAAATGAGAGATTCTCCCTTTAGAGCACGGGAGAACGTTGCACCTGTAGGACAGTGTACTTAAGAACGCACTTCCTTTTTTGGTCGATGTGTCAGACAAATGATTGATTTTAGAATCAGGCCAAGGAATGCACACTAGGTACAGGCATAAACAGTTTTTTTTTGTTGTTAGATATGAGACTGCGTTTCTCGTTGGGGTTTGTCAATATTCGAAGTTCTGATCCTTCAAGTGCTGTAGTAAATACTACAGCTATTTGGAACATGTCGTTAATTCATCAGCTACAGAATCCTATAGCGAGTAAAATGCTATAGACCCGGTGTAACGGGCATAAGTGCAGATGTTTCTGTTGGTGACTGAGTACGGTGTGCAAACAAACATTATATCAGTATTTTCATCATTTGCAGACTAATAACTGCAGCTATTGTTTGCCATGTGTTTTTAAGTTAGTTAGTGCCTCCACTTACACGTGGCAAGAGCATGCAATTGATGCTTATTTTTCCCTGGCCAACAGGTCAAGTGTTCAGGTTGGATGCGTGGACGCAAAACGGTTAGTATATACGGAAGCTAGTGTAGCTATAACCGTGCAGAAAACATCAGGTACCAAGTTACGTGACTTTTTTGCGAGAAGACTATCAGATGCAATGTGGTGGGCAAACATTAAAGTACCGCATATAAAAATATCTGCACTTATACCCATTACGTCCTGTACTTTTAGTATTATCTGTATAATGTGGATAGTTAAGCCATACTTCGTCCGTCGTGCACCACCTTGTACCCAGAAATATGTTTTGCAATGGAACATGTGATACTTGACAAGTAGCTGAGTTTCTTTAATCTCTTAACAATTTCACCTCTCTGGAAAATGGAAATTTGTGTTATTAAATATAACACTGACAAGATTTTGTCGTCAGAAACGGTCTCAGTCGAATTTCTAGATTTGGAGAAACCTTAATTTTCAGGAGCAATTTTTGTAATATCAGACAAAGAGTGGAGCACGTAATAAGTGGATGCCGTCGTTTAAAAATTGAATAAGAAATTCTATTAAACTCGTATTACGTGGCTAGCTAGAAGTAAACGTGCAAAAACTGTTGCAAGATGCAATACTCTCCCCTACTCGCCAACGTTTATACGGTGGCGTTTAATGTGGACCTGACGCACTAACATTTGCTTTGGTTTTTCGGCTTCATTTGACGAGTTTTCATTTTGTTAGTCTTGAGACCCTGACTTTTCCGGTTACTCAAGATAAGTCACCCCAGAGCACAGCCGGCCTGGGTGGCCGAGCGGTTCTAGGCGCTACAGTCTGGAACCACTCGACCGCTACGGTCGCAGGTTCGAATCCGGCCTCGGGCATGGATGTGTGTGATGTCCTTAGGTTAGTTAGGTTTAAGTAGTTCTAAGTTATAGGGGACTGATGACATTAGAAGTTCAGTCCCATAGTGCTCAGTGCCATTTGAGCCATTTGAACCAGAGCATAGGCAGACTGCTCTAGACATCTTCCTAGTATCTGTGCAGTAGCAAATTGCGTTAACGTGTTCAAACTTTCAGAAACATTTGTGTATTGCAGCAACAGATAACAAAGCATATTGACAAAATTACTGGAAACCATATAATTGTAAAGTAAGGATACATTACTCAGATCGTCGAGTGTAAAATGTTCGCGGAAGTAACGACGTTGGCAGACTATAGAAAAATAGTTGTAAAATGTAAACTTTCACTGCCAGAAATGTCACAATTAATAAAGTATTCCGAGCTCTTATGCCTTGGTAGGACGGATTTTCCACTAGAGCCGAACGTTTCGTCCCCGTCTGAGGAGAACGTTTTCGAGGGGGAGATATAGCTTTTTGAACGTCCGATTCACACTATGCGTGTCAAAGAAACTACGATACCCCCTTGAAAATGTCCTCCGCAGAATATGTCGAAACGTTCGATTTTAATAGAAAATCCATCCAACCATGGCATAATAGCACGGAATATTTGATTAATTATTGAAAAATGACGAATATAGCCGTTAAGGAAGAGGGTTTTGTAGTGACCAGCAAGTTTTATCGATTAATTTCGAAATGAATGAAGAATTATAAGCAGCAGTTGGACGGAAGGATTTTCTGTGTCCGAGTTGCAGCTCGGCACTCAATATCTGATAAGCAGCTGCCTTTCCAGTTTGCTTCGCTTTAACCCGCATTGAATGGATGCCACGGAAACAAAGTGTCGTTAGCTGACAGAACAAAGGGCGGCGTTCTCTTAATTAAGCAGAAGTTTGGGGGAAAAAGCCGCCACCGCAGTGGCGTCAGAGCGGCGTGCTTTTATTCCGGTGCCAATCCATTATGTAAGGGGCA
The DNA here is from genome assembly GCF_023897955.1 of Schistocerca gregaria. Taxonomy (NCBI): domain Eukaryota; kingdom Metazoa; phylum Arthropoda; class Insecta; order Orthoptera; family Acrididae; genus Schistocerca; species Schistocerca gregaria. The sequence continues at coordinate 336,166,481 of NC_064926.1, read as the reverse complement.
ATCAACAGCGCTGTGTGCGCGCTTCCTCGTCTCGTTCTGCAGAAAAAATACCCGCGGGCCGCCATGGAGCGTCGTGAGAACGACGCAGTCTGCCGTGGTGTGCGTAGTGGGACGAGGTGTGGCAGCACGCTATCCTCCCCCAACTCGGAAAGTGGCAACTTCGGTCCCGTCGCAACGAGCTTATTTGTAATTTCTACCCTTTTATTCGTTTCTGAATAAGAATGCGTTCAGCAAAGTAGCTACTCAATACAAAGGTGTTGTGGTCATGCAATGTCCATTACCGCATGTGAAATTAATCTGAGGAATGCGAGACATTACTCGTTTTCTGATGTTCATCACCAAAATGATACTTGGAAACCGAATGAGGTGCCGGCCGGAGTGGCCGACCGGTTCTAGGGGCTTCAGTCCCGAACCGCGCGACTGCTACGGTCGCAGGTTCGAATCCTGCCTCGGGCATGGGTGTTTGTGATGTCCTTAGGTTAGTTAGATTTAAGTAGTTCTAAGTTTTAGGGGACTGATGGCCTCAGACGTTAAGTGCCATAGTGCTCAGAACCATTTGAACCCAGTGAGTTTGGCAACGTAAGTAGCATGTGAAACATTGCTTGAATGTTCTACATGTGGATGTTGTTGATAATTAGCAAACTTTTACTAAAATTTTTGAGGGCTGCCACAAATATTTAATTATTAATTCGAAAAATTTGTGCTCTCCTTATGAATCTTGGTGATTGTAAATACGTACGAGAGCTATTCGGAAAGTAAGGAACGACTGTTGCGAAATGGAAACTACACTTAAATTCCATTGTGTTGGGCAGTGTCTGTAGTATGTCTGTAGATAGCGTCACATAGCTCTTCTCAGTTCTGAGTGCATAGTGAACACATAAATACGCCTAGAAAATAGTGTCTCCTACCAAGTATGGGTGCCCCCCCCCCCCCCCGACAGATTTCGCCTGATTTCACGTAGCCTCTCATAACACAACTGTCATGCATTTCCTTCTACATGATAGTTCGCGGCCGCACATTGTAGGAATAAAGAAGATGCCCCTGAAGTGTTTTCGATGGGAAGTGTTTGATCACCCAACACACTGTCCGGGCATGTCTCCCTCTGATTTTCATCTCTGCTCAAATGAAACACTGGCTGTGAAGGTAACATTTCGGCACGGACAGCGAGCTCCAGTCCAGTGTAGCAAATTGTCGGAAAGCACAGAAGACTACCTTCTATAACGAAGGTATTGGAAAGTTGGAACAAGGCTACGACCAATTTCTATGTCGGAGCGGCGACTATATAGAGAAGTAGCTGGAAGATTTAGGTAACTTTTGCAAATGAAATATTTTGATTTTTCACACTGCTTTCCATTTCAAGACCAATCGTTCCTAACTTTCGATATAGCTCTCGTAATTTTACTGCAGACGTTGGACGATTATGAAATAAGAGGGGAGGGTCACAGTCGGTTGATGTTAAGAACAGAGAGCAGAACGTCTTTCTCCACAGTAATAAAAAGGATTAAGAGGTGCCGTCTGATTGGGGCCCTCTTTATTGGAGGATACAATATGTGATCAAAACTATCCGGATACCTCCCAAAACATACATTTTTTATATTACGTGCATTACTGCCAGGTACTCCATATCAACGACCTCAGTAGTCGGAGAGCAGAATGGGGCTCTCCGCGGAACTCACGGACTTCGAACGTGGTCAGATGATTGGGTGCCACTTGTGTTATACGTCTGTACGCGGGATTTACACACACCTAAACATTCCTAGGTCCACTGTTTCCAATGTGACAGTGAAGTTGAAATGTGAAGGGACACGTACAGCACAAAAGGTTACAGGCCGACCTCATTTGTTGACTGACAGTGACCGCCAAGAGGTGAAAACAATCGTAATGTGCAATAAGCAGACATCTATCCAGACCATCACACAGAAATTGCAAACTGCATCAGGATTCACTACACCATGAAAGTTAGGCGAGAGGTGAGAACACTTGGATTTCATGGCCGAGCAGCTGCTCATAAGCCACACATCACGCAGGTAAATGCCAGACGTCAGGTGTAAAGAACGTAAACATTGGACGATTGAACAGTGGAAAAACGATGTGTGGAGTGACGAATCACGGTACACAATGTGGTAATCCGATGGCAGGATGTGGGCATGGTGAATGCCCACTGAGCGTCACCTGCCAGCGTTTGCAGTGCCTATAGTAAATTCGGAGGCGGTGTGTTACGGTGTGGTCGTTTTTTTCATGGAGAGGGGCTCGCACCTCTTGTTGTTTTGCGTGGCACTATCACAGCACAGGCCTACATTGGTGTTTTAAGCACCTCGTTGCTTCCCAATGTTGAACAGCAATTCGGGGATGGCGATTGCATCTTTCAACACGATCGAGCACCTGTTCATAATGCACGGCCTGCGGCTGAGTAGTTACACAACAATAACATTCCTGTAATGGACTGGCCTGCACAAAGTCCTGACCTGAATTCTCTAGAACACCTTCGGGATATTTTGGAACGCCGACTTCGTGCCAGGCCTCACCGACCGACATCGACACCTCTCCCCAGTACAGCACTCCGTGCAGAACGGGCTGTCATTCCCCAAGAAACCTTCCAGCACCTGACTGAACGTATGCCTGCGAGAGTGTAAGCTGTAACCAAGGCTAAGAATGGGCCAACACCATATTGAATTCCAGCGTGGACGGCGCCACGAACTTGTAATTCATTTCCCAGTCAGGTGTCTGGATACTTCTGATCACATAGTGTATCTCAGAGGTGATTACTGGGTCCACTACTGTGTCTTACATGTTTTGGCTTCTAATATGACAGATGATTCTAAGACAAAACAGGCAAAGTGTCAAATCGTGCAATTCATAACGTAAGTTCATAACTTGTAGAAAGTAATTATATACTAAATCACAGTAGAACTCTGTTTTTACAGTATGTACGACATAATTCAACAGAAAGCGATCTTCTGATTACACAGATTTAAATTTCTAGTGTTTAAGACAGACGTTAAGCAGCCACGGAAAGGCGATGTTCGTTAATGCTGCTGTATTTACTATTAGAACACTATCTGCAATAATTATTAGTTGAACACGAAAATTACTTTGCTAATTTTCATTCGTTTGTATCATTCGGCATTACATTCTTGAATATCTCTTTCCTTCACAAAGGATATCTTTGACTCAGAGAGGACCCGTTCGAGCAATATGTGATGTAATTTCGCGAACCTCTTGTTGTTTCCTGTTCAGGACTCTACAAATTCTCAGATCAGCGTATCATTATTTATTTTCTTTAATGTCTATTTTTGTTAACGATGTGAGCCCATTCTCAAGAATTAGCTACTTTCTGTCGGTTAATACTATGCAGATATCCATCTGGATCGGGGACCTTTGACTCTTGTGCACAAAGGCGTGCGGTATTCTACTGCATCCATTTTCAGTAAGCTACACAATCATTAAAAAAATATTAGCAGCAGTCCTCGCGCTCTCAAGTTTAAAGCAAAGAATTCCCTCAAGGCTCACTCTCTATATTCACTCAGGGAGTTCCTGGAAAATTCTAAGTCCCTTGTTTTATTGTGTAACTATGCTGGTTTTTACTGGCATAGTATCGTCTGTATGGAACAGGGCACAGTGTGAAGCCTAATAGATGTTGTTTTTGTGGCCTTCTGTCAGGAGACTACTTTCACGCAACTCTCAATGCTACTCCATCCTGGGCAACACTATTCATCTCCGAATAACTACTTCAACAAATATCCTTTTGAATCTGGTTACTGTATTCATGTTTGGTCTCCCTCTACGATTTTTACTCTCCAACCTTACCTTCAATACTAAATTTGTCCTCCGTTGATGCCCCAGAATGTGTGCTACCAACAGTTCTTCTGGTCAGGTTGGGCCACAATTCCATTCAGTGTCTCTTTTCTCCACAATTCCATTCAGCGCCTCCTTATTACTTCCGTGACCTGCCTATCTAATCTTCATCATTCTTCTGCAGCAACACATTTCAAAAGTTTCTGTTCTCTACTTGTCTAAAATGACCAATGGATACTAAACTGAATAGCTCGTGTGGCTATAGCCTTATCCCTTCGAAACCATCGAAAAACACTCTTGTTCCGTTGACTAATGGGTAATAAACGGAACAAGAGTTTTTCGCTGAACTCGAAAGGATGAAGGCTACAGCCACGAGAGGGAGTTTTTCACGCGCGTTTGTGCTGGAGTTCAGCCCGACAATATAGACCACTATTTGCTGAGTGGGGCTGGCAATATGAAACGTTTTCGCTCGCTGCTCAACCACAGTCTTCTGCGTTCACGCGGCGCGAACGCGCTGGGGTGCATTCGTTCTGCGTTTTTCTCGCCCTGGGCGATGGTCACACGTGCGGGAAACGCGCTCCGTTTTTACCGTCTGTCTGGGAGATGCGGCCTTCCATGAAGAATGGCGGTACACATGGCTAACAATCTGTTAGATGTGTAAGAGCGCAGTCCAGAGACTGGTGATTTACCTGAATTCAGCTCGTGTGCGTTTCTTGCCTCACTTACATTAATTATTGAATTTCGTATACTGAAATGCATTTAATGGAAATTCGCACACTCCAGACGTGTCTGCCCAGTGTTTCATCACTGATTTGACAAGCGCGCTGCGGAAGAGACGGTGTAACTTTGTGCTACTGCCTAAATGAAGGTGTTTCCTTTGATTTACGAGGACAAAATCGCAAATGCCAAAAACAGATTTCCCAGAAATGTCACTCACTGGGAGAGGGTCAATCTAAACGAACACCTGTTTCGGCTTATGTATAGATTATGCTTATCCATTACGGATATTTTAGAACCGTAACTGTATATTGAAAGTAAATAAGTTATACAAAATGGCAACCAGGCACTTTTTTGAATAATTATGTTTTATTCCATGAACTGGTTTTCGAACCTTTTCAGGTTCATCTTCAGATGGTTTCAGGTAGTTACATCATTATTGCTAGCACAATGCTGGGTGCTGGTTCTATGACAAAAAGATGGAACACGCTTTAATGTATCGCCATGACTCTAGCTTATTTGTCGATATGGATGTAAATTTAGTTTTTTTCTTACTGCGTCAGTATAGGTGGCTTTTTTCGGCAGGTGTCCATCTGTCTGCCTCCATTTTGATGTCCAGTTGTTATATTACTACACACACCTCCACACAAACTATATTAATGTACACCCTAACAGCGAGACTTTTCCAGCATCCAGCAAGCGCTTTACAACTGTTGATTGTAAGAAAGATCTTGACAGAAACAAATGGCATAGGCCTTTATTATTAAATCAATTGCTTCCAGCAATGGGTTCAACCGTGCAGTAATATATATAAACTAATCCATACAGCCAAATTTAATCAGCCAACTGCTGAACAACCAAACAAGAAGACCACATTTATAAGCCTGCCATTCCTAGGAAAGATTTCTCACCAAATTGCCAACCTCTTCAAGACATACAACATAAAAATAAATTTCTTCACCAACAACTAAATACTAAATACAAATATACACAACACCAAAACCACTACACAACAGTGTCAAAAGTCAGGTGTGTAAATGCTCATTTGCAACTCATGTCCAAGCTTCTACATTGGACAAACTGGTAGAAGCTTCACAACAAGATTTAAAGAACACGTAGATGCACTCCGTCTTAAAAACCTGAATAAGTCCAGCTTTGACTCACATCTTGCCCAACACAATCACTCTGCAAACAACATAGAACAGAATCTCCGAATACTCCATTTTGCCAACAAAGGCACAATACTTGACCTTCTTGAAGAAATTGAAATATTTATTTACACAAACACAGCACCTGACTACCTACTCAATTATCAAAGTGAACTGAGAAACAAATTTTTCCTTCAGAAATTTGAAGCCCTACTAGTTCAAAACAAGTAACCACTCAACGTACCCTACAACGCCCTCCCCCCCCAACGGTCTCCGCCCTCCCTCTCCTTACATCCTAATTACACTGGTGTCAATATAATATACTGCCACAGAATGAAACTTCTACTATATTTCTAAATGTTAAAGCCCTCTACTACTAACATAAATCAGTACTTTTATACATATTACTTCTAGCTTTACAAACAGAAACTACCTATACCAATATTCCAGGTCACTTTAATGTATGAATAAAAATAAGTCAACAGTTAAAGAACTTTCGTTCATGGTTTTTAAATATAAAGTGTACAGCCATACAAACAGCTTTAGTCCATTGCAATCACTATACCATTTATACATATACCTTTAGCTAAAATAAACAGAATCTACTCTTGCTAATACCCCAGATCATGTTCACGTGACAACAGAAATAAGTCAACAGTTCATCTGAAAGTATGTTATTAATTTAAATATAAAGGTCATAGTCATACAGACAGCTGCATCTCACTACAGATACAATAACTTTGTATCATTGATTCCTGGGTATTCATGCTAATGCCAGTCATGATAAAAAATGCTATAAACTGCCTGTATTATACGTAATATACAAACTGAAATAGGACATCAGATCACCTGAAATTTTTTCTTGTCGTAATTTATTTATTTATTTTATTTTGTGCTCTCATGTTATAGCCAGACTGATTAAAATATTTGCCCTTATATCGACTTTAATACATGTAAAGAAGAACAAATTATCTTTCTGTCAAGATCTTCGGTACAATCAACAGTTGTGAAGCGCCTGCTGGATGCTGGAAAAGTCTCGCTGTCAGAGTGTAAATTAATATAGTTTGTGTGGATTCAAAATGGAGGCAGACATATGGAAACTAACCAAAAAAATAAAGGCCGCTGATACTGTCGCAGTAAATAAAAAACTAAATTTACATCCATATCGAGAGATAAGCTATAGTCCTGGCGCTACATTAAAGCGTGTGCCATCTTTTTGTTATCTGTAGATATTCGGCTGTTTCGGAGAAAACAACCATCAGAGTTTTCGAGCTATTGTACGTGCCTTTTATCGGGTAAGCCGATCATCCGAAGCTGCGGCACAATGGTTAGCGTTGCGGCTTCACGGTTTTTCGCCCCCTGTTCGAAACCTGATTCTTATTTATTTTTATTTATGTAACCACGTCCGCAGAAGATCACTACACGAATGTTGTCCATATGTATCTACTAATTGCACGGCGAATGAATGAAAAAAAGAGAGAGACAATAACGTATGGAAATATTTTTTCTAATTGTTTTCGGTTGAAGTCCTCTAGTGAATCTTGATTCATAATCAGTTATATGCGCCAGTTTTCTGTTAAGTGACGCGCTATACGTGGTTTGGAACGAAATTATCGCCAACGTGTGAAATCTTCGACAGTGTGAACGATGTGACTTTGGTGAATAAGATTCATAAGAAGAAATGTCGCTGTGGCAAACCTGCCTTCGCGCAACGCTCGTATTGATCAGAACTTCTATGTTTCGAATGTTTCTACGATCGATATCATCCAAGTGAATTAACGAAATCTTCCAGAAGAATAAACGTAAGAACAAAATATAAGAATTAAGAACATGTATAAGAATGAAATGTGACAATAAGATAATTTTAAAAAATTGTAGCGCCTAAAAAATTACATAAACATTTTATTATAAATATATGACACTTACTGTGAAACCTAATTGCAATTTGCAGTTTTTTTTATTGGTAACGCCGCCGCCACGTAGCGCTCTGTGTGAAAATCACTGGCTGTGCCGTGTGCAGTCTGTGGCTGGTTTGCATTGTTGTCTGCCATTGTAGTGTTGGGCAGCGGCAGCTGGATGCTGACAGCGCGTAGCGTTGTGCAGTTGGAGGTGAGCCACCAACGGTGGTGGACGTGGGGAAAGAGATGGCGGAGTTTTGAAATTTGTAAGAATTGGTGTCATGAACTGTATTTATATATTATGACTATAAAGGTAAATACATTTGCTAACTGTGCCTATCAGTAGTTAGTGACTTCCGTAGTTTGAATCTTTTAGTTAGCTGGCAGTAGTGGCGCTCGCTGTATTGCAGTAGTTCGAGTAACGAATTTTTTTGTGAGGTATGTGATTTGAGAAACATATAGGTTAATGTTAGTCAGGGCCATTCTCTTGTAGGTTGTAGAGATTATTGAAAGTCAGATTGCGTTGCGCTAAAAACTATTGTGTGTCAGTTTAAGCACAGTCGTGTATAATTTTTCTAAGGGGACGTTTTACAGTTAATGTAACACCCTGGTATCCGATAACTTGGTAAGACATCGGTAGGTAAATGAAAGAAACATAGTAACTTAAAAAGAAATCGTGGAGCTTCGATCACAGGATGCAAGAGTGGCATACCGCGACGCTGTACATTGCCCAACGAGCTGCGCTTTCCTTAGTGCGAATCAAAAGGTATCTCTGTTACGTCAGAAAATTTGACGAACGTTTTCTCAGAATCGGTCTAGTGTCTACGGATAAGCCGGTAAAAGAGTTCGCTCACATTGACTTCCCTTCGACTGTGCCAATTTTCTGGGAAATCGGGTTATGCCACTTCTCTTATACTCTTTTTTGACTGGGTAGACGGAGGGGGCATTCAGCATCTCGCTGTTGTAGACATACTATAATAACATCAGAATGAGATTTTCACTCTTCAGCGGAGTGTGCGCTGATATGAAACTTCCTGGCAGATTAAAATTGTGTGCCGGACAGAGACTCGAACTTGGGACCTTTGCCTCTCGTGGGCAAGTTTGGAAGGTAGGACACGAGGTACTGGCAGAAGTAAAGCTGTGAGGACGGAGCGTGAGTCGTGCTTGGATAGCTCAGATGGTAGAGTAGTTGCCTGCGAAAGGCAAAGGTCCCAATTTCGAGTCACGGTTCGGTACACAGTTTTAATCTGCTAGGAAGCTTCATACTAACATCGATTCACTGTCATTACAACCGTCTTGTTACTTCTTACAAAGTGTCAAACTGGAGCGTCTTGACAGCGAAGTAATTGTTATGGAACACCCACGATTGTGCAACCCACGGGATGCAGAGTACAATACAGAGATAAGAAGAAAGAATGACGTAGAGCAGGTACAGCAGCCGTGTTGGAAGAAAAATAGGATAGGATGAAAGAGAATCAGGAAACATATCTTGGTTGGGTACTGACAACAAATATTTTATTAGTGTCTATAAACAGTCTACACTGAAATGTATTCATGAATAAAATGCCAACAAGCAAATTTTGAGATAAAAAAACTAGTCTTCGTTCAGAGATGTTAACGATCTCGCCATGGTACAGATCCTTGAGGGGACCATAAGTAATCATTAGAAGGATCTGTCTGTTGTACCATTTATTCAAAATGTAATGAAAGGAAATGAAGTCCCGTGTTTCTTGACGGAGCGTAGTGGAACGGTGGGGGAGACCGTCACCGCCGTACTAGGATAGGTCCTAACAGAGGTAGTTTGCCGTTGCCTTCCTCCAATCGTAATGGAGATGAATGAATGGCGATGACGAAGACGACACAAAAAAATACCAAGTCATCTCTGGGCAGGTGAAAATCCCACAACCCGCCGGGAATCGAACCCGGGATCCCGTGCTCCCTCGAGACCATAAGTGGCGGACATTCAAAATGTAAAGAACGCATCGAATTCCCAGTCCCTAGATACCTGTATATTCTGATTTGCCCAGTAGAAATAGTTTGTGAAAGCCTCTGGATTTTCTTTCTAATTGTATTTTGTATGACGTGTTTTGGGAAATGAGTCACATTTACAAGTGTATTTTTGTGTTCTATCCCATTTATTCCTGATGTTTTCCACATGAGAGGTGCTGCATTCTTCTTTTGTTTTTCCAGCAATTACGAGGGGCATTCCATAAGTAATGTAACACATTTTTCTGAAAGTAGATTGGTTTTCTTGAAGATTGAAACACATCGTATCATTCCCCACGCTTTTGGCTACAGAACCCTATCTTTTAGCATAATCTCCGTTCAACGCAATAGCCTTACGCCACCTCACTAGGAGAGCCTTTGTGCCCGCATGGTACCAGTCTACTTGTCGACGTCGGAGCCAACGTCTTGCTGCAGCTATAACCTCTCCATCATCTGCTTACTGCTTCCCACGGAGTGCATCATCCTTCATTGGGCCAAACAGGTGGTAGATGGAAGGTCTACACACTGGATAAGGAAAAAGAATCAAATGAACTTTTGTGAGACTTGTGTGAGGCCTTGCGTTGTCAGGGAGAAGAAAACTTTCGTTTGCATTTCTCTGGCGACGAACACGGTGAAATCATTTCTTCAATTTCTGGAGTACAGTACACTTCCGAGTTAATCGATGCAGCATGAGGGAAGACATCAAACAGAATAAGTCCTTCAGGGTCCCAGATAACCGTCGCCATCACTTTACCGGTTGAGATGCGGCTTTGAAGTTTTTCTTCGGAGAGAGAGGCAGTGTGGTGCCACTCCACAGACTGCTGTTTTGTTTCCGATTCGAAGTGATAAACCGATGTTTCATCGTTGTGTGACTTCTTTAAGTACCCCAGCTGGTGGACGAGTGTGTCAGCACTACTAGCAGAGACGTCCATTTGGGGAGCGATGTCTCTGATTGCGATCCGTCGGTCACATCGAATGAGAGTGTCCGCACGTTTCATCATTCTAGACAGACGCCTCGCCCAGCGACCCACTGTGCTTTTGTTCACTGCCAGGCAACTGTCTATAAATATCTGCTGTGCTCTGGCTTGCAGCCAAAAGAAACTTTATGATACCTGTCTGCTTGGGAAGCATCTCCATTACAGAGGCCATTTTGCCGGTTCGTATAGCGTCGTCACGTATCTGATGGCTCTCAGAGACCAGTGTGGCCTGAGCTCCCAGTTGGTGCACATTGACAGCGCAGAAAGATACGCATATAGCTTCTTTTCTGTGTTTACTTCATAGATTCTTATTTACATTGCGTCTGAGTTTCGTATAGGAGGTGTAATTTCGAGTTTTAGTTACTGTAATCGTAAATTCAGGCAGATTGTAGCGCAGTCGTTAGGCATTTGTACAGATTAGTTCATACATTCTTTGTGTGTTTCCCTTGCGTTATCTTGGCACGGACTCGTGTTTCAGTAACTGTTGTTCCACATCGATTAGAATGGACAGGGACTGTGATTGCTGTGTTCGGATGAGGGCTGACTTGGCATCCCTTTGCTCACAGCTGCAGGCGGCGCTGACTTCGGTCACGCAGCTTGAGGCTGTTGCCAATGGGCACCACTGTGGTGAGCGGGACTCGGGTATCACGGGGATGTCAACCTCGTTCCGTCTGCCCCAGATCGGTATGCCGCTGTGGATGCCCCAGTTGCGGCCCGCTGTGGGGCTGATCCCTCGCCTGTGGTTGATTGAGAGGTCGTTCCAGGGCGTGGTAGGCAGCAAAAGACATCCCCGGAGGCTCAACAGAAAGCCTCCCGGGTGCGTCAGACAAACAGGTTTCAGGTACTGTCTCTGCCTGCCCTGTTTCAGAGGATGATTCTCTGCCTTCAAGGTCTGGGCAATCGCAGAGGGTGGGCTTATTGGTAATTGGGAGCTCCAATGTTAGCCGCGTAATGGGGCCCCTTAGGGATATGGCGGCTAAGGAGGGGAAGAAATCCAGTGTGCACTCCGTGTGTATTCCGGGTGGAGTCATTCCTGATGTGGAAAGGGTCCTTCCGGATGCCGTGAAGAGCACAGGGTGCATCCAGCTGCAGGTTATGGCACATGTTGGCACTAATGACGTGTGTCGTTTTGGATCTGACGAAATTCTCTCTGGATGCCAGCGGCTACCTGATTTGGTGAAAGCTAACGGTCTTGCTTACGAGATGAAGGCAGAACTCACCATCTGCAGCATCGTTGACAGAACCGACTGCGGACCTTTGGTGCAGAGCCGGGTGGAGGGTCTGCATCAGAGGCTCAGACGGTTTTGCTACCGTATTGGCTGCAGATTCCTTGACTTGCTGGGTTTCGGATTCCGCTAAATAGGTCAGAAGTTCAGAACACTCAGCTGGCGGCTACACGAGTAGCGGAGGCTGTGTGGCGTGGACTGGGCGGTTTTTTAGGTTAGAAGGCCTCGGGAAAGTACGGGATGGGCTGCAATCTCAAAGGGTGCATGGCAAATACAGGAAGTGCTTGGATCAATGAACAGTCGAAATTGTAGTTGTAAATTGTTGTAGTTGTGCTGGGAATATCCCTGAGCTTCAAGCGCTAAGAGAAAGCTCAGAAGCTGAAATCGTTATAGGTACAGAAAGCTGGTTAAAGCCTGAAATAAGTTCTGCAGAAATTTTTACGAAGTCTCAGACGGTGTTAAGGAAAGATAGATTAGGCAGAATTGGTGGTGGAGTGTTTCTATCTGTCAGGAGTAGTTTATCTTGTAGTGAAGTCGAAGTAGATACTCGGTGCGAATTGGTATGGGTGGAGGTTATACTTAACAGCCGAACTAAGTTAACAATTGGCTCCTACTACCGATCCCCAGACTTCGATGATATAGTTGCTGAACAGTTCAGAGAAAATTTGAGTCTCGTAAAAAATAAATACCCCACTCATACGGCTATAGTCGGTGGGGACTTCAACCTTTCCTCGATATGTTGGCAAAAATACTTCTTCAAAACCGGTGGTAAGCAGAAAACGTCTTCCGAGATTGTCCTATATGCTTTCTCCGAAAATGATTTCGAGCAGTTAGTCCACGAACCCACACGAATTGTAAATGGTTGCGAAAACACACTTGACCTCTTAGCCACAAACAATTCAGAGCTAATAGAGAGCATCATGACTGATACAGGGATTAGTGGTCACAAGGTCGTTGAAACTAAGCTCAATAGCGTTTCTTCCAAATCCACCAGAAACAAACGCAAAATAATTTTATTTAAAAAAGCGGATAAAGTGTCACTAGAAGCCTTCCTAAGAGACAATTTCCATTCCTTCCGAACTGACTATGCAAATGTAGACGAGATTTCCGGAAAGCTTTTGACACCGTTCCTCACAAGCGACTTCTAATCAAGCTGATGGCCTATGTGGTATCGTCTCACTTGTGCGACTGGATTCGTGATTTCCTGTCGGGAAGGTCGCAGTTCGTAGTAATAGACGGCAAGTCATCGAGTAAAACTGAAGTGATATTAGGTGTTCCCCAGGGAAGCGTCCTAGGACCTCTGCTGTTCCTGATCTATATAAATGATCTGGGTGACAATCTGAGCAGTTCTCTTAGGTTGTTCGCAGATGATGCTGTAATTTTCCGTCTAGTAAGGTAGTCCGAAGACCAGTATCATTTGAAAGCGATTTAGAGAAGATTGCTGTATGGTGTGGCAGGTGGCAGTTGACGCTAAATAACGAAAAGTGTGAGGTGATCCACATGAGTTCCAAAAGAAATCCGTTGGAATTCGATTGCTCGATAAATAGTACAATTCTCGAGGCTGTCAATTCAACTAAGTACCTGGGTGTTAAAATTACGAACAACTTCAGTTGGGAAGACCACATAGATAATATTGTAGGGAAGGCGAGCCAAAGGTTGCGTTTCATTGGCAGGACACTTAGAAGATGCAACAAGTCCACTAAAGAGACAGCTTACACTACACTCGTTCGTCCTCTGTTAGAATATTGCTGCGCGGTGTGGGATCCTTACCAGGTGGGATTGTCGGAGGACATCGAAAGGGTGCAAAAAAGGGCAGCTCGTTTTGTATTATCACGTAGGGGAGAGAGTGTGACAGATATGATACGCGAGTTGGGATGGAAATCATTAAAGCAAAGACGTTTTTCGTCGCGGCAAGATCTATTTACGAAATTTCAGTCACAAACTTTCTCTTCCGAATGCGAAAATATTTTCTTGAGCCCAACCTACATAAGTAGGAATGATCATCAAAATAAAATAAGAGAAATCAGAGCTCGAAGAGAAAGGTTTAGGTGTTCGTTTTCCCCGCTCGCTGTTCGGGAGTGGAATGGTAGAGAGATAGTATGATTGTGGTTCGATGAAGCCCCTGCCAAGCAGTTAAATGTAAATTGCAGAGTAATCATGTAGATGTAGATGTAGATGTTCATGAAACTATAGGAGTTGAAGCGGAAATACTCCACGGTGTCACACAACAAATTTCGCAGTATTTCCATCGAAATTGGCCGAGTAAAAAGTGTTGCATTGCTCATTGAACGTCAAACCACTCGTACCTTTTAATCAATGATCGACTTTTATACAGGGTGTTCATTTTAAAAGAAGATACTGAAATATAACTACATATCGGATGAAAGAAACGTAATTCCAAAGTGTTTGTCTTGGAGGGGAACGTCCAACGTTACCAAACTCGACACACCATCCCATTCCGTGCACCGCGCGGGATAGCCGTGCTGTCTAGGCCGTCGTGTTACCCATAAGTAGTGGGTAAGCCCAGGGACCGAACACGTCAGGAGTTTGTTCCCATAGTCCTTACCAGAAATTTCCAAGTTTTCCATCCCGTGCATGGGTGGCAGGGGACAGCTTTAACATCTCCCTTTTTTTATTGCAGATGACGCTTCTATCTCAGAATCTACATACTTTCTGCCTGTAGCATTTTTTTTCATTCACCACTGATTTCTCTGTAATCAGAGGAATAGAAATGTATAGATAGTCAAAATTTACGACATGCTACTCGATAGCCCTGGAATATCCAATGGTACGTGGTACCCCACCTCCATAGAACAAGCCGGTATTTCATAATTTTTAATGGGAAACCTCTTTCGCAAGGTTTTATTCCCCCGACATATCGAACACGGGACTATTAGATGCGCAATCGTGGCCGTGTAGCGAACTAAAACGTATCATTACAAGCAGGACACTGCGACCGGAGCTCACGTTCCGTGTAACGGCTATAAAATTGCGCAGTTTTTATTGCCTGCACGACTACCCATCATTTGGAGAACAGACATGCAAGTGTACGGTGAATATTGCAACCACAAAAGAAAAAAAATTGATCCTGATTTACGGAGAAGGAGGCTTCTATTGCCTCGTATGCCGAGCGTTTTCCAGAGAAAGCCCGGTCTCGTTCGTTCATTTACAAGGCTGTGAATGCCCTCGTGTCTAATGGCAGTGTACAGACCGGCAAAAGGAAACAAAGCAGACGTGTTACAGGAGAAGCTAACGAAAATGATGTACTAGCGGCAGGGCACCACAACCCATGGATAAGCGCCCGGCAACTACACCGCTATTCCGGTACGACCGTGTAAAGTACTGTCACAACACAGCATCGTCATACATATCACCCAAGTCACGTGTCACTGCATCAATAACTTCATGGCGCCAATTTCCCTAACCGGGTAGTGTTTTGTGAATAGGGATCAAAAGACACCCACGTTTTTTTTTTTGCCGAGGTTCTTTTTTCTTATGAGTCTACTTTCACAAACATGGCAGCGTTAACCGGCATAACATGCATTAGTGAAGTGCAAAAGAGTGCCACTGATAACGACAAGTAGACCATCAACGTCCTTGGTCGGTTAACGTATGGTGTGGCATCATGGGAACAAACTCATTGGTCCATATTTTATCGAAGGCAAGTAGAATGAACGCAAGTATCCAACAGTTTTGGAACAGGAACCAGCGTTACTACTGCAGGATGTTGCCTTGGACGTTCAAGAACACATGTGGTTTCAGCATGACGGCTGCAAAGCACATTAAGCAGTTGAAGGGCGGAACGTATTAGACCACGTTTACGCTGCTTCGTGGATCGGCAGCGGTGGTTTTATTAATTGTCCCGCTAGTTCACGAGATCTGACGTCGCCGGATTTCTGTCTATGGGGATATTTAACAGAAAAGAGGTATCAGCAAGTGCCACATGGTCCACCGCTTCAGGGACGCCAGTGCTGACATTCCCGCAGGTGTACTTCTGTCCTGTGTAAGATCATTTGAAAAGCCGGATCACTAAGTGTATTGAAGTTGGCGGTATGTTTGAACACTTACTCTAACTGGAAAAGTGGACTAGCGTTCACCTCGAACTACGGCCACAGTGGTGCGTCGAGTAATCCACTGTTCAATATGTCGGAGGAATAAGACGTTGCGAGTGGGGTTTTCAATTAGAAGTTATGAAATACTGGCCTGCCATACCCTTGCAGCATGTAGGTGGGGTCCCGTGTGCCATTGGTTATTCAAGGGCCATTGAGAGGCACGTCGTAAATTACGATTGTGTACCCAGTTCTACTCCTCCGATTACAGCGCCATCTGTGGCAAAACGAAGAAAATGCCTCAGACGAAAAGTATGTGGATTTTTGCCGTAGAATCGTAATCTGCAATTAAAAAAACGGGGATTTCCCATTAAGATTTCAACGTTGCTGCCCGGCACCCAAGCACGGCGTGAAGTGGTGGTGTCGTGTGTAGTATCATTGGATGTACCCCTCACAAACAAACAAATTCGAATCATAACTTTTTTTAGTACAGTGTGTAGCTTTGGAGATATTTCAATGTGTTCAGTTATAGCAAGGACAACAGAACAATACAGCACATCACGAATAAATGGCACAGCACACAGAAAACGCACTTGAAAGACTGAAAAATTTCCCAAAACGCGTCTCGAAAATATACGTAAACAGAAAATCATGACCAACAACAGAAAAGTTATTTCATAAACAAACCTCTAAAATTATTTCATTGTCAAAAGTAACTGTTAAATAAGCAGCAGGTAGATACATAAATCCGTACACTCTTATTCCTGATGATTTAAGGAGAGAAGGTCAAAAGAGGTGGAAAAGCATAAAGACTATAACCAAAATTTATTGGTTATGAACTATAGATTAAAAATATGAAATATATAATCATATAAGAGCCTTTTATGCTTTTTTGCCTCTTCTGTACTTCAGTACCTCAATCACCACGAATGAAAGTGTTTACTTAACAGTCCCCCAATGAACCATGGACCTTGCCGTTGGTGGGGAAGCTTTCGTGCCACAGCCATACAGATAGTCGTACCGTAGGTACAACCACAACCACAACAGAGGGGTATCTGTTGAGAGACTAGAGAGACCTGTGGTTCCCGAAGATGAGGGGCAGCAGCCTTTTCAGTAGTTGCACGGCTAATAATCTGGATGAATGACTGATCTGTCCTTTAACATCAACCAAATGGCCTCGCTGTGCTGCTACTGCGAACGGCTGAAAGCAGGAGTAAACTACAGTCTTAATTTTTTCCGAGGACATACAGCTTTACCGTATGATTAAATGATGATGGTGTCCTCTTGGATGAAATATTCTGGAGGTGAAATACTCCCCCTTTCGGATCTCTGAGCAGATACTACTCAGGACGACTTCGTTATCAGGAGAAAGAAAACTAGCATTGTACGGATCGGAGGATGGAATGTCAGAGCCCTTGTCCGGCAGGTAAGTTTGAAAATTTAGAAAGTAAATTGAGAGATTAAAGTTAGGTATAGTGGGAATTAGTGAATCTCAGTGGCAGGAAGAAATAGACTTTTGGTCAGGTGAATACAGGGTTAGAAATACAAAAAATCAAATATGGGCAGTGCAAAAGTACGTTTAATAATTAACATAAAAAAGGAAAGCAAATAACCTACTACGAACAGCATAGTGAACGCATTGTTGTATCCAAGATATACACGAAGGTCGATCCTACCACAAAGTTATATGCCAACTAGCTCCGCAGATGATGAAGAGATTGAAGAAAAGTATGATGCGATGAAAGAAATTATTCAGATAGTTAAGCAAAAAGATAACTTAATAATCATTGGGGACTGGAGTTCGACAGTAGGAAAAGGAAGATAAGAGAAAGTAGTAGGTGAATATGGAATAGGGATAAGGAATGAACGAGGAAGTAGCCTGGTATAATTTTGCCCAGAGCATAACTTAATCGTAGCTCACACTTGGTTTAGGAAACAGGGAAGAGGCCTGGAGAGCCTGGAAGGTTTTGGATAGATTATATAACAGTAAAACCAGGTTTTAAATTGCAAGGCTTTTCGAGGAGCAAATGTGGACTCCAACCACAATGTATTGTAGATTAAAGCTAAAGAAACTGCAAAAAAGGTAGGAAATTCAGGAGATGGGACCTGGATAAACTGAAAGAACCCAAGGTTGTGGAGAGTTTCAGAGAGAGCATTAGTGAACGATTGACAAGAAGCGAGGAAAGAAATACAGAAGAAGAAAAATGGATAACTTTGAGAGATGAAATGGTGAAGGCAGCAGAGGATCAAATAGGTAAAAAGACGAGGCCTAGTAGAAATTCTTAGGTAACAGAAGAGATGTTAAATTCTATTGATGAAAAGAGAAAATATAAAAATGCAATAAATGAAGTGGGCGAAATTGAATTCAAAAGTCTCAAAAATGAGAACGACATGAAGTGCAAAATGCCTAAGAAGGGGCAGCTAGAAGACAAATGTAGGGATGTAGAAGCGTGTATCATTATGGGTAAGATAGATACTGCCTATGGGGAAATTAAAGAGACCTTTGGACAAAAGAGCACCACGTGTATGAACATCAAGAGCTCAGATGGAAAACCCATCTTACTCAAAGAAGGGGAAGCAGAAAGGTGGAAGGAATATATTGAGGGTCTATACAAAGTTGACACGTTCGAGAACAGTGTTAGAGAAATGGAAGAGGACGTAGATGAAGATGAAATGGGAGACATGATACTTCTTAAAGAATTTGACAGAGCGCTGAAAGACTTAAGTCGAAACAAGGCCCCCAGGAGTAGACAACATTCCATTAGAACTGCATAGCCTTGGGAGAGCCAGCCAAGACAAAATGAGCCAAGAGAGAACTCTTCCATCTGATGAGCAAGACGTATGTGACAGGCGAAACAGCCTCATACATAAAAAATAACATAAAAGTTCCAATGCCAGAGAAAGCGAGTATTGACTGGTGCGAAAATTGCCGATCTATCAGTTTATCGAGTCACGGTTGCAAAATACTAACACGAATTCTTTAGAGACGAATGGAAAAACTGTTAGAAGACGACCTAGGAGAAGGTTAGTTTGGATTCCGTAGAAATTCTGGAACACGCGAGGCAATACTGAGCCTACAACATATCTTAGAACATAGGTTAAGGAAAGGCAAACCTACGTTTCTAGCATTTGTAGACTATATAAAGCTTTTGACAATGTTGACTGGAATACTCTCTCTCAAATTCTGAAGGTGACAGCGGTCAAATAAAGGGAGCGAAAGGCTATTTACAATTTGTACAGAAACTAGATGGCAGTGTTAAGAGCCTAGGGGCATGAACGGGAAGCTGTGGTCGAGAAGGGACTGAAGCAGGGTTGTAGCATATCTCTGATGTTATTCACACTGTATATTGAGCAAGCAGTAAAGGAAACAAAAGAAACATTTGAAGTAGCAATTAAAATCCACGGAGAAGAAGTAATAATACTGAGGTTTTCCGACGTCACTGTAATTCTGCCAGAGACAGAAAAAGACCTGGGAAAACAGTTGACGGAATGGACAGTGTCTTTAAAGGAGGATATAAGATGAACCTCAATGAAAGCAAAACGAGAATAATGGAATGTAGTCGAATTAAATCGGGTGACGCTGAGGGCATTAGATTAGGTAATGAGACATTTGAAGTAGTAGATGAGTTTTCTATTTCAGAAGCAAAATAACTGATGATGGTCGAAGCAGAGAGGAAATAAAATGTAGACTGGCTATGGCAAGGAAACAATTTCTGCAAAACAGAATTTTGGTAACACTGGGCATAGATTTAAGCGTTAGGAAGACCTTTCTGAAAATATTTGTATGGAGTGTAGCCATGTTTGGAAGGGAAACATGGACGGTAAATAGTTTAGACAAGACGAGAAGAGAAGCTTTCGACGTGTGGTGCTACAGAAAAATCCTGAAGATTAGGTGGGTAGATCAGGTAACTAATGAGGAGGTACTGCTTAGAATTGGGGAGAAGAGGAATTTGTGGCACAACGAGAAGAAATTTGGAACTTTGTGCTAAGGTCTCTGGGACCAAACTGCTGAGGTCATCCGTCCCTAAGCCTACACACTACTTAATCTAACTTAAACTAACTTACGCTACGGACAATACACACACTCATGCCCGAGGGAGGACTCGAACTTCGATGGGGGAAGCCGCACGGACCATGACAAGGCGCATAAGACCGCGCGGCTGCCCCGCGCGGCTAACTAGAATATGGGATCGGTTGGTAGGACACATTGGCAGGCATCAACGGATCATCAAATTAGTACTGGAGGGGTAGCGTGGGCGTGGCGGATAAAAATCGTAGAGAGACGCCAAGAGATAAACATACTAAGATTCAGAAGGATGTAGGTTGCAGTACTTACTTGGAGACGAAGAGGTTTGCACAAGATAGAGTAGCATGGAGAGTTGCATAAAAAAAAGCCTCTGGACTGAAGACCACGACAACAACATGAACTATGTGAAAAGAAGTGCTGATGCTGCTACATCCAGCAGACCATGCGTATTTTACAAGCAAATGTGTTTCCTTGAACAAGTGCTTCAACAGAAGATATTGTGTTACCCATTACTGCCTCTGGACGTACACTGATAAGCCGAAACATTATGACCACTGTCCACAACGACGTTCGACGCCGCCTGATGCCGTTGCCGGTATGTGACGCCGTAACAAAAGTTTCTAAGCGAAACAGTCACCCTAGTGAAAATATTGGCTGCAAATAGGGAAATCCATTGAGATGAGCGACTCTGACAAAGGTAAAATTATTATTACGTAGAGCCTGTGAACGAATCTCTCGAAACCTCCGAATCTGGTCGAATGTTCACGTGCCACTGTCGCGAGGACCTACGGTAAGAGATAGAAAGACAGTGAAACTACCACTAGGCTCTAAACTGTTGGAAGTTCACGTCTCTTCACAGTACGAGGAGTTCGGAGGTTCGACTGCTTTGTAAAGTAGGATGGATGGTGATCTGTGGCTTCTCTGCCGGCAGGGCACAGTACTGGTGCGCGCACAATTGTTTCGGAGCACACCATTCATCAACATTGTTGAACATCGAGCTCCACAGTAGACCTCATCTACGAAGTCACGTGTTGACCCAACGACATCGTCATTCGATTGCAGTAGTCACGGGACCATCGGGATTCGACTGTAGATCTATGGAAACCTGTCGGCTCTTCGGGTGAATCAAATTTTTTTTTTTACACTAGATCGATGGTCGTCTCCACAAACGGCTTCATTGAGGTGAACGGCGGATCGAAACGAGCAGCGCACCATGGGCGCAGGATGGTGGGACCAGTATTATGCTGTGGGAGACATTCTCCTCCACTTATGTAAGCCTAATGGTAGTAATCGACGACATGCTGACAGCTGAGCACCACCTGCATCTTTCCCGACTGCGATATCATTTTTAAGCATTGTAATTGTCCGTGTCTCGGAGCCAGAACCGTGCTACAGTGGTTTCAGAAGCACTATAGTGAAGTCACGTTGACGTCTCGGCTACTAGATTAGCCTAATATAAACCCATTCGGTCGCTATCGGGTGCTATATCGCCGTACGAAAATCAGCGACCCGTTATTTACGCGAATGATGTGACCTGTTCGTTGATATCTAATGCCACATACTTCCCCAAACCTACCAACAAACTGTCCGATCTCTGACACTCTGAATCAGTGATATATTTCATTCCAAAGACGGACCAATTAGCTTTTAAGCAGGCAGTCATAATGTTTAGGCTCATCAGTGTACACGTTCATTGGTCGGCCAATTGGTTTAGTATGTGAGAGTATTTTGCTGAATTATATGAAAACGTTCTTATTTTTCAAAACTGATGGGAATATGAATACTGTTTAAAGTTATCAGAGTGCAGAGAGTACGCTGACGGCAAAAATCTAAGAAAAGGAAACAGAACTAGATCGAGGAAGAAATTGTAAAGGTGTAAAAAGGCAATTTAGCACACATCTACGCTTCATCTTCCTGATGCCAATGAAATGTTCCTTATGTCTCAACTTCCTCTGATTAGGAAGCTAAAAATGGAGGCCAAACTAGATTTTCCATTCAAATTCATTCAAATTTTAAAATCATATACCATTCCAACATTTTTATCTTCACTATGTGGCAGGGGGGTTAATCGAGATGAAGCACAGCACTATGAAAGTGTACCAGAATGTACCGATAAAAGTTAAGTACCTTTTCTGGCACTTTTTGACTTGTAGTTCCACCTTCTTGTAAATGGCTTCCGATCAAAACATTTTAACATTGGAAAAAACTACTTTCATCGATTTTAGTGCGCAAACTGAAGAAAAGAATAAAGAAATATGAAACACATCTTGAAGCTGCAGCACGTTTTACTTTTGCACTGACACATTCCCTCAAGGTTGTTTTCCTTTCAGAATTTGTGTCTCTGACTTCTGAGATCATCAGTCCCCTAGAACTTAGAACTACTTAAACCTAACTAACCTAAGGACGTTACACACATCCATGCCCGAGGCAGGATTGGAACCTGCGACAGTAGCTGTCGCGCGGTTCCAGACTGTGGCGCCTAGAACCGCTTGTCCACATCGGCTGGCAAAAGCATTTCAAATGAGTTAACAGACATCCTGCAGTACCCGAAATGTTTGTCTGGACTTGCCTTCAGTTTGCTGTGCAGCAGCCCCAAGTTCCACTTTGTTGATCTCTCGCTTAATTTCACGAATCTTGAATTTTTTTTTTTTTCTCCTACCGTCGTTCTCCGAAGCCTGTGAACGACGACTATCTCGACCCATAATGCAAAGTCCTCATTCCTATTTGATGAAATTCTGCTCATAGTTAATATTAACTGGACACGGTAAATGTGGTCCCAGCTTGCACCGCCGAGGTGCTTATGGAATTCCCGTGAATTCACGCTGCGTGAGGAAAGCGCCCGTGCGGCCAGCACAGACAATGCCACGCGGGTTGTGTGAATTCAGGCAGCCGGCCGGTGTGGCCGTGCGGTTCTAGGCGTTTCAGTCTGGAACTGCGTGACCACAGGTTCGAATCCTGCCTCGAGCATGGATGTGTGTGATGTCCTCGGGTTAATCAGGTTTAAGTCGTTCTAAGTCTAGGGGACTGATCACCACAGATGTTGTAAATAGGCTGTTTAGGTTTTCTTATTTGTAACGCCACGTAGCGCTCTGTATGAAAATCGCTGGCTGTGCTGAGTGCAGTCTGTGGCTGGTTTGCATTGTTGTCTGCCAATGTAGCGTTGGGCAGATGGATGTGAACAGAGCGTAGCGTTGGCGTTGGAGGTGAGCTGCCAGCAGCGGTGGATGTGGGGAGAGAGATGGCGGAGTTTTGAAATTTGTTAGACTGGATGTCATGAACTGCTATATACATTATGACTATTAAGGTAAATACATTGTTTGTTCTCTATTAAAATCTTTCATTTGCTAACTATCCCGATCAGTAGTTAGTGCCTTCCGTAGTTTGAATCTTTTATTTAGCTGGCAGTAGTGGTGCTCGCTGTATTGCAGTAGTTCGAGTAACGAAGATTTTTGTGAGGTAAGTGATTTGTGAAACTTATAGGTTAATGTTAGTCAGAGCCATTCTTTTGTAGGGATTTTTGAAAGTCAGATTGCGTTGGGCTAAAAATATTGTGTGTCAGTTTAAGCACAATCACGTATAATTTTTCTAAGGGGACGTTTCATATGCAAGCAATGTATTTCCTTAATAGTCATAATATATATATAGCAGTTCACTACATCCAGTCTTACAAATTTCAAAACTCCGCCATCTCTCTCCCCACATCCACCACTGCTGGCGGCTCACCTCCAACTGCGCAACGCTACGCGCTGTTCACATCCATCTGCCCAACGCTACAATGGCAGACAACAAAGCAAACCAGCCACAGACTGCATTCGGCACAACCAGCGATTTTCATACAGAGCGCTACGTGGCGTTACCAATAAGAAAACCTAAACAGCCTACTTACAATGTTAAGTCCCATAGTGCTTAGAGCCATTTGAATTTAGGCACAAAGGCGATTCAAAAACACACTCGTGTGGCCGTAGCCTAAGATATATCAAGACCTTCTTGAAGGTAAGTGGATAGAAAACAAGCTGGACTAGTTTCTTGTGTCCATACCGGCGAGAATCGAGACTGTGTGGAATAAGTACTTATTTGTATTTTCTGCTACCAGTTTCGTTTATTTGTTTTATGTTTAATTTAACGTACTGAAATGCGTTTCGAATATGTTATGCCAATCTGCAGGCGTTTACACCTACAGAAAGTCGTTAATTAAAAATAAAATGTCAAAAATGATTTTCCATTAGTGGACATCAGTTTCTGTGAAACCTCTGCCCCCCCCCCCCCCCACCTCCTCTTACCAAATACCCCAGCAGCCACACTAACAGTGTACAAAAGCCAAAGTACTATGTTAATTTTTTAAGTAACAATTTTCTATATGTGTAAATGCCTGGAGATAGCAAAACAAGATCGAAACGCGTTGTAATAAGTTGAGTTAAACATAAAATAAATAATGCATCAGGACCAGAGAAAATAAATGGATAGCAGTACAGGTGCATATTGTTGAAGACAACAATATGGGGAAATGTCAAGAGAAGGTCTTACACAGCAACAGATGCCAAATGACTGATAATAATGTTAATGACTGTTCCTAACTGACGATGTTGTCCTTTATACAGGGTGTTACAAAAAGGTACTGCCAAATTTTCAGGAAACATTCTTCACGCACAAAGAAAGAAAATACGTTATGTGGACATGTGTCTGTAAACGCTTACTTTCCATGTTAGAGCTCGTTTTATTATTTCTCTTCAAATCACATTAATTATGGAATGGAAACACAGCAACAGAACGTACCAGAGTGACTTCAAACACTTTGTTACAGGAAATGTTCAAAATGTCTCCGTTAGCAAGGACACATTCATCTACCCTCCATCGCATGGAATCCCTGATGCGGTGATGCAGCCCTGGAGAATGACGTATTGTATCACAGCCGTCCACAATACGAGCACGAAGAGTCTCTACATTTGGTACCGGGGTTGCGTAGACAAGAACTTTCAAATGCCCCCATAAATGAAAGTCAAGAGGGTAGAGGTCAGGAGAGCGTGAAGGCCATGGAATTGGTCCGCCTCTACCAATCCATCGGTCATCGAATCTGTTGTTGAGAAGCGTACGAACACTTCGACTGAAATGTGCAGGAGCTCCATCATGCATGTACCACATGTTGTGTCGTACTTGTAAAGGCACACGTTCTAGCTGCACAGGTAGAGTATCCAGTATGAAATCATGAGAACGTGCTCCGTTGAGCGTAGGTGGAAGAACATGGGCCCCAATCAGGACGTCACCAACAATGCCTGCCCAAACGTTCACAGAAAATCTGTGTTGATGACGTGATTGCACAATTACGTGCGGATTCTCGCCAGCCCACACATGTTGATTGTGAAATTTACAATTTGATGACGTTGGAATGAAGCCTCATCCGTAAAGAGAACATTTGCACTGAAATGAGGATTGACACATTGTTGGATGAACCATTCGCAGAAGTGTACCCATGGAGGCCAATTAGCTGCTGATAGTGCCTGCACACGCTATACGTGGTACGGAAACAACTGATTCTCCCGTAGCACTCTCCATACAGTGACGTGCTCAACGTTACCTTGTACAGCAGCAACTTCTCTGACGCTGACATTAGGGTTATTGTCAACTGCAAGAAGAATTGCCTCGTCCATTGAAGGTGTCCTCGTCGTTCTAGGTCTTCCCCAGCCGCGAGTTATAGGCTGGAATGTTCCGTGCTCCTTAAGACGGCGATCAATTGCTTCAAGCGTCTTCCTGTCGGGACACCTTCGTTATGGAAATCTGTCTCGATACAAACGTACGGCGCCACGGCTATTGCCCCGTGCTAATCCATACATCAAATGGACATCTGCCAACTCCGCATTTGTAAATATTGCACTGACTGCAAAACCACGTTCGTGATGAACACTAACATGTTGATGCTACGGTCTGATGTTCTTGATGCTAATACTGTAGAGCAATAAGTCGCATGTCAACACAAGCACTGAAATCAACATTACCTTTCTTCAGATGGGGCAACTGGCGGTGAATCGAGGAAGTACAGTACATACTGACGAAACTAAAATGAGCTCTAACATGGAAATTAAGCGTTTCCGGACACATGTCCACATAACATCTTTTCTTTATTTGTGTGTGAGGAATGTTTCCTGAAAGTTTGGCCGTACCTTTTTTGTAACACCCTGTATATATACCATACTCCAATAGATTACGGTGACCATCACCCCTGTCTGAACGTACCAACGGTCTGCGAATGATAAGAATAGACCAACACGCTAGCATTGTTACTGTATAGTGATCCCTGATTTTGTCGCTTTATTTTTTATAGTTGATTCCTAAGAAGAATAAATCTACTGTCTCGTACACACGTGAAAGAATATTTTGAAGTTTTTCCTTTCATTTTCACACTTTAGAATCACACAAAAGGTCTGAAAGAAAAGGTATCCCTAACGATAATCACCTCACCTATACAGGCCGGACGAAACAGTCTAAAAAGCTTGAAGGGTGCTACAGGGTAGGTTGTGCTCAGAAATAATTGTTAAGGAAAAATTCGATACTTTGCGCCGTTCCCGAGTTAATTAACATCGAAGTTAGTCAATCAGGCCGTTGGGCGTTCGCATTCAAGCCAGAGACGGTGTCACTAAATGTGTTCTTCGTTCGCCTTCAAGAACCCGAACAAGAGAGCGATACAAAAACGGGAAATGTGACGGTAGTAAGGATGGAAACCGGACCAAAGTCTAAGCAGTCTCGTGTTCTATCACGGTCTAAGTTACATAAATGACAGTATGACCAAACATACTTCACAAGAAGTGATGAAAATACACAACTTCTTCAAAATGATGGCTACAGACAGTACGAAATAACAATGTGAAGGCAAAACAGCTTATCAAAACTCATCAAAACAATTAAAATTAAATGTTACGAGAAACAACGATTCGTACATTACAACGGTGTGCTGTAAAGTACATATGTTGTGGGGTGATCTGTATGGTTGGAAATGAGGAACTCACTTCGTACGCCAACGTGTATAGAAACTTTTATTGTTCCAAAAAGGACGATTTCAACAGTATTATGCTACCATCGTCTGATCTAAGAGGATATCTTGAAGACAATGAAGGGGAAGACATTGCAATTAATTTCTCATATTATACAAAATATAAAATTTCACGTACCTTACGAAGCTTGTTATCGAAGTGCCGTGTTACATTACAAGAAGGCAAAGCACAAAAGACCCTCTCTCTCTCTCTCTCTCTCTCTCTCTCTCTATATATATATATATATATATATATATATATATATATATATATATATATATATATATATTCACCACCAAAAAATATGAAACACGTAACGGAGTCGCAATATTTGCGCTGTGAAAAGCAGTGTACGACGAAATAGTTGTATCGAGTGACAAAAGAAAAATAGTCCACCACAATAAATATTGAGACACATGGAGAACAGTGGGTGGAAGGCGAGAACACAAAGATGTGATTATACGGCAGTGATAAGAGTGGTAGTGCGACCTCCAGACCAGATGTGAGGAAACGCAGATCAGCAAATCATCCTACTGATGATGCCCTAGAACAGGAGAAGGCGAAACGCGTAAGGGATAAATAAAGTAACTAGCAGCAAGAAAAGACAGATTAATTTACAAAACAAACACATAGTTGATAACATCCTCTTACCGTCCACGGATATCGGCATCGGACATGACTCTCACGCTTACCGCACTGCACTGTGTTACGGGCGGAGTGTTAACATAACTTAGACGTGGCAGATCCACTACAAAGTTACCTATTAGGCATTGTGGATGGCTATTTCGCCGTTGGATTGCTCAAGTAATAGATGCTAAATTATATTTACAACAATGAATAGCGAAGGATCTTTCAAAATCTAGATATAACGATTAGGAGTACTACCTAAAGATGTAGTTAAAATTACCATGAATTTAAGCTCTATACATAATCCGTTGTGATACATTTTGTTTGCCTGGTGTGCAGTGAGGAAATCACAGTAATAATCAACGTTTTTAAAAAGAAAACAACCTATTCTCTTTAATCAACAAACCAACGCGTCGTAAAGTGAAAACTGCATTGGTGATAGCATGTGGTAAGCCGACCAGATCTGGTGGGTTCCCGCACAGCATCACTCACGAAAAGGGTTAAAGTACGCAAAAACCACGAGAGACTGAACTTACTTTAGTAGTCACCTAATTGACATGCAAGCCATATTGGGTGCGAGGTGTCTCTTACGAGTCAAACCTAGGTAAACGCCACAAAAAGTAATGTGGACAACTATAATAGAATTAAAGGTATGAATGTTTCTAAGCAGTGCGTATGTGAATAGGTCATGATTGCACCTGAAGGACGTCTGTAATCCGTGCTGTGCGTCAGGAACTACTATAAAAGTGGGCATTTAGGTAAGTACCAATGATGAAAGTCAAGTATATGAACTAAGTTCGAGGTCAATATTTAGTGTTATACCCTTCATGGTATATGATGATGAAGCTGAAAATTAATGCACTAGATGATCAAATGATAAATGGCCGTCTTATGAGGTACCTGTTATGTGCTGGATGCCAAGTATATATCCGTTACACAACGAGCCGTTTACATGAGGATTACGTTATCTATAATGCGTGTGGTAATGACACTGTAGCTGCAAGTTTCTCTTTTGTACAACGAATATATATTTTGCATCCAACACGTTACTATAGCATTAAATAAATGTTGATTAAAATGAAGAGTTAACAAAACAAGTCCACTACTTTGTGACGTTTCCTGAGATTTCCGTAACTCACATTGGATACCACCAAAATGGGATTTTTCGGTGAACTATGTGCCTTGTAGCGTATCTAAAGTACAGGTCAGCATACACAACAAAGCTTGTAGAACATTTTGGAAACACAGAGGTTCTAACGCATCAGATACGTGATGGAATATTCCAACCACATACGTTTAAGATAGGCTTGATGCCAAAGACGACCTACCATCCTCTCTACGAAAGGGTTCCACGTATATCCGTCTCGGTCGACTTTCTACACATTTCAGAACTCTTCTTTGATGCGAATGAAAAAAACCAAGTTAAAAAGTTACAACATCCAGAACTGAATCATTTCGCCTTACGGGATGCGTGATTCTTTGTGTATTGCATGTATCCGAGCCTTTGAAGACAGTATCATGAACGAGCAGAATCGGTAGAAGTGAGAAACATTTATACAAAACTAATAATAGATGTAGTGGCTACGCTACAAACGGAACTTGCTGTCATTAATGTTCCTACAACTCTCTGCAGCTATCTCTTAGCATGTCGTCAGACTGTGAGATCGTCGGTGCACAGAATTCTACCATTTCCTTGGAACATATTTTGCTTATATCTAAATCAGGTTCTGCTGTACTCTGTCGGGTTCTTTCGAAAGGTAGGACAGAAAACGTGATGATCTAAATATTTGAATAATAGTATTAGTTTTGTGTGAATGACTGCATAGTGTCTGTGAAATAAGTCCAGAACTTCCATTAGATAGCAGAAGACGCTCGGAGGGCGTATTTTGATTTAATGAAATTAGGCTCTCAGAAGTAGTTGTTTCAGATTTTTAGGATCATTATTACCAACTTATGTGTTCTATAAGTATAAAAATAGGTAAATACACATGCATGATTTACGTTTGTCTCATCTGTGCACTGTCCAGCCGTCTTTTGAGTAAATGCAACACTGACACAGCAGTTAGTCGTCAGCGTACGGTTAGGTTTTGACAGTGAATATTACACCCACCTCAGTACAGAGGTGCCGAAGGAATGGTTCTGAGGAGAGCTCGAAGTTGTACTGCTGCAGTACACCTACAAGATACAAGGCGTTCGTCAGAATATACGTCAAAAATTTTAAGGATTACTCAGTTCTGCCGGCCACTGTGGCCGAGCGGTTCTAGCCACTTCAGTCCGGAACCACGCTACTGCTACGGTCGCAGGTTCGAATCCTGCCTCGGGCATGGACGTGTGTGATGTCCTTAGGTAGTTCTAAGTCTAGGGTACTGATGACATCAGATGCTAAGTCCCATAGCGCTTAGAGCCATTTGAAACGTTTGAACTCAGTTCTCAGTCATATGACCTTCACTGTCACTCAGTAAATATAAGAGACAATATACCTTGTAGAAACGCATTTTAGAACTTCCTTCTAACAAGCAGACTGTCGGACAGTTTTCATACGTTGTCACAATGAAACGAATACCTGTTCATTCTCACTGTATACTTAGTGTAACAAACAGAGTTTACAGTTTTATTTCATGACCCCGAGAGCTCCAAATTTAGCATCGTGGGGAATACTGTTACATGCTTCGGCGAAGTACCCCTCTGTTATGACACAGTGGCTGTAGTGTAATACCATTTACTGTTTATGAATGAGCGCCATAATTTTTCTGCGTTATGCAACGCAGCTACATTAGCTGATATAAATGAATAATAAATTAGGTAATAACACTGTTATTCTACGACCGCCACGTTAATTTATTTAAACACTTTATTCTCCGATGGGTTAAACTGGCCGTTAGTTGTGATGACGTAAATGTGTTGAGATCTTATATGGCCTCGTGCTTGCTGTTGCTATGAAAATCAAATTGCGCGGAAACAAGCAGTGGAATTATATTATGCCGTTAGGGAGCGACAGAACTTGCCATAATGTATTAGCGTTTTCCGATTCATGCATACACATAAAGTAAAATGGGTCGTTTGCCACAAGAGAACATTAGCATTTAATCAATGTTTAGCTATCCTAGATAACTACGTGGCACTTCACGGTTGCTCATTACGTCTTTCGAGATTTCATTACACTGTAACGTTACAATGATTCGTTATTCTTTGCATCATGTGCTGCATACTCTTCCGGAAAATTCCACTGTTGCTAATTTCGAAGAAGGGTGTCCCTGAACGTGAAAGCCTCGCAAAGGCGGCGCGGCAAAGTGCTTTGATTCACTTCCTATTTTACCTTTGAGTCACTCCCGATTTTACCTGAATAGTCACATCTGTTAGTATTATTGATATTGTCAACAAAATCACAGGATTAGAATAAATCTTAGTAGGCATCCAGTCAAGAGTACTGAGTTGAAATGGCGTGTTCTTAAGTAAATGATTACCTACTGTAATACCAAAACTATTCAGTGTGCCAAAAAACTTAAAAATCCTCATCATTCGCATATAATATTTACATATAATGCCCATTTGAAGTCCTTGTATTTAGTCTCCATAAACATGTCAGATAAATTATACTAGAAAATGAAGTCATCCAAATTATGAACTACGATGAAGCGTGTGCGACTATTTGAAAAATTCGCAAATTACATTAAATCTTGCACAGGAATCTAGCGTTTGTGGGAATTATTACATTATGTCAAAGTAGATCATAACTGACTTATGTTCTTTTACTTTACTTCAGCAGGTTCGTCTGTGGTATAAATTATTATAACGCTAATACACTCCTGGAAATGGAAAAAAGAACACATTGACACCGGTGTGTCAGACCCACCATACTTGCTCCGGCACTGCGAGAGGGCTGTACAAGCAATGATCACACGCACGGCACAGCGGACACACCAGGAACCGCGGTGTTGGCCGTCGAATGGCGCATTTGTGCACCGCCGCCGTCAGTGTCAGCCAGTTTGCCGTGGCATACGGAGCTCCATCGCAGTCTTTAACACTGGTAGCATGCCGCGACAGCGTGGACGTGAACCGTATGTGCAGTTGACGGACTTTGAGCGAGGGCGTATAGTGGGCGTGCGGGAGGCCGGGTGGACGTACCGCCGAATTGCTCAACACGTGGGGCGTGAGGTCTCCACAGTACATCGATGTTGTCGCCAGTGGTCGGCGGAAGGTGCACGTGCCCGTCGACCTGGGACCGGACCGCAGCGACGCACAGATGCACGCCAAGACCGTAGGATCCTACGCAGTGCCGTAGGGGACCGCACCGCCACTTCCCAGCAAATTAGGGACACTGTTGCTCCTGGGGTATCGGCGAGGACCATTCGCAACCGTTTCCATGAAGCTGGGCTACGGTCCCGCACACAGTTAGGCCGTCTTCCGCTCACGCCCCAACATCGTGCAGCCCGCCTCCAGTGGTGCCGCGACAGGCGTGAATGGAGGGACGAATGGAGACGTGTCGTCTTCAGCGATGAGAGTCGCTTCTGCCTTGGTGCCAATGATGGTCGTATGCGTGTTTGGCGACGTGCAGGTGAGCGCCACAATCAGGACTGCATACGACCGAGGCACACAGGGCCAACACCCGGCATCATGGTGTGGGGAGCGATCTCATACACTGGCCGTACACCTCTGGTGATCGTCGAGGGGACACTGAATAGTGCACGGTACATCCAAACCGTCATCGAACCCATCGTTCTACCATTCCTAGACCGGCAAGGGAACTTGCTGTTCCAACAGGACAATGCACGTCCGCATGTATCCCGTGCCACCCAACGTGCTCTAGAAGGTGTAAGTCAACTACCCTGGCCAGAGAGATCTCCGGATCTGTCCCCCATTGAGCATGTTTGGTACTGGATGAAGCGTCGTCTCACGCGGTCTGCACGTCCAGCACGAACGCTGGTCCAACTGAGGAGCCAGGTGGAAATGGCATGGCAAGCCGTTCCATAGGACTAGATCCAGCATCTCTACGATCGTCTCCATGGGAGAATAGCAGCCTGCATTGCTGCGAAAGGTGGATATACACTGTACTAGTGCCGACATTGTGCATGCTCTGTTGCCTGTGTCTATGTGCCTGTGGTTCTGTCAGTGTGATCATGTGATGTATCTGACCCCAGGAATGTGTCAATAAAGTTTCCCCTTCCTGGGAGAATGAATTCACGGTGTTCTTATTTCAATTTCCAGGAGTGTACATACGTTTCTGCCTACATTTCGTAGGTTTTTATTTTACGCAGAAGAGGTTTCAGACTGCAGGCCCATTTTATAGAGTTTCTCTTTCAGAAATGTTATTCAAGTCTTTTGGTCAACGGTCTCTATACTACCTGGATGCAGAACTTTGATCAGAGAACTTAAACGTACATGCATGCTCCAATGCGCCATGTTGTAGGTAACTAGTTTCGATCGATTGCTGCCGGATAATGTATTATTTACTTATTGCTTGTTATAATCCTTATATTATTAACTGGAACGGTGTGGCAACGAACTATTAGATGCAATCAAGATTTTAATACTTCATTAAAAGATTCCCAGAATAAAAGAATAATTACATCTTTCATATGAACTACCAATTTTGCAGTATCTCTTGTGCTTTCGTCCTTAAAATCGATAATAGAAAATTAAGTAATGCAGAAGTATTTCGTTTGATTTTCATCTTCACTGTGCATATTCTGCAAGTAACTGGCAACCATTAATGACACTACTCCCGAAAATCATCACCTCTTACCTTGTATTTGTAACTCTCTTGTGAAAATAGACCATACGTTGTACCCAAATAAGCTTCCTGAAAACTCCATGCTTTGTGACATTCTGAATTCGTTGAATTAATTGTCGCTCGTGCAGACTGTGTCTATGGCGCTGAGTGATAACAAAAAAGATAATACACAATACTTCACTTACCAAATATGTAACAATGTATTTTACGTTGGTTTGTGAAGTAGGTGCCTTTTGACATTTGGAAATGAGTTTATACCTAATGTGTACTTGATTAATTCATTCATAATATCTATGAGAAACCTTTGTTTCCTGTGAAAACGACGCCATCTTTGCTCAAGAGGTGTCTGCTTTGTTTACGAAAACTGGTTCCACAAGTTACTTGTTAGCAAGAGTGTTGTACCTGGGGCGTGGTTTACTTAGGAAATTATGATATTTCCTTGTCGGTATTTCAATCTAATGACTGATTTTAGAGGTACATAAAGCAATGCGAACTAGAAACCACCATAAGCAGTTTCTGGCATTGTCAAGTGTTTTGTTGTTGTCAGACATGAGGTTATGTTTTCTACAGAGTTTGTAAATATTATGAGTTCTACACATTGAAGTATAGTGTTATATGTTAAAGCAATCTGGAGGATATTGTTGATTCGTCTGTTACAGAGTTTTATGTTAAGTTAAATTCTATACATTTTTAAAACTAGTTACATGAAGGGTGTGGATAGGTACGCCATAGTCGGAGGCCCACCATATTGTATCTTGAAATGGAAGATCTTGTACAATGGACCTCGTGATAGTGGCAAAGGAATTGAGTTTTTTAATGTTTTAATAAGACCGGAAATTTGTGTTAGTTACCAGTACCTACTATTTCAAAATGTATCTCGCTTATCATAATACTTCTGTTCAATCTGAATTTCATTTCCTAATTATTGGGGTGTATTAGAGTAATCATGTAACACTTAGACATTTCAATATAGTACTGATAAGATTTTGTTGACTGCAACATTTTCAAATTCGAATAGACTATTTGTATCTACTTCGTCGTCCTCAAGTTTGTCACTAGCCATATTAGATGCGACTCCGTATCAGTTTTGACTGTCTTCAGTTTATTCTCAGTCAATTTTCTGTACTCATTAGAGTGTTTATTTATGGATTTGTGTACGAACTACATCATAAAATTTATAGCAATTGGAAAAAGACAAGAACATAATTTGAAACAGTTTTTCTTTTTTTGATATTCCTTACTTTTCTGTAGTAATTTTTTTAATTTCAGAAAAAAATTCGCAGCACTCATAAAATGAGTGCCATCATTTCAAAATGGAATGACGTAATACATCAAACTTTTATTACAGGCCTGGGTAGAGGCGAGAGTCAGAAAAATTTTACAAAATACTACATCCTCCTTTACTTACACATCTGTCTAACGTTGTACCTAAAATACGAATTTGTGCTTCGCTTCAAACCTTTACCTATTAACATAAAATCTATGAGTAAAGTCTAAGTTAAATAATGCAGGATCATTTCCCTTATCAGTATGTCAATAACCATAAAAAACCAAAGTTTTGAACTGATTAGCAGGACTGTCACAAATTTCAGCTCTAGTTCTTAAATATCTCTTTTGGTACGTCTCCAGAAATTTCGAACATCCCATATAACAAGCTCATTTGGACGCAAAACTGGAATGTAAATTTTTCTTTTTTGCGTTCGATGACACTTAATGGTCAAATAACGAAATACGAGCCATCTCTAGTTCGATAGCAAGTTTATGCAGGTGTCAGTGTTTCTGGTGTATTGTGAAACATCACAGTAATTAAGTTTTAATTCGAAATAGATCCGGGTATGATTCGCTAATGGCGTAATATCTAGCGAATTATACACTCCTGGAAATGGAAAAAAGAACACATTGACACCGGTGTGTCAGACCCACCATACTTGCTCCAGACACTGCAAGAGGGCTGTACAAGCAATGATCACACGCACGGCACAGCGGACACACTAGGAACCCCGGTGTTGGCCGTCGAATGGCGCTAGCTGCGCAGCATTTGTGCACCGCCGCCGTCAGTATCAGCCAGTTTGCCGTGGCATACGGAGCTCCATCGCAGTCTTTAACACTGGTAGCATGCCGCGACAGCGTGGACGTGAACCGTATGTGCAGTTGACGGACTTTGAGCGAGGGCGTATAGTGGGCATGCGGGAGGCCGGGTGGACGTACCGCCGAATTGCTCAACACGTGAGGCGTGAGGTCTCCACAGTACATCGATGTTGTCGCCAGTGGTCGGCGAAAGGTGCACGTGCCCGTCAACCTGAGACCGGACCACAGCGACGCACAGATGCACGCCAAGACCGTAGGATCCTACGCAGTGCCGTAGGGGACCGCACCGCCACTTCCCAGCAAATTAGGGACACTGTTGCTCCTGGGGTATCGGCGAGGACCATTCGCAACCGTTTCCATGAAGCTGGGCTACGGTCCCTCACACAGTTAGGCCGTCTTCCGCTCACGCCCCAATATCATGCAGCCCGCCTCCAGTGGTGCCGCGACAGGCGTGAATGGAGGGACGAATGGAGACGTGTCGTCTGCAGCGATGAGAGTCGCTCCTGCCTTGGTGCCAATGATGGTCGTATGCGTGTTTGGCGCCGTGCAGGTGAGCGCCACAATCAGGACTGCATACGACCGAGGCACACAGGGCCAATACCCGGCATCATGGTGTGGGGAGCGATCTCATACACTGGCCGTACACCTCTGGTGATCGTCGAGGGAACACTGAATAGTGCACGGTACATCCAAACCGTCATCGAACCCATCGTTCTACCATTCCTAGACCGGCAAGGGAACTTGCTGTTCCAACAGGACAATGCACGTCCTCATGTATCCCGTCCCACCCAACGTGCTCTAGAAGGTGTAAGTCAACTACCCTGGCCAGCAAGATCTCCGGATTTGTCCCCCATTGAGCATGTTTGGGACTGTATGAAGCGTCGTCTCACACGGTCTGTACGTCCAGCACGAACGCTGGTCCAACTGAGGCGCCAGGTGGAAATGGCATGGCAAGCCGTTCCACAGGACTACATCCAGCATCTCTACGATCGTCTCCATGGGAGAATAGCAGCCTGCATTGCTGCGAAAGGTGGATATACACTGTACTAGTGCCGACATTGTGCATGCTCTGTTGCCTGTGTCTAAGTGCCTGTGGTTCTGTCAGTGTGATCATGTGATGTATCTGACCCCAGGAATGTGTCAATAAAGTTTCCCCTTCCTGGGACAATGAATTCACGGTGTTCTTATTTCAATTTCCAGGAGTGTAGATCTCAGTGCCTCACTATACTACGTTCAGCATGTTATACGGCAAATATACGGTTCCTCACTACACAATATTGACATTAGGTTTCTATTCATTACACATCATACAGTCTTGGTTGTTTCCGAATTATTATCAAGAAAATTACAAGTTTAAAAACACAAGTGATCATCTTCGAACTGCACAGCAAAAGGGGAATTAAAAACAACATAACAATGTTACATAAACAGCAGTAAAGTATTAACATTCTTTCATTTTACTAACGGCTGTTGTGGGATAGCTCTTTCTAATACCCATTCTGATTACTAGAAACTATCGCGACTTCGGTTATAAATTCAATCTTTATTTTGACGAAATTTTTACGGAATCTTAACGGATGAGAGGAGAGTAAATGGTGAAAGACTATCGCGAAAATAAATGCATTCTGGGAAAATAAACTTGAGAAACTAGTGAATGGGGTTGATCTGAAAAAGATATTAGTGTGAATAATATGCTTAGATTAAAAACGTTGCATAAAGTAATTTCAATAAAGAAGGTTGCGGAAGTCGTGGAACTTAAGTACTAAAAGTCTTCTGACTCAGAATGAAACAAAAACGTTGGAACGTGACGCGAAACGAATAACGGCATCTGTAATATCTGTGATACATTTATTACCTATTTTTTATGTATTTATTTATTTATTTTTGCTGTGTTACCAGATTTCTGACTGGTTTAAGGTAGCACAGCACGAATTTCCATCATGTGCGAACCTATTTATCTCAGAGTAGCTTTTACAACCAGAGTCCTTAATTTTTTTTATATAGTCCAAGCTCTGTCTCCTCTATTGTTTTATCCTCTACGGCAGCTTCTAGTAACATGGAAGTTACACTCTGATATCTTAAGGCATGTGCTATTATTCTGTCCCTTCTTGTCACTGTTTTCTAAATGTCATCCTCGCCAGTTCTGGAAAAAACTGCCCATACCTTTTCTTTCCAGTCCATCTAATTTTCAACATCCATATGTAGCACCATATCTCTAACGTTTCAATCCTCTTCGGCAGTCCGTAATATTCCATGTAATACTGTGCTCCAAAATACTTTCTCAGGACGTTTTTCCTCAGGTTAATGCCGATTCTTGATACTAACTGACTTTTTTTGGTCAGAGTTCCCTCTTTGCCTTTGCTATTCAAAGTTTTATGTCCTCTTTGCTCCGTCGTTGTTTTTGGCTTCCAAGGTAGCAGTTTTCCCTTTCTTGTCTACTTCGTTGTCCTCAGGTTTGTTGCTAGTCTCATTTCTGCTACCCCGCATCAGTTTCATCATGCGTCAGTTTATTCTCAGTCCATTTTCTGTACTCGTTAGACTGTTTACTTATTTATTCCTTTATGACCTACTCATAAAATATGTAGTAACTGGAAGGAGCTGAATACGTAATTTAAAAAGCAAATTAAGTGTATTTATATAAAAACGTACAAGTAAGAAAAGAAATACGTAATCAAAAATTTATCACATTTCGCTCATCCAGAATTCGGTCTATCAGCAGCTGTCTGGCTGTAATTCAGGAGGTCCTCCTGAGTGCGCTTTCTTGGTGCATTCACTAACAGCATTTTAAAAGGTGTTCCTTTGTTTCTGTTTAACCACACTCACACTTGTCCTGTGTAGCCCCACCTTTTGTGTAGCCCCACCTTTTCATAAGTTGTTTTAGTTGTCCCATACGCGTACAAAGTCGATTACTCGTTTTCCAGTGTGACTAGTCTACGTGGGGGCCCTGGGGTAAAGCTTCTGAATATTCTTCTTGAAAGAAAGATTTAAGGAAGTTTCAGCTGGTTGTGCTGAGTATGTGAAACTTTGTCTAAGCCTTTTAGGCATAGGTTGATGGTTGTGTTGCGAATTACGCTGGCCATTTATCTGTTTGTTCCTTTTTTTCAGGCTCACTAAACATCTGATATATGCTGGGGCGATATTCGGTAATGAATGTAAATGGTTCGCTCTAATAGGTCTGAGGCAGACATTTATATCATTTACCTTCTTGCAAACATCGATTAGGACCACGATTTTCTTGTTTAGTGTGACGAGATCTTTCACAAACTGAGCATCCATTCTCCGCAACAGAAAAGCTGGCGGCGAAAGCTGTGGAACGGTTTATGTTCGAAATTGCGTCTCATTTTGCAGAGGACGGTTTTTTCGGAATGTCATATAGATTGTTCCACTGCGAATCTTCCTCAATTTCACTTAGGATGAAAATTTCGAGTATTACCATTGATATCCTTTCGCTATGATATTTAATTCCATTCCTAAACCGTTCTCTTATTTCCGTAATTTATTTTCCGAGATTTACTCGTACATAGTGCAGCGGGCGTGAAAGACTACATTCCTGACTTATACACTCTGTAATTCGTTCGTGACGTTCCATTATCGTTTTTCTGTATTGGTTCTATTCATATTATATATTACTCGTTTCTACGTATACATCTATTTCCCTGAGATTTTCAAACATCTTGCGGCATTTTACATTGCCGAGCACTTTTATATATATATATATATATATATATATATATATATATATATATATATATCGACAAATCCTATGAACGTTTCCTTATTCCATTCTGAAGCGCAGTGCCAGGACTGCCTTTCCTAAAGCCAAAATTGCAAACTGTTCATCAATTTTCTTTTCCATTTTTCTGATATCTTATGGGACACTTAGGAAAATAAAGATTTTCAAGCACATTTCGCACAAAATGTTTGTGAACCGGGCCAAAACCATCTTTATTCAGATGTTTAAAGTAGCCATAGATCATCTAACACAGTGGTAGAAAGTAACGGATATTTTTGGAATTTTCTTTATTTCTATGGATTTGAAATGATAAGTTTTTAATACCGTGGTTATTAAAATACGGCACAACTTAGTACAATCCGACATGATCGAGGTATCAAATCAATTTGATGTCACTGAATACTGAAACACCTAGAAATCGAAGGACTAAAATTTACTAAAATGTTGCGTCTCATGCAACACCGGGATACACTACAGTGGCCAGCTTAGTGCTCATGCAGCTGCCCTAAATTAGACATACGAACTAAATCAAATAAATGTTAGCAATTATTTCTTCCAGATATTCCACCAGATGACTGAGGTAATCGATACTTGCAAATCAAGTGTAGGTGTGAATCATTATGATTGGATCTACAGCGCACAGTATAAACGTATGCAAGCTACGAAGCGAAAAAACTAGTTCACAAAATAGGTAGGATATGCAAGATAAAACGCTGTTGAATTATTGTTCCTAGAGTCACTGCCTCTTGGCAGACAGACACATCACTTCAAAGAGGTGGTTAACTTGAAAGGTCTCGCAATTGTTGGTTCTGGCCTAATTGATATATCCTCTAACTATATGTCAGATTGACATAAAGCTGTCAATTCTGTTGTGCACACCAACAGTAAGGAGCGTTGGGCTACAGGGTGGTGAGACAGCTGTCATTGTAGAAAAGCTGGACACGAAGAGAAATGATTAGTAAACAAGGAAAACAGAATGTTTGCTTAATTCGTATGTCTCTATACTTACAAAGACTCATTACAAACAAGGTAACAAGAAATTGAGCCCAGCAATCGATGTCACAAGGAAGAGGCAAGAATTGAGGTGTCATAGTGCAGTGACTCCAAGTGCAACTGGGGTGAGCGGCTGCCACCGGCCATCCTACACAGCGGCGGCAGCGAGCGCTCGTGGTACCGAGCCACTGGAGGTGTGGAGCAGAGCACACCCACCACAGAGTCCGCCAGATCCCGGGCGATCGGTGTCGGCGCCTCATGAAACTTGATAACTCCATTACTGTGATGTCTGTCTAGTGGTATTGATGTGTGATACCACAAATTTGAATAAATAATGTGACATACTTAGTATATACTGAAATTGCCACACATTGGTACAATACAGGCTGGATTTAGGAAAAACAGATCCACGATGAATCAGTTATTTTTATTAAGACAAGTGCTAGAGAAGTTTTATGAGTATGACAAGCGACTACATCAGCTGTACATTGATTTTAAGCAAGCATACGACAGCCTACATAGGAAGAAAATAATACAGATCATTAAAGAATTTAGATGTCCACTAAAACTGGTCAATTTTTACGGAAATGACAATGAAAGCAACAGTGTGTAAAGTAAGAATTGAGCAAGAACTGAGGGGGCTACGTCAGGGAGATGTGATCTCTACAATGTTATGTAATTTATTTTTAGAAAAGGTGATACGGCAGATGCCCATAAACCCAGGAGGAACAATACTTACTCGGCAAGTTCAAGTGGTAGCATATGCGGATGACGTAGCATTAATGGCAAGGAATGTAAGGGCGCTAAAGGGGAACTACGATAAGTTAGAGTAAGCAGCAAGGAAGTAGGTTTAGAAGTAAACATAAACAAAACAAAGTGTATGGTGATGGGAGAGCCCAATATAAACGGACAAAAGAATTCAATAGTAATGAATGGGAAAGAATATGAAAGAGTGAAAACATTTAAATATTTAGGTTCTGTAATAACGGAGGACAATAAAGTAGTAGCAGAAATTCAAGAAAGGATAGCGAGTGGAAATCGTTGCTATTTTGCCTTGCAGAAGGTATTTAATTCCAGCAATGTTAGTAGGAATACAAAAATCAAAACATACACGACCATACTAAGACCTATAGTAACATATGGATCAGAAGTCTGGGTATTGGCGTTAAAGGAGGAGAACTGGTTATTGAGATGGGAAGGAAACATACTGAGAAAGGTTTTTGTAGCATTGAGAGAGGAAGATGGCTGGAGAGTAAGAACAAGTGTAGAACTACAAACACTTTTGGGACAGAAGCAGGGAAGAATAAGATGGGCAGGATACGTACAGAGAATGCCAGTAACTCGGAGTGTCAAGAAAGTTTTTATTGGAAAACCTGACGGGAGAAGGAGATGAGGTAGACCCAGGGAAAGGTAGCTGGACGATACGGAAAAAGAACTAAAGGCGATGGGAATAAGAAATTGGAGAAGGAAGGCGATGGATAGAGAAGACTGGAGACAGTTGATACAGGGGGCCAAGGCTCTTCAAGACCTGTAGAGCCAACCAAGAAGAAGAAGAAGAAGAAGTACAATAAAATGCAATTAGCCAAAGCAAAATGACATACTCCATTTATAAAGTGGAGGTTTGCTTGGTAATTCTTAAATGAAGTGCTATGTTGTAAAGAAAATTAATCAATTAACTAACCTGACCTTTGACTTTGTCACAGATAAAACAGAGACTGCATTTAAACTCTCTTTTAATTTTTTTGCCTGGTTGCATACATTAAAAAAAAAATATATCTGTAGCAGATCAAAATCTGGGGAAAATATTTAACTATAGATAATTATGTTTTCTTCGTGGCTGCTCTAAGGAAAGAAAGGGTTAAGTACAGAATGAGTTGGCAGCTGGAGGTTTCCGTTTCTCCGGTTCTCAGAGAACGCCAGGCAAAGTCGGAAAAACTGCTACTACTCGCAATGAAGACTCCGTCTCTCTTGGCAGCTAAAGCACTCTCAGTCGCCGCAAGGTTTTCTGGAACCACTTTCAGAATGAGAAGGTTGAACGACGGTGGCAGTGTGGTACCTTGTTACTGACAAACGTCTTGAACACACAAGCTGACTGCGAAATATCGCGTGTCGTTCGGCCCGTGATACTATCAGATACGCCCAGTATTGTCAATGTGCGAAGAAATCACTATGCACTGTATTGCTAAGCACACTAATAGTTTTTATGAAGGTCCGGGGATCCAACATCGAATAAAAGTTCGTAGACGATACTTATCTTCTTTTTCATAAGAGAAATATTTTTTTCTTGATAATTGCGCTTACAAATTGTATCTCCTCTGCACTTCAAATTACGTCTATACGAAAACTTATCTGTATCCCCCTTTCTCCCCCCCCCCCCAAAAAAAATGTCTCCAATAG
Organism: Schistocerca gregaria; assembly: GCF_023897955.1. NCBI lineage: Eukaryota > Metazoa > Arthropoda > Insecta > Orthoptera > Acrididae > Schistocerca > Schistocerca gregaria. The sequence goes on along the minus strand of NC_064926.1, from coordinate 336,124,067 downwards.
CCATTTCTTATCCCGAACAACTGAAAAACGGCTAGATGCTCTTTTTTCACAGCGAAGAGCGTTGTCGTCTCAGTTACGGTAGCGCATCATCGCTGGTGGTCACAGCCAGAATATTACAATATTACATTACGTAGGGACATTAAAATTCGAACTAGATAACAGCTGATATCCTCCCCCCATGAACCATGGACCTTGCCGTTGTTGGGGAGGCTTGCATGCCTCAGCGATACAGATGGCCGTACCGTAGGTGCAACCACAACGGAGGGGTATCTGTTGAGAGGCCAGACAAACGTGTGTTTCCTGAAGAGGGGCAGCAGCCTTTTCAGTAGTTGTAGGGGCAACAGTCTGGATGATTGACTGACCTGGCCTTGCAACATTAACCAAAACGGCCTTGCTGTGCTGGTACTGCGAACGGCTGAAAGCAAGGGGAAACTACAGCCCTAATTTTTCCCGAGGACATGCAGCTTTACTGTATGATTAAATGATGATGGCATCCTCTTGGGTAAAATATTCCGGAGGTAAAATAGTCCCCCATTCGGATCTCCGGGCGGGGACTACTCAGGAGGATGTCGTTATCAGGAGAAAGAAAACTGGCATTCTACGGATCGGAGCGTGGAATGTCAGATCCCTTAATCGGGCAGGTAGGTTAGAAAATTTAAAAAGGGAAATGGATAGGTTAAAGTTAGATATAGTGGGAATTAGTGAGGTTCGGTGGCAGGAGGAACAAGACTTCTGGTCAGGTGACTACAGGGTTATAAACACAAAATCAAATAGGGGTAATGCAAGAGTAGGTTTAATAATGAATAGGAAAATAGGAATGCGGGTAAGCTACTACAAACAGCATAGTGAACGCATTATTGTGGCCAAGATAGATACGAATCCCACACCTACTACAGTAGTACAAGTTTATATGCCAACTAGCTCTGCAGATGATGAAGAAATTGAAGAAATGTACGATGAAATAAAAGAAATTATTCAGATAGTGAAGGGAGACGAAAATTTAATAGTAATGGGTGACTGGAATTCGAGTGTAGGAAAAGGGAGAGAAGGAAACATAGTAGGTGAATATGGATTGGGGCTAAGAAATGAAAGAGGAAGCCGCCTAGTAGAATTTTGCACAGAGCACAACTTAATCATAGCTAACACTTGGTTTAAGAATCATGAAAGAAGGTTGTATACGTGGAAGAACCCTGGAGATACTAAAAGGTATCAGATAGATTATATAATGGTAAGACAGAGATTTAGGAACCAGGTTTTAAGTTGTAAGACATTTCCAGGGGCAGATGTGGACTCTGACCACAATCTATTGGTTATGACCTGTAGATTAAAACTGAAGAAACTGCAAAAATGTGAGAAATTAAGGAGATGGGACCTGGATAAACTGAAAGAACCAGAGGTTGTACAGAGTTTCAGAGAGAGCATAAGGGAACAATTGACAGGAATAGGGGAAAGAAATACAGTAGAAGAAGAATGGGTAGCTCTGAGGGATGTAGTAGTGAAGGCAGCAGAGGATAAAGTAGGTACAAAGACGATGACTGCTAGAAATCCTTGGGTAACAGAAGAAATATTGAATTTAATTGATGAAAGGAGAAAATATAAAAATGCAGTAAATGAAGCAGGCAAAAAGGAATACAAACGTCTCAAAAATGAGATCGACAGAAAGTGCAAAATGGCTAAACATGTGATGGCTAGAGGACAAATGTAAGGATGTAGAAGCTTATCTCACTAGGGGTAAGATAGATACTGCCTACAGGAAAATTAAAGAGACCTTTGGAGAGAAGAGAACCACGTGTATGAATATCAAGAGCTCAGATGGCAGCCCAGTTCTAAGCAAAGAAGGGAAGGGAGAAAGGTGGAAGGAGTATATAGAAGGCTTATACAAGGGCGATGTACTTGAGGACAATATTATGGAAATAGAAGAGGATGTAGATGAAGACGAAATGGGAGATACGATACTGCGTGAAGAGTTTGACAGAGCACTGAAAGACCTGAGTCAGAACAAGGCCCCCGGAGTAGACAACATTCCATTAGAACTACTGACGGCCTTGGGAGAGCCAGTCATGACAAAACTCTACCAGCTGGTGAGCAAGATGTATGAGACAGGCGAAATACCCTCAGACTTCAAGAAGAATATAATAATTCCAATCCCAAAGAAAGCAGGTGCTGACAGATGTGAAAATTACCGAACTATCAGTTTAATAAGCCACGGTTGCAAAATACTAACGCGAATTCTTTACAGACGAATGGAAAAACTGGTAGATGCAGACCTCGGGGAGGATCAGTTTGGATTCCGTCGAAATGTTGGAACACGTGAGGCAATACTGACCTTACGACTTATCTTAGAAGAAAGATTAAGAAAAGGCAAACCTACGTTTCTAGCATTTGTAGACTTAGAGAAAGCTTTTGACAATGTTGACTGGAATACTCTTTTTCAAATTCTAAAGGTGGCAGGGGTAAAATACAGGGAGCGAAAGGCTATTTATAATTTGTACAGAAACCAGATGGCAGTAATAAGAGTCGAGGGGCATGAAAGGGAAGCAGTGGTTGGGAAAGGAGTGAGACAGGGTTGTAGACTCTCCCCGATGTTATTCAATCTGTATATTGAGCAAGCAGTAAAGGAAACAAAAGAAAAATTTGGAGTAGGTATTAAAATTCATGGAGACGAAGTAAAAACTTTGAGGTTCGCCGAGGACATTGTAATTCTGTCAGAGACGGCAAAGGACTTGGAAGAGCAGTTGAACGGAATGGACAGTGTCTTGAAAGGAGGATATAAGATGAACATTAACAAAAGCAAAACGAGGATAATGGAATGTAGTCAAATTAAATCGGGTGATGCTGAGGGAATTAGATTAGGAAATGAGACACTTAAAGTAGTAAAGGAGTTTTGCTATTTAGGAAGTAAAATAACTGATGATGGTCGAAGTAGAGAGGATATAAAATGTAGACTGGCAATGGCAAGGAAAGCGTTTCTGAAGAAGAGAAATTTGTTAACATCGAATATAGATTTATGTATCAGGAAGTCGTTTCTGAAAGTATTTGTTTGGAGTGTAGTCATGTATGGAAGTGAAACATGGACGATAACTAGTTTGGAGAAGAAGAGAATAGAAGCTTTCGAAATGTGGTGCTACAGAAGAATACTGAAGATAAGGTGGATAGATCACGTAACTAATGAGGAGGTATTGAATAGGATTGGGGAGAAGAGAAGTTTGTGGCACAACTTGACTAGAAGAAGGGATCGGTTGGTAGGACATGTTTTGAGGCATCAAGGGATCACAAATTTAGCATTGGAGGGCAGCGTGGAGGGTAAAAATCGTAGAGGGAGACCGAGAGATGAGTACACTAAGCAGATTCAGAGGGATGTAGGTTGCAGTAGGTACTGGGAGATGAAGCAACTTGCACAGGATAGAGTAGCATGGAGAGCTGCATCAAACCAGTCTCAGGACTGAAGACAACAACAACAACAACAGCTGATATATTGCAGCTACGTCAAAATTATCCACGCAGCTAAGGAAATAGTCTGAGTTGGTCTGAGACCTCTAGATAATGAATTACCCGCCAAGAAACATATTAAGGCGCTAGTCCTTCATTATACGTTTATCCTCCAATTCGAAACGTTCCTTCCAACAAGATAATCGCTGTAGAAATTAATCGCTGTAGAAAATAATCGCTGTAGAAATTAATCGCTGTAGAATATAATCGCTGTAGAAGTCTACATTTTGGCTATTTAGGAATCGTTTCCAACTCGAAAATTACCTCATCTTTTTGGGGGAAATTCCTGACATCCAACGAAAGAGGAAGAAGTCACTGGGTGCTGCCTAACGAAAAATGGGAGGGGGGAAGGTCAGTGTAATGTTTTTGCATCACACCATAACAGTCCCAAAACATGCTCAGTTGGCTACTCTCCCTTTGCGGAGGTAGTGAATCCACCGCTCACTTGTCCACACTGTCTCGGGATCATAGTAATCCACCAGCATTTTTTTCACTGTGTTTACGTGGTTAAATAAGTCCCCTGGATTGGCATGGCAAAGCTGTAATATTTCCGCTGCTATCTCAATTCGATGGGGTTGTTTAATGGGTGTGAGCTGCCTGAGTGCCATGAGTGGCGAACTTCTTCATGCTCAAAACTTTGCTCCAGATTTCGACAACTGTTCCAGGACTTAATTTCACTTTTTTCCACTACCGCCTCGATTTTAATACTCCAGTCTCCGTTCGTCACCGATAAGAGCATAACTACTTCGAGCATCACTTCTTTCGAGATTCCCAGTTCCTTACAGAGAGAGATTATTTGTCATTTAGACCTGTTTGACTACACTGGAAGCATTTACGGCACCTAAGCACTTTGCCATAGTATGGTATATTGTCGTCACAAACTTACAACAACTCATCGCAATTAGTAATCTAGCTTGATATCTTCGATATTACAAACGAAACTTTATGACTAATTCTGGCCCGAGAAAACAGTCTTTCTCCAAGGGTCTTCCATATTACTCTTCTTATACTATATGCGACGTTTCAGGGTGAGATGAAACACTGTATGTCCTGTCCAGCAACTTTAAACTCTATCTGCAAATGAGAGATAATTATTTGTCTCTGCCACATTGATCTTTTAACCATCTTTACCCTTCAATTAACCAGTGGAGGCTACATGATGCTAACTTGCGTAGTTACGAGGGTAATCCCAAAAGTAAGGTCTCTTATTTTTATGAGTACATGGACCCGTTTATTTCTACAATGATTTACATCTGTTTACAGCTTGAACATTTGGCTATTTTTCGACATACTCACCTTTCCTGTCGATGCATTTTTGTAGACGCTGTGTCAGTTTTTGTATGCCCATGTCATACCAGCTCGTCGCCATGCTGTTTAGAAACCTTTGAACCTCTTCTTTCACCTCGTCGGCGGAAGAGGTTCATCACTTTCTGAACAACATGGCAGTGAGCTGGTATGACATGGGCATACAAAAACTGCCGCAATGGCGGTGAACTGGTATGACATGGGCATACAAAAACTGCCGCATCGACAGAAATGGTTATGTCGAAAAATACCTAAATTTTCAAGCTGTAAACTAATGTAATCCATTGTAGAAATGAACAGGTCTACGTACTTATAAAAAAATAGGAGACCTTACTTTTACCCTCGTATAAAGTTAGCAATATCCGTATCATTGATGTGCGTTTCAAAACATTGCTACGGAAGGCACGGATTTTTAGGTTATCTTCAATATTTAGTCCACGCTCAATTCAATCTCATTTCTCAATCAGGTCACGTTTCTTTGCTACCTCAATGTTTAGTATTTAGCCTATTACATGTATAAGCCTCTCAAGTGTTTGAAACTTTTAAATTAATTGTCGGAAAGCAGAACTGTTGCACGTATTGTAACTACAACAAAAGTGTGATACTCATATAAATTTTGTTAACAATGACGAAAAGATATTTTTAACTATCTGTGTTTTGTTTACGCCCTTGAAGGCGAAGCTAGAGGTAAAGTCATAGCTGGCACAACTGTATACAGAGATGGAGATGGCGACTCTGTAAGAGAGAGGTAGGGATTGAGCTGGATGACTTCGCGTGTACCTTGTAGCACCCTGCAGGATAGTATGATCTTAGGTCTTTGACTTAAAGCAACACTGCTACAAAATGAACCGAAAATGCAAGAATTATAATGACTGATTTTATTACATTTGTGGTAAAGCCATCATGCAACACTTTGGAATTAAAGTTGGTAATGAAGACAAGTGCTTCACACCACAAATATGCGGTGTGCTGTAAAATTTGTGCTGATGTCTGCGGCGCTGGAGCCAAATACTTCAGAAGTGGCTCGATTTTGATGTAACTTTCATTTACAGGGAAGAAAGAGTCCGTACTGCCGAGTTCTCAGGACAGTAATATGTCTCTCCAATAATACCTTTTAAATTAATTAGAATAAGTATCTTATTGGGTTAATTTAATGAACATAACGGCTTTTAATTCCAGATACAAACCAAAAGAGCATAAAATATCAAGACGTGCCGTCTACCATAAGACCGTCTGATAACCAGTATGACTTTTGTGGCCTAGATAGCGAAATGCCTGAAGAGGACATTGGGGATAATAAAGACGCATATCAAGACCCCTCAGATTCGTGACCCGAGATTTGTGCTTATCCAAAGGATTTGTCCAGTTACCACGTCTTCGCGATAAAAGACTGTTAGTTCATGGAAAACTTCCACACTATGTGATAAAAAGCTTCCGGACACGTGGCTGAAAATGACTTACAAGTTAGTGGCGCCCTCCATCGCTAATACTGGAATTCAGTATGGTGTTGGCCCACCGTTAGCCTTGATGACAGCTTCCACTCTCGCAAGCAAACGTTCAATCAGGTGCTGGAAGTTTTCTTGGGGAATGACAGCCCGTTCTGCTTGGAGTCCTGCACTGAGAAGTATCGTTGTCGGTGAGGCCTGGCACGAAGTCGGCGTTCCAAAACATCCTACAGGTGTATGGGATTCAGGTCAGGACTCTGTGTAGGCCAGTCCATTATAGGGATGTCATTGTCGTGTAACCACTCCGCCACAAGCCGTGTATTATGAACAGGTGCCCGATCATGTTGAAAGATGCAGTCGCCGTCCCCGAATAGCTTTTCAACAGTGGGAAGCAAGACGGTGCTTAAACTTCAATGTAGGCCTGTGCCGTGGTAGTGCCACACAAAACAACAAGGGGTGCAAGTCCCCTCCATGAAAAACACGACCGCACCATCACACCACCGCCTTCGAATTTTACTGTTGGCAGATGACGGCAGATGGCGTTCATCGGGCATTCGCCATATCCCCACCCTGCCATTGGATCGTCTCATTGTGTACGTGATTCGTCACTTCACATAACGTTTTTCCACTGTTCAATCGTCCAATGTTGACGCTCCTTACACCAAGCGAAGCGTCGTTTGGCATTTACCGGCGTGATGTGTGGCTTATGAGCAGCTGCTCGACCATGAAATCCAAGTTTTCTCACCTCTCGCCAAACTATCATAGTACTTGCAGTGGATCCTGATGCAGTTTTGAATTCCTGTATGAAGGTCTTGTAAATGTCTGTATATTACACATTACGACCCTCTTCAATTGTCGGCGGTCTCGTCAGTCAACAGATGAGGTCGGCCTGTACGCATTTGCACTGTACGTTTCCCTTCACGTCTCCACTTCACATCGGAAACAGTGAACCTACGGATGTTTAGGAGTCTGGAAATCTGGCATACAGGCGTATGACACAAGTGACACCCAATTTGAGGAAGAACTTTCTGAGAACGTAAGTCTGGAGCACAGTATAGTATAGCTGTGAAGTATGGACTGTGGGAAAACCGAAACAGAAGAGAAAAGAAGCATTTGAGATGTGGTGCATGATACGTATGACACAAGTGACACCCAGTCACCAGACAACCTTCGAAATCCGTGAGTTCCGCGGAGCCCCCCATTCTGCTCTCTCACGATGTCTAATGACTACTGAGATCGCTGATATGGAGTACCTGGCAGTAGGTGACAGCACAGTGCACCTAATATGAAAAAGGTATGTTTTTGGGGTGTCCGGATACTTTTGATCTCATGGTGTATCTGTATCGCAGTCGAGAAGACAGGGATGTAGTCCTTCGGCCCTACTGTTCAAAATGTACATTGAAGAAATAAAATTATCGGAATAAAATGAAGGTTCACTAAGTAGATGAAGTTAAGGAATGCTGCTACCAAGGCAGCAAAATAATCAATGACGGACGGAGCAAAGGTGACATCAAAAACAGACTAGCATTGGCAAAAAGGGCATTCATGGCTAAGAGTAGCCTATTATTATCAGACATAGGTCTTAATTTGAGGAAGAACTTTCTGAGAACATACGTTTCGAGCACAGTAAAGTATGGTAGTGAAATATGGACTGTGGGAAAACCGAAACAGAAGAGAATCGAAGCATTTGAGATGTGGTGCTACATACGAATGTTTAAAATTATGTGGACTCATAAGGTAAGGAATGACGAGTTTCTGTGCAGAATCGGAGAGAAAAGGAATATGCGGAAAACACTGACAAGGAGAAGGAACAAAACGATAGGATATCTGTTAAGATATAATGGAATGACTTCTATGGTCCTAGAGGGAACTGTAGAGGGTAAAAACTGTAGACGAAGACAGAGATTGGAATACATCCAGCAAGTAATTAAGGACGTAGGTCGCAAGTGGTACACAGAGATGAAGAAGTGGGAACAGGAGAGGAATTAGTGGTGGACCGCATCAAACATGTCAGAATACTGATGATTCAAAAAAAAAAAAAAAGAAAAAGGAAAAAAAAGGAGGTCATGAAGAAGAATTTCGGCAGTACGCTGAATGCTGGCTTCCAATAGATTCATCAAATAGAACTTTGAAATCTGTAGTACTGCATATTCGTAAGCTGAATACTTCTTTTCAAGTAGGCCATTCAGTACAAATGAGTGAAACCTACGGTTCTACGTTACGCTTGTTAACTGCTCTGAAATATGAACATCATGGCTGGAAGATATATCGAAGATTAGAGGTAAGTTTTTGATTTAAATGCACTGTAGGCTTAATGTGTAAATTTTTTTAGTATAATATGTCATATACGTCGTATCATACACAGATACACATTAACACTATTTGTTAAAGGTTTCGGTGACACTGCTGGGTGCACAACGTGGCTACACCAAATATCCATTCTTCCTATGTCTATGGTACAGTCAGGCAGATGAGACGCGCTACGCACAACGCACATGGGAAGCAAGACCTACCCTGATACCACATTCGCGCAACTTTAAGGAACAAGCTCTCTTGGATACTCAGAAAATTCTTCTTCCACCGCAGTAGATTGAACTTTGTCTGATGAGATCTTTTGTAAAGGTAGTGAACAAAGAAAGTACAGCTTTTGATTTCTTTAAACAGAAATTCCTTAGTGTGTCGGTGAGACCAAATTTAATGCAGGTAATTTTGATGGTCCTCAGATCAGGAAGCTTATGAAAGACCCGTAATTCGATGAGTGTGTGGAGAATACAGAGAGGTATGCCTGGATAGCATTGAGATAAACATTAAAAAACTTTCTTGGTAACTACAGTGGCCCACTGCATGCAAATTTTGTCGAGAAACTAATGCAAAACTTCCAGGTTCTGGATACTCGTATGTCAATAAAGACGCACCTTCTCAACTCATATTTAGATTATTTCCCTGACAACTGTGGAGACTGTAGCGAGGAGCAGGGTGAGCGTTTGAACAGAAATATTAACGTGATAGGGAAGTACCAGGGACTCTAGGATGTGGATACACTTGCTGTCCATCTTTGGTGCCTCAAGAGAGACATTCCAGATGCAAAACATATACGGAAGTCTTTGAAAAGAGCGTTTCCTACATAAAATGATGTTAATGTATGATCTTATATACATAATTTAGACAACGTAGAAACGTAAGACTGTTTTCAGACCACAATCAGCACGTATGTTGTACTAAATATTTGTTAAATGCCATATTTTGAAAAGTGAAATAGCAGTCTGACCTGGGTCAAAAATTTCTAAATTTAGCATGCACGAAATATTAAGAATCAGCTTAAAATACTTTCACTTCAGAAACGACGCAGATAGTTGTAATCATTTAAAATAGCCTGCATACAAAATTTGTTTCTGGGACAGTTTCTTCCAGGCACTAACACACATGCGTAATGTGCGTATGAGTGTGCGTTTGATTGAATGTAATGTATCGCAGCACCCAGCCTATGACATTACTCTTTCGGATCGGCGTTTTCTTCATTTCTGTCTTCAAGTAGATTTTATATTCGATCAGGCGCCCATTTCAGAAATTTTACCTCTGGTGTCAACTCACTTGCAGTTGTGTAAAAAATAAATGAAAAATACAGATAGAGATGTAATTTGTCTTTTGCTGGTGGATGAAGAATTGAGCGGATGCAGAGAGGCACGTTCAGAAATTTGTAAGACACGCTTAAGGAAACGGTGAATTCTCAAATACTTTGGTATGGCCTACGTTGATTAACAACATATTCAATGAGTTCATAATTATTTTTTTAGAAAGATGTTGCAGGAGTAGAGTTATCCTCAAAGGACGGAAACGACCTATTACCCCTCTCGCAGTACATAACGTAAGAAGTTATTTGCTCGACATTTTTAGCAGCGTACCTTTAAACGTTGTATATAGTTTATTATTCTGCACCTTTCCTTCCAAAGAAAGCAATGCGTTTGTTGTAGATAACTGCTCTTTTCAGTCTAAAGTGAGGAAACTGGGTTCCCAAATGGAAATATCAGGGAGAGGACAACCAGCTGAAGCATTCACCTGATAGCCAAGGTAAACTTCTCGGGAAACATGGTCGAAACCGGGAGATCTGAACTGCTTTTAATTTATTTTTGGGCAATGTAGTACAACAGCGTCCCTTTTTAAATATCTGTTACATCCGTTACATCAATTCTGATTGACTTAAAAGAGAGATGGGGAGAAAAGATGGATGTTGTGAGGGATAAAGGAAGAGAGATGCAAAGAAGAAGACGGTGAAACGGTACAAGGAAAACTACCAGTGAGGAATTTAGACAGATTTTGGATCTGATACTAGTAGGGGAGCGTTCAAGAAGACGGCGTTCAATGCTCCGCTGTTCACTAATCCTGTTAAGGCAACATTTTTCTGAACAGGTCCTTTAGAGAGCGCATACCTGTTCGCTAACGTTCCCGTAACCTGCGAACGTCAGTTAGCCACTTCAACTATTACTGGTTTGTTGAAAGTTGTTTGCTTCTGACACAACAAATAAAAATATAAGAACTACCGCTTCTGTGCGGCATTTTCAGTTCTCATACAAGGAGTAATTAATGGGAGCAATGTTTAGTTACGGATTATGTCAAAGGATAATATAATTTTACTCTTTATTTTGCGCACAACTTTAAATTATTTGTATTTTTACAGCCTCGAAGCTCTACCTGCAGCGACACGAAATGCTGTAAAGCTGGAACAGGATTTTCGTGAGGGTCGTAAACGCACATTAGCTTTATAGCTGCGACACGAACGAAGCAGCAAGAGCAAAAAGTGAACTCTACGTCTTCTTTTAAGCACGGAACTCCAGTAGCCTTACTTATCCAGTGAGAACGCTATTTACCTACCGTTCCCGTCCATTTCGCTCTGGCGTAGTGTGTTTTGTATAGAATGATATACAGGACATAAAAGCCAGTCTGAGGCCTGCGATCATCTTTATTTTAAAAATTCCTAACCAATGCTCTACAATCCCAATAAAGTCATGAGATGTTCAGTTGACTCTTTTATTAGAACATATTACACGTTTCAAGATTAAACCCATCTTCAGATATCACAAACTTCAACTCCTTCTTACCTAACCAGGGGTACAGCCTTGACAACTCAAAGTGTGTAGCAACATATGACTATAACTTCGACACAAGCGTATACGCTCTGCTTCAAGACTGCTTGTGTCGCAGTTACGGTCATATGTTACTGGACACTTTCTTTGAGTTGTCAAGGCTGTACTCCTGGTTGGGTTGGAAGGAGTTGAAGTTTGTGATGTTGAAAGGGTCCTGTAGCCACCTTTCATTAATCCGGTAGCCCATTTTCACTAGTATTTCTCTTTCCTTCCTTGTTTCTCTTTTCTCACAATTATCATAGTGGTGTGATTGAATGAATGTGGTTGTGTGTCACGTTGCTAGACGGTGGCGTAGTCTGCTACAGAAAGTCTGCGATAGTCGTACAGATTCAGCAGCATTTGTACAGAATAGCCAACTCTCGTAGTGGTCAAGTAGGCAAAGAGGTTTGCGCTACTTGTGAGAAATCCACCTGCCTTAGGTTGGTGGCGGAAATGACATCTGGGCCACGCGGAGCGTGGGAGAGGCTGGAGAAGAAGCGGGAGTCTGCCGCCGGTACGGTAAGCGTCCACAGCTATACTCCAGTCGAAGAAGGGTGAGTTAGACTGACCGCGTGGCGCGTTGTTACTTGGCGAGGGGAAAGCTGTTAGCTTTTGGTCTCGCTTTCAAATCTGAAAGATTGCGTTGCCTTGTCGCAGCGAGGAATGCAAAACTTTGGCAGATTTTTCTTTTAGTAAATTTCTATAGCAGAACGTTAATTGTTCATGATTGTGTGATGTGATATTGTTGCAACTTGGGCACGATACCTAGAAACTGTGTCTCCACAAACCACGTGGGCACGCGGGTGTACTGCGAAACGTGTACCGTTTCACGAGTTATTACCATCAGTTATCAGGCATCAGCAGTTGTATGAATCATTCACACCAATGATTTTAGGTGTAGATTATAACGGTGAATGTATCGACGCTTTTTTTAATGTTTTAGGAATTAATGTTATCAGGTATTTTGTACATGCCTCACATCCTTATCTTAGGAATAAATGATTTTATCTACAATTTTCTCTTGTGTTCCGAGATTACGTTTCTGCACCTAAGCCACTCACCTCGTAGCTTTCCCGTTAGCAAATCCAACGCGTTTCCTTACGCACAGGTCCGGTGTTTAGTCTCGCCTTGTATTTTATAACAAATGCTTTAGATTAAGTCTTATTTTCAGGTGTGTTGCTGGGAGCTGTGTTCATGCATTTTCTATTTTATTTTAAATGTTTGATTGTCGTGAACAGTGCGCGGGCAATACTATTAATTACATCGAATCCGCTATGAGCGACATCACAACGTATGCATTTTTGTGAGTTTTTGGTCTGTGATCAGATTAATTTATTTCCCGACTCGACCAAACCTTCGATTAGTTGTATGGTTAGAGTCGGTGGCGACCCTAATCTTCTCACGTTAACTTCACAAGCAATCCGTATTTACATTCCCAATAATAACGTAATAACCCGTAGGAACAGGTTAGTTACAATGTCTGAGGATGGATGTAATCTCGAAACGCGTAACATGTTCTAATAAAACAGTCAATTGAACATCTCATGAGTTTATTGCCATTGTACAGCATTGGTTGCCAATTATTGTATAGAGTGAACGCGCCCGAAATCAGCTATTTCGACTCCCCACAGCGGTTCTCGTTTTCCGAAGGACGACTGTGCGATGTGCGTCATACGAGAGAGATTTACGTCCGATATTCAAGCGCTGGGGGGACGCGGGATGGAGCCTGGCCTTATAATTACCCCGCGACGGCACACGTGCGCGACTTTCACTCTTGGAGACGCGCGCCTCGCTGTGATCAATCACACCGGCCTGGCCCAGCCCCTCTGCCGCGAGGTGAGTGAGTGGGAAGCCGTTTGCCCACTTTCTACGTGAGCTCACACTCAGCTCGCCCGGGCCCAGCTGACTCGCCTCGACCCAATCGGCTTGCCTCGGGAGACGTATTCAGTTAACATATGCCCCTGCTCACACGGGCCGTGCGAACTGGTCACCGCAACGCTGCGTTACTTAGCTGAGCCTTGTGTGCTGTTTCCCGATTCTCGAGACAGCTGTTACTATACGAATAATTTTCTAACCGCCCGTCCGCTGTACATTAAATTCCAAATCTTTAAACTTAATTTGTAAATGAGATAACTATTGCAATCAACCACTTTACAGAAGCAGCCTGCTTTTGGTAGGAAAACACATAAACGTTGACATTTTAGTTTCTAAACATTCCAATTTTGTAAGACATGGCGTCGTCCGGTGATGGAGAGACAGCGATCTACAGGGTGTCTCTGTGCAAAAATTTAACAAGACATAGAGGATGCTCCACTGATCAATTTGAGGTAGGGAATCTGGAGTCGGAGAAGCCAGCCTAAGGAGATAATAGGAATAAAATCAAATTACCATACTTTCTTGTTTGCCTTAGTAAACTGCAAATACCACCATTGAACACAATGCGCGTACCATTTGTACTGGCTTTTTTTAATTTTATTACAAAATGTGCCGAAACTGACGGCCATCGACCCCTCAATGCAAGGTTGACGTCGGTGGACAAGATCCTGATGCACGCCGACGAATATCCCCCGTGTCTTTCGAATCACATCAGAGGCAGCAACAAATCTGGCAGCTAGTACTATCTCCGTATGCACTGGCATCTCATACACAAGTGGCTCTAGATAACCCCAGAGCAAATAATCAAGGGGACTCAGGTCAGGTGCCCTCGCAGACTATCGAACAGGACTTCCCTTTCCAATGCAGCGACTGGAAAATAGAGCATTGAGATGGTTGTGGACATTCACACTGAAGTGAGGTGGTGCACCATCATATTGTATCGACATCCTTGAGACGCCCTGTTAAACCCGCAGGGCAGGACAGGTAGTTTAAATTGTGGAAAGGGGCCAATATAAGCGGCTGTGAGTTACACTCGAACATACAACATAATTTATTTGACCAAACATTACAAGAGCAAAGAAACATAACATTAATTTTTGGAACTTAATAACCGGCTAAATACCGTACGCCATAGAATCTCATGCCTTAAGGGCAAGACCACTTCAATTTAAAATCGACTGAAGGCCCATCACTTAAAACTCAAACCAAAAAACTTTTAAAAGGCCAAAGGCCTTACCTTAAAACAGTTCTTTAATTAGGCTGAAGCCCAAACAATCTGACACCTTAAGAGCAAAGCAACTTTAATTTCAAAATCGGCTGAAGGCCCATCGCTTAAGACTCAACAAAATCAAATTTTTTAAAACAGTTGTTTAAATTAGGCTCAAGGCCCAAACAATCTTACACCTTAAGGGCTAAACAACTTTAACTTAAAAGTCGGCTAGAAGCCATACAAATACAAACAACAAGAGCAAATAAGAAAAGGCACTACACCCAACGGCGCTCAGAAGTTTCCTAGGGTCGGCCTGGAATTCAGACTCTAACGCTCGCTTACGTGAGACAGGCAGTCGGTCCAACCATTCTCGATCCGAAGACAGCCCAACCGACAGAGAGTCAACAGACCCACCGACAAGATAACTTCTGCTAGACCTGACCAGCACACAACAGGGAGTGCAATGGAACAACGTAGAAGAGGAAGCAGTAGAGAAATTTACTTCCATATCTCCTTAAACTGGCTTCTCTGATACCAGATTCTCCCTACCGCAAATGGGTCAGTGGAGCATTCTTTATGTTGTCCTGTTACATTTTTGCACGCTCTTACGGAAACACCCTGTAGACATAAGGACGCCACGTTCAGATGATACAGGGTGTTTCAAAAATGACCGGTATATTTGAAACGGCAATAAAAACTAAACGAGCAGCGATAGAAATACACCGTTTGTTGCAATATGCTTGGGACAACAGTACATTTTCAGGCGGACAAACTTTCGAAATTACAGTAGTTACAATTTTTAACAACAGATGGCGCTGCAAGTGATGTGAAAGATATAGAAGACAACGCAGTCTGTGGGTGCGCCATTCTGTACGTCGTCTTTCTGCTGTAAGCGTGTGCTGTTCACAACGTGCAAGTGTGCTGTGGACAACATGGTTTATTCCTTAGAACAGAGGATTTTTCTGGTGTTGGAATTCCACCGCCTAGAACACAGTGTTGTTGCAACAAGACAAAGTTTTCAACGGAGGTTTAATGTAACCAAAGGACCGAAAGCGATACAATAAAGGATCTGTTTGAAAAATTTCAACGGACTGGGAACGTGACGGATGAACGTGCTGGAAAGGTAGGGCGACCGCGTATGGCAACCACAGAGGGCAACGCACAGCTAGTGCAGCAGGTGATCCAACAGCGGCCTCGGGTTTCCGTTCGCCGTGTTGCAGCTGCGGTCCAAATGACCCCAACGTCCACGTATCGTCTCATGCGCCAGAGTTTACACCCCTATCCATACAAAATTCAAACGCGGCAACCCCTCAGCGCCGCTACCACTGCTGCACGAGAGACATTCGCTAACGATATAGTGCACAGGATTGATCACGGCGATATGCATGTGGGCAGCATTTGGTTTACTGCCGAAGCTTATTTTTATTTGGACGGCGTCGTCAATAAACAGAACTGGCGCATATGGGGAACCGAAAAGCCTCATGTTGCAGTCCCATCGTCCCTGCATCCTCAAAAAGTACTGGCCTGGGCCGCCATTTCTTCCAAAGGAATCATTGGCCCATTTTTCAGATCCGAAACGATTACTGCATCATGCTACATGGACATTCTTCGTGAATTTGTGGCGGTACAAACTGCCTTAGACGACACTGCAAACACCTCGTGGTTTATGCAAGAGGGTGCCCGGCCACATCGCACGGCCGACGTCTAATTTCCTGAATGAATATTTCGATGATCGTGTGATTGCTTTGGGCTATCCGAAACATACAGGAGGCGGCGTGGATTGGCCAGACATGAACCCCTGTGACTTCTTTCTGTGGGGACACTTGAAAGACCAGGTGTACCTCCAGAAACAATTGAACAGCTGAAGCAGTACATCTCATCTGCATGTGAAGCCATTCCGCCAGACACGTTGTCAAAGTTTTCGGGTAATTTCATTCAGAGACTACGCCATATTATTGCTACGCATGATGGATATGTGGAAAATATCGTATTATAAAGTTTCCCAGACGGCAACGCCATCTGTTGTTGAAAATTGTAACTACTGTAATTTCGAAAGTTTGTCTGCCTGAAAATGTACTGTTGTCCCAAGCATATTGCAACAAACGGTGTATTTCTATCGGTGCCCGTTTAGTTTGTATTGCCGTTTCAAACATACCGGTCATTTTTGAAACACCCTGTATGTCACTGCCAAGAAATATAGCTCGACGAAACTTGGACCATACATAGAAAGATCAGCTAAAATATAGTACAGATATCAAGTGAAATGAAGACGCAAGGAGACGAAAAGAAATGACACTTTTATTGAGAGGCCATTATTACACTGCTGTCACTACGATTTGTGACGGACGCCCGTAGATTACAAAAGGCGGGACAGGCTCCTTAATAAGGTGTGTGGTCACCACGAAGGGCAGTGCGTGCTGTGCAACGTTCTCCCATGCTGGTAAGCAGTTATTGTCGTAGGCCGTTCCATTCGTCCACCAGCGGAGTTAATTGCTGGATGGTCATTGGTGCATATGGAAATGCTGCAACAGGTCTCCCCATCGCACGCTGCACCTGCTCCATGGAATTTAAGTCTGAGTAATGGGTAGGCAAGCCCATTCGCCGAATATCCTCTCGTTCTGAAAGCTTCTCCACCTCCACTGATCGATGTCGCCACGCGTTGTCATGCTTAAAAATGCAAAGACGCGCATGGGGAAGGAGTAGTGTCACAATAACCCTGACCATAGACTGTACCGTGTTCAAAGATTTTGAGGTCAGTCTGCTCATGCGACATTATGGCTATCCACACTTTAACACCTGGACAACTACAACGGTCATGTTCGACAATGACCCTGGATACCTAACATGTTCCCCCCCGTCGACATATGCGGGCACGTTCCACCGACTTAAATCCAAATGAGTACGTGTGTAGTGCGTTGGGATTATGTATTCTAGCACAAACACTTGCACGAACGACCATTCAGCAGTTGTCAGTTGCAGTTATGGTAGAATGGAACGTCCTACCACCAACCTTGTGGCCAGCATGGGAGAACGTTGCAGTGCCTCCATTGCCGTTCGTGTTGATCACACACCACGACCAGCCATTTTTAAAGTCAAATGGCTCAAATGGCTCTGAGCTCTATGGTACCTAACATATGTGGTCATCGGTCCCGTAGACTTAGAACTATTTAAACCCAACTAACCTAAGGACATCACACTCATCCATGCCCGAGGCAGGATTCGAACCTGCGACCGTAGCAGCAGCACGGTTCCGGACTGAAGTGCCTATAGCAGCTCGGGCACAGCGGCCGAATTTCAAATTCAGGGAACCATTATAAATAGCAGTAACTTCGGTGTAATACTATTCTCTTTGAATTAAAGTGTCATTTCTGTTAGTGTCATTGCATACCTATTTCAGTTACCTTCTCCACTATACTGTAGCAGTTGTTTCAATCCATGGTCCACGCTCCGTCGAGCTGTGTTACGTGTAAGTTAAACATCATGCGAAAGCTACTTTCGTGCTTACGTTTCGCACACCAATGTAATTACAGGTTAATAATTACCGGTTTTGGCTAACTAGCAACCATCCTCACATATATGGAAATAGAGATATTGACATTCTCACTTCCTTTCAGGTAATGTGGAAACCTAAAAGAAAAAATTTAAAAAATTCATTATTATAAATGTATGAAAACGTAAAGCAATACTAAAAGAATAGCATGCTTAAACTAGAACCGTTAGCTAAGTACCATGTTGACCACATCAACACAGAAAGTACATCTGGGTAATCGTGTAATTGTCATCTCAAAATTAAGAATTATTTCTATTTATTTCTCAACATTAAAACCGTCCGTCCTTGCACTCCACCTGTCATTTACAGCTGGAAAACCACGGTGGGTGCAACCCTGTACGGACAATCATTAGCCTTCTGCTGGTTTTACAACCTAAGAGTTGTGCTTTGACCAGCCTTTTAAAATTGACAAGATTCACCTAGTAGCTATGTTTTTGTCTGCATATCAATTCATAAGTATTCCAGACTTTGTTAAGGTTTTAGTCTTTTAACCCTACTCACATGGAAACAGTTAATACTTCAAAATTCCCAAAGAAAGATTTTGAAAATTTGATTACATATCGCCAAATAAGGTGAGAGCTCTTTGGGATGGTTAAAACTTTTAACGCTGTCAGACAGGGTAATTATATTTATGAGAAACAGTTTGTTGAATAACATTTGGTGGACAAGGAAGGAAGCCGTTAGCTTGATGCATAGTCCGCAACGCGCTCATTCGAGTCGGAGCACTAAGTCAGTTCGCAAAGCTGTTTTCTTCCCTGCAAAATCTCTTCCTTACTCAGAATATTTTTGTGGAGCTCATTTACCCCCGTCTTGATTGGTACTGCGTCGCCGATGCCGGTATGTTACTGTGGAGATACATGGAGTTGAATTCAGTGACAAACATGAAAATAAACTAAACGGTCAACCGACAGTGTAGAGAAAGGGAAACCATAGGAAAGTATACCAGAAATGGGGCATTTATATACAGAATGCATTCAATTAAGTATCCACATAATTCAGAACGTATGCGCTCTCATGATGTAACACATACCACTATATTCAAAAAGGAAGCTCCTCTACGGTATATTAACACACAGTCCCCTTAGAGTCACAGACTATCCCTTACAACCCGTATAAGCATGAAGCATTTCTCTGTGAACGAAAAAGAGGTGTGAAACGATCGCCAGCACTTCCTCAAGCAGGGTCACGCAAAAATAAAAACATATAAACCCCCCTGCCTCTCCGCACATTAATCGGGCTTAATACAGTCCTACATTCACAAGAATTTGTGATTACACGGGAAGAGTACTGTATAACAGTTCTGACACGAGTCGGACTGTCTGGTGCGATCATCAACAGAGTGTAGGTTGAGGACTGTGTTCGTGTAACAGTTAGTCTCACTAGTTTGTGTGTTACATTCAAACTTGTAGATAATGTGAGCGACAACGTACCTTGTTATTCAAAAATTTTTAATTCACGTTTACTAGCTGACTTATGATAATGAGTACCTGAAAAGAAATGAGACCCCAATAATTTTCTGTGCCGGAACTGATGGCACTGTAAGACTGGAAGTGACGCAGGTTTTCTCATTTATTTTTCTGTCTCCAGTGCATCTGATTTAGCGGTTACCATTGTCAACGTGGGTTGGTGTTGGGGCTTGTACGACAAGTTCTGCTGGTAACGCCGTTCCTCGTGGGATGCAGTTTTCAGCAACATCTGACAGCAACTGATTGTTGTAATATGACGGAAGATTTTTCCAGTGAGTCACCATACAAAGGTCCACGTGTGACATGTAGCTCGAAAGTGTATAAATTGAGACTTTCCATGACTGGAACGCCATACATTGCTAGAAAATGGACACACACGACTGCGCTCTCTCCCGTAGTGGAGAGGGACGAATCATGAGACGTTTACAAAGAAAGTACGAGACAATATTTACGTAAAGGAGAATAAAAACCGTATTCTATGATACAATTATACACGAGGAAGCATAGAGCATATAAAGGTTAATCCCTTGCTGGGTATCTATTAAACTGATAGATTTAAACATAATTTAAAAGTGCAATAAAGAGTCTGAAACGAGGAAGCGTATTTTAAGTTACCGATTTTGTGCACCTGTGACGAGAAGATTATGTAACAAGAGTATGACTGTAAGCCGATGTTGTCTTCCGTGTGAACACTGGTTTGGTACTGCTCTTCACAGTAGCATATTCTGTTAAATCCCCTTCGTCTGAGCGTAACTATTGCAGCCTATATCGATTCTGAAAAATAAATTAATAAACAAAATGAAATAATGTGAAGTGTACTTTCATGAGTGGAAGCAAAAATTATAATGTGTACAGTAATGTTAATACTAATCATGTATGCATATGCTGTAAACTGACTCTTTCCATATCACTTCGATAAAAGAATCGCTCAGATGATCTATAGAACACGTAACTAACTAATTTTAATTCCTAAAGGTATTTGTCTGGAGTATAGCCTTTTACTGAAGCGAAACGTGGGCGAATACCAGTTCCGTCGTGTAAAGAATATAAAAAAATTCCGACGTGTGCTACAGAATAATGCTGAAGATTAGATAGCTAGCTCGCGTAACGAACGATTAGATACTGAATAGAAATGGGGAGAAAAGAAAAGCGTGGTGCAACTTGACTAAAACACGGGGTCGGCTGACAGGACGCATTGCGAAACATCAAGGAATCGTCAGTTTAGTATTGTGTGTTTGTGTGGCGCTAAGGGGGGGGGGGGTAAAATTGCAGAGGGAGACCAAAAACCGTAAGCAGGTCAAAATGGATGTGGTTTACAACAGTTACTCGGAGATGAAGACGGTCGCACGGATCAGAGAATCGCAGCAAGCCACATCAAATTCTTCAGACTGAAGACCACCAGAATCGCAGCATCCATTTGAAACTCTTCATCGCATTTAAGCCTTTGTGTCCCTCTATAATTTTTACGGATCACACTTGCCTCCAATTCATTGTTGCTCCAGAGTGTGTCCTGTTAACCAATCCCTTCTTTTACTCGCATTTTGCTATAAATTTGTTCTCTCCCCAATTCGAAGCAATACCTCCTATCCGCCGAATATTTAGCATTCCTCTGTAGCACCATATTTCAGAAGCTTATACTCTCTTCTTGTGTGTACTTCTTGTCGTCCACGTTTCACTTGCGTACAAAACTACGTCCAGACAAATAAATACCTTCAGAAGATACTTCTTAACACTCTAATTTATATTAGATGCTTAAGAGCTCCTTGTTTTCACAACGCTTTTCTTGTTACTGCGTCTGCACTTTGTATCCTCTATAAAAGCCATCAATAGCTATATTGCCGATCACAAAGCAAAACTCGTTTACTACATTAACGTCTCATTTCCTGATTTGCACTACATGAAAAAATTATAAGGCGATTTTAGAGGTTTCCAATTCACTTAAGACATATTGTTGGAACAGTGTATATGGAGTACTTGAAATGATTACATTTACAGATCAGTAGCACAAGATTACATTTGAAATGATTACATTTACAGATCAGTAGCACAAGAGGTTCTGAGGTTCTGAGGTACCATGTATTGACCCATTCTTAAACACCCATCCTAGTAAATGGTGTAGCCTCAACCGGCGGCAATGCAGGCGCTGCTTGCCATCCAGTTGATCGTACAGATGGCGAATACTGTCCTGGGATACGTTTTGCCCAGCCTTCTCGGCCTGTTCAAGAGTTTCTGTAAGAGTTGGTGACTGACAGTTGCTCGAGTCATTTCTCGTCCGACGCGTGTTCGATTGAATATATGTCCAGAAATCGTGCTGGCCAAGGAAATTACTGCATGTCTTGCAGAGCACGTTGAGTTTCATGGGCAGCGTGTGGGCGAGCATATTTCTGTGCAACAATATATTGCATTCCTTCACATTGCAAGAATGTTGTAAGAACAAGTCTAACAACATTCAGCAAGTACCGAGCGCTGGTTAACGTCCCCTCCGGAAACATCAAACGTGAACGAGAGTTGCACATCAAACCATAAGGCCTGTGGCGACACCATTAAGTCTGGGACGAATGGACTCTGCGAAGAGCGCTCACCAGTAATTTCCGGGTATGCAGCCGGTTCCCGTCGAGATTCTGCCACGATATTTCGGCCCAGAGACGTCCGGCCATCATCAGGTGAGTACACAACTACTGAAGAGCCCAGGTGCAGTCGCGGTATTTATACCGATTCTCGCGCACGTGTTGACATGCGCGGCATAGCCGAGTTGTACGTGCTGCCCTCGGTGGTGAAAGTAAAAGATCATCTAGTCATTGAGTATCGAATGACGCTGTCTATTCCGCTGTGAATGTATAATTTTAATAACAGGATTCCAAGTTTTATCCAACTGCGTTTCTTCCATACGCCGGGAATGTGTCGTCGAAAATAGGCCGATTACTGAAGAAGAATAAAATCAAGGTTATCTTCCGTCCACCAGCAAAGAACCGGGCCCTGGTTGGATCCGTTAAAGACGATTTACAACTGAAGAAAGCAGGCGTCTACAAAATTCCCTGTGAATGTGGCTCTGCATATATTGGCCAGACGACAAGAACTGTCCATGAACGATGTACAGAACATGAAAGATACACCCATCTGCGGCAACCGTCAAAATCGGCAGTAGCAGAGCACTGTATTTCATTGGGACATTCAATGGAATACAATGGAACAAAAATTTTAGCTCCGGTTTCCGGATTTTGGGATTCCGTAATCAAGGAATCAGTGGAAATACGTCTTGCCGATAATCTTATAAATCGTGACAACGGCTTTCAACTGGATAAAACTTGGAATCCTGTTATTAAAATTATACATTCACAGCGGAATAGACAGCGTCATTCGATACTCAATGACTAGATGATCTTTTACTTTCACCACCGAGGGCAGCACGTACAACTCGGCTATGCCGCGCATGTCAACACGTGCGCGAGAATCGGTATAAATACCGCGACTGCACCTGGGCTCTTCAGTAGTTGTGTACTCACCTGATGATGGCCGGACGTCTCTGGGCCGAAATATCGTGGCAAAATGTCGACGGGATCCGGCTGCATACCCGGAAATTATTAGAAGAACAAATACGCCGCGAAAATTTCAGAAGTCACAGCGCTCACCAGGTTCACGTCGCACGAACGAAGGACCATCAATTGCGTGCAGTCCGAATCTACGTTGATCGCTTGAGACCACGACGCGCCATTCCGTATCCAATTAACCTCTGATGGCGGCACCGGTCGAGCGCTGCTAGTAGACGCTGTGGCGTGAATGGGATACAGGATAGAGGTGTGCGTGACCGTAGTCCTACTGATCATAACCGCTTCGCACACTTCGTGTTCACAGGTCCAGTCTCACAATTCTTCTTATGTGTACTGTGGTAGCTGTACGATCTGCCACCGCTGCCTTTGCAATAGGACAGTCCTGCAGGGCATCTGTGTTGCGCGAATGTTCAGAACCTTGAATGAGATTTTCACTCTGCAGCGGAGTGTGCGCTGATATGAAACTTCCTGGCAGATTAAAACTGTGTGCCGGGCCGAGACTCGAACTCGAGACCTATGGCTTTCGCGGGCAAGTGCTCAGTTGGTAGAGCACTTGCCCGCTAAAGGCAAAGGTCCCGAGTTCTAGTCTCGGCCCGGCACACAGTTGTAATCAGCCAGGAAGTTTCATATCAGCGCACACTCCTCTACAGAGTGAAAATCTCAGTCTGGAAACATCCCCCAGGCTGTGACTAAGCCGTGTCTCCGCAATATCCTTTCTTTCAGGAGTGCTAGTTGTGCAAGGTTCGCAGATGAGCTTCTGTGAAGTTTGGAAAGTAGGAGATGAGGTACTGGCAGAAGTAAAGCTGTGAGGACGGGGCGTGAGTCACGCCTGGTAGAGCACTTGCCCGCGAAAGGCAAAGGTCCCGAGTTCGAGTCTCGGCCCGGCACACAGTTTTAATCTGCCAGGAAGTTTCGTTCAGAACTTTGTCTACTGTTGGGAGGACGTTCACATAACCACTGACAGCAACATTGCACAACCAACCCATTACGTCCAACTGGTTAAGCAGTTTTCCAAGAGGACCATGCCGCCACTGGCAAGGCCACAATTTGACCCCTTTCCAACTTGATCATTTGGCTGTAGGAAGCACGTATGCGTCTCCGTGGCATGCTTACCTGCTTGCTTCATATGTTGGCACCACACTGAACATTCCGCCTGTGAGCATTCCCTATTAAATGGTAGACACAATTGGCGCTCTGGTAACTATGCCACTATGATGTCTGTTGGCGGACTACATTGAAGCAACTATCAGTACATCTGCTATTCCCCAGATGAGATATTCTGTCATAGAATAAAAATAGACGTCGTTGTAAGTCGCTAAGTATCACCTGATTTGATTTCACAACATTCCAATACCCAAGTTTTACTTTGACATTTGTCTTATAACTTCTCTTCAGTACGCAATCTATTCCGTTTAGCTGTTTTATAATGTTCCTTTGCGCCTCTGGCAGAATTGCAATGTCATGGGTAAACACCAAAGTTTTTATATCTGCACTTCATAAATTTCTCCTTGGTTTCCTTTACTAGCTGCGCGATGTATAGGTAAAGCAATGATATACAGCGTGAACCAGGATCCCGCCGAAAAACTTTCAGAAGTGGTCGTATGGTCGAAAACAAGAAAACATTTCTGCTAAATGTGACCTCTAAAATGCATACTGTGAGCACTTCTTCAGAAGAAGTGTTACGCAGTAGGAAAGACGAACAAGTGCTCATACCTCTTAAGATATCCACTTTAGAGTCAATGTTTACTGGACTTTTTTTTTCTTATTTTGATCTATACTATCACCTTTGAAAGTTTGTAGGTGGTGTTCTGGTTCACCCCGTATATAACTGGGTTAGTGCAGATCAGATATTAGCATCAGAATTGGATATTTCAGTTTTAACATAATCTGAAAACTAAACAATTATTTTGGGAAGGAAAATCTTAGGTTGTAGTCCAGAATGAATTTCGAGCAGTAAACTTGAATTAGGACTGTATTACCCTACTAAAGTTATTTCATAAATATTTTATAAAAGCTAGGACCACACTCAAAATTTTATAATACATTTGATGAAGATGTCATAGTACACCATCAAAGATTTTCTTAATACACCTTTTATAAAAAGGTATTTGACAAAGACCTTTTACAGTGTAATAAGGTCCTTTGTTGTTCGCCCAATTTATGTTAATGGCATTTCCATGCATGTTTGACTTGGTGGTCTCAGCAACTAAATGAACTAGCCACGCACAGAATTCCAATTTCCCCCTTGTGTCAGTAGTATTCGCCTGCTATTTGTTTCCAGCATCACAGCGTTTGAATCGTGACGATGTTTAGGACTTTGCTAATGATCTTTCGAATCCAGACGAAAGTTCTAACGATGTTTTTAAGATGTATGTCCCTTTAAAAATTTGTTCTTTCCAATGTATGCCGTTGTTTCTGAAGGTACGGCGGTAAGACTTAAATGACAATACAATTAATTAAAACTAAAATAATTGCAGTTATTGGAAAACATTTAACATTGCTATTGCTATTGATTCTGGAGTCGCCATCAGAAAAGCTGTCTGAGGGCTTTCTTCCATGATGTGTTTTAACGGTCTGAATTTCACTACATTCGCAGGAGGCCCTCGATTTCTTGCCCCATTTATTCTGGAAACTGGCACACCTACCACGCTGGGTTCGTTGACCAGGCTTCACATGGTAACTCAAAACTCGAAGGCTTTTGGATAATAAATGGAATTTCCTTACTATGCTTCGTGGCCCATTGTTGATGCTAGCCTTTAGTCAAGCTGGATTTTTTCCTCTGTCGCTGTAATTGCCGTTTTGATAGGGGCGGCTGTGGGTGGCGTATTCAGTGTCCTCATGTACTGGTAGGCTATTGTTGCTCTAGTTCTTCTTGTACTCTCTTGTGAGTGCGCTTATACGACGCAGATTTGGCAGCGGTATGCGGCTCATTACTGGGAGCCATTCCGTGGGGATACATCTGATGACTCCTGCGATCATTCCCATTGGAACAACATGTGGAACATCAGTTACTGTTATAGTGATTAAAATTCTTTTGGGTACTGTGCCGCGTCATTGCTAGAAACTAACAACAATAATAAAGTAAAACCGAATTGCAACGGCCTTCCTCAGTTACTGTTCTTTGTTCGTCCGCTGTGAGCCTTGTCTTCTGAACTGCTGAAAACTGTGCATCATTGTGGCTTAACAGTCCACACATTCATAAAATTGACGTTCTACTCCATAACACAATGTATGCTGTGACTTAATTATTTCTATATACACTCCTGGAAATTGAAATAAGAACACCGTGAATTCATTGTCCCAGGAAGGGGAAACTTTATTGACACATTCCTGGAGTCAGATACATCACATGATCACACTGACAGAACCACAGGCACATAGACACAGGCAACAGAGCATGCATAATGTCGGCACTAGTACGGTGTATATCCACCTTTCGCAGCAATGCAGGCTGCTATTCTCCCATGGAGACGATCGTAGAGATGCTGGATGTAGTCCTGTGGAACGGCTTGCCATGCCATTTCCACCTGGCGCCTCAGTTGGACCAGCGTTCGTGCTGGACATGCAGACCGCGTGAGACGACGCTTCATCCAGTCCCAAACATGCTCAATGGGGGACAGATCCGGAGATCTTGCTGGCCAGGGTAGTTGACTTACACCTTCTAGAGCACGTTGGGTGGCACGGGATACATGCGGCCGTGCATTGTCCTGTTGGAACAGCAAGTACCCTTGCCGGTCTAGGAATGGTAGCACGATTGGTTCGATGACGGTTTGGATGTACCGTGCACTATTCAGTGTCCCCTCGACGATCACCAGAGGTGTACAGCCAGTGTAGGAGATCGCTCCCCACACCATGATGCCGGGTGTTGGCCCTATGTACCTCGGTCGTATGCAGTCCTGATTGTAGCGCTCACCTGCACGGCGCCAAACACGCATACGACCATCATTGGCACCAAGGTAGAAGCGACTCTCATCGCTGAAGACGACACGTCTCCACTTGTCCCTCCATTCACGCCTGTCGCGACACCACTGGAGGCGGGCTGCACGATGTTGGAGCGTGAGCGGAAGACGGCCTAACGGTGTGCGGGACCGTAGCCCAGCTTCATGGAGACGGTTGCGAATGGTCCTCGCCGATACCCCGGGAGCAACAGTGTCCCTAATTTGCTGGGAAGTGGCGGTGCGGTCCCCTACGGCACTGCGTAGGATCCTACGGTCTTGGCGTGCATCCGTGCGTCGCTGCGGTCCGGTCCCAGGTCGACGGGCACGTGCACCTTCCGCCGACCACTGGCGACAACATCGATGTACTGTGGAGACCTCTCGCCCGACGTGTTGAGCAATTCGACGGTACGTCCACCCGGCCTCCCGCATGCCCACTATACGCCCTCGCTCAAAGTCCGTCAACTGCACATACGGTTCACGTCCATGCTGTCGCGGCATGCTACCAGTGTTAAAGACTGCGATGGAGCTCCGTATGCCACAGCAAACTGGCTGACACTGACGGCGGCGGTGCACAAATGCTGCGCAGCTAGCGCCATTCGACGGCCAACACCGCGGTTCCTGGTGTGTCCGCTGTGCCGAGTGTGTGATCATTGCTTGTACAGCCCTCTCGCAGTGTCCGGAGCAAGTATGGTGGGTCTGACACACCGGTGTCAATGTGTTCTTTTTTCCATTTCCAGGAGTGTATTTACTGAATCATCTTAAAAATTTGTAGTATATGTGTGAGATGTTAAAATTTCGTTTCCTCATTTCCCATTCAGAGGATATCATAGTACGGCGTATAAATAACTTCACTATGTGTGAACCATGAAGGTAGCTTCTGTCTAGCCCCGGTGGCAGTTAATAACATAAGTGCTACATTGTGACATCAGAGGAAGTTCAGAATACAGAGCTGCTGGAGGTGTGGCTCAGCGGGCGCGCCTGATTTGGTCCGCCATATCCCGCGCGACCGCTGTCAGCGTCAGGCAGAAGCTTGCGATTCCATTTTTTTGATACTTGTGAAGTTGTATCGACACATGAGACCATAACGAAATGCTGAGGCTGTAAATCGGTAAGAGACGTATTTTTTAATGAAATCTATGCATAAGTAGAAACGAATGGCGTCACATATGAATAACTATAGCAATATAGTGTTACTTTATACTATACCAGGTAAAATGTACTAAGTTGAATTCTCTAGAAAATAAATGCCCACACAAGAATGTGTCGACAGATGGCTCAATGTGCACGTCGAGGAAATTGTAGAAGCAAAACGATGACGAAAAAACTGATTTGTGGTCGGCAACGTCGGCGGTACACCAAATGTCGTTAAAGTTTTCGACATGTAAGAAATGTAAATGTACAGTCTGAAGATCGGCCCATTCTCCCAGTTTCAGTTATGCAGATGAAAGATATTCAGAGGCATTATAGGTGACAGAGTTCTCCAACAGATTTTCAGTACAACTAGTAATATCTTATTGGAGTGAAGGCGGAAGGAGTTCGCTAATATTTACTGCATAGATTTCATTAAAAAATACGTCTCTTACCGATTTACAGCCTCAGCATTTCGTTAAGGTCTCATGTGTCGATACAACCTCACAAGTATCAAAACAATGAAATCCCAAGCTTCTGCCTGACGCTGACAGCGGTCGCGCCGGATATGGCGGACCCAATCAGGCGCGCCCGCTGTGCCACACCTCCAGCAGCTCTGTATTCTGAACTCCCTCTGATGTCACAATGTAGGACAGCTGGCGGCAGCAGCTCAGGTGACTAGCGCACAGAGCCCCTTCTCTACACGACACAATGGACACTGCACTTGGTTGCAGCTCCGTTTTCGTTATTTGGTTGTGCATTAGTGCAGAGAGAGTCTTTCTTCTTGACACCGAGAGCTGGACTCTATTGCATGTTGCACCATTCGTAACAGGGCTTCATATGCTTGGAGAATGCAAGTTAAGTAAATCTTCTGTTTATTGTGTTAACTTGTTCGCTAATCATTTCTGATGCTGTCCAGCTTACCTGTGACAACAGTTGCAGCACCACTCTGCAACCACTTCTCCTTACCATGGTGTATGACGTCCTACACAACAAGACAGCTGCACACATTGAAATACGTAGAATCACTATAGAAGTCGTTACATGATTAAAGAAATGAGTGACGCAACTAATTAATCTCAGACGATAACAACCGCATGCCTGTAGAAGTGATATGGGTCTACACATATATTTTTTCCATTCGTATATGCACGTCCTGTGGCCTGATTTCCATTTTTCACCCTTCCTGAAAGTGTGTGGTCAAGTGTGAATGATTTGAATGCAGTAGCAGACGAGTTTCTTAATCTTCTACCAACCTAAACGGTGTCAGTGGAAGGCAGAGATCAGGAACAGGAAGGCTTGGGCAAAGATGAGTAAGGCAAAACCTTTTCCTAGCAGAGGTTGGTCATGGGCCTCCCCCACCACCTCGGCCGGTTCGGAGAGAGCTCCGCGAGACGGTTTCAGGTGGAGTTGTTATGAAGACAGGTAAGCGACCGCACGTTCCCTCAGAACGTCTGTGTCGAACAAGGGACAAAAGGTTATTGAATCTGTTAATACTAATTTGTTACTCTCAACTATTTCTTCTCCTAGCCATTTCTTGAACTACCATTTAAGTTCTGGTTACAATTTTTGGTTCAGTTAATCAATGTCATAATAGAGTGATTTCTGTTAGGCGTGACCACGCCGTCTATAGATTCAAAGCGCAACCAAGCCTTAAAAGTTACTGTCTGCCGTTTTACACTACTGGACATTAAAAATGCTCACCGAGAAAATAAGTAGATGATAACCGGGTATTCATTGGAGAAATATATTATACTAGAACTGATATGTGATTACACTTTCACGCAATTCGGGTGCATAGATCCTGAGAAATCAGTACCCAGAACAACCACCTCTGGCCGTAATAACGGCCTTGATAGCCTGGGCATTGAGTCAAACAGGTGTGGCCTGTACAGGTACAGCTGGCCATGCGGCTTCAACACGATACCACAGCACGATACCACAGTAGTGACTGGCGTACTGTGACGAGCCAATTGCTCGGCCACCATTGACCAGACGTTTTCAATTGGTGAGAGATCTTGAGAATGTGCTGGCCATCTGTATCCAGAAAGCCCCGTACAGGACCTGAAACGCGGTCGTGCATTACCCTGCTCAAATGTAGGGTTTCGCAGGGATAGAATGAAGGGTAGACCCATGGCTCGTAACACATCTGAAATGTGACGTCCACTGTTCAAAGTGCCGTCAATGCGAACAAGAGGTGACCGAGACGTGTAACCAATGGCACCCCATACCATCACGCCGGGTGATACGCCAGGATGGCGATGACGAAGACATGCTTCCAATATGCGTTCACCGCGATGTCGCCAAACACGGATGCGACCATCATGATGCTGTAAACAGAACCTGGATCTATCCAAAAAAATGACGTTTTGCCATTAGATCACCCAGGTTTGTCGTTGAGTGCACCATCGCAGGCGCTCCTGTGAGTGATAAAGCATCAAGTGTAACCGCAGCCATGGTCTTCTTGCACTGTAGGACTCAAGTTCTGAGGTCATTAGTCCCCTAGAACTTAGAACTAGTTAAACCTAACTAACCTAAGGACATCACACACATCCATGCCCGAGACAGGATTCGAACCTACGACCTTAGCGGTCTCGCGGTTCCAGACTGCAGCGTCTAGAACCGCACAGCCACTTCGGCCGGCTGTTCGTGCAGATGGTTGTTGTCTTGCGAACATCCCCATCTGTTGACACAGGGATCGTTACAGCCATGCGGATAAGATGCCTCTCATCTCAACTGCTCGTGATTAGAGGCCGTTGGGATCCAGCACTACGTTTCGTATTACCCTCCTGAACCCACCGATTCCATATTCTGCTAACAGTCATTGGATATCGACCAACACGTAAAGCAATGTCGCGATACGATAAGCCGCAATCGCGATAGGCTACAATCCGACCTTTATCAAAGTCGGAAACGTGATGGTACCCATTTCTCCTCCTTACGCGAGGTATCACAACAAGGTTTTACCAGGCAACGCCGGCCAACTGCTGTTTGTGTATGAGAAATCGGTAGGAATCTTTCCTCGTGTCAGCACGTTGTAGGTGCCGCCACCGGCGCCAACCTTGTGTGAATGCTACGAAAAGCTAATCATTTGCATATCACATCTTCTTCCTGCCGGTTAAATTTCGCGACTGTGGCACGTCATCTTCGTAGTGCAGCAATTTTAATGGCCAGTGGTGTATTTTATTTGTGCGAGACATTTTAAATTATCAATAAAACTGTACCTAGCATATATTCGGCAAGATGAATCGATTTAATTCCAAGCGCTTCATACAAAGACATGCAGCCACCAAAATCGTGCTCGATGCCATCCACGAGGTGCATGCAATTCTTCCTACTAATAAATGCTGTCGATATTTTGTTTGCCGTGTGAACTGGTGCATATGAATGTCTGTGTTACAAACTTGAGCAGTGACCACGTGCTCCCCAGATTTTCCCACCCCACAGATTAAGGCTAAAGTGGCCTGTTATTCTCCTATGAGAAAGCCATAGAATCGTATATAAATGTTCCAGGAATGTTTCGTTCATCTATTAAATGCAAAAGGATTACTGTTAACATGCGAAATATTAGTAAAAAATAAATATTTTATCATTTGAAGCTATTTTCGTGATCGTTAATTTATTTTTCAGTACATCTGAAAATAGTGTCACATTTGTAGTATTGATGATTACGCTCCTAAAATCCAAAGAGCTTGGCTCAAGTTCAGCTAACAGTACGTAGCTTTCTCTGACTGCCCCATAGAATACCATAGCGTTATCCCTTGCGACCTTAATAAATTCAGACGGTGAAGGAATTGTTCTTAAAATTTAGATGGGTCTAAATGTCGTTCAAATAACGGGTAAAAACTATTCAGAGAAGGTTACGTTGCCAAGAAAAATAAGAGCGAATGTGGACATTGTATGCCATCCTAACAGGCTGGAACTAAAGAAATAATAAGAATCAAAAGAAGCTCCTGCTAGTGAAAGTAAGTAACCCTCTATAGGCTGCCACTCAATGAGTAGTAATATGCCAGTGGTGAGTTACAAACTTTATATTCTATTACAGGGCGTGAATTGTGCACTCATATTGGAAGTTTCAGGGCACTGTTGTGTTACAGTTAGGTCCACAGGAAGCTACCATCCGTTTTTAGAAGCAAATCAACTGTTTCATTTCAGGTTTGCTGAAGTTTGGTATTGCGTAAAAAGCGAACAACATAGGTATAAAGGAAGGTAGGGAAAAACGAATGCTGCATCAGTACTAAAAGCATACTTGCAAGTTGCTGTGTCATGTGATTGCTGGTAGTGATCTCCGTGGCGTAGCATGTTAATTTGCTAGCTTGGTTACAGGATTCATGTACATTAATACGATGTGCATCTGATTTATTCCATGGTTGCACCTGACACCTACACGTAAAGGCGTTTCTTGAAAGTAAGATTCCACAATAATGCATTGGCTGTAACATATATACTTATTGCACCAACTTCCAATCACGTTGCCTGACCTCACAGTATATTTGTTTCCCTTTTGTTCGTGGGGTTTTGTGGAAGATTACGTGTATGTGACTCTTCTTCAGCTACTTTGCTTGAAAGCTGACGCCACAGTGCAACAGCAGTCAATGCAATGACAACAGACATACGAGCAAAAGTATGATACCTGTTTAATTAAACCCTGAACATGGTGCGTTCAGTGGAGGTCATATCGAACATTTGTGGAAGTTAAATAAAAGCTTTGATCCTTAACGCAATTGTACCCCAAGGGTCTACGTACACACATGTAAATGACATTGTAAAACTGGGTGTTTACTTCAAAAGCAAAACAAATTTGTGCAAGTTGATCCTTGAAACAACAAATATCAATCTGTCACTCTTCACAATTATGTTATTAATGGTTTCTCGCCGCTGTTTTCCTTATTTTAAAGATTCACTGTATTTTGTACACAACGATGGTCTCAAAATATATGAAACTTCCTGGCAGATTAAACCTGTTTGCCCGACCGAGACTCGAAGTCGGGACCTTTGCCTTTCGCAGGCAAGTGCTCTACCATCTGAGCTACCGAAGCACGACTCAGGCCCGGTACTCACAGCTTTACTTCTGGCCCCAGGCTGTGGCTAAGCCATGTCTCCGCAATATCCTTTCTTTCAGGAGTGCTAGTTCTGCAAGGTTCGCAGGAGACCTTCTGTAAAGTTTGGAAGGTAGGAGACGGATACTGGCAGAAGTGAAGCTGTGAGTACCGGGCGAGAGTCGTGCTTCGGTAGCTCAGATGGTAGAGCACTTGCCCGCGAAAGGCAAAGTTCCCGAGTTCGAGTCTCGGTCGGGCAAACAGTTTTAATCTGCCAGGAAGTTTCATATCAGCGCACACTCCGCTGCAGAGTGAAAATCTCATTCTCAAAATATATGTTTTAGACAAAACAGCCAATAAATTTGTAGTTGACATGTAGAATAATCGGGTCTGGTGCCGGATGTTGTGTCGCTCTTGCACAATACTTCGGCCATGTAACTCGTTGCCTTCTTCAGGTAGCACCTGAAGAAGCCTGAAGAGTTAAAAATGTGTAGTTATTTGTGGTCGCCCGGTTTCTATCTTCATTCACTATAAGTTATAGTCCACTGAAGTGGAGAAATCGTTTGAAGCACGCTGTGTATCACTCTAATGATCATGTGTAATGTGCATTGACTTGCAAATTGTGTACTGCGCACTTCTTTACCTCCAGTATGCTGCAATTTTCATTTGTTTCTCAATTGGTAGCGGACTGTCTAATATTCGAAACTATTCTCCACTTAGTTACAAGTATAATTTAGAGCCCAGTGTTAAATGGAGAATTGTGTGACTAAATGAAGATTAACGATTGCCTACTGTTCTTACTTAGAATAAAAGCTGTAAACCTGATCACAAAAAGCTGTAATTTCACAGCGTTATTGTAACTGCAGCAAACATCAAGGGAAAGGCTGTAGGACGCATGTCACTGGGGTCTTCACATTTAATTTATTTCCATTCCGTTCCGTAGCCCTGCTGGCATTCCCGGCGTCACGCATGACGGAAGCTCATCAGTAATGCGTCATTATACCCCACGTCGGCCTTCTGCCAGTGTTGTTTCTACAGCGATGGTCAACGGTACAAGGTTAGAACGTTACAGCACTTCCAACCAACCTGTCACTGAAACAGCTCACGGTTCATCTATGCTCTTAGAATCACATGCCAGTGTTGAAACATAAACTGATATTTTTCGTGATCTTTCAAGGTGCTTTATTGGGCATATCATGTCACCCTTCTAGAAAAACCCAAGTGTTAGGCAGTAGACGGCTTTACACACAATTTGTTTGAACCATACCTAACTAACAGAATGCCAAAAGTTGTGGTAAATAATTCTCGCAATGTCAGAAAGCTAGAACATTTTAGGAACTAAAAAAAAATTACAAATGAAGTCCCACAGAGTTTTGCTCTGGGTCCACAGCTACTTCTTATATATGTTAATGACCTTCCACTTAACATTCAACCATCAAAGTAGGTACTTTTTGCAGACGATCCTAGTGTTATAATAAATTCCGTTAGATAGAAAGCAGCAGAACAGTTGGTAAATGATATTTTCCAAAGAAATATTAAGTTGATCTCTGAAAGTAGACTCGCTTTAAATTTTGCAAAACAACACCTTTTTCACTTCTGTACAACAAACAGAGTCACATCAAGAGCTGATGTAGCACAGGAGTCGGTAAACAGTGTAGAATGCAACAAATTTTTGGAGGTACGTATTGGTGGAAACTTGAACTAGTAGAAGCATATCACTGAGCTTTTGAAACAATTAAAAGTTCAGCTACTTTCGCTCTTCGACAATTGATAATCTTAAAAGCAACTGTATCACCGTACTGATATATTTTGCATGCTTCCACTCCGTTACGTCGCACGGAATAATTTCTGGGGTAATTCAACAGCCGAAGTATTCATTGCACAAAAGCGAGCAGCAGGAGGAATATGTGGTGCTTACCCAAGGGTGACATACACGTAGCTTTTCAAAGAGCTATGCATTTCAGCTGCTTCGTTACAATACATATATTAGGTAATGAAATTTGTCGTACCTACTTCATCACAATTTGAGAAAAATAGTGATCCCCATTCCTACCACACTAGAGGGAAAAGTAATCTTTGTTATCCATTGTTAACGCTGTCAGTGGCTAAGAGAAAAGTTAAATATGCAGCTATGAAAAATTTTTCATCATCTGCCCAACAATATAAAATGTCCGACAGGTAGCGAAGCAAGTTTTAAATCTAATTTGAACAACTCCTTCGATCCTCTTCATAAATTTGAGCTTAAAAAATGTAGCCAGAAGAAAATCTAGTTTTTTCAGGGTGATAGTTATTGAACTATATGAAAAAGATCGTAAATTAGTTAGAAACTTCGGCGTGCATACATCTTATTCAACAAGTAAGCCTCACTACATGTATTCGGATTTAGGTTATGACATTGTAACATCCACAAGATAAATTTTAGCTACAGTGCGATGAGAGGAAATTATGTCTGTAACAGTTATAAACATTGTCTATTCGACATATGAAAAAATAGTGAAAACGATGATAAATATTAATTATTTATATAATATTCGATGATGTAAATGGACATATCGATGTGTATCATACAAATACAATGATAATTGTAAAATCCTTTTATGATCTGCGTTTGCCTTCCTTTGTTTTTACCTTTTGTTGGTTGGCTTTTGCAGGTTGCGGACGCATATCAAACTGAGGTCTGTTAAGAAACTGTAATTATTTGTTAATTATAACTTGAGAATAGAATTCATTATTACTATAAATATGAGTGAATAATTATTTGTAATTTTAATTCCTCTCTCAGTAAGCATTATCTGTGTTAATTATTTCTTTCCGGTGCAAGGAGCGCAGCCATTGATGATAGCGATTTGTATCTCGTTTTTGTCTATGTTTTCCTTAGAAAAAAATCAAATGTTTGCTTGAGGAAGTCTAAATAGTACACAATACGAAAGTAAAGTTTAATAACCATTTCAAATACTTATCCTATTTGCTCTAACAATAGAAAGTCTCTATCAATTGTCTGCCGCCATCTTAACAATTATCACAGCGGCAAATTCAAATTACGCAACTCTGCACACGTAAATGCCGAAGGTAATAAAAATGTGTAACAATAAATGTGCACCAGTGGTCCGGAACTCATTTTAATGAAAATAATTCGAATCAGATTGGTTCTTTAAAAACAGTGCTCATAGCACGATCATTATAACAAACTTTTCTAGCTGATGTATGGAGCCGAAATCAATTACGCACGAGTTGCGAAGAATATTGTTTCAGGTAACACATGTCAGTGTTGTGCGCGGCTGATATTCGGTGGTTTTAATGATCATTTTGCTGAAGTTAACTGTTTCCACCTTAATCAATAGTTGTATAGAATCTGTTGTATGAACTGTAATTTAGTGACACTTACACAACTAACAGACAACACATTAACACGACGTTAACTTGGACTCCTTTAGCAACTTGACCAAATCTGTAGCCGGGAGAAAAATTATTTATTAATTACTAAATGTAATAAAATAAGATTATCATTTTCATTTACAAATTAATTAATTACCAAACGAATGAATAAAACAGCGAACGCCACATGTTCGATATGCCTGCCATCACCGGCGACGTTGTAGCACCGACGAACAGCGAAATGCTGCGTGACCCTCTAATGTATGAGAACATCGATGCTGCCGACGCCCTCCTGAATGGCTGTTTTCATCTCAGCAATGGTTCTGCAGTTATTACTGTACATCTTGTCTTTAGTACAGCACGACGAAAAATAGTCGCCTGAGTTCAAATTGAGCAAGCAGTAAAGGAAACAAAAGAAAAATTTGGAGTAGGTATTAAAATTCATGGAGACGAAGTAAAAACTTTGAGGTTCGCCGATGACATTGTAATTCTGTCAGAGACGGCAAAGGACTTGGAAGAGCAGTTGAACGGAATGGACAGTGTCTTGAAAGGAGGATATAAGATGAACATCAACAAAAGCAAAACGAGGATAATGGAATGTAGTCAAATTAAATCGGGTGATGCTGAGGGAATTAGATTAGGAAATGAGACACTTAAAGTAGTAAAGGAGTTTTGCTATTTAGGAAGTAAAATAACTGATGATGGTCGAAGTAGAGAGGATATAAAATGTAGACTGGCAATGGACAGGAAAGCGTTTCTGAAGAAGAGAAATTTGTTAACATCGAATATAGATTTATGTATCAGGAAGTCGTTTCTGAAAGTATTTGTTTGGAGTGTAGCCATGTATGGAAGTGAAACATGGACGATTACTAGTTTGGACAAGAAGAGAATAGAAGCTTTCGAAATGTGGTGCTACAGAAGAATACTGAAGATAAGGTGGATAGATCACGTAACTAATGAGGAGGTATTGAATAGGATTGGGGAGAAGAGAAGTTTGTGGCACAACTTGACTAGAAGAAGGGATCGGTTGGTAGGACATGTTTTGAGGCATCAAGGAATGACAAATTTAGCGTTGGAGGGCAGCGTGGAGGCTAAAAATCGTAGAGGGAGACCAAGAGATGAGTACGCTAAGCAGATTCAAAAGGATGTAGGTTGCAGTAGGTACTGGGACATGAAGCAGCTTGCACAGGATAGAGTAGCATGGAGAGCTGCATCAAACCAGTCTCAGGACTGAAGACCACAACAACAACGAGTTCAAATCCAGAGAATATGACGGATAATCGAGGCCCATGCGATATTCTCCGGGTACCTCCGAGCCAGAATGCGTTCTCCAGAGTGCTGCTCCAGGACATCAAACACTCTTCTTATTCGATGTGATCGAGCTCCGTCTTGCATGAACCACGTCTTGAGGAAATCAGGGTCACTTAGGATAATGGGGATGAAATCATCTTCTAAAACCTTCACGCACCGCTCGGTAGCCACCGTGGCATCAAGGAAAATCGCACAGATTATTCCGTGACTTTACGTTGCACTCCACACAGTCACCCGATGAGGGTGAAGAGACTTCTCGATCGCGAAATGCGGATTCTTAGTCCTCCAAATGCGCCAATTTTGCTTATTTACGAACCCATTCAAATTAAAGTAGGCATCGTCGCTAAACCAAACTATATTCACATACTAATTCCCAACATGCCCCGCTGCCAACTGTGCAGTTTGGACGTCCTAATGCACCGTTCAGAATTTATGGCAATTTTATTTCATATTGTTCATTAATTGCCCCCCCCCCCCCCCGTAAGTGTAGTTGCACGAATAGGAATAAAATGACAATTTGTTCATTGATGTTAATACTAAGCAAGCTTACATGCCCTGTAAAGTGACTCGTTCCACATAATTTCTGTAACAGAATCGTTGAGACGATCTATGGAATATGTAACTAACCAACTAACTAATCCCCCCTTCGGAGACATTCGGACAAATCACCGACACTGTGTTGAGTAGAGTTCAAGCCATCACAAAGAAGAATGCTGGACACATCCCATGTTAACTGCCGCTAACAGGCGCCTGGATACTTTTGATCAGATCGTGTATCGCTTTCGGTTAACTTTTAGAATCTTATTTCCGGTCAGTTTTCGTCCCTCTCTGGCTGCAACCAAGCGGCCGTATCTCGCCAGTCCCCCGGTACTGCGCAGAGTAAGGTTTTTTTTTCCATAATACAACAAACATTAACTGACTATCTGTGACGCAGCGGACAGCGTCCGTCGAACAGCAACAAACGACCCGTGTCACGGAAATGGCTTCCTGCCGGGTAGGTGGGGCATGAACAGGTTGTGGCAGCTGCCCTGGAGCGTCACTTCCTGCCCCGCCGCGCGACCGTAACTCAGAAATGCCTATAATGTAGGTATTCATTAGTGGAACACAGACACACTTCGTATTCATGTCATAAATGACGGCCGCGTGCGTGTCTGTGTTTTCAATAATGAAGCGACGCATACCTACAGGACAGCAGAAGAATTTCTCCGTGTCCGAGGCGGTCTAATCGGTCCAAATTATATTGTTAGGCGCCGGGATAACAGTCACGAGCTATGAATAATTCCCCCCTTCCCCTCGCCGTCTCCAGCTTTCAATGAATACCTGATGAGGGCGTTGCACGGCGCCGGCCGCGACCCGAAGAAAACGGAGCAGCAGAAGCCCCGAAATGGGTCGTTAGGGCTCTCGCGGGGAGTCCCCCGGCCCGGCAAGCCGCGGGCTGTTGGCCGCCACCGCGCGGCACTTAGCCAGGAATCCCTGGGCGCTGGCGGGGTGGCTTTCCGGGAAAGAGGCGACCTGTCCTACGGCACTTGTGGTCGCCGTGGCAGCCCTCGGGTCAGTAATGGAACTGGGCCCGCGCGCCTTCTGCCGTATAAACGCCTCCTGCATAAGAATCGTTCCTTTCCCCGGGCGGTTACAAAGTAATGAGGGAAACAACGTGTGGCCCTTTATCCCCTGGCCTGCCTTTCCTCATTTACGTGCAACGCCACGCCTAAACACCATCCTGCTGCTGGTCACGGCAAGCGCAGATGGCCGGGGATCTTCACTCTCAATACAAGAGTTTCGAATCCATTGCTCAAATCAACTAAAACACAGTTAAATAGTCAAATAACCACATTTCCATCGGGTCGGTTATCAGTATTTTGTTTTTTTTCTGTTTGGCAGAGCTTTCACCTTAGTCATCTGGTGTTAAGGTAAAAATCGTCCCAGACCCATTACCATTCTTTCCGATAGCCATTGCATTACTGATTTACCGCACCGCACCGCAAAATGGCTGTGTTTAGAGCTCAGCAGTGTAGTAGTGGGAAACGTTGGCAGTGGAGAAGGCAGAAATGAAACGGTTAACAGATTGGAAATATGGTGTTCTATCACAGGGTAGGAGACCTGACGTATTAATCGAGTAATCAGTGAAGATGAATTGCGTAGTTTCAACGAGAGAACATGAAAAGGAGAGAACGGCAGAAGGAACACAGTGAAGTCACATACTTGCCATTAAAATTGCTACACCAAGAAGAAATGCAGATGATAAACGGGTATTCATTGGACAAATATATTATACTAGAACTGATATGAGACTACATTTTCGCGCAATTTGGGTGCATAGATTCTGAGAAATCAGTACCCAGAACTACCACCTCCGGCCGTAATAACGGCCTTGATACGCCTGGTCAATGAGTCAAACACAGCTTGGATGGTGTGTAGAGGTACAGCTGCCCATGCAGCTTCAACACGATACCACAGTTCATCAAGAGTAGTGAGTGGCGTATTGTGACGAGCCAGTTGCTCGATCACCATTGACCAGACGTTTTCAATTGGTGAGAGATCTGGAGAATGTGCTGACCAAGTCAGCAGTCGAAAATTTTCTGTATACAGAAAGGCCGTACAGGACCTACAACGTTTTATCCTGCTGAAACGTAGGGTTTCGCTGGGATCGAATGAAGGGTAGTGCTACGGGTCGTAACACATCTGAAATGTACCGTCCACTGTTCAAAGTGCCGTCATTGCAAACAAGAGGTGACCGAGACGTGTGACCAATGACACTCCATACTATCACGACGGGTGATACGCCAGTATGGCGATGACGAATACACGCTTCCAATGTGCGTTCACCGCGATATCGCCAAACACGGATGCGACAATCACGATGCTGTAAACAGAACCTGGATTCATCCGAAAAAATGACGTGTTGCCATTCGTGCACCCAGGTTCGTCGTTGAGCACACCATCACAGGCGCTCCTGTTTGTGATGCAGCTGCCAGGGTAACCGCAGCCATGGTCACCGAGCTGATAGTCCATGCTGCTGCAAACGTCGTCGAACTGTTCGTGCAGATGGTTGTTGTGTTGCGAACATCCCCATCTGATGACTCAGGGATCGAGACGTGGCTGCACGAGCCGTTACAGCCATGCGGATAAGATGCCTGTCATCTCGACTGCTAGTGACACGAAGCCGTTGGGATCCAGCACGGCGTTCCGTATTACCCTCCTGAACCCACCGATTCCATATTCTGCTAACAGTCATTGGTTCTCGACCAACGCGAGTAGCAGTGTCCCGATACGATAAACCGCAATCGCGATAGGCTGCAATCCGACCTTTATTAAAGCCGGAAACGTGATGGTACGCATTTCGCCTCCTTACATGAGGCCTCACAACGTTTAAACAGCTAACAACGGTCAACTGTTGTTTGTGTTTGAGAAATCGGTTGGAAAGTTTCCTCATGTCAGCACGTTGTAGGTGTCACCACCGGCGCCAACTTTGTGTGAATGCTATGAAAAGCTAATCATTTGCATATCACAGCATCTTCTTCCTGTCGGTTAAATTTCGCGTCTGTAGCACGTGATCTATGTGGTGCAGAAATTTTAATGACCCGTAGTGTAGAATGGTTGGGCAGATGGTATGGCATTGTACAGCGTGCGCAATACTCGGAAACATGGCCAAAATACAGACTCACAATTTACACGAAAACATATAAATGTATAGTTTATGTTGGGGAGAAAACAATAGTGTTTCGGAAAATTTGACAAAGAGGCCTGTAACCTTGCTTCTCTGAATTGTTTGGAAAGTAAATTTTCTATGAAAATCCTAAATACGCATCGTTACGACAGTTTCTCCAACGTACGTTTCCTTATTTCTTCTGTTTTTCTGACTTGATTTTGTCCACTACTTGAATGGAAGTACGACGGAGGGCGCTATAGAATTTATCTGTCGTTGACGATCGAAGTACTGGAGAAAATGTGTGAAATTAAGCAACTCATCTTTTCTTCTCAAACATCAACTTTCCTTGAAAAAATTGTTTCATTTCTGTGATCTTCAAAATTACTAAAGAAAATGGTTTCCTTAAGTGAAGCATTCGCGATTCCTCAGTCGAGTGATCTGAGACGATTCTGCTTCCACAAGTGCACTTTTTTCTGAATACCTTATACGTCGTTATACTTCCTGCAGCAGTCTCTAATCGAATCCGATGTAACAAAAACAGGAAGCGAATAAGTTAAACTTCCTTTCTTATTAAGTAATTATATATTTAATAGTTATTATGTATATGCATTGTATATTTATCATAAAAATGTAATTTGTTAATATCGATCAAGTTTTACACTTCTGTTACATTTGACATCACAAAAAACGAACATTTAGTGTGGGTTTACGTGGAATCCTAAATTTTATTTTACATAAGGATTACCATTTAGAGTAAACCAACATTTACATTATGCCTGTATCAAGTGATACGCGGGTTGAATCATCTAAAATTTGATGGTCCCTGTGGCCGAGCTGTTCTATGCGCTTCAGTCCGGAACCATGCCTCGGGCATGGACGTGTGTAATGTCCTTAGGTTAGTTAGGTTTAAGTAGTTCTAAGTCTAGGGGACTGATGACCTCAGATGTTAAGTCCCATAGTGCTTGGAGCCATTTGAACGATTCACCTAAAATTTGCACCACAAATATTGCGGGAAATGGAAGTGCTACTGATGTGAAGTTTTCACCGAATGGATTGGTAGTCAGGGGCTCGTATTCTTAGCCAATCAAACGATTGTAATAATACTTATAAAATTTATTTCTTGTGCAAGCACACAAAATGAAACAATGCCTATTGACATTAACAAACAAAAAGTAGGGTAAATTATAATGTCAATGGTGTTGGTTGCAGGAGTCTATTGCGATCCTTATACAAGATATAGAGTTGTGAAAAGTGTCCACACCGACACTTCTACAATACACTAGTTATATGGATTCTGACTATTAACGAGACAACTGACAATCACTCGAAATGATCACCGGCAGCGACAATACACGCTTCCAATCTGATATGGAACGACTGCTGCACACGTTTAGGCATTTCAGCGGAGATGTCCTAGCAGGCTGCAGTAATACGTCGTTGCTTATCATCGGGTTAGTCGGTTTGTCCGTGTAGACAGCACCTTTCAGGTTTCCCCGCAGGAAAAGGCTACAGGCATCAAATCCAGGGAAAGGGATAGTCAAGATACAGATCCTCTGCGTCCAATTTAAACGCTTCTCTCTCTCTCTCTCTCTCTCTCTCTCTCTCTCTCTCTCTCTCTCTCTCTCTCTCTCTATGAATTGATAGTGGGCGAAAAGCTTCTGGGACATAACTATTAAGCGAAGCTTTCCCACTATGCCACGGTAAAGACAATTACTGAGTGTTGTACACTTCCGTGACGGACGAGAGAAATATCCACAGAGGGGAAATGTAAACAAAACATACGAAAAAATGAAATTAATTAGTACTAATAATAAATGCGAATTAAGCATTCGTTTACGTCACCGTCCAGTAATTTCTTGGGGCAGAAGAGCAGCATGCTAGTGCAACGACACCAACACCATTGTTCGACGGTAATTGACTGTAGTAGGCTAAAAGATGCTATCACAGGAATCAGTGAGGTGTGATTTCTAAATAAGTCGTCTTACACATTTCAATTAAATATATACTTAACTAAATTCAGAGGTACGTAGAAGCAGATGTTTCATACACTTTGTATCCCACAGAGAAAAGCACCGCAGACTGGCAAGAAAAAGTGGAGCACATAATCACGGCTTGTTTCTTTACCGACACTATCATTGCTTATTTCCATTTGGTTCTCTTAGAAAATCTCTATGGCCGAACGATATGATTACTATTTTAATTACAAAACATATTTCTCTACATAGAGAAGAACAGGAAACATTATTTTATTATAAATACGGTTTTGAGATCACCTCGGCGGCAAGGAAGGGAAAGCGAACAGTCGACTTCGCTTTATTGGATGAACTCTGGAAAAGTGTAGCTCAGTTATAAAGGAGACAGCGTGTAGAACCATAGGGCGACCGGTTTCTGATCATTGGTTTAGTGTTTGGGGGCCCCACCTGGTCAGATTAAAAGAAGGCGTCGAAGCCCTTCAGAGACATGCTGCTTGATTTGTTACCGTTGGTAAGACAAGTTTCTTTTCGCAAAACACTGTTGGGGAAATTTAGGAATAGGGCATCTGCGGCTGCCAATTTACAAGTCGAGTAAGGACTGAGAAGACAAGACAACAGAAATTACGGCCTGTACGAAGCGGATAGACAGTCATAATTCCCTCGCTGCATTTGCGAGTGGAATGAGACAGGGACGCCCCACCGTACATCGTATGGTGGCTTGCAGTATGTATATTAATCAAGACTTAGGTACGTCGTAAGGTTATTTACAACTTTCTAATGTTCATTACTGTTGGCTTATAAGCCGCAAGGCCAGTCAAATCAACTATCGGTATTGTCCGAAACGATATTTAGAAAAGTAAAGTACGTCTACATAATCATATCTAATGATATCTAAATAGTTTCCATCAATTTAGGGGGCACAGAATAGTATTTTTTTCTTGAAGGAATATCCATCCAGAAATAGCTGCACCATCTACAAACAGTACGAGAGGCAGTAGCCACGTAAGTATGTCAGCAACAAACAAATCATTGTAGCTATATCAACTTCTCGAATCATATGAAAGTAATTTCTATAAACGGTGTATTGAACTACTGATACAGTATAGCTGATCGACCAGTATCTTGTAAGAGGTCATGTAAGAGGTCCATGACTAAGGAATTTGTCGGTAGCGCTCTCGAGCGGATATTATTTGGATGGATTGCTCACGCGCTGCCTACGATATGTAAGCTTTAAGGGAATCTCAGGCCAGAGAGCAGTGTTGTCAACAGTAGGAACTGTGTGGCAGTAGGAGTTCGTAGTAGCTTGCAGTCTTGTGTATGGAGTTGGCTGGGCTGATCGTGGGGAACGATGGCGGTGCCTGAGCGATGTAGTATAAGGTAAAAGCAGCCTCGCGCATATGTACTATTGTTATGTCAAGCCCCATGTAAATGTTTTTAAAAAATCTCTTAATAATAATCTTTCTCATAAAAAGTAACTTTTGACAATCATTCATCTCAAT
This sequence comes from Schistocerca gregaria, assembly GCF_023897955.1. Lineage (NCBI taxonomy): Eukaryota > Metazoa > Arthropoda > Insecta > Orthoptera > Acrididae > Schistocerca > Schistocerca gregaria. Next base: position 336,079,147 of record NC_064926.1, on the reverse strand, counting down.
TTAAACAATTTACTAATTTCTCCAATCCATAGTCATTTCGATTATTGTAAAGAAAAGTCAGTTGTTTCTTCTTATACATGACAAATCTATCGGCCAGCATTTCACTGGGCTGTGTCAGAAAAATTTCTTACGGGAGCAGATATATAACGCGTTATCCGGCGACTTCATTGAGGTAAGAACTTTCAATTTATTCAGTATGATCTTTCAGGTCCATGACGCAGCACTGCTGACGTACAAATTTACCAGTTTAGAGTCTTAGTCAGTTAATTAATGAAAGGTTATATATGAGTCACATTTTTTATTAAGAGATTAGTCATATTTTATTATTGGTAGGTTACGAAATTTTATGTCTTGGGAGGTTACAACCTCATCTACTGGTTATAACAATAAAGTCAACATTCATTTTCTAAGATAATACACATACTTCTTCCAGAAAAGTTCTACGACGATTAGTCTGTGTATGGCACGGCAGAAAGATTTAAAAAATGCTATTACGTTATTAAAATACAATGGTGCCAACAAATGTATACAGGGTGTAGTGTGTAGAAGTACAGATATTTTTATATGTAGAATGTAATATGCACACACATAAGTGTGTTGGTTGTTTCTGCATTGCGTCAGTCTTCCCACAAAGACATCACATAATTTACTATGTAAGGTGTCAGGCAAATCCAACACCTTCCATGAAAACCCTGACATGATAAGCAAATCCAGTAGTATGTCACATAACTCCGAATAAATCGTGACATTACACGCCACACAACCGCACGTTTTAGCGTGAGACTTTTTCGCGTCTCAGGTACGTCAAGGACCACCCCCCATCCCATGTTAAAAGCTAGAGCCCTCCAGAAAAACAGTATAGATCTTACGATAACACAAAAAGGGCCACTACCACCCGCAAGTTTTAGCGTCAGCCTTTTCGCGTGTCTGTTACATTAGGACCACTTCCCAACCCATGTTAAAAGATAGAGCCCTCCAGAAGAACAGTATAGATCTTACGATAACGCTAAAAGGACCACACCAGCTGCAGGTTTTAGCGTGAGAGTTTTTCGCGTCTCTGTTACGTTGCAAACTTTAAAAACATTGCCCCACCTCGAAAAGTATAAGGTTTTTCATTGGATAGACAGAATTTTTGTAGGCGGAGCTTAAGGTTAACATTGAGACCCTGTTTGGTCAGATAGAAACACAGCCAGATAGTTTTTTTTTAAACCAACTTCGGTAAATTGTAGTAAGGAGGAGAGTTGCTTTCGAGATGGCGAGGTGAGCGGAGCTGTGCTGCCCGCCGCTGCCCTGACGCTGCCTAAACACCGACAAGGTAATGAACGCACGCGATGCCGCATTTTTGAGCGCATAAGACTTCACTCAGAACTGCAGAAGTCTCATCTGTTACACCCCTTTTTTGCGTAATACTAGTGTCGATCGTAAATTAAAGCTCATGGTGTTCACATTTGCCACTTGAAATAAAAATCTGAAACACGATGATTTTTCTTTTATATAGTTATTGAGAAGCCACATCAGCCACTGTAATTTACGACAAGTTAGATAAGTAATTAAACATAATTGAGGGTCACCATTTTGATAGTTTTCTCTTTTGTGAAACTTAAATTAAACCTAGATTATAGACGTCATATGGCATAGGTCATCCTTCGATCGAATGTAGAACTTGGTAACCTATTCAGGGAATATTCGTTCACATTTTTGTTGAACGCAGTTGGTTTTTACCATCCTGTATTAAAACATTTCCTTTTATCAATAGTGCAATTTATAAACGATGTTTTGTGAGTAGAATAAAATTTCCAATGGTAAACTTAACTGCTTTTTCGACGTTATTTTACCAGCTAACTAAAAAGAGGAAAGCCTTGAACCCCTTACACTAAATTTAGTTAGTATTAAGATTCTTTTACAGGGAGTGCAGTGGAGCTGACGCTGAGATCATTTAGTATTTGGTTATATCATCGCTAGTCTCACTGAACTCTTCTGAATTCTACGTGTCATGTGTGGTCTGGAGTCTCCTTACCAGCAACGGGTCCCAGGTTCAAACTAGTCAATTCCCAACAAAAAATAACACGCTCAGAGCGTCGTTGCGCGAAAGTGGTAGGGAGACACGATATTGAACAATCATACACCACCATGAATGTTTAGAACTACCTGATGTTTTCTGCACAATAGTATCTGCTCCACTAAGTGAACTACGCCTGCACTATAGACGAATCACATCTTGTCTATGCAGTTTCAACACCTGACATGCTGCCCAGGGAAAAAAAATAAGCATTCAAAGCTTGCTCTTGTCACATGTATGTGAAGATACTAACCAACCTAGAAACATACTTATTCTAAAAGCTATAATTAATACTCTGCAAATGACGTAAATACTGATGTAATGTTATTCAGTACACTGTCCTGAGTCACTAATAAAAAACTGTATTTATAATCGTTACAACTTGTATATATGTAGAAGAGAAAAATCTCACTGAAGAGTTTTCACAAGATACAGAAATGAAAGCGTATTACGTGAAAGTAAGTGTTTTAATTAGTAATATGCTTTATCGACCTTGTGTGCGCGCACTGTTAACCCACTGTATGCAATATTTAAACATTTATGAAGTGCGCTGATGCTTGCGATTTGATTTAAGGCATTGCCGCCACAGCTGGTCATTGTAACCAGTAGGGACACAAGGCAGTCATCGTGTTCGGGGACTTTTGTACGGAAAGGCCATGAAGGCCCAACGGCACCGATCGGCCGCCGTGTCGTCCTCAGGCCACAATAGTCTCTGGATGAGGATGTGGAAGGGCATGCGGTCAGCGCACCGCTCTCCCAGCCGCATGTCAGTTTATGAGACTGAAGCCGCTACTTCTCAGTCAAATATGTCCTCATTTTGTCTCACAAGGGCTGGGTGCACCCCGCTTCTCAAACACAACTTAATTGTTCTGTGTTTCTTTCGTATGAAATTCTTTACTGGCATTTCGACGCCAATACTTACATACTTTATTGCACTAAAAAAATTATCTGAACTTACTTGTACAATAATTAACAATCAAGAAGAGTTTCCATATGCGAAAGAATTATGAAGGAATTGAAAAGGTTATGTCGTACTTATTGTCATAGAAAATTTTGAGAATGTCATCAGTAGTATAAAGCATGAGGCTACAAGGTTCGCTCCTTGTGAATTGATATGGAGGGTAACACAAGTCAATTTGCTGTTTGACTTGGTAGAGTTTGCAGTTGTTGTAGACGTGGCACTGAGTGTAAAAGAAAAAATTGCTGGAGAAAAGGTTAAGAAAAAAGCACTGGAACGTAAAAGACGCCATGGTGCTAAGGCTCCACCAACAACACGTGACAAGTGCGGTGTGATTTTGAAGGTTCGGGAGCGCCTTGACGATCGAACATTGTATCTAGGAACTAAATAACACTGTAAAGACGAAGACGTATCATCAGGAGAGGACGCTGCGTTAGTGGGAATGACAGAAATACAAATAGTGAAGGACGACGGTACCAAAGATCAATACCAAAGTAGTGGACTCCAAGGAATCACACATTCCACTTTCAATTAATCGGAATTACTTAGAATACCGCAGTATTTTGATTCCATCTGGTTGTTTAATGTAAACAGTGGGGGTAGTTTCTTACTGCGAACAATCTCACCTTCCTCAGGGACGTTAGGAATCAGGCCTTTCTTCTGAAGATTCTTAGTAGAGAAATTGTAGTTCAGTTTTGTGACTGAATGTCACATTTTGTCGAGGTGTGCGCTGAAGCATGACTTTGAGATGGCCAAATGACCTACCAGTGTGGCTGATAGATCTTATTGGACAAGCTGTAAATATTGTGTGTAAATAGGCGGGTAGTCTTTGCTGTTCTTTTATATTATATGTTACAAATGACTGACACTAGCAACAATCGTGAAATATTTAGGAAAATCCGTGCGGGGCGACCTGACATGTAGACAGTTCTAGGAAAAGTATGTGCGATGCAACTCATTCACGGAAAACGTGGCTTATAAAACAATCGTTCTAGCAACTTTTTAGTATTGCTGATGAGTCTCGAATCTCTTATCCAGTAAATCTATACATGATGTAGAGAATATGGGAAGAGTTACTGTGTGTGTCTTGTCACAGGTTCGTATAGCGTGAACTTCTCATCAGCCTCTAGTGGCAGAAGAGACGTGCATTTACTGTTGAACTTCCAAGTTCAGAGTTCCAGGAAGATCTATTCAGTATAATACATATTTCTACTCACTAGCAATAAGAATATGGTGGAAATATCAGAGAAATTACAGTAAATATGGAGGTTTATCAGTGACTGTCCTTCCCATACGCCATTCACGAAAGTTCCCATAGTTATTTGGTAGCTCCCGAAGATATACCTTTATGCTCCGAATCCAGTTGTAGAATAAATTAAGAAAATCACCGGCAAGTGCAGAGGATTTTTACGCTATAAACATTCATGAATGATCAAAAAAGGGGGAAATGAATCATTGTGGGAGCTTACATCAGCCTCAGACCATAATGTGATTATTAGATGCATGTAGATGTGCATGGACACGTTACTGATGACTTAATGCACTTTCTGAATGGATGACGCTGGAAAGATGGGGGCGCTCTAACAGCGATGTCCGTTCAAACGAAGAAATCCGTAAAAGCCGGGCCGAGTTTATTTTGACGTACAGAGACATCGAATGGGAACACGTTACGGAGCGTTGTCCAGCCTTAACGCTTTTGTGTGTCACAGTATTTGTATTTCATTGTCCAGATGATAACAACGTAAAATAGATGTAAGTAAATTTTTGTTACGAACGATGCTGAAAGGAATTTCACAGACAGGAAGGAATGAAAATGATGAAATAAGACTTGCAATTCAGCCTTCAGCCTTCAGGCATGTGTGCAAGAACAGGGATACAGCAAAGACAAGAACCTAACACCGACAGATATTTCTTCACAGGAGGTACATGAAACGATATTGTCAAAAGTTCTCACAGTATACCGCTCATCTAAAAATATATAAGAAAAAGAACAGACAATTGCTAATTAATTCATGCAAATTTAAAGAATGGATGTAGGCTACTTATTTAAGTACGTTCCATATCTCCTCCTAAACCACTTTACCGATTTCAACCAAAGTTGGTACACATATCACTTACTGTCTGGAAAGAACCACTGTGGGGATAAGAATCGTACTCCCTCCAAAGGGTTTGGGGGGTGGATGTGGAAAAACAGTGTAGCTCACGACGCGTGAATAACAATAGTTCAGTCATCTAGATTTGAAAATGAGGGCACTTAGAGCCTTGCAAGAAAATTTGAACATTAATTCAAACTTTTGCGAAACTTTTCCTCGCTGACGACCCCAACAAAATGACGAAAGATATAAAGTTTATAGCTTACTACGTTTTCGCTGTTCATGGAGTAAAAATGCCGCATGAAGTAGACGTTTTAATTTATCGCTTCTTTACTACTAACAGTATTCGTGACACATTTTGCAGACAATGCAGACAATACTCACATACACCACTTAACGCACCAGAAAAATTATGTCATCGTACGACACTTAGTTCAGGAGATAAACACCGAAAAACTACCAAATCATGCGAGACGTTTAAATTTATTACCTCGCTGCTACTTACTCAATTCGTAACACTTTTCGCCGGCATTGTTTACATCCACCACTTAATGTACCTGCAAAAATGTAACGTAACACTCTACGACTCACAGTTCAGGAGGTCCGCCAGGTTAGCAGCGCGATCTGACGCTGTTTCCCGAGCGGGAAGGCGTGCCGGTCCACGGCACGAATGCACCCGGCGGATTAGTGTCGAGGTCTGGCGTGCCGGCTAGTCTGTGGGTGGATTTTAAGGCAGTTTTCCATCTGCCTCATCGCATGCGGGCTGGTTGACCTTACTCTGTCTCAGTTATACTATGTCGGCGATTGCTGCACAGTCTCCACATACGCATACACCTTAATTACTCTACCACGCAAACATTTGGGATTACACTCGACTGGTATGAGACGTTTCCGGGGGGTTGGGGGAGGGGAGTGGCCCACTGGCGCCGAACCACACAATAACCCTGGTTTCGGTGTGGGGGGGGGGGGGCGGCGATGGGGAGGATGGACTGCTGTGACTTGTTGTGGGGTTGTGAACCAATGAGGGCTATGGCGGGACAAAGCCTCTACGTCGTTTCTAGGTCCCTCGTTCAATACACAATACACACACACAGTTCAGGAAGTATGGTATAATATTCAGTGATGCGTGTAAAACAGCCGCATCATGCAAAACGTTTTAATTTATTACTTTTTTTTCTACTGACTCTGTTCATAACACATCTCATATGCAGCAGCCACGTATAACACGGGATGTACCTGCACAACTATATTATCGTACAGCACGTATTTCAGGACATAAGACGTTATAAACATTGAGGTGCGCGAGAATGAAACTGCAGGGCGGAACTCGCTAGACATACAGGTGAAATGTGTGACAGATACTTGTGGAATATGTTAAAGGTGTGTAAGGTATATTTGACAAGTGCGTGTGGAAAAAGCCACGGGTAAAATAGTCATCATAAAGATCTTGAAAAATTTCAGTCAAAATTGGTACACTTAGTAGTCACAATCTGGATAGAAATACTGCAGGGTTGAGAACCATCAGATTCCTATTGAGGTGAACGTGATAATGTGGAGAGACGCTGGGGGAGAAGGAGATGAATAGATAGCGAGAGGGGAGGAGGAAACAGACATAGAAAGATGGACGGAGTTAGTGAAGGAGGAAACTGATGGAGAGAGGGAAAGGAGGAGATGGGTAGAGAAAAGGAAAAGACGGGAGAAAGAAGAGACAGCAGGAAGAGGGGCAGGAGGAGATGAACAAAAAGAGAGGGAGGAGGAAAGGGACCGAGAAAGAAGAGATGGAAAGAAAGAGGAGAGAGCTGGAGATGGACGAAGAGAAAATGGAAATGGTGATGGGGGCAAGAAGGGGACATAGGTGAACGTCTAATAGAAGAGTGGAATAAATACGTACATGGGTAATGCCGGATATTCGCTACTAATTATGAAAAGTTAATACAACTGTGTCCCAAACAATACTTGTAGCCTCTTTGTACTCAAACACACTAATAGTAAGTTTTTACAATAGTTTTCTTCTTCTTTGAAGACTGTGTGGCAAGGAGGAAACAGCGTAAACTTTTTTGAAGGAATCAACAACGAAACACATTAAAACATTATACACTCCTGGAAATTGAAATAAGAACACCGTGAATTCATTGTCCCAGGAAGGGGAAACTTTATTGACACATTCCTGGGGTCAGATACATCACATGATCACACTGACAGAACCACAGGCACATAGACACAGGCAACAGAGCATGCACAATGTCGGCACTAGTACAGTGTATATCCACCTTTCGCAGCAATGCAGGCTGCTATTCTCCCATGGAGACGATCGTAGAGATGCTGGATGTAGTCCTGTGGAACGGCTTGCCATGCCATTTCCACCTGGCGCCTCAGTTGGACCAGCGTTCGTGCTGGACATGCAGACCGCGTGAGACGACGCTTCATCCAGTCCCAAAGATGCTCAATGGGGGACAGATCCGGAGATCTTGCTGGCCAGGGTAGTTGACTTACACCTTCTAGAGCACATTGGGTGGCACGGGATACATGCGGACGTGCATTGTCCTGTTGGAACAGCAAGTTCCCTTGCCGGTCTAGGAATGGTAGAACGATGAGTTCGATGACGGTTTGGATGTAACGTGTCCCCTCGACGATCACCAGAGGTGTCCGGCCAGTGTAGAAGATCGCTCCCCACACCATGATGCCGGGTGTTGACCCTGTGTGCCTCGGTCGTATGCAGTCCTGATTGTGGCGCTCACCTGCACGGCGCCAAACACGCATATGACCATCATTGGCACCAAGGCAGAAGCGACTCTCATCGCTGAAGACGACACGTCTCCATTCGTCCCTCCATTCACGCCTGTCGCGACACCACTGGAGGCGGGCTGCACGATGTTGGGGCGTGAGCGGAAGACGGCCTAACGGTGTGCGGAACCGTAGCCCAGCTTCATGGAGACGGTTGCGAATGGTCCTCGCCGATACCCCAGGAGCAACAGTGTCCCTAATTTGCTGGGAAGTGGCGGTGCGGTCCCCTACGGCACTGCGTAGGATCCTACGGTCTTGGCGTGCATCCGTGCGTCGCTGCGGTCCGGTCCCAGGTCGACGGGCACGTGCACCTTCCGCCGACCACTGGCGACAACATTGATGTACTGTGGAGGCCTCACGCCCCACGTGTTGAGCAATTCGGCGGTACGTCCACCCGGCCTCCCGCATGCCCACTATACGCCCTCGCTCAAAGTCCGTCAACTGCACATACGGTTCACGTCCACGCTGTCGCGGCATGCTACCAGTGTTAAAGACTGCGATGGAGCTCCGTATGCCACGGCAAACTGGCTCTGACACTGACGGCGGCGGTGCACAAATGCTGCGCAGCTAGCGCCATTCGAAGGCCAACACCGCGGTTCCTGGTGTGTCCGCTGTGCCGTGCGTGTGATCATTGCTTGTACAGCCCTATCGCAGTGTCCGGAGCAAGTATGGTGGGTCTGACACACCGGTGTCAATGTGTTCTTTTTTCCATTTCCAGGAGTGTATTTACTGTTCTTCGTTTACTTTACCTATGTATTTTTCTATGAATTTTTGTTTGTTTGCTGTGAGACTGGGAACAACTTTTGACGGTGTTATTTTAGCGATGATACCCAGGAATCATCTATTTTTGACATCGTTTAGACAAGTATTTATTTCAAAGAGGACAGGACCACATTAATGCACGCGCTGAATCAATGTCACTTCTTTTTCAGAGCACAATTTCTTGAATTTTATAGATTTTTAAAGGTTATTTTAATTGCGTATTTCTTTTTGTAATTCACTAAGGTGATCTGTCATATTATCTGTATACGGTTAAAAAATTCTGTTGCGGTAGTTGTTTTGTGATAAATGTGTTTACACTATGCTCATTCTGTACATGGTTGATGAACTAGTGAATTGAACCAGTTAATCGGTTTGTCTGGCAGGCTCTGAGAATGACGACTTGCACCTGTGTTGCGTCCCTAATTCTCTGTTGTTGTGTGCAGCACATGTCTGGAAGAATTTACTGGTGTTACACCGTTGCCTGAGAGGAGCTCAGTCATAGTTTCCACGACTGCATCCTGTCAGTTAAGTACCACAGGTCGAACCCGTCATAGAAGCTCGCTAGTCAGGGACTCCTATCGTTAGCCAATAAAAAGAGTGTAATAATACTTATAATGTATATCATTTGTGCAAACAGACATTTATTTAAACGGAACAATGCCTATTGTCATTAACAAACTAGAGGTAGGGTAAATTACGATGTCAGTGGTGTTTGTTGCAGGATTCTAGCGCGAGTCGTTTGCGAGATACAGTAGTTTGAAAAGGTCCGACACCGACACTTGTACAATTCCTGTAGTAGCACATAGTGAAGAACAACACAAGTGCCTGTACTTGATCATCACAGATTCTGTTCAAAATGACCATCGTCTGCGCCAATACACATTTACAGTCTGGTATCGGATCGATGAAATGAGGTAGTACAAAAATGTTCCGTGGGACTCAGGAATACAGAAATACAAGTCGCCGAGGAAGTGCAGGGAAGCTAAGACGAAATGGTTGCATGAAGAAGTGAAGAAATCGAAAAAGAAATGATTGTCGGTAGGACTGATTCAACATACAGGAAAGTAAAAATCTTCCGTGACATTAAAAGCAAAGGTGAAACATCAACAGTGCACTATTAAATGCAGACTAGAGACCGGATAGGTGTAGAGAATACATGGAAAGCCTCTATGAGGGGGAAGCTTTGCCTGATGTGATAGAAGAAGAAACAAGACTCGATTTAAAAGAGATAGGGGACCCGGTATGGGAATCAGAGTTTAAAAGAGCTTTGGAGGACGTAAGATGAAATAAGACAGAAGGGATAGATAACATTCCATCAGAATTTCTAAAATCGTTGGCGGAAGTGGCAACAAAACGACTATTCACGTTGGTGTGTAGAATGTATGAGTCTGGCGACATACTATCTGACTTCCGGAAAAATACCATGCACACAATTTGGAAGACTGTGAGAGCTGACAAGTGTGAGTATTATCGCGTAATCAGCTTAAAAGCTCATGCATCCAAGTTGCTGACAAGAATAATACATAAAATAAAATAGAGGATGCGCGAGATGGCGATCAGTTTGGCTTTAGGAAAGGTAAAGGCACGAGAGAGGCAATTCTGACGTTGCGGTTAATAATGGAAGCAAGGCTACAGAAAAATCAAGACACGTTCATAGGATTTGTCGACCTGGAAAAAGCTTTCGACAATGTAAAACGGTGCGAGATGTTCGAAATTCTGAGAATAATTGGTGGAAGTATAGGGAGACACAGGTCATATATACAACAATAAGAGTGGACGACCAAGAACGAAGTGCTCGTATTAAAAAGGGCGTAAGACAAGGATGTAGTCTTTCACCCGTAATGTTCAGTCTGTACATCGAAGAAGCAATGATGGAAACAGAAGAAAGGTTCAGGAGTGGAATTAAAATTCAATGTGAAAGGACTTCAATGATACGACTCGCTGATGATATTGTTATCCTGAGTGACAGCGAAGAAGATTTACATGACCTGCTGAATGGAATGAACAGTCCAATGAGTACAGAGTATGGACTGGGAGTAAATTGAAGAAAGACGAAGGTAATTAGAAGTAGCAGCAATGGGAACAGCGAGGAACTTAATATCGGGATCGATGGTCACGAAATAGATGAAGTTAAGGAATTCTTTTATCTAAGCAGTAAAATAACGAGTGACGGACGGAGCAAGGAGGACATCAAAAGCAAACTAGGAATGGCAAAAAGGGCATTCCTGGCCAGGAGAAGTCTACTAACAGCAAATATCGGCCTTAATTTGAGGAAGAAATTTCTGAGGATGTACGTCTGGAGCATAGGATTATATGGTAGTGAAACATGGACTGTGGGATAACCGTAACAGAAGAAAATCGAAGCATTTGAGATATAGTGCTACAGACGAACGTTGAAAATTATTTGTACTGATAAGGTAAGCCGCGCGGGACTAGCCGACTGGTCTCGGCGCTGCAGTCATGGACTGCGCGGCTGGTCCCGGCAGAGGTTCGAGTCCTCCCTCGGATATGGGTGTGTGTGTTTGTAGTTAGGGTAATTTAGGTTAAGTAGTGAGTAAGCTTAGGGACTGATGACCTTAGCAGTTAAGTCCCATAAGATTTCAGACACATTTGAACATTTGATAAGGTAAGGAGTGAGGAGGTTCTGTACAGCATCAGAGAGGAAAGGAATATGTGGAAAACACTGATAACGAGAAGGGACAGGACGATAGGACATCTGTTAAGATATGAGGGAATGCCTTCCATGGTACTAGAGGGAGCTGTAGAGAGCAAAAGCTGTAGAGGAAGACAGGGATTGGAATACATCCAACAAATCATAGAGGACGTAGGTTGGAAGTGTTACTCTGAGTTAGAGAGATTAGCATAGAAGAGGAATTCATGGCGGGACTTGAAAAAAAAATCTGGAACAACTGCTGCATTTCAAGATGTCCAAGCAGACTGCAGTAACACGTTGTTTTCTATAATCGGATGCAGTTGGTATATCCTTGTAGACAGCGTCTTTCAGCTTTCCCCTCAGAAAGAGATCTACAGGCGTCAAATCCGGGGAAAGGGCCAGCCAAGTACACGTCCTCTGCGTGGAACACAACGAATTCGGAGGGATTCGTGAAGACATGCTGTAGCATTTCGTACACTATGGACCTGATAGCCATCATTTTGCTACCATAGGTCCCTTCTAGACCTCAGAGGAACGTCTTCTGGGTGCATCTCTGGAAGATGATCTATTAGGAGGCTGAGTTATGTGTGTGTGATCAGTGTTCTGCCTATGAAAAATGGCTGCATGAGCTGATTCTTCATTATCCCATACAACACGTTTACACTCCATGGACGCTGACATTCCACAAGACAAACTCAACGTGGATTGTCAACAGACAAGTTGTATGTGTTTAAGCGGCTTACCGGCCGCGATTGGTGAATGTGGCTTTATCACCAAACAAGATACATGTGCGATATCCCGTTCGTAAAGCCCATGTACAAAAGTTACGACGGTTCTCATAACCGTTTCCATGCAGCTCTTTATAGAGATGTGATAGGGCGGAAAATATGTCGATGGAGAACGTATAGGACACTTGCTTGAATCACACCACTTCCTCGTGTGATTGTGCGGGAGCTAACATAAGGATCAACTGCAACAGCGCCAATAATATTAATTCCCCCTCTCCTGTCGTCACTTGTTTCTTTCTGTTACCTTGTCGAGGTACCACACTACCACAACTGGTTGAAGAGGTTGATAAATAATCGCCGAGATCGTCGACGCCTGTTGGGGTATCTTCCGCATACACCGTACAGAAAGACATCCATTCTTTCTACATGCTTCTTACACCATGAGCGTTTCGACTTTTTCTGCATTGGCATATCTCATCAGCCACCAACCACCTACTGCTGGAACTGATTCACATTAATTGACTAGCAAGTTGCAATGCTCTCAAGGACACAGAACACACTGTAATCAAACGTAACAACATTGTACCTAGCAGCTACGCACACTGAATGGCACAAACAAATGTCGGTGTGGAAACTTTTCAAAATGCGATATATCGTAAACAATTAGCACTAGAATCCTACAACAGACACCACTGACATTCTAATTTACCTTTCTTTTAGTTTGTTAATGTGAATAGACATCTCTCTGTTTAAAAAGGTGTATGTTGGCACAAAGATACACTTTCTGAGTATTATTACAGTATGTTTATTATTGGATAATAATATGACCCTCTCACTACTAATCCATTCTGTGAAAACCGCACATCAATAATACCCTTTATTTCCGCGATATCTGCTGTGCAAGTTTTAGCTGATTCACCCATCATACATAGAAGATTTAAGAAAAACTTGGGTAGTTAAATAAAACATTTTAAAAATGACGATGCGGATTTTCGTACACTATTGTTTCGTGCCGACCAAATAACTGTTAGTCAGAATGAAAATTACTTACAAGACGCTGTCTTTAAATTTAAGTAAAACAGCCAAAGAGTACACTCTGGACGTCTCCATCACAAACACAAAATCAACGGAATGTTTAGGGCACCATCCTGTTCGTGTTAACATTGAAATTGACAAATAGGTAATAGCGCAAGTTAATTCATTTAAAAGTTTATGGAGCAGTATAGACAGAGAAATAATGAAATCCAAAATAAGATAGAGCTATTTAAAATTTCTGTGGAACTTTACGCAGAACATCGGGAAAGAAATTCCACAGTGAGACTCCACTGAAGCTCTATAAGGGTTCGGCTACGTCAGCACTGCTCTATGCATGCGAAAAATGGACCCTTAAGAAGAGAGATGAAAAGAGAATAGATGCATGTTAAATGAATTTCTTTAGATAAATGGCTGGATTTACGAGGGCTAGTCGGAAAGTAAGGAACGATAGGTCGTGAAATGGAAACCGCAGGGAAAATCAAAACTGTTTTATTTGCAACTGTTAGCTACACCTTTCATTTACTTCTCTACATAGTCACCGCTCAGACTTAGACATCTGTCGTATCGTCGTACCAACTTTTCAACTCCCTCGTTATAGAAGACAGCAGCCAGTGCTTTTCGACAATTTTCTACTCTGGACTGCAGCTCATTGTCGGTGTCAAAATATTGTCTTCATAGCCAGCGGTTCATTTGAGCAGAGGTGAACCTCATGGATAGCCAATTACGGGCTGTATTGTGGGTGATCAAACAATTCCCATCGAAAACGCTGCAGGAGCATCTTCATTGCCCCTGCAGAGTGCGACCGAGAATTTTCACGTAGAACGAACAGCATGAAAGATATGTTATGTGGATTGCTTAGCCTCAGTCGAAATCTTTCGCCAGGCCCTCATGCTAGTCGGGATATGCTAATTTCTAGCCATCTTTACATTCTCACTGTGAGCTCAGAACTGAAAAGAGCGACATGATGCAATCGATGGGTGTACTAGACAACGCATCTGTGCAAAGCTTCATCAGATTTTCACTGTATTTCCCATTTCGCGACCGATCGTTTCTTACTTTCCGTATAACCCTCGTACATTGATGGATAAAAACAGAAAGGATGACATCCGAACTGAACGGAACATGCTAAATATAACTGACATGTTGTTGTGGCCTCCAGTCTGGAGACTGGTTTGGTGTAACTCTCCATGCTATCCTATCTTCTGCAAGCCTCTTCATCTCCGAATAACTACTGCGCTTACCATCCTTCTGACTCTGATTACTGTATTCACCTCTTGATCACCCTCTACAATTCCCCCCCCCCCCATTTCCCTGCAATACTAAATTGGGTGTCTCTTAATGTCTCAGAATGTGTCCTATCAACCAATCGCTTCTTCTAGTCATGATGGGCCACAAATTTCTTTCCTCGCCAATTCCGTTAAGTACCTCATTATTATTTAAGTGATATACCCACTCAATCTTTAGCATTCTTTTTTAGCACCCCATTTCCAAAGGATCTATTTCCTTCTTGTCTACACCATTTATCGTCAATGATTCACCTCCCTCACAAATATTTTGAGAGAAGACTTCCTAACACTTAAATCTATACTCTATTTTACATACTTCTTTTCTTCAGAAATGATGTTCTTGCCATTTTATATCCTCTCTACTTCAGCCATCACTATTTATATTTATTTTGATGGCCAAATATCAAAATTCACCCGCCACTTTAAGTATCTCGTTCCATAATTAATACTCTCAATATCACCTGATTTAATTCATCTACATTCCATTATTCTTATTTTGCTTTTGCTGATGTTCAACTTACATCGTCTTTTCGAGACACTGTCCATTCCGTTCAATTACTCTTTCAAATCCTTGGCTGTCTCTGACAGAATTACAGTGTCATCAGCAAACCTCAACGCTTTTATTTCTTTTCACTGAACTCCGATGCCTCCTACAAATTTTTCTTTTATTTCATTTTCTGCTTGTTCATCGTACAGATTGAATAACAACTGCGATAGGCTAAAGCCCTGTTAAGCCTCCTTGTGAAAAATTGATTCCCTTCATTACCCACGACCCTTATAACTGCTGCCTGGCTTCTGTTAAAGGTATAAATAATCCTTCGCTCCCTGTACTTCGCCCCTGCTGCCTTCAAAATTTTAAATTGGTGCAATAAAACAATATAAGTTAAAACAGAAAGAAAATATAAACTGCATGCCAGGTCCAAGAATCAATACAGCCTTGTTGTAGTTGTTTTTGTTGTGGTCTTCAGTCCTGAGACTGGTTTGATGCAGCTCTCCATGCTATCCTATCCTAAGCAAGCTTCTTCATCTCCCAGCACTTACTGCAACCCACATCCTTCTGAATCTGCTTAGTGTACTCATCTCTTGGTCTCCCTCTAAGATTTTTACCCTCCACGCTGCCGACCAATGCTAAATGTGTGATCCCTTGATGCCTCAGAACATGTCCTACCAACCGGTCCCTTCTTTTTGTCAAGTTGTGCCACATACTCCTCTTCTCCCCAATTCAAAAAATGGTTCAAATGGCTCTGAGCACTATGGGACTTAACATCTATGGTCATCAGTCCCCTAGAATTTAGAACTACTTAAACCTAACTAACCTAAGGACATCACACAACACCCAGTCTCCCCAATTCCATTCAATACTTCATCATTGGTTATGTGGTCTACCCATCTAATCTTCAGCATTCTTCTGTAGCACCACATTTCGAAAGCTTCTATTCTCTTCTTGTCTAAACTATTTATCGTCCATGTTTCACTTCCATACATGGCTACACTCCATACAAATACTTTCAGAAACGACTTCCTGACACTTAAATCTATACTCGGTGTTAAGAAATTTCTCTTCTTCAGAAACGCTTTCCTTGCCATTGCCAGTCTAGATTTTATATCCTCTCTACTTCGACCATCATTAGTTATTTTGCTCCCCAAATAGCAAAACTCCCTTACTACTTTAAGTGTCTCATTTCCTAATCTAATTCCCTCATCATCACCCGACTTAATTCGACTACATTCCTTTATCCTCGTTTTGCTTTTGTTGATGTTCATCTTATATCATTCTTTCAAGACACTGTCCATTCCGTTCAACTGCTCTTCCAAATACAGCCTTAGAACAACATATACCAAGAGGCAAAAGATCTTTAGCACCAATGAAGAGATTGCTTGACCTATTTTGAAGGAGACAACATACGTCTCGTCACTGTCATCCTGTTGCCAAGGTCTGCATTGGAGAATGAAGTTCAATCTCAGTGTGTGCACTTCTTTATGTATCTCGGAGATTTGTCGGGAATCATCAAAAATGGTTCAAATGGCTCTGAGCACTATGGGACTCAACTGCTGTGGTCATTAGTCCCCTAGAACTTAGAACTAGTTAAACCTAACTAACCTAAGGACATCACACACATCCATGACCGAGGCAGGATTCGAACCTGCGACCGTAGCAGTCGCACGGTTCCAGACTGCGCGCCTAGAACCGCGAGACCACCGCGGCCGGCCAGGAATCATCATTTTAGAGTTGTGGTGATCGTCGTCTTGTTCTGATGCTACTATAGGAATTCTTAAGCTTTAGTAGTGCGGGTGATTAGAGGAAAGTACTTACGGGAAACCGCTATTATAATTGCAGCAGCACCCTCACAATGTACTCTCTCCGGAATACCTCGAGTCCGTGCCGGCCTGAGACGCCAGCGAACAGAAGAAAAGCTCCGCTGCGTTGGCCACCGAGACGCGTGTAACGCGGCATGACGCCATCAAGGGCCCCAGCCGGCTGGTACAATCGGAGATGCCGACTCACGATGCTAAGGAAGGGCCTAAAATAGTTACGCTGCGTCATCCTCGAGATGACCGCCGATTTGTAATTCGAACGGAATCTTCGCGGAAATATATAATCAGAATTCTTGTGGGGTCTACTGCTGGGATAAGACACGCTTTTTTATGCACAGTGGTACACTAATCCCTTCAAGTTTCCATCAGATCATGGAATCTAGCGGTTTCATCTCGTTAACTGCGGAAAAGGCCATACTTAAATTCTGCATATTCATGACGTCACGAAACGTGGTATCCTGGAACAAAGGTTGTCGTTGACAGTCGGGTCACAATTTGAAAGTAGTTGTGCCATCCATAAATATAATCTCGTACTAATGGAAATACGGAAAAATTGCACACAATAGAAATTATTTAATTTTTGAAGAACAACATTTTCCCACCAAGCTGTGCATAAAAATTATATTTTTCACTAGCGGTTTCGGGCATTGCCCATCGTCACAAGTGCCTGAAAACATAGCAACACACTGTAGCAAAAACAGCTAAACACATATTGGGTACCTGCATGGGACAAACCATTGCCCAAACAATGAGTGTTACTAATCATGGTTGTTGATGGCACAGCACAGCCGTCTCTTACAGTTTCACCATTATTTGAAAAAATAGACAGGTGAGACCATTAGAAGAGTAATCCTTACCATAGCATAAACTCATCAATTTTGATAGGAATCCACCCACATGACGAATACAGTTAATATACAGCAAATGAAATATACGTCGTTCATTCTTATAAGATTGTCGTTTTTTGTTGCTGTGCTCAGTCCGAAAACTGGTTTGATGCAGCTCGCCATGCTACTTTATCCTGCTCGAGCCTTTTCATCTCCGAATAACTACTGTAATTTCCATCCTTCTGAATAGGATTATTGTATTCATCTCTTGGTCTCTCTCTACGATTTTTACCCCCTACACATCCCTGCATCACTAAATTTGTGATCCCTTTGTGTTTCAGAATGTGTCCTATCAACCGATCCATTCTTTTGGTTAAGTTGTGGCACCGTTTCCTGGTTTTCCGAATTCTAATCAGTACCTTCTCATTAGTTATGTGATCTACTCAGTTAATCTTCAACATTCTTCTGTAGCACCACATTTCGAAAGCTTCTATTCTTCGCGTCTAAACTGTTTATCCGTCATGTTTCTTCCATACATAGTTACATTCCAGACAAATATCTTCAGAACAGACTTCCTAACACTTAAATCTATATTCGATGTGAACAAATGTCTCTCCTTCAGAAATTCTTTGCTGGTCATTGCAGGCCATATTTTATATCCACTCTACATCGGCCATATCAGTTGTTTTGCTGCCCAAATAGCACAACTTATCTACTACTTTAAGTGTCTAGTTTCCTAATCTAATTTCCGTGGCATTGGTTGTTTTAATTCGACTATATTCCATTATCCTTGTTTTTCTTTGGTTGATGTTCATGTTACATTCTCGTTTGAAGACGATCTCCATTCCGTTCAATTGCTCTTCCAAGCCTTTTGCTATTTCTGAGGGGATTACTATGTCAACGGCTGACTGAAAGTTCTTATTTCTTCTATTTGAACTTTAATTTTGCTCCAAATTTTTCTTTGATTTTCTTTACCGCTTGTTCAATGTACACGCTGAATAACATAGGGGGCAGACTACAACCCTGACTCTCTTTCTTCTCAACCACTCCTTCCCTTTCACGTCCCCTGACTCTTATAACTGTACAAGTTGTAAACAGCGCTTCGCTCCCTGTATTTTACCCCTAGAGCCTCCAGAATTTCAAAGAGAGTATTACAGTCAATATTATCCAAAGCTTTCTCTATGTCTACAAATGCCATAAACGTAGATCTGTCTTTCCTTAACATATCTTCTAAGATAAGTCGTAGGGTCGGTATTGCCTCGCGTGTTCCTACATTTCTCCGGAGTCCAAACTGATTTTCCATGAGTTCGGCTTCCACCAGTTTTTCCAATCGTCTTTAGTGAATTCGTGCTAGTAATATGAAACGGAGACTTATTAAACTGATAGTACGGTAATTTTCACACCTGTCGGCAATTGCTTTCTTTGGAATTGGATTTACTTTATTCTTCTTGAAGTCTGAGTGCATTTCGCCTGTTTCATACATCTTGTACACCAAGTGGAAGAGTTTTGTCATAGCTGACACTCCCAAGGCTATCAGCAGTTGTCACGGAACGTCATCTACCCCCGTTGCCTTGTTTCGACTTAGATTCTTCAGAGCTTTGTAAAATTCTCCTCTCAGTAATATCCAATCTTTGAAGTTTATTTCCCTCATATAGATCTTCTTCGGACTTTCAACTTTTGCATCGTTGCTTAAGAATGGTTTACCGTCTGAGCCCTTGATATTCATACAGCTGATTCTGTTTCCCCCAAAGGCGTCTATAATTTCCCTGTAGGTGGTATCTGTCTTCCCCCTAGTGAAATATGCCTCTAAATTTTTCATTTGTCCTCCAGCCATTCCTGCTTAGCTATTTTGCACTTCCTGTCAACCGCATTTTTTAAACGTCTGTACTCCTTGTCGCCTGCTCCATTTGCTGCATTTTTAAATGTTCTCCTTTAATCAATTAAGTTCAATATCTCTTGTGTTATCCAAAGACTTCCATAGGACTTGTCTCATTACCAATCAGATCCTCTGCTGCCTTCACTATTTCATCTCTTAAAGCTGCCCATTCGTCTTATACTGTATTTCTTTCCCCTGTTCTAGTCGTCTGTTGCCTAATTCACCCACTGAAACTCCTAACAACCTCTGGTTCTTTCAACTTATCCAGGTCCCATCTCCTTAATTTTCTACCTTCTTGCTATTTCTTCACGTTTACTCAAAAGTTTATAATCAAGAAATTGTGGTCAGAGAGCACATATGCCCCTGGAAATGCCTTACATTTTAAAAATTGGTCCTGAATCTCTTACTAACCATTGTATAACCAATCTGTCTCCAAGTCTCTTCCACGTATACAACCTCTATTATGATTCTTAAACCAAGTGTTAGCGATGATTAAATTATGTTCTGCGTAAAATTCTACCAGACGGCTTCCTCTTTTATTCCTTCCCCCAAGTCCATATTCACCTACTAGTTTTCCCTCTCTTCCTTTTTCTACTGTCGAATACCAGACTTCTATCACAATTACATTTTCGTCTCCCTTAACTATCTGAGTAATTTCTTTTATCTCATCACAGATTTCCGGTAAAACATCAAATCTCCGACATCGCTGCGATCGGAAAAAGATCCTTCAAGAACGGGACCAACGACGACTAATGAGAATCGCTCAACGAGACAGAAGTGCAACCCTTCCGCAAACTGCTGCAGGTTTCAATGCTGGGCCATTAGCAAGTGTCACCGTGCGAGCCATTCAATGAAACATCATCGATATGGGCTACCGGAGTGTAAGGCCCACGCGTGTAACCCTCATGACTGCAGGACACAATGCTTTACGCCTCGCCCGGGCCCGTCGACATCGATATTGGACTGTTGATGACTGTAAATATGTTGCATGGTCGGACGAGTCTCGTTTCAAATTGTATCTAGCGGATGGGAGTGTACGGGTATGAAGACAGTATCATGAATCCATGGACCCTGTATGTCAGCAAGGAACTGTTCAAGCTGTTGGAGGCTCTGTGAAGGTGTACTTCGTGTGCAGTTGGAGTTATATCGAACCCCTTATACGTTTAGATATGACTCTGACAGGTGACACGTACTTAAGCATCCTGTCTGATCACCTGCAACCATTCATGTCCATTGTACTTTCCGACGGACTTGGGCAATTCCAGCAGGGTAATGCGACATCACACATGTCCAGAATTACTACAGAGTTGCTTCAGGAACACTCCTTTGAATTCAAACACTTCCGCTGGCCGGCGAACTCCCCAGACATGAACATTATCAAGGATATCTGGGATGCCTTGCATCGTGCTGTTCAGAAGAGATTTTCACCCCCTCGTACTCTTACGGATTTATGGACAAGCTTGCAGAATTCATAGTGTCACTCCCCTCCAGCACTACTTCAGACAGTAGATGAGTCCGTGCCACGTCGTTTGCGGCACTTCTGTGTGCTCGCGAGGACCCTTCCGATATTTGGCAGGTGTACCAGTTTCTTTGGCTCTTCAGTGTATGTGAGACTCCAGAGTCGCAGCGAAAAATTATCAGTCATGGTATTCTACGTGCTTGCTCTTAACTATTCCTTAACATTAGGCACTCCATCGGCTTATGACACTCTGCCAAGAAACTTGTTCGCACGTCGCGTGCACAGCAGGAGCGAAATTAGATCGGAGGAACCAAGTTCCTAGGGACGTTTGTGGAACGCACTGTCTATAGTCGCGTGATGATCTCATGCAAGCGTAGATATCAGAACATCGAAAACAATATGGCAAACTTGCCACAGTTACTTCAGCTGTAATGCTACTAACTCAATGAAGAAGTGGGAATGTTATTTGTTACCAGGCCGGTACTTTCGTATTCTTCGCCAAAAATTTCTGCGAATTATAGACCATTGTATGGCAGTGGGACAAGGACTGTGGGAAAACTGAAAAAAATGGAATCGAAGCACTTGAGATGTATTTCTGCAGAAGAATGTTGAAAACTAGGTGGACTGAAAAGGTAAAGAATAAAGAGGTTCTACGCAGAATCGGTCAAGAGAGGAATATATGGAAAACACAGGAAGAAGGGGCAGAATGGTAGGGCACCTGTTAAGACGTCGGGGAATAACTTCCTGGTACCAGAAGGAGCTGTGGGAGATACAAGTTTAGATGAAGACAAAGATTGAGATACATCCAGCAAATAATTAGGGACGTATGTTGAAGAACTACTCTAAAATGAAAAGGATGGCACAGGAGAGGAATTCTTGGCGAGCCACATCAAACCAGTCAAAAGACTGGTTCGTCGAAAGCGTCGTATTTAGAAGAGTTTTCATTTTGCGTCATCACGGGAATATAAAGAGAGGATATAACCCAATCATGAGATCGTACCTAGCTGCGACTTTCGCACCAATCTGTCAGTTAGCTGTTTAAGTTCGGACTTGGACGTATGGTAGTTCAAACAAGAGCCATATGAGGCATCCATACCAATTAGTTAAAGTAAGTAACACTGGGCGCTTCGGTAGGCATCATACTCACTATCAATCTTATTTTTCTAGCCATACGACAACAGTTACAGTGCAATAGAATATCTTACGTATGGACATCGATAGGACATACCGAAACGAATTAATATGGATGTTGCTCATACAAATGAACAGAGAACGATATTGTTTAAGGCTTTCCTCTTGCCAGTTTTATTCCTTATTCGCTTCTTTTTTCCGACCAAGAAATACTTAAAGAAATCTGACAGGTGCATTAACATCTCTTGCAGTGGATCGATCAGTATCTTTAGAGAGCGCGTGATTTCCCTCATGATCTTATTCAGTCCAGCATCAGACCATTTTCATATCTGAACACTCGTACCGCATGCCTAGTCATCTCATGTACGACGAGCCGGTCCAGCGGACTCACAATGACGGAGGTTGCAAACTGTGACAGGTGCTGGTAACGACATCGCACCTCACAGGAGCATGCAGCCTTCTCCATGTGTTCTCATAGTGCTCACTATCTGATCCAGTAATCGCCCAATATACAGGGTGTCCCAAGAGGAATAGTCACTATCCACAGATATGAAAGGAACGATCATTCGAAGGAAAAGAGTCCAGTAAACACCAAAAGAAGAGAAAATTGTCCAGTAAACGTGGGCTCTAACTTGCATACCTTCAGCGCTATGAGCACATGTTCAGTAGAAGAAATTTTTGACAGTAGCGAAGATAAAGAAGCACTTTAAGCCCGTCTTTTCTGGTCGTTTCTTATTATTGTCCATACTACCATCTCTAAAAATGTGGAACACAAAGAAATTGCAATAGAAGAGATATGATTCACAGAATCGAAGATGAAATAGTGCTCATAGATCTCAAGCTATTCAGTTTAAAGACCATGTTTAGTAGCTTTTTGTTTCAAATTATGATTCCTGTGATGTCTCTGAATAATGACCATTATCCTTGGATATCCAGTATACCATGAAAGGTCTCACGTGCTTAAACACTAATGCATCTGAAGGCAATTCTAGCCGTCAGAGATCATTGCAACTCAAATCACTTACATACCTGCAGCTGGAAATACGTGAGCACACCCGTGAGCCCAACAGACAAGCATTTATCATCCCCAGGAACCATCTCTCTAATATCGTGTAACAATCCCGCGAGGTAAAGAGTCACTCACTGATGATTAGATCCCGGGGAATTCCCCTATTGGAGAGGTGGGAGAAAGATGGTGTTAGTTTCACCTGTTGGTCCAAGCAGTCTCAGACATTTTCGTGGATTTGGGTGATTAAGTGGATCAAAGATGATGTGACTGGGAAGTGTGTTCGTAAAGCTAGGAACGTATGTGTGCAGCCCTGTGAACACGGCTGATATCATTTTTAAGACGGAAATTTCCGCAGCATACCCCTCAATAAGTTGCAAAAGATAGGGTCGCGAGGATGTTGAAGTAAATACCGTGGTTTAAGTTCACGGTGACTTAAGGGGTTAAACGCGTCATTGGACTGGCGATGTACTCGACAGCTCGCATCATTTGAAAAGAGACAAAATCGCGACACCCCGTCACAGTACACGCCTCTTCATCTCAGAGTAGCCTTTGCGCCCTACGTCCTAAATTATTTATTGGATGATTTCCAGTCCTCTCTTTCCACTCTGCAACTCCTTCCAGTGTGATGGAGGTTGTTCCCTGATGCGTTAGCACAATTCCTATCATCCTATACCATTTTCCTGTCAGTTTTTCCACATGTTCTTTTCTTCACTGATTCTGTGAAGAACCCCTTCGTTACTTTCCCTGTCAGTGCACCACCCTGGTCGGCAGACGGTGGTTGAACTGATGGCTGTAGCAAAAAACTACTAATACCAGTAATGCTGGCCCCAATTTTGATCAGAATCTTCCTACACGTTGCTCAGGGGCCTGAAGATGTCGTAGCCATATAAAATAAATTTGGGAACTAGACGGCTGAAATGTGTTTGACATTATGTATCGAACAGCCGAGTCCCATAACCGTCTCAAAAAAAGATGGACATTTAGAGTCTTCCTCCTTCTGTCACGTCATCGAAGGGTTCCTCTTCTCAAATAGACCTTCAATGTATTCTTTCCACCTATCCGCCTTCCTTTGTTTAACAGTGGAATTTACAGTGCGTTGCTATGCTGACACACTTCCTTTTAGTTACACCAAAGATCGTTTTGTTTCTTGAATACGCTGAATCAGTCCATTGAAAACTAGTACTTTCTCTATGTCTTCACAGGTTTCTCCTGCAGCCGCTTTGGACTAGTTTTCCTGCACTGCCTACTTATTCCGTTCTTAAGTGACTCATATTCCTGTTTTCTTGTCTTTCCCCCAACGTTTCTGTGCTTCCTTCTTTCGCGGACTAATTGAAGTATTTCTTGTTACCCAAGGTTTCTTCGCAGCTACCTTGCTTCGACTCATGTTTTTCTTTCCAAATTCTGTGACTGTCCTTTTCACAGATGTCCTCCCTCTTCAACGGAACTGCTTACTGAGGCATTCATTATCACCGCATCTACAGCTTCAGAGTACTTCAAGCGCCTCTAATCGTTTCTTTATGCTTTAGTATCTCATTTCTTTGGACACTGATTCTTCCGGACAAGTCTCAAAAGCTTCAATCCACATTCATCATTACTAGATTGTGATCCATTTCTGCATCGTAGCTTCAATCCTATATCTGATTTCGGATTCTCTGTCTGACCACGATGTAATCCAATTGGATTCTTCCCGTGTCTCTACACCTCTTTCAAGTATAATTTCTCATCTTGCGATTCGTGAACACAGTATTCACTATTACCATCTGAAATTTACGGCAGAACTCGCGTTTTTTCTCCTCTCCCATTCCCATTCCCACAATTCTTTCTTCTACTCCCCCACCGACCGCATTACGAGTCCCCTTGACTATTACATTTTCATCTCCGTTTGCATACTGAATTAGCCATTCAGTAGCCTCATATACTTTCTCTATCTTTTCACCTTCCGCGACGTCGGTATGTATTGTAAATTACTGTTGTCGGCGTCGGTTTGATGTGAATCTGGTGAGAACAACCGTGTCACTGAACTTTTCACAACAGTTCATTCAGTGCCCTACTTTCCTATTCATAATGAATACTACTCCCGTTATACCGTTTTCTACTGCTATTGATATTATTTTATATTCGCCTGATCAGAAACCCTTCTCTTATTTCAATTTCACTTCACTGGCCCCCACTACATCTAGAATTAGCTCTTGCATTTCAGGGGTCAGATTCTCCATATTTCCTACCATGTTCAGACTTCTGACATTCCACCCTCCGACTCAC
This sequence comes from Schistocerca gregaria, assembly GCF_023897955.1. Lineage (NCBI taxonomy): Eukaryota > Metazoa > Arthropoda > Insecta > Orthoptera > Acrididae > Schistocerca > Schistocerca gregaria. The sequence goes on along the minus strand of NC_064926.1, from coordinate 336,053,909 downwards.
AGTATGTTACTTTTTCTTTGGTTGTTCAATACTTTTTTCGCAGTTACCTCCCTCTTGGCAAACCCCTCCCCTAGCTGCGAATGAGGGACTAATATGGATTTTTTTGGCATTGATCGTCATTACAGGCCACATTTTCTGTTAACCTCAGTGAGTCTTTTATGCAATGGTTTCCATTTCTTTTCCACATCCTCATGCCATTGGCCATTGCTGATTCTTCTGCAATTTATGGTCGATTTCCCAAGCGAGAGATACGAGGGTGTCGTGAAGCCGTTAACAGAAGGAAGGTGACTTCGTATAGCAGAAACTTTTGACAGTCGTTACTGATGATTTTTATTGAAGATTTAAGCAGTGCTTGGAGCGCACCCAGGACCGAGGGCTTCGTCTGTTAGTCAAGGACGCGGATCCTAGATCAACGGTCCTGCAAGGTGTCCGATGCCAGATGACCATTGCACGTCGTTTCCTTCGCACTGTTCGTACGGAAACTGGTTAAGATGCATATGTATTCCATGGTCGCGAATGACACACTGTTCGTTCTAGGTTCATTGAGCAGTCTGCAGTGACACATCAACAAATCGGTGTGATCATGGGCACAGACAAATACGACAGCTCCTTTTTGTCACATTTGCACGTGATCCAGCTTACTGCGTTAATTCTGTGGTATCACAGATCGATAGCACCCTGACCCCCGTCTCACGGTTGACATAAGAAAAGCATATTTCCGCCAGATGTCAACAAAAGTTGTGCGAGGACCGAGCGCATCCAATGATGCGCGCCCACTGAGCCATGCCTTCGGCGGCTCTGGCTATGAGTACTAGAGATGGGCAAACTCGTTCATCCTTGGGAACTAGTTCACTGCTGATCGTTATTTTTTTGGGAACCGTTCACTTTCACTCGTTCACCGTTCACTTGTGCTTGGTATATGGTTCTTATGAGAAACTGAAAACTAGTAGTGTAGGTGACTGAAGGATGGAGGGCACCAAGAGGGGGCACTTGCCTCCCCCCTGGAGTATAGAGTTTTTATTCATTACAGAATTCTTATACACTTTTTGAAGTAATTTCTGTGATCCTGCAGAACCTCTCGTTTAGCCGACCGTAGCCTTGTGTGGCTGATCGCAGGGAAATAATAGAGGGTGGCGCACGGAAAACAGGCCCCGAGTACAAACTGCTCGCCAATTACGGACGATATGTTGCCCATTACGAGCAGATATAACAAACAGACAAACGCAATAATTAGGCAGTGAAGAAATAACAAGCTAATGCAAGCAACAATTGCGAAGCAATCGATGACGATATGTAGAGAGCTGGAGAAGAGAACATGAAAATCTCACGCGACGCGCATGGGCTATAGCTCATGTAGTCTTCTGAACCTGTTGGTGGCTGTTTCCCAAGTTAAAAGACCACAAGTGTTTTGTATAAAATTCTTCGTTTGGACTTCTACTATATTGTTATGCTACGCTGTAAACAATAACCGTTTACATCCTATATATACTTCACATTCTCTCTGAGTTCGCAGGTGAAGTAGAGACATCTACATCTACATCTACATCCGTACTCCGCAAGCCACCTGACGGTGGGTGGCGGGGGGTACCCTGAGTACCTCTATCGGTTCTCCCTTCTATTCCAGTCTCGTATTGTACGTGGAAAGAAGGATTTTGTCGGTATGCTTCTGTGTGGGCTCTAATCTCTCTGATTTTATCCTCATGGTCTCTTCGCGAGATATACGTAGGAGGGAGCAATATACTGCTTGACTCTTCGGTGAAGGTATGTTCTCGAAACTTTAACAAAAGCCCGTACCGAGCTACTGAGCGTCTCTCCTGCAGAGTCTTCCACTGGAGTTTATCTATCATCTCCGTAACGCTTTCGCAATTACTAAATGATCCTGTAACGAAGCGCGATGCTCTCCGTTGGATCTTCTCTATCTCTTCTATCAACCCTACCTGGTGCGGATCCCACACTGCTGAGCAGTATTCAAGCATTGGGCGAACAAGCGTACTGTAACCTACTTCCTTTGTTGTCGGATTGCATTTCCTTGGGATTCTTCCAATGAATCTCAGTCTGGCATCTGCTTTACCGACGATCAACTTTATATGATCATTCCATTTTAAATCACTCCTAAGGCGTACTCCCAGATAATTTATGGAATTAACTGCTTCCAGTTGATGACCTGCTATTTTGTAGCTAAATGATAAGGGACCTATCTTTCTATGTATTCGCATCACATTACACTTCGCTACATTGAGATTCAATTGCCATTCCGTGCACCATGCGTCAATTCGCTGCAGATTTTATGGAAGCATAAAATAAAATGTGGTTTTCTCATACTTGCGTCACACTCTTGTAAAAATTAGGTTTTTATGTTGCATTATTGAAGTTAATGCAGCAATAATAATAATAATTACGTTCGCAGTAGTAAACTTTTTGGTTTGAAAGCCCCTTCTGAAGAAATGTTTTTGAGATAATAAATAAATACGATTTTATGGCAACCTATGTCTTTTCAAATGGAGAGGCACCGCTTTTACTACTGAGCCAAAATGACCCACAGGTCACTATTTTTTTTAAAAAAGAAACCAAACTAGCAGGTAATGCAAATTGGAAACAACCAAACTTAAAAATAATTGGAACCTTCCTAAATATGATGTTTTGTATATGAAAGATAAACTAAAATCGTTTTATATGAATTTTCTTACACTAAAAATTATGCAAAATATTGAAAGTTAGCTGCTAAATGAAGTCGATGAAAACAAAAAATATATGAATTACAAAAAAAAAATGCATTGTTATAAGTATGTCTTCTGCTGTTCATCGATATAATGAAGTGAGCTGATATGCCCTTTTGTTACCTGAAAAGAGGTACCTATTACATACGACGTAATTTTTATGTAATTTACATAACTATAAAATACTTTTTGATTACTGGTCGTGGATGCTGAATAGCCAGAACCAAGTGCAAGAACAGTTTGGAACACATGTAATAGGCGAGCGCAGTGAACGAAACGAACAACTGGATACTGAACTAGCTAGGAGCAGTCGGCAGTAGAACTGAGAAAGGTGTTCATGCGAAGAATAACGAGTGTCGCCGAGGGAGACCGAGACTGAGACGAGCACGTGACCGAGGCTGGAACGAAAACTGCCGAAGTGACCGCCGCGTCCGAAGTGAACTAGTGAACTATGAACCGATCGTTCCTCGTTCCCCGGAACTATAAGTAGACCGCCGCGACCGAAGTGAACTATGAACCGATCGTTCCTTGGAATTCGTTCCTCGGTCCTTTCGTTCATCTTGGTGAATCGTTCTTTTGCAGCCGTTCGTTCGCGAACTACCCGTCTCTAATGAGCACCCTCTGTTGCCACGATGGACGGTGGCTGGCAGCCTCAGTCGCAGTCTTGGACAGTCTTTAGCCTTCGACAGTTCGCTCATGCATTCGTAGTGGGAGTCTCATATTGCATGATGCTCTATAATTTGATGCCAGTAACAGCTGGTCTTAGTATCTGTTTGTAAAGTTCCTTCGCAACACTTGGAGACAGCTAAAAGTTAGTAAAATTTTTGTTTACTGAACCTAAGTATTTGCTAATTATTTCTGCTTCTGTCCAGCTTCCCTACGACGACAGCAGCTACGTTCCTCTGTAGCTCAGCCCTAACTACCCTTGTCTACCACCTAAACAACATTCCCCGGCCACGACTTATGTTAGTGGTGGAGGGTCAATAATCATCTGGTACCATTCCACATCATTTACAGCGCTTAAAGCCTCTAGTGTGTTCTTTGAAGAATATGACTAATATTTGTCTGGTAAGTCTAGTTGTACAAAGTTGTATACCTCGCGTGATTTCTTCGAGTGGTTTCACTTTCATTTATCATTGAGTCTACTAGTATGAAAAATAGAGTTTTATCTTTGTTCGCATACCTTCCACAGATTTTGTGAATGTATTCAACAGTATATTCTTATAGTATCAACATCTTTACCTTGCAGTAATCTAGAAAGACATTCACTATGAAGATATCACATGCTCTCGATGTTAATGTGCAATTTCTCCTGGCAAATGCCGGGGTGCTTCCTTTAAAGGGAGCGACCAATTTCCTTCCACTTCCTTGCATCATTACAAGCTTGTGCACCGCCCCTAATGACCTCGATGTCTACAGGATGTTAAATACTAATCTCCACTTCCTAGAATTGATGTACTATTTTGCACACAATTGCAGAAAATAAATAATAGTTCAAATAGAGAGAAACAGCCTTTTCACCTCGCTCCCTTCCTCCCAGCCACTACCAATTACTGGCCGTCGTTATACAACGTTAGCAAGCAACAGCGACAATTTTTAGAGTACCGGTCTATAAGAAGTCAGAAGCAGAAATACTGGCCCACCGTGGCACTGACCACAGCGTTGCCATTACCAGGGTACGCAACAACTAGCACGTGAGACACAGACCACAGCACATTGGCGACTGCGAAGTACTGTCCGTACCATTCTGTAGAGAACACATCATGCAGCCGCCAATCTTGCTTGCACGCCACTATAACATAGGGCTTTTACTTTACGGGACGTTTCATTCCTCCAAGGACATTCTCTACGAATTGAGGCGGTAAAGGGCTGTAGACAGGTGTCCACTGGACGGTGTCTGATTAAATCTCGCAATGATGCAGTGCGAGGAGACAGTGGGAGAGCGAAAGCTGTCTGTTGGGATGTATCACGAGGAGGGGCGAGGGAGTCAGGAAGCCGGTTGGTAGCAAGGGGTCAGCGGCAGGGATGGGTGACCTGCGGTGTTGTGCCGCTGGCAGCTTTCCCTGCAGATGGCCACACTTTAGCGCCTGGCGAAAGCGTATGACCCCAGTGGAGGGCCATTCGCCGACGACCGCCTTGCAATCACGTCACGTACACACATACCCGTTCTCTCTCTCTCTCTCTCTCTCTCTCTCTCTCACACACACACACACACACACACGCTCACTCACAACCACATACACTCACACACACGCATACACACACACAACCACACTCACAACCGCACACACACACACACACACACACACACACACACACACACACACACACATGTACGTAAGTACACTCGTACGCACTGTTGCTTCCATCTAGAGGACAATACTGGCCTCCTTCAAAAAGTACTATGTTTCCAGACGAAGTTTCCTCTCTCCAGCAGAGTTAGAGCTGCCTTAAACCTGACAGAATTTGCGAAATTATTTCTTCGACTTAATACGGCTGTAGATTGACGGTAGTATCTGATCCTTCACAAATACGTGCATGCATGTCCGAAGGACATTGTCGAGTACTCTACGCACACACTGTTATTACAGACACTGCGAACCTATAATCTTAATGTTACAGTGCAATGTTTCGTGCAGTCACCGAATAAATATCTAAGAAAAGTGTCCAACGATTGTCGAATGGCAAGAACAAGCCTACGAGGGATTCAGAAATTTGAAATTGAGAGCTTATAGGGCTACTTTACTACAATGCGCAACAGTATTAAAAGGTCAATTTTTTCTAAACATCGTAATCCCCACCCTCTGTAACAGTGCAAAAGGTTGTCGTCCTGCGACGTCACCTTCGGACCCTACAACGCTTCAATCAGCGAGGTGTCGACACGTGCGAAAAAAAGACCACACATCAAAAATTTATGTGACGTTTAAGGTGGCTCAATAATTCACATTCGCACCAAATTTCGTCACAATTATGTCCAGTGCCACAGTGGATGTATCACTCTATCGAAAGGCCGTAGTACCGCTTCTTAATCGCATTTCAGCCCTTTCTTTTGACGTCTCTGTGACGGAGATCAGAACCGGGATGCCCAGCGTTGAAATCACGCTGTTACGTTCTGAGCGGCCGAGGAAAACATCTGAGCCACTCCACCGCTCTGAATCGGCACTTACAGGCCACAGGGGGTGTCATGGAAATCGTCAATGAAACCACCCCTTTTCCTGGGGCGTCGATTCCAACACACTTCGTGGTCGAAAATGACAGCTAGCACCCTTTGGTGGTTCAACCCTTCTCTAAGGACAATGTGGGGCTGCGTATCAATTGAATGTGATCGTACTTGTTTGGAGTGCAGACGACCAGACTTCTTGCTTTCTTGTACAGGCTGGAACCACTAGGGACGGTTCAAAACCACTCGACGAAATCTCAACGTAATCCTTAACGATTAGGAACGTTTCTGCTTTTTTCGCTAGGGGATGTGAGATTGACACCTGTACGCCAATGGGCATTAAAACTGCTACACCAAGAAGAAATGCAGATAATAAACGGGTATTCATTGTTGTTGTTGTTGTTGTCTTCAGTTCTGAGACTGTTTTGATGCAGCTCTCCATGCTACTCTATCCTGTGCAAGCTTCTTCATCTCCCAGTACTTACTGCAACCTACATCCTTCTGAATCTGCTTAGTGTATTCATCTCTTGGTCTCCCTCTACGATTTTTACCCTCCATGCTGCCCTACAATGCTAAATTTGTGATCCCTTGATGCCTCAGAACATGTCCTACCAACCGGTCCGTTCTTCTTGTCAAGTTGTGCCACAAACCCCTCTTCTCCCCAATTCTGTTCAATACCTTATCATTAGTTATGTGATTTACCCATCTAATTTTCACCATTCTTCTGTAGCACCACATTTCGAAAGCTTCTATTCTCTTCTTGTCCAAACTATTTATCGTCCATGTTTCACTTCCATACATGGCTACTCTCCATAAAAATACTTTCAGAAACGACTTCCTGAGACTTAAATCTATACTCGATGTTAACAAATTTCTCTTCTTCAGAAACGCTTTCCCTGCCATTGCCAGTCTACATTTTATATCCTCTCTACTTCGGCCATCATCAGTTATTTTGCTCCCCAATTAGCAAAACTCCTTTACTACTTTAAGTGTCCCATTTCCTAATCTAATTCCCTCATCATCACCCGACTTAATTCGACTACATTCCATTATCCTCGTTTTGGTTTTCACCCAATTTGGGTGCATAGATCCTGAGAAATAAGTACCCAGAACAACCACCTCTGGCCATAATAACGGCCTTGATACGCCTGGCCATTGAGTCAAACAGAGCTTGCATAGCGTGTACAGATACAGCTGCCCATGCATCTCCAACACGATACGACAGTTCATCAATGGTAGTGAATGGCGTATTGTGACGTGCCAGTTGCTCGGCCACCATTGACCAGACGTTTTCAATTGGTGAGAGATCTGGAGAATGTGCTGGCCAGGGCCGCAGTCGAACATTTTCTGTATCCGGAAAGGCCCGCACAGGACCTGCAATACCTGCATTATCCTGCTGAAATGTAGGGTTTCGCAGGGTTCGAATGAAGGGTAGAGACACGGGTCGTAACACATATGAAATGTAACGTCCACTGTTCAAAGTGCGAACAAGAGGTGACCGAGACGTGTAATCAATGGCACCCCACACCATCACGCCGGGTCATACACCAGTATGGCGATGACGAATACACGCTTCCAATGTGCGTTCGCCGCAATGTCGACAAACGCGGATGCGACCATCATGATGCTCTAAACGGAACCTGGATTCATTCGAAAAATATGAAGTTTTTTCATTCGTGCACCCAGGTTCGTCGTTGAATACACCACCAAGGCACGTCTGTGATGCAGCGTCAAGGTTAACATCAGCCATGGTCTCTGAGCTTATAGTCCATGCTGCTGCAAACGTTGTCGAACTGTTCATGCAGATGGTTGTTGTCTTGCAAACGTCCCCATCTGTTGCCTCAGGGATCGAGACGTGACTGCACGATCCATTACAGCCATGCGGATAAGATGCCTGTCATCTAGAGTGCTAGTGACACGAGGCCGGCGTTCCGTATTAACCTCCTGAACCCACCGATTCCATATTCTGCTAACAGTCATTGGATCTCGACCAACGCGAGCAGCAATGTCGCGATACGATAAACCGCAATCGCGATAGGCTACAATCCGACATTTATCAAAGTCGGAAACGTGATGGTACGCATTTCTCCTCCTTACACGAGGCATCACAACAGCATTTCACCAAGCATCGCCGGTCAACTGCTGTCTGTGTATGTTAAATCGGTTGGAAACTTTCCTCGTGTCAGCACGTTGTAAGTGTCGCCACCGGCGCCAGACTCGTGTGAATGCTCTGAAAAGCTAATCATTTGCATACCATAGCATCTTCTTCCTGTAGGTTACATTTCGTGTCTGTAGCACGTCACCTTCATGGTGTAGCAATTTTAATGACCAGTAGTGTATAAATAGAACGCCAAAGCGTCTCTCTAAGACCCGTAGTCTCTCCACTAAGAGTTTAGACTTACGCCTGTACTGACAGACGACGTGGCGGCATCCTAGGCGCTTGCAGACCGGCAACCCCTTTGACACCCCCCGATTCCGGATGGCCTATAGTCAGGCGCGAGGACGGCAGCATAGCCTGCCAGCCGCCACTAGTAGTCTTCCCTGCGGCATTTTCTGCCTAATCTGAGAGGTGGTGTGTGTCAGACTTGTAAGAAGACCGCGTGATTTCAATTTTAGATGTCGCGGCTCTGACCTCCATCGCAGAGGCGTCAAAGAAGTGGTGAACTGTAGGTGAGATGTGGCGACACGTTCTCGGTGGTATCGGGCATAATTGTAATGAAATTTTGTGGCAGAATGACAGTACTAACCAACTTTAAATGTCACATGAGCTTCTGAGCTGTGGCCTTTTTTGCTAGTGTCGACACCTCACTGTCTGTTGCGCAGTGCGACACTTTTTACACCATTACCGAGGAAGGATGTAACCATCTTTGAGCCAAATTTCAATGGGTAGGAAACAATGATCCTTTAATTTTGTTGTACAGTTTAAAAGGCATAAATGGAGGTGAACAGGAGATGCGTACGGAATTCTTCAAGTTGTACACAATCTGACAAGAAGTGGGTCCCAACTTTTAGAGACGCGTTATTTGGTGCGACGAGGTGAGTTTTAAGGTGATCAAACAAAAATATGTCTACTGGAATTCGACGGAGCCCCATGTGTTCATGGTAGGACAGGATTTTCAGTGGTGGCTTAAGAGAGCCTAATTTTTTAATGTACTATCAGTTCTGTAAATTACCTAGACATGCATCAAGAAGTGTTCTCAAAACTGCAAAATATCCCACTTTTTGAACATCTACAGCTGGTTAAGAAAAATTGTTATGGCACCAAAACGGGACATTCCTCATAATGGACTTACAGCAAGAGTCTTCCTACAACAAACGTTTGATCAATGGATTGGCAGATGGTGTGCTACTGAATGTCCTCTACGAACCCCATATATCACAAATGTTCAAATGTGTGTGAAATCTTATTGGACTTAACTGCTAAGGTCATCAGTCCGTAAGCTTACACACTACTTAACCTAAATTATCCTAAGGCCAAGCACACCCACCCATGCCTGAGGGAGGACTCGAACTTCCATATATCACACCCATGAATATTTCAGTCTGTAGCGTCCTCAAAAATGAGGTTTGTTCCATCAGGATTAATGATGTTGATCATTTGAAGAAATGAGTCTAATTAGAATTTGAGAAGCTACTGTCCTGGAAGACTTACTACGAAATTTGTAGATTAGTGTGGGAAAGACACCATGTTTGCTTCGAACAGCACTGAAGCGACTTTTATCATCTTTTGAATGTTACGTCAACTCCATATTTATTTCTCTGTTGATGAAGAATTCGGATTTTCGTTTGGTAAGTATTGCAGCGTCAAACGCATTTTATACAGCTGACATATGGCCCACCCCGTATATTGTATCACACCTGAAACTCCTCCGGTTTGCTGATAATATTATAAAGCTTGTCTCGAGTGCAGATAAATTTCAATAACAAATAGTGGCACTTATACAGAAAGCGTGAAAAACAGCTCATGAAAATTCATTACGTATAATGGACACACCGACAAGAAAACAGTGCAAATTAATAGGAAGTCATACAAGTATTTCACATGTTTCTGTTTTTGTGGCGGTTTAAAACTAACAATACGTTTGAAAGACAGACGCCTGTCGGCTGAAGTCACTTGCTTCGTTACAGATATTCAGTCACGGCTCGCATATTCCTGCCAGAACGAAGTATTGTTGCCAACTCGAGAAAGTGCAAATCCCTGAAGCCCATCTTTATACACGACGGTTCCAGTACGTCGGCTGTTCAATGTAAAATATCAAAGCAAATACATCTTCAGCCGTCTACATTCCCTATTTCATTTTATTTATGCTACAAGTTTCGGCGCTACATTACGCCATCTTCAGGCCTCTGTGTAAAGACAGGAGAAATAACATGATAAACTACATAAAAAATGGTACGCCGTTAAATTTAGAAATCAAATTATAAACATTGCCTAAATGTAGTAAAAGCGTAACTAAAACCAAACTGTACAGGCAATGACATCAAAGTTAAAAATAAATTAAGGAAAAAACGATAGAACGGTTACACACTGTATGAATGTAAACTAGGGAACAAGATATATATGGCATAAAATAGTAAGGAAAACATAGTAATCGATAGCCAGAATTACATGTTATGCATAGATAACCACGGTGTCACATATTCACAAACAACCAGTGTGTATTGCTAATATCAATACCTGTGAATCAACTGAAGCAAAACAATCAAAGTCATATACTGATGAGTACAATTCGAAGGTAAAATATTTATTTATATGTTATCACATAATAGTAAAATCACTTATTGGATGTCAACCCCACATTAACTACCTGTATCACCATGTACCATATACTATCAATAACTAATAAAATAAAAACATAAAATTACATCAACATAATTTATCAATCAGAGATTCATAAGGAGTCACATACTTAATAAAGACATTTTTAATGAGCAAAACTGTGAAGCTAATGTAGTATGTCGTAATGCATTCCCACAAAGCAGTCGGAATTGGACGTCATATGGAAAAAGTCATAACCAATATTATCATGAAAGTGGGAAATCTGATGGAAAGCTGGCGTTTGGCTAGGCGATATACCAAACTGTAAACTATGAAGTAACTCCAAATAAAAGTACTACAATATATTATATACACAGAAAATCAAAAAGACATACTTTTCAATCAGAAAAACGAGCGTCACAGAGAAGCTGAAAAAGCTGAGGTGGCAGATCCTTGGAAGAGAGACGCCAACTGTCCGTAGAAAGGGTACTTAAAAAGTTTCGACAATCAAGGAATATACCACAGCTCAAAAATAACACACCTGTAGCGATAGCGAAGACGACATCGAACTATTTGCAACTGGCAGTGCGCCATCTAAGCAGCTATTCCTCACACGATCCACACGCTAACGGAACGGTAATAAGACCTAATACGTGTTGCAATGGGAACTTCTCTATACCATGCACGCAGCATTAGTTTTTAGAATACACACTATATGATCAAAAGTATCCGGACACCCCCAAAAACATACGTTTCTCATAATAGGTACAGTGTGCTGCCAGGTACTCCATACCAGCGACTTCAGTAGTCATTAGACATATGAGAGAGCAGAACTGAGCGCTCCGCGAAACTCACGGACTTCTAACGTGGTCAGGTGATTGGGTGTCACTTGCGTCATACGTCTGCATGCGAGATTTACACACTCCTAAACACCCTAGGTCCACTATTTCCGATGTGATAGTGAACTGGAAAAGTGAAAGGACACGTGCAGCACAAAAGAGTACAGGCCGACAGTTGAAGAGATTCGTAATGTGTAATAGGCAGACACATATCCAGACCATCAGACAGGAATTCCAAACTACATCAGGATCCACTGTAAGTACTATGACAGCTAGGCAGGAGGTGAGAAAACGTGGATTTCATGGTCGAGCAGCTGCTCATAAGCAACACATCACGCCGGTAAACGCCAAACGACGCCTCGTTTGAAGTAAGGAGCGTAAACATTGGACGACTGAACAGTGGAAAAACGTTGTGTGAAGTGACAAATCACGGTACACAATGTGGCGATCAGATGACAGGTTGTGGGTATGACGAATGACCGGCGAACGTCATCTGCCAGCGTGTGTAGTGCCAAAAGTAAAATTCGGAGGTGGTGGTGCTATTGTAAAATATGGTCGTGTTTTTCATGGAGGGGCTTGTAATCCTAGTTGTTTTGCGTGGCACTATCACGCACAGGCCTACATTGGTGTTTTAAGCACCTTCTTGCTTCCCACTGTTGAAGAGCAATTCGGAAATGGCGATTGTACCTTTCAACACAATCGAGCACCTGTACATAATGCACTGCCTGTGGTTACACGACAGTGACATCGCTGTAATGGACTGGCCTGCACAAAGTCCTGACCTGAATTCTCTAGAACACCTTCGGAATATTTTGGAACGCCGACTTCGTGCCAGGCCTCACCGACCGACATCGACACCTGTCCTCAGTACAGCACTCCGTGCAGAACGGGCTGTCATTCCCCAAGAAACCTTCCAGCACCTGCCTGAACGTATGCCTGCGACAGTGGAAGCTGTCATCAAGGCTAAGGGTGGGACAACACCATTATATATATGAAGATGGTATCAGTTACGGGAATCGGCAAAAAGTCGCGAGTAATGAGTATAATGTACAATGGGCAGGGGCACTATGAATACAGTCCGGGACAATAAGCTGGGAATGTGCGTCTCAAAGGAGGCGTGCCAGAGATAAGTTACTGCAGTCGCACTATCCTCTGTGTCCTCAGTGGCTCAGTTGGATCGAGTTGATCTTTGGCCGTGCTGTGGTGAGGACGCGCTGTTTGTGTCCCTGCCGTGGAGCGAGCGCTCGTGTCATTTACATCGTACTCCGCCGTTTCGCGCGTGCCGTACTCAGGATATACACTCCTGGAAATGGAAAAAAGAACACACTGACACCGGTGTGTCAGATCCACCATACTTGCTCCGGACACTGCGAGAGGGCTGTACAAGCAATGATCACACGCACGGCACAGCGGACACACCAGGAACCGCGGTGTTGGCCGTCGAATGGCGCTAGCTGCGCAGCATTTGTGCACCGCCGCCGTCAGTGTCAGCCAGTTTGCCGTGGCATACGGAGCTCTATCGCAGTCTTTAACACTGGTAGCATGCCGCGACAGCATGGACGTGAACCGTATGTGCAGTTGACGGACTTTGAGCGAGGGCGTATAGTGGGCACGCGGGAGGCCGGGTGGACGTACCGCCGACTTGCTCAACACTTGGGGCGTGAGGTCTCCACAGTACATCGATGTTGTCGCCAGTGGTCGGCGGAAGGTACACGTGCCCGTCGACCTGGGACCGGACCGCAGCGACGCACGGATGCACGCCAAGACCGTAGGATCCTACGCAGTGCCGTAGGGGACCGCACCGCCACTTCCCAGCAAATTAGGGACACTGTTGCTCCTGGGGTATCGGCGAGGACCATTCGCAACCGTCTGCATGAAGCTGGGCTACGGTCCCGCACACCGTTAGGCCGTCTTCCGCTCACGCCCCAACATCGTGCAGCCCGCCTCCAGTGGTGTCGCGACAGGCGTGAATGGAGGGACAAGTGGAGACGTGTCGTCTTCAGCGATGAGAGTCGCTTCTGCCTTGGTGCCAATGATGGTCGTATGCGTGTCTGGTGCCGTGCAGGTTAGCGCCACAATCAGGACTGCATACGACCGAGGCACACAGGGCCAACACCCGGCATCATGGTGTGGGGAGCGATCTCCTACACTGGCCGTACACCTCTGGTGATCGTCGAGGGGACACTGAATAGTGCACGGTACATCCAAACCGTCATCGAACCCATCGTTCTACCATTCCTAGACCGGCAAGGGAACTTGCTGTTCCAACAGGACAATGCAGGTCCGCATGTACCCGTGCCACCCAACGTGCTCTAGAAGGTGTAAGTCAACTACCCTGGCCAGCAAGATCTCCGGATCTGTCCCCCATTGAGCATATTTGTGACTGGATGAAGCGTCGTCTCACGCGGTCTGCACGTCCAGCACGAACGCTGGTCCAACTGAGGCGCCAGGTGGAAATGGCATGGCAAGCCGTTCCACAGGACTACATCCAGCATCTCTACGATCGTCTCCATGAGAGAATAGCAGCCTGCATTGCCGCGAAAGGTGGATATACACTGTACTAGCTCCGACATTGTGCATGCTCTGTTGCCTGTGTCTATGTGCCTGTGGTTCTGTCAGTGTGATCATGTAATGTATCTGACCCCAGGAATGTGTCAATAAAGTTTCCCCTTCCTGGGACAATGAATTCACGGTGTTCTTATTTCAATTTCCAGGAGTGTAGATCATCAATACCGAAAATCGACGCTCAAATTTACGTTCCGCAACGAATTTGCACGACCCAAAGCACTTGAAGTCTAACGATTCCTACGAGAAGAGGCAAAAATCCCGGCGACCGACATTCTTGGCATTCACTTGTCCATTGTGAGCAGTATCGTATATGTCAAGATCATCAACGACGCCACATGTGAACGGATCCTTCGAGAGACGAAACAGGGCCTTCGTTTCTGCCATGCTAATGGCAGTTTGGGGAATGTGCACGTCGATTATTCTGGCGTCGGACTCCACACGATCAGACTTTTCTAACTTCCTACCGGCGGAGGATGTCGTGACAGCGCTGCACCCCTGCGGCACGGTAAATAATCATATTGCGGAAAAATGGACACAATTCCAGACTTACCCTGTACTGAACCAAATCCGCTAGGTCCGAATAGAACTTAAAAGACATGTACCTTCAAATCTGAATATCGGTGGCTGCCGTGCCATCGTCGTCTGCGAAGGGCAACCGAAGACCTGCTCTGGTTGTGGGAAGGAGGGTCACCTCAGATCTGAATGTATCCAACGTCGAATCACTCAACTGCCGCAGGCTGACACGGATCCGCCATCGCAGCCCACGCTGCTTCCTGTGACTTATATAGCAGCCCTCACTACCGCTACCACTTCACCTCGTCAACCGATATCCGATGTTGAGTCGCCGCTCCATTATCCAATACAGGGCGATGACGACACATCCGTTCTACATGTTACGGATTCAACTCCGATGACCGGCCGGAGTGGCTGAGTGGTTCTATGCGCTACAGTGTGGAACAGCGCGTCCGTTACGGTCGCAGGTTCGAATCCTGCCTCGGGCATGGATGTGTGTGATGTCCTTAGGTTAGTTAGATTTAAGTAGTTCTGAGTTATTGGGGACTGCTGACCTCAGAAGTTAAGTCCCGTAGTGCTCAGATCCATACAAATCCGGCCCCGTCGACGGATGACGCGATACATGACGATGGCATGGCAGTTAACTCGTTTATTGTGCCGACCGCGGCCTTTGTGCTGGAACGTCGTGAGTCGTTGCCATTATCTGACACAGAAGGACACAAAAAAATGGTTCAAATGGCTCTGAGCACTATGGGCTTGAACTACTTAAACCTGACTAACCTAAGGACATCACACACATCGGTGCCCGAGGTAGGATTTGAACCTGCGACCGTAGTGGCCACGCGGGTCCAGACTGAAGCGCCTAGCACCGCAATGCCACCCCGGCCGGCACAGGACACACCAGGAAGCTGCGTGCACATGTTTAAGCTATTCAAACCACACGTGCTCGATTTCAGACACCCGAAACAAACAAAAAAATCCTACAAAAATAACACACTTTTCAACCCAACATAGTGTTCTGGTATATTCCTTGCATACATATTCTCCTTTAACCAAATACTCATGAAGGTAACAACTGACATATTACACGTTGCGTAGTATACTGCGAGACAGTTTTGGTTTAATGGTGAATTGTTGACATATTTGGGAAACATATGATCCACTGGTTACCCTCTTTGGCTCGTTCACTGTTCCTTTGCATTCTGTTGTAGCACATGAGATACAGATGTTTGTACATAATTGTTGATTCTATACGAAGTCAGTATACGACTGTAATACTCATTCCCTCTATATATTTTTACATCTGCTTTACACATCTGTTTGTCCATGTTTATTGACACTGCCTTTTTATGTGTTCCTTGCATATTTTGGGTCAACTAGGTCATAGATAATTACATACACCTGGTTCTGTAGCATATCTATAGATCACTCATAACTTTGTTCTCCTTAGCATGTTGATATCCCCCTCACCATAATCCCGTATTTAGTACACGATATGGGGATTTATTATTTATTGTACGAACACTTTGCTGATCTGTTTTTGTGGTCGTAGGTAACACTATCCTCTGTCTGAAACCTATATAACGCCTACATGTCATATAGCAGCAGTATTCAGTCGTGTTACTTCCGAGGAACTTTCTCCCTTTTTGTTGAAGCTTGCCATATCTACTACGTTAGTAAAAAACGTCAGATCGCGTTAACACTGGATTACTTTCAATTTCTAATTGTGGATTTTAGGGCATGTAATGTGTTCGTCACGCTTCATGAAAACTCGTAGTTTGTTGAGATACCAGGCAGACTTATGCATTGGTAAAAAAATTAACGGAAGATTGAAAATGGCCTTCGACTTCTTTTGGTAGACTACACGCAGTTACAAAACTGAGCTTCTGATGTATATAAAAGGGATAGTTTCCATCCATGGCTTACGTCGGTGTTTAAATGTCGAAATCATTCATAAATTAAGGTTTGGTCAGCATAGAGAGGAGACATACTTGTTGCGAATTACTAAGAGAGACATGAAAACAAACAAATGACTGAGGAGACAAAGTAAAGTAGGAGAAGCAGCCATGACTAACAAAAATGGGATGGAGGAAGGCAGGACAAGTAGACAGGAAAAAGGATAGTATGGGGACTGAGCAAGTTCTCAGTTGCATTTAAAGAATTAAGAAAACACTGAGAAAACGACGTACTGGAATGCAGGTGGATTATGTTACGAAAGATGCAGGAGCAAACTAGATACTTGTAAGTGAAGCCATAATGCACAGAAAACTCTATACACCGCCTTAATCCAAATGACTGTTTATCATGATGACCATGATAATAATGATGATGCTGAGTTTTTGAAGAATTGATTTGTTTGTTCGTTTGACTATCCACGATATTCTCAGGAAGCTCCCAGTACGCCCACATCTCCAAAGCGTCACTTGACTTGTGGTGCTCTTCGGTTATTGTCCAAGTTTCAGACCCATAAAGGAAAACTATGAAGGCCATATAATTCGGCACACTCAATTTCGTACGGCGAAATTTGCAAGCTTTATTTTTTTTATTCGCTGGATGACTAATTTCTGGCCGAGACCCATTTTCAAATCATCATATAATAGTAAAAAATGGTATTTACGAGAAGTGAAAACCATGTTACGCTGTAACTGGTCTTTGCACACCTTTGATATGGTTTTCGCATCTCCGTAAATACCATGGGTCTCAGCCCGAAGCTAGTCAAGATAAGATTTGCAACTTTTGACTGGGTTTTCGTTGTACTGATTAATTGAAACTGTCGACCCACAGCTATTTCAGCAGACTGGAAGTTCGTATATGTGCACTCAATTTAGTAAATCTGATTAGGGCTTCGTTTTTCCAAATCACTCTCTGCTTCGATGGAGCACCACCACTTAGGTCAAGTCTACGTCATATTTCTACTATAGTGTCTGCTACTTCTTGAACCACTGAACCCAGGTAGACCAAGTGATCAACTTCCTCATACTCTGTGGTCAACTTCCTCATACACTAAAAAGTATGTCAGTAGCTGGTACTGACTCACCTCTCTCAATTGTCATGTTCTTGGCCTTTTTCTTAATCACTGGAAACTCTAATTTCCCACTTTCTCACTTTATCCAGTAGTCACTCCATTCCGACTTGTACTTCTCGCACACCATGGTGCATCAGCGGATCTCAAATTACTGATTCTTCGTCCTCCAATTCGGGTACCACCAGTTCAGCCATGACGACAATTCTCGAACAAACATATGGTATGTAGATGAAGAACCGTGGAAGCAGCAGGTGTTCTGAACCGAAGAAGGATATTGTCACTGGGTTTGAGCGTTGTGCACGACACGTGAGCGTAAACTAATGAAGAAAAACTTCAACTGCAACATCAATATAATGACGACAACATTTAACTGACGAAATAATGTGCGCAAAGGCGATCCCGGCGCACTTCACAACAATTCTGGAATCAGAAGACGTGTCGGATTATCGATAGCAATCGACCATTCCTACAGCTCCTAAGCTGCTTATTACACAAAGATCCTCAACTCTTGCTGCAGCTCTGAGCTTAGGGCTGAATGTTCTAGATCTCCTGTGAACGCTTGTTAGTACGGTAGCTTACAGTAAGTAGAGACACCAGAAAGTGGGCAACGAGAACGCTAGTTTGTGTGAAGTAGTTTACGATAACACACAAGAAAACCTCTACGTGCCTAACGCATTTTGTAAAACTTCTCAACCTTTTACTGTGTATGCAATATAATTCATGCTGTTGGTAATGTCGCAGACTGTCAATGTAAAAACTACTTCTCGATGCACATGTCACTCAGTGTTCTCAAGTTTCCGTTGATGCACACATAGCCTAAAATATAATGAGTTATCGGTGCAGAAATGTTGTTGACGCGCGTATGCACGGTGAATCGTAATCAACAACGAAAATTGGGAGGGGTGAAAATGTACGATGAAATAAACTAAATATTCTGGTAATCATGGCTTCACGAAAATGCTGCTGCGAAATGAAATGATGGTATGGCATTATTGGCATTTAGACACCTCGTGGAGCTGTTAGTCCGCCTGGTACAAGTCACTCTGTTTGACGCCACTTAAGAGAAGTGCGCGTCGATGAAAATAGAATATGCTATTTGGTAAATGACCAAAGGCTTTTGTGGCAGCATAGTTCGTCCCTTTCTGTGCCCAAGTTGGATTTAGCCCATAATAGTGAAGAACATCCTTCCTCCTAGTGTTGTAGCTACGCACTTTGCTATTATTTTGGAACTAGAATGGGTTATTAATAACAAGTTTCATAATTGAATATATGTATTGTGAAGGCAGTGTGAATATCCACAGGTTCTTAAATAAATGTCTGCAAAGTGATCTTGCGTGAGCTCCAGCTATTATTCTGGTTACACGCTCTTGTGCAATGAATACTTTTTCTCTTAATGATGATTTCCCTTAAAATATGCCATTTGAAAGCAGTGAATGAAAAGAGGCATAGTAGGTTAATTTACTGATATGTTTATCACCAGAACTTGTAACAACCCTAATAGCCTAAGTAGCTGAATGCAAACATTTCAGCAAATCATCAATTTGCTTCTTCCAGTTCAGTTTTTCCTCAATGCACACACCTAGAAATTTCAAATATTCTGTTGCAACATACTTCGGTTCAAAGTATATGTTTACAAAACGGAATATACTTTGTTTACTCAACATTCAGTAAGAGTCGATCTGCATAAAACCACTAAATAATTTTCTGAATGACATTAATTAAAATTCCCTCATCTAATTCTTGCTTGTTGGGTGTGATTGCTATATTTGTTCGCTCCTCGTAGCTGAGTGGTCAGCGCGTGGGAATGTCATGCCTAACGAATCGGATTCGATTTGCGGTTGGGTATGAGATTTTCTCCTCTCAGGGACTGGATGTAAACAAACAGAGCCCGCCTCCACGTGGCGGGACACAGGCAACGGTATGAGTGGTGTCACTTTCAGTCACACCGCACCCCGGACCCAGTCACAGCGGCTAAGTGGCCACATACGACCCACCGTAAGAAATTAGACGGTGGGTCATAAAAAATAAGCAGCTAGTGAAAAAAAAGTGTCCTTGTCATCATCATTTCATCCCCATCGACACGCAAGTCGTCGACGTGGCGCCAACTCGAAAGACTTGAACCAGGCTAACGGTCGACCCGCCGGAAGGCCCTAGCCACACGGCATTTCCATTGGTATACTTGTATCATCAGCAGAAAGAACTAGCTTTTATCGCCGTGATTATTAAGTTGCAGCCACTGGCCTACCAGGTGCTGCTAATGTGTGATTACGAGCCGCCACTGAATTCAATATGAAACATTGTCCTTGTTGTCAAATGTACCTGAAATGTAAAGATCCGATTATACACTCCTGGAAATGGAAAAAAGAACACATTGACGCCGGTGTGTCAGACCCACCATACTTGCTCCGGACACTGCGAGAGGGCTGTACAAGCAATGATCACACGCACGGCACAGCGGACACACCAGGAACCGCGGTGTTGGCCGTCGAATGGCGCTAGCTGCGCAGCATTTGTGCACCGCCGCCGTCAGTGTCAGCCAGTTTGCCGTGGCATACGGAGCTCCATCGCAGTCTTTAACACTGGTAGCATGCCGCGATAGCGTGGACGTGAACCGTATGTGCAGTTGACGGACTTTGAGCGAGGGCGTATAGTGGGCATGCGGGAGGCCGGGTGGACGTACCGCCGAATTGTTCGACACGTGGGGCGTGAGGTTCTCCACAGTACATCGATGTTGTCGCCAGTGGTCGGCGGAAGGTGCACGTGCCCGTCGACCTGGGACCGGACAGCAGCGACACACGGATGCACGCCAAGACCGTAGGATCCTACGCAGTGCCGTAGGGGACCGCACCGCCACTTCCCAGCAAATTAGGGACACTGTTGCTCCTGGGGTATCGGCGAGGACCATTCGCAACCATCTCAATGAAGCCGTCTTCCGCTCACGCCCCAACATCGTGCAGCCCGCCTCCAGTGGTGTCGCGACAGGCGTGAATGGAGGGACGAATGGAGACGTGTCGTCTTCAGCGATGAGAGTCGCTTCTGCCTTGGTGCCAATGATGGTCGTATGCGTGTTTGGCGCCGTGCAGGTGAGCGCCACAATCAGGACTGCATACGACCGAGGCACACAGGGCCAACAAAAAAAAATGGCTCAAATGGCTCTGAGCACTATGGGACTCAACTGCTGTGGTCATAAGTCCCCTAGAACGTAGAACTACTTAAACCTAACTAACCTAAGGACATCACACACATCCATGCCCGAGGCAGGATTCGAACCTGCGACCGTAGCAGTAGCGCGGTTCCGGACTGAGCGCCTAGAACCGCTAGACCACCGCGGCCGGCACAGGGCCAACACCCGGCATCATGGTGTGGGGAGCGATCTTCTACACTGGCCGTAAACCTCTGGTGATCGTCGAGGGGACACTGAATAGTGCACGGTACATCCAAACCGTCATCGAACCCATCGTTCTACCATTCCTAGACCGGCAAGGGAACTTGCTGTTCCAACAGGACAATGCACTTCCGCATGTATCCCGTGCCACCCAACGTGCTCTAGAAGGTGTAAGTCAACTACCCTGGCCAGCAAGATCTCGGATCTGTCCCCCATTGAGCATGTTTGGGACTGGATGAAGCGTCGTCTCACGCGGTCTGCACGTCCAGCACGAACGCTGGTCCAACTGAGGCGCCAGGTGGAAATGGCATGGCAAGCCGTTCCATAGGACTACATCCAGCATCTCTACGATCGTCTCCATGGGAGAATAGCAGCCTGCATTGCCGCGAAAGGTGGATATACACTGTACTAGCTCGGACATTGTGCATGCTCTGTTGCCTGTGTCTATGTGCCTGTGGTTCTGTCAGTGTGATCATGTAATGTATCTGACCCCAGGAATGTGTCAATAAAGTTTCCCCTTCCTGGGATAATGAATTCACGGTGTTCTTACTTCAATTTCCAGGAGTGTATTAGATGCCCTTTCATTTCGGAAAGTCCATAGCGTGGAGATCTTTCAGGATGTAGATTATATCTGGAAAAAAACATAAACAAATATTTACAAAGAAAACCAAATATACTAATGTATCTTACACAGATCACAGGTGAAATATTCTTCATGGATTTTGAATAAGTCAAAAAAATCTTAAAGATATTTTCATTTAAAGGGTACTATATAACCTGTTACAAGACATGTAACGTTTCGATACACATGATACACATTATAATTATTAGGCTACTGAATCCATGCATTATCGAATAGAAGAACCATGTTACAAACTTATTTACATGATCACATTACTACATCGATTTTGTACAGGTGTCAAATAGCACTAATGGTTGGCTCTGAGCACTATGGGACTTAACATTTGTGGTCATCAGTCCACTAGAACTTAGAACTACTTAAACCTAACTAACATTAGGACATCACACATATACATACCGGAGGCAGGAGTCGAACCTGCGACCGTAGCGGTCACGCAGTTCCAGACTGAAGCGCCTAGAACCACACGGCCACACTGGGCGGCCAAATAGTACTAATACTTGCATTATTTTGTATTTTTCAGAACATATACATCAGTTGGTTGTACTAAGAAATTTATCAGTGGAGTGGAGGGAGATAGACCAAAAAACCCTTTGGTCCCTTCTTAAATTAAACTTTCTTTGTGATTAAATTTTTTATTTCTGCTGGAAAGTTATGGGAATGTGTGTGAGTAGTTGACATCTTTCAGGACCAAAGTAAGTTCCTTTAATTCTTTGCGAATATTAGTCTTACTTCAGGATTGATTTCACCAGTTATTGGTTTGAAAACGAGATATCTTTTAAAGACGAATTTCATTAAGTAATTAATATAGTGGGAAGCAGAAGTTAGTATGCCTAGTTC
The DNA here is from genome assembly GCF_023897955.1 of Schistocerca gregaria. Taxonomy (NCBI): domain Eukaryota; kingdom Metazoa; phylum Arthropoda; class Insecta; order Orthoptera; family Acrididae; genus Schistocerca; species Schistocerca gregaria. Next base: position 336,031,463 of record NC_064926.1, on the reverse strand, counting down.
CCTAAACTCTGCAGGACGATCGTAAATTCACACCACGAACTATTCTTATTGCACTTTTTTGACACGGGAAGCTTTTGCTTGGCCTGAGGAATTACCCCAAAAACAATCCCGTATAACATTATGAAATGAAAGTGAGCATAGTATGCTAGCTTTTTTAGTCCATATGTCACCAAATTCCGGCAACATCCAGATTGCGAATTGAGATTGTTTAGGTGCTTCTGCAGTTCTATGGTATGCTGCACTCAGGTGAACTTTGTATGAAGGTGTTTGTTGTCGTATGTTAGGCATATACCGGAGGGAAACCTCTTAAAGTCCTGAACTACACGTATTGTGTCTTTTGAAAGTTTGACAACAAGGAACTATTCACTAATATCCATGAATATTTCATTAATTTATATTTCGAAGACTATATTTGATTTGCTATTTATTGCGATGTTTGTACTATCTGTAACTAAGAAGCTTGGCGTATAGTAATGTTAAAGATGAAAGGTCATTAATATACAAAAGAAAGAGTAAGGTCCAAAAGATGGAACCGTGTCTGACATCACATGTAGTAAATTCCTAGTTGGATGATGCCTGATAGTATAATAAATGCCTCTTTCCTGGGAACACCCTTTTTTCCTGTCGTAGATTTAGAATTTAAATTATTTTTTAAAATTAAGTCCTAAACTAACTCGACTCAAATTTCACCTATGACGCAAGAAACACAATACTAGTGCAGGACGTTACGTTTTACAATTTACTGAGCACTTGCACCTGTTACCGGAGGTTTCCACGTGTCGTCGTAAAATTTTCGTGCAATACTACACTCGTATTTGTAATGAGTTATGACCTCTTCAGACACCTCCGCCCATCTCTTAAGATGTCGCTTCTTCAGTTTTTCAACCTCGTCAACAGTACTGCCGTACACTTCCCTTGTAACATGACTCAAAATAAAAAGCAAAATATACGAAGGACTGAAGTCAGGTGATCTTGAAGGCCTTATTCTATGTATCCATTTTTTAACATTGTACGTTGCCTTCGACCATGGGCTGTGTACGAACTTTGAGCACTTTTAGATCGGAACTTAATCAGAATGTTTACATTTCAAGGACATTTACACTTAGTAGGATAGTACTGCATATCCATAATCACTGTCGAATTTTAACCACATATTCGCAGTTACCTCTGAAAAGCCTTCTTTGCGGACCCTTGTTTACTCGATAGTTTTTGCTTCTGTTATCGTGCCATTTCACCCTAATCGCTGTTCATAATGGTACAACGTGCATGTTCTACTACCATGTGACTGTGTGCTAAAAGCCGAGACCGACCAGTTGTGGATATTAATAAATTTTTAATTTTGAAGAAAAGTTCACAGTCCCTTGGACTGATGGTTTTCACATACAGCATAGATAATCTGTAAATCTGTTAAGGCACTACACAGGAAAAGAATTTTCTTCGGCAGGAGACGATAGTAAGAAACTATGTGCTAGGTATATTAAAAGGATGAAAAAAAAGGAATTAATGAACAAAAAAGATATTTAATAAAAGTGTAATGATGTTTGGGCAACAGGTGAAGCTACTCCTTTAGGGCGACTACGTGAAGAATAGCCACAGGTAAAGTTGTCGTTTCCTTCGTGGCATCTCTACTGCTAGTATGGAACATACAAGCCGGTGAAGCAAAGTTATATCAACATGAAGGTTCTACTGAGACGCCGCGAGGCCGTTATTACCATCATACGAGGAGCTGATGGTAAGCTCCTGTCTGCTGTATCGGATAATAACTGAGTTGCGCCAAAGTTGACTGAATTTAACAGCTCTCTTGGGTGTTCCAAAGCACCATTACTGATGAGCTGTTTCATTTCTTCAAGGCAGTGTCAGTGCTGACTTGTGTGTGCTTCAGGTTATTTCACTGTGTTGAACTATTATACCACCCGAGTGATCCGCTTGAAACCACACGAGTCGGAGTTGGCTTAAAGGCTTGCTGTTTCATAAAAGGGGTCACATAATAACTGATTATTCATTGGTAAATTTATTCAAACGGTTAAGCGATGCAGGAAATGCAAGGCAGGCTCGTATATTAAATGATTTGTAAGATTTTTATAGTGTTTGAAGTACAGCATCTTGAGCCATCAGCTGTACTCGAGCAACTTCATTTCTAAACCCGTTTCACATGTTGCAAGCATAATCACTGGAGGAAAAGCTGTACAGTGAAAAATGAAAACGACCTTAGCATGAAATAAGGCGTGATCATACGTCCCATATAAATAAATTCCATGATGAAATAGTCCACATACAAAGAATAAAACTAACTTTAATGCGATTTATACAGTTAGTGTTCTATAGGTTGTACGTGATGTAACATGGTTGTTTTTTCCGTTTCAGAGCTCTAAAATCTGTTTTTATTCCATCTGTATAAAAATTAACGGCATGGCCTCTTGGGGCTAATGTCAAATGCGAAAATGATCTTTTGGGGCAAGGTCCTCAGGGGTGAGGGCTTGGTTTTCGATAGTTGCTACCTGAGGATTTTGGTATTGAACAACAATTGTAATTCAACCTGTATCAGTAGAAGCCTGTTGAAACTGAGATGGTCACTGAAGCTTTTAAATGAGTTTTCTTAATGTTACATTATTTTGATTTACTGCTGATATTTTTTTAAGAAAAAGTTTTTTGTGGTAATGCTCAACGGGGCCTTTGAACTGTGTTTAACGTGATTATTGGCGCCTTAAAAACCTGAAGTTTAAATTTTTTAACTGAATCCTTAGCGCCCTTTTTTGGGAGTACATGACCTTCCAATTATTTTCGGTGGCGCGTTTAAAAGCCCAAAAGCTACTGCGTAATTAGATACTTAGCGCCATGAAATTATTTCGCAAGTCATTCACTTAATGTGGGCAGTGCTTTTAATTATTGCTTCGCAATCTTACATAATTGTAGTATAAGTGTCTGGCTTCTGAAGATGAAATGTGTTAATGCTGTCAGCGCGTGCCATGTGTAAACTGTATTGTGATGCAATAAATTTGTTATTTTTCTGCCGCGCGGGATTAGCAGAGCGGTCTCAGGCGCTGCAGTCACGGACTGTGAGGCTGGCCCCGGTGGAGGTTCGAGTCCTCCCTCGGGCATGGCTGTGTGTGTGTTTGTCCTTAGGATAATTTAGGTTAAGTAGTGTGTAAGCTTAGGGACTAATGACCTTAACAGTTAAGTCCCATAAGATTTCACACACATTACAACATTTTTTTGTTATTTTTCTGTTGTTTATCACACCAGGATCCCCGCTTCCTATGGAGTCTCGACTCTACCGCAAAATTGTGCTCATTTAATCTTGGTAAACTAGAACAAATGCAGCTTGTGGATATTGTTTTGACCCTACTACTGTGAAAAGTGCAAACGTTAAAACGTGTCCTTCACGGAAATTCACAGATTGAAGATGCAGATATGTTGTTGAGCAGGAATCATTTTAGCGTTCTCCTTCCAATAGAAGCGCGTCTAGCGTACAGGGTGTTTGACTTGCAGCGGTAGCCACAGCCTCGATGTTCCAACGCGGACTGTAGGCTGTTTCTGGAGAATGCCGCTCCCGCCGTGGTGGCAGCAGAGGTCAGATGGGGCGGACCTGCCTGTGGTGGGGGACAGTCACGTGACTCGCGGCGCTGGGCGACGGTAGTGGGGATGGAGCAGCTGTAGCTACTCGGGCGGCAGACTAACACTCAGTGCGTGCTCGAACGCACGCGGGGAAGGTGGGTTTTCTGAGAGAAGGAGCAGGTGTGCATTAGATCGTGCTGCAACGAAGCTTCTATTTCGAGGGAAGGACATCGTTCCAAGGAGGCAGCGTCAACCTATATGGTGTGTCACGACACTATGCAAGCACCGTCTCATTCGATCCGATGACGCAGTCAATGTCGTGAGTAGAGCAAGTGTGTCAATGTGTCAGGTACCTCGTTTTAAAGTTATAGGAAAACGTCACTAACGAGTGGGATACGTATTTACGGTTACTGAGTTAAACCACGATCGCACGCTTTGTTTCGCTTGTCAGTGACCTGAAGTGGAGCATGGGAGGAATACAAGCAGCGAGCAGCATTTTTGTTTGTTTGATGAAGTGATGCGTGTCATCCGCTGCACATAGGTTTGAAAAGCACAGTACTCTTGCTAGCGGCGCGGGCGCTTGCAACCGCACTTGTATCACTGTTTCACCCGAGCACCGCCGCGCGCTACGGCTCTGCGCAGAGTGACCTATTGTGACGTGTGTCCGCTATGTGAGGAGCAGCTGATCGGAGGACACCATCATCTCGTCTCCCGATGGCTGTGAGTGCGGGCAGGTCGGCTTCGGCGGCGACGCGCGTGCTGCTGCTGGCGCTGTCGTGGAGCGGCGCCGTCTCTGGAGCCTCCGGTGGCGCTGCGGACTCGCTGGAGGACCCCACGTGGTCCCCTCTGGCCGTCGCGCACTGCCGAGCCACGTGTCTGCGACAGGTGAGCGAGCGCGCGGAATCAGCTTCGCTGTTAAGACCAGCACGTGCTGCCGCAGCGAAAACCTTGCATGACAGTAGCCACCGTTTCACGCAAAAAAATGTATTATGTCACTAACATTGTCAAACTACAGTCTGAGTATAAATTGTTCTATTTTGCAGAAGCGACTAGAACTGTTTTGTTTTGCAAAATTTCTGGTTTTTCGACTGGAAAAAAATCTGATGTACTCTTTCATGCTTGGAAAACACGGCTTCAGCCGAAAATTCTCTTTTTCCCTCCGTATTCCTCGTCCTAATACTGCTGTTTTCGTTAGGAAACAGCACAGACAGTTCAACATTACTGCAATGCCTATACATCGATGTGTAAGTCTCTAGCTCTGCTTTTCTGTCCTTATTTGAAGGCTAATCTCAGGAACTACTATAGGGATTGTGATACGGCATTCACTAACAGCTGACAGATTCACTACGAAGATTCGTGTGTATAATTCAAAAATACTTCGCACGAACTGGCTGAACTGTGGTGAATTAAAGTGCTCCAAATGTGTTTTCCTGTCTATGTGTGAAGGCAGATCTCAGGAACTACTGTAGAGATTAGGAGATTGTTTTCAGTAACAAACTGATACAAAAAAATGGTTCAAATGGCTCTGAGCACTATGGGACTCAACTGATGTGGTCATTAGTCCCCTAGAACTTATAACTACTTAAACCTAACTAACCTAAGGACATCACACACATCCATGCCCGAGGCAGGATTCGAACGTGCGACCGTAGCAGTCGCACGGTTCCGGACTGCGCGCCTAGAACCGCGAGACTACCGCTGCCGGCAACAAACTGATTCACGAGGAAGGCGTGTTTGCATATTATATACTACTGCTATGTTTGATAAGTCGCCCGTTCGTAGATTCTTGGCGCTATCCGAGCGAAGCCGAAACGGGTCGCTAGTTTCTATTTTGCAAATGACGTAGTAATTGAGTATTCTCGTCATAAATAAAGATCTCTCTCTCTCTCTCTCTCTCTCTCTCTCTCTCTCTCTCTCTCTCTCTCTCTCTCTTGTTTAATAATGTTGTCAAACATCATTTACAAAGGTCGAGTTAGAGTATTTGATGGTGTACTGGCTGTTTTTATAATGGTTGCATGATGGTCCTTACTTTTGTAAATGATTGATCGAAGATCCCCGACGGTATAAAAAGGACCCAAATCTTTGTGGAACTGTACGATATTCTTAGAGTTTGCCACTAGTTTCCCCTGACATAACAGTTTATGTTCACGAAAACCTGACAAAACCAGATTCTTAGCGTCTCTGCGAAAGTACCTCCTGCTTAGCGACGATCTGTTTTGTCTGTGTTCGTACACATTTTTGAACAAGTGTAAGAGGAGGTACACACGGAGTTACACTTCCATGCAATAGAAGTGTTTGTGTAGCTACATCGAATGTTTTATTTATGGTATGGTGGCTTAAATACCGGCTGTTTGTACAGGACGGCAATTATACGAATCGAAGCTTCATAGTACTTACAGGATTTCTGGATTCCTCGTGGAAAATCTGTCGTTTGTATTATGTGGACATTTTCTCGAGCTTACCTCCGTCATCTTGAAGCGTCTGTCGGCTCTGGAAGTCCGGTGTACCATAGTCTCGAAGTGTAAGTGGCTAGACTTGTTGTCCGTATCTGCGCACATTTGATATCCGCTATTTTTATACAGTGCCAAAGAAGCGGCATCTAGAACAATATGACTTTAGCGTAGGTATATAAAGAAAACCACTACACTTACGTTACACTATTGACTAAAATTGCTGGTAACAGTAAGTCCTATAAAATACTTAGTAGTAACTGTACGGACGGTCACGTAAAACAAACAGTGGAAAAACAGGATGCGGGCTGAGATTCATTGGGAGAATATGAAGAAAAATTAGTTCATCAATGAAAGAAGCGGCTTGTAAAACACTTGGTAGACAGCTTCTTCAATACTGTACATTAGTCTAGGACCCTTGCCAACTAGGATGAATAGAAGCGACAAGATCAAACAAAGAGTACCAACCCGGAATCGTTTGCTGAGCGCTAAAGTCTGGAAGAGATGCCCAGCTAAATCAACTGACAGACACTACGAGAGAGGTGTTATGCATCGCGGAGAGGTTTTCTCTTGAAATTCCGAGAAAGTGGGTAACGGAAAGACTCTAGTAACATAGTAGTCCCACTCACACACATCTCACTAAATGGTGGACCGGCAAAATCAGGTAAAGTAGAGCCCATGCACAGTTTCAATGAGAATAATTCACACAGGAGCCATTTGTGAATGGAACAGGGAAGTCAAGACGAGATAGTGGAGCCAGAAGTACCTTTCTCCATAGTGTAAGGTCGCAGTGACGCTTGCTTAGCTAAGTGTTGTGACTGCAAGTGAATTACACTACGCCAAACGTGTTAGTGCTGAACTGTGTTTAACCTCCAGATTTACCCACGACGATCTCATATAGACATCCTCTTTCACATCTTTCAACAGTTGCTAGCCTCAGTCATTGTAACACAACTTCAATGTTATGCGTGTATTAAAAATTTTATATACTGTCATGTTTCTTGAAACAAGGAATAAAATATTTAGCTAATTATTGCGCGTTCGATGATACTAAACACATTTATCGTCCAGTTGCAAACCGGAATCACGGAGATGAACGACAAAATGTGCATATACATTCCATTTCAGTATTCTGAACAATCGAATGATCGGTTTATGCAGATATCATCTAGATAAATGTTAATATAGTATCACAGCTGTGATCAACAAACCGTAATATGCTGAGGAGTATTGTTTTAGCATTTATGAAAGAAAATCTTCCATAGATTTAGGAAATCTGTGCAATAACAGACAACAACAAAGGTGTGCTACGTAATGTTCAGTAGCCAAGACTCCGACAATCTGTAAATTTCCTGCAGGAATGAACAAACAAGATCTGATTATCTGTATAGGATCGAGCATGCTTCTCTTTCTTCTTCGGATGCCCCGCAAATCATTAGAGGTTGCGTATAATTTTGAGTTCTGAATCCAAAGTGCTAAAAGTTGTTTACTTTCATTTGAAAGTGTGTTTTCTGTTCAATATTATTAAATATATGTTCCTATGGAGTTAAACCGTAAGAGTATTCGATCAGGCTTCAGTTCTTGTAAAACGACGCATAAAAGATAGCTAGTACGCCGTTAAATATATTGCAGAGTGTTTTTACAAAAAATAAAGCATGTCCCATAAACGAAAGGGTAACTGAAGAAAACATTACGCTATCTGTGGTAAAATGAGTAAAGTAATAATCAAAACAATTTTTAAAGTTCCTCTGAAAGTCACTAAAGGCTATTTTTAATTAAAAGCTTTCTTTGTATTGTTACTGACGACGAGTACTCACACAGTTTGTGAAATACTTCTTTGCTTGTACTCCAGTGGTGACTCCTCCGCTAGGGTCAAGAACAAGGCGCGGGAACTGAAGGCAGAGGAATAACTGCTTTCACTTTCGGTAGAGTAAGCGGTGTTGCAAGCTGGAGAAGCGCACACACACACACTCACACACACACACACACACAAACACACAGGAAGAACGGACAACGCAATCAAGATCTTCATAGCGCTGCGTACGCGGGATTGTTCAGCGCATTACGTCGTTGATGAAATACTCAACCTAACGACTACCCTTCCCAGTAATGTTACCTCACAGAGCAACTAAATTTCTCAACAGATTCTCCTTACAAAATATGTAGAGTATGACATACTTATTAGTTTCAGCTTTTGTGTTATTTTGTTAATTTCTATTCTTCTGACTTTAAGCAATAGCAGTTTACATAAGTTCGTCGGAAGAGAGAATAGTTTCGATTCACTAGATCCATTACGTGGAATGCGCATTACGAAGGTGGTGAACAAAACTTTGTTTTGAGTCGGGGAAAGAGGAACGGCATCTCAGGAAGCGATTTACTTGTCGGTTTAGTGCATAATTGGTTGAAATGGCTCTGAACGCTATGGAACTTAACATCTGAGTTCATCAGTCCCCTAGAACTTATAACTACTTAAACCTAACTAACCTAAGGACATCACACATATCCATGCCCGAGGTAGGATTCGAACCTGCGACCGTAGAGGCAGCGCGGTCCCAGACTGAAAAGCCTGGAACCGCTCGGCCACAACAGCCGGCTGTCGGTTTAGTATTCTGTTCATTGCAGAAGGAGGTAAACAAGAATGTTGTGTATTGTATCACTGTGCCGCAGCACTGGGACGTACCTCCCAGCTGATCGCAGGCGTTGGAAATGCCGAAATTAATGTGAATTACGGTATTTGTTCCCTGACGTAAAACGAAGCCAGAGTCAGTTCTCAGGAGCTGTGGTGGAATCCTGCAGCTTTCTCATAAATGGTGCTACTCATATGCCCATCGCGCGCCGTATGATATCGAAGTATCGGATTTTGTGTCGCCCATATCGATTGTTTCATTGTCTTAATGTAACATTACAAATACAAACGCGAGAGTTACAGAGTTGGTATGGTTTTGCGTTTTTGTGTACCTGAACTGACTATCACTGCTGGCAATACCTAGTATATGACGTGACCGAACTTGAAAATTACTTACCAGTAACAAGTAACTGGCAGGGTCAATTGGTTCTCAGGTAGCAAGCGGGCATGGATATACGCTAATCTAAATTAAAATAAACATTCCTGAACGGTTACAGCTAAGCGTAATTTTCTCATATCGCACGTACTGCTTCACGTCGCTTTAAAAGCGGGCACGCCTTAGCGCTCTTTACTTTCAGTCGTTTAAGGGTGCTGTCTGGCATAATCGACTGCTTCAAATTGTTCAAAAGCCTCTGAGCACTATTGGACTTAACAACACTCTCCTAGAACTTAGAACTACTTAAACCTAACTAACCTAAGGACATCACACACATCGCTGCCCGAGGCAGGATTCGAACCTGCGACCGTAGCGGTCGCGCGGTTTCAGACTGATCGACTGCTTCGATATTTCTGTAGGTATTGTAACCGCCGTGATGCTATATGTTCATATAACATGTGAAGCGACATGTTAATTGTGTCAAACTAATAAGCACAAGTCCTTTCTTTACTTCGAGTCGTCTGCTGCTGTGACCGTGCGGTTCTAGGCGCTTCAGCCCGGAACCGTTCTGCTGCTACGGTCACAGTTTCAAATCCTGCCCCGGGCATGGCTGTGTGTGATGTCTTTAGGTTAGTTGGGTTCAAGTAGTTCAAAGTCTAGGGGACTGATGACCTCAGAAGTTAAGTCCCATAATGCTTAGAGCCATTTTACTTCGAGTCGCTCGGTAGTTCGAACTGAAATAAATCTCAATAACTGTGTTAAGAAATTTTACAGAGGATTCCAGTACCTTATTTGTATGCGAGGGCTATTTACATTCTTCTTGTAGTAAACATTGGCTTGTATTTGTTGTCAGCGCCTTGTTTAATCAACCGGCAATATTTTTTTGCAAGGCTTCCTGAACTCACACCTTTTAATCACCTTTTGCAAATGTCAGAATAATCTCTCACTGCTGTTATAACATACTTGTTAATTCACTCATATTTCTTGTGATCAGGAGCAATCCTGTTACGCTTACTGCCAGCCGATGTTATGTTGGTTTCGATGATGACTTCCAGTCCACGGCGTCAAAGCAGATTCCCCAGCAATTTACATTATGCACGGCTAGTTCCGTAATCCTTGTGGATAGTAAGCGGGATATAAATCATGAAGTCCTTGAAGATGCGTTTTTCTCTCTGAACCGATAGACACCAAGAAGAGCTTATGTCATGCAGTCGCGGTGGGAACAACGCTGGCAGAAGGCCGATGAGGGGATAATGAAGCATTGCTGATGAGCTTCCGTCATGCGTGACGGCAAGAATGCCAGCAGGTGTACGGAACGGAATGGAAATAAATTAAATATGGAGACTGCAGTGACAAACGTCCAACGGCTTTCCCTTTATCCTTCCTGGTATTACAGTAAAGCTTCAAATGGCACCTTTTTGTTATAAGCTTTACAGTTTTTATTCGAAGTGAAAACACTACATAGTCGTTAATCTTCAATTCGTCGCAGAGTTCTCCATTTTGCGATGGACCCTAAGTTATACCTGTAAGTTGGTAGAGAGTTATAATGCATATTAGACGCAACCAGGTAAGAATTAAATTAGCTGTCGGCTGTAAATTAAGGAACAAATGTAAAATAAAATACACTGAGGGAAAACAAGTCTGCTGTATGGAATTTGAGACTCAACATCTACATATACGTGGTAGAGATGATCAATAAAATGATATATAGAGTTCATCATACTTAGCAAGACAATTTCTACCGAAATGAAGATAGAAACTTATGCATAGAAGTGCAAAACATTTATTTTGAAAAGAACGACCCAGTTATAGAAGGATGTATCTCTTACATACATGCGCGTAAGACCTTGGGGTACTTATTACAATTATGTTAAAGGTAAAAGTTGTCGTTTATCTCTTATGAATGTTCGATGTTTTTCAGCTCAAGTCGTAATTTAAGATGGGCTGCTGATATGAACTTGGATCACCTCCGTTAATATCTGAAAGCACCTGGCAACCCTATCGAGTTTTGGACTGCGATGCCAATCTAATCAAAGGTCAATATTTGGGGTTAGGGGTTGGGGGTGGGATGGAGGGTGTATTGGAGGAGTGTGGTTCACAGGCGCATGACGATGTGAACGTATTAAAAGATAAAATTACTGTACAGGCATAATAAATAAGCGTGCTCACTAATGTAGTAAAGAAGGTAAGAAGTTTTGTTACATGTTGTATTTGGTAGTAGAAAGCCGGTTGCTACATGGTGACATGTTTTTGTGATTGTGTCGTACGAAAAGGAATGGGTTCAATGATAGGATACTGGGAAAATCCAGTTGGTCTACAATGGTGACTGGTTACAAACGTTCTTACAAAACAGTCGTGCGACCTGTTCCAGAAGATTGCCCTGATTGTTATACCCGGTATCAAATAAGCGTAACATACCAAGATTGTACTAATTGCATCGTGCACAGAATCATTAAACATTAATCTTTTCACGTGTTCCATGTGCGATTGGAACGGCAAGAAACTCTAATATGAAGCAGAATGAAACGTACTCTCTACCATTGTCACTGTATCTTACCTATTGTGAATGCTCATGTAGAAACGTCGGGATGGCTGCTGTGGGATACAACAGATTTTCTGATTCATCCTTCTTGAAATTCTTAAAAATTTTTTCACTGTTCTTATTTTATTTTTTGCCTCTATAATGACCTCTTTCTTCGTAAATGGTTTATCGTCCCGTACTAAGAGACGTGCATCTTTTCGCATGTTCACAACTGTGTTCTTGTCAGAGACTTCCGTCAGCAACCCTCTTGTTTCCGCAGAACGCTCGGCGTGCCGCAGCTGGAGCCGGCGGTCACCTGTGACGTCGCACTAGTGCTGAGGTTGCGTGCGGGCCAGCGCTGGAACAACATTCCGTTTTATCTCTATCGACTTCTATTGCCCTTCTCGTCCGACCCGATCGTTCATCAAAATTTCACCGCAGCACTTAATCGATAGCAGGTGCCTTAAGCTTACGTAACACGGATGCAGGTCAGCTGGGGGAGGAGGGAGAGGGGAGCACCTGTTGTGACTACATTTAGACGTTAACTCTAGAATTTCCTGTCGCCGTGACGTCAGTAAGCGTGAAATATGCACCACCACTCATTTGCGCACAGTGCTCCTTAATTACCGTTCATATCATAGCTTAAAATAAATAGTCGCTGCTATTGGTATCGAATGGATCGTCAGTGACGTATTGCTCTTCCTGCCCTAAATGTGGCGCCTCGCTTTACCGTCAGGCCTGGTGGGGTAGTGGTAAGGCGCGTGACTGGAAACCGAGAGGTGGCCAGATCAAATACCGGCCGGACCACTTTGAGTTTAAACTAACCTTCCACTCTCAGCGATGCGAGGAGTTGCCAGGAACGAGACGGGATTCGCGTTCCACGTTTAAACTCTACGTCACGCTTTTCCAGCTGGATAAGGGGGATACATTAGGGACACGCGAGACCCCGACGCGGCATCCAATTAAAAGACTTGCACTCGGCCACTGAACCGTACTCTTATTATTATTGAGCTTCACTCACGCTATGCGTCATTTCGAAATGGTAGAGAACTTTCGAGAAGTATACTCACCATTCAAGGAATCCGCTTCTCAATGTATAATTAGCGTCTGTAGTTGTTTGGTTATTTTCATGTAGTTCATACGTATGACGTATCTGGAATCAAATATGCGTACGGTTATTTTAAAATCAGTCGTGTGTGACGGAACTGGTGCAGTTAAAACCGCTGCAGTTTCTCTGTTGGAGTTGTAATTGTCACAGATCGAAAAAAAGTTTATAAAATAAGATTATAATACAACTAGACGAAATATTAGCCAACCATATTGAAAGAGCTACAACTAGACGAAAAATTGGCAACTGTACTAAAAGAGCACTTGGTCGCTTTGCAACGCAGCAGATAATGTACAGCTACTAGCAGTCGATGATGTGAGTTCCCACTGATGACGCAAGTCATGACAATGAAGTGCTGTGTTGGTGCTAACCTGTCGTGTATAGTCAGGCTGTAAGATATTTCCAAGTGGGACGTGACCGAATGGCAGAAGGAGACATCATGTTCAGACCTGCCGAGGACGGCAACGTGAATCCCGTTGTCCGATTTGTTGCGTTGACACAACGTGGACTGTCCAACTTCTCTACAAGTAATCTACGTCTACAGCTACATACATACTCCGCAAACCATGGTACAGTGCATGACGGAGGGTACCTTGTACTGCTACGAATCATTTCCTCTCCAGTTCCACTCCCAAAAAGAGCTAGGGAAAATAGACTGCCTAAATGCACTCGTAACTGTCATAATTTCTCGCATCTTCTCTCTATGGTCCTTACGCAAAATATTCACTGGTGGCAGTAGAACCACTATACAGTCGGTCACTAACGCTGCTCCTCTAAATTCGCACAATGTGCTTTGCAGAAAGAGCACAGTCTTCCCTGCAGTGATCCCCGTTTGAGTTCACGAAGCACATCCGTAATACTTGAGTGCTGACTGAACCCACTGTTAACAAATCCAGCAACCCGCCTCCGAACTGCTTCAATGTCTTCCTTTAATCTGAGCAGGTGGGGATCCCAAGCACTCGAACAGTACTCAAGAATTGGTCGCACTAGCTTTCTATAAGCCGTCTCCTTCAAAGATGAAGCTATGCTTTCCCAAAATTCTCCCAATCAAAGTATGTCGAGCATTCGCTTTCCATGCTACTAACATGACCTGCTAATTGCATTTTATATCGCTTTGCGACGTTACTCCTGGACTTTGCCAAGCTGTACCCTACTTAAGCTGTATTCGAACGTTGTTCGAATGTTAACTTACAATTTTCTACACTTATAGCTAGCTGCCATTTCATGTGACGGGACTATTCTGCAGTCTGGAGAAAGGCCATACCACTCGCAGCTATGCACACTATGAGATCAAAAGTATCCGGATACCCCCAAAAACATAAGTTTTTCATATTAGTTGCATTTTCTGCCACCTACTGCCACGTACTCCTTATCAGCGACCTCAGTAGTCATTCAACATTGTGAAAGAGCAAAATAGGGCACTCCGGAGAACGCAAGGACTTCGAACGTGGTCAGGTGATTGGGTGTCACTTCTCTCATACGTCTGTACGGGAGATTTCCACATTCCTTAACTTCCCAAGGTTCCACTGTTTCTGATGTGAAAGTGAAACTATGCATTTGACAGACTTTTTTCCTTGTTTTTGTCCATACTACGTCCTTCCAAAATATGGAAAATAAACAGCTTGCAGTAGAAGAAATAAGTTTTACAGTATCGAAGTGCTCATCGTTCTGAAGGTATGCGTTTTATAGCCTGTGATTTTCTTATTTTGGTCTATACTGCCCCCTTTGTCGGTGGAGTTCTGGAGATGCAGAAACGAAAAGCAGTTATGTATTTGAAGCTAAGCAGCATTTATAACATATCGTTTTCGGTCGCAACCCTTGGCTAATCGGTTTCCCGGGTTCCCCAGACGTCTGCTATTCTCGAGCCTGGAGAATGGGCAAGGACCCTCTCTGCAAAATGAGCAGTGGAGTTGACCGACTGTGCTGTTTTCAAAGCCAAGTGATTTTCTCAGGAAAGTCGTTGTTTCTTAATACCTATATTAAAAGAATCTTCCCATAGGCTTGGCTGGAAAAAGCACTTTACATAAAAAAAATACGAGCATTAGCAGGAAATAGTCAGTTGAAGTGCATATCTCCTGCTCTGGAAGCTGATAGGCCGAAAGTTCTGCAGTCTGAAAGTGGTTCTGTGAACCCTCTTGCAAGTACACCTGTAAGCGCAGAGCAGTCATGTAGCTGTAGGTGTAGGTTAAAATAGTTTCGTGCTGTAGCAGCTCGCAAAACTGAGAGCCGTCCCTCTGATCCCCATTGACCAGTAAAGTTGGTTACCGTTTTTGAGAGAAAAGAATCTACTTTGAGCACGTGCTAGGTGGATAGAGATCTCGTATCACAATATGGGGCTTCAGCAATCTGGTCAAAGTGTTTCATAACAATGTCTTATGGAAGACAGTAAAATGCATTTATTGCAGAGGAAACTGTTGTGGTTTTCACATGTGTCCTCTCCTTCTAACTGTAGCTTGTTATCTTATTTTTCTATGGATGAGATACTATAACTGACTTGCAGATTAAATAGGCCAACAGCTTGGTTACAGTGGGTCTCCTAAGGAGGGTAGAATCTCTTTCCATGAGTGATTGGAGTAACCATACAAGTTTTGCAAATATACGAGACGAAGAGAAAAACGTTTTATTACTTGCTCGAGATGATTCATTGTGACATTGAAAGGTAAGATTACATATACTCTGCATAACTTCAAATAAATACAGCAAAACAGACGTACGTCAATTAAGCTTCCGTGAGTGTCATTTAGCATACGTGTGAAAGACAATCACAAGTTTTATAATAATATATTCTGAACACCTAAAGCACAGAAGAGTGGAAACACACACCATTCTCCATCCTGTGGCTAATCCATGTCTCTGCAATATCCTTCCTTCCAGAATGCTTGTTCTACAAGTTTCACAGGGGAACTTCTGTGAAGTTTGGAAGGCGTGATATATACTGGTGGAAGTAAGGCTGCGAGGACGGGTCGTGAGTCGTGCTTGTGTAGCTCAGGTTGTAGAGCACTTGCCCACTAAAGGCAAAGAACCCAGGTTCGAGTCTTGGTCCGATGCGATAAAAGAATTCAACAAAACTTGTTACGTGAGCTTATAGTGGAGGATGTCAAGTCGTACATCAGTTACTTAAGAATGGATGAGCATACATTTCTGTATGTGCTCGATGAAGTGTATCCTCAAATCCCAATGCAGAATATTCTTAAGAACTGCTACATCTGCAGAAGACAGGCTCACTATAACACTCAGATTCCTTGCTACAGGAGAGGGTTAGGTTAGGTTAGGTTAGGTTAGGTCAGGTCATGTCTCCAATCTCCTTAATCTATTTTGGTATTGCCGGCCGAAGTGGCCTAGCGGTTCTAGGCGCGTCAATCCGGAACCGCGCGACTTCTACGGTCGCAGGTTCGAATCCTGCCTCGGGCATGGATGTGTGTGATGTCCTTAGGTTAGTTAGGTTTAAGTAGTTCTAAGTTCTAGGGGACTGATGAACTTAGATGTTAAGTCCCATAGTGCTCAGAGCCATTTTTTTTATTCAGCGTGCCTCACGTTGTAAAGCGCCTCATCGGCTTCATACATCTCTATTAATTTTGTAGTTGTCGGCACACACCAATTGTATTTACCGGCAATGTTTATAAAAACACTACAGACGACAGAATGCTGCAGCGATGCTAGCGCTCCATGTGGTAACATGTCACATTGCAGTGAACAGAAGACAAGCGACTTCTTTGATCAAATCTACAGTGAGGCCCTTCATTTGATCAAATATTGGACGACATATGACGAAGTTCCTTATTACACCATCAAATATCTTCGACAAATATCTTTGACAAATATCTTTGACAAAGATATTGGATAAAGATATTCGACAAAGAAATTTGATAGTGTAGTACCGGCCGTACTAAGCTAAAAAATAATTTCTCAAATCAAAGTTTTGCATGTTGTAATGTCGGCCGATTCGACGGAAGAAAATAAATGATTTGAATTCCACCGACCGCCTTGTTCGGCCGGTGTCGGAGCTAGTGCGACCGCAGGCAAAGCTGTACGGTAAGGTCCAAGGCTGCGGGCGCGTGTGCGAGTAGCTTCTGCGGTCGCCAAGGCCGCTCCTGGGACGAGACGAGAGCAGAGGAGACTAGCTGGCCCTAATTACTGTGCTCCGAGCCGAGCCGCGCTGCGCTGCGCTGCAGGCCAACAACCGTAACGTATACCCAGCCACCGCCGCCGCTTCTCCTGCTGCCTCTTAATCGCCGAAAAAAGAAGGCGACGAGAACGGCGGGCAGGGGAAGCAAAGGCAGCACAAAAAGGAGCAGCAGGGGCGGGCCCAAAGGGCGCGCACACACACACACACACACACACACACACACACACACAGTGATCGGCCGAGACCTTGCTGCAACGTCCTTGCCCGGCAAATGTTTGCAATGAATCTGCTTAGGGATGTATTGAGGGTAAGCAAGTGAGAAAGCATAGTGGTCCCGTAAACAGCGACCGCTTTATCATTCATAGGATGAGCTGGTAGCGGGCATAGATTCACTGGTAGGATACTGGGACCATACAGCCCGGTTATAAAAAGGAGATTGGCTGCAAAGCACTCAAATACCGAGCCAGTGCGTACTACCCACTCCGGATAGAACTAACTGGGGATGTAGAACATATACACTGTCCATCCAAAAATTTCCAGGCTGATTTCATTCCTTGCGTGTAAGTGGCGTCAGGGCAGTAACTGCGATGGCAGCTTACAGTAACAAGAATAAACAACATATGTGCATGCATCTACTCAGTCGTGGGGAGGCAGTTTCAGCAGTGGATGTGGTACAGTAGTGCGTCAATGTTGTTTTGTCGCAAATTACAATAGAGCAACATCAATGGTTTCAAGGCGTCCTACAAAATTTTTTGAGGAAGAGAATAGTGTGCGCAAAGTTTATCGTTTATATCTTGACTCACGAACAAAAACGACTCGTGGACGCCTGCAGATGCTTGATTGAAATGCAGTACGCAGACAGTTCTTTCCTGGAAAAAAATCATACGGGGGTGGAGGGAGGGGAGGGATGAAATTTAGTTTTATGAATAATGTACATGCCACTCAGGTGAACGGTCTACTGTTTGATGCCAAACCCGCCATTCAAGCCAGCGTAACAAGCCAGTTGAACACCCTGAAGAAGGAATTTACTGAGAGTTTCACATTGTTATATGAACGTTCTGTGGGTTGTACTGAACTGGGTTGGAGACTGTAGAAAACCTGAAGCATTAAAAATGCCATCTTTTCTCTAAGTTTTTTACTAATCCAGTCTTGCTACTTTTTGGACTGACCTAATACAAAGGACACCACCACGTGACCTGTAGGAAGCGTCACAGCGAAGCTGAAAAAGCTTAGGTGGCACATCTTTGAACACTGATGCCAACTATTCGCAGAACGATTACTTAGAAAGTTTCGATAACCTACGAATATGTTACTGCCCCAACTTATGGCTCCTGCAGCCATGTAAGCAGCTATTCTTCCCGAGATTCACGAGCCAACAGAACTAAACTAATCCATAATACGTGTTGCAATGAGAAGTACCCCATAACACGCATGTCACAATAGTTTGTACAATATAGATGCTGATGCGACAATTTAAAATCGTGAGGTGGGCAGATGTCACACTCCGACTTATCGGAAGGTACCTAAGAAACTTTTCATTGGGTCCGAAGAAGATACGGTGACACCGTGACATAACTTCATCGCCAAATTCATGTCCGGAAGACGACTTTCGGGCGTGTAGTTTCGCCCCGGCGATGTATTGATGACTGCCTGTTAATTTATGCAGTGCTCTTGAGATGGGAGTCAGAGTGTTTTTCCCAATGTAATGAATATGAGTGGCAGGAAATATCGAGGGGTGAAGTTTACGACGACCGTCTGCAATCCCGAAATCTCTTCGAATAAATATCTCAACAGTTACGGTTACCTCTATTAACCCTTTCGGTGACTGACTTGTATTCATATGGCTAACTGGAGACTATAGTGTTTCGACGACTCTACACCAATCTTTACAAGTAGTTCACAGGATGTTTGTGAAAACTACACACTTGTTACATCCGTAGTGGTGTAGCTGCAAATAAAAGGTGGCGTAGGGAACAGCTGTGCAGTCTGCAGCGCTGGAAAGAAATAAAATAGATCAGAATACTAGAGCAACGTTCATCATTACTATTCGTGCCGGGTGGGATGCATGCCGTCGTTGTCAGCTGGACTGAATGGTAGCACTACAACACAGAATTATATAATTTCAGTACGACGTCACTGCCCGTAGCGTTGCCCTGTTACGCTACGAGAGAACAACGTCACGCCGTAACCAAGCGACGTCTCAATTTTCACGTACCACTTTGACGTCAGCAGTAGCTATGACGACCGACATGCTATTCGATATCAAACGTAACATACAACTGTCTCTCATGCAATGTCAACTGAAGGACTATAAGTGACGTCCAATGTACTCCTAGATACGATGGATTTATTGACAAATACTGGTGAAAGGTGCAGGTGTCATAAAGGTACAGGTGTCAGCCCTTCGAAGGAACCTTTAAATGCTATTCCTTGTCTCTGCAAGTAACTTTTGTAATGTTATAGCAAAACTGATACGAGTGAATCTTACATAAAAACTACTGTTATCTTTTGTTGAATAATACCTTCTTTCAAAATATAATAGGCTCAGAATTTTTGCGCACTGTTAATATGCTACCCAGGACAAGTTATTTTAAAGTAATTGCACATATCGTTACAGAAGAACTACACCAAATATCTCATACAACATCGAACTATTGTCACTACTCCTTGGACAGTCCCTGGCCTACAGCATGGTTTACTAATTTTCCTTTCTTATCTTAATCATCGTCAACTTCTTGCTGCGTCGTCGCGAGCTGACTCAGTACTGTTTTGCCGAGTCTCTGAAGAGTATCCCAAACAATTCTGTGTGCAGTGCCCCGCTCAGAAGTCGAATGTTAGGTTGCACAGCGCCTCGCCAAGATCCACCTGGATTTGTACCACGCCGCACGGGATTAGCCGAGCGGTCTGGGGCGCTGCAGACATGGACTGTGCGGCTGGTCCCGGTGGAGGTTCGAGTCCTCCCTCGGGCGTGTGTGTGTGTGTTTGTCCGTAGGATAATTTAGGTTAAATAGTGCGTAAGCTTAGGGACTGATGACCTTAGCAGTTAAGTCCCATAAGAATTCACACACATTTAAATATTTGTACCACTTGGCAGCAAGGAATGTTGAAGTCTTTACAGTGTTATTCGCCGATTTGTGTGCCGTTCGAAGTATGCAGCAAGAGATTTACCTTATTCAGTGTGAAGTCTGCTGAAAAAATACACCCGCAGTGTACCGATGAAGACGATAATCGAAAATCCTTTCGTGACTGGGACAGACTGGATGGTATGTTAAGAGTTGAACGTATCTCAGCATTAAAAGTAGCTGTATTAATATTTTGTCCAAGGTCAAGATAGTGAACAGTGATGCATAACGAAACTTTGTAGTACTTTGAGAGTTGTGTTCAATCTACAGAGTGTTTCGATGCAATTCTCCCGCTAGCCTGTCTTGCAAAAGCTAAGTCTTTCCATCTGTGCGTAATACTAAAACCCACATCCACTGGAACCTTGATTCACTCTGTAGCGATGGGCAGAACCTCTTCATTAATTACTCGATCTGCTCATCTAATCTTCCGCTTTCTTACTTATCACAGTATTTCATAAGTTTCTATTCTTTTCTTGTCCATGTTGTTCGTCGCCTTTGTATCACTTGCGTTTAATACTACATTCTAGACAAAAACTTTCAGGAAACACCTGCTAACATTTAGATTTATGTTAGATGTTAACTAATTTCTCTTCCAGAAAACTAACTTAAACTAACTTATGCTAAGGTCAACACACACACACGCATGCCCCGAGGGAGGCCTCGAGCCTACAGTGGGAGGGTCCACAGGGTCCGTGACATGGCGCATCAAACCGTACGGCCACTCTGGGCGGCTCTGAGCACTATGGGACTTTAACATCTGAGGTCACAGGCCCCTAGAACCGAACTAGCCTAAGGATATCACACACATCCATGCCCGAGGCAGTATTCGAACCTGCGACCGTTGCGGTATCGCGGTTCCAGACTGAAGCGCCTAGAACCGCTCGGCCACACCGGCCGGCACTGTGAAGTTTACCTACGGTTATTTGCGCTAAGCCATTGTTGGCCTTTTTTGCGTTGTATTACATGCAGTGTTGCAGACTTAATCATTCGACAAGTCACAAAGATAAGAAGACCTTTTAACTCATTTGTGTGACCTTCTTACTCATTCGTTGGAGTGCTGTAGTACATCTTGTTACCTGACCCAGTGACACGGCTGTGTATTAGTGGCAGGGAGAAAGTTTCGTAGCGGTGTACTGCACCAGAAGCAGTTTCACGATCCCTCAAGCTCGGGCTACAGTAGCTACAGTGTCAACTCGGCCTCCAAAGGAGTAGTGACAAGGCTCTTACAAAACTGGTGATAAGGGTTTACGAAAGTTCCTATGAGACGTGCCTAACGAGTATCACGCCCAGATATTTTGCAGTGCGTGACCATGGGGTGGGCCTCCCACGATCCAGGTGGATCTCGGTAGGCACTCTTTTTATTGTAATAGGGCCTCACTGTTTGTGACATTGTATCTCCGTCGCCATTTAGTGGTTCAGGCTCATGATGTTCTCACTAAGACACCACCTGTACAGAGCAGTGTTGTCCGCATACAGCGCTAACGCAACCCTACCTTCGTCAGAGGCGTAAAGGAGGTACAGCACGTGGCCTGGAACGGACGCCTGCGACACCCTCGCCTGTTTTTTTGCCTAGTTATTGATGCACCGACTCGTACGTGGAAGGTCCTATCCATAAGGTAACGGACACAGGCCCCAGAAACTATCGAGTCGAAAGTTCCACGCGAAAATCGTTTTTATACCTGTGACAGTGGAGGATTGTGCTTAAACTGACCCACAATATTTTTAGCGCAACGCAATCTGACTTTCAATAATTCCTACAAAGGAACGGCCCTCACTAACATTAACCTATACCTTTCACAAGTCACTTACCTCACAAAAATCTTCGTTACTCGAAATACTGCAATACAGCGAGCGCCACTAAAGCCAGCTAAATAAAAGATTAAAACTACTGAAGGCACTAACTACTGATAGGCATAGTTAGCAAATGAAAGATTTTCATAGAGAACAATGTATTTACCTTAATACTGTTCAAAAGTCATAATATATATTGCAGTTCATGACAACCAATCTTACAAATTTACTGTCTCTGATGGACACACGTCCAGATCATTCGCTCTCAAAACTCCGCCATCTCTCTCCCCACATCCCTGCTACGCGCTGTTAACATGCAACTGCCCAACACTACAATAGCAAATTTCAACAATGCCAACCAGCCACAGACTGCTCACAGCACAGCCAGTGATTTTCATACAGAGAGCTACGTGGCGTTACCAATAAAAAAAGCCAAAACAGCCTACTTACAAGATGATAGATAACCTCTAGTGGAAGACTCTGCAAGAGCGACACTCTGTATCTCGGAAAGGCCTTTTGTTGAAGTTTCGACAACATACCTTCATCGAGGACTCAAGCAGTATATTGCTCCCTCCTACGTATATCTCGCGGAGAGACCATTAGGATAAAATCAGAGAGATTAGAGCCCACACAGAGGCATAGCGACAAACTTTCTTTCCAATACGAGACTGGAACAGAAGGAAGAACCGATAGAGGTACTCAAGATACCAACCGCCACACACCGTCAGGTGGCTTGCGGAGTATGGATGTAGATGTAGTAACTTGCCTAAGGCACAAGCTTAGTGCCAATACTACCTGTATATGTATTCTTTGTCAGAGGTATCGAATGATTATCTCTTATAAGTTTCGGATGGGTCGTTTCCAGACCAGGGTCACTTACCTCAAACACATTTCCTCACCATCCCTGAAAGTTCGTAACATCACCAGCAAGAAAGGAACCTCCCCGTCGCACCCCCCTCAGGTTTAGTTTTAAGTTGGCACAGTGGATGGGCCTTGAAAAACTGAACACAGATCAATCGAGAAAAGAGGAGGAAGTTGTGTGTAACTATAAAAAAAAGTAAAATATACAAACTGAGTAGTCCATCCGAAGATATGCAACATCAAGGACAATGGGAGTCAAGGAACGCTGCGGTCCCGCGGTTAGCGGTAGCAGTTACGGAACGAGAGGTCCTAGGTTAAAGTCTTCCCTCGAGTGAAAAGTTTAATTTTTTCTTTTCAGTTTAACGGACAAACTCTCATGTTTTCATCACTTTTTTGGGAGTGATTATCACATCCACAAGAAAACCTAAATCGGGCAAGGTAGAAAAATCTTTTTACCCATTCATTAAGTGGACAAGTTAGGTGGATCGACAACATACACCTTTCATGTGACCCACATGCCGTCACCAGTGTCGTATAAAATATATCAGGCGTGTATTCCTGTGGAGGAATCGGTTTACCTATGACCTTGCGATCAAATGTTTTCGGTTCCCATTGTAGAGGCACGTCCTTTCGTCTACCAATCGCACGGTTTTGCGGTGCGGTCGCAAAACAGACACTAAACTTATTACAGAGAACAGAGACGTCAATGAACGTACGGACAGATCATAACTATGCGAAAATAAGGAAAGTATAATTTCCAGTCGAGGGAAGACTTGAACCAAGGACCTCTCGTTCCGCAGCTTCTTTTTTGGTCATCAGTATACTGACTGGTTTGATGCGGCCCGCCACGAATTCCTTTCCTGTGCTAACCTCTTCGTCTCAGAGTAGCACTTGCAACCTACGTCCTCAATTATTTGCTTGACGTATTCCAATCTCAGTCTTCCTCTATAGTTTTTGCCCTCTACAGCTCCCTATAGTACCATGAAAGTCATTCCCTCATGTCTTAGCAGATGTCCGATTATCCTGTCCCTTCTCCTTATCAGTGTTTTCCACATATTCCTTTCCTCTCCGATTCTGCGTAGAACCTCCTCATTCCTTACCTTATCAGTCCACCTAATTTTCAACATTCGTCTGTAGCACCACATCTCAAATGCTTCGATTCTCTTCTGTTCCGGTTTTCCCACAGTCTATGTTTCACTACCATACAATGCTGTACTCCAGATGTACATCCTCACAGATTTCTTCCTCAAATTAAGGGCGGTATTTGATATTAGTAGACTTCTCTTGGCCAGAAATGCCTTTTTTGCCATAGCGAGTCTGCTTTTGATGTCGTCCTTGCTCCGTCCGTCATTGGTTATTTCACTGCCTAGGTAGCAGAATTCCTTAACTTCATTGACTTCGTGACTATCAATCATGATGTTAAGTTTCTCGCTGTTCTCATTTCTACTACTTCTCATTACCTTCGTCTTTCTCCGATTTACTCTCAAACCATACTGTGTACTCCACAGCTACTCACTCTAATCACGGGACCACGGCGTTCCTTAGCCCACATTCTCCTTAATGTTGCCTATCTAACAGATGGACTACTCAGTTTGTATATTTTACTAATTTTTTTCATAGTTCCACACAACTTCTTCCTGTTTTCTCGATTGATCTGTGTTCAGTTTTTCAAGGCCTATCCACTGTGCCAACTTATAACTAAATCTGAGGGGGGGGGGGGGGGGGGGTGCGATGGGGAGGTTCCCTTGTAAGCAGTGAATGTGCACGTGTGGAGACGGGTGGTCGGTGACGGTATACCGGAGCAGGGTGATGCAGCTGCAGCGCGGCGGCATAGTTCGGCGCCCACTCCACACCACAGCATAGCACGAGCACACGACCGCGTCGCTTCGGCTCCGGCTGCGGTCAGGCGTCGTGCCGGGGACCCGGACCGCGAGGCAGCTCGCCTCGCCGTCCAGGGACAGCCGAGTGGGGCGGCACTGCCCCCGGCCGTAATTACACGGGACCCGACACGACGCCCCGCGGGACTGCAGGTGCTGCTGTCACGACTCTGCTCTCCCCGTTCCTCTCTCCCTCTCTCTGACACACACACACACACACACACACACACACACACACACACACACACACACAAACAGTGAACAAGACATTCGACACGAAACGCTGCTCCAGCTTACCGCCCATCCCACTTTGTGCAGACAGGTCTCGTCTTCTCTTTCTATACTGCAGCCTTTCTTTTTTGTGCGAAAGATTTCGTTTACCATTGTATCTGCATCCGGCGGCGACGATGAGTAGCTGAAGTAAGTACGGCACAGCTGGTGTTCAGCTGTAATCGGTCGGTATGGTTGTGGTTGGTTGGCTGTGTGTGAAGTCTTAGGTAACTTAACTGCTAAGGTCATTAGTCCCTAAGCTTACACACTACTTAACCTAAATTATCCTAAGGACAAACACACACACACCCATGCCCGAGGGAGGACACGAGCCTCCGCCGGGACCAGCCGCACAGTCCATGAAAATGGCTCTGAGCACTATGGGACTTAACATCTATGGTCATCAGTCCCCTAGAACTTAGAACTACTTAAAACTAACTAACCTAAAGAAATCACAGAACACTCAGTCATCACGAGGCAGAGAAAATCTCTGATCCCGCCGGGAATCGAACCCGGGCGCGGGAAGTGAGAACGCTACCGCACGACCACGAGATGCGGACACAGTCCATGACTGCGGCGCTTCTGACCACTCGGCTAATCCCGCCCAGCTATAGCTGTGGTGGCACCCCTGCAGAGTAGCCCGAGATCTAGATCATTTCGTGTGTGAGTTCGTGAAGCCAAGGAATGCGAACGCCAGGTTGAATCTGTGGTTACTGGTTGACCTGTAGCGTATGCTAATGTTTACGTTCGGGCCGAGTTTAATCGGTCGATTTCAGCGGAAAAATGGTTCAAATGGCTCTGAGCACTATGGGACTCAACTGCTGAGGTCATAAGTCCCCTAGAACTTAGAACTACTTAAACCTAACTAACCTAAGGACAACACACACACATCCATGCCCGAGGCAGGATTCGAACCTGCGACGTAGCGGTCGCGCGGTTCCAGACTGTAGCGCCAGACCGCTCGGCCACCAGCGGCCGGCGATTTCAGCCGAAAGCCGCGTGTACCGTACTCGTTGTAGTTGCTCCTTCTAACAACCCTACCACAACAAAGGTCAACATTTAATAATGATTGTGGTGTTGCTCACGCTGCTAAATACTGCATTTTCGGGCAACAACAAAGTTATTATGTGGCAGGTGTCATTAGAGCACAGTTAATAAAGTTATTTCATGTCATATTAAATAAACTAGGCACTCATCTTTTCGTGTTTCCCACGCTGGTCTCGTTGTAAAATCATGACTCAATAGTCGAAAATCTAGGTGGTAATCATTCTAAGCTCGGATGCAAAGAGACCTAGGTTTTATTCTGCTATATTCAAAAGTGTTATAGATGTGTTTCACAAACCATTCTAGAAGATTAAACCTTTTAAAGTTAGCACAATGGTGATGTAAAAAAAAGTAATCAGCACTCCGAATTCAAGTTACACTTCTTTTTTTATTGCTTTTATTGCATTTTCACGTAACACACAAAACATCACTTCACAATACAAAACATACTTGAAAACATCTTCCTCACTGTTAAAGTTCACATTGTATAAACTGGCTACAATATGCGTCTTTCCAACATAACGTCCAAGGCTTAACTTTTTCATGCTCCGACTCTCTAACAAACTAGTAATCGCTTACGCGCCCAAAAATCAGAGTACAAGTACGTCAAAGATCATAGTGACAAAAGAAAGAATACACATAAGAATGACATCATTGTAACATAAACATATCGATGTATCAAAGTACCTATACATTAATGAAATCAAATCTGAATGTTGTCTCAGAAATACGTCAACTACTTTACGGAGAGACAGTAGAATATTGCTGGTATCGAGAAGTTCAGGTGAGGTGCCGTAATGGTTACGTAATTCAAGTACCATTACATCCTGCAGCTGAAGAAGCAGAGACATATCTTTAACAGCTGGATAAGGATTTGGATACGACCAGCACAAGGAATATCGCTGGGAGGCAGTTCGACAAGAGGCTTCGCACAGAGCTGGAGTGCCCTGTAGACGCCGACTGCGTTGTACTATAACCCGCTGGAGCAAGGCGGCTTGTGCAAGTCCATCACTGTGTACATCAGAGCTAATACGTCTTGTGACTGTGGGAGGGCACAAGATGACATGCAATTTTGTCATATGATGACATGATGGAGAGCGTGGCTGTTGTTTGAAGACGAATGTTGATAGTGTTAGGACAGCAACCAGCCACAAATTTACTTTCAGTTCCTTTATTCAAAGGGTACCGTTACCGGTTTCGAATCGTTGTGGTTCATCCTCAGACGGTTTACACGCTTTCTTCATGACGTGTGGTGTGTTTTTTACAGGTTAATTGTCCTAAAATATAAATAATACATAATTATAAACGCGACACACACAGATGTTTGCGTTACAGATTTTTGTTGCATGTGACTTACGTGAAACGTCGGTTTGGAGTGTTTGTTTTCATAACATTCGTCCAACAGATGTGAATACATTCCAACTGCATTCTTATTGTTGCACGCGTAAATTGTTCTCACTGAAGATTTTAGATTTGTCACTGAAAAGATTTCTACCACGCACCACATGTTTTGATACACACAAAGAGCATAGAAACATATGAGTATCGAAGATGCTATGATATATCGTAACATTTGACGATGATGTCCTATGTTTGGAAAGTATTATATCTTCCTTTACACAACTGAAATGCCTTTCACACTATTACAGAGACTGAATTTTTGGGTCCAGAACGACGTTTCACATAAGTCACAAGCAACAAAAATCTGTAACGCAACCATCTGTGTGTGGCATGTTCATAATTATTTATTATTTATATTTTAGGACAATTAATCTGTAAAAAAAACACAGCACATGTCATAAAGAAAGCGTGTAAACCGTCTGAGGATGGATCACAACGATTCGAAACCAGTAACGGTACCCTCTGAATAAAGGAAATGACAGTAAATTTGTGGCTGGTTGCTGTCCTAACACCATCAACAAGATGACTTATTTAGTATTGTGCTGCTTGCCATTGTCACGTCGACCAAATACAGTATGAACTATATGAAAATAAACTTAAATTAGTTACAAACTTAGGCGTATGCACACTTGATTCAACATGTAAACGTCACTACGTGTATTTGGATTTAGGCTATGTCATGTTCGATATGCCTGCCATCATTCGCGATAATTCTGCATGACCCGCTGAAGTGTCGGAACATAGAAGCTGTAGATGACCTTCTGAATGGCTGTTTTTAGCTCAGCAATGGTTTTGGAGTTATTGCTGTACACCTTGTGTTTAATATAACCCCACAAGAGGGAGTTGCTTGCGTTCAGATCTGGAGAATATGGAGGCCAATCGAGTCCATGCCAGAGACCTCTGGGTGTCCCAGATCCAGAATGCGATACCCAAAGTGCTCTTCCAGTACATCAAATACTCTCCTCCTTGGATGGCATGAACCACATCTTGTCTTAATCAGGGTCACTCTGGGTAATGGGGATGAAATCATCTTCCAAAACCTTCACCTACCGTTCGGTAGTCGTCGTGCCATCAAGAAATATCTCACCAATTGTTCCTTGACTGGACATTGTACACCACACAGTCACAGAGACCTCTGGGTGTCCCAGATCCAGAATGCGATACCCAAAGTGCTCTTCCAGTACATCAGATACTCTCCTCCTTGGATGGCATGAACCACATCTTGTCTTAACCAGGGTCACTCTGGGTAATGGGATGAAATCATCTTCCAAACCCTTCACCTACCGTTCGGTAGTCGTCGTGCCATCAAGAAATATCTCACCAATTGTTCCTTGACTGGACATTGTACACCACACAGTCACAGAGACCTCTGGGTGTCCCAGATCCAGAATGCGATACCCAAAGTGCTCTTCCAGTACATCAGATACTCTCCTCCTTGGATGGCATGAACCACATCTTGTCTTAATCAGGGTCACTCTGGGTAATGGGGATGAAATCATCTTCCAAACCCTTCACCTACCGTTCGGTAGTCGTCGTGCCATCAAGAAATATCTCACCAATTGTTCCTTGACTGGACATTGTACACCACACAGTCACAGAGACCTCTGGGTGTCCCAGATCCAGAATGCGATACCCAAAGTGCTCTTCCAGTACATCAGATACTCTCCTCCTTGGATGGCATGAACCACATCTTGTCTTAACCAGGGTCACTCTGGGTAATGGGGATGAAATCATCTTCCAAAACCTTCACCTACCGTTCGGTAGTCGTCGTGCCATCAAGAAATATCTCACCAATTGTTCCTTGACTGGACATTGTACACCAGTCACAGAGACCTCTGGGTGTCCCAGATCCAGAATGCGATACCCAAAGTGCTCTTCCAGTACATCAGATACTCTCCTCCTTGGATGGCATGAACCACATCTTGTCTTAACCAGGGTCACTCTGGGTAATGGGGATGAAATCATCTTCCAAAACCTTCACCTACCGTTCGGTAGTCGTCGTGCCATCAAGAAATATCTCACCAATTGTTCCTTGACTGGACATTGTACACCAGTCACAGAGACCTCTGGGTGTCCCAGATCCAGAATGCGATACCCAAAGTGCTCTTCCAGTACATCAGATACTCTCCTCCTTGGATGGCATGAACCACATCTTGTCTTAACCAGGGTCACTCTGGGTAATGGGGATGAAATCATCTTCCAAAACCTTCACCTACCATTCGGTAGTCGTCGTGCCATCAAGAAATATCTCACCAATTGTTCCTTGACTGGACATTGTACACCAGTCACAGAGACCTCTGGGTGTCCCAGATCCAGAATGCGATACCCAAAGTGCTCTTCCAGTACATCAGATACTCTCCTCCTTGGATGGCATGAACCACATCTTGTCTTAACCAGGGTCACTCTGGGTAATGGGGATGAAATCATCTTCCAAAACCTTCACCTACCGTTCGGTAGTCGTCGTGCCATCAAGAAATATCTCACCAATTGTTCCTTGACTGGACATTGTACACCAGTCACAGAGACCTCTGGGTGTCCCAGATCCAGAATGCGATACCCAAAGTGCTCTTCCAGTACATCAGATACTCTCCTCCTTGGATGGCATGAACCACATCTTGTCTTAATCAGGGTCACTCTGGGTAATGGGGATGAAATCATCTTCCAAAACCTTCACCTACCGTTCGGTAGTCGTCGTGCCATCAAGAAATATCTCACCAATTGTTCCTTGACTGGACATTGTACACCACACAGTCACAGAGACCTCTGGGTGTCCCAGATCCAGAATGCGATACCCAAAGTGCTCTTCCAGTACATCAGATACTCTCCTCCTTGGATGGCATGAACCACATCTTGTCTTAACCAGGGTCACTCTGGGTAATGGGATGAAATCATCTTCCAAACCCTTCACCTACCGTTCGGTAGTCGTCGTGCCATCAAGAAATATCTCACCAATTGTTCCTTGACTGGACATTGTACACCACACAGTCACAGAGACCTCTGGGTGTCCCAGATCCAGAATGCGATACCCAAAGTGCTCTTCCAGTACATCAGATACTCTCCTCCTTGGATGGCATGAACCACATCTTGTCTTAATCAGGGTCACTCTGGGTAATGGGGATGAAATCATCTTCCAAAAACTTCACCTACCGTTCGGTAGTCGTCGTGCCATCAAGAAATATCTCACCAATTGTTCCTTGACTGGACATTGTACACCACACAGTCACAGAGACCTCTGGGTGTCCCAGATCCAGAATGCGATACCCAAAGTGCTCTTCCAGTACATCAGATACTCTCCTCCTTGGATGGCATGAACCACATCTTGTCTTAACCAGGGTCACTCTGGGTAATGGGATGAAATCATCTTCCAAAACCTTCACCTACCGTTCGGTAGTCGTAGTGCCATCAAGAAATATCTCACCAATTGTTCCTTGACTGGACATTGTACACCACACAGTCACCCGTTGAAGGCGAAGAGACTTCTCGAGCGTGAAATGCGTCTTCTCTGTCCCCCAGATGAGCCAATTTAGCTTCTTGACGAACCCACCGAAATGAAAGTGGGCTTGGTCGCTAAATCGAACCTTGGATGCGCATACTAATTGTCATCAAACCCCGCGGCCAACCATGCGCTTTGGACGCCCTGACGTAAACCGTTCAGAACTGGACTTCATATAATTCACTAACTGTCACCCTGTGTCTTATTCGTGACTGTGCAAAGCAATGTGAAATAACGGTTCCATAATTTCTAACGGACCGCGACATTTTTCTTAAAATGGCTAAAAATTGACGTAATATGGAAAGCAGAAACCGAAACGAACTCGTACACTTCTCTTGAGCTTAAGAAGTGAATTAATTAATGAAAATATTACCTTGGGTTTGTAATTAATACTGTCTTCAGCCATGCCAAAATAATAGACCTTTGAAAGTTCATTGCATATAATAATTTGACAGTGTCACACGCTTACACTGATTTCAAAGTTGCTTTAGATTTTATTCTGCCCAGAGTCATATTTTTTGCTGCTTCGGAATCATAAAAATGTTGGCAGCTTAGCCACGAAGTACACTCCACCGTTTTCAAATACATTTGATGTTTCATGGTATGAGAGCACATTGCTAATTCCACTGCTGTTACTAATTAAACGAATTGAAAACAAAATAGCAGTCCGTTTTTAAGTGCCGTTAGAGTACACATTTGATGTATGTTTTACTGTAGCTAAATGATCCTTAATATCTACTCTTCCCCTAAGAGCAATGGAAACACAAACGCAAGTTACACATTCTACTTCAGGTCACTTCTCCCTCCTTTTATGAAGAACCATTCTTCTGAATATTTTTCTTGGAATCAACACTTCCTCTTTCGCATTTTGACTTCACTTCAAACAGTCAAACACTTAAATAACAAATTAATCCGACACGACTCAGACAGAGAAAAAGGGAACCAAGTTGCTGCAGAACTTAAACTGGACTGAAGCACGGAAGAATAATGAAAACACAGCGGCACTACAATGCAGTAATACTCCTTAAGGGGCACCAAGTCAACTGTGAAAATAGAGACTTTCATTACTTAGCTTAAAAGCCGGCGCTGAATACAGATCCACACAAAAATGTGGAGAAGATATAGATAGTGTCAGAATATATCTCTTAAATCCGAAACCCGGGAAGAAATGCAGTCCTGAACTATTTTTACAGACACAGATTTCTGTAATCTGAAGCCAGGTTTGTCCCTTTGGCAACCTTTTCTGAAATGGAATGAATACGTCAGGGCGGTAGTAAGGAAGGCGGACCGTGGACTCCGATTTATTAGGAGAATATTAGAAAAGTGTGCTTCACCTGTAAAGTAGACCGCTTATACAACAGGGCGACCCATTCTTGAGCATTGCTCAAGTGCTTGGGATCCCCAGCAGGTCGAATTAAAGGAAGATGGTTCAAATAGCTCTCAGCACTATGGGACTTCACATCTTTGGTCATCAGTCCCCTAGACTTAGAGCTACTTAAACCTAACTAACCTAAGGATATCACCGACATCCATGCCCGAAGCAAGAATCGAACCTGCGACCATAGCAGCAGTGCGGTTCCGGACTGAAGCGCCTGGAACCTCTCGGTCACAGCGGCCGGCTTAAAGGAAGACATCAAAGCTATTTCGAGGCAGAGGCGTGCTGTTATGTCCGTCACTGATAGGTTCGATCTACACGCGAGTAGTATTAGGGAGATGCTTCCTGGCCTCAAATAGGAATTTCTGGACGGAAGACGACACTATCGACAAAGTTAAAGTTCAGGTAGTCAGTTTATACAGTCGCAAACGTATATTTTGCGTAATAACGACATATTACAGCTGATACGGAGGCAAATAGCCATTTATCCCTCACTCTAATTACGAGTAGAATAGGGAGGGAAATGACCAGTAGTGGTACAAGCTATCCTGCACCGTGAGGCATAGGGTGGCTAGCAGATTCAAATGGCTCTGAGCACTATGGGACTTAACTTCTCAGGTTATCAGCTTCCTAGAACTTAGAACTACTTAAACCTAAGTAGCCTAAGGACATCACACACATCCATGCCCGAGGCAGGATTCGAACCTGCGTCCGTAGCGGTCGCGCGGTTCCAGACTAGTGGCTATCCGAGTATGTAGGTGTATACAGAAGATCACTACTACTTACGTCCGCCCCCAGTAGCAGAGTGGTAGTCGGCACGGTAGCTCAGCGTGTTCGATGGGAGGGTTAGCAGCCTTTTGTAATAACAAAACCTGAGCAAATGGGACGTCCGCCCCGAACAAGGCAACAAACATGAACGAACACAACGAGATAAAAAGAAGAGTGGTCAGCGCGACAGAATACCAATCCTAAGGGCCCGGGATAGATTCCCGGCTGGGTTGGAGATTTTCTCCGCTCAGGGACTGGGTGTTGTCCTAATCATTATCATTTCATCCCCATCGACGCGCAAGTCGCCGAAGTGGCGTCAAATCGAAAGACTCGCACCCGGCGAACGGTCTACCGGACGGGAGACCCTAGTTACACGACATTTAAATTTTACTTCTACTTACGAAGGTGTTCGGAGCGCACCTTATTAGCCCAGTATTGACGACCCCGCTGTGTACCTTTTTTCTGTATTAAATTTCTCCTTGGACGTACTCTTCTGTTGACGACTTTGTTTGCAGAACGGTTGGCTCACAACTCGTGTGAAATCACTTTCTCCATCTCCCGGCAGGACCGAACTCTGAACGTAACCTATAAGTTCTCCTGCTAATCTATCATCGTTTAGCGGTTGTGGTCTCGAAACCAAGCACCGATTTGCAAGACTCGCTTTCTATTGCTTATGGAGCAGAACCCTGGCACCGGGACACTCTTTCGGTGCGTGTATCTAACGGGATACACAGTCTACAAAATGCAGTTCACCAGCCGGCCGCAGTGGCCGAGCGGTTCTAGGCGCTTCCGTCCGGAACCACGCGGCTGCTACGGTCGCAGGTTCGAATCCTGCCTCGGGCATGGGTGTGTGTGATGTCCGTAGGTTAGTTAGGTTTAAGTAGTTTCAAGTCTAGGGGACTTATGACCTTAGATATTAAATCCCATAGTGCTTACAGCCATTTGAACCATCTGAGCGGTTCGCCACTGTTCCTGGAAGACGACTCGAAAGTGGAGGAATTGTTCTAGGTGTAATAACGAAACCCTGTTTAGCTCATTGGTCGACTGCAAGACTTTCAACTGCATGCCACTTTGGCGACATGCTTGTCCCTAATCTACCAATGGGTGGAATGAGGACCCGCAGTTTAATGTGCAATCCAAATCGCATGTCGTTTCTCTCATCGCTGGGAGGCGAAGGCTCTTATTAAAGGTTGAAGAATTCCGCAGTACGACTGCGATTCGATTCCGCGACCTCATGGTTTCGAGGCACTCGTTTTACCCCTGAATCTAATGCCGAACTGTACTAGACTGTACTAGATATGATTGACAGACGCAAAGTGGATATAGAGCAGTGTTTGCTACCCTGGAAGTATCCCTCTGAAGGTTAAGTGAAAAGGGTAAAAATAAAGATGGTTCACGAGTCCAGATTCTTATTTTTACCAAATAATTTCTGTTATGTCTATTTCGTTCGAATCTTGGTATATGGGGATCTAGCAACACCGAAGACGCAGAGACATGTGAGTTAGGGCGTATCTTTGCGACGGGACGCAATGGATACAGCGCAAACCGGCAGAGGCGGTTGCTCTGCGCGGAGCATCTGGTGACAGATGTTGCATAAAACCCGGCACGCGCGGCTAACGTAAAATCCTCTTCTACCCGACGAGATGGACAATAATAGAACTTCGGCACGGACAGGCTGTGGATCGTGGCCTGCCGAGGTCTTCGACAGATGTCCCTGCGCTCACAGTACTGTGATCCCGTACGGTTGTCGCCATTCAGACGAAGTAAAGGAGCAGCTCGTTATATTCTCCAAGTGACATTTGCATTGGAATTTTGGAAGCTATTTCTGCCTTTTCTTCCTTCGTAACTGAGAACTTGCCATCTTTGTTCTCGCTTCTTACATGGTTTTTATAGGAAATAACAACTTCCCATCAGTAAACGGCTGGGTGCTTGTGTGTAACTGGTAACACCCGTCGGGTTCGCTGGCTCAATCAGTAAATATGAGGTTTCCCTCCCGCTTTGGTACTACGATTTTTTTTATTTTCATTTATCGTTCTTTTTACCTTCAGCAACGATTGGTTAACGTGAAAAATGCCAAATTGCACCGTGCTACTGACGTAACGCTAAACTAAATAGGACAGTTCGCAATTAGGTTAGTGTCCCCTGTTAGTCGAATGCTTAACATACATTCGAAGAATTACCAGCTGGTGCTTTTAAAGAATTTCTTTTTTAGACGCCCTTCCCAAGAGCTCTTGTAGCTGAATATAACATTTGAGTATTTATATTAATCAATATTTACATTAATCAATCAACCTTATATTGAATAAGAAGTGAATTACTGCAGTAAGTTAAACCATAAAAATAAAGAAGTTCTAATGATGAAAGATAAATAAAGTGAATCTCCAGCAGTTTCTACTTTACAAGCATGACATGGTACCAGTGCGAGTTCCTGGGACGAAGTACTCATCGTGTGCAAGGCTTTTCGAGATATAGCGTTTCCTGAACAACCGAAATGCAGACTTCTGCATCCAAATTCTTCACAAAGTCGTCAGTCGCATAAAAAACGTGAAAATGTAGAGAAGTAATTACCGATTTTTCATGATCACAGCTTGATTTTTTCAACGTGATAATTAAAAGTTTATGACGACGCTTTGGAATGTTTTGTAAAACTGAATTTTTTTGTACTCTTTTTTTTGGGGGGGGGGGGGAGGGAGGGGAGAAGATCACCAGCCCTCACTCTTTTGATGCGACCCATTACAAATTATTCTCCTGTGCAAATCTCTACGCCCCAGGGGAGTATTTATGCCCAAAGTCACTATCGAACCTGCAGAGAATTTCTTAATTTCTTTTTTTTATCAGTCTATCCTTATGTAGTATCAAATGTCAATCTCTTCGATTCTCTTCTTTTCTGATTTTCCCACAGTTCGTTATTCACTTCCATAGAATGCTGTGCTCCAAACATACATTTACAGACGTTTGTTATCCAAATTAGGGCAGGTGTTTGATGGTAGTGGACTTCTTTTGGGCAAAGTGTCATGTTTGCCTGTGCTACTCCGTATTTTATTTCCTCTTTCCTCCATCCGCCATGTGTTATTTTGCTTCGAAGGTAGTTGAGTCCCTTAGTTTCGTCTACTTCGTTGTCCCCAATTTTTATTTTGAGTTTATAGCTAACCTCATTTCTACTGTTCATTACTTTTGACCTCATTATTTGCTCATTAGACTGTTAATTCCATTCAAATAGTCCTGAAACTGTTCTTCACTTTAATTAAGGAGGTCAATGTCATCTGCGAATATTATCGTTCATATACCTTCATCATGAGTTTTAACCCTATTAGTGAAACATTCTTCTAGTTTTCCCATTGCTTCTTCGACGTATAGATTAAACAGTACGGGCGATTAAACAAAGGCTACATTTCTGCATCATACCTTTTACCAGATGTTGGTCACCGGTGACATGACTGAACTTCCATAGGCTCATCTGAATTCTTTGAATTTGCCACAGTGGGTTAACTTATGCGGCTAGGGTTAGCTATCTAGTGACGTAGTGCCAAGGAGGTCATCTAATTACCAAATGAAAAAAGGATTAATACTAAAGCTTGCTAAAGAACGGACATTAGCATAGAAGGTGAACCTGCCCTCAAACTCTCTACGACATAACAAGGCCCGAAACTATTTCTCAATTCCATGATCGCACCTACTAGTAAGTCACGAGTCTCCCCAATTTTCTGCCTAAGCTCGTGTCATCTTACCAAACTCTACATGTAGTGGAGGAGAAGTCATAAGCTCTTAAGTGTTGCTGGCGGAGAGAAAGTCTGTCCTCGTGGACTCACGGTGACAAAGTCTTGTAGTCGGTGGCCGGAACACAGGTCTGCGGTTCATCCGCCGGATGTGAAGCATGATACGTTCTCAGACCAAACTGTGTCTGTGTCCCTTTTGGAGCGCCAATCGGATGATTTACGAAACTTTGCCCAATGGCAAGATCGCAAATAAATCAAGAATTTACGAGTTTGCGATGTTAACCAATGGAAGGACTCGGTTCTGAATAAGTCTTCCCGACATCCCCGTTCTGATACCGAATTCTCTCTCTAACCAGTCCGCTGGCTTATGGTTTTGCGCTTTCTGGAGACCAGTGCTCGACGCTGCCCCACTGCTGAATTATTAGCATTAACCACTGATGAATCTTGTTCTAAATTTACAACAAGCTATCGGGACAATCCTGTGTGTAGGATGAGCCTGACGCTTTCTCACAGTTCCACAGGGGTGGTGAGCACCTCACACTACTTGCCTCTAGGATGGACTTTCCAGCCAGAAAATGAACTTTTTTCGTAATCAGTTATGCCTTGGTAACTTTTATAAACATTTCTCGTGAAGAACAGCGGTCTGGCCAAAAGTACTTTAAAAATTAATTAAAAATATTCTCCACAGCTATAAAACATTTATTTGCCATGGTTACTGGTTTCGGTCAGAATGCGACCACTTCAGACCACTTGATGTTAGGCGTGGCAGTGAGCAGAGGAGGTGGTATTGCTCCACTGCTGCAGTGGACTAACAAACCTTTCTTCGTTCACCGCCACTGCCTGCCGTCATTCTGGTCTGAAGATGGTCACAGTCTGACAGAAACCGGCAACCATAGTGAAGAAATGTTTTATTGCGGTAGAGAATGTTTTCAGTCTATTTTTGAAGTTACGCCTCGCTTCGCCCGCCCACTAAGCTCGTCGGATGGTCCGACTGCTCTCACGCTAAGTAGTACGATCAGCTAGGAAGGCACCGGACTGCACATGGTGCGAAATACAGCATGGGGACTGCTCTCGGAATTACCGCAGCCAGTACGTAAAATCCGGACAGCGCCCTGTCCAGCAACTTTTACGCTCAGCGGCAGCGAAATCTGATACCTGCCAATAGCCATGTGGGTGCAGAATGAGACCTCGCTCAGCTGAGAAAAACAAGATCCTCAAACTGTGCGACTTTCTAGGATTCTCCCTTCGCAAAAATTACCAGAAGATTTGCATTCGACTTCCATTATAGAGGACAAGAAGAGTCTAAATGTCGCCCTGATTTCCGCATTCACTGAATATTGCTTTCTACTAAACGTAAGAATATATCAACTAGCTTCAGTTAGACTCAGATCAAATGAAGTAACGAACAACCTGACATTAAAAACGGAGAGATATCAGTCCAGCAGTTGACTTTCAAGTATCACTTTTCCAATCCCAGCACGTTTTTTCTTTGTCTTGCATCCCTATTTTTCACTATTGGTTCTGTACGTATTGTATATTACCCCTCTTTGTCTATAGTTAACACAAATCTTCCTGAGAATTTCGAACAGCTTGCACCATTTTACATGGGCGAAATCTTTTTCTAGATCAATGAATCTTATGAATATATCTTGGTGTTTCGTAAGTCCTACGTACAATTATTCAGCGCAAAATGAGAAATACCTTTCTTGTGCCGTTACCTTTCGTGATCCCAAACTGATAGTCTTGTGACGGGTTTTGAATTTTCGTTCGTATTCTTCTGTACATCATTCCTGTCAACAGAATTGGATGCATGAGCTATTAACCTGATTGTGCAATAATTCTCTCACTCATGTGGCCTTTTTCTACATACGAGCCACGGTTGTGCAATAGTTCTCATACTTACCTGCCATTTCTCTACGTATGAGGCGTCTAACAGACTAAGGCAGCTGAGGCAAAAAACACGTCAGATTCGGACGAACGTGGCTGAGTTCACTACTACATAAGGCGCTCTGAGGCCGCTGTTTAATTCAGTGTTTGAGCTGCCGGAAGAGACACACGCATCATGGCTATCGGTAGCTGTTATTACACTGTAAATATTTAACTCCAACGAGCAAAGACAAAGTTTATACCCGCAGTGACTTCTGTACATCATTCCTGTCAACAGAATTGGATGCATGAGCTATTAACCTGATTGTGCAATAATTCTCTCACTCATCTGGCCTTTTTCTACATACGAGCCACGGTTGTGCAATAGTTCTCATACTTACCTGCCATTTCTCTACGTATGTGGCGTCTAACAGACTTAGGCAGCTGAGGCAAAAAAGACGTCAGATTCGGACGAACGTGGCTGAGTTCACTACTACATAAGGCGCTCTGAGGCCGCTGTTTAATTCAGTGTTTGAGCTGCCGGAAGAGACACACGCATCGTGGCTATCGGTAGCTGTTATTACACTGTAAATATTTAACTCCAACGAGCAAAGACAAAGTTTATACGCGCAGTGACTTCTGTACATCATTCCTGTCAACAGAATTGGATGCATGAGCTATTAACCTGATTGTGCAATAATTCTCTCACTCATCTGGCCTTTTTCTACATACGAGCCACGGTTGTGCAATAGTTCTCATACTTACCTGCCATTTCTCTACGTATGAGGCGTCTAACAGACTTAGGCAGCTGAGGCAAAAAAGACGTCAGATTCGGACGAACGTGGCTGAGTTCACTACTACTACGGCGCTCTGAGGCCGCTGTTTAATTCAGTGTTTGAGATGCCGGAAGAGACACACGCATCGTGGCTATCGGTAGCTGTTATTACACTGTAAATATTTAACTCCAACGAGCAAAGACAAAGTGTATACGCGCAGTGACTTCTGTACATCATTCCAGTCAACAGAATTGGATGCATGAGCAAATAACATGATTGTGCAATAATTCTCTCACTCATCTGGCCTTTTTCTACATACGAGCCACGGTTGTGCAATAGTTCTCATACTTACCTGCCATTTCTCTACGTATGAGGCGTCTAACAGACTAAGGCAGCTGAGGCAAAAAAGACGTCAGATTCGGACGAACGTGGCTGAGTTCACTGCTACATAAGGCGCTCTGAGGCCGCTGTTTAATTCAGTGTTTGAGCTGCCGGAAGAGACACACGCATCATGGCTATCGGTAGCTGTTATTACACTGTAAATATTTAACTCCAACGAGCAAAGACAAAGTTTATACGCGCAGTGACTTCTGTACATCATTCCAGTCAACAGAATTGGATGCATGAGCAAATAACATGATTGTGCAATAATTCTCTCACTCATCTGGCCTTTTTCTACATACGAGCCACGGTTGTGCAATAGTTCTCATACTTACCTGCCATTTCTCTACGTATGAGGCGTCTAACAGACTAAGGCAGCTGAGGCAAAAAAGACGTCAGATTCGGACGAACGTGGCTGAGTTCACTGCTACATAAGGCGCTCTGAGGCCGCTGTTTAATTCAGTGTTTGAGCTGCCGGAAGAGACACACGCATCATGGCTATCGGTAGCTGTTATTACACTGTAAATATTTAACTCCAACGAGCAAAGACAAAGTTTATACGCGCAGTGACTTCTGTACATCATTCCAGTCAACAGAATTGGATGCATGAGCAAATAACATGATTGTGCAATAATTCTCTCACTCATCTGGCCTTTTTCTACATACGAGCCACGGTTGTGCAATAGTTCTCATACTTACCTGACATTTCTCTACGTATGAGGCGTCTAACAGACTAAGGCAGCTGAGGCAAAAAAGACGTCAGATTCGGACGAACGTGGCTGAGTTCACTACTACATAAGGCGCTCTGAGGCCGCTGTTTAATTCAGTGTTTGAGCTGCCGGAAGAGACACACGC
This sequence comes from Schistocerca gregaria, assembly GCF_023897955.1. Taxonomy (NCBI): domain Eukaryota; kingdom Metazoa; phylum Arthropoda; class Insecta; order Orthoptera; family Acrididae; genus Schistocerca; species Schistocerca gregaria. Next base: position 335,991,105 of record NC_064926.1, on the reverse strand, counting down.
ATCATGGCTATCGGTAGCTGTTATTACACTGTAAATATTTAACTCCAACGAGCAAAGACAAAGTTTATACGCGCAGTGACTAGAAACAAAAAATCGAGAAACGAAAGAAAACAAAAAATATTAACTGTGAACAATAGCGGAGCGCCCGCGGGGGTAGGAGGGGAGAGGGTGGGGGGAGAGCGGGAAGCCCGGCCGGAAAAATACGCGGCCACTCGGCCGTGTGTTAGCAAAACTAATAACACGCACGCGGCGTCGCGTTCACGTGTCGCTCTTTTTGCCGCTCGCCGCCCGTGGGCGCGCGCGCTGCGCCTCTCTCGCCGTCCTGCACAGTTTATTGAACAAAGCGTCTCCCGCTCCCGACGCGGTGCCACGTGGTTGCGTGCCTGCCTATTCCCAGCATTGGAATTAAAAATTGAGAGGAGGCTTTTGGAGCGCCATTCTGTTGATTGAACAATGCATGATGAAGCACTCAGAGGTGCTAACGGATCGGGAGCGTGTCCGCTGTTTTCGGCAACGTAGCGATACGAGACGTTATACAAACAAGCTCTTCGCGGCGATGAGTAACATTGAGAAGTACTACGAAACAGAAGCGACGTTTCGACCGTGTCTTCATCTGCTCCCATCGGGATGACAATTTAGCTGTTTTCTGTCGATGGTCTTGTACAAAACGTGCAGTCCCGTACAAAGAACTGGACCACTAAACTAAACTCTGTTCGAACATACGTTAAACGACCGACGATAACGTCCATCTGTCGTGTCATCCCCAGCCCATAGGCTTCTGTTGATTCTGGTATGGAGGGGCATGTGGTCAGCACACTGCTCTTCCGGCCCTTGTCAATTTTTGTGACCCGAGCCGGTACTTCTCAATCAAGTAGCTCCTCAATTGGACTCGAAATGCTGAGTGCTCCACACGCTTGCCAACAGTACTCGGCAAACCTCAACAGTTACCCATCCTAATGCTAGACTGGACATAAAATATCGTTGGCAGTCACCCCAGTATCAGCATCAGGCAGGTTGTAAGGCTCACTCTCCCTCCCCCCCCCCCCCCCCCCCCCCTCTCAAACACGCACACACATACCTTTTCACACCACTTGTCACCTGTCTCATCTTACAATCACAGCCACAGATCACACCTCAGGAGCCAGTGCTTATCAATCAAGTTAGGCAACGGAATATAATGAAAACGTGATCTCTTTTAGGGGGCCTGAAAGTCTGTATCCTGTGTAGGTCTCATTGAACTTACACCTTCTACCTCTGGACATGAGATTCATTGACCGTAAAAGTAAAATCGTACGATACGATAGATTCATAATTTATTTCACAAACTAAAGAGTAAATCTTCCAAGGATAGGACATTTGTTACTAACAATTTCGATTTAGATAATGCATGGATGGCTATCAATGACTAACTAGATGTTGACAAAGTTCTGAGATGAATGGGATGGTGAGTTTGTCATCACGATTTACTGCCATGGTAACTAAAACCATGAAGTCGTATTGTATGCATGCAGTGACTGCGAGGTCGACGGCGAATCACTCTGGTTCTCAGATTTCTCCCAGTGCTTCAGTCCGGTTATTGCCCTAAAAAGCCACGATTCGAATGTCTAGAAAGCAGACTCCTCTGCGACCAGCGATAGTTTCCTTGGAAAGTCAGCCAGTTTGTCACAAACATTGGCCAATGACATTATTTTGCAATGTCCTACATCCTCCCTTCTTTCTCTGTCTAAAAAATGGAAATGAAGACCAGTGTCACAAGCCGCCTACAAAGAGTATACTTTTCCCACTTGCCCACTTTTCGCCAACTTGGGAAAACAAAAATGAAGAAAAGTTCTACTCACTCAGCTTCGGTTTGTGTCCAGTACCTAAACTCTTGCACTCTGCAAATAACATTCTTCTTAACTCCTTCACACGAACGGCAATTTTTTCTTTTCTACCCGAGGCTTGCTGTCCGATTCGCATGTCGGGCTAGGGAGAAAACTGGAGGTTGCATCTTTAGCTCTGCGCGTGCATCCTGCTATATTGTTCAAGGCCATAGTATGGCCCGCCGCTGGCCTAGCGACTGTCCATCCTCCTGCACGGAGTCAGTTCTCCTACTTTCTCTCTGACTTGAGTTCACTGGCCAGCTGATGAAAAGACCCTGCCGTCTGCGGCCCTTGGGAATGACCCCTATGGTATCCCTTCGCTCCCTAGCGCCCGTGTACCCTGGACGACTCAGCGTCTCCCTCTACACGTCGTGATATGGCATCCATGAAAGCCAACCAGAAACGAAAAGGCGCAGGAAATTATCACTGCCCCTTGATTCGCTGTCATATTCATCTTTAAAATTCTAAGTTCAGCTGTCCCATTAAAAGCGTCATTAGCATAATACTCCGTTCCATCTCTCTTTGCATGGAGATGTGACTAGCTGGAAAGGTTAGCCACCTCTCAAGGTGGCCTGCCAGCATTGTGTAAGCCAGACGACTGTACGCAACTTTCTCTACAAATACTACCGCTTTCTGTATCAAAACCTTGTGCAGGTTTCTTAGCTACAGACGTGCCTCTGCAGTGATGGTTTTGGCGCTGGTTCGTTGCACAGGCTAGAATGTGAAACTTCCTGGCAGATTAAAACTGTGTGTCGGACCGAGAAACTCGGGACCTTTGCCTTTTGCGGGCAAGTGCTCTACCAACGAAGCTACCCAAGCACGACTCAGGCCACGTCCTCATAGCTTTACTTCTGCCAGTACCTCGTCTCCTACCTTCCACACTTTACAGAAGCTCTTCATATCAGCGCACACTCCGCTGCAGAGTGAAAATCTCATTCTGGAAACATCCCCTAGGCTGTGGCTAAGTCATGTCTCCGCAATATCCTTTCTTTCAGGAGTGCTAGTTCTGCAAGGTTCGCAGAAGAGCTTCTGTGAATTTTGGAAGGTAGGAGACGAGGTACTGGCAGAATTAAAGCTGTGAGGACGGAGCCTGAGTCGTGCTTGGGTAGCCCCGTTGGTAGTGCACTTGCTCGCGAAAGGCAAAGGTCCCGAGTTCGAGACTCGGTCCGACACACAGTTTTAATCTGCCAGGAAGTTTCATATCAGCGCACACACCGCTGCAGAGTGAAAGTCTCATTCTGGAGGCTAGCATGTTTCTAGGGTTTCTGTCATACATTCCCTTTATGAGGGGCGGTATTGTCAAGCATCACAACTTTCAACCAAGAGCCAAAGAGAATGCGCTTCACATGGTGGCAGTGAACCATCAGCTATCATTGAGGCTCAATGTATGGGTTTGGCGACCGCCTCATTGTACCAATCGTCACTTCACAACGCCTTTCAGGAGAGGCACATCTGTAATCCATGTGGGTGATCCTACCTCACATTTTGAGAGAAGTTGTACAAACTACTGTGTTGTACCGCAAGGAAGCAAGGGAGATGATGTTGTTATTGGTGGCACGTATCATCTTTCTACATCACAAATGCACGCTTGGATTAATGTAGTTTTATATTTACAGGTACAGGAAGCTGCTACTTAATTTGAATAGAGTCCATGTGTTGTGGTACAAGCTCATCAGTAACTGCCCTGTTGCAGACAATATCGGTAATCTTGCTATTGCAAAGTTTAATTCCTACTGTTAGTCCCGCTATAGACACTCACTTGGTCGCTATGTGGTGTCGTAGCCTGTTACGAACTAATTCCGCACTGCACGTAACTGACAGAGACCTAACTGGAAGGGTGTAACGTGACTGTTACATGATGATTCTCCAGCTCACTATACTCCTAAGTATGGAATTAAAACACTTGTAAAAGCAGAGTATATCTATGTGCCTTTCAGTCATTGAAACCTAATCAAAGATCTTTTATCTCAAACTTCAAGCTGATTGTCTTCCCTCGGAGTGCAACTGTGACCATAAAATTTTTCTGCCCCTTATTCTTTCTGAATCTGCTTAGTGTATTTCATCTCTTGGTCTCGTAGAGGGAGACCAAGAGATGTATACACTAAGCAGATTCAGAAGAATGTAGGTTGCAGTAGGTACTGGGAGATGAAGAAGCTTGCACAGGACAGAGTAGCATGGAGAGCTGCATCAAACCAGTCTCAGGACTGAAGACCACAACAACAACAACAGCCCCTTATTCTGTCCGAGTTTAGCAAACTCACCCTGTGTTGATGTGAATGGGGAATGGGCTTCAGACGTTATAGCACTTAAACTTATAGTACTTAAACGTCTAATTTCTGCAACGTTTACTTCGTGGATAATATCAGATTATGGAGATGAGAATGTCGGAATGTTTACTTACTTATCCTGTTTTCATACACCAAAATGTCTCTCTCCATAGCTGAGTTGTATGTACGTGTCACTGGCATGCGAAGGACGCATGATCAGTTTGCAGGAGTCCCAGGGATTTTTCAGTGGTCGGAGGAATGGATCGGGATCCAGTCAAAAGCTACTTCTACAGAGCTATCTGCATGGAAATTGGCGGCTCCAAGGTCTGGAAAACCGAGAACCTTCGCGAGAGTGATTTGTTGCCCCCTAGACACCTGCATTCCACATCGATATGACCCCATAGGATAGAGGATGACATGGCGGCCGTTTGCCTTCATGCACCCTGTATGGAGTTCAGCCTTTTTCGCTTAGGTCTTATAGCTTGATACCCTTTGGTAACTCATAGGAACGTTTTTGTTGCCCATAGCGTAAAATAATGCCAGTAAGTGGTGCCCACTCTGGAACGTCTTCTAGACGTCTTTAAACAGTTGAGAGTACTGAAAGTGGCCTCACAGTGCATTTACTTCCTTATGCAGTTGTAATCAACAATCAATTTCAGTTTGAAGGACTAATATAACTTACAGGAATTATAATACCAAAAGGACGAATATAACTTGCACTGTTTCACTCAGCCCTAGTGTGGCACGTGAAGAAAAAAGGTTTTCGGACACGAATATCTTTAGGCATCTATGCAGGGATGTAAAGAATTTCACAGAGGCTAAAATTAACTTTAATAATAAATTGAAATTACTGCTGCTTGACGACTCTTCCTATTTGACAGAAGAACTTATGAAAGTATGAGAGTATGCTCCGTGTGTGTGTTTGTGTGTTTCTGTTTTGTATTTTTTGTTTCTCTGAGAGGGAGACAGGGAAAGAGAGAGATGGCTGATGGCAAAGCCCTAGTGAATGTGGTTTGTTATTGGGTTTCTCCGACCTGCTATTAGTTTGAGTCGTGCTCGGCTCGTGTTCAATGCTTGGCATCTTGTCATTGCTGATGAGATGGAAGAAAGGAAACAGAAATAGATAAACATCAGTAAAGCATGGCTAAGTCACAGTATGACAGACTTATTGATTCACTGTTGGACAGAAAAAAACAGCTAGTATACGCCGGTAGAAAAGTTATCCTGATGACAACAGATAAACTTTAATCTTCTCCTGAACTGAGAGTTGTTTTCGATAAGACACAAGTTGCAGAGTAGTTTGAGTGGTACAGATAAAATGAGGAAAGAAATGGAAAAGCATTTCGTGTAATGTAGAGGTACAGCCAAGGTGCTGGATTTAACTGACATGGTATTACAGATAAGGCAGTTGGTTATGTTTTTTATAAGACCAGACTGTGTTTTTGTTTAACTTGTGACTTCACTTAACGACAGAGAGCAGCGACGTTTGAGTGGAGTTGTCAGTGCCAAGAGACAAGCAAAACTGTCTGAAATAACTGCAGAAATCAATGTGGGAGATGCAATGACCGTATCCGTTAGCGCAGTGCTGCGAAATTTGGCGTTAGTGGGCTATGGCAGCAGACGACCGACGCGAGTGCCTTTGCTAAACGCACGATATCGTCTGGGCTTCTGAAAATCTCAGTTGGACCTAGACGACTGGGAAATCGTGCCCTGGTCAGATGAATCCCGATAGCAGTTGTTAAGAGCTAATGGTAGGGTTCCTGTGTGGTCCAGACCCCAAGAAGCCACGGACTCAAGTTGTCAATAAGGCACCGTGGAAGCTGGTGGTGTTTCCTTAACGGTGTGGGCTGTGATTGCTCTCGCTCAACTGAACCGATCTTTGACTGGAAATGGGGATCGACTACCTGGAGACCATTTAGAGCCCAAATGAAGATGCAATTTTTGTGGATGACAATGCGTAATGTCACCAGGCGACAATTGTTTGCAATTGTTTTGAAGAACATTAGGTACAATGATTTGGCCACCCCGATCGCCCGACATGAATTCCATGGAAAATTTATGTCACATAAGTGAGAGGTCAGTTCGTGCTCAAAATTCTGCACCGGTAACACTTTCGCAATTGTGGACGGTATAAGAGCAACATGGGTCAATATTTATACCGGGGACATCCAAAGACTTGTTTAGTCCGTGCCACATTCAGTTGCTGCACTACACCACACAAAAGAAGGTCCGACAGGTTTTTAGGAGGTATTCCATGACAAGCGTCACCTCAGTGTATGTATAGATCCAAAGTGAGAAGTCCACTCTGCAGCGAAGTGCTTTCTGGGAGAGTAAAACTGTGTGTCTGACCAGGACTCTAAATCACGACTTTTACCTTTCGCGAGCAAATGCTCTACTAATTGAGCTACCGAAGCACGACCCTCGATCTGCCCTCACAGCTTTCTAAGATAGGAGATGAGGTACTGGCAGAAGTAAATCTGTGAGAACCGGGTGTGAGGCGTACTTAGAATATCTGGTAGAACACTTACAAATAAAACAATTTGTGCTTCAGTCACTTGTTTATTTTGTCACTATGCATTTCGATGGTTGAAACCATCATCCGCATGTGGAGAATTGTTTCTTTACATCGCTGGTGTTGCTGATGAGTACAGACTAGAGGCATTGTCGGCAATTTTGTATTTTTTGCTAATGATAAAAATTGTGTATTTATAAAAGGCACTATTGAGGTTAAAAAATATGAATTTCTGATACCGAATTGTACTTGCAGGGACAGCAGATTCATTAACAAAAGAGGCAACGTAACCTATGCTGTCCTTCGTCTGCTTCTGTGAAAATATGTCTGTAATCTTCAGAAACACCAAATATGTGAATAAACAATTCTCCGCCTGAAGATGATGCTGTGAACCATCGAAACCCGTAGCAGCAAAATAAACAAGTGACTAACGCTGAAGCAGTTGTATTTGCACTTAACAGTCGCAGCCCTCATATTGCTGTCCCTTACGGATCAACGTTCATTGTTAGAACACTTGCCTGCAATAGGAAAAAGGTTCTCAGTTTTAAACTTTACAGGAAGCTGAGATGTATAGTGTCTGTCAAGCTCCGCTGATGTGTGGAGTTGCGACGGCAGTATATTTTACTGCTTTTCCCGCCGTATACCTTCTCATCTGTACCTGATCAGGTCGTATCTCACATTATTGCCACGAGATGTCACTCCAAAAGACAATTTATATGAAAAAGGTAACAATAGATACATCATACACTCATCGTTGCAGTAATTATAAATTATAAACACACAACCTTGCTCATTAATCAATCTGGCAACCAGGGAACGCCGTAAACTTCACACAGAGACAGAAAAACACATCACAGGACTGTAAATAACGTGTATTTGCGGATACAGCAGCAGCGACAATATTAGGGCCGGCACTTAGATACTATCAGATATCGTCGCCATATAACTGGTGTTAAGAGAACAAAGCACTTACACTACTGGCCATTAGAATTGCTACACCACGAAGATGACCTGCTACAGACAGAAATTTAACCGACAGGAAGAAGATGCTGTGATATGCAAGTGATTAGCTTTTCAGAGCAATCTCACACGGTTGGCCCCGGTGGCGACGCCTACAACGTGCTGACATGAGGAAAGTTTCCAACCGATTTCTCACACACAAACAGCAGTAGACCGACGTTGCCTGGTGAAACGTTATTGTGGTGCCTCTTGTAAGGAGGAGAAATGCGTACCATCACGTTCCCGACTTCGATAAAGGTCGCATTGTAGCCTATCGCGATTGCGGTTTATCGTATCGCGACATTGCTGCTCGCGTTGGTCGAGATCCAATGACTGTTATAAGAATATGGAATCGGTGGGTTCAGGAGGGTAATACGGAACGCCGTGCTGGATAACAACGGCCTCGTATCACTAGCAGTCGAGATGACGGGCAGCTTATCCGCATCGCTGTAAGGGATCGTGCAGCCACGTCTCGATCCCTGAGTCAACAGATAGGGACGATTGCAAGACAACACCCATCTAAACGAACAGTTCGACGACGTTTGCAGCAGCTTGCACTATCAGCTCGGAGACCACGGCTGCGGTTACGCTTGAGGCTGCATCACAGACAGGAGCGCCTGCGATGGTATACTCAACGACTAACCTCATTTTTTCGGATGAATCCAGGCTCTGTTTACAGCATCATGATGGTCGCATCCGTGTTTGGCGACATCGTGGTGAACGCACACTGGAAGCGTGTATTCATCATCGCCATACTGGCGTATTACCCGGCGTGATAGTATGGAGTGTCATTGGTCATACGTCTCGGTCACCTCTTGTTTGCAATGACGGCACTTTGAACAGTGGACGTTTCATTTCAGATGTAGTACGACCCGTGGGTCTACCCTTCATTCGATCCCCGCGAAACCCTACATTTCAGCAGGATAATGCACGACCGCATGTTGCAGGTCGTGTACGGGCCACTCTGGATACAGAAAATATTCGGCTGCTGCCCTGGCCAGCATATTCTCCAGATCTCTCACCAATTGAAAACATCTGGTGAATGGTGGCCGGCCTGCCTCGGGCATGGATGTGTGTGATGTCCTTAGGTTAGTTAGGTTTAATTAGTTCTAAGTTCTAGGGAACTGATGACCAAAGAAGTTATGTCTCATAGTGATCAGAGCCAACCAATGGTGGCCGAGCAACTGGTTCGTCACAATACGTCAGTCACTACTCGTGACGAACTGCGGTATCGTGTTGAAGCTGCACGGGCAGCTGCAACTGTACACGCCATCCTAGCTCTATTTGACTCAATACCCAGTCGTATCAAGACCGTTATTACGGCCAGAGGTGGCTGTTCTGGGTACTGATTTCTCAGGATCTATGCACCCAAATTGCGTGAAAATGTAATCACATGTCAGTTCTAGTATAAAACATTTGTCCAATGAATACCCGTTTATCATACGCGTTTCTTCTTGGTGCAGCAGTTTTAATGGCCAGTAGCGTATGAATTACCATTGCTCTACACCGAAAAAAGAGGACTAAGAATCGCACTTTGTGGGACCTGAGGGAGTACAGTAAATGTTTCCATAGGATTTTATCTGAGAGACGTTCGGTTTTAAGGCAGCTACATTGCACTATTTGTTGTTGTGGCCTTCAGTCATGAGACTGGTTTGTTGCAGCTCTCCATGCTACTCTACCCTGTGCAAGTTTCTTCATCACCCAGTACCTACTGCAGCCTACATCGTACTGAATCTGCTTAGTGTATTCATCTCTTGGTCTCCCTCTACGATTTTTAACCTCCACGCTGCCATCCAATGCTACATTTGTGATCCCTTGATCTTGATGCCTCAGAACATGTCCTACTAACCGATCCCTTCTTTTTGTCAAGTTGTGCCACAAACTACTTCCCAATTCTGTTCAATACCTCCTCATTAGTTATGTGATCTACCCATCTAACTTCAGCATTCTTCTGTAGCACCACATTTCGAAAGCTTCTATTCTCTTTTTGTCTAAACTATTTGTCGTCCATCTTTCAATATCTTACATGGCTATACTTCATACAAATACTTTTAGAAACGACTTCCTGACATTTAAATCTATACTCGATGTTAACAAATTTCTCTTCTTCAGAAACGCTTTCCTTGTCATTGCCAGTGTACATTTTATATGCTCTCTAGTTTGACCATTATCAGTTATTTTGCTCCCCAAATAGCAAAACTCCTTTACTACTTTATCAGACTTAATTCGACTACATTCAATTATCCTCGTTTTGCTTTTGTTGATGTTCATCTTATACCGTCCTTTCAAGACACTGTCCATTCCGTTCAACTGCTCTTCCAAGTCCTTTTCTGTCTCTGACGGAATTACAATGTCATCAGCGAACCTCAAAGTTTTTATTTCTTCTCCATGGATTTTAATACCTACTCCGAATTTTTCTTTTGTTTCCTTTACTGTTTGCTCAATATACAGATTGAATAGTGTTGGGGAGAGGCTACAACCGTGTCTCACTCCCTTCTTAACCACTGCTTCCCTTTCATGTACCTCGACCCTTACAACTGCCATCTGCTTTCTGTACAAATTGTAAATAGCCTTTCGCTCCCTGTATTTTACCCCACCACCTTCAGAATTTGAAAGAGAGTATTCCAGTCAACAATTTGAGGAATTCAACAATCAACAGTATCAAAAGCGTTGCTGAAATCAATCAGGGTTAAAATGAACACTTGACGACTGCCCAGGACGTGTTTCACGCCGTTGGCCACGTAGTAAACGTGTTGATTGAGAGACCAGGAGGGGAAGGTTGTGACTCCCAACAAGATCTGTAGTGAGCCGGGCCCCCCAGTCGCTGCAGACTGGACAGGTAGGGTCTACGCACCCTGGGGTCTGCCGTCAGCCGGGGAGACGCTGCTGTCGGTGCTGCCGCCTCCTGGCGGCGCTATAAACCAGCCGGGCGGCGAGTCGGCTCTGGCGGCCGGCCAGCGCCGTGACACAAAATTATGGGCTGTCCGTCGAGCCCCGCGGGACACGCGAAACGCAATACCCGCCATTAATTCCCTAATGCACACACACTCCAAACACACATATACACACACATGCACGTCTGGCGGCCGCACACGCGGGACGACGCAGGCCCAGCCCACCGCCTGCTGCTCCTGCGCCTCTTTCTCTCTCCCCCTTCCCTTCTCTCTCTCTCTCTCTCTCTCTCTTTCTGTTTATTCGTCCGGCACCGCCCGGCCCTGACAGCTTCTCCATTACTCCGAAATAATTTCTTTCATTTAGCCTCCCACCGCCCGATCGCTCAGCAGCTTAGCTGGGCGGCCCGTCAGGCGTACGTGTGGGTGCGCGCGCGTGTCTGTAATCCAGTAATGGCGGCGACGGCAGTATTGAAAATTAATTTCGCGTGTAGGCGGAATAATTGCATTTGCGTCAGCGGGACGACAAGCGGGGAAAAAAAGGGAGTACAAAAAAGTACAAGTTGCGCAACGTGCGGTGGTGGGGGAAAAAAAAAGTGTTTGAGTGACACTACGTATGTGTACGTACGTGCGTGCGTGCATGTGTGTGTGTGTGTGTGTGTGTGTGTGTGTGTGTGTCAGACAGAGAATGTCCCTGCGTATGATGGGACATAGAGAAGGATCGGTCGTTGTCAAACACGTACTGCATACACTGGCATGGCGAGTTTATTTACAGATACTGCGTTGTGGGGACGATCGAACTGTGTGCGGGCGTACTGGCAGACACGCACCGAGCGCCCCCGTCACTCACGGGCTATTTATAGATCGCACGTGCACAACACTTGCTAAACGCTTTGTTGCGGTCCTTCTGTGCCGATAAGCCACTGCGTAATGGTGATGGATGGAAACGTCTAGTGGAAACACTTCAGAACTTTTGAACTGGTGTCTGATTGGCCGGCCTGAGTGGCCGAGCGGTTTGAGGCGCTACAGTCTGGAACCGCGAGACCGCTACGGTCGCAGGTTCGAATCCTGCCTCGGGTATGGGTGTATGTAATGTCCTTAGGTTAGTTAGGTTTAAGTAGTTCTGCGTTCTAGGGGACTGATGACCATATATGGTGTCTGATGGCAGGTAAAAGTAATGGTTCAAATGGCTCTGAGCACTATGGGACTTACGTTCTGAGGTCACCAGTCCCCTAGAACTTAGAACTACTTAAACCTAACTAACATAAGGACATCACACACATCCACGCCCTATGGAGGATTCGAACCTGCGATCGTAGCGGTCGCGCGATTCCAGACTGTAGCGCCTGTCAAGTAAAGATCGTACATATTTGAGCCACCCAGGATATTTGTCGGTCGGTAGAGATAATTACCGAAATCATTAAAACATATGAATACACACAGTTTAAACAATGCTGAGAATCCTTTAAATAGGTGTAATTGCGGAATATATGTGTGCAAACAAAACGTAAATTCTGATTGTTTCGGGTGTTCAGGCCGAGTCGAATCGGTGGCTCTGACCGATGTTTCGGCAACGATTTTGCCATGCCATCTCCAGAAGCAGACTGGGGAACGAGACGCTGGTCTGCTGAGATATCCTTCATGTCTTGTATTTTATAAACCGCACATCTTTCGAACTATCTGTCATACGCTGATATAATTTTGTAGGGACATTCACTGGTATACGTGGATAGTTGCGAATAGATTCAGTAGTAAAAAATATAATAAATTAAATCTTCATGGCTGATGTTGCACTTTTACTGTGCGAGCAGCGTATATGTAGTAGGCGATAAATTTCTTCTTTTCTTCAACTTTTAGCGGTTGTCGGCTAAAAAATTTTTCGGTCGTAACTGTATGAGATATTGAAAATCAAAATTTTGGTCCTCTTGGAAGCCATTAGGTGGGGAACCTGGAACTGCGACCGTGCCTCGTGTTACCCTTTTAGTAATACAGATAGGCACCCTGCTCACACTTATTTAACTCGTACGATTGCGATCTTTCACGTTATAAAGTGTTATCTTTAGTAACTTATTTCTTACTCACGTTTACAAATAAACGTGCATTTGTCTTAAAACGTTAGTCTTCACAACTTTTTTTGTCATCAGTCTACTGACTGGTTTGATGCTTTACAACATATAGAACGTAAATTCACCGCCGTTGCAATATCTTTATAAGACCAATTAAAACACTGTCTTTTTTTTAACCACGAATTGTTGACCGTCAGCAAAAGAACGCTCAACTACTTGTTGAACATGTTTTAACTTTGACAAATCAACAATACGCTGAAACAGACGATTCTATAAATCGATATTTTTTTTGTCAAGTTCCTTTTACTTGTTTCTCCAAATTTTCTAGTTGGGGCGCAAAGCATCTGCAGCACTATTTGTTTTTGTGGTTAATGTCTTCTCTACCAGTAGCTTCTTCATTAGCTGCTAGTATACTGTTTACATGTAAAATCTCTTCTATTCCTTTACAGTAACTTCACTTTTATACTCGAATTTTTCTCTTATTATTAGGCTCATTACTACCCCTTAAATCAACACTGGAGGGTGGGAGATGCTGAGTAAGAACACCTTTGAGCTCCAGTTGCCTTTAGGCTAAAGGTTAAACAGCTAACTTTATAAAATCCCTTTCATAATCTGAAGCAGAAAAATGTACTGAGCAAACGCAAGGAACTGATGTTCAGTCGGATGAATCGGGACGGTTACAGGTATTTACCCATTATTGTTTCATCTCATTGTTCTTGGGAGATAGATGAAACTTAAATCCCAACAATAGTTAAAATCGTTCTTATCGTACCCCCTTGAGGTGAGCACAGAGTTGGGGGAATGGAGCGGTGTTCCGGACACAATGACACCGCCGAGTCATCACTGGATTCACACTCATAGAATTCCTCAGTATGCCAAGCGCAGAACTTCATGCCTTAATGTGACAGAGAATATGATGACACCCTAGTGAACCAATCATAATCCTCATCTGTCACGTAAAAGTGACAAGTGTCTTTGGTGATTCAACCCAGAAGGAAACGTGAGAAGAATATCAGCTATGTACAAGTCGTATATTGTACCCAGAGAACTATGTGCACTATTCAATGTAACGCTTACTTCCGTAAAAGATTATTAAAGAGTAAAAAAGAAAAACGTTACTTGGAATTGTCTCATGGCAGATCCTGATGGGTTACTCAGCCACATAACTGAGAAGAATTTTTTTTTATCTCCTTCCTTCGTATCTTTAATTTACAACATGTGATTTTACATACATACTCAAGTCTACGTGTTTGGTATAGATTGTGACGACGATATGTAGAGCGCAGTGAACAGAGAAGACAAAGTTCGTGGGAGCACATCAACCAATTCCTTTGCAAAAGTAGAACGGATCCCCTGTTGTTCCTGTTTTCGTCAGAGTGACAGATCACCGATCACATTTGTCGCACTTCATCACTTTGGAACTCGCTGAGATTTTAGATGCACTGCGCGGCGTGGGCACGCAGTTTGTTGATCGGAAATATGAACCATTGCTTTTACTTCCCTTGTCGGCCAAATACTGGTGATGAAGCCTTGTGCACTAGCCGAGATTCGAAAGTACTTTCTCTGTGTAGCAACCAGTGCGATCGCGAAAGATGTATTGTGGAGCTAATACGTCTGCCAAGGCGGATAACAGATCTCTACAATAGTGCAGTCTGCTGACCGGTGGCAGAGTAAAAATTCCAACGTTCATCAGTGCATGCCTGAACAAAGCTGTTGGCTCTAAATTCGGCAAGGTAAATATGAAAAAAAGTATCGTTGTTAGGCTGACAAAAGTTCTCCGCCATTAACGTGGCTACTTCGCCCTTAAGATCGCGTCATTTGAGATGCTGTGCTACAGAAGACTATTGAAAATTTGGTGAACTGATAAGGTAAGAAATGAGGAGATTCTCCGTAGAATCGGCGAGGAAAAGAATATATGGAAAACACAATATGAAGGGACAGGGTGATAGGACACCTGTTAAGGTACCAGAGATTAGCTTCCATGGTACTAGAGGAAGCTATAGAGTGTAAATCCTGTGGGCGAAGATAGAGATTGAAATACATTCAGCAAATAATTGAGAACGTAAGTACAAGTGCTACACTGAGATGAAGAGGTTGGCACATGAGAGGAATTCGTAGCGGCCCGCACAAAACCAGCCAGAAGACTGATGACTTGAAACGAAACCAGTAATCACTTCTTCTTTAGACAGTACCAGCAGACCCATAAACTACCACGAAAGTATCACTTTCACTATCACAGTGATATAATGAGAAACGGTAGAAAATGGGCTTCTAGATGCCATACCATATAAAAGATTGTTTCTACGTGCAGAGAGAGGAATGCGGTTTCTGAGATTTTCTCAGATTTTTGTACAGGAGGTGTATTACTGCGGGGCCCTCATGGTTCACGATTCCATTCTTCTGAAAAATATTTTGATTACTTAGTCATGTTCTTAAGTGCAGCGTGGAACGCTCTTTAATGCCTGCTTAGTTAAACTAGAGAAATGGTGTAATGTCGTGCATGAAAATAAGCTTGACATTCAGTTTGTGTCATCTACGACTGGCAAATGGCATGGACTGAACGGAGATAAGGGTGTAATATCCCGTAGACAACGAATTCTTCAGAGACGAAGCACAAGAATGGAATGGCGATGGGTGGAAAAGGAAACAGACAGCGTTTTTCTCAAAGGAACCCTCGTTGCATTTCGCTTAAACATTTCAGATAAACAACAACAAAATTAAATCTGGATGACCGAACGGGGATGCAAGAGTTTATCCATATTCCATACCTTAAAGGACACGATTTCTTTACAGAAGAATGGAATAACCGGGAGAAGTCGACCGCGAGAATTTTTAATCTGGATTCCGGAGAAATGTAGGAACTCACGAGGCTATCTATATTGACGTTGCTATTCATCTTAGAAGATAGGTTGAGGAAAGGCAAAGCTACTTTAATAGCATTTGTAGATTTAGAAAAAGTTTTTGACAATGTTGGCTGGAATAACCTGTCTGAAATTCTGAAGGTAGCAGGGATAAAATACACGGAGCGAAAGGTTAATTACAACTTGTACAGAACACAGACGCCAGTTATAAGAGTCGAGGAGCATGAATAATAAGCAGTGATTGAGAAGGAAGTGAGACAGGGCTGTAGCCTATCGCCGATGTTATTCAAACTGTACATCGAGTTACTCAATCTATTCATATGGCAAGCAGTAAAGGAAACCAAGATAAATTTGGAATATGAAATTTCAGGGAAGAGAGATAAAAACTTCGAGGTTTGCCAGTGACATAATTCAGTCAGAGACAACAAAGGACTTGGGAGACAAGTTGAACGAAATGGACAGTGCCTTGAACGGAGGAAATAAGACGAACAGTAATAAAAGTAACAGAAGGATAATGGAATATAGTCGAATTAAATGAGGTGATGCCGAGGGAGTTAAATTAGTAAATGAAACATATTAGTAGATGAGTTCTGCTATTTGGGCAGCAAAATAACTGATGATCACCAGACTAGAGAGGATATAAACTACAGGATAGTGATGGAAGAAGAGAAATTTATTAACATCGAATACAGATTTAAGTGTCGGGAGGTTTTCCTGAAAATATTTATATGGAGTACAGCCATGTATCGAAATGAATCATGGAGGATAAAGTGTTTAGACAAGAAGAGAATAGAAGCTTTTCTAATCTGGTGGTACAGAAGAGTGCTGAAGGTTAGGTAAGCAGATCACATAGCTAATGAGGAGATGCTGAACGCAGCTGGGGAGAAAATAAATTTGTCGCACAACATGGCTAGAACAAAAGCTCGGTTAATAGGAAACATTCTGAGACATCAGAGAGCCGCCAGTTTAGTACTGGAAGCAAGTATGTGTGTGTGGGGTGGGGGGGGGGGAGGGGGGGGCACGTTGAGCGGTTGTTAAAATCCTAAAGGGGAGACTAAGAGATGAATGCGGTAAGTACAGGGTGTTTCAAAAATGACCGGTATATTTGAAACGGCAATACAAACCAACGAGCGGCGATAGAAATACACCGTTTGTTGCAATATGCTTGGGACAACAGTACATTTTCAGGCAGACAAACTTTCGAAATTACAGTAGTTTACAATTGTCAACAACAGATGGCGCTGCAGTCTGGGAAACTCTATAGTACGATATTTTCTACATATCCACCATGCGTAGCAATAATATGGCGTAGTATCTGAATGAAATTACCCGAAACCTTTGACAACGTGTCTGGCGGAATGGCTTCACATGCAGATGAGATGTACTGCTTCAGCTGTTGAATTGTTTCTGGATTCTGGCGGTACACCTGGTCTTTCAAGTGTCCCCACAGAAAGAAGTCACAGGGGTTCATGTCTGGCGAATAGGGAGGCCAATCCACGCCGCCTCCTGTTTGTTTCGGATAGCCCAAAGCAATCACACGATCATCGAAATATTCATTCAGGAAATTAAAGACGTCGGCCGTGCGATGTGGCCGGGCTCCCTCTTGCATAAACCACGAGGTGTTCGCAGTGTCGTCTAAGGCAGTTTGTACCGCCACAAATTCACGAAGAATGTCCAAATAGCGTGATGCAGTAATCGTTTCGGATCTGAAAAATGGGCCAATGATTCCTTTGGAAGAAATGGCGCCCCAGACCAGTACTTTTTGAGGATGCAGGGACGATGGGACTGCAACATGGGGCTTTTCGGTTCCCCATATGCGCCAGTTCTGTTTATTTGCGAAGCCGTCCAGGTAAAAATAAGCTTCGTCTGTAAACCAAATGCTGCCCACATGCATATCGCCGTCATCAATCCGGTGCACTTTATCGTTAGCGAATGTGCAGCAATGGTAGCGGCGCTGAGGGGTTCCCGCATTTGAATTTTGTATGGATAGAGGTGTAAACTCTGGCGCATGAGACGATACGTGGACGTTGGCGTCATTTGGACCGCAGCTGCAACACGGCGAACGGAAACCTGAGGCCGCTGTTGGATCACCTGCTGCACTAGCTGCGCGTTGCCCTCTGTGGTTGCCGTACGCGGTCGCCCTACCTATCCAGCACGTTCATCCGTCACGTTCCCAGTCCGTTGAAATTTTTCAAACAGATCCTTTATTGTATCGCTTTTCGGTCCTTTGGTTACATTAAACCTCCGTTGAAAACTTTGTCTTGTTGCAACAACACTGTGTTCTAGGCGGTGGAATTCCAACACCAGAAAAATCCTCTGTTCTAAGGAATAAACCATGTTGTCCACAGCTCACTTGCACGTTGTGAACAGCACACGCTTACAACAGAAAGACGACGTACAGAATGGCGCACCCACAGACTGCGTTGTCTTCTATATCTTTCACATCACTTGCAGCGCCATCTGTTGTTGAAAATTGTAACTACTGTAATTTCGAAAGTTTGTCCGCCTGAAAATGTACTGTTGTCCCAAGCATATTGCAACAAACGGTGTATTTCTATCGCTGCTCGTTTAGTTTTTATTGCCATTTCAAATATACCGGTCATTTTTGAAACACCCTGTAGATTCAGAAGGGTGTGGATTGCAGCAGTTATTCGGAGACAAAGAGGCTTGCACAGGAAATAGTAGCATGGAGAGCTGCATCGAAGCAGTCTTCGGACTAGAACAGCAACGACGAAGGAAGGAAAATATTCAGGCAGGAATGTGTTACAAAACATCTTCCTGCAAAATAACTTTGTATTTACTACAGGAAGACAGTCGTTCTAATATTACTGCTGCCTGGGTGGGCCGAAAACATCTCAGCTGCTTCTCGTATAATTCGAATCAGTCCTGCGAAGTGTTTTGATGTTGTAGTAACAGACGGCGGCGAGCCCGCGTTGACACGTTAAGTCGAGACCGTAGTTCAACAACAGAAAAAGTAATAATCATAATAAAGAACTGAACAGAAGACAGGTTTGTGAAATATAATTCGAATGGAAATCTTCAAATAATCCAGCAGCGAGCCAGCTACGTAAACTTGGAAGGCAGCCTAAACAGTATGTTGCCGCTGGGCACTGTGCCAGCGCCTCGGTTCGATGTCGCTATACCTGTCCACAGCTCTTAAAGCGCACACGGTTACACTCAGCTATTTCAACAGCTGCGGTACGTCACCTGATTCGTAGCGTTGCATACTGGGGTGGTACATTCCTCAAGGGTAATTCACGAAGCCGAATTGGTGGAGAATTTCTGGCATAGACTATTGTTGCGGGCGGGTTGCCCATTAAATGTCGATTATGAGGATTACTTATATTAAGTTCTTCCAGTTACTGGCAAAAAGTGCTTAGTAACGAACAAACAGTGCGTGGACAAAGAGATCACGGGAAGTCACTGGGGCACAAGTCACTTATTGGCAGCTGAAGCCTACACACAGGCGTGGTGAAAAGGGATTCCTGTCGACTCATATTCAGATTTGTAGCACAGTAGACCATCGATCATCTCATAAGACTCTGGGCAAATCAGGCGTCGTCGTATCTCAAACGCGTATGTTTGCCGCTTGCTGCTGTTAACGCCTGTAGAAATATTGTTTCTACGATACTGAAGATTCACACACTAGACACTGTTAACGAAGGAAACCAGAGTTGTTGTGTAATTTCAGACATGTTCTGAGCCACAAGTTTTGGCCCGATTATCATTCAATATTCAAAGCCAGTGGCATCGCGACATACTGCCATGTTCGCTACTCATATGTCTGCGGCAGCGGTTGAGAAAAACACCGGATGTTTCTAAGAACCAACCCAGTGCGTTAAATTGAGTTTTTATAGAAAGTCCTGATATAAAACCCAATAAGGAAGTAATAAAAACAAGAAAGGAGCAAGCACTAGACTCTTTCACTGTCTTGCTAAAATGTTGAATCCAATATTCAGAGGGGCAGATTAACAGCTGAACAAGAACAAAGTGGGAAAAACTGGCTAATACAGATGAATCAAGAGTGGATCGCAAATGTTATGTATTTTAGGATTGCTCAGTTTGACTACTTTACTGTCATGATGTTTTCTGATATTACCTTTCCGAAAAGCCTCATTTTCTTACCCAGCCAACACTGCATCAATTCACTACTTATGGGCTTGTTTTTCCAGGCGGGGAGCAGCGACTGGTCCCTGCCACGAATCCGCCAGGCGGATTTGTGTCGAGGTCCGGTGAACCGGCCAGTCTGTGGATTGTTTTTAGGCGGTTTTCCCTCTGCCTCGGCGAATGCAGGCTGGTTCCCCTTTTTCCGCCTCAGTTACACTATGTAGGCGATTGCTGCACAAACAAGTTCTCCACGTTCGCGTACACCACTATTAGTCTACCATGCAAACATAGGGGTTACACTAGTCTGGTGTGAGACATTCCCTGGGGGGTCCACCGGGGGCCGAACCGCACAATAACCCTAGGGTCTGTGTGGAGTGGCGGAGGAGTGAAGTGGACTGCGGTAGTCGTCGTGGGGTTGCGGACAACTGCGGCTGTGGCGGGGACGGAGCCTCTCCGTCGTTTCTAGGTCCCTGGTTAACATACAGCATACATTCATATATACATACGGGCTTATTTGCTCAAAGTTAAGAAACAACTCAGGAAAGAAAAGCGCCGTGTAATTAGTAAGCACATATCAATTCATGGGTACTTTCCAAAGGGAATTCATTGTACTTTACAGTCTTTACGCTTCTGCATCAAGTTAAAGTTGTTTTTCTGAAAGTGTAAATGTTGTTTAACATTGTTTCTTATATTGCAAGGGGACCGATGGCCTTTGTAGTCGGGTCCCTTCAACCCCCACAAACCAACCAATCTTATATTGGAAGAAAAGTTAAAACACGTTGTGATAGCCCGATGTGCGACCTTGCAGATGAAATGCGCGCACACGCTACACCGTTCTTCATTTCATTCTCTGCGAGTAAAATTCGACAAGCGAAACAGCTTGATAGATAGTGGGATTTGTGACTGATAGAATACAGTAGTCCATGTCGGTGAAGGCTCGAGACGTCCAAAAGGATAAAAATGCTATACGAACGTAATAATATCCCATCGACATCGAGGTCGCTAAGTACAATACGAACTCTGTAAGTGAAAGACTACGCAGGAAACGCTACCGTCTACACCTATCTACAGCGATTTGTGGAAGTTGCGGAAAACCTAGGTATGGCGGAAGTCGCTCTTCCCAACACGGGTGCTTCAGCCACTAAACCTCTCCCAGTCTTCAAGGGACAAACCAGCATTCGCGCTTACACGAGTCGACAGGTAGTTAATACTTGACAGAAGTTGTAAATGTCGAAAGACTGGTAGAACGCTCCAAGATGTGCCTCCCGAGTGGAAGATGCTTCCCACAACTGTAAACTTCTGGAAACAAACATTTAGTCGAGGAAAATAAAAAGGTTAGGCTCCAGTTTTATTCGTTGGAGAAACAATGAACGTTAAGATATGTAGCACCTGTCGGATCGAATAACTGTACTGAACAAAGTGGGCTTCAGATCTCCATTGATCTAGGTTTTCTACAGTCTTTCTTTCTTTCTTTCGCTTATGCCTTTTTCCCACAATGACGCAATGTCGGCATGGTTAATCGGATTTGGCAAGGTTAATTGAAGGGGTGGTCGGACGCCCTTCCTGCCGCCACCCTGTACCCCCCGATGGTATTAGTGTACCCCAACTGTCTGTGCCCAGTGTAATCCTCGGAATAGTGCGAATGTGTTTAGATGTCTGCGAGCCATGTAATTGAGGCGTGACGTGGGGACCAGCCCGGTATTCATTTAGTGGGATGTGGAAAACCGCCTAAAAACCACATCCAGGCTGACCGGCACTCCGGCCTCCGTCGTGAAGCCACCGAGCGGATTCGATCCGGGGCCGGCAAGCCTACCCGAGTCCAGAAGGAGCGTATTAGAGCTCTCGGCTAAACTGTCGGGTGCTAGATTTTCTAGTCTCCCTAAATTATTTGAGACAGAGGTGAGGACTGTATCGTTTAAAAGCTACGCCCATTTTCCGCGTCAGCCAACTGAACTTTTACACTACGATGTCCGATTCTACGAAAAAATTTCAACTGAAAATTTTAGTTTCTTTCTTCAACGTGTCTTAGTTGTGGTCTGTGCCATATATAGTGTTTAAGTGCAGTCGGGTGCTAGTTGCAGTCATATCCTAAAGATAATTGAAGATTCAATGAAGGCAGTTCTCACCACTCATGTACAAGGTAGGTAGGTTAGAGATGCACTCAAAACAAATGTTGGTTTGAACACCATGTTGTTTTACTAGGCAAGGTCCTCTTAGAGATGGCCTGCCTTTGCCTTTGCCTTTGAGCTGGCACAATCAGCTAGTTGAGAAACTGCAGATTAATGTGGGCTCAGAACTAAGCTAACTCGCAAGTAATACAATGAACGCTTCGCTACGAACAGTGGCGTCGCAAATGTCGGTCGGTGCTGGCTTGGGCTGGCCGCAGAACACTCGTTTCAGACACGCCACTGCGAGCTGTCATCAGATGTCCGCAACGAGGTAGACGTTCTGTGTCGACAGCGCCTCGGCATGCCAGACAGGTGTCCTGTATATCATCACTTAAACATGACAACTGCTTTGTAGCGGCGGAGACGACGTATGTCATCAGCGCTCTGGTAAATATACAGTTCCAATAAAACGTGCGTTCCGACATCTTCAAATACTGATAAAAAGGCGCGCTGTTTGTTTGACGGCGGAGCTTGATAACGTCACGAGGGGGTCGGTGTGACGGCCAGAGGCGTCACTTTCTTGCTCCCATCGGGCCTGCGTTTACGTCGGAGATGGGCCGGAAATAGCAGCTCAGTCGGATCCGGCCTAAGCACCTGAAGATCATTATCTGAAAAGAGACCCCTCGAAAACAGGCTGCATCTATCCTCGAGCCTAGAGGGATTTATAATTACAGCACTGCAGGCTGTTTGAGGGTTGACTGTAGGAACTCACTTCCTTCAGTGGAAAATTTTTGTCCATGGACGGTAATGTTCACGCAATTTGTTCCTTCGTAGAACACTGTATCGATATCCTCATGTTAGATATTCTGTGAAGAAGAGGTCGAAGTGTCTGAAATTTTATACTTTACAATGTAGCTGCAATTTAAGTGGAGTGATAAGAAATAAGGGGATTCTCTGCAGAATCGGCGAAGAAAAGAATATCGGTACCCTAACGGGAAGAAGGGACAGAGTATTTGGAAATGTGTTAAGATCTCTAGGAGTCGAGTAGCCTCTGTGGTGCTACGGGCAGTCCTCGAGGAGAGAATTTTTAGCAGAAGGGAGAGAACGGCTTATACCTAACAGGTAACTGATGTAGTTGCGTGTATGCGCTACTGTGAGATGAAGATATTAGCGAAGCAGACGAATTTGTGACAAGTCGACCGAACAACGATGGCATAAAAAAGTTGAAGTTCGGGAATAATATCGCTAATGTGACAGCACATCAAAATATAATATACTGACGACTCACCACACAACACAGGAAATGAAATTAAGTAAAAAATATGAAAATACAGATATGGAATTAATCAGATCAGCCATGTAGTTCGAACACGACGTCTTGCAGAATTAGTAATTCCAAACTAAAGAAAAAAAGGAATTACATTGCCCGCAAAGGCAAAGGAAATATGAAATTAATACAAATGTTAGGGTGCAGCTAGTACCTTGGTTCAAATCGCACAGCATTTACCCTTTTGTCGGAGTCGTGAAAGCACATTGGTTCTCCGAAACCCCCAGAAAGTTCTCGAGGGCGGCCGACCGTTCCGAGCGCCCAGCCTCGTTCGGAAACGAGCCTCGTTATACCACGAGCAAATATATCGGTCAATCAAATATTTGACGCTACCTCTTCGGAGCGGTCCTATTAA
The DNA here is from genome assembly GCF_023897955.1 of Schistocerca gregaria. Classification (NCBI taxonomy): domain Eukaryota; kingdom Metazoa; phylum Arthropoda; class Insecta; order Orthoptera; family Acrididae; genus Schistocerca; species Schistocerca gregaria. Next base: position 335,967,750 of record NC_064926.1, on the reverse strand, counting down.
TCTGGGAACCGTGTTAAAAGGGCAACGGAATTCTCAGCTCGGCCGTGGGGTCTCGTCGTTCCTGTTTGGAGCCGTGATCGATAAAAATTAGGAGCGCGTTTTCCGCGGCGCGGTCTATGGCGTGGCTGCCCCGTTAACGGGAAAATAAATGTGAGAGATTGGGAAGCGCGGCGTGGGCTCGGGGGATCGAGGCGTCGTATCTCTGCCTTGTTAAGGTGTTACCGTTAAACCGTGAAGTCCGTGCGGCCGGGCAGCTTCGTTTATTTTCGGGCACCTTCGTGTCGGACTTCACATGCTCCGAGCGCGCCTTCCCCGTTCTTTGGAGGGGCCTTCTTTGTAAAAGGCTCCGTTTTTTGTTTTCTTCGTTATGTAGCCATCACAGCAGCGGCGAACCACTCCGCCAATGTTTCACACTTCAGCGCGAGAGGGCATCGTCGCGATAAATAGCGCCCGTGAATAGCAAAACATGCACGACTTTCACACTTTCGCGAATCAACATCCCTTTTTGCTACTCCGCTGTTACATGGTGCTTGTCGATGGAAGTTCAATAGCAGGATCTGAAAGCGAAGTGCTAACTCATTCGCCAGAGGCCTGTCTTAAACACTACTGGCCTTTGCTAACCACTTTCTTGCGTTACCTTAGTGTCTGCGAACCAGTGCAAGCTATTTAAAAGTGAGATTAAAAATAATTATTTATTTCCACTGTCTGATAGAATTAAATTTGTCATTTTCGTCACCAGAAACATTTACTGAAGTACTTCAATATTGAAGCCTTGGATGTACTTCGATCAGAGTCGGTGGGCAACCCTACAGTAGCGTAGAGTAGTAAAAGAAAGGGACACAAATATCAGACATTTTATTACGTATTTTGTCGGTTTTGTCTTTCGCCAAGTACACAAAAGAGTAGCCGAAGAAAAGGGTGTTTCTAATCACTGCTTATAGAAATTCGCACTGTCACCTAATGAACAAAATATGGGCGTAAACAATATCAGACCAACTGTGTAATGCATATTAAATGTATTCGCAGCTGGGAATATGGACAGTCATCAGCTTTATAATGGAATGAAGACAATGAAAATTTGCGCCGGACCGCTACTCAATCCCGGATTTCGCGCTTATTGCGAGCTGCCGCCTTATCTTTTGGCTTTCCGAGCTGGGGCCAGACCCAAACTTCGGTACGTCGCGAACCATGTGTCTACAACCTGTAGTTGTAAATCCATCACGTATGTTCCTGTACAGGGGAGACGCTTTAAAATCGCGGATAAAAAGGCAAATGTCCCGAGTTCGAGTCTCGGTCCGGCACACAGTTTTAATCTACCAGGAAGTTTCAAGCCTGGGATATTTCGGACCAGGGTTCCTGCTCACTTGGTAGACGCGCTAACCACTACACCACACTCGCACGATGGCTGAGGCGCTATTCCAAAACAGTTGGAGAGCTCCTGCAGTGTTGTTAGAGTTTGGAGGCAATACCAAGAGGGCTCAGACGTAAATAGGAATTTGGATTGAGGAGGAAGGCGTGAGAGGGCAGTCCATGCAGTAGTGCAGTGTCACTGTGCCAGGGTGGCGTAGTGGTTAGTGCATCTGCCTAGTAAGCAGGAGACAGGGGTTCGAATCTTGGTCTTGGTACAAATGTTCATTTGTCATTTCAGGCTGCATATATAAATCATAGATGTTTCAGACTTGAAAAGATCTCTGGAACCAAACAGTTTCATTTGATTAAAACAGTATTCTTCATACCACTCTTTTATTTGCTTGATGAGATTATCAGTATTGACGCCATCATTATCAGGTCGAATCTCTTGTTTTATTTATTTATTTATTTATTTATTTTGCATTCTGAAACATGCTGCACTCATGTAATTTAAGATGTGAAGCAAAAACGGACCAGCTTGTTGTTGACGGTGTGAACATCAAAACGGATGGAGAATGTTATAAATTTATTTATTTATTCACTTAGCATCGATGATGTGAAGGTTGTAGGTAGCGCAATAAATATCTCGAAAGATTCACACCTTAATGTTCTGTTTGTTAGTTACGATCAAGCCTCGTCAAAGCCGATGGAATAGCGTCATTAACGTCGTATGGTACAGGGCTGACTATTTTTTACAAGCAGCTTGCGGATGCAACTTGTCAACTTGCCTCGGATAAGCCAACGCACCACCCACCGTGGCTGAGAGAGAGAGAGAGAGAGAGAGAGAGAGAGAGAGAGAGAGAGAGAGAGAGAGAGAGAGAGAGAGAGAGAACGGCAAGAATTGCATGGCAAGGCTACATGATGAGGAGAGAACCTGACGTGTGTGGAGAGGTGTGATAACAACTGTGAGAAACATAAAGAAACTACTTTTCTGTCGCGCTGAAGAACCTTATTGTAGTTTGCTTCTGCCTAATGAATTGAAGCGTATAATGGCGCGATCTTGAACAATGAAACTGAAATGATATACATTTTTTTTCTGTTCTCATTCATAACGCATGCGTTTAGAATCTGAATTGTTGTTACTGAAAGACTGACAGAGAGAAAAGGATCGAGCCATGCTGAACGCTTCAGGCAGTGCGCCCGAATGGTTCAATTGGCTCTGAGCAACTATGGGACTTAACATCTGCGGTCATCAGTCCCCTAGACTTAGAACTACTTAAACCTAACTAATCTAAGGACATCACACACATCCATGCGACCGCAGCAGTCGCGCGGTTCCGGACTGAGCGCCTTAACCGCTAGACCACCGTGTTCGGCTCCGGTATGAAGTCTTAGCTTGTTAGATCCGAAACATTTCGGCTTGTACCAACATATATATTTTGTCATTTTTGTTTATCTTTTCTGCTTGTGGTTGCTACCCATTCCGCAGCAGCAGCGTCACAGCAGAGGTGACTTAATAATAATGTGCATATCTTGCTTAAAATGACGTAATAGTAATGGTGGACGTGTCTTTTGTTGCAGTTCTTGCCGACCAATGGAAAGGATTCTTCCTGCAAGCTGCACCGAGATTGCTTCATGGTAAGGCTGTTATTAAGCTTACGCAAGTGATCCGTAGCAACTAAGGCCTCTGAAAGTTAACCCTTGCTCTCCACTCAATAGTACTTTCATAAACGAGCCGTATCAATTCTTAGATAACTCTGAAAATGTTTTAGGCTGTGCGTTCCATTTTGTAGAGAAACCTGGCATGTTAAAAAAAAAGTTGGTGGCACACACAATGGCAAGGAATGTAAATATAAATCGTGTGTGTTAGCTCTGTGCTTGTCAGTTAACAAACATCAGAAGCTGTTTCCAACTTGCAGATGGGTTAAAACATGGCTGCCACCATACACTTCTGAATTAAGTACAGAATTCTTCAGCCTAATAATAAACAATGATTTGATGAGCGGGTTGAAGTCGTACAATGGTACCCACTTGTATTTCTTACAGAATTTACGAAGATCTCCTTTTCAACAGCAAAACTAATCAATTTTATTCACATTTCACCAAGATACTATTGTGGTACAGCTACGATGGAAGAATGTTCTTCTTTATCTTTGTGGGTAAATCCATGTAGCTGTTATTTTAGATTACAGGAAAACGAAGTTTCGAATGCTATGGTTCAGAAATGTATCTGTGGAAAAGTGAAGCAACAGTAGCGGAACAAACTGTAAGTACATGTCGTTCTTTGCATCTCTTAGGTAATTCGCTAGTGGCCGACTACCACGGTATGGCAGTCTGGGCTTCAACGGATGCCTCCAAAATTAAGTTCTGTTAAATTGTCTTCTGTTTCATCAGCCTTGTGAGCATTAAGGTGTTATTGTAAAGGTAATGTACCGAATAACGTGATGACTTTAGGTTCGTGTGAAGTATCAAAATAGAGTGCGAGTTTAAACTCCACTCATAAACACATAGACAAATGCCGACGGAACGTTTATTTCTCTGCTGCACCTTTCAGCACGGGCAGCATAAACGATAACAGCTACTAAATGTCAGAATTACTTCGCTTCTCGGTCAAAAAAGCTTTTAGCCGGCCATTCACGTGTTTAAAAAGATAAACAGAACGTTGGCACATTACGAGTTCTACAAAATCAGTGTTTATATTCTCAATCTGACAACTGTTATCGTCTTCGTAAATTTATCGCTGCTGTACATTTCTGTTTCTATGACAGACCTAAACAGATTCCGTCTGATTTTCAGTTCCGTGCCGTATTAATTGTTCCAGAATAACAAATATTAGTGAAGTATAGAATTTTCTGGTACTATGTACTTAAAATCGTCCAGGATCCAACCGATACGGCCACGATCCTAGGAGAGGCCATGCAGGCGATGTCTGCTGTTAGCAAAGGCACTCTCGTCTGATGCCGTAGTCCATTGAAGTCGAAAGTCGTCATACTGTCGTAAAGGATACGTCCGTTGTACGACCTACACTGATTTCTGCTGTTATTTCACGCAGTGACAACTGTACGCAAACGCCTCTGCTCTCGGTCGTTGACGAAGACCGTCGGCCACTGCGTTGTCCGTTGTGATATGAAAAGTCTGAGATTTGGTAATTCACGGCACCATCTTGGCACTGTCGAACTCGGAATATTAAAGCCGGCCGTTGTGCCCGATCGGTTCTAGGCGCTTCAGTCTGGAACCTCGCGACCGCTACGGCCGCAGGTTCGAATCCTGCCTCGGGCGTGAATGTGTGTGATGTCCTTAGCTTAGTTACGTTTAAGTAGTTCTACGTCTAGCTCCATCTACCATTCCGTTTTCAAAGTCGTGCGGCCATAATCACGACGGAAACCTTTCCATTGGTTTCAATGAGTACAAATGACAGCTTTGCCAATGCACTGCCCAACTTTGATTTGAGTAAGGGATACTACCATCGTCTAAATGGTTCAAATAGCTCTGAGCACTATGGGACTCACATCTGAGGTCATCAGTCCCCAAGAACTTAGAACTACTTAAACCTAACTAAATAAGGGCATCACACACATCCATGTCCTAGGCACGGTTCGAACCTGCGACCGTAGCGGCCGCGCGGTTCCAGACAGAAGCGCCTAGAACCGCTCGGCCACAACGGCCGGCACTACCATCATCCGTATATGTGCCTATCGCTATCCCGTGACGTCACCTCAGTGTAGTTAAAGTTGTAGGAAGTAACAGGCAGACGACCCTCATCAGGATAATGGGTTGCAATGCACCACAGTGATCAAACCAATCTGTAGTACCACAGTAATTGAGGCTAGCACTTGAAGTGTACAATATACATTAAGAACATGAGAAGAGGAATCCGGATGGTGTTTGTAGACATCTTGGGCAAAATAGGGCCCTTCCTCTACGTTTTATCTTACGTCATGAAATCCCTTACAATCAGAGTATCACAGTAGTAGATTGAAGTTAAAATATTCTGGGTTATTAGGCTGCGTCACGTTTCTTCTAAGATGTTCGACGTTTCGACCCCTCTGCTGGGATCTTCCTCAGGATCTTTTGGTGTCCACTACTGCTAGAACACTATCAGAGACGAGTGTCGCGTCCACTTATAAAAGGGGAATTTTCTGGTTGTTCGTGCTGGAGAAGTGATAGAATTGGCTAAAATTCATGTGGCTACCAGTGGTGGGCCATAGTCATAGGCTAATAAAGAAGAAGGTAGTTCATCTCCTGTGGATACCATTGGCGGCCATCGTCGTTGGATAGAAAGGCACTGTTCCACACTTATGCTGGAGAAGGGTTATTGGTTGAAATGCCTGCTACCGCTATTGGTTGGTCGTCATCAGTGGCTAGATTCGAAACGGACAGAGCAAGAGAGGGGGAATGTTTACCCAAAATATTATTGTCCGCCTAGCTGACTTGCAGCGCGTTGTTTATGCCGCTCTCACACTGAGGCCACGTATTTACTTCCTTGATGGCGGGGAGCCACGAGGCCGGAAGCCTATAACCGTCCTCTCTATAGAAATTAGATGAATTCTTAGAAACTTCAACCTCTTCTCGGACCTTTCTTCTATAAATGTTTTTCTTTGTCCACTACACGTACGTTATTAAAATCGGTATCAGAGCCACAGTTTTCGTGATGTTCCGCTACTGCCGATTTTGCCCTTTGATTACCAGCATGTGCCGTTCGTGTTACTTAATGCGTTCTTTAACAGTTCTTCCCGTTTCACCTATATACACCTTGCCGCAGCCACAAGACACTTGATAGACGCCTTCATTGTGGAGGTAATCAGGTGCACCCGTTTTCCGTCGGAAAAAGTGTTTTATTTTGTTTTGACTAAAGAAAGGTGAAGCTTCCTGACAGATTAAAACTGTGTTCCGGACCGAGCCTCGAACTCGGGACCTTTTCCCTTCGCGGGCAAGTGCTCTAAAGGAAGATGTCTGAATACCATTTTTGCTTAAAATTCTGCTTATGCGGTAAATGATCCCGGAAACGAACGGTAACCTGACGGAGTGAGAAGGCGGTTCCTCGTCAATCTTATTAGCGGTATAAACATTCCGCCTAAAAGTCCTGTCGAATGAATAACTATCATACCCATTTGCCATCAATGTCCTCTCTAAGTGTTTTAGCACAAGTGGACACCAAAAGATCCTGATCAAGATCCCAACAGAGGGGTCGAAACGTCGAACATTTTAGAAGAAACATGACGAGGCCTAATAACCCAGAAGATTTTAACTTCAGTGACAACGGCCACGAAATCCTGCAGATTTACATATCACAGCAGTTGCTTCGTATGACTCGACTGCTCTAACAAGGAATGTCCATTCACTTAGCTTCTGAAGGCATTCGACTGAAAGTGTCCGCTTCACACTCAGTTGCCGTTAAGCGTTTCAGCAGCTCTCTTTCTTCCTCAGCAACGTGAAACCGTCCCCGCCACGCCCTGCGCATTCTTCATACGTGACACGCACCCATACGTCTCTGCGGCGACGGCGGGCGGGGTTCTACTTTGCTGGAAAATCTCATTGTACCGACCGGGGCACCGGCGACAACAAACGACCACCACGACAGCCACAAATCTCGACCCAGCGGAACAAATGCAAATGGCGGCGTGCGGCCCGTTATAAAATGTCTCGGCTTTGCGTGTCAAAACTTTCAGAATTACGAGCTCGAATTCTCTGCGTCTACGCAACAGGATTGCAGCAAAATAAGCCTTAAGCCGAAGAAATAATGGAGGTTTCCCCTTTTAGTGGAATTGATGCCTGCCGTGATCTCTTAAATAGCGAGGTGGTATTAATCTCCCCAAGAATGTGAGCTGTCGGAGCCAAGAGAGCGGTTGCGTTAGTGTGAAAAACGGGGGCGCAGAAGCATTGTGTCCGCAGGTTTTCTCTGTGGTGCAATCCGATTTAGAGCGAAACTGTGCAAACAATTTTGAAGTAAGAGAAGGCAGAATATAAAGTACAGTTAATTTAACAGACGTACTTTTGTTCCCGTTGGTTGGATTGTTGATGAAGTATTGATACCCATTATTTATTCTTTGAAGTTTGGGCAGAACGATCGAACTGAGTGGTTCTATATTCACGAAACATAACTTCCCCAAGTAACATATTTATGATGGTGAAACCCAATGTGTTTTCAAGTAATTCATATACACATACTCCGCCTGTTTGTATCGAGGAAGTGAGGCTCAATACAGTTTGAAGTTCCATCCTTTGTTCTATTTCGGATGTGTATAGTAGCTGGGCATTGGGCGTGTCTGTCTGTTCCAACTCATTGGTCTATGTAACACTTCGCAGATTTAAAGTCCATCTGCGTTCATAATTTGTTATGAAGAACATGTGTACCTTGAACCTCCAGCTTTGCTAGTAATGGATCTGTTGTAGATGTTACGTCCTTCTCTACCGATCTCTGAACTAACTTAAAGATAATCTTGTATGAGGACCTAAAACTTAACTTGGATTCAATGGAGCAAGTTGAATATTGTAACATAAATCATTACCAGGGATTGAACTCCGAACCTTTGTCTTGCCGTTCCATACCCACTCCTTCAGCCACCGAGACACATAATGTTGAATTTGGCTTCTAAGGCCATAACTACTAAGTGTGGTATGTGAAAAAATTTTAAACGTCTACAAGAAATTTATATTCATGGTGGAACCACACTATTGTTTTTTTTCGTAGTGGCAAAAGTACCTAGAAATAAAAACGTAAAGCGGTAAGCGTGGAACATTTGCCTTCAACGAAGATGATTCCCAACATAAAGTATGTTGTTCAAGGCACTGCTGTTATGAGTCGCTCGGGAAGTTTCCGAAGTTGTGGGATTCCAGCCGTTCTGGATTAGCTATCCCGCCTTTTTCATAAATCACCTCAGATAACTTTAATGATGTTTCTCTTGGCTCAGTTAAGTCTGACACGTTACTCTAGATCCTGAGGTATTTGAGAAAAATTTTCTTTGCTGCGTGAAGAGAACATATTCCAATATTTGCAAGGCTTTAGTTGAGAACTATTTAACACCTACACACCTCTTCAGGCAGTGAACTGATCCGACACCCACCTTTTATAATTATGTAGAGTTAAAAGAAATCAAAAAGAATACTCTGTTGACCATTTAAATCAACTGAACACAGTAATAAAACATTCTCAAAGACAACTGGAGAAAATGAACAGTGATTCGACTCTCAGGAGAAAGGCTCAAAAGACATTACAGACCCAAAGCTCAAACTGACTTGATATCTTGATTCTAGTGTTCTAAGTAATAAAAATATAAAATAATACTGGCAAATGTTTCCTCGTGTTCGGCTTGTAAACATTACCTGCGATATATACTTATTGGAAAAACGAGTATATCTCACTCGAAAACACAGATCATTCCCTTTCTTTAAAATCGTAGACTTTGGACAGTACATCCATTAGGCGTTTCACACTACCGACGTATGAACACAGGGACTTCTTGCACAGGAAGTGATTGCCGACGAACTGTAGCTTTATATTCTAACCAGTGAAATCCGTGATTGCAGTCGCATTTGGTACTACCTGAGGTGCTGTGACCCTAACCATCTTTTTTCCTTATTCATACGTATTTTATATACGTGCAGGAGAATAACACGGAACGTAAGAGGTTATACCTAGTATTCCATTTATCAAATACCAGAAATTGGTGAACAGTACACTGCTTCATCGCGTAGTCCAAAACTGAACAGTGAAGCCGTGTTGTGTCGATTGGACTGCACAGATTTCGGTGCAAAGTCGATTTGGTACAGAATTTTTGTTTACTTTAAATGCGGACGAATGTCACAGTATCGTGAACGTACAGGTCCCGTTCAAACGCTTAAGTTACCGCCCCACGGTAAAAAGTTATTAAGTGGACATTTACAGCTGTGTCATAACCATATTGTTCGCCAGTGAAAGCCGTTCGGATGTCAGTGTAACGACGTGGGACTGACACAGAGTGTTGAATAAAATTTTAGCCGGCCGCGGTGGCCGAGCGGCTCAAGGCGCTTCAGTCCGGAACTGCGCAACTGCTACTGTCGTAGGTTCGAATCCTGCCTCGGGCATGGATGTGTGTGGTGTCCTTAGGTTACTTAGGTTTAAGTAGTTCTAAGTTCTAGGGGACTGATGACCCCAGATGTTCTCAGAGCCATTTGAACCATTTTCAATAAAATTTTTGACGTAGACAGACATACTGTATTACTCCCGCTAAATTTCGAGAGGAATCTTTTGACAATAATATAGAATTAAATTTGTTAACATTTCCATGCACTGTAGATTGTTGGCCATATCTGTGAAAAAGGTTGTTGTTGTTGTGGTCTTCAGTCCTGGGACTGGTTTGATGCAGCTCTCCATGCTACTCTATCCTGTGCAAGTCTCTTCATCTCCCAGTACCTACTGCAGCCTACATCCTTCTGAATCTGCTTAGTGTATTCATCTCGTGGTCTCCCTCTACGATTTTTACCCTCCATGCTGCCCTCCAGTACTAAATTGTTGATCCCTTGATGCCTCAGAACATGTCCTACCAACCGATCCCTTCTTCTAGCCAAGTTGTGCCACAAACTCCTCTTTTACCCAATTTTGTTCAATACCTCCTCATTAGTAAGGTAAGAAACAATCACGCATAGATGGTCTTCCCATTTCTACGTCGACGAGTTTGGTATGTTCTTAAGTTACTTCCATCCTTGCTAATTACTTTCTCAAACCTGTGCTTTGAAATTCAACCCCTTTTATCACCTGGATGACTGAAACTGTTCACTGTTTTACTTGCGTATTGACAGTTGTATCTGTTCCTCACTTACTCTGAATCTCATCTTGATCATCAGTACATACCGACCCAGTGTCCTCGATCTATATACCATCTCTGCTTGGTCATAGGCGCCAGTGTCCAAAAATGTAGGTTTCTGATTGATAGTCGTTTTCTCGCGTCACACCGAATCGTGCTCTACCGGCATTTTTAGTGCACAATACTTTCTTCTGGTCGCAGTTTAAATCTACCTTGAGAGGTAGTTGTTTATCAGGTTCACTGGCCGAACATTCTGTTTCACGGGGTTTCCGGCTATGTTGTGTCTCTCACCTGGCGATAAATAACTTGCAACGTGGTCCTTTATTTCGCTTTCGACCATAACTGCCAAGAATGTGACAGCAATTTTTATAACGGGACAAAAGAAGCTGTAACCTTATACTGCCCAAGCAGAGAAACAGAAATTTAGTGACTTTGCACCTCGCCGTATAAACGACGCTGGCCCGGCGAGAAAAGGAAAAAAAAAAAAAAAAAAGGAAAGCAGGCAGGGGAGGAGGGACCCTGACTCAGGACGTCACGGCGAGAACGATATCGCGTTTCAGCCCGGGGCGCAGCCGCAGCCGCCGTCGTCGTGGATTCGGAAAGTCTCGCCTCAAAGTTACCACCGCTTTCGTTCTTTACGTGGCCATGACTTTAACTCCACCCCATCCTATAAAACTGTAAATCTCGAAAGAGAAAAAATCGTGCTCTGCAGTTTCCGCACTCTGTTGTTTCTTCTTTTGATATGGTGCATCAACCACGGTGTGGTTTCTTACAAACAGACAACTTCTCAGCACGGAATACCACACATTTGATATCAACTGGGTTAATGCTGTCGCAAGAGGTGGAAAATCAGGAGTCACAATCATTGAACTTTTAAACAGCTTTATTTTTTCGCTGTTTCCTTGCTAACTAAACGGTCCAGTCACATTGATACGACCACCGCCCATGTACGACGTCAAAGTGCAATAACCACTCACCGATGACTGGTGGGAGCAGTAGCAGTGGAGGGTATATACATCTACATCTACGTGGATAATCTGCAAATCATATTTAAGTGCCTGGCAGAGGATTCATCGAACCACCTTCACAATTCTCTACTATTCCAATCTCGTATTGCGCACGGAAAAATTAACAGTTGTATCTTTCCGTTCGAGCTCTGATTTCCCTTATTTTATCGCGGTGAGCGTCCATCCCTATGTAGTTCGGTGTCAACAAAATATTTACGCATTCGGAGGAGAAAGTTGATGGCTGGAATTTCGTCAGAAGATTCCGTCGCAACGAAAAACGCCTGTCATTTAATGATGTCCAGCCCAAATCCTGTATCATTTCGGTGACACTCTCTCCCATATTTCGCGATAATACAAAACGTGCTGCCTTTCTTTGAACTTTTTCGATGTATTCCGTCAGTCCTACCTGGTAAGGATCCCACACCGCGCAGCAGTATTCTAAAAGAGGACGGACAGGCGTAGTGTAGGCAGTCTCCTAAGTAGGTCTCTTACATTTTCTAAGTGTACTGCCAATAAAAGCAGCCTTTGGTTAGTTTCCCCACAACATTTTCTATGTGTTCTTTCCAATTTAAGTTGTTCGTAATTGTAATAGCTAGGTATTTAGTTAAATTTACGGCTTGTAGAGTAGACTGATTTATCGTGTAACCGAAGTTTGAGTTCCTATAAAAAGGGTCGAGGGGACGCTTCCTGTAAGTCTTCTTCAATTTCACTAAGGATATCAGTGTCATCAGCGAATCTTATCGTTGACCTATCTCCATCCCGAATATTAATCCCACTCTTAAACCTTTCTATTATTTCCGTCATTGCTTTCCGAAGTGTAGTTTGAACAGCAGTAGGCGAAAGACTACATGTGTGTCTTACACCATTTCTAATTCTAACTTTCCACAGATTATAACTGCTAAAGAGAAATGAGTGGTAGATCGATGACGCACAAGGGGTTCTTGCAAGAGCACCCTCCAGTTAAAACGATATAACACCAGGAGAGGAAGCCTGTATCGCACAGCTTTCCAGTAATCTTCTAAGCACACCAGGCTGTAAAGCAGTGCGATTTCCTTTCTATAATTTCACGATTAAATGGTTCCCGACTGCGGCATTGGAAAGTCTTGGGTTGGGTTGGGTTGGGCTGTTCTGAGGGAAGAGACCAAACTGCGAGGTCATCGGTCTCATCGGATTAGGGAAAAACGCAAAAGGAAGACGGCCGTGCCCTTTCAAAGGAACCATCCCGGCATTTGCCTGGAGCGATTTAGGGAAATCACAGAAAACCTAAATCAGGATGGCCGGACGTGGAATTGAACCGTCGTCCTCCCGAATGCGAGTCTAGCGTGCTAACCACTGCGCCACCTCGCTCGGTTTCGAAAGTCTCTGTGAAAACTGAAAGAGCAGTCGTTGCATATTTTCTGCGTCAGTCTCCCAACTAAAGCAGAGATGTAGAGCAAAAGTCTTGTCTGTGTGTGTCGGCTACTCGCCGGTATCCGCCCGGACTGGGATCTGGCGCTCGTGTTTGGTGTGGGGGTGTATCGGAGCAGGTAGCGTCTCCTATTTAGGGCAGGGGGCGTGGGGCTAGCGCCCGCCGGAAAGTGGAACTGGGAGGCTGCCGTGCACAAAACAGGGCAGGTCGGTTCCAGCCATCCGAGGCGTGCCGGCCCCGGCGCTGCTCAAGTCGAGCGGAAAATTGCCGCAGGGTGGTTGGTAGGCGTGGGAGGGTGCCGGCGCGATCTGCCTCCCGAACAAAGGAGTAGCCGGTAGGCGTCAAGGCTGCCACCGTACCGCGCCTCGAAGACGCCGCGGCTTAGCCGCGTTTTAATTAACGGCGTGCTGGTCTGGGTTTGCGTCCTGTTGGCGGCAAAATCAGCGAGTTATTTGCCGCTGGTCTTATTTCGACGCTGGAAATTAAAAGAGAATTCGGAAGATTTGGGCACTGAGGACTAATGCAAGATTCCGAGGCAGTCACTCTTTGCCTCACTAATAGGCATGGAGTACTGTGCAATATACCAGCCTAATAGATATTTCTCCTTTTCGTTTATAAAAATGGCAAGTACATTTCCATTTTCCTTGCCTAAATATACACTACTGGCCATTAAAATTGCAACACCACGAAGACGGCGTGCTACACACGTGAAATTTAACCGACAGGAAGACGATGCTGGGATAGGCAAATGATTAGCTTTTCAGAGCATTCACACAAGGTTGGCGCCGGTGGCGAAACCTACAACGTAATGAGGAAAGTTTCCAACCGATTTCTCAAACACAAACAGCAGTCGACCGGCGTTGCCTGGTGAAACGTTTCTACGATGCCTCGTATGAGGAGGAAAAATGCGTTCCATCACGTTTCCGACTTTGAACAAGGTGGGATTGTAGCCTATCGCGGTTCATCGTATCGCGACATTGCTGCCCGCGTTGGTCGAGATCCAGTGACTGTTAGCAGAATATAGAATCGGTGGGTTCAGGAGGGTAATACGGAACACCGTGCTGGATCCCAACGGCCTCGTATCACTAACAGTCGAGATGACAGGCATCTTATCCGCATGACTGTAACGGATCGTGCAGTCTCGTCTCGATTCCTGAGTCAACAGATGGGGACGTTTGCAAGACAACAACCATCTGCACCAACAGCTCGACGACGTTTGCAGCGTTATGGACTATCAGCTCGGAGACCATGGCTGCAGTTACCCTTGACGGTGCATCACAGACAGGAGCGCCTGCGATGGTGTACTCAACGACGAACCTGGGTGCACGAATGGCAAAATGTCATTTTTACGGATGAATCCAGGTTCTGTTTACAGCATCATGATGGTCGCATCCGTGTTTGGCGACATCGCGGTGAACGCACATTGAAAGCGCCATACTGGCATATCACCCGGCGTGATGGCATGGGGTGCCATTGGTTACACGTTTCGGTCACCTCTAGTTCTCATTGACGGCACTTTGAACAGTGTACGTTACATTTCAGATGTGTTACGACCCGTGGCTCTACCCTTCATTTGATCCCTGCGAACTCCTACATTTCATCAGGATAATGCACGACCGCGTTGCAGGTCCTGTACGGGCCTTTCTCGATACAGAAAATGTTCGACTAGTGCCCTCGCCAGCACATTCTCCAGATCCCTCACCAACTGAAAACGTCTGGTCAGTGGTGGCCGAGCAACTGGCTCATCACAATATGCCAGTCACTACTCTTGATGAACTGTGGTATCGTGTGAAGCTTCATGGACAGATGTACCTGCACACGGCATCTAAGCTCTGTTTGACTCAATGCACAGGCGTATGATGGCCGTTATTACGGCGAGAGGTGGTTGGCCTGGGTACTGATTTTTAAACACTGGAAAGTGTGCAGGGTGCCTTCCTAAAAACGTCGCGATCCCACTGCAGATTGAGGCGAAAACCCAAGAAGATTTTAATTCACAAATTTCAGTGTTTTTCGTAAGGATGAAATTTATATTGTTCCATAATCTGTCATCTTCTCTTTTAGAGTTTTACAACCACATGTTGCCCCACGTTGGTGTCCATCGTTTGAGAAAAAAGGGGCGTTGCTGTATAAGTACAGATCTCATGACACCCCACGAAAAACTTTGGCATACTGAAATTATTGTAACCCACTGACCATATCTTCTTTTTTCTTTTTCTTTCACAAATATAACGATTTTCACCAACTGGAGAGAACGGAATGCTAACATTATTTTTAATATTGGAATTCAAATGGTTCAAATGGTTCAAATGGCTTTAAGCACTATGCAACTTGACATCTGAGGTAATCAGTCCCCTAGACTTAGTTACGTGAAACTAGCTAACCTAAAGACATCACACACATCCATGCCCGAGGCAGGATTCGAGCCTGCGATCGTAGCAGCGGCGCGATTCCGGACTGAAGCGGCTAGAACCGCTCATCCAAGCGGCCGGCCGGCAACAAGGACGTAATCGTGTCAGCAATGCTGTCCTGATCCTTATGCCATGTTTTTGTTTCTCATTTCTCTCGGCATTGTTGCTAATATAGCACTGATCGGTCTTCCCGTCTTCTGTGATAGCATAATACAGTATTTCAAACTAATGCAAATTTCAGCCGCGCTGGGTAGCCGCGTGGGCGGGGGCGCCTTGTCACGGTTCGCGCAGCTTCCCCTGTCGGAGGTTCGAGTCCTCCCTCCGGTATGGGTGTGCGTGTTGTCCTTAGCGTAAGTTACTTTAAGTAATGTGTAAACCTAGGGGCCCATGACCTCAGCAGTTTGGTCCCAAAGGAATTTACCACAAAAATGCCAATTTTAGAAATAAAAATTTCTCCTTTTTAAAAAACGGTTTCTTTAAAAAAGAAAAATTTAAGCGCTGCTGCTATTGATATTGATATTTAGTATTTTCACTCGGTTATTAGTAAAAAATGGAAAACACCTGTTATAACCGAGGCCGGTTATTGAGAACTAAAATAGCCGTGTCGATTTTAAGAGGTCGATTGTTACCACCCCTGGTTAATCTAATCCTGTTTTCAGATACCTTAAAGGTGCGATACGTAAAACATTGTAATAGATTCCTAATTCTTCACTTAGTAATGGTTCTTAAAAGTTCGTAAGCTGCAACAGGATAGTTGTAATATATCAACATCTCTATGAGGCTCTCACATGGGTTGAACAAATCTGTGACAATTTTTACTTCCCTTAATTACACATCTTCAGTATTCCCTGAGTGCCATTTCGTATGGGTCGAACAAACGTGTACAGTACTCTAGGGTAGGTCACACGCGTGTTCGGTGAGCAATACCTTTTGTAGGCTTACTCCGTTTTTCCAGTGTTGTTCCAATGAACTATAGTCTGTCCCCTACAAATGCCTGCACTCCGATTTTCCTGTAGCAGCTGACCAGTTTCCAGTTGTGACTGATTGAGATTTTATAATCATGGGGTACTATGATCCTGCGTTTTGTGAAGTAAAGTGTTTTACACTACTGAAAATTCAAAGTAAGTTATCAACCTTTACACAATTTTGTAATATTGTGAAGATGTTCTTGTTAGCGTTCATCCTAGTACGGTGTCCGCTGTGCTAAAGATTTTGGAGATATTATTTTTTAACTTTTCCGCCAGACGTCCTTCCTGCCGTTGCAGTCATCGGTTTCTTAAGGGAAGGTAAACGAGAACATCACCTGTTTGTAAATCGCGCAAACTTGCTTCTGTATTGTCTTATTTTTGACACTGAGTGTACTATAACACTTTCACTACACGATGGCCTCTTATCACAGTTTTAGCCCTTTGTTTTAATCGCAGTGATCTGCTCCTGTTCTCTAAGTTTCTTTTCTTTGTATATATATATATATATATATATATATATATATATATATATATATATATTGGAGCTTTAGTTATGTCGCTTCCGACGTCCACCTTACGTCCTGTGTTTGACCATTCAGTGGTCATCCTTTTGAGAGGTTACAGAACTAATGGGTATACAACCTGACTGTTCAGACATCTTATATTTTCTCCAGCTTCATGAAGTGAAAGTTCAGTGAATCATGTTCTTGTTTTCTCGCTGTTACACACTAAGCAGTAAAAGCATTTTGTAAAAGATATTTTTGTATTCAATACAATCACCTGTGAAGATGCCCCTGAAATGGTGTAAAAGTGGTTGTGGTGCCTAATAAAGCAATCAGTAAACAGCTAATGCAGTAGAAGTTTCATTCATTTTCTAAAATGTTTTAAAGTATTTTTCTATGTTCTTTTGAGAATTTTTTGGAAATTTGCTTACAGTTACAACTTATTTCAAGTGTTAATTGCGTAGGTCGTATTTTATGAGGCAGGAATTGGGGACCAGTCCAACGTTTATCTTAACGAGCGTGGGAAACCACCTAAAAACTACACTCTGGTGGCCGGTGGACCATCCACGATCGTTAATCCGGTACGTGGATTCGATACGGGTCTCATTCACCGTTCCAGAGCTGCAGCAACGTACGAGCAGGTGTTAGAAATTCATCTGACTGAATATTTGAGTAGCTTTTTCAGACCGTGCTTCATTATAGTTAGAATCATCATCTACAAAAGTCAGAGTTTGGTCTTAATGTTATCCGCCAGGTCATTAACATACAACTCGAGGACAGAAGTTGCCAACACATCTCCCTCTGGCACGCGTGAAGTTACTTCTACATTACCTCTCTGTCTCTCTCTGTCTCTCTCTCTCTCTCTCTCTCTCTCTCTCACACACACACACACACACACACACACACGTTCGCGCGCACTTCCTCAAATACACAATCCACATGCATGGTCGAAAATAAAAAAGAGAAAGAAAAAGAAATGGAAAACACGACGGCGGTCTGCAGGTAATGTCCGGTGTAAATGAGGTGCACTTGAGCACGGGGCAGAACCGGTTCCTTGCCACTTTCCGCTGTACTCCCTGTTCTGCTGCCAAAACAAACAGCTGCCGTAACAATTTGCATGCAGCCAACATCGCCCCAGCGTCTCAGAGAGAAAAGTGTTCCTTTTTGCAGCTCTCTCAGCCACTTCCAGCTCGTTAAGCTGACGTACGAAGTTGAACATACAGTACGTGAGTGTTTATACCTGCAAACAGAAATGTTAATTTTTTTTATTTTCAATTATTTATTTATTTTTGCTCCAGTTAAAGTTCGAAAACGTTAAGGCGCATCTCTGCCGCTATGTCAATTCTGGACGGAACGTACAAATAGCAGATAAACTGCTTCAGTGTTTTACGGGCGTCGCGTCGAATAATGTTGTCATAGATGCACAATATTTCTAGGAGACAGCTCATCGTCATCAGGTGCTTACTGACGTGTCGCTGCAGCCGCCCGGCAATACGCACTATGTGCTGGCTCGCTAGAGAAGCGCAAGCCCCAAGGGGTGGGGCTATCAAGTCATCGTAGACGAATCATAGAGCACGGCGACATCCAGTGCCCCCTGCCGGAGACACAGGCCACGGTCTACGCATGCGCGGCGAGGGAAACGCTCGGCCGCAAATCACGGCCCAGCGCGCGCAGCTGGTGTGTTGGCGCCCAGAAGTGTGTGAACTCCCATTCTCCGTCTTTGGTGACTCAGTTTCGGTCATCTGCGATCGCCGATGCCTTATTGTCCCCAGTGCTGGTTCCCATACCTCTCTGAGTTGTAATCGCGTATCTCTATTAATCAGGTCGTTACCTATATTTGTTTCGAGTGCTCTTTTAAAGATGGAGTCTCTTTACGAGAAGGCGGAAGGATGGATATTTGTCTCTTCCTAGCGGACTGTGGTTGTCGTCGTCGTCTATGATCAACAC
Organism: Schistocerca gregaria; assembly: GCF_023897955.1. Taxonomy (NCBI): domain Eukaryota; kingdom Metazoa; phylum Arthropoda; class Insecta; order Orthoptera; family Acrididae; genus Schistocerca; species Schistocerca gregaria. Next base: position 335,949,376 of record NC_064926.1, on the reverse strand, counting down.
CGACTCAAAGGAAGGCCTCGGCGCTTGTTGGTGACGTCACGTCAGCTAGGCACGGCGAACGCCAGGTCTGTTGCAGGCAGAAACGCCTGGCCGTGCTTATCACTATAAAGCTCTTATTTTTGGACAAAATGTTTGGTATTGTTTTGGATTCTGCAGTTTTATTTAGATGAAAGATTTTCTTACTATCGTAAAGCTACAAATGAAGATCATAGTTCCGTATTACTGAATCCTGTCGAAACAAACGTAGATCTGTAAGAGAAGATGCTTTGCCTCATTGCAAGCTTCGGAAATTTTACACTCAAGTAACTACATTTACTTGATCCGTTTTGTTATCGAAACTTACTCCAACCCTCTTACAATGAACTCGTTTCTTTTATTTATTTATTTTCGTTTGACATCGTCACTGGAAATGGGAACTAATTTACATGTGTAAATGTCTTGACTGTTGCCAATCATTAGATTACAGTCGTTTTCAACGAAAGGAATTCTAAACAGGAAACAAAATAGCTTCATACATCGAAAATACTGCCGAGCTTAAACTTTTTTAAACATGCACTTTAGAGAAGGTAAATTTTCCCCTCTTGTAACTGAAAGAAGAATCTTTATAAGACAAAAAAATTATTTGACAAAACGAGTATCCCTCTTCTGCCTCTTCCTCTATCCTCCACCCCCACCCCCACCCCCACCCCTCCCTCGACTTGTACAATCGCAAGATATTTCATTAACATTCAGCGCTCCTTACCCCACAGTCAACCAAGATACCTAAAGAAGAGCTCCAATATGTTCAGTTTCTTATAAAAGCAACCCAGTACAAACGTAACTTCCTGAGATTTACAAACAAGGTAAAGAACCACAAATTCTGTTGCTGCTGGACCATGAAGTTGTTTTTGTATCTCAATCCTTAAAACAGGTGGAAATTTAAGTTCAGGAGTACACTATTTGTTAAGAACTGTAATGAATTGCACAATTAATTGATTGCAGAAATCTCTCACAACAATGTGTGTTGGTCAACTACCGCCAATAGTTTCACATTTTCATGTGTCAGGGAGGGAGACACTACCATTATGAGTATGGCTGCAACAGACCTGGCGTTCGCCATGCCTAGCTGACGTGACGTCACGAACAAGCGCCGAGGCCTTCTTTGAGTCGGTGTTGCTATGATACGTCTAAGATGATGTCATAGCCTCCCCCTTGGCGCCTGCGCTTTTCTAGAGAGCCTGATCATACAATACAATGGCCAGTGGCTACAGCGACACCTCAGTAAACATCTGACGAGGATGAGAAACTTTCTCGTTGAAACACTGTGCAGCATTCACAAAATTATCCGTTCGCGACGCACGTAAACCACAGAAATAATTATTACGTCGGGAGAGACTGAAACAGTGCAGCATAGAAACTATTAGCATTCATTACTATTTAAAATGACCGTCAAACAATGAAAATGAATGAGGTCAATACCTTGTAAACAGAAATTTGTAAACATACCATTACAAATTGAGATAGCTGTTAAATATAGGAACGGAGTCGCACTCATACTACACTAAAAGATTACTACCTATAATTGTAGCTCAAAAATACACACCGTACCCAAAATAGTTGAAAGGCGAAGTACTGATGCTAAGCTGAATTCGCGTCGACCCTCTGTCCATAATCATGTTGTATAAATGGAGATGTTTTAACTACTGACGACGCCTTTGGTACAATTGTTTTATTAATCTCCATTGCAGGATGTAATTTTAGATATTTTACTTCTGATGAAGGTATATTTATATATACCGAAACCGTGATCGAGAATTTTATTAAATTCTTATCCTGCAACTGTTTTGGCTGTCATCATTTACCGTGATAAATTCCAATTTATATTCTCCTGGCCTTTCGATACGTAATTTATCTTCCTTCTTCCTGCCCTTTACAATACAACAGATACAATCGCAAGTCAACCCAGCACACTGTTGAATACCTCCATCGCCTACTACACTTCAACTAGGAATTTATCAGAGTGCGCAGAGGCAAACACTGTTCCACAACAAGGCCAAAAATTGTATAACAACAATATAACTTGCTCTCCCTTTGACGTGTGCAACGTTCTTACAAAAATCAAAATGACATGTCCAACTTACAAGAGCTGCTTCAAACCAGTCTTCAGACTGAAGACGCAACACCCACCAAAACAGCAATGTCAGCATGTAGGAGCTCATGTGCAACTGGTCTCCCTTGGGTTGTGGCTTGTGAATCGATACACACCTGCTTGCTGCTGTTTTATAGGACATCTGCACTGCTAAAACGGGCAGAGCTGAAACCTGAGTTCCTCCCGGCGTAAATTGTTGAAACAATTCACGGGAATGCAACTGGGTGACATTTTCGACAACAGTAGTAATTTCGACAAGTGGATACATCGTCATTTTCAAGGCGTAGCTACGATGAGAGAGAGGTGTGCGATGCCCACTTTGCAGTCGGCTTTCGCCAGAATTGTTATAGTGAAAGGCACATTAGACACGCGTTGTGCTATCGACTTATGTTGAATTTGATAAGCGATTAAAATATCTATTTGAAACCAACGTCTACGGTATTTTTGCTTTAAGCAGGTAACATATTCAGCAGAATTGGCAGTATATCTCGGATTGGGCCTCTTCTACGGTCTGTGAGAGATGATATCGGTTTGCGAATGTCTATCGTATTCAACGCACTTGTCATGTTATATCAGGACCGTGAAGGACCAGTGTGTACATCATTAGCGTCACATAGGCAGACAACATCCGAGCAGATCTACTACTGCTGAAAGTTGCCTGCCATCGTATGGAATATGACAACATACTCAGGCGTGCACTTCCGGCTATTGAATAGTTTTACTAAGAAGTAGTAACTGAGAATAAATTAACAATAGACTTTATTAAAAGAGATGAAGGTCTTTGCCGAAATTGTGCTTCGAGTGCTGGTCAAACAACAAGGGCACAGAGTTAATGTTACGTACTCACCCATTGGTAATTACCTCTGACATTACTCATCTTTGCTTCTGTTCTGGCACTACTTGTTTACTGTGTGTGTGTGTGTGTGTGTGTGTGTGTGTGTGTGTGTGTGTGTGTGTAGGATGAAATCATTCAAGGATTTCTCGAAATCATTTATTTATGTTAAAGAAAAGGTGATTTTTATATACAGAAAGTGTAAAAACGTTATTACATCAAAATTCTTATTGCATGAAAAAACTTATTACTTAAAGGCATAATGAAAACTTCAGGATATAACAAGAGAGATCATCATCAGACATTCTGTAGAAACCACGCTTTGAAAACACGTCAAAAAGAGAGAAAATACTAAATAAAAACATCAAAGCAAACTTTTCCTACAAAGCAATATAAATCATCTAAAAATGTCTTTCTCAGGAACCTTGGCATCAGAACCCTATCTTCTAAGACAATAATTATGCAAGAAGCAAAACAATCTTACGTTTGTAGTACGGGAAATTTCAGTTACAAACCTTCGGCCTCAACACTTTTTTTTTTTTCAGCACACTGATGGCAAGTTACTTCTTGGTGAAGTGGTTTTTCAGACGTTCTTTACACATTTTTTTCTCGAGGCACAGCAACTGCAAATTCTGGCTCTTTTCGAACCCGAAGCTTATGGTGCGGGGTAGTTCTTTGCATTTTTACAGGAAACACTGAAATTCTCGTAGAAGAATCCACAGTGTTTCTTGGTGCTTCCAATTTTCTTCCATGAGACTTAATTACCAATTTAAATGTATATTTTCGTCTAATAGTTTTAACATCAGGATCATTATTGCGAAAAGCATAAATGAATTTGTTGCAGAATCGTCAAGTTGCAGAAAAAATAAGACCATCGTTCATATTCTTCTCATTCTCGAAGCAGAGCACTTCGCACGCCTCAGGTCCCCACTGTCCACTCATTGTTTAGTAGGACTGTTGTCTGTGATCTGATAAGGCTTTACAGTGTCGCCGCCCGTACTGTTCGTATCGTGGATGGCCGATACAGCTGCAACGGCTTTCTTCTCTATTGTGGCTATGGAAACGAAATTTTTCTGTCCACGAATAATATAATTTCCAGGAACCAATTTATAATGCTACCAAATATTTCAGAAGTGTATAACTATTGATAGAGTTGTCCGTACTAATGTTACGATTTTACTGTTTTATTTTACCAACCAATAGCACAACTACAGCGTCAGGCCAATTTTACACGACAAAGATCCCAATACTTGCTTCGAGCAAGAGCAATAAATTCGTACGCGCGCCGCACAGGGCGTACATTTTCATTTCGTATTTCGCAGGTTTCTTTGCCATATGCTGAATGAAGGAGATAAACATCTCAGCCACTGTCACAATTCAACAAGGGAATAAGATTTTCCCGAATAGATGCTAACTTGTCAATATGTATTCGGTCTTCTCTAGTGTTTGCTTTATTAAATCGGATGCGTCGCATCAAAAATCGGAAGCACTTCTCACTGAATTTGGCCCGTAAGATAGTGAGTCCGGGACAATTTTTAGCGAAAAATCCCGACAAATTTGTATTGTTTCTGCGTTCTATACAGCTCCCAATAGTACCATGGAAGTCATTCCATGATGTATTAACAAATGTCCTGTCATCTGTGTCTTCTTCTCGTCAGCGCTTTCCATATATTCCTTTCTCGTTGTTTCTATGGAGAACCTTCTCATTCCTTACTTCATCAAGCCACCTACTTTTCAACATTCGTTCATAGCACCGCATCTTAAATACTTAGATTCTCCTCCCACAGCCAGCGTCTCACTACCATACAATGATGTGCTCCACACATACATTTCTTTCGCAAATTAAGGCCTATTGAGACTATTATCTGTTAAATTAATCGTGAACACGACAAGATCCTGAAGAGGATTGCAGCTGATGTGTCGTAACGTCATTCGTATAGAAGAAATATCTTTCTCCACAAACAGCAAACTTGGATACCACTTACCTCACACAGTGAACACAAACTAACCAATAACACAACACAGTGGAATATATAAACTACAATGTAACAGTTGCCCTGCATTTTACATAGGAAAAACTGGAAAACTTTCCACACACGGTATAAAGAACACACCGATGGCTTGTGACTAAACCATTTTGAAAAATCTACAATAGCTAACCACATGTATATTGATAAACACAGACTTGACATCCACAACAGCGTAACTGTACTTTACACAGAACCCAACAGTAAAAAACTCAATCTACTAGAGCAGTTAGAAATAATTCTACACAAAGAAAAATATTCCGAAAACTTGTTGAATGAACAGAGTTTAACAGCCACCATTTTTTCTACACCTTTAAAAGTTTATTTTTTCTCGAGGAATCAAATCTATAATAGTACAGTTGCTCATGACCTACAACATGATGCCAAATAATTATTTTAATAATACCTGTGTACTAATAATACTATATCATATTATCTTCTGTGAAACAAGAAAATCGATTATATTTAGAAGTAAAACATATGTGTCAACGAGAATCTTTGGCATGTTTACGTTCTGCTACTACATTGTGCGAAAAAGTGTGTGTATAAATCCCAGTATGTACTGCAAAATTAATGATGTATATTGTGTATACCAACTGCACAACAGAATCAGACGTCATACAATGATAAACTGTAAGTTATTTTCATGTTATTAACGCTGTTAAACTTAAATCTACAATGTATCATGTTGTAACACAAAAATGTAATATCAACAGGCAAACAACTAAAAAAACCTGATGTAAATCACCGAAAAACACCTGAAGATGAGCCTCCAGGGCTCGAAATGCATAGTGCAGTAAATAAACGCAACTTGTGACTGAAGGCGATTTGTTCTTCATTTTACGGAAAACGGTGCTACCTAACAGCCAAGAAGTATTACAGTGACACCGGCTGAATTACAGTTCAAAGAGTTTCCACACATCCCTCCGCTTAGTCCGTCAGTGGGAGAAACGCTCGCCGGAAGTGGGGAGTGACGGCTGTCATATGGCGGCCGGCGAGCAGAAGAGATGAGGCACTTAGGCGGGAGGTGAAGGCGGCCGCCGGCAGGGACTGTGGGCGCCGGCAGCTGCCAGGCATCCGTTCGCCACCTGTCGTGGCGCCAGCAGCCTCTTCTCTTCCATTCTCTTGCCTTCTCTTTGCTGCCCCCACCCAATCAGTTCGGTCCATTCACTCTGACAGCCGTCGCCACGCGCCAGGTGCAGACTATCAGCTTTTCACGGCTTCCAGCTGGACTAAATATCGCACTGCCTTGCAGTATTCCGGCGCAAGAGGACGCTAAAAAGAAACAATTTCTGACTAGGAAACGTACTTAAGCCGTCCTCACACGGGAAGAGTTAGCCGACGTTGACGTGGAGAAGGCTCAAATGGCTCTGAGCACTACGGGACTTACCTTCTGAAGTCATCAGTCCCGTAGAACTTAGAACTACTTAAACCTAACTACCCTAAGGACGTCACACACATCCATGCCCGAGGCAGGATTCGAACCTGCAATCCTAACGGTCGCGTAGTTCCAGACTGTAGCGCCTAGAACCGCTCGGCTACTAAGGCCGGCTCACGTGGAAATGTACGAGTTTTGTGACCTCACTTCCGGTTGAAATGTCCCCTTAGAAAAATTATTGAATTACTGTGCTGATAAACCTCTTAGATTATTTGATTTTCAAACAGCTGAGCAAAACTGAACGTACTCAGACATTACTCTCTTTACCTATTCTGGTCAACACTAAACTGACACACAATATTTTTAGCGCAACGGAATCTGACTTTCAAAAATCCCTACAACAGAATGGCCCTGACTAACATTAACCTATACGTTTCACAAACCACTTACCTCACAGAAATCTTCGCTACTCGAACTACTGCAATACAGCGAGCGCCACTACTGCCAGCGAAATAAAACATTCAAACTACTGAAGGCACTAACTACTGATAGGCATAGTTAGCAAATGAAAGATTTTGATAGAGAACAAACAATGTATTTACCTTAATAGTGTTCAAAAGTGATATCCAATATTACAAATTTACTATTTCTGATGGACACACGTCCAGATCGTCCGCTCTCGAAATTCCCCGTCTCTCTCCCCACATCCACCTCCAACTGCGCAACGCTACGCGCTGTACACATCCAGCTGCCCAACACTACAATGGCAGACAACAATGCAAACTAGCCACAGAGTGCACACACCACAGCCAGTGATTTTCATACAGAGCGCTACGTGGCGTCACCAATAAGAAAACCTAAACAGCCTACTTACGCGGTTGATTCACGTTCAGGGTCCATTGCCTCTCGTGAAACACAAAATAACTTCTCCCTAATTTTGGCAACGCGCCACGAAAGGTTGGACCAATGAGAGTCAAGAAAGCTCACTGTCTCACAAGCAGAACTCACTAACTGCCATACTGTTTTTGTCGTTTTCAGTTGAATACCATATTTGGTGAGTTTCATATTGTAACTTACAACCTATGAATATATGCTGCTCCTAAGAAATATGATGACGATCCCTCGAAAACGCGTCCTCATTGGTACGATTTGTTGTAAGAAACTGGTCGGATGCGTCATATTACCGGTTATAGCATTTAATATTTAGTTTTTTTCGTCTTTTAACTCGGGTGTTATAAGAGTACGTTGTTTTAAGACAACAGCAAATGGAGACTCATTAAAAATGCGTCGTCCGTTGTAGAGTGTATTACGCAAGATGACTGTTTTAACTTGAGGCAACTAAATATCTGCAAAACGACGAATCATACGGAAAAAAGTTTGTAGCTAAAAAGTTATCACTATATGGGACATCTGTCTGTGATAAAACTGGCCACCTCGTAACCGTCATTGTCCGTCGGCGGGGTCACTGTATTTTCCAATAGGATCCCTCTCGCAATTTTCATTGCATATTCGCATTCTACTGCAAAAAATACGTACGGTTTACTCAAATTGCTGTTTGCCATTCGTGGTGGATGGATGGGTGGATGGATGGATGTGTAATCGGCAAATATCTGGTGTCTGTTTTTCAGGTGAAGAAGCGACACATGGTCACCATCACCTTCGAAGTAGTTCCTATACGCACGTACACACTACTTCCAGCGCTTCTGCCTCTGGTCAAACGTTTTCTGGAAGTCCTGTTCTTTGAGGGTGTTTATCACCATCAGCGATGCTTCTTCAATCCTATCTAGAGTGTCGAACCGACGGCCTTTCAACTTGAGTTCCGGTTTTAGGAATAGCGCGACGTCGCAAGGTGCCAGATCTGGCGAGTACAGTGGATGAGGTACAACCGCCATGTTGTTTTTTGCCAAAAAGGTCCAGGTGAGCAAGAACGTGTGACAGGGCGCGTTGTCGTGATGCAGCAGCCAGTTCCCTTGACGCCAAAGTTCGGGCCGTTGTCGCTGCACGTTTTCACGGAGCCGTCGCAAAACGTCACAGTAGTACTCGGAATTCACTGTTTGGTTGGGTGGGACGAATTCTTTGTGCACAATTCCCTTGGTATCAAAGAAAACGATGATCATGCTCTTCACTTTGCTCATCATCTGTCTCGCTTTTTTGGGTCTTGGAGAGCCCGGGCTCTTTCGCTGGGACGATTGTTGCTTTGTCTCTGGGTCATAACCGCAGCTCTTTTCCCGAGATTCGCACGGAATTTGATAAACACGCGCTGTTCTGTTCCCGGATCCATCGCAAAATCGCCACACGCCAAACACAATTACGGAAATCACTGTGAACACGCAACACGTCCTCCCAGCTGAACGCCACTCAACACAGTGACTCATCAGAGATGCATCTCTCGCCACCTATCGGTGCAAAGATATACTACTCCTGCTTTCCAGATGGCAGCACCAGTCCCGAAAATTTTGGATTCCGGACCTTTCATTTACGATGTAAAATTTAACCTATTGTCTGATAATACTAGATATTGATGTTCAAACATTACTTGAGTGTTGCAGATGTAACCGTAAAGTGCAAATAATATGGCTAGACATTGACATTTCGATACCTGTTTGGTAACGTGGTTTTCTGTTAGCTATTGCGTTGACTGTGTTGAGTCCCGAAACCATCGGATTGCTTCGGTGGCCACCCTCGAACCCTGTCATCAGAGTAGTTTTCTCTGTGTGTGTTTTCAGCCAACCGCAGTAGCTCTCTCTCTCTCTCTGGTCACTAAGCAGTTACTGGCGGAATACAAACAACAGCCCGAGCAATAACGTAAAATGTCCACGAAGTGACTGAAATAGGTGCGCTTGCCATGCACCGAAATCAAGCACCCCACTGGTGAGAGGCAAGGTGACTCAACGAAATCGAACATCACGATGAGAACACAAAACTGTTAAATCCACGCCTTTGTTCCTAGATCACGCTAAACGTAGTTTCTAACGAGTCATGGAAAGAGCTAACCGTACTGCACTTCACAGTCGAATTTGTAGCACTAAATTAGATTTCGAGGGCAAGTACCAACCTTTAGAACACAAAGATTTACATTTGCATTGTAAATGAAATATAGAATCATATGCACCACTTCTTCATTGCAGGAGAGCGCACACTTGACATCTGTCAATTCACGGCTCCATCAACCACGAATGGACAACAATGGTTTGAGTAAACCGTACCCATTTTTTGGCGTAGGTCCGAGTTTACAATATAAATGGGGCGATCACTTTTGAAAACACAGTTGACCCCGGTCACGCAGGAGAGGTACTGAAGACGTGATTGGATGTAGCACAAACACTTGTCACCTTTACTGATATTAGCTTTTCACCTAGAAAATTTTAAGTGTGCTGCGTCTTTTTCGAGATATTTAGTTGTCCCAGTTTAAGACAAAAACCCTGTACAAGGGGCGATGAAAAAATTTCCGTCTGAGGTCGTTGCTGCAACGTGTACGCAGGGTAGCGCAACTCTGATGTGGGTGTAAGAGCACCGACATTTAAGCAGGCATTCTCGCCTTTCCGTAGTGCGTGCCGTAAATGCGGAAAAGTGCACTACAGCGCCGTTATTACGAAATTCGTCCAAACAGAACCAATGTGTTATTATTCTCTTGCCTGCCAGCGGACAAACACACCGGTAGATATCCATCTGAGAATGCGGAGTGTCTCTGGGGCAGCGTGACTGTCCCCTCGTCCCAAGAAGTTCAAGAACCACTCACCTGCTGGAATGGTGATGGAGCCCTGTTCTTTGATTATCGGTGGCCATTGCGTAGTGACTTCAAGGCACCTGGTGTCTCCACCGCTGGGGAATCGTACTGCGGAATGCTTGTGAAATTACGCCGTCAATTAATTCGAAACGTCCGGAGAAACTGTGACAAGGGGTGCTGCTGCTTCATGATACGTCACACCTCCTTATCGCATTGTTTTAAGGCAGAAGTTACGCTAAACATGGGAGGGGGGGGACACTCGAAAACCCGCCCGCCCTTAAGTCCCGATTTGTCCCCTTGCGATCGTCACGCCTTGGGATCCTCGAAGAAGACCGTGAAAGATCGATGATTCCTGTTGGATGAGCAGAACGCCTTCACGTAGCATGACACAGTGTTTTACCAAACGGGCATTTTCAACCTTACGCGTCTCCCTTTGGATGACAACCTCAGTGCTCACGTCGATTTTTGTTGTTTGGAACGCTGGTTCTGGACTGCACGGCCTTCGAACGGAATCTTTCTAGTAGCCCTGATAGATCAGTTACATCTTTTAATAACGTAATGGCGATTAAAGCCTTCAGATGATCGTAATTAAAATAGCAGCATGTTTGTTGTATGAAGTTCAGAATATTGCTGCTGATAGAGGCGCCATTACGAAGCAAAGAGTAGCGAGTTCAGATGTTCGTGTATCAAATTTTCTTTTCACCTTCGTGTTTTGTAAAGGATTGTGCGACTTTCTTATTACATTAATAGAAATAAAGTTGTTTCTAACCTGAAAAGCCGGAATGTAACGAGACAAAATGTGACATTAACATTCTTTTAACTACTACGTTATGCATTTATTGCCTATGTAAAAGGAAACATGTATTACAGGCAGCTGGAGGTGCTTCATAAATAAAAGAAGCAAAAAGTATGTGGCAAAAACAAACTATCTTTCAATTAGCTGCAAGTATGCAAATACCTTCATGAATAAAATATGTTTTCTGTAATATTCAGTGTTAACTTAATATAAGTGCACTCTCTCTCTCTCTCTCTCTCTCTCTCTCTCTCTCTCTCTCTCTCTCTCTGTAAAGTTTAATAAGCTAATGTCCTTTCTGACTGGACATGGAACTTTCCTTTTTGTCTTATAACATGTTCATGAGTGTTGAAGTCTCTATTTATGTATGCCACAAGCAGCGCAACATGACCGTTACATGGAAAAGGGAGGAAATGCGCTTTTTAATTGAGGCAACTTAGGATTTATTTTCGTAAACAAACGGCGTGGTCTGAGAAACAGATACAACCGACAGCTGCCGCTGGAGAGCGCTTCAGCTGCAAATCACTTTAACGAGCACGTCCGATGTGACGCCTGGCGCTGCGTTTCGTGAGGTTGGATTTCCCGGCAGCGTTCACGTTAGTGTTGCCTGCCTCGCCCCGTGTGAGTTGGGCTTCAGAAAGGGCGATAAAAATTGTAGAGGGAGACCAAGCTGCGGACACAGAGCGCAGTGTTAGATTAGGTTGCAGCAGTTGCTCAAAGATGAAGAGGCGTTCATAATGCAAACTAGCGTGAATAGCTGATAAAGCCAGTGCTTCCGATTGAAGACCACAACGCTAACAATGGGGTATCGTGTTGTTAGCCTATTGCTTAGCTTCACTGACAAAGATGTTGCTGTACACAAATATAACAGCAAAGATTTTACATTCGTCAGATAAACGAAATGCTAATACGTAATAAACAAACTAATGCATTCACAATCATAGAACATCGTATTGTGATTCTGGCAAATCAATTTACATTGGTAGGCGTCTACTACTGAGAAGCTGTGAAATTAATAACTTGTTAACGATGGAGTATTGCCGCTGTTTACAACTACAAACATATCCTGCAGAGCACTATACGGTGCTAGGCACAGGCTGCCTTCTGCCACACCTACTTGTTCCCTTTCTGTTATACTCGCAAATGCAACGATGGAAAGCGACTGTTTGTATGCCTCCGTAAGAGCTCTAATTTCTCTTGTCTTTGCGGTCCTTACACGAAGTGTACGCTGGTGGTTGTAAAATCGCTCTGCAGTCAGCTGCAGACGCCGTTCTCTTCAATTTTCTCAATACTGGTCCGCGAAAAGAACGTCGCCTTTCCCCCCAGGGATTTTCATCGCGGTTCACGAAACATCTCTCGCTTGTTGATCGAATCTAGCATTAACACGTGTCGCAGCACGCGTCTGAATCGCTTCGATGTCTTCCTTCATTCCGACCACGTTGGGAACCTAAACACTCTACCGATTTTCAAGAAGGGGTGCATACGTATTCCAGATGCGGTCTTCGTTATAGATGAGCTACACTGCCCGTAAAATTCAACTCTCACACCGAAGTCGATCTTCTGATTTAATCGGCTTGAATGTACGAAACAACATCTGCATTAACTTGAATTTTTCTTCATTTAGAGCAAGCTGCCATTCATTACACCAAGTAGAATTTTTCTCTACACATCCTGCATCCGCTTACAGTCACTCGACGTGATCAGTGTCATCAGCAAACAGCCGCGGGCTACCTCTACATCTACCTCTACATCTACATGACTACTCTGCAATTCACATTTAAGTGCTTGGCAGTGGGTTCATCGAACCACAATCATACTATCTCTCTACCATTCCACTCCCTAACAGCGCGCGGGAAAAACGAACACCTAAACCTTTCTGTTCGAGCTCTGATTTCTCCTATTTTATTTTGATCATCATTCCTACCTATGTAGGTTGGGCTCAAGAAATTATTTTCGCATTCGGAAGAGGAAGTTGGTGACTGAAATTTCGTAAAAAGATCTCGCCGCGACGAAAAACGTCTTTGCTGTAATAAGTTCCATCCCAATTTGCGTATCATATCTGTCACACTCTCTCCCCTTTTACGTGATAATACAAAACGAGCTGCCATTTTTTGCAGCCTTTCGATGTCCTCCGTCAATCCCACCTGGTAAGGATCCCACACCGCGCAACAATATTCTAACAGAAGACGAACGAGTGTAGTGTAAGCTGTCTCTTTAGTGGACTTGTTGCATCTTCTAAGTGTCCTGCCAATGAAACGCAACCTTTGGCTCGCCTTCCCCACAATATTATCTATGTTGTCTTTCCAACTGAAGTTGTCCGTAATTTTAACACCCAGGTACTTAGTTGAATTGACACCCTTGAGAATTGTACTATTTATCGAGTAATCGAATTCCAACGGATTTCTTTTGGAACTCATGTGGATCACCTCACACTTCTCGTTATTTAGCGTCAACTGCCACCTGCCACATCATACAGCAATCTTTTCTAAATCGCTTGGCCACTGATACTGGTCTTCGAATGACCTAGCTAGACGGTAAATTACAGCATCATCTGCGAACAGCCTAAGAGAACTGCTCAGATTGTCACGCAGGTCATTTATATAGATCAGGAACAGCAGAGGTCCCAGGAAGCTTCCCTGGGGAACACCTGATATCACTTCAGTTTTACTCGATGATTTGCCGTCTATTACTACGAACTGCGACCTTCCCGACAGGAAATCACGAATCCTGTCGCACAACTGAGACGATACCCCCTGTGAGTCAGATCACTCACGTATATACATACTTATTATAAAAATATGTGTGTGTGTGTGTGTGTGTGTGTGTGTGTGTGTGTGTGTGTGTGTTGTGTGTGTGTGTTCCACACCACCTCCTAAACCACTAGATACATTTCAACCGAACTTTGTACACAAACCCCTTACAGCCAGTCAACAATTGCTGTGGAGATAAGAACCGCCAGCCTACCATAGTTCAGGAGATATGACGTCGTATACAATGAGATGCACTGTAGTTGTAAGCGTCCGCCTTCAATTGATAGACAATGAGATCCGTGAAAAATTACCATATAATGCATGTCGTTTAAATTTATTACTTTCGTGCTACAAACTCCATTCGCAATAAATTTCGCGTATAGCTTCCACATATATCGCTAAATGCGCCTACAAAGTTATATCACGATTCCACAGATGGTTCAGGAGATATGACATCCTAAATACTGAGATGCCTAAAAAACTGGCGCTTTGAGCATGATGTTCAAATTATAGAACTTCTTTGCTACCAACTCAATTCGCAACATGTTTTGCAGACAGTATTCACATATGCCGCTGAATATACCTACAAAAGTATGCCACTATTTCACACACAGATCAGAAGATACGAAGTCATAAACACTGAGATGCATGGAAAACTGCCGCATCATGCATGACTTTTAAATATATTCTTTCTTTATTGGCAGCATATTTCGCAGATAGTACCCACATACGAGGTACGACAATAAAGTAACGAGACTAATTTTCTTTGCAAGGTGTGGCAACCCTGCAGGCTTTCGTAGGCTCAATATCGTTGACCTTGGTCTACAAGCTGCTTCTTGTCCAAGCTGCACAACGATGCAACTAATCATTAGTGAGTTGTGCTGCAATAAGTTAACACGTGTTTGTGTCTCTCGTCACGGAAATGAAACCGTATAATATTGCGCAATGGTATGCCATTTCTTTTTGCGTTAAATTGGGCGAAAACGGGACGACAACTTACGGTAAGCTTCAGGAGGTTTTTGGAGAAGAGATTATGTGAAGAGTGCAAGTGTTTCGTTGGCGTAAAATGTTTAGTGAAGGCAGAACGAATGTTGAAGGAAAAGCGAAATGCATGCTTGTGTGTTTCTTTGATTCCAAGGGAATTGTTCATAAAGAGTGGTGGCCTCCTGCACAAATAGTTAACAAATACTACTACAAAGAATTTTTAGAAAGACTTCGTAAAAGAATTCTTCCTGCCCGCGCCAACATTGCTGATTGGATTCTGCACCACGAAAATGCGCCATCCCATACTGCTGTCAGTACATCAATTTTTAACCTCAAAACAAATTTCAGTACTACCACAGCCACCTTATTCAGCAGATATCGCTCTGTGCGACTTTTTTCTATTTCCAAGAATCAAAACGGCAGTCAAGGGACACGATTTTCAAACAACACAAGATGTCCAAAAAGCTGTGACGAGGGTCTTGGAGGATATTACAGAAGATGAGTTCCAGTAATGTTACCATCAATGGCAGAAGGGCTGGAAACGCGTGTGCGATTAGAAGGGAACTACTTTGAAGGAGGCAACACTAAACTTGACTAAAACGCTAGGCAACATTTTTTTCACATCGCTCTCATTACTTCATTGTCGCATCTCGTATACCACTGAATGTACCTACACAAATATAGTACGGCACATAGTTTAAGAGGTATGTTACAGACACTGTGTTGAAATGCTGTGTAATGTATGAAGATTTGATACATTTATTCAGCCAGCTTAAGGAAATATGGCAACGGCCTTGCCGCAGTGGATACACCGGTTCCCGTGAGATCACCGAAGTTAAGCGCTGTCGGGTTTGGTCGGCACTTGGATGGATGACCATCTGGGACGCCATGCGCCGTTGCCATTTTTCGGGGTGCACTCAGCCTCGTGATGCCAATTGAGGAGCTACTCGACCGACTAGTAGCGGCTTCGGTCAAGAATACCATCATAACGACCTGGAGAGCGGTGTGCTGACCCCATGCACCTCCTATCCGCATCCTCCACTGAGGATGACACGGCGGTCGGATGGTCCCGCTAGGCCACTCGTGGCCTGAAGACGGAGTTAGTTAACTTAAGGAAATGCCCACACCGAGCAGCGCTTTTGACAGCTTGCAAGTGCAAAACGCAAACCGGCTGGGGGCTACATCAGTAGTTGTTTACAAAGCTGTGAAGAAGCGTTGACACGGGAACGTTTAGAAAATCGCGTTGTAGGTACGTGAAGCAGCTGTACCCAGCGTGCAGAAACTGTAAGATTCTAACATGAAATAAGCAGAATGAATAACCGAGTGATGCGAGGCTTTTCAGCGAATGGAGATTAAGAGCCCTTCTATTATACTTCGCCGGGACACTCTTGACAATACCACTATCGCTGGTGAAGACTCGCTGGTCCAGGCCAACGCTGCTTAAGAAGTCTTCGAGCCATTCAAATGTGTAGGAAGTTAGCCCGGTTGCTCGGACCTTCGTTAAGTGTGCAGTGGGGTACTTTGTCAGACGCTTTCCGGAATTATATGAAAGTTGAATCTGTCTGTTGCCCTTCATCCTGATTCGCAGAACGTCGTGTGGAAAAAGACCAATTCTTTCTAAAATCATGCGGATTTGCTTATAGTACAAGCTTTTCTGTCTCACGGAATTTTATTACGTGTATTTAAACTTAGAACATGGTTTGGGAATGGAAGTAGTGTGCGCTGTGAGACATCCTCGTTACAGACTACCACCTCGTAAGCTGTTAGATCGATTTTCCGGCTTCTTAGGGACACAAGTAGCCTAGCACCCAAGTGTCGAAATGATTACATTCTTACATGACTACAGCTTTTCGTTTTTGACTGCCACCTGGCTTATTTCGTGCTTAGTGAGTACGACCCCTTCAGAGGACATGGTTAAAGAGTGAAAAAGAAGAGGAAAAAAGGAGAAGAATGTTACGGTATACGGAGACTTCGATCTCGAGTGTTGTTGTATGGCATTCAAGCTCTTTGTGCGACCGCACCATTAGGACTGGGTACCTTTTTTGTTGGTTTAAAGGCTGATGGGCACGACCGTCCGAGCATAACGTAACGTTCGAAAAAGCAGGGCTAAAGATAGTTCCCAACTGCGTGCTTCAAGGCGAAGGCGTTGTCCTTATTACTCAAGTATTCGGCTGTTATTGTTTTCCAGTCGTTACGCATTTAGCTCTGCATGAGCAACTGCCCGTGAAGGGATACGTACTAGCAGTACACCGCCCAAGAAAAATGCGAAGCTCTGTACGGCTGTGACGAGGGTCTGCAGTCACAGAGTCCCCATAAAAACGAGAGTGCAAAAAGTATTAAGCGATTTATATTTAGAACTTAATGTTCTGTGTATCATATAACCCGATAAATCGGGAAGTTCAAACACGAATGCATGTATAATCGGAGTTAAAAACACGCCTTCAGTATGCCCATTGTTTGGCTGCAGTAGTGTTTCAAGACAATCATCCATCGTCAACGCGATTTCTTGCACTATACTGCAGATTTTCCATCTGCTGACGCTGAGTTCCTGTGTATTTCCGGAATGCTACGGATGTCAATTTAACAGCCCGTGCATCCAAGTTATTGACAAGAATAATACGCACATCAATGGAAAAGAAAACTGACGATATGTTTGATGACAGCCAGCTTAGCCTTAGGAAAGGTAAAGACACCAGAGAGCCAGTTAATTGATAATGGAAGCGAGACTGAAGGGAAAATAGACACACGTTCATAGGATTTGTAGCCCAGGAAACAGCGTTGGACGATGTCAAATGGTGCAAGATGTTCGAAATTCTGAGAAAAATAAGGGTAAGCTGTAGGGAAAGACGGGCAACACACAATTTGTACAAGAACTAACTGGGAACAATAAGACCTACGGCCAAGGACAAAGTGTTTGGATTAAAAAGGTTGCAAGACAGGGTTGTAGTCGTTCGTTTCTACTGTTCGATTTATAAATCGAAGAAGCAATGATGGAAGCAAAAGAAAGGTTCAAAAGTGGGATTAAAATTCAACATGAAAGGATATCAATTATGATTCGGTAATGATGATACTGCTATCCTTAGTGAAAGTGAAGAAGAATTACAGTATCTAATGAATGGAATGAACTATTTAATGAGTATGGAATATGGATTGAGAGTAAATCGAAGAAAGAAATGAGAACAGAATTGCGGATCACGATGTAGACGAAGTTAATGAAGTCGGCTACCTATGCGGGAAAGTAGCCCACGATGGACCGAGCAAGGAGGATATAAAAAGCGGGATAGCACTTTCAAAGAGTGCATTCCTGGTCAAGAGAAGTTTACTAGTTTCAGACATAGACCTTCATGGAGAAAAAAAATTATGAGAATTAACGTTTGGAGCACAGCATTGTTCATAGTGAAATTTGAACTGTGGGAAAAACTGAACAGAAGAGAACTGAAGAATTCGAGATGTGCTGCAGAGAAGAATGTTGAAAATTATGTGGACTGATAAGGTGAGGAATGAGGTGGTTCTCTGGAGAATCGCCGAGGAAAGGAATGTATACAAAACACTGACAAGAAGAAGGGACATGATGATGGAACATAATGTTGAGACATGAGGGAATAATTTACACAGTACTAGAGGTAGCTATACAGGGTCAAAACTGTAAAGAGAAACTGGAATACATCCAGGAATTAATTGACGACTTAGGTTTGCAAGCATTTCTCTGAGATGAAAGTACTGGCACAAGAGAGGAATTCGTGTATGGCCGCATCGCACCAGTCAGACCTTAGCAAAAGATCTGGCAGAGAACACGAGAAAGTTCTGGTCGTATGTAAAAGTCTAAGGTCTCGATTCTGTCGCTTCTTGACCAGTCTGTCGTGGCAGTTGAAGATAGCAAAACGAAACCCGAAGTTTTAAATTTCACGTTCAAGAAATCGTTCGCCCAAGAGAGCCGTACACACTTGCGGTCATTTGACCACCGGACAGATTCCCGTATGGACGACACAGAAATAAGCATACCTGGCGTAGAGAAGACTTAAAGATATGAAATAAAATAAATTACGATGTACGGATGGAATACTAGTTCGATTTTACAAAGCGTACTCTACGGCATTTGCCCCTTGTCTATTTTGTATTTATCGTGAATCTGTCGCCCAGCACAAAGTCCCTAGTCACTGGAAAAAAGCGCAGGTGACTCCAGTATATAAGGAAGGTAAAAGAACTGTTCAAATGGCTCTGAGCACTATGGGACTCAACTGCTGCGGTCATTAGTCCCCTAGAACATAGAACTACTTAAACCTAACTAACATAAGGACATCACACACATCCATGCCCGAGGCAGGATTCGAACCTGCGACCGTAGCAGTCGCACGGTTCCGGACTGCGCGCCTAGAACCGCGAGACCACCGCGGCCGGCGTAAAAGAACGGATCCGCAGAATTATAGACCAGTATACCTAACTTCTGTTTTCTGCAGAATCCTTTAACACATTCTCAGTTCGAAATTAATCAACTTTCTTGAGGCTTAGCACCTTATGTCCTCGACTCGGCATGGTTTTAGACAGCATCGCTCGTGCGAAACTCAGCTTTTCCTTTTCTAACATGATATACTGAGAACTTTGGATGAAGTGTAACAGGCAGATTACATATTTCTATATTTCCGAAAAGCATTGGACACTGCGCCTCATTACAGGCTGTTAGCGAAGATGCGATCGTACGGAATAAGTTCACAGATAGATGAGTAGCTCGAAGACTTCTTTAATAATAGAATTCAGTATGTTGTCCTCGACGACGAGCATTCATCAGAGACAGGGGTATCGTCAGGAATGCCGCAGGGAAGTGTGATAGGACCGCTGTTTTTCTCTATAGACGTGAATGATTTGGAGCGCAGGGTAGGCAGCGGCCTGTGGTTGTTTGCCGATGATGCCGTGGTGTAAGGTGGTACGTCGAAGTTGAGTGACTGTAGGAAGATAAACGAATAGAAAAAAACTTCCAGTTGGTGTGATGAATGGTAGCTAGCCCTAAGTGTGGAAAAATGTAATTCAGATGAGTAGGAAGAATAAACCTGTAATGATCAGTTACAGAATTAATAGTGTCCTACTTGTCACAGTCCAGTCCTTTAAATATCTGGACTTTGCGTTGCAAAGTGATATGTTGTGGAATGAGCATCTGAAAACTGTGGTAGGCTAGGCGAATGGTCGACTTCGGTTTATAGGCAGTATTTTAGGAGAGAATGGTTCACCTATAAGGGAAACCGCATGTGGGACGCTGGTGCGACCTATTCTTGAGTACTGCTCGAGTATTTGTGATACGGGCCAGGTTGGATTGAAGGAAGGCATCGAAGCAATTCAGAGGAGGGCTGCTAAATTTGTTACGTATGGTTTCGAACAACACGTAAGTGTTACGGTGATGCTTCCGGAACTCAAACGGGAATCCCTGGACGAAAGGCAGCATTCTTTTCGTGAAACACTCTTGAGAAAATTTAGAGACTCTGCATTCTGCTCCCGGCAACATAAATCGCGCGAAAGTACCACGGAGATAAGATACGAGAAATTAGGGCTCATATGGAGGCGTATGGACAGTCTTTTTTCCCTCTCTCTATTTCCAAGAGGAAGAGGAGGGGAAATGTCAAGTAATTGTACAGGATAGTCTCCGTCACGCACCTTACGGTGGCTTGCGGAGGATCTATGTGGACTTAGATGTAGGTGTAGATGACTGATGACTCAAAAAAGGGAATTTCTAAAGCTACTTCGCATCTTGAGGAGCTTAAATGTTCTCTCACTTAAGACATGGGTTAATGCGTTCAACAAATTTTCGCAACCTTTGTACGGTGAGAACTGTAATTGTATATACTCCCTAAATACAGTGACATACTTCGTCTAGAAAAGTCGCTTTTGCTATTTGAGCATATGTCAAATAGATCTGATCTTCTTACTGCGTAATCTGATAATGCAGTGGAAACTATCAACTGTGGAACCTCACTTTCCATTAAGTTCATGGAACACACTATCGTCGGTCCAGTTCTTTCGATGGGCCGCTCAATGTCTCTGTCGATATTAAAATAAGTGCATACCCCGCGTTGCAAAGATCCACCATATTATTGACGAGTTGTTCCACGGAGACAAAAAAAAGTGTGTGAAGTCCTATGGGACTTAACTGCTAAGGTCATCAGTCCTAAGCTTACACACTACTTAACCTAAATTATCCTAAGGACAAACACACACACCCATGCCCGAGGCAGGACTCGAACCTCCGCCGGGACCAGCCGCACAGTCCATGACTGCAGCGCCTTAGACCGCTCGGCTAACTAAGACACAAAGCAACAGTGAAGAAAGATAGGAGTTGCACAGTGGTCTTGTAATTGACTAGTATTAGTAATTCAAACGTCATACTGACATAGTAATAATGATTAACGTTCTGCAGCTCTCATTGGAAATTACAATCAGTTCATATCATTCTGTCATATTCAAAATATAAGGTTAAGTGCTGTGGACACAGACTACGTATTGTTAACCGAAGCGTTGCGAGTTGCCTTGAATCAGCGACATGAAATTGTATCAAATCTTAGGCTTAAGTAGACCACTACAAATAAAATTTAAGTAATGGTTTTCATTAAAAGCTTCCCCGTCCCCCTTTTTGGGGACTTTTAGCAAGCCTAGTTTCGAATACATGTTATTCGGTTTCAGATGACAAAAAACTCCTAAAATGAAAACTGCAATATGTTGATATTTATTTAGACGTGTGCAACAATTAAAAGCTAGTACACTACTGCCCAATCATGGAAACTGCCTGGCCTAATGAATGCCACGACACTAGTCGCCTTGGATTGGGACAATGACCTATGTTTTTATTTTTCAACTGCATTTCATTAGCCGCGATTATTTACGAGTTCTGTGTCTGTTGTAATGAAGTATAAAAGACGAGGTTCTAAAATAATGTGATTACTACATTTGTGAGGCTTTTATTACACATTTTCCTTAGGTGTCCCACTGATAGGAACATTTCCTTTCGTTCATACTGTACTTCATATTTTATGATCGGACCAACCAAATTAATTACTTCCCGCCAGCGAACTACATATTCTTCGGACTTCCCAACATGTGAGCTACCCGGGCGTCTTCAATTTCCTCGAACAGCGGAGGGAAGTTGAGCTGAAATTTTACACGATAACAAATGATTTACGTGTACTAAACGATGCGGCTTTCCTTATTTAGATTCTTTCTGCTGGTTTGTATGTATCGCGTTGTTTGCCCCAGGCAACTCGTAACCGTTGGTTGTTCAACACTGAGTCATTTTTATCAGCCTCTTTAACGGTTTGCAATCAAGCTTATCCACTGTCAGTGCATCGCTGGAACATCCAGATAACACTGCCTTAAAATAAGAGGGAAAAGAAGCACCCAAAAGATATGGTGGAATGTTATTTCAGCCTCGTATACGTACGCCCCATTGGCGGTTGCGTATATGTTTAAAGTTGCAGTTCTCTGTGACAAGAACAATGGCCTAAAGCTTTGTTTACCTTTAGTGCTGCTACCACGCGCTGTTGAGTATATTAGAGGCGTGAACAGAGATGTAGAGTGTTCACTGTAAAAAACACGGGGATGCCGCATACTAGTGTGAGACAGTGTTATCAGCATCTGACAGACTGTAGAAGGGATTTGATTTTGGGTCTTAATTAGGCCAGCTGGTTGAATCGTGCATTATCCAGATTTGTGGGCATTCGGATGTGACAGTGTCCCGAACTTCGACGTCATGGGAACGTGACGGCTGACGTGCACGTCATCAAGTGTCTGGTCGACCACATATGGCAACAACGAAGCACGTTCGCTGTGTTGTGCACCAAACACATCGTAACCCTTCACATCTGCGACTGCCATCGGAGAACAAGTACTGGACTCTATCCAACATTCTGTGCCATCCCACACCATTGGTGGGAGACAGGCAGCAACCGGTCTAAGTAATTACTGTCCCATAGTTATACTGCCGTCAGCACAAAACACAGACGGGTCCTGTGGCCAAGAAATAAGGTCACGGGAACCCCACCGGCGGGCATGTACATGACAGTTGGAATTGTCTGCGACAAACAGAAAGTTCACCAGTACTGTTTGTGTTCAGAGTTCTTATAAGGCCTATAGCATACTGATGGAGTGGTTTTGTGTTCAGCTGTGAATTACGGTTCTGCAGTACGCTGGATGACCAGTGTCGGCGAATACGGCGGCGATCTGGAGGGAGGTTCCATTCTTCTGGTGATTCAGAGAACCACAGCGATTCCACTCCTGCCGTCGCGGTGTGCGGATCCATTGGATACGGCTGGTAGTGACTGACTTACGTCATGCATCCTCATGTCTTACTTCTTATTCGACGATCTCGTAGCGCCATTTTCCAACAGGATAATGGATGTGCACAGACGGCACGTCTCTCTAACAGCTCTCTGCTTGATACTGAGGGACTCCTGTTCCCAGCAAGGTCCCAAGATCTTTCTTCTATAGAATCTGTGTGGTACTAGGTCGAACATCAACTTCCAGAGACAGTATCCAGGATTTCAAGAACCAACTACAACAGTGGTACCTCCGTCTCCCTCAGGGGAGCATGCAGCGGTGTATGACACCCTCTCCAACATAATAAGTGCATGCTTCCAGGCTACAGGGGGGTGCAACGTCAGACGGATATGGCGGCCCCTACTGTCAAGTTCTTTGTTAATTTGACTCGCTATTGTAATTGACTCTCAACGCCGGAAGATTCTCTTCGTTTCCTCCTGTCCTTCTCGGAGCTTCCCTTTTTTTGCTAGGCATTGTAAAGCTGGTAGAGGTCTTTCTCTCCATCTGGCGCCAAATCTCTTCGTCCAATAGCTTGGCCCTATTACATTCCACAGATATCTAGAATGAAACGTGGATCAATGCAAACTACTGTTCTCTTTCCGGGTGACTGATTTCAATACTTTGATTAAGGATTAATGTCCCACTGATGAAGTCACTGGTTCAATTCTTGGATGTACTGGAATGCCGGTTAGCTACCTTTCAACAAAATGGTGTCAGTATTGTTTGCTGAACTTGGACAGAGAGCGAGACAATGCGACAGCAATTGCATTCATCATTTGTTGCATTTTTGTTCTGAAACTGCAATGAATACTGAGCAGTACTCTATTGATCCCTGAAATTAAATCTTTTAAACGAAAAGGAGTCAGGGTAGGTGCGGAAAATTCGAATGTAAACCCCACCTCATATAGCAGTTATGACAAGCCATTTCAGTGATTAGGGATCATCGTCAGAAAATCTGAACTAAATATTTTATACTTCATATTGGAGCTGTGTCGCAGAATCAGAATCTAGCCATTACACCGAAATCGGAATTGTGAGTCGGTTTCCTGCTACATCAAAAGAAGTGAGTCATAGTCTCTGAACACCGTTTGTCAATATTACATTATATTTTATTATATCATATTACGTTGTAGGATTTGCAGTCAACCGATAGGCGTCAACCAAGCACCGCTAATTATGACACGGCCTTGGAAAGTGCTTGGTCAAGCTCAGTCACTTGCGAGTAAAGCAGATTATATTACGAGTTCAGAAATGGTTAAGTTGCCTTTTGATATGTTAATAATGTGTATTGTTCAGTTATGAAGTGCTTAAAAACTGATTCTGACAACGCTTATAGATAATTTATAATGTTCACTTGATAGGAGTATAATGATTACGTACACTGCAGAATACATTTTGCTGTTTTCTCTGACGGAATATGATAATAATAAAAAATTGCGGCTGCCCCTATAGATTACCGACTTCATTATTTCGATGTGATAAAAGCCTTGACCTGTTTCACTGTAGTTCCATAAAGACATTTAGTCAAATGTGTATTGTTCAGTTATGAAGTGCTTAAAAACTGATTCTGACAACGCTTATAGATAATTTATAATGTTCACTTGATAGGAGTATAATGATTACGTACACTGCAGAATACATTTTGCTGTTTTCTCTGACGGAATATGACAATAATAAAAAATTGCGGCTGTCCCTATAGATTACCGACTTCATTATTTCGATGTGATAAAAGCCTTGACCTGTTTCACTGTAGTTCCATAAAGACATTTAGTCAAATGTAGCGAACTCAAATCTACACATCGCCACTGTTGTGGGCAGCGACATATGACGACGACGGGTTGGTGGAACTGTTCCACCTTCTTAGTGTCTTGTTCTGATGTGGGAAGGTAATAACTTCACCACTTACACGTCCTGCAACTACAGTACAAAGGGAGACAACAACGTGCTATCCATGGTAACAAAGAAAAGGAAATAGTGCTGTGATCCTAAAACTAAGTGCTGTTTCTAAACCTCAGCTTCAATCCACTTACCATTTGGTATCCTCATATTCATTTTCACATAAGAAAAGGTGTGCTATATTTTGATTCCGCCGTAAGTGCGAAAGCTGTTTCGCAATAATTTCTGCATAAGAGGGTTTCATTTACTGCAGAAAGTATCCGACTTTTTGTCGGACAACTGTTCGCGTCGAGGAGCTACATTACTGGCCAATAAAATTCCTACACCAAGAAGAAATGCAGATGATAAACGGGTATTCATTGGACAAATATATTATACTAGAACTGACATGTGATTACATTTTCCTGAGAAATCAGTACCCAGAACAGCCAACTCTGGCCGTAATAACGGCCTTCATACGCCTGGGCATTGAGTCAAACAGACGCTTGGATGGCGTGTACACGTACAGCTGCCCATGCAGCTTCAACACGATACCACAGTTCATCAAGAGTAGTGACTGGCGTATTGTGACGAGTCACCATCGACCAGACGTTTTAAATTGGTGAGAGATCTGGAGACTGTCCTAGCCAGGGCAGCAGTCGAACATTACCTGTATCCAGAAAGGCCCGTACAGGACCTGCAACATGCGGTCGTGCATTATCCAGCTGAAATGTAGGGTTTCGCAAGGATCGAATGAAGGGTAGAGCCACGGGACGTAACAGATCTGAAATGTAACGTCCACTGCTCAAAGTGCCGCAACTGCGAACAAGAGGTGACCGAGACGTTTAACCAATGGCACCCCATACCATCAAGCCGGGTGATACGCTAGTATGGCGACGACGAATACACGCTTCGAATGTGCGCTCATCGCAGTGTCGCCAAACACAGATGCAACCATCATAATGCTGTAAACAGAACCTGAATTCATCCGAAAAACACGACGTTTCGCCATTCGTCCACCCAGGTTCGTCGTTGAGTGCACAATCGCAGGCGCTGCTGTCTGTGATTCAGCGTCAAGGGTAACCGCAGCCATGGTCTCCGAGCTGATAGTCCATGCGGCTGCAAACGTCGTCGAACTGTTCGTGCAGATGGTTGTTGTCTTCCAAAGGTCCCTATCTGTTGAATAAGGGATCGAAACGTGGCTGCACGAGCCGTTACAGCCATGCGGATAAGATGCCTGTCATCTCGACTGCTAGTGATGCGAGCCCGTTGGGATCCAGCAACGGCGTTCCGTATTACCCTCCTGAACCCACCGATTCCATATTCTGCTAATAGTCACTGGATCTCGACCAACGCGCGCAGCAATGTCGCGATACGATAAACCGCAGTCGCGATAGGCTACAATCAGAGCTTATAAAGTCGGGAACGTAATGGTACGCATTTCTCCTCGTTACACGAGGCATCAAAACAACGTTTCACCAAGCAACGCCGGTCAACTGCTGTTTGTGTATGAGATATCGGTTGGAAACTTTCCTCATGTCAGCACGTTGTAGGTGTCGCCACTGGCGCCAACCTTGTGTGAATGCTCTAAAAAGCTAATCATTTGCATATCACAGCATCCTATTCCTGTCGGTTAAATTTCGCGTCTGTAGTACGTCATCTTCGTGATGTAGCAATTGTAATGGCCAGTAGTGTATAAAACAGTTATGTGAACTGACGGCTGGAAGAGTTCAGCGATCAGAAGCTTCGAGTGTTCCTTGCCGCCTGTAACGGCCGGCGTGCCCTACCCTTCACGAGGGGAAAAAACCAATAACAACTTTGGGCGGGCGCAATTACGAAGGCGGCCGTGGCAGCTGGCACACACACCGCACTCTGGCACGGCACACATTCCTCGAGGCGCCTCGGACCGCCGCCAACCCCAGCAACCCCCGCCAGATGGCAGCAGGGTCGGCAGGTGGCGGCGGAGCGCCGCCTCCCCAATCTGTGCGCCTAATAACCCCCGCTACCTGCTCCAAATGCGCAGCCGGCGGAGGATTTGCTGCTTAGATATTTTTTTGCCGCCGGCCCGCGGGGGTGAAGGCCAGGCGACAGGTGCCCGATTGATGGTGCTACCTGCAGCGGCGGATGCTGCTCCACGTGGCACTGCGACCAATCGGAGTGCTCCGGTAATGGGGCGCCATCTGGCTGACGCCTGCAGATGCGCTTCGACGTGGTACAGGTAAACGCTGACCTTGCTTGCTCATCGATTACTACGGAAGGAAACGAAACTTTTTTTCTCCCCTTCCAGCACTCTGAACAGATTGTTCTCGACGACCGTACGCCACGAGCTGAATGTTTATTCATTAACTGCAGCTACAGTCAAAATAGAATGTTAAGCTATTCATGAGGGTATTACGTTTCAAATAAACCGCTTATGGCTTTGTAGATTTAGTGGGCTATTTCTCAAAAGATTCATATGCATACGTTCTTTTTACAGGTCTTGATGACAAAATGGTTTATTTTTTATGATTTCATTTTTTCTAGTGGCCTCACGCTGTCCATTTTTCTTCTGCCTACCTCTTCATCTCTGTGATATGTTGGACATACTTTCAGCAGTAGTATGGGCTACCTCGTCTTTCTTCTGGTGCAGTCTTAATAATTATTGAAACCAATTTATTAAAGAAACAACTCGTCGTCGATCTTATGTGCCCTCTGTGCTACATTAGTTTGCTTGCTGCACAAAATAATTAGTTCTCTTACGGCATCAGTTAACACTACCCAATATGTATTTTTGATATTAATGATTCATTGCCATAATGAATGAAAACGATAAATGACAGACAGATCTTCGCTGGCCAACTGTACAATAGTCGGTAACTTGTTCGACTTGTACTCACTGTTCGTACATTCTCTAGCATGAATAGTATCACAGCCTAAGAAGGAACAGAACAGAGCGGTCGGTTGGTTTCAGTGGGCGTAGCGAAGCAGATGAGCAAGACGGGTCTGAAATCTCGTAAGTACCCTACCTTATTAAAGTATCCGCACACAAGTAGTGTAATAATGAAAGTCGTAGATATCATGCCGGCAACTAATTCTCACCCGCAGACGACGTCTTCAGTTGACGAGGAGACCTGTAAGCTTTCTTTTCATTTCCTCTCTTATAGAAGAACAATGAACTAATATCATTCCATTGTGAACCTCTGCGTGAAAATGGGTCATCAGTCATAAGAAGAAAAACCTAATACAACTTCCCCGAATCAGTCCTGTGAACACGGGTGCTTTCGGAAACCAATACTGGCCAATAAATGCTCTTAAAAAATATAGATATTAAACAAATATAGTACTCTCTGGACAGCAGGAAACATTGCGTAGGTTGGTGATGGTCTTTGAGTGATACGAAGCGAGGATTATTAATTTTTTTTGAAAAATTTGTTAATGAACCACCGAGCTCTTGCTTCGGTTCTTTTCTCCAGAACCCACTCGGAGCTGTCTGTATTACAGCCAATGTCCGTGAGTACTTAGCGAATCATGTCGCTCGTTATCGGTGACAGTAACTTGCGCCGCAAGCCTGGTTCGTTCATTTTGTTACGACTTCCCATAAACATAATACGGCCGTAACTCCAAGTCTTGCGCGTCCTCCCTGCGGTATAAGCATAATAAACGCCCATAGAGGGTCCTCTAAACTGCTGCAGCAAGACTATAATATTCGATGAAGAGCCAATAAATTTAGGCTACTATAATGCAGCTGCTCAACGAACGACGACTCACTAGTAAACAGGATGCTTTATTGGAAAAGATGACGAGGTGTTTAACGATCGGCCTTCGCCTGTTCCGTAACATAACCTCAGCCACTTTATTACGCCGTCTCACGCGATTCCGGAAGAGCGCATTAGGTTCAGGCACAAGTAATGCAATTTACAAGCCTGTAGTATCTACACAACAGTGTCATAAAGGTTAGTCTAATAATGTAGCAGTAAATTCAGTAAATATACAAATGGTCTTCGGTGACGATTGTCGGCGACGACACCGCTGTCGAGGTATTTGAGTACGGCGTATCAATGTTTTGAACACTGAATGTAGGCCACGCATAGCGTCTTCTTCTCTGACTGGTTTAATGCTCGGCAATAAAAAAGGGCATAATTGTATATAGAGTAGATTTCACTTCATGTTTTCTTCCATACGAGTGATGTCAAATTCAAGTGGATGCGAAACAAGATAATAGACGATAAGTGCATATAAATCCTATAATGCCGTGCACGTTCCTTCGCGAAGTTATTCTTTCCAGAAACATCATCTAAGCTGTTTTACTGCGACGTCCTTTCCTCGAGAAGCGCTAGTCTCCTTAGGTATGCGAGATAACTTCCAAGAAATTTGGAAGGAGGTACTTTGAGGAGGGGACGTCCGATATTTTTTCCTCGGTGGAAGGGCTACTAAGCAGTCTGTGGACTCGCGAGATCAATTGACGAACTACTCGATCGATTATTAGCGTGAATGAATGTGTGTGTGTGTGTGTGTGTGTGTGTGTGTGTGTGTGTGTGTGTGTGTGTGTGTGTGTGTTTCTCTTTATTTTTGTGACGAAGGCTGCGTCCGAAAGCTAACGTGTACGTGTCTTTTAATTGTATCTATCCGCAACTTAACGTGTCATCTCTACAGTAAGTAGCAGTCTATTTTTTCCTTGCATTGCTGTATCTAGAGAAAAAGCTATAATAGTAGAACCCTAGGTACATCTGACCACGTCCTACCGAAGGATCCGATTTGTTTCACTTTGTTAGAAGGAACACCATCTTCAGCGCTCCTAAAGCTAGAGTGAAAAAGAGACTGCACATAAAGTACCCCGGCAACAGAAGGAACCTACGTAAGATCACTGAAAAATCACAATACAGTTCTTCGTCTCCTCCACGTATTATTCCTAACAATGACGTATTCCTGTCTTTTTCTTTTCTATTCTTCTGTCCGTTCCCGTTCTAACTTCTTATTACTATCTATCCTCTTTAATTATTATTTTCAGTACTTAGGTATTAACCAACTAGGATCACGTTAAACTTCAATTCCTGTTCTTACTTCGTTGTTTTTTACTTTTCGAGTACTCCTTCGTCTTCTCTCCCAGCTTTTAACTTTCTTCCGTTCATGTTGTTCCCGATTTGTTCTATCCTCTGCCTTGTAAGGGTTTTAAATATGCTACCTTATTCTTAAAGGTTTTCCTTCTGTTATTTTCGTTTCTTTGATAGTGTTTCTTTCTACTTCTTTTCTTATTTTTGTAATACATGAAATACAAGTAATACAGAAAGATAAGAATATTTGTTTCGACAGTCTGTTCCGGATAATTTAGTAGAGTTGTTGTAGGACACAATCATTGCTTTGCCATTACTTCTGACATATTATACGTATATCTTTTCATAAATGTCGTTAGCATCCAGCATTTGTGTAACACCCATTACGTTTACAGTCAGCCATCTTTCCAGTTTCTCCGTTCTACCCAGCTTATAGTTTATCGATAAACAATTAAATGCATAAATATTCTGGTCCTACCACGGTGTTACGCATTTCTTGTTGTAAATGATTTTCGTCAAACTCCTTGCTCTTTCCTTTTTATCAGCTTGTATCATTATTACTGTTACTATTATTATTATCATTACTACTAGTACTTGATTCCCACATTTCCAGATTTGAAAGTATAGTAGTCAGTGCAGTACAACACTAACAATGAAGGTACGTTTATTACGAAAACCAACCTAGAGGAAGAAGAGAATTTAACCCCTGGAGGGAGCGAACTATTGTTTATATAAACACCAAATATTCCAGAATATACAAACATATGAAGTTTCGAGAACCTTTCAGAAAAGACAAATATTAAATAACAAATCGTCGCTGGGCGTAGTGTTTAAACTAATGACCCGCACGCCAGCGAGCAATGCCAACCGCTACGCTGCATTGCATGGGGCGCGTCAAAAACCATTATCATTATTGTTATTATTAGATTTCATGTAATATTAGTTGAAGGTTCATTTTAATTTGCAGCTTTAATAGGTAAATTACTAATAAATAGGAAACAAGGTTTTATGTACTTGAAAACATTAAAATGCTTCATTTCCTATATAGAAAAAAATATTTAAAAAGTATGCATAAAAATGCAAAACTATTTTGTTTTAGTATTACAAATCTGTAAAACTTACGTTACGAAAAGAACTCACCAGTCATTCTGACGTAGTGGTGAAACAACTTCCTGCTGCAGTGACCACCAAAACTTTCTCGAAGTTTGCCATCAAAAATCGATATCGGTTGTCTCGAAAAAATGCACGATACAGAGAGAAGGACTTTTCAGCATCTCGTACTGCATATTTCTTCGAACGAATGTCATTGACAGACACATTTTCAGTTTCACGAACATCTACTTCCCCTTCCAAAACCTTGGCAATTTTGCACGTAATATGATATTCACCATTTTTTTCGAAAGCATTTTTAAATTTCTGTATAATAGTTTCCCCTTTTGTACCGTAAGTGAACTAATTTTTTTCTCAGTGTCATGTCATTCATCAACTGTCTCAGTTAACAAGCTGGTTCTTGTTCTAATTTTTTGATAGAGCGAAACAAAATACCCACATTTGAGGATGTGAAATGTACGACAGTTCATTTTTAGTGTACTATCGTTGAGTAAGTTGTGAAGAATTTCAACTGAAGGAGCGTAATCCTTATTTCGTTCATCAACCACTGATTAGAAAATTTTAAAACTGTTTGCATAATACACTGCTGCTTCCAATCATGTCGACCAACGAGTAATTATGGGTCCAGGTGGAAGTGAAAGATCTGTAATTTTGACTGAACAAATCAGCTGCAGCTGGCGCTTTTGCAAAATCCTTTCTGTCATATGAGATAAATTCGTCCACTTTAGGATACGATATACGTATCTCCTCACATA
This sequence comes from Schistocerca gregaria, assembly GCF_023897955.1. Classification (NCBI taxonomy): domain Eukaryota; kingdom Metazoa; phylum Arthropoda; class Insecta; order Orthoptera; family Acrididae; genus Schistocerca; species Schistocerca gregaria. The sequence goes on along the minus strand of NC_064926.1, from coordinate 335,917,692 downwards.
CTCAGTGTAACCCATGAGCTTACTATACAAGGTATGTTATCACTTGTGGGATGCTTACAGAAAGGCATCTGTAACTAAGGGTTGAACTTAATCAGATTTCACCCCATTCTGCCGTAACGACAGTAGTTACTCGTTGAATAAGCGAGGCATTGTTACATAATTCGATGTTGATAGTTCTTCACATGGTAATAGAAAACACAGCTTGGAAACCGTTTCATCATTTTCTAGCACATCTACCAGAACGCAACCCACTTTCCTACCACAAAAAATGTGATGATTCGTCAATGCTTAACCAATTTTCTTTTCATTTTCTTATCGTACTTTGATCTTCCTTGGCATTTTTTTAACAGGCAAGCACATACATTTTTTTAAAATATTGAATCTTCTGGTGTTTCGAGATTTGCTTGTTTCGCAAGACTAATTCTGAACTATGAGCTTCCCAGTTTAAAGGGAAATCACACGAATGAAAAATGTTGCACAAATCTGCATAATATTCGGAACTTTTTGAAACTAGGATATATGAAGAACCTGCTTTGCCTAAAATAAACTGTGTAGAAGTTGTACATGAGACGGCTTTCCGATATCTCCTAACTACTAAATGCTGTGAGCTTCGGATATCATCTGCATTCACTGATTACTCACATTTCTGAAAAAAATAGAATTCTTCCATCAGTTGAAAACATGCCACTACGTTCGGCAACATACTGTTTCGGGATTATATGGCCAATCACTTCACTTAGGATAACGTGCTGTATAGACAATCTGATTTAAGCAAGATGATGGTGATGATTGAACACTGTTGAGTGTACTGCGTCAGCCGTTCACATCATAAATAAAAAGATTTCCCGATACAGATAGCGAGGCAGCACGTGCTGTGGAGCCCACTCACAACGCAGTGTGTTTAGGAATGAGGTTCATTCAAACTACGTTCTCATAATATGACAACACACGAGACTTTTTTTTTCGGCAATTTAAAATTTGTGACAAGGAAAAGTGACACTGTGTATTTATTGCAAAATTATTTAACGTATTTTTTCTACAGAAAATATTACAAAAATTTATATTTTTATATGAAAAAATTTCATATATGGTTGGACTGCGATGTTTCGGGAACTTCTTAGTTACACATGTTTAACGACAAACAAAAATGTATTACATAAAAATATGTTTCTACCAATAACTTATGGCTGCAAGAAAGGAGAGGCACACAGCTATTAGTCTCAGTGCCATTATTCCTACAGGTGTATAGGAAGAAGGAAACCTTTTTGTTTCCTTATGCCTATACACCTGTAACAAGAGATGGTGACATGTCCTACCGCGAGTCTATTGGATCGTAAATGAAATGCACTGAAGGTGGCTATTTACAGCCGATATCTAGATTTGCAAGAATAATGAAAGGTAATTGGATTGCAACTGATAACTGTGTGCCTCTCCTCCGGTATAGTCTACGATCGCTGTGCGCAACAGTTCCCTATGGAATCAAAGTTGGTTACTTATGGCTACTTTTTAGAAGGAAAAATTACAGCAGTGTACCCTTGCTGTTTCAATAAACAACGGTACCAACGTTTGCATTTTTTGGTACAACGTTCATTTCATTATGTCATTAAAAAGAGCCAGTTTAGTGAGATGGGTGTTGGAACATCGCCGGCCGGAGTGGCCGAGAGGTTCTAGGCGCTACAGTCTGAAGCCGTGCGACCGCTGCGGTCGCAGGTTCTAATCCTGCCTCGGGCATGGATGTGTGTGTTGTCCTTAGGTTAGTTAGGTTTAAGTAGTTCTAGGTTCTAGGGGACTGATGACCTCAGAAGTTAAGTCACATAGTTCTCAGAGCCGTTTGAACCATTTGTTGTAACATCAGTTAAGATAAATAATTGTAAATAAATGGTACTGATGGGAGCTGTACAAGGGAAAAGCTGAGAAAGTGCTAAGTATGATATGAAGACGTGGCGCGCCTATCATTCCATTCTATCTGTTGACATACACAAAAAAGTAGTAGGATAGTCACGGCAGTAAGATGTAACATTAGATGGAGAGTCAAGCGTTAATGTGCTGAAGCGCGCCATGCTCTGCGGGGTGGCCTGTAAGTCAAGGGGATATCGCCTGATGCAAGTAGGTCGGCTTAGAGGGATATACAGCCTAAGCCTGCAGCCGTGGCACTCGCAGAGTGGACGCCCCACTGCTGGATCTGTGCGGGCCCTTTCGTCACGCAATCAAATTGCGCTCCCCCCCCCCCCCCCCCCCCCGTCCACCCAACCTCTGTCCGCCGCTAGTGGCCCGCACATGCGTGCACGCACAGGATGCAGCGCGCACCCACGCCTGTTAATTAATTCAGACTTACCTCGAGCGGGCCGGGACGGTACACAAACCCTTTTCCCGGACTGCAGCGGCAGCAGCCTTCCCTTCCGGAATTTACGGAGAGTCCGCGGCCGACGCAGCGGGATTCGGTGGAGATTACTGTTAAAGTTTCAGTGCGGCGGATGGATGGATGGGTGGGGCGCGCTCGCACACGGCCCAGGGTGGGGGGTGGGGCTTAAATATTAAGGCCGGCCTCTCTGGGCGGCTGCAGAATTATTGACGAGACTCCGGAACGCCGGAATGCCCTCTGGGAGCGGCAGCTGCGGTCGCCGGAGCACGGTGGCGGAGGGCGCGTCCACGTCAGGGTGCTCAGCGCCCGCCAAAGGCCTCCAGCGTGACAAATTCTCTTTAATTCCGCGACGCGAACGCTTTATTGGATACCCTGTGAAACGCGATCCACATAAAATTCTGCAGACTGTCGGAATGTTGTCAGTGTAAATCCAGGCCTCTGTGGCGGTAATACGTGACATCGCAGCATCGAGTTCACGGGACGGGGCAGGGGGAGGACATTGGCGGGGTGTATGTCCTGGCTCAGGGCTGCAGAGCACCATTCTGTTTAAATCCCAGAGAGTGGCAGGAAGGAAACCAACTAGCTCATGCCATCATTGAAAGAGCTTCGAAATGTGTTTCGACAAAAAAAAAGTGAAGCACCTAGAAGCCATGCTCGGTTGTCATTGTAACTTAGTACACGCACATACGAGCGGAGTTGCAATTACATCTACATCTACATCTATACTCGCAAGCTACCTGACGCTGTGTGGCAGAGTGTACCTTGAGTACCTCTATAGGTTCTCCCTTCTATTCCAGTCTCGTATTATTCGTCGAAAGGAGAATTGCCGGTATGCCACTGCGTGGGCTCTAATCCCTCTGATTTTATCATCGTGGTCTCTTCGCGAGATATACGCAGGAGGGAGCAATATACTGCTTGACTCCTCGGTGAAGGTATGTTCTCGAAACTTCAATAAAAGCCCGTACCTAGCTACTGAGCGTCTCTCCTGCAGAGTCTTCCACTGGAGTTTATCTATCATCTCCGTAACTCTTTCGCGCTTACTAAATGATCATGTAACGAAGCGTGCTGCTCTCCGTTGGATCTTCTCTATCTCCTCTATCAACCCTATCTGGTACGGGTCCCACACTGCTAAGCAGTGGGCAAATAAGAGTACTGCAACCTACTTCCTTTGTTATCGGATTGCATTTCCTTAGGATTCTTCCAATGAATCTCAATGTGCCATCTGCTTCACCGACGATCAACTTTATATGATCATTCCATTTTAAAACACTCCTAATGCGTACTCCCAGATAATTTATAGAATTAACTGCTTCCAGTTGCTGACCTGCTATATTGTAGCTAAATGATAAGGGATCATACTCTCTATGTATTCGCAGCACATTACACTTGTCTACATTGAGATTCAATTGCCATTCCCTGCACCATGCGTCAATTCGCTGCAAGGTCCTCCTGCATTTCAGTACAATTTTCCATTGTTACAACATCTCGATATACCACAGCATCGTCCGCAAAAAACTTCAGTGAACTTCCGATATCATCCACAAGGTCATTTATGTATATTGTGAATAGCAACGGTCCTACGACACTCCCCTGCGGCACACCTGAAATCACTCTTACTTCGGAAGACTTCTCTCCATTGAGAATGACATGCTGCGTTCTGTTATCTAGGTACTCTTCAATCCAATCACACAATTGGTTTGATAGACCATATGCTTTTACTTTGTTCATTAAACGACTGCGGCAGGTACACCAGCCACCACAGTGAATTTGTGTTGTTCGTACTTAGTGTTGTTGCCCAGCCAGGTATGGTATATGTGGTACGTGAACAGCATATCGCGTGATAGCTCTCAAGGACTCAGAGAAGCCGCCTACTTGTATGAAACAGGGTTATGAACACTTGATAGTTTCAACGGGTCTCTATTTGATCGGATGGTTGAATCGCGCAATATTCGCAATTCATGGACACTGAACTGAGACAGTGGCCCGATATTTTACGACATGTGAACTTGAGCACTGGCGAATTTGACGTCGTCGGCCGCACCTCCCCACCACAAAGAAGGTTCGCCATATTGCACAGCAGCATATAGTAACCTCTTCACACAGGCGCTTGACAGCTGTCAACACGTAATGGACTGACTGCAAATTTCTGTGTTATCCTGCACAATTGGCCTTAGACTAGCTACAGTCAGATTAGGAAATTACAGTCCCTTGCATAGGCTGCCGTTAACGCAAACGGTTTCATTTGGTGTGGTGGTGTGACCTGGATCGCAAGGACTGCTGGCAAATGGCGTCGCATAGTGTTCAGCGATCGGGTGATGATGGCGGCGACTGGGGAGAGGTCCCATTCTTCCAACGTTTTGCAGAGTCACAGCGGTGTTGCTCTTGGCATCATGGTATGGGGAACCATGGCTTCAGCCACTGCTGGTAGTGATTGACCGTGCGTCACGAACATAATGCTGTTTTACGGGTTACCTCTCATGCGACAGTGCCGTCGTGCAATTTTCCAACAAGGTAACGCCCGCTCATACCTGGCAGGTCTTTCTATGAACTATCTGCATGGTGCTGAGGTACTCCTGCGAATAGCAAGATCCCCATATCTGCCTCCGATCTTTGGAAGCAGCTTGGACGTCAGCTGTGTCCCAGTGCCAGATTCCGGGCTATCAAGAACCAGCGCCATCTTGCTTCAGAAGAGACTGTAATAGCTTTATCAGAAGAGAATATAATAGCTTTATAGCACCCTTCCCGGCCGAATCAGTGCATGCTTCCAAAGCAGTCGGGGTGAAATGTCCTACTGATAGGCGAGCGTAAAGTGCCAATTTCTTTGTACATTTCACATGGTATTGTAATCACTGATATAACATCACATATCCTCTCAGCAAGTGAAGTTTTATTCCATTCCTCATGCCTTTCTGGGTGCTTTATTTTGTCGAGCAATGTGTTTGGTGTACAAGAAGATGCAGACTGCTCTGTAAGGAGCGACTGACGATACATAGTTTCACTTAGGTTTTTGCATTTTTCGTGAATGTTATTCGTGACAAAGCTCTATGAGGTGGATCGTCCAAAGATGTACAAATAAGATCAAAGGAGTTAATGGAAGCCTTCGATGCCATCCGTCGGCTTTCACCGACTACGTCATCAATGTGGATGAGTTTAAAGTGTCATCTAAATTTGGAAATTTGTGGTAAGTTCCTATGGGACAAAACTACTGAGGTCGTCGGTCTCTAGGCTCACACACTACTTAACTAGCTTAAACTAACTGGGGCTAAGGCCACACACACACACACCCATGCCTGAGGGAGGACTCGAACCTCTTACGTGAGGAGCCGCCCGAACTGTGGCAAGGCGCCTAAGACATCGCACGGCTACCCCGAGTGGCAAGGTCTAATGTAAATCGAATATTCGTAAAATAAACAACATAACAAGAACTGAAGTTATTCTCATTAAATAACGTTTGGTGCTTTCACCACTTCAAAACCACACTGTTACCTTTCAGCCCTACCCAGGCTTCGGGATACATTGCAGATCAGTATAACGGAGATTTTCCATTGACGGTAGCTCACAATCGCACTGTCAACTTCCAGCCTAAACTAAACATCGAGCTACGGTGCACCACAATTTAGATTCCAAAGTATAGTATAGAGCCAAAGTAAATCTTGAAAGTGTGCTGTATTCGTTCTGTTTGTGCAGTTACAGTATAACGAGCTACAACATATTTATGTGACCGGTGAAATCCCATGTACGGGATTTGTTGGTTTAATTGGCTGTTTTCTCTGTGAAAACACGGCTGTATACTGACCATTTACACGACTATATGTTTTAAATATTAATCGACAACAAAATTTGATAAATGCCAGATAAATACTATCTCCTCAGGTATTCGTCTATGTAGCAGTAGTAGTTCTCAGTCAGAAGTAATTTTAAACTGTTACTAAAATTTTCATTATCTGCTAGCACATTTAATTCACAAGGAAGACTGGCAACTAATTTTATGATTGCATATTTTGCTTTCTTCTGTGCAACAGTAGGGTTCAGCTAAGGACAGGGGAGGCTTTTTTTCTTGGTAGTGTTTTAATCATAGATACTATTATTATTTTCAGATTCAACCAGATTCCTAACAACAATCTTTACAAGGTAGTATATGTATTCTGAGGCCGTCGTAAATAAGCCTAATTTTTTACCAAATCCTACGTGAATTTCGAGGATTGACACCAAGTATTACACTTACAACGCGTTTCTTTGCAATGAATGTGTCTATAGGTGTAGTTGCTCCAAACAACTATTCTTTATCTGCAGACGCATTCACAAGCTTCAGATTATCTACAATTGTTACTATACAATTCGAGTTCTGATCAATATGCACGCCCAGGAGTTTTGAGTACACACTTCCTTTTTCCCTTGGTTCACAATACTCACTACATTCTAAAAGTCGTTGATAAATCGGTCCAGTACACTAACAGACGATCATTGACTTTTAAGACATCCTAGGTATCACAGCTAAACCAAATTCAAAGTTTAAAATAAATCTTGGAAACACAAAAAAATGAAAATTGCACTAAAGTTCTGTTAAACGTTCCATTTAATACAGGTGGTTATCAGTACATAATATGCCATAAGTCTTCTGAACTGATGGAAACATACCGCTACCCAAACCAAGATCACTGCTTGAGGGAAAACAAGGGGCGAGAAGCTATACGAAAGAATGATAGTTTACGCTCGTACGGGTTAGACTGAACAATAATCCTACGCGTCATTGTTAAGTGAAGCTGTAAGCAGTCCAAAGATTAGTTTGAACACTACAGTGCTACGCTAGGCATGTTTCTACTGAATGTCGTTTGCTTTGATCCTACCTGACCAACATTATAGTAGTACCCACTTGTTACCATGGAATCTGCAAAACGGTGTAATAGCTTCGCTTCTTTTTCTTTCCTTTTCAAGGTGCCTAAGGCGAACGTCTCGACAAGTTCAAGTGAAAAATCTGTATCGATCAACGGCTGACCCGAGTCATGTTTCCAGTTCCCAGTTGCAGGTTGCCTATCCAATGACTTCCAGAGTTAACAATAAAGAGATTTTCAATATTTCATGTAATTATTGGCCAAATTTAATTTTTTTTAAATTCTGTCATAACCAACTCATTAAAAGATTTCATTACAAATGTCTCGTCTGGAGGGCGATCAATGAATTCAACATAAACAAAGCTTCAGATATGAACTTTGGTATTCCTTTACTGCGTATATGTACACTGGATTTCTTTTTTCCACAGGACCAAACAGCTATCCTAAGAGACACTAGTACAGGTTACGAAGTCATGTTGTGTGATGAATGGCACATTTGTTTCCGGACCATCGTAACGGACTCATAGTGAAAATAGAGTAGAACATTAAAAAAGATAACTGTGTCCTCATGGTAAGACAGTTGTACAAATCTGACACATCATGAAGTCACGCATGTATCTCGGTGGACTGCTAGCTACATATCTGAAGCTTCCTTAGGGAAGTTTGATCTTATCTTACAGGTTTACACAGTTGGTCAACTACTAGAAACTGTGTACATGTCTTGGGACAGTGCAACTCAGTGCGCGAAAATACCCCGTCTATATTCATCCAGTACTTGATAATAGGAGCAGTCAGTGACTAGGAACAAACTGTGCGCATGATTTCAAATCTTTACGAAACCTGTTCTCACTGAATACCCATAAAATGATGAAAGAGAAAAGTTTATCGCGTTCAACTTTTTCGATGTTTATGCAGTAAAACTGTCTCATCAGGAATGTTTTAATTTATTACTTCTTTACTACTAACTCTCTTATCAAAACATTTTTCATACAGTATACACATATATCGCAGACTGTATCTGCAAATTTGTACCATTTTATGACACTGAACTCAGGAGACATGACGTCACATAAATTGAGATGCGTAGAAAACTAGTTTTTTTCTTAAAATTTAGCGTAAATTACCCAGACTGCTATCATGAGAGCACATGGCAACTCCCAACAGACTTTAAACATACTTTCTAATCTTTTATAAACCTCTTCTCGCTTACATGTTTGATGTCAAATATTCCGCACATGAACTCATTTCTAAAGAAATGGAGCCTGAAGCTGTTCTACACAATTCGAGTCCTTACAGTATTGGGGACTTACTGATATAGAATTAAACAGTTATTAATTCCGGACTCTTACTCCACCACTTCCTCGATAGCTGTTATTTCCCATAGAAAACAAAGAAATATGTACATGACGATACAAGTTTTTGGCTATCTGGACAATACTCTGGGCGAAAAGAAGAGAGAATTGAGAAAATGTAAACGAAAGAAAAATATGCGTTCACGTTATTCCGCGTGATTTTGATGGGCAGCAGGTGAAAATTTATGTTCATAACTTAACTTATTTCTTCGACAGCGTTGTATTGGTTTGATTATTTTATGTAACGTTAGTAGAATACTAGTCACGCGTCTACACCGGAAGAAGTTACTGTAGTAAAGGAAATTAGCTTAATTTTTAAAGAAATTATCAATTTGTTTTATATTGTATTAATAAAAGTGGCGGAAGAGTCAAAAATACTATCACTCCCTCTGCACTGAAAGTCATTTCCCCACCGTAGAACTGGCGGGTAGCTAAAATGTGCCCAAATAGAATATTGGTCGAGTTTGCAAAAGTTTCAAAAAGAGGCAAGCAAGGACAGTCACATATTAGTACGAACTCTTTCTCTACTGTATACAGTATACAATCCGTTAAATGTGTTTTTCGTATCCTTCCTCACTAGGCGTAATATGTGAACGTTTTCATGGCAGTAAATAAAATTAGGCATGTGTAGCGTCGATTATGACAGTGAAATAAGTTCTTTGCGCACTGTTCTTTTATTTATATATTATTTCATTTTTACACATATTGAAATACGTTGTATTAGCTTGAGACTCAACTCACATTAGAATAAATGACGTATCTTGTCGATGACGGTATTTAAATGCATTACAATATAAAATCTTTGCCAAGATACGCAAAGAAACCTTTACATGACAAATATTCTTCAGCGTATGGACGGTGTTTCCAAGTATTTCCGTCAAACGTGGAGGAGTGAGAGTTCATGTCACGGGCAACAACTGTAAGAGATTTATCCGGACTAGCTGAGTCTAGCGGGTGTGCTGCATCTTCATATTACCTACCCTAGTAAACTGACATGATTATCGACCAGAAGATCTGCATAATGTGTCTTACTAAGCGCAGAAAGTTACTTTAGAAGCGAGCCAGGAACACGGGTATCCCCTTCCACACAGAGCATTGATTATATTATAGGCAACACATAATGCATACACACACATCCCAGTGTATCTACAACCTGCCGTCAATCATCGGCATAACCATTGTCGAAAGAAATCTAGCGTTTCCGGTAAGCGTCAGCAGATGTTTTGTATCCAAAAAGTAGTTCCCTAGAACGTGATCTATCACTCCTAGACGCGTATAGCAAAGACTCTGAAAACCCATGGAGGTTATGGACCCGAAACACCTTCAAATACGAGGTGTAAGATTTTCATATTCTCTCGCTCGCATGCTCAAACACCTAGACCTACAGAAAAAATGAACAGAACCTTTTGCCGGCCGGAGTGGCCGTGCGGATCTAGGAGCTAATTCTGGAACCGGGTGATCGCTACGGTAGCAGGTTCGAATCCTGCCTCGGGCATGGATGTGTGTGATGTCCTTAGGTTAGTTAGGTTTAATTAGTTCTAAGGTCTAGGCGACTGATGACCTCGGAAGTTAAGTCGCATAGTGCTCAGAGCCATTTGAACAGAACATTTTTGTAGGAACTTTAACGTAGTTGAATCATGTACTGCGATACTTTTTCGCTAGAGGCCGAGTTATTCAACAAAAACCTCAAAAGTGACCTTCAGATACATTTTTCTTGAAAACCATTTCCTCCAGCGAAAACATATCCCACTACAAATTTAACTTCATTGAATTTTCTACAAAAAGCTCCCGTTAATTTTTTTCTGTTAAGATTAACAGTTTTCACGTTGCAAGCGAGAGAATATGAAGTCTCTTACTCTTTAAGGTACAGTGGGTTGCGTAAAACTTATCAGTACGGGCAACTGAATGAACCTGTACTGTATACAAAGGTTGGTCAGCAACAGTCTAACAAACTTGTAATGGTATTACAGGGTAGATTGTACTGAGAAAGATGTATTAAGAAAAAAAATCGAAGCATTACGCCGTTTCCGATTTAATTAGCATTGAAATTAGCCACTCAGGTCGCTGCGTGCTCACATTCAAGCAGCTTGCTGGAGACAGTGTCACCGAAAGTGTTCTTCGTTTGGTCGCTAAAACCGAACTGGAGAGTGGTACTAAAATTGGACATGGGGCGGTAGTAAGGATGGATCCTGAGCCAAAGGGCGAGCAGTGTCGTGCGCTGTGAGAACTACTGACATTAACTGAATCTGGCTGGTCGCTTGAATCTACTCACACAACGGCCTTATCACTTCCATGCTAAATAACTAGGCACAACACATCGCATTTTTTTCTTGAATTATTTCTCAACACTACCTCCCCTGCAGACTTTTTATGATCACCCCGTGTATGTTTGACCAATAATGATTACGTTTTGTCGATGGCAAAACGACCACAGGTGCTTATGGAGAGGTTTTTGTCAGTAAAATGTACTGCACAGGGTGACAACAGGCTTGGAATAGCGTACTTTTTATCGACATCATCATACCCAACTTCCACAAACAAGGACAATTTAAAAGCGATTAGAATTTAATTTAGCTGATTTTTTAGACCTTCTCAGATCTTTTCGAACACTGATATACTAGGCAAGTTCGCTGATGAAGTCGGTGATAACGTCCCCCCCCCCCTCCCCCCCGATACAGGAAGAATGGAAATAAATGTCATCGTCAGCGTTCTAATACTTACTGGTGACCTCCATCAACAGTTACATTTAACAGTAAAGGCGACAGTGATAACGTTAATGTTGTTGTGAATTACATTTTTAGGGCGAAAAATACTGAATGACCGGAATGTTTTGGACATATACTGCGTTTTGTCCGCAGCTCGTGGTCGTGCGGTAGCGTTCTCGCTTCCCACGCCCGAGTTCCCGGGTTCGATTCCCGGCGGGGTCAGGGATTTACTGTCCCTCGTGATATCCTTAGGTTGGTTAGGTTAAAGTAGTAATAAGTTCTAGGGGACTGATGACCATAGATGTTAAGTCCCATAGTGTTCAGAGCCATTTGTACTGCATCTTTTCGTTACTTGTGCTGCCAGCACAACCATTGCCATTTGCTTTATCTGATGTGTAATTCAGAAAGAGTACATAGTTTCTAGCGAGCGTTGCATCACAGATGTAACCCACTGAAATCATACACGGAGTAGCGGAAATCAAACTGACATTACGTAATGGATATTTAAGTTCCCACTGGTGAGCGGTGTTGCGGTTCTGTCAACTGACCCGCGTCCATTTTCAACCCGCATCCTTGCTCTGCCTTGTATGCAATATTGTGTTTGTTAATAATCTTAAAATCATATTTACGTTCATTCATGCTTTAATTTTCAGTCCCAGTTTCTTTTATTGGGGAAGGTAGTTTTTCTTCAACATAGCCTTTTTTGTTGACATCATAGCTGTTGCTACGTTTAGTTTTTATTCATTATTTATCCATGACGCTTTCTTGTTTCAGTGTTGGGAGAACTGCGAGTTGCTGCAGTCTGATTGGTCGGTCTGGGGCTCCATGTGCTCCGAGCAGAGTGTCTGTGTAAGTACAGCTGAAGCTGATATATAAATATATAGCTTTTTCTTTTAAGCACCGATCACATGTTCCGTGAACAGATGGATCAGAAACACTGTATTTTGGAGAGGTCTTGGTCTGTGTCAGTCAAGTGCTACACGATTGCTTATTCAAATCGCAATCTCTCAGGTCTGTTTACAGGCTCTTAACGAGTATTTTGAATCCGTGGTTGTGCCCGTTCCAGGTGAATCGTGGACTGAATACGTTGCAAAAGAATGTACTGTGGAGGTACTAACTTGAATGCTGCAACGATCCTGTCACATACTGTGGGGACATTTGAAATTCCATCTTGTAACAGACTTCTTAACTGTGTTAAAGTTGCATTCGTTCTTCGGTGTGCAACGTTTCAATTTCATTCACATTATATCAGCAACAAAGCTGTCCAACTGAAAAGAAATGTAGGTACCGAGTACGCGTTGCCATCACACACAACTGTAAAACGGTAAATGAATATGTATGTCTCTTTAGTATAATGAAATATGTAACTTTGAAAATGTTCCCACTGTGACACTTCCATGTGATTATTAGATGATTTTTCTTTTCATTTGGTACAGAAATCATTAAAATATGGTGTTTTTTTTCGATAACATGTTTCGGATCAGAAATTCCTACGGATATGTGAAGGCGTTTTATGCAGCGTTCTAGCGCGATTGCCATTTCTGAAAGGAAAATATCTGAACGTTTGAAATGTACTTGTGCTCGAATGCTCCACAATACATACTTGACTGTTCAGAATTTCCACCCTGTACACGATTTCTCTCTCTAGTTTCTTTCATTTTTATTATTTACAGATACGGAAACCTCACTGCTTCTTGTGTTAATCCTGTTCCCTAAGCTTTTTCCAAACACAAATTCAGTTATTAAGTATAAGATCAGAAGTATGTCCTTCGTAACTGAGAGAAATTTCGTCTATTTGAAACAAATTTTATGTTCATAAAAGTCATCTACCGTACAAGGCTTAAGTCCTCCGTGCTATCAGATACTGCTTTTAAGAGAGAAAATATTCCGTGTACAAAACGTGACGTAGAATGCGATTAACACAAAGTTAACGGACGAAGGAACAACGATGGCAGCAGTGTTTACTCAATTGGTCTCCGCCATTATCAAAGAAGAAGTGGGAGGTCAATGGGAACGTGGGCCGTAACTATGGCCAAAGCCGTGGAAATGACAGGTCTATCGGAAGAATGGCGCGATAGAATTTTCTGGGATCTGAAACCAGGGAACTGCTGATAAGCGGAAACGCCCGCTAAGGTAAAGTAAGAACATTCCTTAATTCAGAATTTAGTCAGACTATCGTTGGACAGCACGGAACTCAGAGACTGTAACAGAAATTAGATAAACTAAAGAACGTTAGCTGTGTGTAAGGCTGAGCTTGTGAAGTGTCTCAAAAACACGTTATTTAGCCTAAATCGGTGAGGAAAGTAGCGAAGGCACTGGAAAGCGATATCAGATGGAGGACCGCTTACAGATGACTTCGGCGCGCCTGTCACCCGGCCGGGAGGCGCCTGCAGAGAAGGCCGTGCGCTGAGGCTGCAGACTGCTTCCACCTGTTGCGCCGCGACAAGTTGTCTCGTCCAGAGGCGGCGTGACCCCGCTGCCCTGACTCCTTGTCACAGCACAGCACAGCGGCGGACGCCTTGCCACCTGTTGCTCTGCGCTCTACTATTATTACCTTTCACGTCAGCTGGGGATGGCGATCTGTATTACCTCTCTTCACGACAGCGCGTCCAGTTTTGCTCTAGAGCCTCTCCGCGCCGAACTTGCATGTTAGCCAGCATAAAAAGTTCCAGTGCCACGACTGAGAAAGGGTTTTAGCAATTACGGATTTACAGAATGTGGGCCGGTCAAGTTGTCCATACGTCTGGGTGTGTGCTATCAGTAATACGGTGCAGTCTAGGAGATAGCGGATATGCTTAGAGCAAAGAAATTCCTTTGGCAGACCGTGGTCCTCATGGGTGTTGGGTGCTCTGGCGGATTAGGTTGCCAGCAACGACTATTCATGTATTGGTGCAACGACATATTGGTACTGTTGCTGGGTATCGATGTGTTCCAGGGCCAACAGCAGTGGAATCCTCCCTCTAATATGCCAAAGTCATCGTCAGAGAGGTCTATTTGATTACGATAGTGTAGATTATTGTGTGTTTTATGGGTGTGTTATACATGTTGACGGATTTCCTGTAGCAGTCGGATGCTAAACTGAATAAACATAGGTGGCAGAACGAGTTAAATTTTCGTATATACAGAGACATGCCGACACCATGATTGCATTATTCAGTTTGATTTTCGCACAGATGATCCGTTTTCCTCAGAAAAAGTGTTTGTAGCCAGTTATATTTGTACCTGGGGTTGTGAACGTAGTTCACCAGATTCGTAATAAAGAGTTTATTGTTACGAGTACTTTTACAGTCATGTGCACTGTTTGTTATATACCTCCATGCGTAAAATTCACTGTGCATGTCTTGCCCAATTCCATGTTCACACGAAGTCTTCGGGTTGTATAGAGCATGTTACTGTCCTAGCAAAACTCAAATTTTGCGGAGTTGATGGTTTTACGCACAGCTGACTTGAACCATAATAAACGGAATGCGAAAGGTTGTGGTGAATAAGTCAGATGATATTAGAAACGTAGAAAATTTTGTGAGGGAAAAAAAGTTACGAAGGGAATCCCATAGGTTTCTGTTTTGTATTCACTCCTATTCCTTATGCGTGAGTGATCTTCCACTTAACATTCGACAAGGAAAATCGCTACTTTTTGCTGTTTATATGAGTATTATAATAAATCTGGTTAGAGGGAAAGAAACGGAAGAGTTGGTTAACAATAATTTCCAAAGAAGTGTTCTCTAAAAAACGCTCTCCCTAAATTTTGAAGAAAAAAACAATTGCTAAGCCTCTCAAGCATTTGAGTTTAGCTGCTTTTGCTCTTAGTGTAATTGTTAATCTTCGAAACAGACGTATCAACCTCCTGACATATTTGCATATTTTCGCTCAGTAAAGCCTTACGGAATAATTTTCTGTCGTAACTCATCATTTAGAAACAAATTATTGATTGCACGAAAGCGAACAGTAAGAATGTGTGGTTTTCACCCACGGATGTGCCGGCCGGAGTGGCCGTGCGGTTCTAGGCGCTACAGTCTGGAGCCGAGCGACCGCTACGGTCGCAGGTTCGAATCCTGCCTCGAGCATGGATGTGTGTGATGTCCTTAGGTTAGTTAGGTTTAAGTAGTTCTAAGTCTAGGGGACTGATGACCTCAGATGTTAAGTCCCATAGTGCTTAGAGCTATTTGAACCATTTGTCCATGCCTACAACGCTAGAGGGAAAAATAACTTTTGCTACTCATTGTTAAAGCTGTCAGTGGCTCAGAAAGGGGTTCAATACTCAGCAACAAAAATTTTTGATCATTTACCCAATAACATAAAATATCTGAAAGGTAGCGAAGTAAGTTTTACATCTAATTTAAAATCATTGCTCGTGGACAACTCCTTTTCGACTGACGCATTTCTACATTAAAACTGGTAGCCAGGAGAGGTAATAAATAAACAAACAAAATAAGTATAGTTGCATGAGTAAGACTAAAAATATTTCATGTGTTCATCAATGCTAACACTAATTGTGAATACATATCCCGTGAACTGAACGTTCACATCATTTCGTTAGAAGAATCATTCAAACGATTTTGGAACTTGTAACTAACACCCATTTACCTACCGAACAGCAGAAATTAACGGATAACCTCGATTTGATATGAGTTAATCAGGTAGGTAGACAGCAGTGGTTTTGGCCCCCGGTTGCTCGTGTCAGTCTAGTTAAGCCAGTATTCTTGAAGGGAAGAAGAAGTTTCTTTGCTAAGTCATTGTTAGATACAGTCTCTTCTTTTGGCCACCAGTGCGTCACAGTGAAGAGTAAATGTCGTGCAGTTTCATCACCCGCGCCACATAGTCTATGCTTAGGGGTTTGTTTATCTATTGTCATTGTGTAAAGATGTTTTTTGAAGTTCACATGACCAGACATTAGACTTACCTTGAGATTAATCAGCCTCCTGCTCAAGTCTAGGATTGCAGAACTTCCCCCTGAACATAATTTGGGTTATCATTAGCCTATCATGTGTCTGTTTTTGAGCTCTTAGTCCAAAGTTCTACGTGCTGTATTTTGCTCCAGCTATGTTTTAACATTTTATCCACAAATTCATGGTAGGAAGGTTCCGGTCCTACAAATGGGATCGTTTCTTCTGTCTTGGCTAGGCTATCAGCTTGTTTGTTACTAGGAATACCCCAGTGGCCAAGGACCCACAGCATGTCTACTCAGTTACTTTCTCCTAACCTTACCGGGGATTCTATTACTATCTTGGCTCTCGTTGGTAAAGCTAATGGAGATTTCATAGCTGCTTGGCTGTCTGAATCAATGCAGATTTTACGAACCTTGTGGCATCAACGTGGATTCTCGCAGTGATAGCAAGTACCTCCACCTGGGATACCATTGCCAGCTTCCAGAGAGTGACTGCGCTCACTAGTACAGGCTATATTACGTACATCCCGGCCTCAGCGCCTTCGTGTGATTTCGGCTCATGAGTAAACCAAACTGTCACGAGAAAGGTATCGTGGCTCATTCTGCCATTGCTTCATACTTTAAACTGCCACATTTAAAGGATTATTGAAACACGAAGTTGTTTTATAGCGAGCCAACTTTTGTCCGACCATTCCTATATTTACCACATTCATTATGTCAGTGTGGGGCTATGGGTATCCTAAAATTTCGATGCTCCTGCCGCTGCTTGTATTTTAACCCAAAGCTGATGGTCTCTGTCGCAGCAATGGGTGTGCTACAGTCCCGCCACTTATGGAAAGGCAGGCCAATCTCTGCACCTTCTCGAACTAACTGCTAGACTTAACAGAATTTCAAAAAATTCGTCCGATTTCACAAGACTATATGTTCTGCATGGAAGAAGATAGAAACTAGAGATAATATTTACCTCAACCAGATTTACAAGCGTATATATTTACACAACCTTGAGGTACTTATCGCAATTACGTGTGTGACCAACGTTTTCATTCACCTTTCACAAATGGTGAATGTTGCCTCCATCTGACACACGACAGATATCCAGACGATAGTCAAACTGCAACCACACTTTAGCGAGCATCTCTTGAGCTGCTGTATTCGTTGCTGTTACTGTAAAGCGTCGCATTTCACTCAAAGTTGCCGGATGAAGATACACATTGCCACAGAGATGGACTCCTTCATAGCACCTGCTACAGAAATATCATATATCAGGCGACCTTTTGACCAGTGGTGCAGCTAGAGATCCATAGGCACCTTACGGCTATCCATCGTTGCAGTGTCATGCTCTAGCCGAAAGTCACATCATACAGTTGTATCTTAATTGCTCCTGTCGAAACGAAGAAGTAAAATGCCTTTAGTTGCCGTGTCATGGCCATCTCGACTCGACACACATTGAGCATAGGTAGCTAAACGCACACCGAGGTGACCGCTAGCGACAGGCAAAGGAAGCGAGGTACACTTTCTCTCTTTGCGTAGCTCAAAATCTCCCCCGAAGTTTATCTCAATTCGTGTAGAAGATACAGTCTCGTAAATCCGTGTGAATGTCTGAAATAACTGAGTGGATTAGTTTACGAATCGCAGCAGGTGACTCGGAACTTAGCACCAGGACCTCGGAAGACAGAACTGGCTGACAGAAGTGATAGGAGCGTCGAATTCAGCTCGGACGCGCCGTGCGGTGCTGACTAGGTTTCCGAGAAGTCTGTCGCTGGGTCTTGCGGCAAGCAGCGGAACAGCAGGAGCTTGGAGTGAGCGCAGACGGCGGCTGACAACAGCTAGATAGCGGCGTCTGCTGCACGAGGTTGCACAGTTCGGTGTTGTCTCGGTTTCCGAGAAAGGAAGGCGGATTAAGGTGTAGGTTCATGCTTCTCGAGAAGTCTGTTACGCGATGGAGCGGCGAGTAGCTGAACAGCCAGAACTTACAGCGAACGCCTTGACATTCGGTGTGCGGTTGCGGTCGGACGAGAGATAGCGGCGACAAATTCAGAGAGTACGGGCTAGACGTTGTGTTGATTCCCGAGAAGTCTTTTCCTGGAGAGAGTACGGACAGTGACTGCGCCTTGCGCCGAGTGGCCTGCATGCAAGATTAAATTTATTGCGAGGGCAATGTTAAGGATTTTTAATTTCATTTCAGTCCTTCATAGTTTCTTTGTTGGGTTACGTACCAAATCGATAGAAACGGAACCCCTGTAGTATCACTTTGTTGTCCGTCCGTCAGTCTGTCCGACCTTTCAAAACCTTATTTCGTAAAAGTGAATCTACGTATCAAGTTGAAAATTATGCCACATATTAAGATCCACGGTTACCTGCAGATGTAAGGAAATACAGCTTTTGGGCGAGCGGTCTGAGGCGCTGCAGTCATGGACTGTGTAGCTGGTCCCGGCGGAGGTTCGAGTCCTCCCTCGGGCATGGGTGTGTGTGTGTGTGTGTGTTTGTCCTTAGGATAATTTAGATTATGTAGTGTGTAAGCTTAGAGACTGATGACCTTAGCAGTTAAGTCGCATAAGATTTCACACACATTTGAACACTTTTTTTTACAGTTTTTAAGTCAATACCATCAAAAGATACGGCTATTAATGTAACATATTTTGATACTCAAGCATAAAACACTATAGGGTACTTCCCGTTAGCCTACTTCTGTATCCCGCCGGCGCGTGTGTCTGCTCCTGTGAACTCATTCTGTAATATAGGCCGAGAGTGAAGGAAGCGAGTAGGAGCAGGAGAGGTGAAACACTCCGTTACTGCATGTTACTTTATCACTTTTAATAGAGCTAAAAAAACATAAGTAAATATCAAATGCATACATAACTTTGGCTAGGATGAGCACGTAGGTGTGAAGCCTTAGTCCATATCTAATCCTATGAAGTTAGGATGACTCTTCTGCATGATCTCAAAGCTAACAAATACTCGTTGCTGTTCAAACCTTAACTGAACTTAACTAATACAAAGTCTCAATAGCAAGCTAGCCCACTCGTTAGTAGTAGCGAAATTTCCAGGCCGTCTGCTCTTGATGGAAAGGGGCAGAAATCGAGACGGCACTTGATGAGCTCCTCAGCGTCGGCCAGGGGCCGCTGTGGTCGGCGTAGTTCGTTTTCTCTTGTAGTGCCAACTTACGAGAGCGTGCACCTACGTTGTGGCATCGTAAATATCGACGCCACGCCTACAATCATGAAATTTGCCAAGAAGCAGCGTTTCACTGTAAAAGGAAAGCTACAATCCTAAAATTGTGAATTTCTTTATTATATCACACGAAAAAAATTGTCAACTGTTTTCTGACTGTGTGTTGTCCGTCAGATGAAGCTTTTAAGTCAATGCAATCAAAATATACGGCCACTTTGATGCAAACTCATTCATTAAAACGTATAGCTTACTTCGCCTTGACGTAGAATCATGAAATTTGGCAAGAAGAAATGTTTCTCAAGGTGGTTCAAATGGCTCTGAGCACTATGGGACTTAACATCTGAGGTCATCAGTCCCCTAGTACTTAGAACTACTTAAACCTAACTAACCTATGGACACCACACACATCCATGCCTGAGGCAGGATTCGAACCTGCGACCGTAGCGGTCGCGCGGTTCCAGACTGAAGCGCCTAGAACCGCTCGGTCACACAGACCGGCGTACAACTTGTATTATGAAAAACCTTAATCGGGCATGTCAGTATTCTGATTGAGAATAAAATACAGAAAATTATTACTCATCCTATCAAACATGAAAAATACTGTTGTATCTGACTGCGATTTTAAAATGTTCTGTAACATCTCCTAACAATTAATACTGCACGGAAGAGACAACTTGTTTCGTATTGCCGCTGTAGCTGCGCGAATATTCTGCATCCAACGACATGCTTAAATAATTCAAGTGAAAATACTGCGCTCCATGCAGAGTGCAATTGATGGTCACAACTACTGATGCGGTTAGTGTCCCCCTTTTTTATAGTAACTGAATGATCAGGAGGGCTTTGGTAAACAGGCCATTAGCGGAACAAATAAAAACTTTTAGTTTTCACTATTCTAAAAATTAACGATTCAGACACTGTCAAACTTCACTCATACGTTTCTTTTCGTTCGACAGTTCAAGTAGCAAGAACTTCAGTTATTCAACAGTGTCTTCAACCAATAATAAATATCTGAACGCGACGAAGACACCAATGTTACTTTCAATGTATGCTTAAAGAAATGCGACAAAATCCCTCCAATGCGCAAGAAAACAGTAACAACGCGCAGCAAAAGGACAGATTACCAAGACTCCTCGATTACTACAAAAATCTCCTCTGACGCTACTAGGTCGGTCAGGGAAAGATGTGACCTCCCCTGATGCGCGACTTCTCTCCACGCTAGGCTGCGCCAGTCTACTCTTAACACTGTTTGCTCGCTACCACTCAGGATAATAATATCTCAGCTGGCCGGGGTGACCGAGCGGTTCTAGGCGCTACAGTCTGGAACCGAGGGACCGCTACGGTCGCAGGTTCGAATCCTGCCTTGGGCATGGATGTGTGTAACGTCCTTAGGTTAGTTAGGTTTAAGTAGTTCTAAAGTTCAAGGAGACTGATGATCTCAGAAGTGCTCAGCGCCAATAATATCTCAGACTCGGCGTTTTTGTATGCACGCAGTAGCAGAATCAATAGCCAACTTTCCACAAAAAAGAACATTTTTCAAGTGTTCTGTGTAGTTGTGAGAGCATTATGTCGCAGATAATCGATATCGACCGCGGAAAAATGATTCGTTTTCGTGTGGTGGTTCGCACATATGGCATCGTCCATCACTGGTTCTGTGAGCGCGAGGACAAATTATCGCATCTCCTTAGACCACCACAGTCAGAAGATCTCATTATTTATTGAGCCTTTGTGGTGTATTTTGAACAGAAGGGTGCATGACCGCTATCCACCTCTGCCACCCTTATTTGGACTTGCCATTACCTTGCAGACAGGCATAAGATATCAATAATTCAAGAACTGTCTTAATCGCATTTATTATTGTTAGAATACCACCAACCGGTTTCAAACCAACGTAGGGGGTCATCTTCTGGGCGTTTACACCATTGGTCGATTGCTGGAGGTGTCACTCCTGTCTACATAACGGCAGTTATGTAGACAGGAGTCACACCACCAGCAGTCGACCAATGGTGTAAACGCCCAGAAGATGACCCTTACGTTGGGTTGAAACCGAGCGGACAGTGTTAAGAGTAGGCGGACGCAGCCTAGCGTGGAGAGAAGCCGCGCATCAGGACAGGTCACAGCGTTCCCTGACCGTGCTAGTAGCATCAGGGGAGATGATCCCTGCGCCGGGTTGAAACCGGTTGGCGGTGTTCTAACAACAATAAATGCGATAAAGACTGTTCTTGAATTATTGATTAATCATACTAATCGCTGCTTCTCTCCACAACCACGTTGTCCAAAAATAAAGATACAACATTTCAGTGAAAATCACACAGTACTCGTGTTGATCTGTTCCGATACCATTGGAAACTGTCCTGAATGCAAAATACTTTTCGGACACTGTGTTAGACGTGGTGATAAGTTGTTTTGGTAGTGTTTCCATGCTTTTGTCCGCCCCCGTATATTTGCACCCTCACGGCCCCTGGCGATATCCACTCCACAGCTCACTTTGCTAGTAAACCGGAGTGACGGCAGCGTGTGTTGTGTGTGCTGTTGCAGTTCCCGGGCTGCCGGCAGGCGTGCCGCTTCTTCCGCGGCGGCCAGGGTGTGGGCGGCGGCTCGGGCCCGGCGCCGCCCCCGCAGCAGCAGACGCCGGTGGCGCAGACGCGCGCCTTGCCGCGGCTCGCCGTCGCCGGCCGCGACCTCTTCTGGCCCTGCCGGCTGCCCCGCAACGCCACCGGCCCCAGGGCCGCGCCGGGCGCCGCCAGGCTCGTCTACGTCGTCGTCTGGAGGCCCGACGACGCCTCCCACTGGCGGCAGGTCACGCAGGTCAGCCTCACACTCACTGTTCGACTCCCCCGCACATGGTGATACACTCATAAGCCACACTGTTAACTGCCTCACAGTTGTCTATACTCTGAATCAAAATTAATTCCAGGTTCAAACTACGGATGTCCATCTTACTGCACGATCTAGGGACATGATGATACATATGAGAAAAAGTACCGCCACAGTTGTGTCTTGAGAATGTCTTTATTCTATTACGGGTCTAGTTTCGGCGGCACACTACAGCCATCCTGAGGCTCCAACACTGTAGAAAGAGTGTTGAGTGGCCGTGCGGTTCTAGGCGCTGCAGTCTGAAACCACGCGACCGATACGGTCGCAGGATCGAATCCTGCCTCGGGCATGGATGTGTGTGATGTCCTTAAGTTAGTTAGGTTTAAGTAGTTCTAAGTTCTCGGGGACTAATGACCACAGCAGTTGAGTCCCATAGTGCTCAGAGCCAAAGAGTGTTCGACTTCCTTTGCGCATTCACTGTGGGATTCTTTTTACTAGCACACGTCTGTTAGCTTCCACTGGTGTCGAGTATAAGCAGATGAAATGAATTTAAATTCTTGGTGCAGCCGAGACTCGAACCCGGGTCTCAGTCTGCTTCGATCATTATCCGTGATAATAAAGAGAGACTTATATGCATCAGGCAAAGATCTATAAGGTCACCAATGGTACAAGGACGACCCCTATGTCCAATGCTGGGGTGCTTGCCAATATCGGAGGGCCCAGGCAGTAGGGACAACATGTAAGGGAAAAATGAATTGAAGTTTGTGTTGGGGACGGAACTCAGCTTAGGTAGTTCATGCAGCAATGTTGACCATCGTACTGCAGTTGTGTAATGGTTAGCATTTCTGCTTAGCAAGCAAGAAGGCCAGGGGTGCCTGCATCGTAGCTCAGACTGTTCGGTCAGAGAGCTGGTTGGCCTCTTTAATAAAAAAAACCGAGGGAAAGGATCAACAACGATCTTGAACGGATGTCTTGTGACATTCGCGACGTCCAAACACAACCATCATCATCATCATCATCATCATCAACAACAACAACAACAACAACAACAAAAGGGCTCGTGTCATGGCCGCAGCACCAGTTTCGTCTGCTTCGATCATTATCGTAGTGTTCACTAGTTGGAATTGAACGTTCTATACGAATGAAAGATTTTTTCAACTGCTCCAATGATATTATTAACGGTCATGAAAGTGAGCCACTGGTGTTGATAGCCACAGATTAGGCAGATCGTAGTGATATTGCGCGGAGTATAGTAGTGCCTACTAGTGAAATTTTGTTGAGAAAAATCGTTGCAAGCAGTATAGATATCCGAAAAACTTGTATGTTACGTAAGAAAATATTTGGCCTTTCAAGCAGTGCACACTGTTGGAGACAATGTGAAGAGTAACGTTACTACAAGTATCAAAACACGTTCGCGTATTAACCACATCAACATCTCTCGATCCTAGATTCAAGAACATACACTCTCAAGAAACTGCAGAATTCAGCTTTCACGGCCAGGCGGTGTGTCCGAGTGGTTCTAGGCTCTTCAGTCTGGAACAGCGCGACCGCTACGGTCGCCGGTTCGAATCCTACCTTGGGCATGGATGTGTGTTATGTCCTTAGGTTGGTTACGTTTAGGGGGACTGATGACCTCAGATGTTAAGTCCCACAGTGCTCAGAGTCATTTGAACCAGCTTTCAAGATTCTGCAAAAATGCGCAATGTTGCCTTGTTACACTTACCTGTTACGACTGTTTCGAACATTGACCATCCTCACAAAACAGAAGAAAACGCAATGTAACATGAAAGCAGAATACAAGATACAATGAGACTTCATAGCCAACGTCAAATACTCACGAAAAATTACAATCACAACTTCACATTTGCCGTAGATGTCATGATATAGAACGAATAAACTGACCACAGTTGAAATGTGTAACTCAAGGTTCCATTACTGAAGCAATATATATGAGTTGTAAACAGCACAATAGCTGTCAACTATACAGGTACACTGTAAGAAGTCAACAAAGGACGACGGTCGTACAAAGGCGATAGGTGTACATAGTAACATAAAACCATCACGACTTAATATTATGTCGTTAGATAGTGTAAAATCATAACAGTGAAATGGCCTTGTTCAACGCTGGGATCCTTCTGCGGCCTAAGTACATGCACGAAGCAAGCATATTGTTTACATATATATGCCAACAAACATAATACAAAAACTGCGCATACACCCAAACGTAAAGTACAAGGCACAAATAGAAGTCAAAGTAACCTACTAATACTAAATGGATGGCAATGTATTAATAACCAAATGCCTGAGAAATGCAGTGAACAGACTCAAGATTCCATGTGAAGTAATTAAAAAACCATTAACTATTAACACATGAATAGACAAATATGATGAAATTAAATAAATAAGTCCTCATCCCTTATTCTTACGAAGAACAAGAAGTCAAAACCAACCAAAAGTATGAGAAAATTAAATACATAAGCCCTTCTATGTCCCTGTACTGAAATACACTCCTGGAAATGGAAAAAAGAACACATTGACACCGGTGTGTCAGACCCACCATACTTGCTCCGGACACTGCGAGAGGGCTGTACAAGCAATGATCACACGCACGGCACAGCGGACACACCAGGAACCGCGGCGTTGGCCGTCGAATGGCGCTAGCTGCGCAGCATTTGTGCACCGCCGCCGTCAGTGTCAGCCAGTTTGCCGTGGCATACGGATCTCCATCGCAGTCTTTAACACTGGTAGCATGCCGCGACAGCGTGGACGTGAACCGTATGTGCAGTTGACGGACTTTGAGCGAGGGCGTATAGTGGGCATGCCTGAGGCCGGGTGGACGTGCCGCCGAATTGCTCAACACGTGGGGCGTGAGGTCTCCACAGTACATCGATGTTGTCGCCAGTGGTCGGCGGAAGGTGCACGTGCCCGTCGACCTGAGACCGGACCGCAGCGACGCACGGATGCACGCCAAGACCGTAGGATCCTACGCAGTGCCGTAGGGGACCGCACCGCCACTTCCCAGCAAATTAGGGACACTGTTGCTCCTGGGGTATCGGCGAGGACCATTCGCAACCGTCTCCATGAAGCTGGGCTACGGTCCCACACACCGTTAGGCCGTCTTCCGCTCACGCCCCAACATCGTGCAGCCCGCCTCCAGTGGTGTCGCAACAGGCGTGAACGGAGGGACGAATGGAGACGTGTCGTCTTCAGCGATGAGAGTCGCTTTTGCCTTGGTGCCAATGATGGTCGTATGCGTGTTTGGCGCCGTGCAGGTGAGCGCCACAATCAGGACTGCATACGACCGAGGCACACAGGGCCAACACCCGGCATCATGGTGTGGGGAGCGATCTCCTACACTGGCCGTACACCTCTGGTGATCGTCGAGGGGACACTGAATAGTGCACGGTACATCCAAACCGTCATCGAACCCATCGTTCTACCATTCCTAGACCGGCAACGGAACTTGCTGTTCCAACAGGACAATGCACGTCCGTATGTATCCCGTGCCACCCAACGTGCCCTAGAAGGTGTAAGTCAACTACCCTGGCCAGCAAGATCTCCGGATCTGTCCCCCATTGAGCATGTTTGGGACTGGTTGAAGCGTCGTCTCACGCGGTCTGCACGTCCAGCACGAACGCTGGTCCAACTGAGGCGCCAGGTGGAAATGGCATGGCAAGCCGTTCGACAGTACTACATCCAGCATCTCTACAATCGTCTCCATGGGAGAATAGCAGCCTGCATTGCTGCGAAAGGTGGATATACACTGTACTAGTGCCGACATTGTGCATGCTCTGTTGCCTGTGTCTATGTGCCTGTGGTTCTGTCAGTGTAATCATGTGATGTATCTGACCCCAGGAATGTGTCAATAAAGTTTCCCCTTCCTGGGACAATGAATTCACGGTGTTCTTATTTCAATTTCCAGGAGTGTACAAAATGTCATAAACTCATCTTCAGGAAAGTGAAAATATGCAACCCAAACCTACTGAAACCCAATATAATGGAATCATTTAAGGAATATTGTATAATATCGATTTCCAATTATACAAAAGCACATTAAACTGCAAGAGTCAGTCAGATTACTTGTCTACTTAAGACGGGGGGGGGGGGGGGGGATGCGAACAGACAACCAGTACTAATGTTAATACTGAGAGTGAATGTGCTTACTTCATTTGCACAGCGATTAGTTAAAAGAAACTGAAAGAGAATAAATTTCTGAAGTGTGCCCTCATACTTACTTACTTACTATTTACTAGGTTGACCACACAAACAGTGGTCGGCTTTTGGCCTCGCCAGTCAGCCTCCCCTGGGTCCATATAGTCCTCTCCACTTGGTTCCATCTTACACATCGTATCCTCTTTGATCCCGTCATCCATCTCAGCCGTGGTCTTCCTTTCGGCCTGTTGTCTCTGATATCTTCTGGCACTACCTCCATGGTCATGCGCCCTTCTCGACGCATTACATGCCCGTACCATCCAGTGACCTCTCACTAATCGTAGCTACTATGTTCAGCGACTTGTGCAACTTCTGTAATTCGCTGCTTTTCCTTTTCCTCCCGTCGTCTCCATCCTGTATTGCCGAAAAACCTCTCTCACAACAGCATTCTCAAATGTCAGGCGTTTTCTTTTTATCTTCTGTGTCATAGCCCAAGTATATGCTCCGTACAGGACGATACGTTGTATTACTGTCCTGTATTTTCTAATCTTTGCCGGTCTCCCTAAAAGCCGGAACTTTAGCAGCTTTCCATGTGCAAACCTTGACCTGTTTCCTGCCTGGATTTCTGCCGTTATTTCCTGGCCTATCTCATCCCTTTCGCTGAGTACTACTCCAAGATATTTGAACTCTTTTACCTTTTCAAAGATTTTACCACCTGCATCTAAAGATGTTATCGTTTCCTATACGCACAATAAGGTATTTGGTCTTATCCATATTCATCTTCAGATCCACTCTCATTGCCTCTTCCAGAAACACTCTTGTCATGTGACCCAGATTTGGTTCATTCTGCGCTATTAAAACTACATCATCCGCTTCAGCCAGTGTTTTGATTCTTCTACCCAGCTGTATTCCTGTCTCCAGACTGATTACCTTTATCAGACCTATTTCCAGAACTAGATTAAACAGAAGGGGGGAGTGGCATCCTCCCTATCGCACTCAAGTCTTCACCTTGAATTTCTCTGATATCTTTCTATTCACTTTCACCATGCATGTAGTCTCTTGTATAACCTGTGCTCTTTCCAGTTCTTGTCATATTGCTTGCCTGTTCACACTATCATGCGCTTTTTGAAGTCTCCCCCCCCCCCCCAAAAAAAATGAAAATCTCTGTGAAATTCCTACCTTTTCAATAGCTTTTTCTTTATTATATGTTGTTGGCTACGGTTGATTTTCGCTTTCTAAACCGTGCTCGTTGGGATCCAAGTATCTCCACAACGTATGGCGTTAGACACGTCAGCGACAACGTGCTCTGGCTCTTATAAGTTGTGAATAGTAAGGTGATTCCTCTCTAGTTGCTGCATCTCATTGGATCTCATTTCCTTAATATTGGGCAGATGACAGGCTGCTTAAATTCTGTCGGGATCCTTTCTTTCCTCCAAGTTAGAGTGATTAGACGGTATACTCTCTCTTGTAGGATATCTCTTCCCCCTATGAGCATCTTTCTAGGTGTGCCACCTATTCCTGGTGCCTTTCGTCTCTTCAGCATTTTTGTAGCTTCCCTTACGTCTTCTATGCTCTGCAGTTCATACTCTGCTCTCGGTACTGTTACTCTATCTTCTCCGTGAAATTCTTCTCCTTCTTCTGATGGTGTTTGTCGCAACGTGGTGTCGTCCAAATTCAGGAGATTTTCGAAGTAGTTTTTCTGTCCTTCTATAGCTTTTGTTTCATCTGATATGAGTTATCCTGCTTGACGTTAGACCAAGTCAACCGCAGCGTAGTATCTTTCCTTGAAGATTGTGACTTTCTTGTAAAAGTCTCTTGTATTACCTACTGTTCGATCCTTTTCTGCCAGTGTTATCTTGCTGTTTACATCCTCTCGCTTTTCTGCTCAGGGGACTTTTCTTGCCTCCCCAGATGGCTCCATGAATCGCAATCTTTCGTCTTGTTCGGTTGTCACCCTTAACATTTTAGCCTCTTTTCTCTTTGCTCCTCCCTGACTCTAGTGGCTTCAGCACTTCATCTGCTGCGTGTCTGACTTTGGGATTGGACCATAACTTGTCTATATCACCTCCTTCTTTATCCAGGGCAGAAACTCGTTTCGAATATCAGATGGATTTCTGTCTTTTTTCAGTAGATCTGTGTTTACGTTCCGGTCCGCATCTCTTCTCCTGCAGTTTCTGCGTTTTATCCTTTCACGAATAGTTGTCAGCACGAGATAGTGGTCTG
Organism: Schistocerca gregaria; assembly: GCF_023897955.1. Classification (NCBI taxonomy): domain Eukaryota; kingdom Metazoa; phylum Arthropoda; class Insecta; order Orthoptera; family Acrididae; genus Schistocerca; species Schistocerca gregaria. Next base: position 335,889,196 of record NC_064926.1, on the reverse strand, counting down.
ATATTATTTCTGCGTCTCTTTGAAATTTTATGTCTCAATATGTATGGTGTTGAAGTGTTTGTATGTTGCTTTTTACGCAATCCTGTAAAATTTATCATTTAATGTCGATATTTTCGTATCGATTACTTTCGATCACCGCTGATAAACGTCGATGATGATATAGAATCAGCATCGATGATTTGCTAACATCGCAGATCCCTAACCCCAAACTGCGAGCACCTCTCTCTAGGGCTACTTTCGGAGTGTATGTTTTTGTAATAACATTTATCGATTAAAGTAATTCTCCAAGATGCAGTACAGATTTAGAGCACAGAGTTAATCTGTCCTAAAGTCTTACAAGTTGACAACATAAAGTACAGCAATCGTTCGCAAAACACGTTGTCTTATTATAGCAGATCTAGATTAGTTGCATAGTCATCTTCAGTGCATATGACAACAGGTGACAGTTCAAATTAGACCCCTGTAAGCTCTACACCAATATTGTTTACCACGCGACACTTTGTTGTCATATGCACTGAGGACAACTATGTAACAGTCGAAATCTAGATCTGATGTAATGAAACGAAAGAGTTCGCCATCGACAGCTGTTATTTTCTCCGTTGTCTATAGTCAGTGATCTCTGCACACAGCAGTTTCGCATGTGTTCCAGGCTGATTTTTATAAGTTGCTTGTCTTTCAACTTTTGCATAGGACAGTTCATTTTACTTGGACGCCCTGTTTAAACTTCGTTACTATGTTCCTTACAAACCACACTGATGTACTCATGCCTTATTTTATTTCTCCTATGTCTGTCTTTCTTTCCTAATTAAAGTGTATCCCTATGGTTGAGCTGTTCCTAACTTAAGTCTGTGTTGATGACGAGATGTAAGGCAGTAGCTGTTAGCAACGTTTCGGCGACACGCACATCATCAGCGCGGTGCTGGCGTTTTGCAGACGGAGCAGTGCGGGGCGCGCGTGCCGTCAGCCTCCGGGTCGGCGCGCGTGCTGGCTGTAGACGCCGGCGGCCTCCGCACCGTGTACACCCCCGCCTGGGCCGCCCCCGCCGCCTCCCTGGGGCCCGTAGCCGCCCGCGACCTGGCCGGCGCCTCGATGCGGCACCCCACCCCCGCAGGACCCAGCACCGCCACCGGGGTAAGCTTCACCTTCTACGGAACTTCACGTACTGCTGGACATTTCCAACAGGCTTCAGTACTCACCACCAAAGAGTGGTGGTCTGAAACTTCCTGTCAGTTTAAAACTGTGTGCCGGACCGAGACTCGAAGTCGGGACCTTTACCTTTCAAGGGCAAGTGCTCTACCATCTGAGTTACCCAAGCACTACTCACGCCCCGTCCTCACAGCTCTACTTCCGCCAGAACCTAGTCTCCTACTTTCCAAACTTCACAGAAGCTCTCCTGCAAACCTAGCTGGGCAGGAGAGCTTCTGTGAAGTTTGGAAAGTAGGAGACGAGGGACTGAAGAAATAAAGCTGAGGAGGGGGCGTGCGTCGTGCTCTGGTAGCTCAGTTGGTAGAGCACTTGACCACGAAAGACAAAGGTCCCGAGTTCGACTCTCGGTCCGGCACACAGTTTTAATCTGCCAGGAAGTTTCATATCAGCGCACACTCCGCTGCAGAGTGAAAATCTCATTCGGGAAGTGGTGATCTGTTTCAATGAAAGTACATCCTGCTAGCTTCAACTCGTGACCTTCAACTGACGTTTGCTTAGTTATCTTTATACTGCTTCGCTAGCACTACTGGCCGGCATTGTCAAAGTTGACCCTCTAACGCTGGCGACGGTTTGAAGTCTATCCCGCGGCTACAGAGTGGAAATAAACACATTCTGATCGCCAACTTCAACATATGTCAAGAAAAAAAATAGATAATGCTGGGACACCTAAATTCATGTAAGAAACGTAGGGCCGCAGATGTCAGGAAATACCCCAAAAGCGGGTGACAGACGTTCAACATGTGAAGTCGCCAGGTGACATATTCGTACGTCGCTGCACATGCAGTGATTGGCCTATCGGTCAGTCGCAGCTGATCATCCAAACCCAACTTTAGTATTCAGGCCGGTGAGGCGCCGGGCCTACGTGCGCTACTTCAGCACGTAGGGCTCAGGGTTCGAATCTTGCGTCCGGCAGGCAGCGTGTTTTTCATTCACTTAGACAAGTATGTGTTTACATTGAGGAGAGATTATTTCATTTGCTGGCCTCACGTTCTCCGCTGGTTTATTGAAAAGTACAGTACAACAAAGAACTACCATATTACTTCACAAGTAAATGAGTTTAAGCTTCTGAATTCCGTCGTTACAATAAAATGGCCTTGTTTCCTTCACTTAAAAGTCTGCAAAAAAAAAAAAAAAAAAAAAAGAAGAAGAAGAAGAGTGACAAAAGTAAAGAAAGTTAATGAAAGAACAGCTTTTGCCTGGTTACAGCGGGGACAGTAATTCCGTGACTTCTGCATTTTCAAACAATCACGCTTACAGAAGGTGTTCGAAATTCGCCCCGTTGTGCAGCGACGTGTAGCACTGCCCCCTGCCAGCGAATGTAGCATCACAACAAGCCCCACCGCTGCACGTGCGGCGTCGTACGTCATCTAGTGACGTCACATGTTCAACATTTGTCATCCACTATTGGAGTATCTCTCGACATTTGCGGCTCCTTGTGACTCCTGCTAAACTACTTGCCGCAACGGCATCTACGTCGCTTCTGGTGTTTTCAAACGTTAATAAGAATCACCTCGTATAGCCCTGACACCGGACAGTCTAGAAGCGATGTGCGATGTATGGTAACTGAAGACAACTTCATACGCCAAGATTGCTAAGAAAGCATTTTATTGGATGACCAGTTTCGACAGAGCTATGCTGTCGTTATCGGATCTTATCCTTTTGAATGCAATACAAAGCGTATGCAATGCGAAGTGATTAGTAACACTAATGATTAATATGTTGCAAGAACTCAATAATGCTGTTTTTCTAAAAAAAAAAAAAGCGCCGTTACCTGTTTCGAACCGACAAGTTTGTCTTCAGACGGCTGTTTATGTATTACATTTGTTTCTTTTGAACAGCTAATCGAAACAACAACAAACGTAATATGCACATGAACAGCACTATTTGTGTCGATAAAGAATAGAAGGACTGGCTGATTGCTATTCTCTTGCAAGGATCAGCTTGTGTTTTATTATTAGCCGCGGTCTCAAAATGTTAGTTTTCGACAAAATAGCAGGAAAAATGTTTTTATACTAAGAGCCATCCATACTGAGACACTGCGTTGTAGTTGTGAGAACACAATAGAAAAAAAATAGGCTTTTCACTTGTACAGGATAGGGCAAATGAAAGTGTCCCGGAGGACAGAGTTACAGGGTACAAAGAAACACAGGAGAGCAAAGGATAATGCAGTGCTAATCTGACTTTAGCAGATGTTCAAAGTGACCACCATTCATCTCTTGACACTTCTGGGCCCTGGTCAGCAAGCTGCTGAAGGCGGATCGAAGCTGGACTGCTGGAACTGCTGCAATCTCATCCGAAATGTTCTGCTTCAGTTCTTCAACACTATGAGGGATGTTGCGATACACCTTTGACTTCAGGATTCCCCATACAAAGTAACCGCACACTGACATTTCAGGTGAGCTGGGTGAGCAGCTAGGGCCGCGACCAGACTGACCTCCGCTAACAACTCTTTCATGGCATTCTTTTTGACGTAGCTGTTGGTCTTTTCCTTCTCCTTTAACGCTCACACACATTGGATCCACTCGTCTGGGCCACTTTTATTCGCCCCACTTTTTGAAATGTGTGGTCAACAGAAACCAATCATTATCTTTTAAATTTTGGAACTTCAGAGGTATACGTATCTTGACATAAAGACCAGGCGCCATCCTTTAATGTCTGTTTGAATATCTTTCTCCTTCGTTTGCCAGCTCTATCAAAACTCGGGACATACAAACAGCTGTATCAAAACTCGGGACATACAAACAGCTATATCAAAACTCGGGACATACAACAGATTATCGAGAACACAACAGCACTGAAAATGCGTTTTACGAAGAAATGGCGTTTAGAACGTTCTGCATTTCCACTCTTCATACGTACCTATCGTGCCAACATCTGAAGGCTTTTCCCTCGTCCTTAGCACTGTGATTTTCATTTATTACCTGCAACAATCGTTCGCTGAAACTCGGAAACCCAGGAACCGCATACCTTACGGCTTTTTGTTGTTCCGTATTTTTATGTTTGTGAATCTCTATGGCTTACCTGAAGAAACGGGCGTAGTAGCTCTCCTCTACTGCGGAAACCTGCGTTTTGGCAAGTTTTAGTATATGGTTGCTCTCATACACGAAGAAAACTTGCCGCAACCATACACACACGCTGTAAATCGATCGATGAAGGCCATATACCTCAGCACAACCAAAACGCAATCTGCAGAGTGCAGCTTGCGTGCCGTTGCCTGGGCGTAGCCTAGCGTTATCTTTAAGATTGGTGACCATGCCCCTGCTTTTCCGTCTGCTGTTACTGGTTTTCTCGGACAATCTGGGGAAGCTCTTACTATAGAAAGTAACCAGGACCAGACATTACGTCAGGATGAAAAAGATTACGAGAGGACTCCCGACAAGGTCAGAAGAGTTGTTCAAGTGGTACGTGACAGAAAAATGTGCTGCGTTGGCAAATATGTTTTGCTTGTGTTGCAATCAGTATCAGTCGTTGTCATTCCTTATGAGAAAAGTAAAACCACTGTTTCAATTAGTGTTTTCTCAGGTGTGAATTGCAAAGTAAACAAAAAGAACTGTGAAGGAACAACAAGTTTGCTAAATGTTCGCACGCTATCGAACTCTCACGGTACTTGCGTCTCGAAGAGAAAAACAAGTGTGCTCTGCAGGTGTAGATGTCTCTTCAGAATTAGGGAGTCGAGATGAAAAGGGAAATTACGAGATGTTATTTCTTAGAGATTTTACAAGGGCAATTCAAAAAGTAAAGGCAATAGTAGTGAGAAAATGACAATGTGAGTAGCACCAGTCATTTTCGTAATCTCCCCAACCTGTATGTACCTGAAAAAAGATTTGTGAGATCCACTCTTGGATAGCTTGCATGGTCTCGTAATCCGACGGTGCTACTTCACCGTATCAAAAAAAGTGGAAATTGGTTGGAGCAAGTTCAGACCTACACCGTTTATGCTCCAGCAGCTGAAAACCAAAATTTTGAATGTGCTGGGGGAGCGTCATACTGAAGCAAAATTTCACGTTTGGAGAGGTTTGTCTTTGCTCTGATTTTGGATTTCAGATCTCGCAGTAGCTCATAGTTGCTTTCACTCTTTAAGAGTGTTTTAGAAATGGCACCATATAATACCGTAAGGTGCTTTTAAAAATTTCTTTAACAAGCGATCGGTTCCAAAGAATGTCCTCCATCACAACTTCGATTTACAGCAAGAGTTATAACGGAAAACGATGGCGTCTAAAGAGCAGAATGTTAAAAAGAAGATCGGAAAAGGCATAGTCGAATTTTCGACACTGTGCTCCTTTTTTTTGCCGTCATTGTATTCCAGTGTAACTCTTGTTGTTAACTTGAGTGGTGGTGGAAAATTGTCTTTGATTGAAACTGTTCGCTCATTATAGAATACTTCCACAGTAGGTTACAGTCTTACGTAGTGTTCCTTCAGAACTTCATGAAAGTCCTATCAAGAGCACAACCAATAGAAGCATTGTCATTAAATTTTTTTTATATAAGCTTGCGTTTCTAATTTTGTTATATAGCCAAAGACGGATGTTACCACACCACGCGCTGCTGCTTACTCTGATTCGTAGCGCTGAACGCATGTCTCATCAATGATCTCTGTGCGTCTGAGAAATTCTCCTTCCTCTTCAGAACGCCTTAAATGTGATTCAGACATTTTCGAAACGTTCTCGTTCGCCTATATAACATGATCCACAACGAACACAAAGTAGACGATAGTTTATGAAATTCATAGACGGTTGCAAATGGTCAACCTTTATAGCTGTTCAACTGATGCGTAGTATCATCAGTCCTGCCGAGACGATAATCACAAATGATGAGCTCAACTGACTCGATATTCTTGTTCATTCTCGAAGTAGATGACCTATCCGAATGCTCTTTCTGCATATTTAAGGCCATTTTTCCATGTGGCAGACAGATACAATTTTAATTGTTCATCCAGTTGCAAATTTTTGATTACCTACGCAGGGCAACTGCGTTCTGCACATAATCTCCGCAACTTCAGTCTCTTCAGAGTATTCTGCTAATATTTTCCCAGGTGGATACAGGCAAAGGGTAGCTTATAATAAAATATCGCTATGATTAGAGCGAACGAAAGTAACTTACAGAAAAAGTAGCATTTCGTTATTGACTTGTGGAGCAGAACAAAATTTCGTTTAGTTAACTGATTTGCCCGCGTATTTCTGCCTGCTATGTTCGCACCACAAGGAGCACCTTTAGAGGAAAGCCCTATGTGCGCATGCGTAACACCAGTAGCTAATTCCTGGCGGAAAGTATTTGTCTTATCAGTGATAGAGTGCTAAGTAGGCACTGTTGGTTGTCCAACTGTAGCTCCGGCGCCCCCTGACATTCCTACAAGCTGTCGCTACTCCCCATGATGCAGGTTTTGTGTCACGAGGTCACATGAGGCGGCAGGCACAGACAGGACACCAGAAAAACAAAAGAAGTGTTTCTGTCAAGGCTGTACTATGGGCCTTCTTATAAACGTAAAGGGCGTGCCCGTACTTACTTAGTATGGGATTATTCAACTGAACTTTTAAGTGTACAGATGATGTGAACTAAATCAGGATTCACCTGTCAAACGCCGCGCCGCCTCGCTTTAAATTCCCAATTGCTCCCCGGTCAAACATGTGGCACTTCACTTGAAAAACCGCTAAGACTTTTTTTGAAAGAACAGTTAACTGGATTTTGACAATTTAAAGAGAGTTCAGTATCACGGGGAGCAAATATCTTCTACACCTCATTTCATGCAAACCTGGACCATTATCAGTTGTTTTGCTACCCATTGACAGACGCGATTTCCTGAGCTCTTCAAGTTGGGAAATCCATTTTCAGATACATTTATTTGTCAACGCTACTTTACAGGAAACTTACAAGATACCGTAAGATCCTTACCTTCTGATACATGGCTTACTGTCGCATCATGTCAAAGATACGCGACCACCGCAAGAGTTTTAGGGGGACATTCAGAAGTCAAATGAACAAATGCGTATTTTTTTAAAGTACGAATGTACACATTTTTTGTCGTAATACGTACTTATACTACTAGCAACTGCTAATAATTATAATAAGCTATGCTTTAATACTTGAGTCCTGAGTTTTGTTTCACCATGAATCTCAACTTTTATTATTTTTTCAACACAGGTGTTCATAACGCTGTCAATAAACAATCTAACCACTGCTGGGCTTGTCACTGGAAGTTACGGAATTCATTTGATTTTGGCCCCCCCTGCACTCGACTTTGTTGGTTGCACATGCTGATGTAACGCGCTTAATTAGTTGTATTGTTTCAAATTGAAGACTCCGTTGATCTTTGTCATTGTGGTTCATACGTTGATGGCAGATTACGCTTGGGGCCTGAAGATAACGCTTTTTCGCGTCGAAACTGGTAGCATGTTTTGAACAAACGTCTGAATTACAATACAGCTGGAGGTTTCAATTTACATTTTTCAAGTACAACAATAATGGTTCATGGTGGAGGCCAATAATAATCTCTGGCGTTAATAATAATAATAATAATAATAATAATAATAATAATAATAATAATAATAATAATAAATAAAAACAAGATTCACAAGTCTGTTGATTATCATAGTAAATTTGAACCCATTCTTAGTGTTATCAGAAACAGAAAGGATAATGAAAGAGAAGGAAATTTAAACCGTCATTATCAGTGTCTATGTTTATCTACCCGTGGTCATAGTGATTATTTGTGGGTACGACTGATTCTTATGTGAGGTGAGAGGTGGACTGAGAGAGTGTGTGACTTGTCTTGTTTTCCAGGACGGCAGCGTGTGGTCGGTCGAGGTGCTGTCGGTGATCCACCAGGGAGTGCTGGTGATCGCCGAGCTGTCGTGGCGAGCGCCAGACAAGGACCTGCTGGCCGCACGACGCGACGGGGGTTCCCCGCTCTACCTGGTCACGTGGGAGGTGGACGGCGGGGGAATCACCGGGAACCTCTACACCGACTCCTCTTGCGTCACGCTCTCTCTCTGGCCTGACACTGTGTTTCACATTCGGGTAAATTTTTCTTGTTGTTACTAACATGCATTATACGAGGGTGCGTCAAATGAAAATTTTAAATTTGTAATAACAAATCGAAATTTCTCGCGGTTATCCTGTAAGTGGGTAAGCGTGCTACAAACAGCGTGCAGAGTGGCCTGTAGGTGGCAGCATAGTGCAGATGCACACATACCGTCGCAGTATCAGTGTAAAGATGGCCGTCCCATTTGCGACTTGCACCAGGGAAGAACAGCGTTCTGTTATTTGCTTTTTGCCTAGTGAAGGTGTGAAACCTGTTGAAATTCATCGACGAATGAAGGTTCAGTACGGTGACGCATGTTTGTCACAGCATCAAGTCTACGAATGGAATAGGAAGTTTGCAAATGGTGTGACTTCAGTGAAAGATGCTCCTCGTCCAGGTCAGAAACAACGAGTGGTGACTCCACAGAACATTGCCACAGTTGAAGCCATAGTGAAGGAAAACAGCCGAGTGACAGTGAATAACATTGCAGCATGTTTACAGATTAGTCAGGGGTCAGCACACGAAATGTGCATGATGTGCTCCACACATTTGTTTGTCACAGCATCAAGTCTACGAATGGAGTAGGAAGTTTGCAAATGGTGTGACTTCAGTGAAAGATGCTCCTCGTCCAGGTCAGGCACAACGAGTGGTGACTCCACAGAACATTGCCACAGTTGAAGCCATAGTGAAGGAAAACAGCCGAGTGACAGTGAATGACATTGCAGCATGTTTACAGATTAGTCAGGGGTCAGCACACGAAATGTGCATGATGTGCTCCAGCTTCACAAAGTGTCTGCAAGATGGTTGCCACTGCAGCTGACTCCTGAAATGAGAGAACGACGTGTTGATGCTTGTGAAGAATTTCTTCGGCGCTTTTAACGAGAAGGTGATGGCTTCCTTGCAAGAATCGTTACTGAGGACAAAAACTGGGTTCACTTCCGCCAACCGGAAACGAAGAGAGCGAGCAAGGACTGGCGCTCTTCCTCACCACCAAAACCAAAGAAGTTTCAAACAGAGCCATCAGCAGGGAAGGTTATGCTGACACTCTTTTGGGGCAAAAAGGCGTCATTTTTTAGCATTACGTGCTTAGAGGGACCACAGTTACCAGTGCAGCATACACAGATCTTCTAAAAATCATCTGCAGCCTGCAATCAAATCAAAGCGACGTGGATTGCTGTCAGCAGGTGTCCGTTAGCAACCTGACAATGCAAGGCCTCACACTGCCCATACAGCAGATGCAACGATTCACAGACCTGCCTTTTGAGTGTCTTCCTCATCCACCATACTCACCATCCCTTGCTCCGAGTGATTTCCATATGTCTGGACCACTCAAAGACTCGATGGGATGAAAGAAGTTCCGTTGTAATGAAGATGTACGCCACACAGTGCATGAGTGGTTGCACGGACTACCAAATGAATTTCTTTCTATAGGAATTTCTGCACTTTGTAAGCGCTGGAGAACTTGCTTTGAGCGTGGGGGTGATTGTTGAAAAGTGATAGGGCTTTGTACCACATCTGTACAACAAATAATATTTAAAATAATATTTAAGGTTTTCATTTGACTCACCCTCGTATTTCATAGTGTCCACCTAAGAAACAAGAGGTTGTAGTACTATATGAGCACTGTAAGGAAGCAATTTATGTGGGGGCTTCTGGGAGCGAATTTAAAGAATTCTATATATTCCTCCACCCCAGCTGCCCTGCACCTCCCCGCTCACCCATTCCGAACTGTCAAACCAAAATGTTAAACCATAGCACTTTCATTGTTTTCCAGACATTTATTAAGACGTCAAGTAACAAATTAGATAGCTGGTTCAAGCAAACCACAATGTACTTTCGGCGTCTTTTGGTACTCTTGCCCATAGAATTCTTGTTAAATGTCAATTTGTGTGTGTGTGTGTGGGGGGGGGGGGGGGGGTTTATGTAGAAACTGCTTTTCCAACGTACTCGATCGTGTTTAAAGATGCAGTCACCATCCCTGAATTGCTCTTCTACAGTGGGAAGCAAGAAGGTGCTTAAAACATCAATGTAGGTCTGTGCTGTGATAGTGATACGCATAACAACAAGGGGTGCAAAACACGACCACACCATTACCATCACCGCCTCCGAATTTCACTGATGGCACTACACACGCTTGGTAGATGACGTTCAACGCGCATTCGCCATACCCATGTCGTGCCATCGCATCGCAACATTGTGTACCGTGATTCGTCACTCCATACAACGTTTTTCCACTGTTCAATAGTCCATTGTTTACGCTCCTTACGCCAAGCGAGCAGTCGTTCGGCATTTACCGGAATGATGTGTGGCTTATAAGCAGCCGCTCAACTAAGCAATCCTAGTTGTCATCGGTCTCTGTCAGTCTACAGACGAGGATTACGTGTCCCTTCCCGTGTGCACTTCACTATCACATCAGAAACAGTAGACACAGAAATGTTTAGGAATATGGAAAGCGCCGCCCGCGGTGGCCGAGCGGTTCTAGGCGCTTCAGTCCGGAACAGCGCGACTGTTACGGTCGCAGGTTCGAATCCTGCCTCGGGCAGGAATGTGTGTGATGTCCTTAGATTAGTTAGGTTTAAGTAGTTCTAAGTTCTAGGAGACTCATGGCCTCAGATGTTAAGTCCCATAGTGCTCAGAGCCACTTCAAGCCCTTTGAATGTGGAAATATCACATATAGACGTATGGCACAAGTGACACCCAATCACCTGACCACGTTAGAAGTCTGAGTTCCTTGGAGTGCCCCATTCTGCTCTCTCACGATGTCTCAAGACTACTGAGGTCGCTGATATGGAATACCCGGCAGCAGGTGGCAGCACAATGCACCTAATATGAAAAACGTAAGTTTTTGGGGATGTCCAGACACCTTTGATCACATCGTGTAGGAGAGAGCTTTGTGATATACCTTCAGCAGGGTATCAGTTGGAAAAAATAGGTAGTTTGATAGAAAGGAATGAATGAGACAGATATTGTTTGTTGTAAGTGCATAAGCCTAGAGTTTAAAGAGGAGACTGAAACGTCAACAGAGTGATGGTCTCTATCCCCGCCCCATTCCTCGCCCTGACATTCCTCCTAAACTTGTCCACGACTACTCCCGCGCATATTGTGATGCCTACCGGGATTCCATACACACCCAGATCGAACGCCATGACCCTACCCTCAAATCTCCCGATGACATCTCTTGAACTGCTACCTTCCTCCACCAGATCTTGCCTGACGCTGTTGCCATCCATATCTCTACCAAAGCCAACCACCCTCACTGGCCCCACAGACCATCCTTCGTGAGTCCCGTCGCCTCTACTGATCCTTCCTCCACACTCGTGACAGACACATTTACCAGCCACCGGCAATTGCAACGCCACACCAGCAACTTGCTTATTGCGAAGAAACACCATGCCTGGCGACAGACATGCACACAACTCAACGCCACGCTCCCGAAAAACTCTTCCAAGTATTGGTCTGCTTTCTACAGTCTTACTGGGAACCGCCCTACCCTGCAATACCTTATCCTCCTTGATGATCATCCCTTTCCTGCCAACTTCAGTAAGGCCAACTACTTTGCCTCCCACCTATCCGATTTCTTCTCCATTCCAGATGATCCCCATTATTCCCTCTTCCCCAACGAATGTACGGATACCTCCATTCCTCTCACTGCTCCTAGCTTCCAGCACTTGGCCCATACACCACCATCAGGACTCAACACTGCCATCACTACACAGGAAATCAGCTTCACACTCTGCACTAAACGCAAGACCGCTCCTGGCCACGACTGTGTTACCTACCGCTATCTCAAACACTGCCCTCCCTCCTTCTTGCAGTCCTTGCCGCCCTCTACAACGTCATCCTTGCCACTGGCTTCTACCCCAACCTGTGGAAAACCCCCCATATGCTAATTTACTTCAAACCCAACAAGCCTTCATCTGGTGGCTTTTCCTATCGCCATATATGTCTGACCTCGGTGTTTCGGCAAGCTCTTGGAATCCATCCTTACCCAGCACATCTGTCACCACTTCCACCTATACCACCTCCTCCCCAACACCCAATGTGGCTTTCGGCCTTCCTTCTCCTCTGATGACCAACTCCTACACCTCACTCATCTGCTCTCCCTCCAGCTTAACTCCCGTCGCTCCGCCATTTCTGTCTCCATAAACCTCAAAAAGGCCTATGACCGTGTATGGCATCCCAGTCTCCTGTTTAAACTCCAGACCTACTCCCTTCCTATTAACTATGTCCGTGTGATTGCCTCCTTCTCTCCCACCGCCCCTCCAACGTTACCATCCATAACGCCGATTCCCGCACCTTCTACCCATCCGGGGTGTGCCCCAGGGTTCTATCCTCTCACTTCTCCTCTACCTCCTGTACAAGGCAGATATGCCCCAATCCCCTCTCTGGTCCATCTCCTACAGTATGCCGAAGACACTGCCCTCCTAGCCATCTTTCCTACCCTTTCAACAGTCCCTACGTCTTCTACAGAATCCTATCAAGAACCAGGCAATCATTGTTGGTCGTACCACTCACTCCTTCTGGCTTCGTGATTTTTACCTTACCATCTGCGCTCGCCCTGTCCACCTCTCCCCCACCCTCACCTACCTTGGAATCACCATTGACTGTCACCTCACCTGGATCCCTCTGCTTTGTCCAATACAAGACCCACAACTACTCTCTGTTCGGACATGGGGGTTAAACTCGTCCACCATCCTCCTCATCTACAAATCCTTAAGCTGTCCCATCACCTGTTATACCAGTCGCACCTCCAAACACTACAAGTCCCTCAGATCCTAAGCGCCATGTATCCTGTCTCACCTTCCATATACACCTCCTCTCCCCTCACACAGATCCTCTATGACCTGATTCCTTTCCCCCATCTGCTCCTTTTCCTTGGACATGTCCGTGTCGTCTACACCTCCCGCTGACTTGATCCCCCTCATTCCCTGGTTGCTCCTCTCCTCTCCAACACCTGCTCCTGCACCTTCACGATTGTGCCCCCCCCTACCTTTCACCTCTGCATCCTTCATCTCCTTTCCCGAGGTGGCTTCCATCAACTGTCCCTCCTGGATGATGTCCTGTCTCTCCTCATCTCCCCCTCCCTCCCTCTGTCCTTTTCCAGGGCTCCTTCTCCCCCCCTCTTCCATCCTGTTTTTTCTCCACCTACCCAATTCTTGACCCCATTCTCTCTCCCGAGTCCTTTTTCTTTCACCTTCACTGTCTTCCCTTTCTTGCGTCCAACCTGCTCCCCCCTTTTTCTGTGCCCTCTCCTTCCATCAGCTCCCCCCTCTTTCCCCCCTCATCTCTCCGGTTCCTCCCCCCTCCACCCATATGCCTTCGTACTCCATAGTGCAGTGTTTTCCCTGAGTGTTCAGTGTCGTGCATCCCCTTTTTACAGTGCTGCGAACAGACACCAGACCGTCGTCATATTATTTAATTGTCTGTTTCCTAAGTTTTTTTAGTCAGCGTCACTAACCTCTTTGTTTTTTATGTTTTTTTACAACTTTCTCGCCGTGTACTAGTTTTCAACATGCACAGTTTTATCACCTCTTTTTATTGTTATATCTCATTATGTTTTTTGACTTTATCTGTAGGCTGCAGAGCTGCGTATTACGCTGCTGCCAGCCCACCCCCCTCCCCCTCTTGGGGGGGGGGGGGAGAGATCGTAATACAATAAAGAAAAAAACAAAAAAGCCATTATATTAACAGGTATTTTCGAGAGCAAGGGGTCGGGATATTGCAAATTGTTAGTTCCTAAGCTTATGCGATAGAAGAAGTGTGAGATAGCAAGGTCGGTCATCAGACGAGAAACTTGGACAAAAGATACATTGGCTAACCGAAAGTAAATGCTGGTTCAGTTGTCTGTCGATGCATTGGGAGAGAACCCTCGGGCAGGACGTCATGAACCAATAGCACGTGGTATGAAGGATGACCAGACCAATAGACTTGTCTTCTTCTGCCCTTGAAGTGTCCCATCTTCATTTTTCACTGCTACTTCGTTCTGGGTCTTCCTACGTCCCTTCTTCCACCCCCCCCCCCCACCCCCCCCCCCCCCCCCCCCGGTTGGTAAAGCATGGTCTGAAGTGGGATTTTCTCTACACTCAGGTATGTCACAGCAACAAAGACGTACTGGACCTATGAGTCCTGCAATAAGTTGAAAGCTTTATCCTATGTAAAGCCATGCTTTGGTGTTGTTCTCCCCCCTGAACGAGCGTGTTGGCTGCCCGGCAGGTGGAGCTGATGTGGCACTCGCGGTCGCTGTCGCACAGCGAGCCCCTGCGGCTGGACACGAGCGGCGTGAGCGCGCCCGCCGTGCGCCGCGAGCTGTCCGCCCCCGAGGCCGCCCCCGCGTCGGGCAGGCCCGCGCCACCCCCGCCACCCCCGCCGGCCCGCGGCCAGTGGCCGGCGCTGCCCTGGGCCTCGCTGTACGCTCTGGTGGCGCTTACGTTGCTGGCGCTCGTCACTCCCGCGCTCTACCTGCTGGCCGACTGCGCCTCCCGCGCCTGCAGGCGGACGTCCGCCCCCGCCGATGACAAGTGGAGCCTCATCGGCCACGAGGAGGCCGGCGTGCACACCACCGACCTGCCAGGTAATGCTCAAATTCAATGCTTCTACCCTTACTAAAATCTCCAAAACCTTTATGTACAGCTGATACCCCATACCTCCTAAGTTTTAGGAAGAAATTGTGATATTTCAGAAACACAAAGAGCGTCTGACTAAATAATTCTTCACTAACTCCTCGTTTCGATCATCTGGTCATCTTCAGATACCATCGAATTACTTAGAACAGCCTATGTTGTGCGTCACATGAAATAAAAGCCATTTTATGTCACTGTGTTGTAGTGTCAATAGTAGTCAGAAAGTTGTGATATAAATAATTGTATGACTTCTGAAGGGTGTCAGTAAAGTAATTAATAAAGATTTAATCTCTACCTCTTCGTGGATTTTCATCTATGACGTTCTCCATGTGATCAAAAATGTTTTGCCTCACTTGTATATTTATCCATTTGTGTCATGGCCGTCCCCAGCGACGGGAAATGAGAATGAAAGATTGAGCGTTATAAAACTGAAGAAATAGCTTTAATGTGACGTAGAAACTAACAAATAACAAAAATAGTATAGTCTTTGTCAAAGTGGACATCTCTGAGATCTGTGGGGTAACATTAAATACTGTGATGCTTCCCGTCACGAATCATCGAGGGGCGTTCAATGAGTAATGAGACACATTTCTTTCTGTCCATTTCTGTTGTAAAAATGCAGACTTTGTTGTTGATATTGTGGAATATTCCCGCTTGAGCCCTTGCAGTTTGATGTTCCTATTGGTGGTGGCCTTCAAAATAGCGTCTGTAGTGGAGGTGCTTTCCAAGCAGACAGCTATCACTAGGTTTCTTTTGGTGGAAAACCAGAGCATCACAGATATTCATAGGCGATTGCAGAATATGTGCAGAGACCTGGCACAGAACAAAAGCACGATGAGTAGTTGGGCCAGGCATCTATCAACATCGCAACAAGGTGTCGCAAAACAGTCCGATCTCTTCGCTGCTCAACTGAGTGTCTCTGTTGGTAATGCTGGCATACACGTCCACCAGCTGGGATGCTGAAAGGAGTGTGTGTCTGCTGGGTTCCACGCCACCTAACAACATAAATAGCAGCTACGGGCTGTCTGTGCGGAAGTGCTAGCGCGTTACAAGGCTGATGGTAACAACTTTTTATCAAACATCGTCACAGGCGATGGCACATGGGTTCATCACTCCCAACCGGAAACAAATCCATGGAGTGGCGCCACACCACCTCTCCTCCAAGGAAAAATTCCAAAGCCGCACCCTCAGCCGGTAAAGTCATGATTGAGGGACCTCTGGCACTCTGGAGGGGTTCCTCTGTTTGATGTCCTTCCTCATGGTGCAACGATGAATTCTGAAGTGTACTGCGCTGTCCACAGGGAACTGAAGAACCGACATCAGCATGTTTGTCGCCACAAAAATGAAAACGAACGTGTCCTTCTCTATGACAACCAAGGCCGGACCCTAGTCTGTGAACGCAAGAGTAGCTCACGAAACTTACCGCTATGTTATTCCTCAACCACCCGACAGCAAATTCCGACTTTTTGGCCCAGTGGAGAGTGCACTCGACGGGAATCAGAACGTGGATGATGGGGAGGTTATTGGTGCAGCAAGACGTTAGTTCCAACGTCGACAGGTAGAGTACCATTGCCGTCATTTAGGTCCTCCCAGTACGATGGGGTAAGACCGTCGCACTCGTCAGAGATTACGCTGAAAAATAGTGTTTTGTAGCGAAAAGAGTGGGAAATAATATGGTGTATTGGAATCCTGAATAAAATCAACGTGCTTTCAGAAAAAAAAGTGTTGCACTACTTATTGATAGCTCCTCGAAGCATAGTCAGCTACTCCTTGGCATGCTGTCCTCATTGTAGTCGAGATGCTGCTGGTCTGTTCTGTCCGTCACTTCGATGACGACTCTTTCTGAGGTCACCTAGAGCAGTCTGTACTACACTGCCCGAGAGGGCGCGTGCACTGCCGGGTGCCCCTCATCTGTTTCGCTATAGCCGAGAGGGCGTAACGAGGTCCTTAACGGCGGGCAGCTCTCTTGCCAGGTTTCAAATGCATAAAGCAAACGGCTGAAGGCGAAAACAGACCTTCTACATAGCTCTAGCAACAATGAAACATTCCCACAGAGACAAGCTCCCGTTACGTGATTGGCTGAGACGCGCGTGAAGCTGCTATGCCCAGCCCACGGCCATTGTCTTGGATGTTCTTACATTAGCTCGGCTAAAGTTTAGGCGACGCACCAGACGGCTCTGTTCCACGCATTCTGCGTATGTCACATCCCGATTTCAATACAGACTACCCACTAGGTGGCTCTGTTCCACGCATTCTCAGCATGTGCGAACGACTTGGTCAACCCTGCAAGCGTGTGTTCAGCCACAACAAAACTGTCACACATGCTTTGACCTGCCAGCTTCAGCTGTTTACCCGTCCCAGCACAAATGAATGTGTGAGTGCCTGGCTGCCCACGTAGGGGCAGGCGAACTGGAACGGCCTGAACGAGAGTGTGACGACAAACCTCTAGTTTCTAATGGTGTCACACAGTCGGATTCATGTCAGCAGATACTGCATGCCATTCCTCTCTGCTGATTCCTGCCCCTTGCAGGAAAGCACTCAAGAGGTGGCTGTGGTGTGCTCTCGAAAGAAAAGGTGCATCACAGAAATGTTGACTGCAGGGCTGGTAGATTCCATCCTGATACTGCACAGTCCTCATTTGTTCCCGAAAGCCATGAGAAGCATCCGACATCTGTACATGGTACAAGCCCGGTATGTCACTGACCCATCTCCTGGCTAGCCGGCCGGTGTGGCCGTGCGGTTCTAGGCGCTTCAGTCTGGAACCGCGCGACTGCTACGGTTGCAGGTTCGAATCCTGCCTCAGGCATGGATGTGTGTGATGTCCTTAGGTTAGTTAGGTTTAAGTAGTTCTATGTCTAGGAGACTGATGACCAGACATGTTAAGTCCCATAGTGCTCAGAGCCATTTGAACCATCCCCTGGCTGCACTCGCGGCCTGTAGTTCTGAGAGCTATATTGGCACATAGCCGACTCCGTTCTAAAACCACCGTTATGCTTTAGAAAAATTCTGCACTCCCCGGTGCAGAAATCCCGACTCTGTAATTACCCGTTCCTATCTCTTGCACCCATTCTTCGCGTGTCGCATTACTAGGGCCTCAACAATTATCCTTAATGAACTCCAAGAGGCCACACTGACTGCCTTGATTAGGTTCCTTTTAGATTACGCCTATATAATTACCCCATACTTTGCCACCATATACTACCGCTCACGCGACGAAAGATCCTTACCTAAAGACTTCATAATTGTAAAAGTCACGCCTGTACATAAGAAAGGAGATAGGAATAATTGTCTGAATTAGGGTTCCCTGCCACTGACGTCGGTTTGCAGTAGGATTTTGAATCATACAGACCTCTACCGTGTTCGAAAATTACGTATTACCTCGAACAAAATGATCTATTCACACAATTCGGATTCAGAGGGTCTCGCTCGTCATGAATCACTCTTTATTGTTATGAAATAGTACAAGGATCATAGAGTTAAACAGAAGTGATACATGATGTTCCCCAAAGAAGTGTTAAGGCCCTCTGCTGTTGTTAACGTTTGTAAATGAGGATTAATCTGAACAGTCATCTTAGGTTGTTTGGAGGCAATGCTGTCAAATTATCGTTCAGTAAAGTCATCAAAAGGTGAGGACCAACTCCAAACGATGCAAACAAGATATCTGTATGGCTATGAAGGTTTTCGCAGCAGCGTCCATGCGTAAAAATTTGTCGGTTCACTTGCCGCGTAACATTCGGTAAAAATTACAAGGTTTCGATGATATCCACCATCGCCTTCGTCAGGGACTAAAACTGACTGTCGTAAGCTGGCCAGGTTCCGTCTTTTATATCCTGAGAACGGCAACCGGTCGACTGTATTACGTCATTAAGCCGCGTACAGAGGTGTCACGCCCTGCGTACGTAGACTTCGCTCGAGCTCTCTATCAAGCGTTGTTACAGTGGCATGCATCGCAACAGGCGGTGAACTCACCTATCTGGATGGGTGTTGTTCTTCCCGCTGGAACTTTCTTTCTTTTTTAGCATCTTGAACATCAGTACTGCATTTTCGAGGTAGCAACTGCAGACAGAGCTTTTGGTATGTTGAGTGTAAGAAACGATGACCAGAACTATCAAAATCTGGAAGTTCTCCAAAGTGCGCCTATATGAAGGTGCTTCATGCTTCTCGTGAAAAATCGCACTAGTTTGTCGTTACCTTCTCACCCAAGCAACTGCAGTTTTCGGGAGGTTATTTACTCATATAGGTCAATATGCCTGCTCTCATTCAAAGGTTATTATTATACTCATCCACTAGACGTTCACCTTGGATGAACTAGCTAAAAAATAGAAAACGGCTCAATGATTCGGCATTATAGGCATAATTATTACCAATTTTTTTCTATTGAGAGTATCCGTCTAGTAGAATACTGCTATATTCAGTCGCGAACTTTAGCGTATACAACCTTAGATCATTACAGATTGGTGACAAAATGGAAAGAACATAATTTCTTCATTGTGGACTTCACATTTAATCTTGCCATAGACTCGTAAATGAATAGCGATGCATGCCTGTTCTGATGTACATTCTGAGATAGTAATTTATCTTTTCTTCCAATCTGTCCCCAGATTCACGGCAGCACATACTACAAGAGACGCTTCACGAATCGAAGAGGCCACTCGAAGTGCAAGCTTGACTCCTCTGACCTCAACTCTGGTGAGGGCCGTCAGCTGGAATTCAGCTGAGCTACTGAGGAGTGTGTGGAACCACGTCTAGTCAACTACTTCGAGCGTTTTCTCATCAGTGGACGCCGATAGAATGGAAGGATTCCTCCTGTACATATTACCATAGGCTTCGTTTTAGTGATTGTGTTGTGTGTAACCTTGTCAGACAGAAAAAAGACAAAATACACCATTGTAAAGTGATTGTTATGTGAGTGACTTGAATGCTTTGCTTATGATTAGCATGGACAGCCAAGATATAGAACAAAGTTTTCAGTGCTGAGCTGCAATGTGCAAGTGTTCTTTCAAGGAAAATTGTTCTACTGATGTCGATTGTAGATAACTGGTAATGCAATGCGTGAGCTTAGCAAACTTTGTTTGTGAGAGGTGTTTCTTGTATAAATTGTATATCTAATGAGATTGACACTGTTTATTAATTGTTTTGTATTACCTCTCGAATGAGAACTAGAAGCATGGTCACTGTTCCAAAACCTCACAAATTACATTGCAGAATGAACATTATTCGCAGTTTTCCTGCTTACAGAGAGTAACATTCACTTTCTGGACTCCTAGCAAAATTCTTTTGCATACTTTTGCTGTGTTATCTTATTAATAATGACTGTAATCTTCTGATTCCCTTAGTGTCATTGTTAAATGTATGGTACTGAACACTGTCATAAAATCCTATAACTTACAGTTAATTTCTTACAGACATGTAATGCCTGAGAAAGAAAACATAAGTGAACTGTTTTCTACATGCTCTCTTCAATAAAACTTTTTTACGATATTATTCAATTATTTAACATTCATTCACCAGGTCTCATAAATTTGAAAACAAGAATTTTAGTTTTTGTGTAGGCAAAGAATTACTTATGAATGAACTACGCCACAGGTGACATAAGAGACAAAATAGAACAAAACTATTTAGTAACAACAATAGTTCTAAAGGGACAAAAAATATGACTAGTATTTTGCATTGAACCATTAATACATAATAAGATGATTGACCAGTTCTAACAACTTCACAATGATCCAGTATATTATTGAGACTGTGTGATCTATAGAAGACTAGTAGGAAGAAACCTTAGATCCTTTCACATGTTTGATGATGTCATTAGACTCCGAAGACAGTCTTAAATATGAAAAAGATCATTCAAGGAATTGGTGATGCCCTCTTCAAAGGAACCATACTGGTATTAGCATAATAGGCACAAAAATACTTCACGAAAACCTTTAATTCAGCATTGAAATCAACATTGCCCACGGGACTTTCAACATATTCCACCAGGCTGGTGAAAATGAATACAAACATGCATCTCACTCTTTCCTCTAATAATGCAAAGTCCCTGTATTATACCCACATATTTGAGGAAAGAATCATATTTAAAGCAACTAATAACCGTAATGAGTGTATACATCACAAAACTGTCCAGATATCACATACTTTGAAGAGATCTCTGCAGAATGCTGTAGAACTGACACCAAATATAATTCTTATAATGCAGGGCTCTATTCAAAAAATGCAATTGCTGTGAGTTGCTATGTTACGTAATGGATACACCGTAAGTAGTAACTTCTCTAACCAGTATTCCACACGAGCGAACCAACTGCAGCTTCACCTGTTGTTGCTTGTACCTTAGTTAACTGGGCTTCACTCAGCTCCATTTAAAAAGAATAGCTTAATAATGTTGTAGGGTTGAGCTACACTTTTGTGCCCTGCAGCTAATGCGTGGCAAATAATAACATGAATTTGTGATGCCACAGTCAAAGAGTCTATGCATCAGATAACAGTGTGAATTAATAAAATAAATAGTAGCATTAAATAAGAGATAAATGAATATTTAATTATAAAAATGTTCTACTCTAGGCTCTGGAATTGATGTAGATTTTGCCAAAAGACTTGAGTTGAATTATATTTTTCCAAGAAGGTATATCCAAATAGCTGGAAAGTGCTCCTATGATAACCAGATATATCACAGACAGTTGACAGTTGGAGTGCTGACACCAAAGTTTTCAGATAGTCTGTGTAACCAGTTATGCTGGCCACTGATGCAATATATAGAGGGATAGTGTCAACTCCTTCCACATCAACTACAGCCTGAAAATAGCTCACTGAATCTGCAGCAAAATAAATAAAATCATAAGGAGAACTGCAGGCATTTTATTTTCTCAGAATAGTAATCATCCCAAAGACCTCCTGTCAAACAGATGGACATATAAAGAGAATAATAACCGTATTAAATGCACCAAAGTTGGGTTTAGAGCATTACGAGAATGGTAGCAGAAGCACCAAGTCCCTTCTGTGAACGCAGTACACGAAATTTTCTACAGTGCAGAATAATTCAGACTTCAGCATGACAATTGATACCATAACACACAACAGATAATGAGAAGATACTCATACTCTGTATCTTCTCAGTTCTTGAATTCAAGTGTATAAGTAACAGTACCGTAACAGACATTCACTGCCTGAAGTCACTCACCCATGTGACCAAACCATACTTGTTCCCTCACACATGTCATCCTTCTTCCAAAACTATTCTAAAAGTGTGTAGAATTCCTCCCTTTGCTGCACACTTGGAAAGTTTCTGACTCCAATTGACTTCACCAGTATTCCACCACTATCTACATCTTCATTGGCTGATCACCATCCATACCAAAAATACATTGTCCTTACGTTCTACAGACTTGGATTTGACTCAGCTTCACCACTTCCTGCACTAAACAAACATATTACAACAATATTTAAATAAAGAACTTTTATAGCATTTGGTCTCATTCAGAACATTCACACTAACTATAAATAAGGTCTATTCACAAAAAATAAGCTAGTGTTCTTGAGCAAGATCATTCACACTAAATGAAAAGATAATATCAAATATTGTTTAAACAGTTATCTATGTCTGCCTGATAGAAGTGTCTTTTATTACTCTTTTCAATGGTGATGTCAGCAGACACATAGAACTGACCACTTTTAAATTTCCACAGTTTCATATCATCTGTTGGAATCAACATTTAAATAAATTTTCAAAAATACGAACATATTCCTTAAATAACTTCACAAGTATGACAAGATAAGAGGTATTCACACCATATTCAATTGCTGTGTTATTGTAGAGGATACAATGTTCTGACAAAAATTTTGATAAAGGAGAATATACAAATACATAAAAAATTAGGAAACAAACCAGCAGAAAAATGCACCTATCAGTGCCCAAAAATGGGAATATGTTCGTCTTCATTTAAAATACTCTTACTGAAGAGTGGGATACCAGCTGCCTCATTCTCTCTTCTTCTCTACCTTTACAGATTTTCGCAAAAATTTTGCCATGCAGACATACTTGCTCTATTTTTTAGCAAGGAACTCAACTCGAACTCCTACAAGCTTCCCTAACTACGACTCATTTCGACCCACTAGTGCATTGCTGTAAATTGCTTATACCGATCCACTACCAGTCACCTTCACTCACTCACAGATTCAGCCCAACTCTTTGACATTAGTTCTTTGAGGATCTCTGACATTCTCTCCTGTATCAAAGCCACAGTTGACTTCATTCTGTGCTTCCTACTGCTTCTGTCTTTTCTTACTGTCATAGATCTCTCTTTCCCATTGTCATTGTCATATATCCTGACTCTGGTTATCACTGGCTCTCACCTACTTCCACCTTTTCATTCTCTTCATTCCTTCCCCCCCACCCCCCCCCCACCCCCCCCCCACCCCTCCCGACAGTGTCTCCTTCATTCTTTTATTCTTTTCCTACCACTGTTCAACCAAGCCCCACTGTGACTGTCTATCTCTCTCTTTCTCTCATACTACCATTGCCTCCTTCATTCTTCCTACAACACAACTACTGTCTAATATTTTCCAGTGTTTATTACATTTCCGTCTCCTTGACACTGCCACTGTCTTCTTGTGTCAGCGTAAAAATGTGTGAATTTGTTCATAAGACAGAGTTTTTGTAAAATTTTTAAAGTTCGTGAGGATGGTAGAATGAGACACTTCGCACCAAACCTTTCACTCAGGGTCATTTAAATGAACAGGAACATATTCGCTTTTTGTACTTCCGCTGGCTCCCTTCTTTTTCCCTGGTGCAGCAGTGCGTGTAACTCATATGAAAAGAAATTTATTGGCCAGTAAAATACACTACTGGCCATTAAAATTGCCCATGCAGCTTCAACACGATCCCACAGTTCGTCAAGAGTAATGACTGGTGTATTGTGACGAGCCAGTTGCTCGGCCACCATTGACCAGACGTTTTCAATTGGTGAGAGATCTGGAGAATGTGCTGGCCAGGGCAGCAGTCGAACGTTTTCTGTATCCAGAAAGACCCGTACACGACCTGCAACATGCGGTCGTGCATTATCCAGCTGAAATGTAGGGTTTCGCAGGGATCGAATGAAGGGTAGAGGCACGGGTCGAAACACATCTGAAATGTAACGTCCACTGTTCAAAGTGCCGTCGATGCGAACAACAGGTGACCGAGACGTGTAACCAGTTGAACTCCATACCATCACGCTGGGTGATACGCCAGTATGGCGATGACGAATACACGCTTCCAGTGTGCGCTCACCGCGATGTCGCCAAACACAGATGCGACGATCATGATGCTGTAAACGGAACCTGGATTCATCCGAAAAAATGACGTTTTGCCATTCGTGCACCCAGGTTCGTCTTTGAGTACACCATCGCAGGCGCTCCTGTCTGTGATGCAGCGTCAAGTTTAACCGCAGCCATGGTCTCCGAGCTGATAGTCCATGCTGGGGCAAAAGTCGTCGAACTGTTCGGGCAGATGGTTGTTGTCTTGCAAACGTCCCCATCTGTTGACTCAGGGATCGAGACGTGGCTACACGATCCGTTACAGTCATGCGGATAAGATGCCTATCATGTCGACTGCTAGCGATACGAGGCCATTGGGATCCAGCACGGCGTTCCGTATTACCCTCCTGAACCGACCGATTCCATATTCTGCTAGCAGTCATTGGATCTTGACCAACGCGATCAGCAATGTCGTGATACGCTACAATCCGACCTTTATCAAAGTTGGAACGTGATGGTACGCATATCTCCTCCTTACACGAGGTATCACAACAACGTTTCACGAGGCAACGCCGGTCAATTGCTGTTTGTGTATGAGAAATTGGTTGGAAACTTTCCTCATGTCAGCACGTTGTAGGTGTCGCCACCGGCGCCAACCTTCCGTGAATGCTCTGAAAAGCTAATCATTTGCATATCGGAGCATCTTCTTCCTGTCGGTTAAATTTCGCGTCTGTAGCACGTCATTTTCGTGGTGTAGCTATTTTAATGGCCTGTAGTGTAGTTCACTTACGTGAAACTGAAATAACGTAAAATTAATTTTGTCCGTCGCACCAGATTTTACTTGCACAAAAATTTTGCATGTGCTTCAGTACTACGATATGAGGTTCCCCGATGATAATATTCATATTTTTATCTTGTAGTGAAGGATTGTGATAGAGAATCCTTCTGTTGTGTATGCATATGTTTGCTAGCCCAAGAGATATCCAAAATATTTGACCCCATCTTTTATCACTAATAGAAGCCCAGGTATGGGCACCATAAAATTCCATTCTGATGCATAGCTGTCATATAGATACTGATTAAATACAACTGAGTGGCTTCTCAGGATGATAGCTATGGTGGAATGCAATGATCTGGGATACATGTGTTGAAATCGCACTAAGCATTTATTGTATCCAAAAGAGTGGGGAATTGTATGGTGTTTTCCAATCCTGAAAAAGAAACTGCTTAAAAAAAGAAAAAGGTGTTGCACTACTTACTGAACGCCCCTCATATAAATGTAGGTTTGCAGTTCTTGAACCTATCTTCTAAAGAAGTTGAGGGGCTGTGTTCTTTCGCATGTTTCTTCATTTATCTGGAGCCCAAATTCTCCTTCCCCAACGTCCATCTCTACCATATTTCGCATTCTTCTAATGTATGGGAAATATGTGGCCCATGCATATAGATGTAATGTCACATTCCTTCAGAAGCCCACCAGCGAATTTTCGAATTCATACCACAGAGAATCCGTGCTGTATTGTGTTCCAGAGATCGATCAACGCAATATTAAGCAAACTGTCATATTATTTAGCATCATCAGTTCACCTAGTCCACGGGATCGATAACACATCTGAAGATAACCAATGAGAGCCGAAACTGAGAAAGAAAATAAACAATTATGATTAATATTTCCTCGAATGTTTCCCTCAAAAGAATTTCTGTGTGTTACAGTAAGTATTACTGGTAAAATTATTAAATTATTTACGGTGTCGAGTTAATTTGTAAATCAGGATAATAATATAGCGGGCACTTCTGTTTTACTTTCAGATGACCACCGCCTTCAATACTAACTACCATCATCAGGCAATCCTACGATCAAAAAGTCACAATAAATAATAAAAATCTATAATGATCCTTTCAAAATATTTTTCTCTGTGATAGCTAAAATACGGTATAACGGGCAGCCTTAAAATATAGGGAGCTTGTTTCCCCCGGAGCGCGTGCAGGTGCGTCAGTTACTAAAAGTAGAGGTCAACGGAAACCCAACTGCGACCACAGGATGTAAGAGTGCCCCCTACGCAAAGATGTTTTTCTTAAAACGTGTCACAGTGTAAAAAATATCTAAAAATACAAATTGCTTAAAATATGGAATGTAAGGAGATAAATAATAAAATATAAGGAAAGGAACAATGCCTACTGTTACAGAAAAAGGCAAAATAACACATCTAAGTAGGTCTGTTTTCAGCCAAAAAAATGGTTCAAATGTCTCTGAGCACTATGGGACTCAACTGCTGTGGTCGTTAATCCCCTAGAACTTAGAACTACTTAAACCTAACTAACCTAAGGACATCACACACATCCATGCCCGAGGCAGGATTCGAACCTGCGACCGTAGCAGTCGCACGGTTCCGGACTGCGCGCTTTTATTTTAATTACTTTTTTTCCTTTTTTTATAAATAAAGAAAGAAAATTACCTCTTCCACTTCAGGCGTTGGCCCCTATCACCCATACTACCCCCAAATCCTATCTAGCCTAAAAACAAAAACAAAGCTAGTGCCACCGCCACTTTCATCCTGAAGCTAACTAGGACGGCCGTTCGCCACCACTTCAGGTTTCGCCAACGCAACACAAAGTAAATACGCCTCTGAACTGTTTATAAAAAAAAATAATAATAAAAGGAGAAAGGAAAAGGGTATAATACTTTATTATATTTTATTTGTTGTCCATTTTGTTCTTAGTTTGTTCTCGTGTATTTATTTGGATTGGAAACGCAAGTCTCCTGCCCACTTTTTTTTAATCTTTTTTTATTTATATAAGTATCAATGTGCGAACAGTCATAATTAATCAAGCCTGGAAAACCTAAACCAGAATGAAGACACCATCGAAGATACTAAACGTAAATAACATGAAAAGAAAGCTACCACGTCGTTGTTAGGCTTCCCAACGACTGCGCCCACTGATAAAGCTTGTTCAATATATGCTCGTTTGCAGTTCGTTCTGACCTCATCTGGCACTGCCTGGAACATTCGAGCTGCACGGGGGCTGTGAAAGGCACTCCATAGGTAGTTTGCGAAGCATTGTCGATATCTGGTATGCCCGGAAATAGCATAATGTCTTTCTTGCAAATAGAGCCAGAAGTCAAGGAAATTCTTGTGTCCGTCACGACAGAGGTAATGGACCACATGTCCACGTATCCAGGTGACGGAGTTGGTTCGAGTCTTGGGGTAAAATGTCTCATCCGGAAACAATAACGTGCGTGCAGATATATGCTCCGACCTAACTCGCAAGAGATAAGCCAGCATCTGCCGCACTAGGTGGCAAACCGGTTCCGCCTCTCCACAGCTGATGCGGTGCTTGTCAGAATCTACTGTGTTACAACCCACACAATTGGGAGATTCTGCCATGTGGATATTGTAGAGACGTTCTTGAGTCACCAGCTTCCCATTAACTACTACGTACCATTGGGAAACAACGTCGGAATCAAGCATGGCATCGTGTACAGTCTTCCACACCACGCACCACCGTACGTCAGGATATTTTAGTTCGACCACATTTAGGGGGCGGCGTTGCAGCATGTCGTGATATAGGCGTCGAGTCGTGGCCATTTGTGGTGTCGTGAGCGCTACACTGCAATAACTTTGTTCTAAATAGAAACGTCCTATATAAAAGAGGGGTGCTGGGATATCCTGTAGTGGCACCGGCGCTCCTAGTGAAGCAGGTCGTAGCGCCGTCAGAAGCAGACTCGTTAGGCTCGTAGGACAACGGCGCAGCAGACACAAATGTGAACTAACATAGAGAGCAATGGCCCTACCATGGACGTTGACTAGGCCGAGACCACCTTTTCCCTTGGGGAGGGTAAGAGATACGTATCTGATCTTCACTAACATACCAGCGGTGACGAAGTATCCCAGCGCTGCCATAATGCTGCGACCCAAGTGTTTCGGAATGGGTAACGTTTGGGCGACATTCGGTATGCGGGATGCAAGGTATACATTGGCATAATACGCCCGCTGAACGATGTTCAGGGATCGCAAGCGCTGATTTGCAATTCCGGCGTCGATAATTGAGCGTCGTCGCGCGTCGCATGTCGTTCATGAACTCTAAGCCCAAGAAGCGGACCGTATCACTGAAGGGTAAGGGAGCAATGTGTTCCTGCGGTAGCCCAATCCCGATGCTCAAGGCGACAGACTTGTCAACGTTGATTTGGCTACCAGAAGCTGTACCGTAGATTGCAATCCAGTCCAACGCCGCGGCCATATCGTCAGCTCCTCGTATGACGATCATCAAATCATCCGCATATGCGGTGCATCGATAGATGGAGCCGCCGAACTGTATCCCAGTGAGCCTGTCTCGGAGACCACACAACAAAGGTTCTAAGGTAAATGCAAATAACAACGTTGATAATGGACATCCCTGTCGTACTGATCGGCGGATCGGCATGGGTGCCGTCAGTCTTCCATTAACAAGAACTCGAGAAGTAGCCCCATGCAGAAGGCGTGTCAACACAGTGATAAAGGGGTCGGGATATTCCATGCGCCGTAGAACGGCCGTGAGGAAAGTGTGGCCCACTCGGTCAAAAGCCTGGCTGAAGTCGATAGACGCCAGGGCTGCCGGCAAACGTCTCACCCGTGCAAGGGAGATGAGATCTCTGTAACGACATAACGCAGTTCTGATGTTGTTGGGTCCTCCTAAGGACATCTGATCGCTGGACAGGACGTGAAATAGTGTGCCCCGAAGACGTCCTGATAGCAGCCTCGAAAAGATCTTGAAGTCGCT
The DNA here is from genome assembly GCF_023897955.1 of Schistocerca gregaria. Lineage (NCBI taxonomy): Eukaryota > Metazoa > Arthropoda > Insecta > Orthoptera > Acrididae > Schistocerca > Schistocerca gregaria. The sequence goes on along the minus strand of NC_064926.1, from coordinate 335,860,366 downwards.
GTTCAATAACGTTAAGGGGCGATAATCGCGGACATGATTCCGTCCCTTCGGCTTATGGATGGGAACAATCAGTCCTTCCAAGAACGGTGCAGGCAACGGTATACCCGGGGACATCAATTCCTGACAAATTGCAACCCAACACGGTACCAACAGTTGTTTAAATACTCTAGAACTCTAATGGTAATCCATCGATTCCTGGTGATTTATGGGGAGTACCTTTACCAATGGCGTCGAGCACTTCCTCTTCTGTCACTTCTCCCAGTAAAGTCGGTACCATGTCTGGTGGAACTGTATCGTGGACATGTGCTGTAACGGTGTCTACCGTCACCGTATCAGGGACCACTACTGAATAAAGTTGAGCGTAATGCCCATAGAAGGCTTCTGCTATATCTGCTTGTTCTGCCACGTGTCGTCCGTCGTCCGTTATCATGTCGGTTACCAGTGCCCTACGGCGCCTCCTGCGTTCTAGGAGCACGTGGTGCATAGATGGCCTTTCTGATTGTATCGTGTCTGGAGCACGCGACCGCATAACAGCGCCTTGTAAATGATGGCGTGCTAAGGAGATGAGTTGCGCTTTCGCGCGATTGACTATGATCTGCCGGTCAGGTGAGGGCTCCATAGCAAGACATTCCCGCAGGATGGTGTATTAAAAGTTTTCCGTGCTCCTCCTCCATGCCGCCGCTTCCCGGCCGTAAGCCATGAAGGTGCGCCTAAGAGCAGGCTTCGCACATTCAATCCACCAACTGAGGGTCGATCGGTAACGACCACGACGCTGTAAGGACGCGTTCCACGACTCTTCGGTAGCACCTTTACATGCCGGCTCGTCCAGATGGGCGACGTTCAGTTTCCAGGGTTTGCTACTGCGCCACACACGTGCAGGTTGGAGGGCAATGGTGCAAATATAGGCTGTGTGGCCGGTGAATGCAGTGGGCCAGAGCTCTGCTCCTCTCGTCGCCATCGAAAGGGTGCTTGTGACGTAAATCCTGTCTAACCGACTTGATGAATGACTTGTATAATAGGTGTATCCAGGAGCTGGGCCATTGATGTGACGCCACGTGTCAATCAGGTGGAGGTCACGCACTAGCATTTCCAACTCCGCACACGGGACGTGATGTGGCTGCTGATCAGACGGAGATAATGTACAGTTAAAATCTCCTCCGATCACCGTATCGTCTAGGCGGCCCATAAATAGACGCGTAATATCTTCCGAAAAAAAGCGGGCCCGATCTCTCCGTCTCCCTGATCCTGACGGGGCATATACATTAATGAGTCGTACACCGTTGACAGTTACTGCCATGGCTCTTGCACTCGGTAAGTACAGTACGTCCGTAGCAGTCAGACCGTCTCGTAGCAGAACAGCTACACCACAATCGGTAGAAGAGGCGTGGGAGATGTGGGCGGTATATCCGTAGAAGTCAGGGAAACTAGCGACGCATACTTCCTGTAAGAGGGCCACGTCGACGTCCGTCGCATCAAGCATGCGTTGTAGCATTGTCAGTTTGTGTGGTGCCCTTATCGCGTTGATATTGATTGTGGCAAGGCGAAAGGTGTGCTGCCTAGCGTCTTCACCTAGGGTAGACGCCATAGCAATCAAAGCTAACCGCGAGAGATGCCGGCCCCGCAAAACCAGTTACAAATTAAGAGTCTTTCATGCTAGGAGTGGCATCCCCAAAGCCACCCCCTCCCCTGTCACCCGTGCCCTCTTCAGGAAGTTCTTCAACATCGTCCGACCACAGTGGCTGCTGTGTAGCTGATCGGCACCTAAATCTCCCTCACGTACGTCGTCTTTGGTAGAGGTAGACGCAGCGCCATCCATCGACGCGACCTGCTGCATCTGTGGTGCAAGAAGTAACTTGGCACTCGTGGCATGGGAAAGTGAACCGTCTACACCACTTAGATTCTCAGCAGGCGCAACATCCATGCCGTCTGATGAGATGTCACCTTCTTGACCGGCCGTGAGTAGGAGGCAATCGTCAGAAGGTGTCCGTCGACGCCGCTTCCGTCGTCGAGGTGAACGTTGCTTTCGAACGTGGACATCCGTATCCGAATGTGGGAGGCAATCCAGAGTCGTATCACCTTCCGCTAGGAAAGCCGCGGTTGGGACAATGTTCGAGTCCACGTCCATCGCGTTCTGAATGTTACGTTGCGTCTGGAGTCCGTGGGACTGCTGCTGCTGTTGTTGCTGTGGAGGGGGCGACATATGGGTTGGCATCGGGGGTCCTTCCTCTTCCTCCCTTGGTGCTTCTGGCGTCGATGGGTGTGTCTGATCGCCCGTTTCGTCCTCAACTATGGTGCGCATCGTCGTCTGAGCGTACGTGAGGGGCAGGATTGTCGTCCCTGTCGGAGAAACGGAGGCTCCCACTGGTATCTGCGCAATTCGACGTTGTAAGCAGCTCGATCGAACATGGCCTTCCTGCCCACATCCGGAACAGGTACGCGGCTGACCGTCGTACATGATGATTGCACGACAACCACCGATCTTCAAATAGGACGGCACATGTTTCTTGAGCTCAAGTTTAATTTGGCGCACACCATTGTAGACCTTATACGTCGAAAAAGTTTGCCACTTTTCTGCAACGTGGATGATAACATTGCCATATGGTCGGAAGGCGTCCTTCACAACTTCCTCTGGGACCTCGAAGGGGAGCTCAAAAACCCTCACAGTCCTTAGGCCCATGCCTGCATGATCCACCGTCACTGCACCGATATGTCCGTCAGAATGTTTGAATCTGAGAGAGTTCGAGTATTTAGACACCACTGTCGCGCAGACCTCTGCGCTGGTCATTTTAGCGTAAACCACGCTCGCCGTTATAGAAAAATGTATTCCGACGACAGTCGCCGGATCTAAACGTAGATCGTCGCGTATGAACTGTTCTATTTCATAGGCTCGAGGACGCGCGTGATCTTGTTGGAAAGTAATTTTGATCGTATCGTCGCGCCATGTGTGTGCCATAGTCGCACTGAACTTGGAACTAATACAACTCGCGCCGCGAGAAGGTAAACACAAGCAAGCGCTCACGGTCGCGCACGGCGGGGCGCAGCGGACGTCCTCGCCCCACCGCAGCCGAAAGCAGACTGCGCCTAGAACCGCGAGACCACCGCGGCCGGCTGTTTTCAGCCACTTTTTGCTCGTACACAGCGCGTACCACTGTAAAACAACGATCGTATCACGAATCTTCTAATGAAGTCTGTGTTGTCAATGGTAACAGCATAATTTACTGAGAAAGTTGTTGAGGGAGAGAGATGTGGCACCGCCGAGAGCTCCGTCGTACACACGGACTCTGCTGGGGTAAACAGGGAAGTGGAAGTGTGGTCAGAGATTGTCAGCTGACAATTGCGGAGTTACACTTAACCGCACTGTGTCACTATTCTCTGTGGATGATAGATATCTGTTCTGTATAATGTTGGTTTTCAACAGATGTTCTGTACGGCGGTTCTATAAATCCACGCAAAAACCAAAATTTAAAAACATATAGCGAAAACATGTTAACTGCAGAGTGATACGAATGCACCAAGTTACCATCTTCCTGGATTTAGCCTGTCTCTCCGTAAGTTCACTATAGTCCAGTTGACTGAAATATGGGTAGTTGTTTTGCATTGTTCTGTCGGTGAGAGAGCAAAGTCTGCTTCAAATAATGTTAAGGCCAAATGTGTTTACATGGGCCACAGTTCGAACGCGAAATGAGAAACCAAACTAATGCAAGCGACTGTGGCTCGCTATGTTTTTCACAACGAACAACTGTCATGTATTGACAACTTAATGACTTGTACGTTGCCGCGTGGTTTGAGGCGCTATGTCACGGATTGCACAGCCCCTCCCGCCGGACTTTCGAGTCCTCCCTCGGACATGGGTGTGTGTGTTGTTCTTAGCATACGTTAGTATAAGTAGTGTGTAAGTCTAGGGACCAATGCCTCAGCAGTTTGGTCCCTTAGGAATTCACACATATTTCACTTGTACGTTGTTGTTGGGAGCCATCAAGGACGCTCCAAGACTGGAAAGCAGAGACAGAGACAGAGAGCAAGCAAGAGTGTTCGCGTTCAGGTTACCGCAGCTAAACGGCATCATTAGAGACCTGCAAACTGCAGACCCTCTAGGCAGCTGTTGTAAGGGGTCAGAGTACAAGATACGGGACGTCTTAGCAGAGGTAGCAATGTTGGTACTTGCTCCAGAGAACTGCAAAGCCAGTGGGCTTATGCAGCGTAGTAGTTAGTCTGATTCCACGTAAGTAGTGTAGTGAATTCCATGAGTCTCCTGCTGCGAGTATCCTGTCATGTCCAAGAATCCGCGCCTCTCGTAGGTGTCCTGTGACAGTGTTTGGCGGTGATCCAGTTCATCAGCCTGCCTTCACTGCGAATTTCTCTTTCTGCATTTGCTCCTCACCACTCGGAAATTTCAGAATGATCTCTCACCGAGAGAGCTGGCGCAGTGTCTAGCACACTGGACTCGCAATCGGGAGGACGACAGTTCAATCCCGCGTCCGGCCATCCTGATTTAGGTTTTCCGTGATTTCCCTAAATCGCTCCAGGCAAATGAAGGGATGGTTCCTTCGAAAGGGCACGGCCGACTTCCTTCCCCGTCTTTCCCTAATCCGATGAGACCGATGACCTCGCTGTCTGTTCTCCCCCACTAAAACAACCAACCAACCAGAATGATCTCAAAGCCCTTGTCTTCCCTCTATGTCGTGTTAGGACACGATGAAACTTTAGCAACAAAAAGAGAAGTCGGGATTTTTAAGTAAAACTTCCTCCGAAACTTTAACTCGTGATCTTTACCGGAATGTTGAAACACAGTTTGGTATTGGAAAGAGAAATTTATCAGAGAACTGCTGACACGACTATCAATATGAGAGACTGTATAACAGTTACAACCAGACTCGCTTTCGGCGATTGCTTTTTGGTTACTAGAAATGCATATAGAAGTTTTATGTATCCAAGGTTCAGATATCATCGACGTTCCTATAGGTATCAGTTGTTTAGAAACGTTTGTTAAAAAGGCTCGAGGAATTCATTACCATTGAAATAAAATGCCGAATACAAAAAATGCAACACGTTCTGGGACTGTGTTAATTAACACCAAGGTATAAGATGTGCATTGTGAGGGTTTCTAGTCTTAATGATTCATTTGTCACGGCCATCGGGTATCAGATTGCGCTCAGGAGGCCTGTTGTGTGAACCATCTGGTTTGGCTCTGTAGGCAGTGCCTGTAGGTGAGTTTAGAGCTGAACAGTGTTTGCTACGTACATTCTAGGCTACAATCATACCCCAGCGACGAATGGGTACTCCTTTCGAACAGCTTCAACCATTTCAACGCAGTCGCATTGTGGGTCTGCCGGACGGTGGATATATCAGCAGATTGCTTCATATGTTCCACTCAGTGCATCGATGGTGTGTCGTTGATTTCAACAGTGGTTTGTAGAACATTACCACACCTGTAGACCAGGTTATCGGCGTTCGCATAATGTAGACGCACGTCGAGATCGACACATTGTGCGAGCAATGGTGGCTGACCGAACATCATCCAGGGACGAAATCCGGGCACGTGATGCACCTGTTATGCCATCAGGAACCACTGCAGCAGGACTAAGATCACGTGTGCCTCTGGCTAGGGGCCCATTGATACAGCGTCACCGCCAGTTATTGCTACTATGGTGTCGTGACTGGACAGTGGGACGGAGCTCTGTTGTCTTCAGTGATAAGAACAGATTCAGTCTTACGTGAGTCATAAACATACACGTGTATGACGTAAACCTGGTGAGTTGCTTATTCCAGAGTGCCCACAACCCACACGTGCCCAACGAGACTTCATTGTGTGTGTGTGTGGGGGGGGGGGGGGGGCGGTGCGTAAGTTACAAACTGACTGCTCTGCAGGGTAAAGCAATCAGTGCCTGCTACATTGCCCAGGTTGTTATCACCGTGATACTGCCATTCCTTCTATAGGAAGGTGATCCGTTTTTTCATCCAGACAATGCACGTCCAGTTACGGTTGCTGTGGTGCAACGTCCTTTTCGTGGTGTACAACAACTGCCCTTGACATCATCATCGCCACCTCTCTCACCAACTGAACACGTGTGGGACATGATCAAGTGAGAACTTATTTGTTCTACAGAGCTTATGAGAACTATTGCCGAAGCCGAAAGATGGTTGGGTCAATATATCGCAGGATGCCTACCTGCACTTTTATGATCGTTTGATTGAGGATACACGCATGCGCAGCCCCCTAAAGGAGGTATAATATGTACTGATGCGATTCTTTGGATACCTTTTGCTGTGATATGTATGTTTCATTTGGTCTGCATTTGCTACCGTATGACCTACCTGTCATCTCACTTGTCAGTAAAATGACCTTTTTGATTGTGCTGCTTTTTTTTGGGGGGGGGGGGGAGGGGGGAAGTTTCACAGTAAATGTGTAGGTAATTTCATGAATTCGCTATATCTATGCGAACAAAGCTATGAGCTGTAGAAAGCAAAGTATACAAAGATCAGGGTAAAACAAACGGTCAGATGAGCTACCAAGTTGCTGCCTGTGAGCATGGAAATACATGTGATAAAGTTTAGAAACACATGTGGTAAATTTAGCTTTAAGGAAGGTAAAGGCACCGGAGAGGCAATTATGACAATGCGATTGATAATGGAAGCAAGGGCAAAAGAATGAAGCTACGTTCAAATAATTTGTCGACTTGGAAAAACGTTGGGTTGTGTCGACTGGTGCAAGCTGTTCGAAATTCTGAGGAAAATAGGGTTAAGCTATAGGGAGAGACTGGTGATATACCACATGTTCAATAGCCAAGAGGGAATAATAAGAGAGAAAGACCAAGAACGAAGTGCCCGGATTGTAAAGGGTGTAAGATAAGACAGGGATGTAGTCTTTTGCCCCTACTATTCAATATGTAGATCGAAGGAGCAATGATTGAAATAAAAGAAAAGCTTAGGAGTGGAATTAAAATTCAAAGTAAAATTACGCCAGTAATAAGATTCGCTACTGACATTGCTATCCTGAGTGAAAGTGAAGAAGAATTACATGATCTGCTGTACGGAAATTAACAGTCTATTGAGGGGGTAGAACATGCACGCAGAGAAAATCAAAGAGCGACAAAAGAAATGAGAAGCAGCAGAAAAGAGAACAGCGAGAAACTTAACATCAGGATTGATGATCACAAAGAAGGTGAGGTTAAGGAATTCTAGTACCTAGGCTGCAAAATAACCAATGACGGATGAAGGATGGTGGACATCAAAAGCAGACCACCACTGGCGGAAAGGGCATTCCTGCCAAGAGAACTCTTCTACTATCAAACAGAGGACTTAAACTGAGGAAGAAATTTTTGAGAATGTTCGTTTGGAGCACGGAATTGTATGGTAGTGGGGAGCATGGACTGTGGGAAAACCGGAACAGAAGAGAGTCGAAGCATTTGAGATGTGGTGCTACAGACGAATGTTGAAAATTGTGTGGACTGATAAGGCAAGGAATGAGGCGGTTCTGTGGAGAATCATAAACACAGACAAGGAAAAGGGACAGGATTATAGGACATCTGTAAAGACATCAGAGAGTAACGCCCATGGTACTAGAGGGAGCTGTAGAGGGTAAAAACTGAAGAGGAAGACAGAAATGAGATACGTACAGCAAATACTGGTGTAGGTTGCAAGTGCTGCTCTGAGATGAACATGTTGGTACTTCCAAGAAGTTTAGAAAACTTAGACAATATACAGTTTATTAATCATCATCATAATCATATTTATTTTCTCCTTCAAATTATTGCTCACTACTGCGGATCTGATTCTAATACGACGATAGTGGCGAGAATGCCTTTTATCAGACAGTAGTATTTTTATACTTAACTTTATAATTCCAATGATGCTGCTGGTTTCTTTTATTAACTTCTTCATTCATGTAGAGTGTAGCCAAGAAACAAATCGAGTGCCTTTACGTGTGTGAACAAACTGAACAAATTTGCGAAATGAAGCAAAATCATCAAATCACGCGATTCGTGGGATATAGCAAAGACAGAGGCACGTTTGATCCGACCATTCGAAACGTGCTGCACCCCTGGCGGACAACACCAGCAACACCTCGGCAACGACACGTAGCAGCTTGTTCCAGCAGAGTAGCAGTATTGCCGTATACTGAAGTCAGATTTGAGCAATTTTGATAATCATTTCCGTGAAATATGACCAGAACAAACACACTTTAATCATTGACAACAGCAGTGAGCTGCTGATCGATATGATCGTGAAGTACAGATGGGGTGTTTAAAGCCTCTATGAACGTGTTTTGGAGTGAAATCACATTCTGTGCATGAATATTGTCGTTTCAGTCAGTGAGGCCGTCTGCTGGAACTAGTTCTGGTACGTCGCACGATTTTCCTCATGGCATGACTTCAATCTCCTCATCAGCACGAGGAGTTATAGGAGCATTGTCCCTCCCCTCGCTTTGCGCTGGTAAGCGAAGCACGAACTTGTTATCGTCGTAAGAATATCCGGTGTAATAGAGCACACCATACATCCCTACTACCAGTTTGGCCTAATATGGAGGGGCGAGCCCCTGCTATAATGGCGTAACAGTTCTTATGTTATTTCCGGTTTATGCGTCAGGCTATGGATGAAATTCCGCGTGTGGCACCATATATGGTGCTTGCTCCTAGGCACTCTTCTTTATCATGTACGTACTTCAACAGATATGAACCATGAACAGACGCTCCTCGACTTTTTAGGGAACCAAACGTTCCACTGTCTTATCTACGAGGTAATTTTTTTCTTTATTTGTGTGAAGATAAACGCGTATTGTGTTACCGTGTTCGTAAAATGATCGTTTTTAGTCGTCACTACGATCCTAATTTTCACAGTCATTTCTGAAGTTCACGATTAATTGAAAACATTGGTCCAAATGGCTCTGAGCATTAAGCGACTTAACTTCTGAGGTCATCAGTCGCCTAGAACTTAGAACTAATTAAACGTAACTAACATAAGGACATCACACACATCCATGCCCGAGGCAGGATTCGAACCTGCGACCGTAGCTGTCGCTCGGCTCCGGACTGTAGCGCCTAAAACCGCGCGGCCACTCCGGCCGGCTGGAAACATTAGTTGGATTTAGTTTCTGTCTGTTTATAGTAGTATCTCGAAAACCAAAAAAATTACAGTTTTTAAAACTGATAGGTGAAATAAATCATAAACGCTTCTTTTGCAGTTACAATCTGTTCTCATGGAAACTCAGAGGTATTCTTGAAGCTCTTATTAACTACGGTATTAAAATCATTTTCTTTTTGCAGTAATCTCTCAGTTAATAGCACTTCATAAAACTAGTAATAGCGTTATTTATCAGTAACAATGTAGGTGTGTTATTGACGAAAGTTGCCCTCAAAGCAATTCACGATATCCGAAGTAGAGAGAGTGTAAAACCCAGACTAGCTCTAACGTGAAAAATGTTTCTAAAAAAGAATCGAATATAAAATTAATTGTTAGAAGGTCACTGCTTAAGATGGTTATATAGAGTACACTGTTGCACGGAATTGAAACATGAATCGTAAACGGTGCAGACATAAAATATGTTGCTATGGAATAATGCTGAAGATTAGGTGGGTACTTGCAATAACTAATGAGGAGGTACTAAATCGAATTGGAGAAAGCGAATTTGTGGCATAGCTTGGATAAATCAGGGAGAGCAAATCTGAAGTATAATAAGTAGGTTCAGATGGATGTAGGTTGCAGTAGTTATGCAGAGATGATTAGGCACTTACAGAATACATTATCGTGAAGACCTGCAACAGTCCAATCTTCGGACTGAAGACTACAACAACAACTTGCTAAAACTATTCTTGGAGTAAATTTTTCTCATGTTACTAGCCTTGAACCATTCATCTTGATGCTCCCATAACAATAATCAATGAAACTTTTTCTTTTTAGATATTCACAATACTAATTACAATTTATTAGTTTGAACGATGTACATATACATACCAGTAACAAAAAGTGTACTAGTGAATTGATAACCGAGAATTGTCTTCAAACCAACTGACGTACAGTAGCGCATAATATTTCAATTCTTTTTTTGTTGTTATTATTGTTACAAAAGAGCTCAGGTTCAGTTACTAATTTTATGATTGTGAACGCGGTGGTCTGCAGCCTCAACGCTGGAATCATTTTGCGATAGCTAGTATTATTTGTCCTGTTACTTCTGTCTCAGGATGTACGATGGCCGTTTAAGTGAATGTACTGCAGTCGAAATGTTGTACACCTGATGTGCTCCACATGAAAAATAAAAATTATGAATAACGTAGTAACAAATTAACAATTTAAAATACACTCCTGGAAATGGAAAAAAGAACACATTGACACCGGTGTGTCAGACCCACCATACTTGCTTCGGACACTGCGAGAGGGCTGTACAAGCAATGATCACACGCACGGCACAGCGGACACACCACGAACCGCGGTGTTGGCCGTCGAATGGCGCTAGCTGCGCAGCATTTGTGAACCGCCGCCGTCACTGTCAGCCAGTTTGCCGTGGCATACGGAGCTCCATCGCAGTCTTTAACACTGGTAGCATGCCGCGACAGCGTTGACGTGAACTGTATGCGCAGTTGACGGACTTTGAGCGAGGGCGTATAGTGGGCATGCGGGAGGCCGGGTGGACGTACCGCCGAATTGCCCAACACGTGGGACGTGAGGTCTCCACAGTACATCGATGTTGTCGCCAGTGGTCGGCGGAAGGTACACGTGCCCGTCGACCTGGGACCGGACCGCAGCGACGCACGGATGCACGCCAAGACCGTAGGATCCTACGCAGTGCCATAGGGGACCGCACCGCCACTTCCCAGCAAATTAGGGACACTGTTGCTCCTGGGGTATCGGCGAGGACCATTCGCAACCGTCTCCATGAAGCTGGGCTACGGTCCCGCACACCATTAGGCCGTCTTCCGCTCACGCCCCAACATCGTGCAGCCCGCCTGCAGTGGTGTCGCGACAGGCGTGAATGGAGGGACGAATGGAGACGTGTCGTCTTCAGCGATGAGAGTCGCTTCTGCCTTGGTGCCAATGATGGTCGTATGCGTGTTTGGCGCCGTGCAGGTGAGCGCCACAATCAGGACTGCATACGACCGAGGCACACAGGGCCAACACCCGGCTTCATGGTGTGGGGAGCGATCTCCTACACTGGCCGTACACCTCTGGTGATCGTCGAGGGGACACTGAATAGTGCACGGTACATCCAAACTGTCATCGAACCCATCGTTCTACCATTCCTAGACCGGCAAGGGAACTTGCTGTTCCAACAGGACAATGCACGTCTTCATGTATCCCGTGCCACCCAACGTGCTCTAGAAGGTGTCAACTACCCTGGCCAGCAAGATCTCCGGATCTGTCCCCCATTGAGCATGTTTGGAACTGGATGAAGCGTCGTCTCACGCGGTCTGCACGTCCAGCACGAACGCTGGTCCAACTGAGGCGCCAGTTGGAAATGGCATGGCAAGCCGTTCCACAGGACTACATCCAGCACCTCTACAATCGTATCCATGAGAGAGAAGCAGCCTGCATTGCTGCGAAAGGTGAATATACACTGTACTAGTGCCGACATTGTGCATGCTCTGTTGCCTGTGTCTATGTGCCTGTGGTTCTGTCAGTGTGATTATGTGATGTATCTGACCCCAGGAATGTGTCAATAAAGTTTCCCCTTCCTGGGACAATGAATTCACGGTGTTCTTATTTCAATTTCCAGGAGTGTATTTGATAGCGCCCCTTCCTCAATTACTCTTCCTTTTTTGTCACTCACCTAAACTCTTAGTTTCGCTTTTCTCTTCGTTGCTTACATTCTACAATTTCTCTTAGTTCCTCTCTTTCATCTGTCCCTGGCTGCGGTTCCACAGCTGCCATGAGTAATATGTTTAACTTGTCTACTGTTCCATTCTATACAAACGAATATAAACTTGGTTTTTCCTAATGGTATGGCGTAGAATCACTATTAATTCTAAATGATATATTACATACTAAATTTTGTACCCGTACTAGCATACAGTAAGTGTCATAAAGAATGTACTGACGATACATGAAGAATATCTGGTTAGCTGTAGAAGAGGGTCTCGAGGCTCTTATCTTAAGATGATCCAGAAATTCATAAATGAAAAGATAGTCTAAACATAATCAAATATTTCGACTTCGATTGATTGCTTTGGATAAAAAAAAATACTGATCCTTAGCTAACCACGACTATTAACGTCGTGAAAATCTATGTAGTGCACTCAGAAGTTAAGAAAATATTCTCTGGACTACAATGACATAACGAAATTATTATTTAAATTCTGAAAATGTGACAGAAATATGTTTCTTGACGCAGTTTTTTCGAAGCGTGTATGCAAAGAATGAGCTTAAGGTAATCATAATCGACACAGTGCCGACGTTTCCGTGTAGAACAAGCATATTTAGTTGTTCCGAATCAAAGTGGATTCCCCTCACGAGAGAATAAGAGGAAATAATATGATAAGAAAGATAGCTGAAACAACTGTGATCATCAGCCTTTAGGAACTTCCTTAGTGTTATGTTTTAGTCACCTGTAGGGCAGCATACTCTTCATTTAGCATTAGCTTCAGTTTTGGAGTGGACCATCATTTGGTTCAAAAAAATAGATACGGTTAACTGTGCTTCACAATACCAGATACACTCAAGACCATTCCATGTGTGGCATACTAAATATCGGTGGTTGTAACAGTTGTCGTGTACATTGAAACCTTCCCATCTCCTCTATACCTCTTTTGTTAATGATAACCTTTCCTTTTACAATAAACTATGAAACCTTTCCTTAGGATTTCTATCAGTTGCTTAATAATAACAAATGAAATCTTCCCTTTGAAATTTATTCTCTTTCTCTATCTTCACATACAAATTTAATTTCTGCTTATTAAAAGGAATTTTCTGATTATTTCGACGAAACAAAGAATGTGTCGTCGCCGTGGCCCTGAGTCGTTATCTGCAATAACCCAGAACTGTTCCTTACCTTTTTTACTGTTACTGGACTGCACATCGAACTGCGACATTAATATACTTACTCTGTTTTACTATTCTCTGTTAGCTGCTGCTGGGCTTTAATAATAAGTTGCTGTATTTATTACCAAAGCTGACGTTATTCTTTAATAGCAAAGCTGACGTTATTCTTTAATCAATTTGACTGAAATTACGTAATTCATAGTTAAACTTTTTCTTGAGAACAATAAAATTTTGCAAAGTTTTGCGTTGATGGTTTTTGTGATGGATTATAATTAGAAATGCAATATTGCTGGCAAAAGTTAATTATATTCTGAATGAAATGATTTTACAAAGCTTCAAATGGGACTTACTTTTTACAATAATCTTACAACTAGCAATGCTCAAACATGCCTTCAGTAGTCTTGAGTTTCTCAAAAAATTAATTCAATAAGATTAGTTCCTCTTATGGTAATAGTTAGCCGATGTCTCTGTACATCCGTTTATAATCTTTTGCAAATCATAGCTAGTGGCTGGCAGGCACACCGCTCCTCTCAACCTCTCGCTTCAGACCTGCTACCGACTCGCTTCACTTCTCGCTTACTACTGACTTCCTACGAACGCTAAAGTGCGGTCTCTCCTGCCAACAATGCTTTCTGGTGCAGACAATCCTTGCTACCATTACAAAATGTATCAATGCGCGGTCTTTCCCGCTCTTTTTAAAATTGTATCTATTTCCGGTCTATCTTGTCAACAATACTTTGGTGCAGACATTCCCTGCTACCATAATTATTTCCAACATAACAAATATTAATTATTCCTACTTAATCCTATTAATAAAATATAAAAATCTTCCATAAATTGTGATTTGACAATAAACAATAGAAATATACACGTCTTACAACATGTCTATATAATTTTCAAAATTATGAAAAGCTACGACACCATGAACAAAATCTGTGGTAAAAGATGTCTGCTTAGCGATTATCCCGAATATCTGGTAAGTGAATTGTTACAGAGTGAAGTCAAGCGCCACCACGCCAGTCAGAAACGAGTGAGCAGAGAGAGCTGCGAGACGACATCAGCCAGTTGTACGCAGACCGACCCTTCTCCAGGACGACAACACGACAGCAGCGGCCTCAATGCGAAGAGGGCGTAAGCGCCACGCTGACTGGTCGCAGCCCATTTCTACAGCAGCAGACCAGCGACTTCTAAATTATATATACTAAAGATGCTTGTTTATTTTGTCTGTCCCCTTTGTTTGTGGCACATGTATGTCATTCTCAAAGTTAAGCATTGGCATTGTTCATTTCATAATAAAACTCGTTAACACTATTTGTTTGAATTATTTGTCTAGCGATCCGACGAATCAGGTTTCTTAGTGACCACATATTCGACGACTAGGCAGGTTTCAACATTGGCGATTAGGATGGGATAGAACCCAGAGCCTAACTGCCAGAAATTTTCTATTGTGCTTTTCTGCCGCCTTAATTCTACTTTGTCTTTTCCGTTGCAGGGGTATGTTTACTTGCTTTACCAATGTCTCGTATAGTGTTTTTGCTAATCAATGATTTCAGATGGGCGTTGCCGAAATTTTCTTTGATTGTGTGTTTATTGTCATTGCTTGCATTGTCTGTTTATCGCATTTACCTCTCCCACCATGAGCAACCCATTTCTCCCACCTCCTGCTCAGGCACCTCAGCTGTAAGCAATAGATACGACACAGCTAACATGGATGTTGCAGTTTCAGAACCAACAATTCGCTGCACTACTAAACACGGTACAGCAGCTACTGGCGAAACAAGCTCCCACACCAGTGCAAATTACAACTGCAGCTCCAAGTGCCATTTCGCCAGTTTCATGAAAAAGAAGAGGAACGGCTCGAGTGGTTGATACAGTTTGAAGTCCACGTAATTGCTCACAATAGACCAGGTACTGTGAAACCCCACTATTTTTTGTCAATGGTAAAAAGTTCAGTGTTTCACCTCATACAGAAATTGTTCCCTAACGCCATTGTTACTCTGTGCCAGGAAGAGCTTTCAGGAAAGGGAAGTGTCCAGGCGTCTCGGAGTGAACCAAAGCGTTTTTGTTTGTAGACGGAAGAGACAGAGAGAGAGGATCAGTCGATGGCATGCCTGCTCAGGGCTACTACTGCAGTGGATGACCGCTACCTACGGATTACAGCTCGGAGGAACACTGACAGCAACGCCATGTTGAATAAAGCTTTTCGATCAGCCACAGGACGCCGTGTTACAACTCAAACTGTGCGCAATAGGCTGCATGGTGCGCAACTTCACTCCCTACGTCAATGGCGAGGTCCACCTTTTCAAACAGGACACTACGCAGTGCGGTACAGATCGGCCCAACAGCATGCCGAATGGACCGTTCAGGATTGGCAGCACGTTCTCTTCACCGATGAGTGTCGCATACGCCTTCAACCAGACAATCGTCGGAGACGTGTGTGGATGCAACCCGGTCATGCTGAACGCCTTCGACCGCTGTCCAGCGAGAGCAGCAAGGTGGAGGTTCCCTGCTGTTTTGGGGTGGCATTGTGTGGGCCGACGTACGCCGCTGGTGGTCATTGAAGGCGCTGTAACGGTTGTACGATGCGTGAATGCCATTCCCCGACCGATAGTGCAACCGTATCGGCAGCATATTGGCGAGGCATTCGTCTTCATGGACGACAGTTCGCGCCCCCATCGTGCACATCTTATGAATGACTTCCTTCAGGATAACGACATCGCTCGACTAGAGTAGCCAGCATGTTCTCCAGACATGAACCCTATCTGAGGTGGTGCGTTTTCGGCGCCAGTTTCCATCGATCATTATTTTGATCTTTGAGTCGACTTCGGTGCTGATTTGTCGTATGCTCATCTTTGGTGGCGAGGATTTAACGGCAGCGCGTGCTTCTGCTGAGGGAGGTGTGTCGGGATCGGCGGTGAGCGAGAGTCACGTGGGACTGTGTACGTAGCCAGGACGGCAAGAGGACGAACTGGACAACGAAGGAAAGGGGCCAGGGGCTACGGCGTCTTGTGTCTTGATGGCAGATCCACCGCCCATGGTGATTTGGTTTTCCTTGAGGTCGGAAGGACAAGCTCCTTCGAGTCTGTTATAAGCTACGCCGGCCGATTGAATTTGAGTCACCGAGTTGCTTCGGTGGGTTGCTTGCGGCGTAATTGAATATGCCAGTGTACTAAAGTCCTTTGGAATTGTTTTAGTTGTTGATCACTTACCTCGGTGTCGTGACTAATTATCTTGACGGCAGACCAACCGACATGAAGCGTGGTTCAAGACGTAGCCAGAAGTTCAACGAGTAGTGCGTAAGTCCGGTTCTGGCGTTTCAAGACACGCCGAGATACGCCATCTATTCTACCTTACAGTTCATTTGGTAGTTTGGCGTGTAATTGTGCTCCCAGATAATTCTTGTCATCTTAACTTTAAGACATGATTTTTAGCAAACTTATTAATCAAATTTTAAGGGCTGGCACTGACCAGGTAACTCACTGAGGCTACTTTGTTTCTATTCAGTTGTATTGACCATCTGCTCTCTAGATAAGATTGTGTAGTTTATGTCTACCGTTGAGGTGTGTTATGTTACAGATAATTGGCAGGTGGTGCGGCCTGACCGATCTCGTCGTGTTCTACGGGCATCCGTGAACCCGTGAACCACTTGGCACACACACACATTGCACCGCCGAAATACTTCGTCCCACACTAGCAGCAATTTCCCGGATGTATCCATCACACCACCACGCTCGGCATGTACACCCCTACCCTCAGCCATAGTGGTGATATGGGTGCGAAGCGACATGTGTGCCAAGTCTGATAGAAATTGCTTTAAGGTGTTGTTATAACTGTCTGTGAACCTCATGCAACCTCTTTCCAATCTCAAGAGTGAACCTTCATTGTGACTGTCATCAATGAGTCTAGCGACCCCGAAACTGGGTATTCGACATTAACATCGATTGTTTACGTATCACAGTTTCTCACCCATATAGGGTAGTAAAGACGTCTTACCCTGCAGTATTATCTTACAAATAAATACAGTAAGGGCATGTTACCAGACAATATTTTTACAAATAACTACAAAAATAATGCAAAAGATGAATCATGGATGCAGAAAATTTATTGACATTACTTAAGAAGTTCTTGCGTTACGCTTATACGTCACCCTCTTTTCACCCTTACGCCTGGCTGATGTAATGGTTTTTTTTTTTTTACTCTCACAGTGCTTGATACGTGTACCGAGTGTGGATGGAATGGAATGCTTTAGAGGCGATGTGGAGCGTACGTGCATCAAAACAAAATTACTTTTGTAAATGTAATGGCTGCAAATGATAATTGCTCCAACGTAACACAGTGGCGTAGGGGAAGGTTTGGTTGGTTGGTTTGGGGTATAAAGGGACCAGGCCACATGGTCATCAGCCCATAGGGGGGAGGGGGGGAGGAGAGTCGAATAATTTGATACATTCTTGTGCTACTAAGCAGGGAAGCAGCCTCAAATTTGCCACCTAAGCTACAGCGGATGTGAGCGGTGCGACATTTTCATTTTACTCTTGCTCTCGTATACCACTGACTTTCCATGCAGAATAGAATCACGTTTCAAATTCGATCTAAAATTAACGACTACAAACACACCAGTGTCATAGTAAGAAGCTCACAGAAACAAAACGATTTAATCGCTAATCCGAAATTGTGTAGTAAAATTTGCTAAAATGCCAACTTTACATCTGTAAAGGCGCCAAGAATTCGGTGCTGGTAGACGGGGAGAGGATATCTCAAACTCTTGGGTGGCGCCAGTGCTCAGGTGCCTTTGACAGACCAGTTTGGGTTTGTTCCTCGTCTTCATAGAGTATTGGAATCTCATGACAAATTATACGACTCTGCTTCACTTGCACCGCTATGCTCGATTGTAAACACCGTTTACATCCTGTATAGAAGACAGATTAGCCCTAACTATTAGCGAATCCCCTATTAAATTCGATGGTTATGATGAAGTACTATTCCAATACTGCTGGAGAGCTTCTGCAATGCTGCTCGAGTTTAGAGGGAATACCAAGTGGGGTGAGGCGTGAACAGAAATTAAGACTGAGGAGGAATGAATGCTAGGGTAGTCTGCGCAGTTATGCAAAGCCACTGTACAAGAGTGACGAAGTGATTAGCGCATCTGCTAAGTGAGCGGGGCACCAGTTTCGAATCCTGGCCTTGCAACAAATTTTTATTCCTCGCTTCAGTCTGCATACGTGCATCATAGATGCTTGAGGCTCAAAAAGGTCTCTAGTACCACGTAGGTTCATTTCATTTTGGGAATTTACAGTCGCTTAACTACCAAATTCGCTCCTCACCCCGCACCCCCTTCCCTTGGAAAAAAAAAGAGATTCAAATGGCTCTGAGCACTATGGGACTTAACAGCTGAGCCCATCAGTCCCCTAGAACTTAGACCTACTTAAACCTAACTAACCTAAGGACATAGCACACATCCACGCCCGAGGCATGATTCGAAACTGCGACCGTAGCGGTCGCGCGGTTCCAGACTGAAGCGCCTAGAATCGCTTGGCCACTCCGTCCGGCCCCCTCGCACAGACACATATTCTACCAACTATTCACTACACTACTGGCCCATATGGCAGATGACCTTTTCAAAGAAAATCTCCTTTACAAATGAACTGGGAGACTGAAGAGAGAGAGAAAAAGAAAGAGAAAAAAAGAACACGGGACTGGCAACGTAATGTAGGAAAGCCATTGGCTGACATTACCAGGAATCAGTGTGCCGTAAGTCGGTCGCCACAAACCAGATTTAAGAGCCGCGACAACCAGCAGCCCGAAGCCCCGGCCGCAGAGTTGCGTAACCACCCAAACACGACAGATGCGCGAACTGGGTCGGCAGCTGTAGAAACAGCAGTTTCCACACATCGGTATTAAGTTACAAGCCAACGAAAAGGCGTAATGCTGTTAGACTCACTTCGACGAATCCGCGAAAAAGTGTACTGAGTCGTGTGTCGTCGCCACTGTCCAGTGTCTCATGCTTAAAATTAAGGTCTGTCACCACTTTGCTTGTTTCTTTTTCGTCTTTTTTCATTCTCCAGACGGGTTTAGCACTGTCCTATGTTCTGATTACTCCGTATAAATCTCATTATCTCAGATAATCCCATAGTACCCTGTTCAAAAATGGTTCAAATGGCTCTGAGCACTACGGGACTTAACTTCTGAGATCATCAGTCCCCTGGCACTTACAGCTACTAAACATAACTAACCAAAGGACATCATACACATGCATCCCCGAGGCAGGATTCGAACCTGCGACCGTAGCGGTCGTGCGGTTCCAGACTTTAGCGCCTAGAACCACTCGGTCACCCCGGAAGGCAGTACCCTGTCCCAGTCATTGCGTCATCTACCTCAACTCGGAGCTTGTTCCTCTCCATAACCTCCTCTACAAATTTAGCTACTCCTAGATACTTGACCACACGTCCCACACTTGTTTCTGTTCTTCTTTTAAGATTTTTCGAATGACTTCATTTGTTGTTTATTCTTTCTGGCTCCAATCTGGTTCTATTTGCGAATCTAGTGTCTACAACATCTGCATTATCTCACTAAACATATAGTATCACTCATTCTGTTTCGCTCTTGTCATTTTCCGAGTTCATGTTGGGAGAGACAAGCTGCCCCATTTTTCCTTCTTCCTTGATTTGAAAGCAGAATTTCATTACATCAATTCAGCGTGATGCAGCTAAAATTAGCCCGTGTACGTACAAAGAAAATGCAGTGAAATTACAGAAAGGAAAATCTGAAATGGACTTACCATTTATTAACAATGAAAAATACTTTTATAGAAGATGCTGAAAGTGATCCCCTGCAACATAAATGCACAGTTGTGCAAGTGTACGTATATTGAGATTCTCCCGGGGTAAAATTCGGGTATCGATGGCGGCAACTTCACGGCCGATGTTTTCTTTCATTCCCTGTACTGTGTGTGGATTTGTTTCATAGACTTTGCTCTTCAAGTGTTCTTAAAAGAGAAAAAAACAAAAAAAACACCTTATTAGATCCGGCGAATGAGGTGGCCATAAATGTTTGCTGACAACTCATTTCTGAGTGAAGACATCACGGACTCGTTCCAGGGATATCTTAGACGTGTGGAATGTAGCCCCATCTTGCTGGAAGAAGCAGTACTGTCTTTCATATCTGTGGTAAGTTCCTGTGGGACCAAACTGCTGACGTCATAGGTCCCTACTAATCTACTTAATCTAACTTTTAGTAACTTACGCTAAAGACGCGCCACACACACACACATGCCCGAGGGTGGACTCGAACCTCAGACGGTGGGAGCCGCGCGAACCGTAGAAAGACGCCGTAGATGGCGCTGCTACCACGCGCGGCTGTCTTTCATATTCAGTGAGTTGAGCTCAAAATCTAACAAAAAGTTCCGTGTATGCAACTGTGTTGAGGGCAATGTCAAAAAACGACGATTTTTTTTTTTTTTTTATCGAGGAGCGGTTGCTGACACACATTGTTAACGTTCTCAGTTGCCCAGTAGCTCGTATTCTGTGAATTCACATGATCAGAAAGATGAAACCATGCTTCATCACTGATGATGTAATGGAAGGGTCTAACGAACCATCGTTGATGCTATTGAAAAGCCAAGAGCAGTAATCTACACGTTTCAGACTGTCATCGTTCTGTAATTGCCGCGCGGCTGTCAAGATTTATAGCTTCAAATTAAGACTTTTCAATATCCGCTGGCAATTCCTTCTACTCTCACGCGCCTGTTGGGCCAATTTACGTGCACACTCCTTTGGGCGGTGAATACTTCTTCAACAAGGGCTGTAATAACGTCTGGTGTGCGAACTGTAATAGTTTTTTGTCATTTTATATTTTCCACAGATCTGTGGTTGCTCCAGTTTTTATACAACCTCTGTTTTGTTCTCTTTGCTGATAGTGCTCTATCCGAATACTTGACCCTGAAAATTTCGCGAGTTTCCCTCATCTAACCTGTTTTCACGTATGCTTTCACAATTTCAGTTGTTTCTTCTATTGAGAAAGTCATTTTGCAGACCTCAAAGAGAAACGTCTAACTACACTGATGAAATAAAGTGAAATGCTGACAGAAGAATCCTAACAATCGATTATTGCACAAAACTGTCCACTGTAATATCTGTTTACTCTATTTCTGAAGTCAAAATATTGCATTCGCATTCAAATGAGAGGCGGGCTCCGTTGAACTACGCTACCCTATGTTTTCTGAATGTCTTGACATGTCATCAGGTAGACTTTTTATATGAATCGATAAAATCGGAAACTTCGCATGTCCAAATTTTTTGCAAAGTGAGATAATGGGGAATTATGTAGCCTATCTTTGAAGATAGCGATATGGATCGTGATAGAAATACCTCATCTCCACTTATTGGTTCCAATTCTATGATTTATTTTACTGTTTCGTTCAGAAACGCCTCATATCCAATCATATGAGGCATTTCTACGCTTAATGAGTGACATGTCATTGTCTTTGATTTCTCGTTGTCTTCCTTGGTAGTTTACTTTGTTTTCTAAGGTCGTTGTACCTGACTACTAAAAAGCTGACAGTCAGCAATATACATAAGCGTTATATGACAGTAGTGCAGCTAATATTACACTCATTTGTCTTGGCATTATTACATTGTTTAACTATTACTTCTGTATTTTTAAAGCATTTACAATATGAGTGTGGCAGAAATACCAAGAAAGTGAAGGAGAGGCGTTAGCAGGCAAACGTAAATGTGATATTATAAAAGAAGCGAAACTGAAAACCAGAAAATACACAAACATCAAGGGGCAGGACGTGTTTCCCAAAGGTCATACTTTATTTCATTAATAAAACACACTAAAACGTCATTTGTTACAGTTCGTTTGATGTTGAGACCCGCATGTCCACACTTTTGAGCAGAAACACCATATGTCCAGTAGTTATACATATTAATATTTCGGTTTCTAAAACATGTAAGTGAAATATTTTGGGTCTATAAATAACAAACCGGGTAGCAGAAAATTAAGGACTATTTTCAAAAATTTTCAGTTATTGGTCCTTGTGATAGTCACGTTTTGGCTTCTCTTGTTTTTTTGTGGTAATGGATATCTACATTCATCTACGTCTACATGGTTACTCTGCAAACCACACTTAAGTGCCTAGCAGAGGGTTCATCGAACTACCATGACATAATTCTCTCTTATTCTGATCTCGTAAAGCAGGCAGAAAAAACGATCACCTATACCACTCTGTGCGCGCTTTGATTTCCGTTATTTTATTGTGATGATTGTTTCTCCCCAACACAATATTTTCGCATTCGGAGGAGAAATCTGGTGATTGAAACTTCGTAAGAAGACTCCGCCGCAACGAGAAACCCCTTTGTTTTAATGGTGTCTATTCCAAATCCTGTATCACGTCCGTAACACTCTCTCCCCTATTTCGCGACATTGCAAAACGTGCTGTTCTTCTTCGAACTTTCTCTATGTTCTCTGTTAATCCTATCTCGTAATGATCCCAGACCGCGCAGCAGTGCTCAAAAAGAGGACGGACAAGCGTAGTTTCTTTAGTAGATCTCTTATATTTTCTGTTCTACCAATAAAATGCAATCTTTGGTTTGCCTTCTCCACAACATTTTCTATTTGAATTGTTCGTAATTGTAATTCCTTGGTATTTATTTGTATTTACGTCCTTTACAACTGACTGATTTATAGTGATAGCGAAGTTTAAGGGATTTCTTTTACCACTCATGTGGATGGTCTCACATTTTTCATTATTTAGGGTCAATTGCCAGTTTTCATACAATAAAGATATTTTTCTAAATCGTTTTATTATTTGTTTTGATCTTCTGATGACTTTACTAGACGATAAACGACAGTAGCATTTGCAAAAAAACACAATACAGCTGTTTAGATTGTTTCCTAAATCGTTTCTACAGACAGGAAGCAGCAGAGCACCTTGGGAAACCCAGAAATCGCTTCTGTTCTACTAGTTGACTTTCCGTCAGCTACTACGAACTATGAAGTCTCCGACAGGAAATCACGAATTTAGTCACATTACTGAAATGATATTCCACAAGGACGCAATTTCACTACAAGGTGCTTGTGTGGACGGTGCCAAAAATCTTCTGGAAATATAGAAATACGGAATGAATTTGAAATTCCTAGTCAATAGGACTCAACACTTCGTATGGCTAGTTGTGTTTCAGAAGAATGATGTATTCTAAGTCATGGATAACTGCGCGCCAATAGACGGTTCTCTTCGCGGTAATTCATTATGTTCGAAAACAATATATATATGACTTTATCAGTTCATATAATCTTAAATTGATTTTTGTTGCCTCCTAGGAAAATAACATTTATCCCTCTAAAAGAAACGATGAACGAGTAGGTGGTTTGAAACCACCGACGCGCTCATGTGCATAGTCTTATTTTAGATGGTAAGGGCTTTACTTCCTCCTTCCCAGGAACCGACCATCCTAGAGTAACCGAACTACTGCGGAACTTGACATTTAGCACATCTACATAGCACTTCCGGGATGAAAATCACGTCAAGTGCATTTTAGAGGAGCAAACATTCGACCACGCTGTACGTGAGTCGTTTTTATTAATAAAAAAATACTGGTTTTTTAACTATCACACTGTCAAGCACTAATACTGAAAGTTGTTAACATGTTTAATTTTATACTTAATTAATGTTATGCTCCCTTAGACGTACACGAGTAGCACTATTGTCGACAAAATGCTCGTCCAAGTCAAAATTTGTTAATGTAATACTGAAGTATTGTCCACACTCTTTTAACTAACAGAACTTATTGTTGTCTTGTACAGTGGTACTGATTTCACAGATGTTTTGAGGGACCCCCGTTGTTTTGTTCCTTCAATGCTGATCAGATGAGGTCGGTAAAGAACGCAGAGGAAATTGATAAAAAAATCATTCCTGTATGGGATTCATTCAGCACTTTTATTATATCAGCGACGAACACCTTTAATGACTACGTCAGGGTTGTAGCTGCAGCGCCGTGGAAATTATTGGTGCACTACGGAGTTCTTTATGCTATGCAATGAGGACAAGATGTGCGAATGTATTACAGCAAAATGTTCATATCTGAATCAGCTTCCATGGCCTGTACAATTTTCCTATAGTCCAGAGGAAAGGATTGAAACAATTCAGAATCGTGAGCATCGATCTGTCAACAAGATGCAGTATAAGCGTCAAAGTATGTATCATGACTAAACGGAAGACATGGAACTGCGTGCGAATTACCATGTTGAGCTTTCGGGCGATACACTATCTCGTACCGGTATTGAACAAGCCCACTTCTGCAATTTTTCGGCAGTTCGTACAGGAACCAGCTTCGTCGGACAAAAGAAGGACTGCATTGGCTTCTGATCCGTTGGTAAGTAGAATGTTTTGACATACAAATAGTAGTGGAATTTGGTGTCACCATAGACAACAGCCAATGCCGCTTTCTCTGTTTGTGAAGAGTTACACTGAGCTGTGGACAGCACTTTTGATGCGAAAGCAATAGGCCTGTCTTTATCACCAAATCTGTGCGAAAGCACCGCACCGATTCCTTAAGAGGAAGCGTCAGCTTGCAACACAACTGGTTTTCAGGATCAAAGTGAACCAAGCATCCATCACTGAGAAGCGTATTTTTAAGTTTTTGGAAAGCTTCTTGGCACTTATCTGCCCAAACAAAGGAGACGTTCTTGCGACGCAAACGGTGCAATGGAGCTGCGATTTGTGCAGCATTCGGTATGAACCGAATACATTAGTTCATTTTCCCTAAGACTGACTCTGATTCTGAGACATTTCGAGGAACTGGCAGATCACGTGTGGCTAACAAATGTGACTGAAGAGGATGTACACCTTCGCTGTTTATGACATGACCAAGATACTACTACTCAGCTTTATAAAAGTCACACTTGTCCAGTCTGCACTTGTCCAGCATCAGACAAAATATGAAACAAAGCACGCAGATTTGCAGTGTGTTCTTCAGGTGTATGACCATCTATGACAATATCGTCTAAACAGTGAACAGTTTGGTACTTGAGCAGTCAGCTGTTCCAAATTCCGATGGAAAATGCCAGGTGCGGAAGCACTACCAAAAAGCAAACGCAAATATTTAAACAAGCCCAAAAGAGTGTCCAAACAATTCGCGAAAATTAAGTTTTGAAAAGTAGCGACCAGGGCCTAATCTGTCCAAGAGATCCTCTGGGTGTGGCAATGGATAAGTATAAATCACAGTTTGTGGGTTGACTGTAGACTTAGTCAACACAAAGGCGCATGCGATGTGAAGGTTTGGGTAGCAAAACCAGTGGACTTGCCTACTGACTAGCTTGTATGAGCGCAATAGCTTCAGTATCTTGCAATTCTTTACGTTCAGCAGCAATTTTTTTCCGTAATGCAATGGCAACAGTTCTGGCTCGGCAAAATTTCATCTGGGTATTGTTTTTCATAGTAATATGTGCCACAGAATTGTTAGCCTTGCCTAAACCTTCAGAAAAGAGCCCAGGAAGTTCTTTCAGCAAGTTAGCTGCACTATCTTTGGCATTGAGTGCAGTCACTGGCAACATATTGTCCTGAACTTGAAAGCGTAACAAATCAAATGAATCAAGGCCAAAAATGTTCTCACAATGGCGTGACTGTAGCACAGTGAAAGTCATAGTTCGCGTATGTGAGCAATAAATGGTAGACAAAGTACATTTTCCGAGAATGGGAAACTCTTGTCAATTATAAGCAGTCTGGTGCATGCTAGTTTTAAACAGGCGTGAGGAGCCCAACGTGTTACGATTCAGCAATGTAACAGAGACACCCGTGTCCAACTGAAATTTCACACCTTTTCCACTAAGATGCAAACGAACAAAAAGTCTGTTGGACTGGCGTAGCACTGAAGGAACTGTATGCTTGCTAATTTTGCTAATGCCTGCAACAGGATTTGAATACACTGCATTGATTACATGGGCCTTGTGACTGGATTTTTGTGATTGGGTAAAATTCTTATGTTCTTTCCACAGCAAACATACAGATTGTACGTGACCTTTCTTGCCACAAGCGAAAGACTGTGCTTGTCTGGACAGGCAATCTTGGCGTTTGAGCCATGAATAGCGTAGACGGCATGACTTATTTCTTTTCTCTGATGTAGCTGCCTGTTTAGAGAACCGTTTACGCGGCTTAGTGTGTTGCTGCCTACTGGGTCGGTCTCGAACAAGGGACGGCTCAACCCGACAAATTGGTGGCTACTCAAATTTATCGGTCGATAAGGCACCTGAATCATACTGATTTACTCGTAGAATTTGCACTACGTGATGAAATGATGGATCTGGCTGTTTCAAAATCTGTTCTCTTAGATCGACATCAGTCACACTGTACACGATTGCACCACGCAAAATAGTGTCTGAATATAAAGGAAAACAAGCACATTTCAATTTGAATTTCCTATTCATACCCTGCAAATCTGTTACCCTCTCGCGATAAGTCTATTCTGATCTCTTCTTGCAATGAAAGAATTGGTATCTAGCTGCCACAACATTCACTTGTTGGTCGTAATTGTTAGATAGACAACCTACAACCCGATCATAGGAAAATTCACTTGGAGTGGCGTTAGGGAACAATTTCTGAATGAAGCGAAAGATTGCACTTCCTATCGTTGACAAAAAGTAATGTAGTTTCACAGTGCCTGATACCTTGTGTGCAATGATGTGGGCTTCATACTGTTGCAACCGCTCTGACCAGTCGCCTTCTTTTTAGTGAAACTGGCGAAAAGACACTATGGCACTCGGAGCTACAGATGTTGCATGTTGCACAGCGTTCGTTGCTCGGTTTGCGAGTAACCGCCGTACATTATTGAGAAGGGCTTCAACCTGCTACGGCTGAAACTGAAACGTCTGCGTTGGCTGCACTGCATCTATCCGTTTGCAGCTGAGGTGCTTCTGCAGGGGGTGGGAGAGGTGGGTTACCCATTTCAGAATAGTCAATGCAATAAACAGACAATGCAAGCAATAAAAATAAGCACAGAAGCAAAGAAAATTTCAGCGACGCCCACCTGAAAACACTGAATAGAAAAAAACTCTACAAGGGACACTGTTAAAACATGTAAATAAGCCCCTGCAAAGAAAAAACAATGTAGAATTAAGGCGCCAGCAAAATACAAAAGCCCACCACAAGAAACAGAGAATCTGTGGCAGTGGATGGCTCTGTTAACAGGTCATCGCTATGGTATTCATTCACCTTGTCGCCATTGTTATTCATCCATCTTCGTCGTCAGTGTTTTTGTATCTAGGAATCCTGCTCACACGGTACGCTAGGCAAACAAACAAATCTTATTAATAAATACCCAACTTTGATAAATGCGTCTCAACCAAAGAGTGACATGAAGTTAATAAGTCTTGTTCACAACAGACAAACGTAAGTCTGCGCTACATTGACTAATATAGAGACGAAGTGGCTAACGTTGACGCTACTATCCAAGTGGGCCTCACTAGTTGGGCGCGGCGCTTATGTCCTCTTCACCTAGAGGCCGCTGTTGCCGCGTTGTCGTCCTGGAACGGAGGTCGGTCAGTGTGAAGTTGGCTGACTTCTTCTCATAGCCTTCTCTTCTCTGAGTTTACGCCGTACTATCTTGTACCATTTTAAATTGTCGAACGCTTTTTCTAGGTCGACAAATCCTATGAACCTTATCCTTATTTCACTTAAGCCTCGTTTCCTTAATGAAGTTCTGTCAGCCAACTGTTTGCTTCGGTGAGACTTTAAACTCTTTGTACGAAAATTGTAACACTTACTTTCGTGACTGTGTGGACGATACTTTTCCGAAAGTCTGATAGTACATATCCTGTCTCCGACTCACCTGCCACTTTCCAAAATGAAATTCCGAAAGTTAGTTGGTTAGCTTCCCGCACACCAGACCACATGGAATCGTGCAGGGCCAGTGTGTCCTTGGATAAATGGACTGTTTGAGACAGCACTCGTCATGTCTACGTCGTACTCGCAAAAGACCATCACATTTGTGCCTGCAGAATATGCTTTTATGACTGAAGACCAAGTGATCCATTGCCAGCACCAACTGAGCCATGTACGTCGATGCTGTGTTGGAAGTGGAAGACTGACCTGCCCTTAGGCCCACTGGTAGTAACTACTTCCAACAGTTGGTGTTGAACGTCTATGCTCTATTCCTGAACATTTTTGTACCACCTTCGATAATCGATCAGAATTTCTTGTTATACAATGTTTCTTTACAATTGCTTTCCTTCATCATGTCTGTTCAAATTTTTTGATTGCCTTTTTAGACATTTCCATTTCTCTTCAACTGAACCACCTACTCTGAGCACCTATAATCTTGGAAAACCTTATCGTACCTCAATAGTTCCGTATCCCATATCCTTCCACATTGATTCTGTCGACGATTCTCATAAACTGAACTGTGTCATGCATCTGTCTCTGCTCATGGGTATGCCTTATAATCCATTAACTTATTTCCGAATGATTCCAAGTGGTTCAAATGGCTCAGAGTACTGTGGGACTTAACATCTGAGGTCATCATTTTTAGAACTACTTAAACTTAACTATCCTAAGGACATCACACACTTCCATGTCCGAGGTAGGATTCGAACCTGCGACCGTAGAAGCAGCTCCGTTCCGAACTGAAGCGCCTAGAACCGCTCGGCCACAACAGCCGGCCCGAATGATTTAATCAAGCAGAAATCTTCCCTTGTCTACATGCAGTTTCCAAAAATACCTACTGCTCTCTTTATTTTTGAACAATGTATTTTCTATTACTCGACGAAATTTAATGTAGAACTTGGTTAATGTTTCTCTACTCTCATTTCTAATAAGGAGTCTTCATTGTTTCGTAAATATTTCTTCTGTTTCCTCCCATAATACAGTATCTTAGCCCTCCGTGACTTTATTCATCTCCTTTTACGTACTGAATTACTCGTTTAATGTCTACTCGATTAGTTTACAATTAAGTGCCTGGCACCTTCAAGTTATTTCTCTACCGTTCCACTCTCGAGGAATGCGACGAAAAAAGCGAACACTGAAATCTTTCCATACAAGCTCTAATTTATCTTATTTTATTATGATGATCATTTCTCTCTACATAGGTGGATACCAACAAAATATTTTCGTACTCTGAGGAGATAACTGGCGATTAAAATTTGACGAGAAGGTCCCGGTCGCAACGAAAAAGTCTCTGTTTTAATGACTTTAACCCCAAATCACATATTATATCCGAGACACTCTCGTTTATTTCAAGATGTCATCATATATTTTCTCTGTCTCTTCTCCTGCTTGTGACCCGGCATATATACCTGAACTACATTGTTTTCCTTCGTTTTGTATCAATGTTGTTGAGAATAATCCGACCACCGAACGTTCCCCTTCGACATTCACACTTTTCACATTTCTACTACAGCTCGTAAAATGATACCCTTTCGTTACTTTTCTCACTCCGTAGTGTCCTCCAGGAGATCTGAATTCACCTGGAATATTTTGCCAGTGGAGAGATCATCATATTTCTTACAATATTTGGTCACAAAACTGAGCCGTTGTAAAATTTGCTGTTTTGGAGAGCTCGCCGCAGCGCGTAGTGTCAAGCAGTCACCTTCCGTTTCTGGCGATGGCGCCGCTGTGGCAGTCGCAGCTTTGGTGTCTCCCTCTGGTGGGAAAGGGGAAAAATTGCCTGTTCACGTGCATTTATGGGGTGCTATGAGCTCAGCAGGAAGTCAGTCTGAGTCAGTCAGTCGGAGGCAGTTGGTCAGCCAGGGCAGCTTGTCAGTCTCGGCGAGTATAGGCAGTTGGTCAGTCGGAGTTAGGCTAGGTCAGTCTCGTGTCACCAGTTACTAGACTGTCTCTCGTTTGCATTTGTGCGGCAGTTAGTGTCTGTCATCGGAGTGCTAGTATGTCTGCAGATTGGATCAAACTTTAAAGCCAGAAAATGAGAGTCTTGTCACTCATCTAGTGGTCGCCCTGTCGGGGCTGAGTTCCTGCATTTGGGTCTGCGTGTTGGGCCGCCAGTCTGCTCGAGTTGCTCGGACAACGGTCATTGGCGGTTGTATTGGTCGGTTGCGCACTGAGACACGAGATAACTTGTCCGCCTTGAGTGTCGGCGCATGTGAGATCCCCACGTGAGTCCAGTGGGCAGCGCCGTATAGAAATGGGGTAGTGTTTTCGCGGATCACACGAGAGCAACAGGAGCAAAACCACGACATCGGGCTGGCCGGGGCGAGCTGCGACTCCGTGAGACGGGAGGTCGGCGCGCCTTCCATCACAAATGACACCCTGAGACCGGAGCAATTCGGTTTCAGGAATCACCACTCAACTACACAACTCCTCCGCGTCGTTGAATACATAACACACTGATACAACACAAACAAGGCAACTGGGGCGGTGTTCCTGGACATCGAAAAGGCTTTCGATCGTCTTTGGCACAACGGCCTAATACGCAGACTTAGTGACGCAGGGTTCCCCGACGGGCTCGTACGTCTCATACACTCATATCTCACGGTCAGGAGTTTCAGCACCGACGTGCAGGGCAAACAATCGACACGACATGGTATACAGGCAGGAGTACCCCAAGGAAGTATCCTAGGGCCCTTACTGTTTAACCTCTACATTAACGACCTCCCAGCTACACATAACACGACGGTAGCAATCTACGCGGATGACACTGCCATCCTCGCGCAAGATTGGAAGCCGTCTAACATTAAATCACGACTACAGACTGCACTCAGAACGGCGGAGCCTTGGCTGGTGAAATGGCGTGTTAGAGTAAACGTCGACAGGTGCGAGGCCGTTCTGTTCACTAGAAGACCGAAGCAACTGCGCAAACATCAGCGCTGCAACCCAATAACACTACACACACGCCCAATACGTATCCGCGAGAAGGTCAAATACCTCGGTGTCTGGTTGGACAGGAAACTACTCTGGGGGGACCACATCCAACACGTGACCAACAAAGCTAACGGGAGGCTCAAACAACTCTACCCTATGCTTAACAGGCGTAGCACACTGAACAGGAGGGTGTCTAGGTCCATGTACATGACACTTATTAGACCCCTGATGACGTACGCAGCCCCTGTCTGGTGATACGCTGCGCCAAATTGCCTGCCCCGTCTGCAGCTCATACAGAACAAAGTACTCAAAATCATAAGCAACGCTCCGCGCTACACACGCATCGCGGACCTTCACCGGGAATACCGGCTAGATACCATCTTGCAGGTATTCCAAAAACTCTCCACACAACTGTACAATAACACGAGACACTCGCACAACCCGTTTATTCATTCTCTGGGTAACTACGACCACAACCATAGATGGAAGCATAACAGACCAAAGACATTACTGGCTAGGAACTAAACATCTATGGTCCATAGAACGGTAACACGACAGTACTGGCGAGCCCCTGCAACATAGTTATTACTGGAAACCCAGATGTGCGACCAGCCGAAAACCAGGCAACCGCAGGGAAACCGTACTGTACACAGCACGCAAACCAGTCACACACACCCCCTACACCGTCTGTGAGCCGATCTATGACCGATCGTCCACTAATCTACAACGACCTTGAACTGTCGCAAGCAACTGCAGCAAGCGCCGCAACAAGCTTCAACAACGACAAAGGTAACGATGCACGATACCTCGAACTAACACAACCACACCTTGCATGCACTGTCGCAGACAGCAACCCGCTACTGCCCTTACTACCCGTCCTACTGTCGCAGAGGTTTTTTTTCCCTTGGCTCTTGCCTTGGCACTTTTTTTCCTCTGCCCTTACAACCGATACCCTTCAATCGCTTTCGACCACTTCTATCTCCTGATGGACCATGTTAATGAGTAATCTTACCCAGACGCATGGACAACATCACGGCCCGCATCCTGTGACCCCTGATTCAAAAAACTAACATGTTTACGGAGGTGACAGTAGAACTTTTGGTTTGGTTACCACATTGGTGTGGG
The DNA here is from genome assembly GCF_023897955.1 of Schistocerca gregaria. Classification (NCBI taxonomy): domain Eukaryota; kingdom Metazoa; phylum Arthropoda; class Insecta; order Orthoptera; family Acrididae; genus Schistocerca; species Schistocerca gregaria. The sequence continues at coordinate 335,828,466 of NC_064926.1, read as the reverse complement.
CGTGGAGGGGCCCCATCCTATGCGCCTTCCTGCGTCCGTTTAAGCGGTTGGCAGCGGACGGTTCGGAGAGCGTTGGGGGTGCTGCGCCAGGTCTTCGCCAGAAATCGCAGCTTATTACAAGTTAAGTGACTGGAGATATGTTGTGTCATTTAGTTGTTAAACTCTACTTGTTTTCTTTGCCAGTCTCTCCTTCCCAGATTGCTCGTCTGTCTCTCGTCCGCATCTGTTACGGAGTTAGTGTCTGCCTGTTTGTCTGTCCGTCTGTCGCACGTTAATAGAGGCCTCTGTCTTGTTTGTCGCATTCGGTGTTACCGAATTCCTTAAATATGTTTTTATCTTGCCTATCATCTTGCGAGGCGGTATATGTGTAATGTAGAGCATGTTGTACACTTTATGTAAGTCTGAATTTTATGGGTTTTATTTAAACAGTAATTTTTATAAAGTTGCCACCCTTCCACCGTAAGAGCCCTTTTAAAAACAAATTGCACTTTTGGTGGCAAATAATTTCTTAGTCTGAGTGTTTGTACCATTTCCATCCCTCTTACGGGGTGCATAGTAAATGTGTTTGTGTGAGATGTTGAAATTTTTAAATTTGGTGTGTTGCAGATTGGCACCAGTGTAGTTTTTCAGAGGTCGTTGTGAGCGGTCGTGACTACGGCCGTGTTAAAAGGGAGCGGCAAGCTTCTCAGCCCGAAGGCTCCTACTGTAAATAAATAAATAAATAAATAAATAAAAAACCAGAAAGTTTTTAGGAATAAAAATCACATTTGTTAAAGGTAATTTTATTTTCCATCAGTTAGTTCCTGGCAACTACTTCCACGCTCTCCTAGTGTGGTAACTGTGTTAATGTTCTTGGTGAATCGCTAGTAAATAAAGTAAGTTCGTCAAAAGAAAAGATTTTGAAAGCAAATTTACGGTTCAATAACCAGTAAAAGCAACTTATGCGCCCTTAAATGCAGTTATTTCCGCTGTCTTCTTTATCCTCAATCTGTTGATCAATGCTGATTCCTCCGTCTTTTACGGGTAGTTTCCCACCCGAAGGCCAAGAGTATGACCCGAATCTCTGTCCGTTTCTCCGATTTGTTTGATGAGGACATTGACAGATCATGAGTGGATTCATATTACGAAGCCTTCGGTGTATAGTCGCCGCAGTCCAACTGCATGCCTCCATGTTTTTCTCCGACGGCGGTGGCATTTTCCAGTAGAATAACTGTCCATGCCACGAGGCCTGAACCGCACTACAATGATTATAGGAGCAGGTTGGTGAACCCATGTTGATGTCTTGCCACCAGACTCTTCTGATAAAAGTCGGAAGGGGCACACCCAGGAATCTATTGGGCTCCAGCGCCACACCCACAGATTTCAGGTCTCTAATTTATACGAACTGCGTCACCTGTGCGTGAACATCTGGTGTTGCATACCTCTAGAAGCCTACCGAAGATATGCCGATAACATCTTCGACGAATTTAATTGATTTCCTTCAACAAAATTTCTCACTGATCCAGAAACAACTTGACCGAATGTAGTAGTGTCCAGTAACAAAATTAGTATTATTCTTTCAGGTCGTCACCTTTTACATGTCATAGGCAAGCACCGTGGAACAAGATGCAACGTAGGTTCACTCAACTGACTGCAGTCCAAAGATATTACTTATCCTATTTCGTCGAGTATTGTGTGCAAAATATCCAAACTAATATCCACAAAACGACTTCTGACAGTACAGTGAGAAACAGAGTTCCCTTACCTATCTTTTCCACATATTTCTCTCCTACAGCTATCTAGTATGCAGTGCTTCATGAGGTTCCTCTCATTAGGTTTCTTGGTTTCAGCAATTCGATGACTGGAAAAAGTAGCGTCATGAATCCACGCTTGAACATTACAGGGCAGCTTCTTTGAGCTTGAAGAATTCAATGACTCTTCCAGATAACTCCGAATGACTTCTTTCAATTTGGTCTTTTAATTTACCGGGTTTCATACTCTCTGCTGTTAGCACTTCACTGCAAAGGAGACATCAGCCTCATCAACTATCAATGTAAAATCCCATTGCAGAAAAACTTCTTTGTACGGATTTTGTCACCCAGTTGCATGGTTCCTCACATCAGGAACAACTGTGCACAGTTCGAGTACTTAAGAGCAAGAAGGTATCCATAGTGCATTTTTGGGAAAAAAGCTTTGCGAAAATGTAACATTATCAGTCAAGTTGTAATGCAACTGATGTTTACTAGAAGGAGTGATCAAAAGGTTTCCGTTCAGAGGCCGCACAGTTCAGAATAGATATGGCAGTCAGGTAAAATCGCTGTGAGCACTGAGGCAGTCGACGCACAATACTGAAGACATCCATTTGGTAAAACACAGTATCCAGCTTCGTTAAGAAGTTTGTAATTTCCTGCTCCACATTCTAGTCTGACAGGAAACCATCCAAGAACGTTTCTATGCATCCGGATGCGTTATAATCGCATGGGTTTAAATGGCTCTAAGCACTATGGGACTTAACATATGAGGTCATCAGTCCCCTAGACTTAGAATTACTTAAACCTAAGTAACCTAAGGACATTACACACATCCATGCCCGAGGCAGGATTCGAACTTGCGACCGCAGCAGCCGCATGGTTCCGGACTGAAGCGCTTAGAACAGCTTGGCCACAGCGGCCGGCTGATCTCATGGGGAGACATCAGGTCTATAGGGCAGAAGCTCGAGTGTCTCTCAATTAGTTGCAGTAATTTCTGTGTTACAACAATTACGATAGGGGGACGTGCGTTACCATCAAACAACAGCACCCGTTGTGGTGGGGTAGTTTTCGACAAACATGCTGTGCCATACACATTATCCATTCTCCCATGGATATTTACCGGTGTTCAACAGCCAAGAAAGGAAATCCACTACGTTGGTCTTGTTTGGACGCTTTTTGTAATAACGTCATCATAGTTACGGCACGCACATCGGAAAGACACCAATAAATGTCAATGCTTGTAAACCAGCGTCGGATTTGCGTTACCTTGTATGTAAGTAACAGCAACGTCCTCAAGAGGAATTTTTTTTATCACCCGTCATATACTGATTCGTTTGGTTTACATCTATATGCAACTGAATTAATGCAATTTCTATTTTTCCATCCACATTTCTCTCGAATTTAATATGAAGCTACTTCAGAAGCATGAAGTACACACACTCAAGTGCTGCTCATACAGTTACATGGACCTAATCTCGATATCATGAATATAGTATTGCTACACTCAGTTTGGCACGTTTAACGAGGACTTCGATATCGTGTTACGTATTGTCTAACTGCACCTTGTTTGCTTCCGAGAAAGAGAGAGGCGGAGGTAATAAAATCATACGATGCAGTAGGCTTAAGCCTAGTCCGCACGGCGATGCAAAGCTGCGACTCATTATCGCAGAACTGTTTGTAGATCGCAACTGAGAGGAGTCCTTGGGATATCTTGAGTTTCGTGTTTGTGGGACAGTATTTCGCAGCCGTTTCTGCGGCTCGCGTTGGTGCTGTTTGTAGGTTTCCGCCCTCTGTTGGAGGCCAGACGGTGTCGTTTAGTTGGCGTGGTTGCAGTTATCTGTCTTCTTCTCGTGTTGACTCGTGCCACTCGGTATTGCAAGCATTGCCTGTCCGGTAGTGGCAGCAGCGGCGATTATCCATATGTAATAACTGTTGCACTATCTTTGGGGCGACGTCGTTGTTTTTCTGGGTCGTGTAAGTGGGGCAGTTCGGTTGGGGACTCAGGAGGAGCCAGGTCTGCGCAGTGCCAGAACACGCTGGGACTGCTGGTGGCACGCATGGACTGCCAGACGGAAGGATTGTAGTTCAAATGGTTCAAATGGCTCTGAGCACTATGGGACTTAACATCTGTGGTCATCAGTCCCCTAGAACTTAGAACTACTTAAACCTAACTAACCTGAGGATATCACACACATCCATGCCCGAGGCAGGATTCGAACCTGCGACCGTAGCAGTCACGCGGTTCCGGACTGAGCGCCTAGAACCGCTAGACCACCGCGGCCGGCTAGGGCTGTGGTCACGAGGGTATACAACCTTGTCGTAAACCTGATCCAGCAAGCTTAAAGATGAGTTCATTTCAATCCGCGTAGAGAAACCTCTACCATTGTGATACTCGCGATTCTCCATTGACTTGGGTTCTTGTTGCTGCTCGTAGTGTCGCTGAGGCCAAGAGCAGCGAGTAGAGTGCTTGGGGAAGGCGGATCATATTAGCTTTCCTCGACTTCTTATTACTATTTACAGCCTTCAATTTGTTACAATTTGTTAAGTTCCACCAGCAGTAATTTTTCTTGACTGGTGGCCGCTAACGCCCCAGTTAACTTCCCTGGGCGTAAGTATATGTAATGGCAGTGTACGTTTCCTCGCCTTGCCGCTGCTGTTCGGAAAGGTGTGCAGTTTTGACAACTTTCTTCATTGTAGGCCGGTGGGTGATCCTTCTACTCTGATGGTACTGGTTCCTCTCTCGTTCTGGGCACTCTAAACACAGTATTCTGGGGACATAGTTCAGACCGCAGGTTCCGGCTTTGGCGTGTTGTTCCATCGTTGCATTTGGTTTATCGTACGTCAGGTAGCCTCAGCCAGATTATCATTAGTCATTCGTTAGACCGCTACTAGTGCGAGTTACCGTCTTGTGAAGTGAATGCGACTCTTGGCTGCCTATCTCATCGTTCGCAAAAATGTTTGTTGCCGGACCTTCTCAGAGGTCGATTCCTCGAGCACCGTCTGTGGCCCCTTCGTTCTTGTAATACATTTGTATTTTAGCAGTAAGCTTTAAAACCTTATTTACTGCCATTCCTGGCGTCTGATGCCTTCTGCTGTGTTTGTAGCAACTTGCCTTAATATTTCAATACCTGTAATTTTTAAGTTGCAGCGAGTTTTAAACAATTCTTAATTTATTGCTATTCCTGGTGTTTAAGGCCTGCCCAGATCACAGTGCCTTGCTTTTAAAACATTATCTGCTGTATCTGTATCGAATGGTGATTTGCTAAATTGTAACTCACTGAAAACACTATTATTAACATAGTTCATTATTCATTCATTAATAATGTGTGTTAGTTTTATTTATTGTTGAGTCTGGAATTACTGGTTTAAAACAAATAGTGTGTAACTGTAAAAGGCAACCAATAGTAACTGACTACGGCCCCGTCCACAATCATAACTGAATCCTGCCTTCCCTTGACTACCAGGTTTGACACGAAATGAGACTGTCAGTGCAGTGGAACAATGCTGGTGTGATCTGAGAAAGCAAAAGGTGACAGCAGAATATCCCACAGTGCTGCAACGCAAAATACACCTTAACAAGTCACTACCTCTCACAAAATTTACAAACAGATTTCAGTTCATAGGTGTGGTGACCAATTGCCTGTATTGCATTGGAGGAGTGCCTTCTCATTAAGTGTGGAGCAGAACTGCAATGAAACCAACTTATAGAGCTTTATGTAGAAAAGAGGGAATGGACAAACCCTAAGGACAATAATTATCTCATAAAAACTAAACGAGGAATCGTGACTGGCAATGAGCCATTTGCAGTGTCAGTTGCGAAATGGATGAAGTGAAGAACAATAAGAGCGAACTTCAGTGAAAATCCTAGCTATACTCTGGGTATCCTGAATATATCTCCAGTTGCCAGATAGCACAAAGGTAATGTCAGATTCTCTTCGCAGTATATTTCAGTTGTACAATTTCTGTCCACTATTTATGATTCAGATGATAATGGGTTGTAAGGGTTACGAGCTTCTACGCAGCCGTCTCGTGACTACACGAGCGTGAGCTGGCGCTATCTCGGAATGCTGACGAAGCGCGGTGTCAGCAGAAGCCGGGTGCAGAGCGCCCCCACGCACGCAGTTGAGTCGCGTCACTGGCTGCCCACACCGGCACAACAATTTTCAACGCGCGTGGCTCTGACGCAAAGCTTTCTTTAAGCTTGCAATGGAGTGTTGACAAATCCGTATTTATTAGTGGTAGGACACTAGACATAGTTACGACGAGTCGGCATAGTTAGCCCATTGTTGTAACTGCCCTTTTTTTTTATCATCCGTCTACTGACTGGTTTGATGCAGCCCGCCACGAATTCCTTTCCTGTGATAACCTCTTCATTTCAGAGTAGCACTTGCAACCTACGTCCTCAATTATTTGCTTGACGTATTCCAATCTCTGTCTTCCTCTACAGTTTTTGCCCTCCACAGCTCCCTCTAGTACCTTGGAAGTCATTCCCTCATGTCTTAGCAGATGTCCTATCATCCTGTCCCTTCTCCTTATCAGTGTTTTCCACATATTCCTTTCCTCTCCGATTCTGCCTAGAACCTCCTCATTCCTTACCTTATCAGTCCACCTAATTTTCAACATTCGTCTGTAGCACCACATCTCAAATGCTTGGATTCTCTTCTGTTCCGGTTTTCCCACAGTCCATGTTTCACTACCATACAATGCTGTACTCCAGACGTACATCCTCAGAAATTTCTTCCGGTATTTGATATTAGTAGACTTTTCTTGGCCAGAAGTGCCTTTTTTGCAATAGTGAGTCTGCTTTTGATGTCCTCCTTGCTCCGTCCGTCATTGGTTATTTTACTGCCTCGGTAGCAGAATTCCTTAACTTCATTGACTTCCTGACCATCAATCCTGATGTTACGTTTCTCGCTGTTCTCATTTCTACTACTTCTCATTACCTTCGTCTTTCTCCGATTTACTCTCAAACCATACTGTGTACTCATTAGACTGTTCATTCCGTTCAGCAGATCATTTAATTCTTCTTTACTTTCACTCAGGATAGCAATGTCATTAGCGAATCGTATCATTGATATCCTTTCACCTTGTATTTTAATTCCACTCCTGAACCTTTCTTTTATTTCCAGCGTTGCTTCCTCGATGTACAGATTGAAGAGAAGGGGCGAAAGGCTACAGCCTTGTCTTACTTCATTCTTAATACGAGCGCTTCGTTCTTGATCGTCCACTCTTATTATTCCCTCTTGGTTGTTGTACATATTGTATATGACCCGTCTCTCCCTATAGCTTACCCCTACTTTTTTCAGAATCTTGAACAGCTTGCACCATTTTATATTGTCGAACGCTTTTTCCAGGTCGACAAATCCTATGAACGTGTCTTGATTTTTCTTTAGCCTTGCTTCCATTATTAGCCGTAAAGTCAGAATTGCCTCTCTCGTGCCTTTACTTTTCCTAAAGCCAAACTGGTCATCACCTAGAGCATTCTCAATTTTCTTTTCCATTCTTCCGTATATTATTCTCGTAAGCAGCTTCGATGCATGAGGTGTTAAGCTGATTGTGCGATAATTCTCGCACTGGTCAGCTCTTGCCGTCTTCGGAATTGTGTGGATGATGCTTTTCCGAAAGTCAGATGGTATGTCTCCAGACTCATATATTCTACACACCAACGTGAATAGTCGTTTTGTTGCCACTTCCCCTAATGATTTTAGAAATTCTGATGGAATGTTATCTATCCCTTCTGCCTTATTTGACCGTAAGTCCTCCAAAGCTCTTTTAAATTCCAATTCTAATACTGGATCTCCTATCTCTTCTAAATCGACTCCTGCTTCTTCTTATATCACATCAGACAAATCTTCATCCTCATAGAGGCTTTCAATGTATTCTTTCCACCTATCTGCTCTCTCCTCTGCATTTAACAGTGGAATTCCCGTTGCACTCTTAATGTTACCACCGTTGCTTTTAATGTCACCAAATGTTGTTTTGACTTTCCTGTATGCTGAGTCTGTCCTTCCGACAATCATATCTTTTTCGATGTCTTCACATTTTTCCTGCAGCCATTTCGTCTTAGCTTCCCTGCACTTCCTATTTATTTCATTCCTCAGCGACTTATATTTCTGTATTCTTGATTTTCCCGGAACGTCTTTGTACTTCCTCCTTTCATCAATCAGCTGACTAAATCGACTAAATTTTGATTTCAGACGAGCCAGCTGGCCTGTGACATACCGCGCGTGGACGTCTACATAGAAATTTTGTTTCGTTCCGACGGCACTTCCGCCTTTGCTCTTCGACATTTCCGGTCGAAAAAATTCCAGTTTGGAGAGGAAATATCAATAAACATTTTGAGTAAATCTGATATTGATATCTATAACACGTCCCGAGAAAAAAATTCTCAAGGAACATGCTTCTTTGGGCCGAAGATAGTAAACCTCCCCTTAAGGAACTAAAGTGGTGAAGGTTAATAACTCGGTGTTCACGTGTTTTCCTTATTCACAGACATAATGCCTGGTAGATCCTGGTCAATATCAAGGGAGGTCCTCATCCGAGGACACAAAACACAAAACCCGTAACCGTCTTGTACCGTGTAAGTGGTGTCATCATGAGGATCAAATAGGAAAATCCTGGGGTTCTGAGGAGGTGCAGCGATGTGTGAACTTCCGAGTTTCTGCCGTATATCTAAGGCGAATAAGTGGCAGCAGTAGCAGCACGGACATCATTCGACAACACGATGGCACTCAACACTGAAATTCAAGATTAGTCTATTCAAATTTTGTTACGATACGAATGGCAGTGATGGATTTGTAAAACTTTTTCTGCGCTAGAGTGATTTTGCTGGCGAGCACAAATCAATATAGCAGAATCCAGTCCTAGTAACATCGCCGATCTCCAAACTGTTGTAAACGATTTTCGAAACAAGATTCAGCGTTTTAGAACAGACACAAGTGAGCGCAGCCTTCAACATGACTTGTCAAATGATAGCTCTTGCAGTGTTTGCCCCATGAAAAACTTCTCGTTGTTGCAGTCTGTACCAGTGTTTAGCTGAAAAACCGACGAAGGCGTAAAAGTATTCTTCTGCAAACTCGAAGGAGCTGCCTTGTTGGGTTCTTTGACTGATTCAGGTAGATTATCAGAGGCTAAATTAAGATTCTAGGGAGCGGCAAAAGATTTCATTAGCACGGAGTGCACTTGCACGAAATCAGAAGATTACAATGAATTCAAAGCGACAATTGTTCATAGATTCAAACGCAAAAAGTGCTTTGAGATTATAAAGGGAGCGCCTTTATAGTCTGCGCATACGGCCAGACGAATCTGCTGAGCGGTTTGCCAAACGAATTCGGAACATTAACGCTCAAGCGTACGAGACGGTACAAGACGAGAATTAGAACCGCATTCTGCTGTTCGAAGCCGATCAGAGAGCTTTAGACGCATTCATTCGCGGGTTGGATGGCAAGGAAGCAAGCAAAGCAGTCAGATTGGTTTGCGATTTAAGACCTGTCACGAAGCAGCAGCAGCAGTTGTTGGCTTCGTGGAGGCATTAAGACGCCGAATGATATGTAAAAAGAAGAGCATTACGTGTTCAGCACAAATGTAGAATGTTACAGAAGTCAGAACCCTGGTCACAAACGTAAAGATCGCAAGGAGGAACAAATTTCCTACTACTTTGGGATACAGGGTCACGTATCGAGAGACTGCCGCAATAAAAGAAAGTGTGATGGGAGCAACAGACAACTTGCCAGAGCGTTAAAAGAGTACGGCGACGTACGTGCCGCCACACTGTCAGCCCCTCTTCGAGACAGTGATTCCTGGTAGCTCCACCGAAAATCATATCGAAAATGTCTACGTGCTGTATGTCATGGACGACAGGTCTAGCTAATTAGTGACACAGGAGCACAGACCTCACTAATGCGGTGTTACTTTGACAGAAGTAACAAGTTCAGAGTGCCAAAGTTAAACATGCGCGGGTTAAACGGTGGGAAGTTACGTAACAACGGAGAGGTCGACGTAAAAGTATGTGTTAGCCCACACCAATACACAACCAGGGTGCATTTAGTTTTAAACAATGATACGCGCTATGAAGGTGTACTTGTATTTGAACTCTTGTCAGATAACGGGGCAGAGATATTCGTCGCATGTAGAAAGATCAGACACTGTAGATGCTACCATAAAGGAAAATCGTTCCTCAGATCGTGTACGAGGGGGCAGCAACACTGACGTCTTGGGGTTTATCAACCTGACTGATGTATCACATCAAACCTTCCAGCCTCAGAAAATTTTCTAGGAAGCAGAAAAAACAATCTATGTCAAAGACAAGTCACCCACAAGCAAAGAAGGAGATCTATTAGCGACCGAACTGTTGGATAAATGTGAGTTATTGGACAAAATGCATTGTTATGTAGTCAGAAGTGTAGGCATGTCTACTATGGCGAGATCGACTCAGTGTTGCTAGGAAGTCATGGCAAATGGATCATGCGACCCACTGCAAAAATATCGTACTAACACTGAAAGTATCACACATTTTTATTTTCCAGTCTCTGCCAACGTGCTACGATCTTGGCCTACGCTGATAATTTAAATTGTTCTAAGTTCTATAGTTACAAAAAACATTAAAACTATTTAAAAAATAAAATAAATTGTCTGGATGAATCTATTCACTGTCACTGACTTCAGTACAATCATCTTAAATAGTCGGAAACTTATCAACCACAGCAATCGATGTGTAAAGATGATCAGTGGTCTTTCTTTTAGTTATGGGTTTGATCGGCTGGAATGTAGTCCAGCAGCCACCGGAACATTTGATACAGATGATGTAAGAGAGAGTTCCATTCATTGTATTTGTAGACAGTTGATTTCTCAACTTGGTTTCCATTCTGAATATCTCGCTGAAAACAAAAATTTACAAACTGAAATTAACTGTAAAAAATAATATTGGAAAGTTTAAAATTGCGGTGTCTCACCTCTTGCTCTTACTCGATTGTTAAATAACCTACTTGTTGACAAATTGGTAACGGTAACTACCAAACAACTTACTATCCTCCGGCAAATAGTGATTTCTTATTCGAATACTCGCTCTCATTGTGTTGTGGAATGCGGATGTGATAGTATTGCCAGGGCGATGTTCGCTAGGACAGCATACAAATGCACACTGTCATTGGCTGAGATGTGTCCAGTATCAAAAATTAATACATTCGCCTTTACTTAGGCCTTCATTTATATACGTTTAAAGCATGTCATAGCACTTTTCCCTGGATTCAAACTAAAATTATTTTAAAAATTCATACACAGCGTATCATTATGGAAAGCTAATTGTAGCTTGTGCCAGCGTCTGTCAGGTACAGGTTCGAGGAAACATTTGCTGGAAGGACACCCAAGGGCAAAGAGCGTCATTTAACACCCACTTTTACAGTTCAGGTGGTGTAACTCGTGGTAGAAGATCTGTGTTGTTGCAGCAAGTGTAACTTCTCCCTCTGTGCGTGACGAGGTTCTTTTTGAAGGCAATACAGGTAAATGTGCAGAATAGGATCATTAAATTTGAAATTAATCTTAATTTCTTTACATCCACGAATTAAGAAGTGGCTGTATCTCTCCCTAAATTCTCTTAAAAGATGAGGCATGGCGAAACAGCCATCTGCTTCATTGCTTCTAGAAGTTTTGTCTCAAGAAATGTCAAAAAAATTGCAGCACCTACAGGATCATTGAATCCAGAGATTTTTTGTTAACAATATCCTGTTTCATGTAGGTTAGCAAGATGTCTTTGAAGGAATATTCCATTTGTTTCTTTAAGTTCAGCACTGTAACTTTTGAAGATTGGAAATATGCAATAGTAATATTAAATATGGGAAAATACACTTTATAAACTGGAAATACTGTTTGATAAAAGTATCATGGAGCAAGTTTAGGATGTGTTTGGAGTTATTAGCGTTTTCTGTTTTGTGTCTTCTTTATCTTTGGCGTACAAACACCGCACATCTCTTTATCACTACTTGACATTACACCCATTTAATGAATCACACAAATTAACATAAAATGTTAATCTTATACGTTGTTCGACAAGATGTGCTACTTACCGAACTAGAACACGAAGAGCTGAGAATGAGTGTTAAACAGCTCACAGCTCAGTTGCCGGTAAAACAATATGTAATCAGAAATTATACACTATAGGAAGCACTATCCGAAATCGAAAGTTAATTAAATGTTTTAGTATTAAGCCGGACTTACATGGATATGCAGTCCTAAAATGAACCTTACTGCGCAACAAGATCCTTGCGAAGCGCGTGTATCGGAAGACGTTCTTTCACTCAGCTACATAATCTTAATGTGAGCGTAGTTCATTGTTGTGCACATGCTTCGCAATCACTTGATAATAACCTGTATGCAGAGTTGGTTTGTTTCACAATGGTCTCTCACTCAGAAAGTAAAAATCCTAAAATTATTATATTTTCACGTACAATCCTTCCTTCACTTAGTATCTTACATCATACAGACTATGGTATGTGAATGATCTTTATCATACAGGTAATAGCCATGGACAGAATGCAGATAGAGTCCCAATAACAATAACGAATATGAGCAATAAAAACGTTATATTGCCACGAGGAACGAAAGTTCATAGTGTCGAGCATAAGTAAATGTGATGTAACATACATTCCAAATGGTAACCAATATACGAAATTAATAATGAAGTAACGAACGCGATTTGGCGGAAGATGCAACATTTAGCAGTTGAAAAACTGAAGAGTTTAGCGCCTGTTCTGCTGGAATGTGAAGATCTTTTCCGAGTGCGTTCAAATTTACTCGTCACTTATTTGGACTAGAAATGCAGAAATGATCACTCAGGAATCGTATAGAGTACCATTCAGTAAAGGAGAGCTGATAGAAAAAACGGTTAAAGAATAATCTGATGTCTGAATTATGAAACCAAGAGATCCTGCAGACCACTGCGGTATTCACCAGTTGTTCTGATTGAAAACAAATCTGTTTCTGGAGAACCACTATTCTGTTTTTGCATGGATTACTGTGCTCTGAATGCAGTAACCACAGCGGACATCAACCTTTTACTAAAATTGGTTGAAACCGCGGATTACTTGGGTAGATGTTGAAGTCTTTCGGTTTGTGATCTAACAAGTGGATATCATCAGCCGACAGTTTATCCAGATGATCAAACGAAAGCTTCATTTGTTACGGCAACAGGACTGTATAAATACTTTCGTACGCTGTTCGAACTTTTTCAATGTGTTATCCACTTTTCAACACCCGATGGATTCAGCTTTACAAGGGCTCACACCAACACAAGCTCTTATCTGCCTCGACTACGTAATAAGTTTCAGTGGAAACATGAAGCAGCTGTAAATGTATATGATCACACTTCTGGTCACCAATTGTAAATGTTTACAAGGTTTCTGAAAAGGGAGGAGGGGGTTGTTACACATGCCTTGTGGCGGCAGATTGCAGGAGGTCGAGCAGTCAGGATTTGAGAGTGGGCATCCAGTGTTGCCGTTAAATAACAAAACTAGAAATTAGGTACAAAAAACATAACGTATTTCAATGTACGGTGTACAAGTGGCGCGCCTAGCGTCAGAAGTTACCAGGTCTAGGCCAGTCTAGGAAGTCGAACAATTAATTGAAATGGACAACGGAAAGGGAAGCGGTTCATGTTAACTTACGTTGGTGGCCGTACATGAAAAGCAGAGCCAGAGGCTCTGCCTTCCGAAAAGACGTCTTTCTGCTCGAGGTCTGGATTACAAGAGAGAGAAGCAACTGTGTTCTGCACCGCAGAACACTCCAAGGGTCCACACGTGATCGGTATGCCGCACACGCTATTGGCTAAAACGAATGGTGTGAATTCGCTAGAAGTTTGAGCAGAGGGCTCAAGGCGTCTCTTGTCAGGAGCTTTAACTGGACAGAACCGCCTCGGTTTTGAAAGATAAGCGACATGTGTCACGTAGGCACAGCGTAAGTACTCGGGGAGAACACTTGTAAAGATTTGACGGGGCCTTAGAAATAAATTTTTTAAACCAATTCCCTAGAACTGACTGGCTGCCACCATGTACACTCCTTCCCCCTTCCAGAGAAGTGGTGACAAACATTGTTTACAAAATGGAGTCAGTCGCTCCCCAGAAAGACGGTTTGCCCTACTAGGGGCCTTAATACATTGTCACCGGTGTGTCAGATCCACCATACTTGCTCCGGACACAGCGAGAGGGCTGTACAAGCAATGATCACACGCACGGCACAGCGGACACACCAGGAACCGCGGTGTTCGCCGTCGAATGGCGCTAGCTGCGCAGCATTTGTGCACCGCCGCCGTCAGTGTCAGCCAGTTTGCCATGGCATACGGAGCTCCATCGCAGTCTTTAACACTGGTAGCATACCGCGACAGCGTGGACGTGAACCGTATGTGCAGTTGACGGACTTTGAGCGAGGGCGTATAGTGGGCATGCGGGAGACCGGGTGGACGTACCGCCGAATTGCTCAACACGTGGGGCGTGAGGTCTCCACAGTACATCGATGTTGTCGCCAGTGGTCGGCGGAAGGTGCACGTGCCCGTCGACCTGGGATCGGACCGCAGCGACGCACGGATGTTCGCCAAGACCGTAGGATCCTACGCAGTGCCGTAGGGGACCGCACCGCCACTTCCCAGCAAATTAGGGACATTGTTGCTCCTGGGGTATCGGCGAGGACCATTCGCAACCGTCTCCATGAAGCTGGGCTACGGTCCCGCACACCGTTATGCCGTCTTCCGCTCACGCCCCAACATCGTGCAGCCCGCCTCCAGTGGTGTCGCGACAGGCGTGAATGGAGGGACGAATGGAGACGTGTCGTCTTCAGCGATGAGAGTCGCTTCTGCCTTGGTGCCAATAATGGTCGTATGCGTGTTTGGCGCCGTGCAGGTGAGCGCCACAATCAGGACTGCATACGACCGAGGCACACAGGGCCAACACCCGGCATCATGATGTGGGGAGCGATCTCCTACACTGGCCGTACACCTCTGGTGATCGTCGAGGGGACACTGAATAGTGCACGGTACATCCAAACCGTCATCGAACCCATCGTTCTACCATTCCTAGACCGGCAAGGGAACTTGCTGTGCCAACAGGACAATGCACGTCTTCATGTATCCCGTCCCACCCAACGTGCTCTAGAAGGTGTAAGTCAACTACCCTGACCAGCAAGATCTCCGGATCTGTCCCCCATTGAGTATGTTTGGGACTGGATGAAGCGTCGTCTCACGCGGTCTGCACGTCCAGCACGAACGCTGGTCCATCTGAGGCGCCAGGTGGAAATGGCATGGCAAGCCGTTCCACAGGACTACATCCAGCATCTCTACGATCGTCTCCATGGGAGAATAGCAGCCTGCATTGCTGCGAAAGGTGGATATACACTGTACTAGTGCCGACATCGTGCATGCTCTGTTGCCTGTGTCTATGTGCCTCTGGTTCTGTCAGTGTGATCATGTGATGTATCTGACCGCAGGAATGTGTCAATAAAGTTTGCCCTTCCTGGGACAATGAATTCACAGTGTTCTTATTTCAATTTCCAGGAGTGTACTATGGGATGGATCTGTTACAATATTTTATTTAGTGTATGTAAGTGGGAGGGGATTTATATGCAGTCAAGTTTATCAAATTTCATGAGTTAAGGAAATAGTAAAATATTAACTGTTCAAATTACAATAGAATATTTCGTGTAGTAGTTGAAATCATCACTGTCCATATAATCAGATCTTACAACATATGATGTTAAAATCATACCAGAAAGCTTCACAAAGGAGGAATAAATTATTTTGTTTTCTGTTAGGTTGAGGGAAAAATCTGATATTATAACAAAGTATTTAATTCTCTGATAATCAAAGTATCTGGGTAAAAAACCTAATAAATCAGCTTAAACCAATCGTTAGCATCTGACTTGGGAAAGAAGTGGGTGAAGTACATTTAAAAAGAGTGAAAACAAACGTAAAATTGTGCTATAGCTTCCACATATTAGTTATGGGTAACAGTTGCACAAAGTTTCACAGGCTACAAAATATTAACACATTTCGGTAGAATGGAGGGTGCAGTTAGCAAGCTGAAGAGATGA
This sequence comes from Schistocerca gregaria, assembly GCF_023897955.1. Lineage (NCBI taxonomy): Eukaryota > Metazoa > Arthropoda > Insecta > Orthoptera > Acrididae > Schistocerca > Schistocerca gregaria. The sequence goes on along the minus strand of NC_064926.1, from coordinate 335,812,666 downwards.
TGTTCCATAAATCATATGAAAATGTTTAACCGTATTAACTCATGTTAAATGCATAGTAGAAAAGTTTTCTTGTAAGATACTAGAATTATGCATGAATTCAGGGGATAACATAGGCTACACATCGAAACCCATAAATATCTAATACCAAAATACTACCTTCTCACTTTAAAATGCCTTAAATTACTTCACATAGCAATCGTCCTTCAAAATATGGCATACTGGAATACTCACGAATACACAGTAAGAGAGTAAAATAATGAAATATTACACCTACGTCAAAATTACTGAGTAGTTTCAATTGGAAAAATTATAGCATAAAGTAACCAAATCTGAGCTATCACTACCTCAACTTGGATACATCATTTAATATGGCCAATACAGCCAAATGATAGTGAAAATCTCAGCAGAGCAAAAAGAAGAAATCTACCTATTCACAAAATTTCACATAAAAGAAGGGAAAGAATGCAGTGAGTGCAGTAGAATATCAAGCAAACAAAGTTTCGACTGACGGCAAAAGATCACGTGGCTTGTCCGGCGAAGAAGTGTGGCGTCGACCAACTTAAATGGCGCTTCTCTGTAGTGGGTGATGGAGGGGGTATTTTATCTGTGGCGTAACTCACGTCTTGCGGGAGGGGAAGAGCTGGGAGGTAGGAGCAAGGGATGTGGAATGGCGAGAAGGGGAGGGAAGGCGGGAAGGGAAGACGGTGTGTGCTTGCTAAGGCGATCTTGAAGCTAATGTATTTTGAAGCCCAGCTGGTGGCGTGTACTGGCGAGATTTAGTGGTTTTGTAAGTGATTTGCGGAATCGGAAGCTTTAGTAAATGATGTTGGAGCTTAGGAGGAAAAGGGATTTGACCAATGGGGAAATTATGTTGTGTTTAAACCAGGGATTTGCCTGGGTATATTCGTGGACAGCCGTCCGCGATCACAGCATCAGGGCAGCCCGACATATTGCGGAGCGGACCACTCGCAGCGAGCCGGAAGGGTGCTCACATTAAACAATAAGAGATTGGATATAATCGGGAACAAGTTCTGGGGGGAGGTAATAATAGCAATGGCTATCGACCAGGGTGCAGACGAAGGCGGGCCTCGTGGTGATGTGTCAATGATGTACAGATGAAAGCGATAGGTAGGCGATCAATTTATGAAAGCGAAAACTGAAAGAATAAACTGATCAGCTGGGAACTCTGCGGACATTAACCGCATCGTGTGAGGCACACGGCTCTGGAGGAGGAAGGTACAAAGTAATGGTTGAGGTTGGAACAAATAGACGAGCGACTCAAAGCAATGGCAGTATGCCAGTGCAATGCATGAGCAAAGGCGGAACTGTGCTACGCCTCCATAGGGGTGATTCGTCTCGTGCGGGTTAACTACCACAAAATTCCCAAAATCCATGAAGTAACAAGATGAGCTACGAAAAAAGGGGGTGTGAGCTACTGCGACATTGTACAATAAAATTTTTATTCATTAGGGTGGAAGTCTCTTGCTAACTAAGTTTTCAACAAGATAACGCGTTACTACTCTTGGGAGATGACGTCACGTCATGGGTGCTAATCATCAACAATCTAGTGCTTATTTCAGCGGGTGCTTCAATCATATTACATGAAGGGTGTATTTGTTTGAATAAACAAACGGAGGTCTCTCACTTAGCAAGGATTTCCACGAAAATGCATATCGTAGTGGTCATGACAGCTTGAAAGAAAACACGGAAGAAAACGCTTTTAAACTGAAAATGGACTTAGCTCATGTGCAAAGCAGGGGAACAGTGGAGTATTAAGTCCATAGGTTAGATGAAAATCCAATCACAATCTATTGAGCAATAAAAGACAAATAGAATAGGCACCGCAAGGAGGGGCTCCACATCCTAGTTCTGACAACTAAAAGAAACGTTCAGCGACGTACGCTTGTAAAGAACAGCATTGTAGAAAAACTTTGGTAATGTAAACTTGATGCATTCTTTCGAAAATCAGTGTCAATAAAGGAGATCCAAAAGTGAAATACAGTACTATACAATAATTCTGCAACAAAGCTAAATAACACAAAGAGCTTAATATCATCAAATAACACATACAGTAGTTGGGAGAGGTGCCTTTACACACTTAATACACTCCATACATTGTCACTTAAAACTTGTAATAAATGACTTACATATCAAAAGAAAATTAGGCTTAATCTATGACAGACCAAGAAGGAGAGAAGTGGTAGCGTTTGGGGGAGTGACTGGCTTATCGCAAGGTGACAACTGTGCCAGTCTACGTGTTTGCACCATGCTTTGCTTATAGTAAGTGTTCCCTGGAAACATAGGCTGCAATTTAGACGACTAAAAAAAAAGAAAAAAAACATTGTCTCAACTGGAAACTCGCTGCATGGTAAAATGAATCATGGCTAATGGTTCTACTCTGACCGCTGAGGTGGCAGCATAAAACAGATCATTTAACATCGCTTAAAACAACACGCACAGGACCTTTTGCCTGCTCACCAATAACCTCAATAAAACAACCTCATACAAAGCTTCATAGCAACAAAACTTCGCTGTCCCTTGGGGGATAACAGCCGGAAGTCGTCATATCCTCTCTTATCAACTTACAGGGTAGAACAGATCAATTCTCTTTCATCATTATAGCTTTTATTACGGTACATCACGTAATTCACCGCAGCTTTGTGCATTGAGTTAACCAGTCAAGGAACTACCACTTACGGAAAACAGAAGGCATGTACGGAAAAAGAATAAGTGGTGGGGAAAGAGGATGCAGAGAGACGAGAAAGAAAAGAAAGAGAAGGTAGAAAAAGTTCATTCCTTTCGCTCCGCAATCCGGCATGTCACACAATGCCCTATCGGTTTTGGCAACACAAGTAATAATCGTGTAATTACGACTGTGTATGTACCTGAGGACGTAAAGTCGCCTAGTACCAATAGTAAACAACGGACATCACCAGGACCGTCAAAATCCAATGGTTTGTCGCTTTTCTAACAAGGCCTAAATGCTGATTTCGAGACTGTATCTAGTCTTGCAATAAAAACAAACTCCCATCAAGGTAAAAAGATTTAGTGCGCCAATGATTTCGGAAACCTTGCAGATGCAATATGATGGCACAGGGCGTTACGGAGCCCTTAATGCGCTCCCACCTGTGGAGCAAGGAGAAGGATCTACTTTCATTATACATCTGAGAAAAATACTTATAGGAAAGATGAAAGAAAAAAGATTTGATCATGACACGAAAACGAAACAGAAGAAAATGCCATAAACAGCTGGGAGACTCTGTGGTTTCCAAACACATCGTGCAAGCTGCGCATCTCTGGAGATGGTCGTGCTGAAAGCTCTCAAGAATGTACCTTAAAAAACTACTCATCACATCAACTAGGCATGACATACCTCGATGACAACAGAGATTAAAACAAGGATAAGAAATTTATGGCAGTACACATGTTCAAGGAAGTGTATTTTCTCTAAGTTCTTCTCTGGATAAATGGCTGCATGTCAACACTCGACGGTACAGAAGAGACGGTGGCGGCAGCTGTACGGTGGCTGAAGGCCGTACGTACGCGGTACTCTCATAGGAGCGGCGTGGGCGGCGGGGCGGCTGGTAGCACCAAGGTATATAGAAAAAGCAGGTATGCCATTCCGGCCCCAAGCGAGTTAAAAAACTCCCAGACGCCCTTACGCGCCTTGACGTCAGGGAGAGGACGCTGCAGTGCTGTGCATTCAGTGGAACACCCGAAGTGGTAGTGTACATCCAATAAAAGTGATTTGTTTTGAGAGAGTCATGAGCAAGGATCGCTGTAACTGTGCCGTGGCACATTGCATTAATACTGATCGAACGACGACGGACGTTATTTATCACGTTTTTCCCCAAGGATGAGCACTTGCGACGTGAATGGATAGTTAGATGCAAATGCAAGGAAAAAGTGAATGTGAAAACTGTACGTGTGTGTTCAGCTCATTTTCAGCCTGAAGATTATGAACGGGATCTGAGAAATGAGCTTCTAGGGTTACCTTCAAGATATAAGTTATTACCAACAGCAATCTCCTGCATAAAAATTCCGAACTGGTTCCGAACTGGCATGGAGAGGAAATTGCGCAAAGCAGTGATGCAAACGAAAGGCTAAGACGTCTGCACATACACAACACTTTAAATAATTGAAATTGAAAGATTACCGTAATACAAACGAAATCACATAAATGCAACGCTTTTTGACGCATTACTATATTGCTTTATGGGAGTGAATGACTAGCTGCATTATACAGGCAATAAATAATGTTGCTCAGGTGTATTTGCTTTTCCTCCTGGATATAATAGCTTCATTTGTCGTGGAAATAGCCGTTATTTTTACGTATTCTCTATACGTTAACTATTTTAGAGCTAATATATAGTCCAAATGACAAAATCAGCATATTTCGCGTAATTTGTTTAGATTTGTTTCTGTAGTAATAGTGGGTACTGGCCAGTTGACTTCGTGGCGTAGTGGTATGGTTTCTGACTCCCTTAAATTTTTGTTTTTACATTTTATCACATTAAGCTATTGTAACCGCTTATGCCACAGATATTTAATCGCTTTTGTCAATTTATCTGATTTTTAGTGAGAAGTTTATGCAGTTACATAGGACTTAGTAAAAATTTTTAGGAATAATAAGCCTATTCCGTAAATAATTTTAGGAATAATAAAATTAAAATCAAATTCATTCCTTAGGGATTCCGGAAGTCGTGCACAACGCTGTGGAGCAAGAAGGTAGCAAAAGCGAGCTTTGACGACTTTAGAAACTGTCACCGAAAAAAAGTCGACCTAACCACATGTAGAGATTACCTTCATTAACTCACTGAAGTAGTGAATAAGGATTTGGAAATTAAGGAACTGAGTGCCGAGACTGAACTTTAAAAAAAACTGAATGCACAGAAAGAAGTGGCACTAAAAAAATGTGATGCAGCCTCACGAAGTAAAACGAATGATCTCCGACGGTTCTTTCGATGAAGCGGGCAGAAAAGTCATCTGACGCGAAAGAAAAAGTCAAATTGCACGAAAGTGTAAATAGTGTATTGTGAAAGTGTTTTACACGGGCGCAGATAAGATGCCTATTAAACGAAAATAAAAGGGCAAAGTGGAATTCAGAGGACATTGCCCATGCATTGACTTTAAGAGCTCTGTCACCTACGGCATACACTTATTTGCGAAAGCGAAAAATTCCTTTGTCGTGCAGGGCAACCCTTCAGAAATGGACGAAGGAATTTAAATGCAGACCGGGTATTCTTGAAGATATTCTGTGTTTATTGAAAGCCAACTCACACACTTTTACTACTCAGGAGAGACTAGCAGTTCTGACATTTGACGAAATGAATGTTGATGGTCGCATATGTTACGATTCGTCTGAAGACGTAGTAGTCGGACCACATTTTTTGTACAAGTTTGCATGTTACGTGGGCTCTGTAAGCAATGGAAACAACTAGTTTACTATGATTTCGACACTGTGGTGACTAGTAATTTGCTTCAGAGCATCATTAAGGCAGTTGAGGAATCAGGAGTCAGTGTTGTTGCTGTGACGTGTGACATGAGCGAAAAAATATAAAAGTTTCGAAGGAACTTTCTGTCGTTCCCTAGTCAACTTATTTCGTACATGCAACAGACGACACCAGGAAGGTATGGGTTTTCATCGATGTACCACATCTGTTAAAGTTGTTACGGAACCATTTCTTGGATACAGGCATTACGCTACCTGATGGATCCAAAATATCTAAGGCAGCTTTACAGGAACTTTCAAAGCATCAAAAGAGTGACTTAACGATAACACACCACATTACTGAAGCGCACTTAAACGCAGCTGAACGAGCAAGGCAGAATGTACGGATGGCAGCGCGCCTATTTTCACGACGAACAGCTCAGGCTTTGAAGTATGTTCTTCATAAAGACGTAAAGTAATTTTATTGAACTCGTTAACAACGTCTTTGATGTCTTGAACTCTAGAGTTCTAAAAGATGAATGCTCACCCCTGCGAAGTGGGTTTGAAATGAATCTCACAATTCAAGAAAATACTTTGAAGAGATTCTCAGATATCTGTTCAGCAATGCGCGTTGGAGACAAAGAGGGAATGTTTCCTTTCCAAAAAGGTTTCATAACTTCAATCAAATCTCTCTTTGGTCTGGAAAGTATGAAAGTTAGCTATACATTAACTTGTAGACTGATCAAGATTGCCTGGAAAACTTTTTTTCTAGGGTACGAGGATTAGGTATATTTTATAACAATCCTACTCCTCTTGAGGTAAGGAACAGGATACGTCTCCTTATACTGACGGGTAATGCAAGTGATATTCCTTTCTCTGGGAACACGCCAGTAGCTTAAGAATTAAACACAGAGTCTTCCCAGTGTGACGTCGATCCGGAATCTGCATCCGTAAGTTTCATTACCAGTGAGCACTGAGTAAATGTTGTTGACGAAGCGCCGCTACGAGAAATCCCAGGAGCTGTGAATGTGGAAGAAAATTTACTGACAGATGTGGTAACAATGGGGGATGACTGTAATCTCAGAGGTTCTTCCAGATGCGGTAAAATACATTGCAGGCTATATTGCTTTTAAGTTGGTTCAAATGGCTCTGAGAACTATGGGACTTAACTTCTAAGGTGATCAGTCCCCTAGAACTTAGAACTACTTAAACCTAACTAACCTAAGGACATAACACACATCCATGCCCGAGGCAGGATTCGAACCTGCGACCGTAGCGGTTGCGCGGTGCATTTGAGTGTCAGAACATTGATAAATCACCACGCTTTCTAACAGCAAAAAGTGAAGGAGATAAGGCTGCAGACTGGATATCAATTATATCTCGTGGTGGTCTTCACACTCCAACGCCAGCATGGGAAAACAGTGTTCCAGTTTGAAGAAGAATTTGCTGCTTTTCACGGAAATGGAGTGTGCAAACAAAAAAAAAATGTCGTAAAGTCTCTGTGCTCCATTTTAAAACAAAAGTTTCCTAAGGTTCATGAAGCAGTTATTACTCTTTACATAAAAACGAGAGCATTTATAGGTATTAGGCATCTCATTCAAGAAACAAAGTTGGAAGCAATGAAGAAATGTGCCGCAAAGAGGAAGCAGTTATGGATTGCATCGTCGTCTGTAATAGAAACAGACATAAACATTTGCTTCATCAAACGAGTGAGTTATTTTTCATCTTAATTATCATTTATTTACTCTTAATGTGTACAAAACCTCTCATGCCCCTTGTTTTGACTTGTACAGATCGAACAAAACCGAAAGAAAAATGTGCGAGTAACATGGCACTGAGTCTGTGCTACGCATATACCGTGTAAGCATACGGCTGCGCTGCGCTAGGGTCCTCGTCGTGACGTCACGGCGCTCCACCCAATAGCAAGCGTTTACGCCTGAGTGGCCCCCCTGGGTGGCACGGCGCTGAAGCTACACGTCCCGGGCGTTGATGCCAGGATCCAAACGCAGCTGATAGCGGGGAGCCGACCGGCGGCCAAAGTCAAGCGGCACGTGGGCGGCGGCAGCAGCAGGGAAGCCGCGCCGACGGTGTATAGCGCGCTCGTGCGCTTTGCGCAGCCACAGGAACGGCCCGGACGCCTCGAGCATTTTCTTCATGTCTCGGCGCCTGGCCCAGAGCTGGCGGGCGGCTACTGAGAAGCTGGGCCGGCTGCGACAGTCAAATGGGGCTGGAGCGCAAGCAGTACCCATGTGCATGGTGAGCGCTGCTCGCTGTACTCAGCGCACATGTGTTGGTGCGGCGGCTGCGTGCGAGAGGCAGGAAGTAGACTTTGCCCCAAGCGGTGGTATGTGAGGACGCAGCGTCTGGCGCTACATCGTAGCCGACGCGCAGCACCCAGGCTCGGCTCGTAGCGGAACAAAAGTGGCGAATATTGACGATCACACAACGTCAAACATCAACCAAAGTAAACGGCCACCCTATTGACCGAACGGTGGGAACAGATCACTACTCTGACCAAAATTGTAAATGTATATGATCCCATTTCTGGTCACTAACTGTAAATGTTTACATGGTTTGGGAAAAGGGGGGAGACGGTTGTTGCACATGCCTTGCGGCGGCAGTTTGCAGGAGGTCGAGCAGTCAGGATTTGAGAGTGGGCATCCAGTGTTGCCGTTAAATAACAAAACTGGAAATTAGGTACAATGAAGAGGATGTATTTCAATGTACGGTGTACAAGTGGCGCGCCTAGCGTCAGAAGTTACAGGTTTAGACCAGTCTAGGAAGTCGAACAATTAATTGAAATGGACAACGGAAGGGGAAGCGGTTCATGTTAACTTACGTTGGTGGCCGGTTGTGAAAAGCAGAGCCAGAGGCTCTGTCTTCCAAAAAGACGTCTGTTCTGCTCGAGGTCTGGATTACAAGAGAGAGAAGCAACTGTGTTCTGCACCGCTGAACACTCCAGCGTCCACACACGTGATCGATATCCCGCGCACGCTATTGGCTAAAACCAATGGCGGCAATTCGCTGGCAGTTACAGCAGAGAGCTGAAGGCATCTCTTTTCAGCAGCTTTAACTGGACAGAACTGCCTTGGTTTTGAAAGATAAGCGACTTGTATCACATAGGCATGGTGTAAGTTACTCGGGGAGAACACTCTTAAAGATTTGATGGGGCCTTTGAAATATATTTTTTAAACCAATTCCCTAAAATATTCCTTGCCTGGCTGCCACCATGTACACAGTATACTGGAAGACTTCAAAGCAACTTTCCAGCATAAAAGCAGAGCTTACGTTGTTCTTCTCAATAGGTAAATGTTATGGAACTAAGCAATTGTACTACAATGGACCTGTCATAACCGGTAAAGGCACCTGGCCTGATTCAAAGTTAATTGAAGCACTCCAGAACTTTCCTGAAGCAGTTGCAGCCATTCTTGGGATTATCGAATTTCTACCGACGTTCCATGGCCAGATACGCAATTATGGCTTGTGCAGTGACACAGCTGCTGAAAAAAGGAATCACATTTAAATTATCGACAGAATGCAAAAAGGTAACAGAAAAACTTATAACTACCCTAACCACAGATCCAGTGTTAGGCTTTTCACATTTCAGCAAGCCCTTCATTGTTTCAATAGTTGCTTCAAATTTACAGATGGTGCTTTTTTGTTTCAACAAATTGATGGCCATGAACGTCCAATCTAAACAGAAGAGAGACTTTATACTTTGGCTTTTGGTATAACACACAAATAATGTTTATTGACTGGAAGAGAGTTTACGGACATCACACTCCATACCACATTAAGACGATTACTGAATTTAAAGGATTCAAATACCAGACTAACAAGGTGGGCTTTGAAAATTAGTGAGCTCCAGTTTAAAATCACTCACTGACTTTGTAGACTACACATAAATGCTCACGCGATGAGCTGAAAAGTTCATGTTTATGTCACAACAAACTGGGAGGAAGAGTTGAAAGCAGCTCAAGATATGGAAATATGAGAATGTAGGCTTTCTCAGTGAATATCGACGATAAAATCTTCTCCGGTTGATAGCCGCGCCAATACGTCGTTATCCAGCAACGTTTCAGCATGTTTCTTACTTGCCATCTTCGGGCGAAGACTTCACCTGAAAAAAGCAAGTAAGAAAATGGCTGAAACGTTGCCGGAGATCGATGCATTCACTCGGCTGTCAACCCAAGGATTTCTACCATCAACATATGGAAAATGGTAAAAAGTATAAATGGCTCTGAGCACTATGGGACTTAACTGCTGAGGTCATCAGTCCCCTAGTACTTAGAACTACTTAAACCTAATTAACCTAAGGACATCACACACATCCATGCCCGAGGCAGGATTCGAACCTGCGACCGTAGCAGTCACGCGGTTCCAGACTGTAGCGCCTAGAACCGCTCAGCCACCCCGGCCGGCTATGGAAAATGATCAACGTTTTGTCGAAAGAGATGGACTGTACACAATCACTTGCAAAGGATTTGTTGTCTGATACTTTCCGGAGTAACTAAGCTGTTGGTTATTCCCGAAAGCACGAGAGAGCAAACCGTGACGGATCAACATGATTCTATATCATCTGGACACTGCAATAAAAATGCAAGAAACATTGAAATAACCGAGGTAAATTGGTGGCCAAGCCTTGAGCTGACGATTTTGAGTTTGTTTCACAATGTGATTCCTGTAACACTTGGAATAATTTGGGAAAAACCTATGCACCATTAGAGGAGCTGCTAGAGACTAGTGAATCATTCGAAAGAGTACTACTCGAAGCCACTAGACCGCTGTCTAAGACTAAAGATGCGAATAAATGCACATTAACCATATTAGATGAATTCTATAGATGTCTTCTCATGATACCAGTACCTGATCAGAGTGCCGAGGCTGTAGACCAAGTTTTTGTAAAAAAATGCATTCTAAAGTTTGGATAACTATTAAGCGTAATTAGTGACCAAGGATCAAATTTCATGAGTGAATTGCTTAAACAGACTTACAACCTTATGCAGATAACGCAGTTAAGAACTAAATCAGCGCACTGTGAAGGAAATGGACGCTTTAGGCGAGTTCACAGAACAATCATTAAGAAAATTATCCACCACGTAATCAGAAAGCTTGGGACTGGGATGTCTGTTTTCCCTGCGTCGTGAGTCCTTACAATGCAAAAATGCACACTTCAGCTGGCCAAGTCCGTATGACATTTACATATGGAAGAAAGATGCACTCACCTTTGGATTCTGCACAATCGACCCATGAATCAGAATAATGAACATCTAACAGAATTAGTGCTTAATCTGAAGGAGGCTTGGAAGAGAGTGAAACAGTGGAATCTTCAACCTTTTCTGCAGCAAACTAAACAACACGATCGCAAGCAGATCTTGTCTGTCTGGGTAACGTAGGGTTAAAGAAGCGTTACATGAAAATATTTGTTAAGTTTTGGAAAGGACCACACCTAATCTTGGTGGTATTGACACCGGTTAGTCTTAAGTTCCAACTGCCCTTTTGTTCGATTGTCGTTCATGTCAATCGCATAAAGTCATTCCTGGATAGACTTCCTGTAGCACCGCGATACGACGACGAGGACAGACCAGCGGTTCGTACGTCCAGGGAACGAGCAGCACGACGCGGTAATCCACACTTCGAGGCCCAGTGGTCGCCACGCATCGAGTGATCCAGTCACAGACAGACACCCCTACATCCTTCCTAGTCGTGTGTCGTGTGAGTGAGTGTACAGCGTGTGTTCATTTCACAGTCATGTGCTTTTGCGAATGTGTTGACCCAATATATTCTGCAGCTATTACATCAAGTGCGCAAGTGTAACTAAATCTAAATGCACAGCCTGCCACAGGAGACGCATCTGTATTATGTCCATTGTTCAACTCTAGTGTTTAGATTTAATTAACCACCTTCATTGTAATTCTAATTTTTACTAGAACAATGTGTTCCACTAACGCTGGAGTTTGATGTTCGAACCACGATCAGACATGGTAGTTTCAATCAAAGGGCAAAACCTTTATTCAAATGAAATCTGAATGACATTCAACAAAATTCAGTTCTTTTAAGAAGCAAATGGATTTAATTCGTTCTGTCAAAGATAATGACTCATTTTTGGAGCTGGGAACATTTTGTTATAATAACTAGACCACAGCCAAAATGCTGGTAGAGCCCACATGTGCTAATTATGAACAAGATATCAACTGTTTCTTAAACCTTTTGCCGCGCGAAACCTTGATTAGGCTCAAATGCTCCTGGTCTAATTTTGGAGGAAATATCCAGCCGATATCTGATGGTCGTTAAAGACAAAATCTTGGCTCTTGAACAACAGTCTAGTACGAATTCAGTCAACCTGTCTAATAAAAAAATTTAATTAAGAAATATGCAAAAAACCAATAATAACCACACAGAATTTATTGAGCAGATTGTAAGGCAATTCAGTACAAATGTCACCATCATTCGTGGTAAGATAATTGCAACCACCCGTGAGATTTCTGAAGGATAAAATCTGTAAGGATCCTCTTACATTTTAGGATCCTGCTTTAAGAATTACTGAGATTCAATTAAATACTGGAGCTAATGGTCTTACAAGGGAACCTCACCATCGCACCCCCCTCAGATTTAGTTACAAGTTGGCACAATGGACAGGTCTCGAAAAACTGAACACAGATCAATCGAGAAAACAGGAAGAAGTTGTGTGGAACTTTGAAAAAATAAGCGAAATATACAAACTGAGTAGTCAATGCGCAAGATAGGCAACATCAAGGAGAGTGTGAGTTCAGGAGCGCCGTGGTGCCGTGGTTAGCGTGAGCAGCTGCGGCACGAGACGTCCTTCGTTCAAGTCTTCCCTCGAGTGAAAAGTTTAATTCTTTATTTTCAGACAATTATCAATGTTCAGGCACTCACATATAATCAACTTCGCTCTCCAAAATTCCAGAACATGTTCAGATTTGCTTAGGCATATGCAGGATTTGACAGTCAACACACAGAAAAATTTGAAAACGTTAAAAACATATGTTTTGACAGAACACAGGGAAAACTGTGAGACTGTGAAACTATTGCATTCATTTGTTGCAGTTTATGTGACAAACTCTTATGTTTTCATCACTTTTTTGGGAGTGATTATCACATCCACAAGAAAACCTAAATCGGGCGAGGTAGAAGAATCTTTTTACCCATTCGCCAAGTGTACAAGCTAGGTGGGTCGACAACATATTCCTGTCATGTGATGCACATGCCGTCACCAGTGTCGTATAGAATATATCAGACGTATTTTCCTGTGGAGGAATCGGTTAACCTATGACATTGCGATCAAATGTTTTCGGTTCCCATTGGACAGGCAATTCCTTTCGTCTACTAATCGCACGGTTTTGCGGTGCGGTCGCAAAACACAGACACTAATCGTATTACAGTGAACAGAGACGTCAATGAACGAAAGGACAAATCATAACTTCGAGAAAATACAGAAAGTAAAATTTCACTCGAGGGAAGACTCGAACCAAGGACCTCTATTTCCGCAGCTGCTCACGCTAACCCCGGGACCGCGGCGCTGCTGAGCTCAGACTACCCTGATGTTGCCTATCTTGCACATGGACTACTCAGTTTTCATATTTTGCTTCATTTTTCATAGTTCCACACAACTTCTTCCTGTTTTCTCGATTGATCCCGTTTTTCAAGGCCTATCCACTGTGCTAACTTATAACTAAATCTGAGGGGGGGGGGGGGGGGGTGCGATGGGGAGGTTCCCTTATTAGTTTAAGATTAGCTCTAGAAATCGATTAAAAATATTGTTCAAACAGCGTAGTATTCCATCCATATCAATTCTTCCAGATGCTACTATTAAATGAATGTAAATTAGATGCAACATTTTCAATGATTTGCCCTCTTAATTCTTGTAATTCGCATGCTTGCTACAAGTTAGCTGCATTCTTTACTACATATGTGTATATGTGGTGTCTATGTAGTGTCCTCGCCCATTATCCTCATTACTCGTGGCGTTTCAACTATTCCCGTAAGAATTCGAGCCTAGTGTGCATCCGCACTGAAGAAATCATTGTGCACAAACGGTCCTCTGAATTATGTCCAATAAATGTCCAATGGGATTTATGTTGAGCGATCTAGGTGGCCAGTTCATTTTCTCGGATTTTCTGGAATGTTCTTCAAAACAGTCGCGAACCACTGTGACGTGGTAACATGAGGCACTGTCATCCATAAAGATTCCATCATTGTTTGGGAACATGTAGTACATGAATGGCTGCAGATGGTCTCAAGGCCGAACGTAACCATTTCCAGTCAATGATCTATTCAGTTGCACAAGAGGACCGAGTCCGTTCCTTGTAAACAAAGCCCGCGCCATTGTGGAGCCACTATCAGCTTGCACAGTGCCTTTGTCTCCTGCCATAGCCCATTAATGCCAGATTTCGCCACACTGTCCTGACGGATGTGTTCCTCGTATTTTTTTCTGAATTTTTAACATCGTGCAGCCCCGTCAGCAACTGTGATAATTAAACGTATAAAACGTCAGCCTCAGTTGCAAATAGAAACCAATCTTTACCAAGGTTTCAGCCAAAATAATTTGGCCTTCTTCAGAAGCTGTTGATACTAAACTACTGCATGCCAAAGTTTGGCCATGTCAAGTATAAAACTATAGCACCGTAGTACCCAGTCATAAATCTACATTACTCGGAGAAATAGCTGGCCCCACTGCGCGGGCGAGGTCGCTAGGTGGCGAGAGCTGCGCCCGAACAAATCGCGGCGAGTAGCTATGCACCGAGAACCGCTAATGGCCATATGCATGCGCGCGTGGAAATATAGATGTATAACAGCAGTTACCTTACGTTAGGAATTGGATCAATAAAACCATTAAAACTGTTAATGGCGTAATACGTAACCGAACTTACTTCTGAGAAGAACCCTATACGGTTCTCGTTCTTCTCAGAACCCTATAGGTTCCTTCTACAAATTACACCATGTTATAGCAAAAGTATTGATTTACATAGAAAAATCTTTTTGCTATTACTAATAACTATTACTTCAACGTTCAACTTCGTAATGCTGACAATGTTACAGGGTTGTAATGCAATATATGTGGGAGACCACCCAATAACAGCGAAAATATACAACAATGGGAATACCATAGTGTGCACTTGCCTTCAGGAATTCAGATTCAGAAACCTGATGTACTTAAGGAAAACCCAGCACATGCATATTCTTTGGAATTCTTATGTTTACAGAGTTTATGGCAGTGTTTGATGGTTCATATAGAACCCACCCTGCAGAACACTTAAGGAGAAGTCTTCGTTATGAATTTCGAATGTTAATCACTCTGGAGGAGTGCAGCTTTACAACATAATAAACCACTATTTCTGGTCTACTTTCACTTATACCTTTATCATACATGCACCTCTCTAAGCCAAAAACACACTCTATCAGCTTTCAAGGTCACAAACATTCCATAGCTTGTGTAGCTCGCTTCATGATTGTGAGATATCTTGGATTTCCCTATCACTCTCTGATATCAGAATCCAAGACAGATATGGGAGATGCAGTTCTAAGATGCTGGTTGAAGATTGTGGTTCTGGGGATATTCGTATGTCTGCAGTGTTACCAGTTCAAAATAACTGTTCGAATTTCTAATGATGTTGTAGTTGCTTAGCCCCAACTTTCTTTCAAAGTTCAGGCTTAGTAGTCGTCAGGTGGACTCAGCACTTCTGCTCTGTATCATAGTGGAAGGTTGATTAATATGAAATGTCGTCAGAAATCTGCCAACTTCATACAGAAAAAATTGAATCACACATACAGCTTTTTCCCCCCATACTTCTGTGAATGGCCGGCCGCGGTGGTCTCGCGGTTCTAGGCGCGCAGTCCGGAACCGTGCGACTGCTACGGTCGCAGGTTCGAATCCTGTCTCGGGCATGGATGTGTGTGATGTCCTTAGGTTAGTTAGGTTTAAGTAGTTCTAAGTTCTAGGGGACTAATGACCACAGCAGTTGAGTCCCATAGTGCTCAGAGCCATTTCAACCATTTTTTTCTCTGAATGTATATTATTATTATACGTTATGTGTGTGTATGTATATGTGTGTTTTCATGGTTTTTATTTACGTTTCCCTCATCGCAATAGATTCTTGATGTAGACAGTGCAATGCCTTATTAAACAGCAGGAGAAATCAAGTCAGTACTTAGGCATACCCCCTGATACAGCTACCGACACTGAAGTGCAAATCATGTCAGCATACGGAACTGTTTGCAGACTTGAGTTTCCACTTTATCCATCACTTGCACCACTAAATCGCAATACGATGTGTGTGTTTAAGGTACCTAGGTGTTGCAAATATAGCTTCTTGATGTGGACAATGGAGCGCCTCATACATTTCAACTGCAGCAGAAACCAAATGAGCATGTAGGCAAACTCCTTCACACAACTCCTGACACAGTGGAGAGGAAGTAAAGTCAGTATGCAGAATTAATAACAGACATGTGTTTTCCACTATATACACCAGCTGCACCGTTAAGTTTCAGCACAGTGTTCTAAGCATTCAGGTGTTGTGAATCTGTGCATCTTGTGTTCTGCAATATGGATCACTGTGGACAGAAGCAGTTTACGGGAGGCACATGTCGAAGTGCTCTTTGATGATGCTGTCGAGTATGTTGTGGAACATAAAGTTCATGACGAGGAGGAGGGTGACATATCTATGTGTGGTTTACGTAAGTCTGCTAGTAATACTCCATAAACAGATTTTCCGTACTGGCGAAGATTACAGATAGCGTACCTAAGTCTGTTAGTGGTGCAACTGGTTTGAACAGAATAAAAGCTGAATTTAAAGCTTATAAAAATACTTACTGGGAAAATATTGCAAAGTGATTAATGGGACTGCTGCTGAAAAAGAAAACGACAGTGTTTTTATGATAGAGATTTCCAGCAATGGTTCAAATGACTTTGAGCACTATAGGACTCAACATCAGAGGTCGTAAGTCCCCTAGAACTTAGAACTACTTAAACCTAACTAACCTAAGGACACCACACACATTCATGCACAAGGGAGGATTCGAACCTGTGACCGTAGGGGTCACGCGGTTCCAGACTGAAGCGCCTACAACAGCTCTGCCACAGCGGCAGGCTATTTCCACCAATAACAAAGCATAATATAACAAAAAATGGTTCAAACGGCTCTGAGCACTATGAGACTTAACATCTGTGGTCATCAGTCCCCTAGAACTTAGAACTACTTAAACATAACTAACCTAAGGACATTGCACACGTCCATGCACAAGGGAGGATTCGAACCTGTGACCGTAGCGGTCACGCGGTTCCAGACTGAAGCGCCTACAACAGCTCGGCCACAGCGGCAGGCGATTTCCACCAACAACAAAGCATAAAATAACAAAAAATGGTTCAAATGGCTCTGGGCACTATGAGACTTAACATATGTGGTCATCAGTCCCCTAGAACTTAGAACTACGTAAACCTGACTAACCTAAGGACATCACACACGTCCATGCCCGAGGCAGGATTCGATCCTGCGACCGTAGCGGACACGCGGTTCCAAACTGAAGCGCCTAGAACCGCACGGCCACACCGGCCGGCCATAAAATAACACTATAAAACTTATATCAAAATATATATTGTAATAAATAATATTTTACGAGTTACACCATGTTTTATTCCTTTATACATATTTTCCATGAGACTTGAAAGTGCATCTGCTGGAGAGAGAGTCTTAGAGTTCAGTGTCAGAGGAAGTTATTAGCCCAGTTGCTGCTATGTTGAAGAGAATTAACACATTTTTACATCACATGAAACTTAACAGTTCTGGTGGTGTTATTCAGAGCAAGAGAGAGAGAGAGAGATATATACCTAATCATACGATTTTTTTAATTGTTGTTGCTGTGTTACGGAGGGAGCCACATCAGTTCATATAGTTTTCTGTTGTTTTTGGACTTAGCATTACTTTGTTAGAAGAGACAAAATGGAGAACGAAAGTAAAGCGTTTAAACATTATATATGTGAAAACTATCCTTTGATACTAATTTATAACGACAGAAATGCCCTTACTCTATCTAAAATAGGAGTCTGACACACAAAAGCACAAGGAAATGGCATGACCACATTTAACAAGTGAGCTGCAATGTCACAGGAGTTGAGAAAAAAAAATGATTTTTAAATTTCATTCCATTTCAAACAGAATGAGATTTTAAACTTAGCTCATGTGGTCTGTGATGTCAAAGGAAATACCCCAGTTTTTTTTTAATTTAACGCGATTTTATACATACACCAGTTGTCCTATGACTTCAGAGGGTTGGGTGGGTGAGGGGAATCACGCAGTGCTGCGTGGTGACATCATCGATGACATCTTCAGAAATCTAGCTGCAATGCAGCTTGTCTTCGGACTCCCAAATCCATACTACTGGTGACAGCACCGTCTCAAAACCAAGCAAGGTGGCGCAGTGGCTAGCACACTGGACTCGTATTCGGGAGGACGACGGTTCAATCCTGCGTCCGACCATCCTGATTTACGTTTCTCGTGATTTCGCTAAATCGCAACAGGCAAATGCGGGGATGGTTCATTTGAAAGGGCACGCCTGACCTTCTTCCCCGTCCTTCCCTAATCCGATGAGACCGATTACTGCGCTGTTTGGACTCCTCCTCCAAACAACCCAACCCCAAATGTCACACGAATTGTCTGCAGAATTAAATAACGGTATATAACAAAAAGTCAGACATCTGTTTCGTGTCAGAAATTTTAATATCTCATCCGTTATGATCAGATAAATAAATAGTGGTGGATTTGGCAAACGAAAAGGAATCCTTGGAAGGATCAAGATCCTTTCTCGGAGTCCTTTTTGTAACGGCGGGTGGCATGCAAGCGTGATCAACAACTTACAGAAATAGTGGAGCCCGTAAGGCTTCCCACACAAGCTTAGCAAGTGTTTGCCTGCTACAGTCTTCCACATCAGCTTTTACATTCCTTTGCATCTCGTTGGGCTTAGACGCAACCACTTCCGAGTCTGCAGTGACTGTTGATGTTTCTACAAGCCTAGAAGGAGACGTATTGGTACAACGCATTGCATGTGCTCTTCTTAACTGTTTTGGTATTAGTATTTTCTTTATAAACAAACATAGCTACGAAAAAAACACACTTAAATATAAATTTTTTTATGTATGTCTGTATTCCGCATCAAAGAAGTTAATAGTGTTTAAATTAAAATTCGTTTATTCTTTCCTGAAGGAATGTTAGCTAACTGCAGTTCAAATCTACTTGGAGACATTTTATGTTATTTGCTGAGTGAACGAAACTTTTTTTCCTTTTTGAGGGCATTACATTGCGCGTTCTTATCTTGCTGTTGAATTTCAGGTCGGTCGCAGCTGCAGTTTTAAATTTATCTTCCTTCCTGATTATTTTTTCCTCTCAATATGGAACTTAATGTATAACAGCGAAATTCTTCACTGCTTAGATCAGTTCTTCTGGTGACGTAATTTTAATTAGCTGTAGCTTATGCCCTTTGCGACGGCACGATGAAACGCACAGAGAACTGGCGGCGAGGCAGAAGAAAGAAGGCTGTACTGCTGGGCAACAGTCAGCGTGTCTGTGTCGCATCGTTAAGATTACGCTAGCTAATGGCACAGAAGTCACTTCCCACCGCGGTAATCAGCACGTGGTTTTTACCGTGACAGCGATGTCAAGGAGAATTCCGGTGGGCACACCAGCATGTGGAATTTATAGCTTGAAAAATGACGACGGACATCTATCGCTATCGTGAGATCCTTCAGGTCCCTTGGGGAATGTGATGATTCTGGAAAGCGGAGACTGTGATATGTCTGCAGGTGGTCCTTCGACACTGATGTTTGTAATTACTGATCTTACACTGCTCTACAAAATCTATGGACTATATAGATAAAGTAAGAAAACATATTAACTACTCAGTGGAAAGGGATGAAAGTACTGGAACATGTTGCCAGAGGATTCTTAGCCGTGCACAGAAGGTTGAACACTACATCGCTTAAGAGCGTCACTATAGAGCCAAATACGACTAGCCCCACAATGTGAGGAAAGAACGGGCAGCGGTGGCGAGCAGTTCCAGTGCACTATGTAGTATTCTGCATTACAACATGGACATTTGAATGACTTCGCATAGGCAGAATTATCGAGAATATTACATGCTAACTAATACTGCAGACAACGAAAAGACTGAAGAATGCTTGGTGAGGGAAAAACGTCATTCATAAAGTGAAGCAGTCCGTTTTCAGGCCACGACTGACTACTGGGACCATCCGACCGCCGTGTCATCCTCAGTGGAGGATGCGGTTGTGAGGAGCGTGGGGTCAGCAGACCGCTGCCCCAGTTATTATGATGGTATTCTTGACTGAAGCCGTTACTATTCGGTCGAGTAGCTCCTCAATTGGCATCACGAGGCCGAGTGCACCGCGAAAAATGGCAACAGCGCATGGCGGTCAGGATGGTCACCCATTCAAGTGCTGACCACGCCCGACAGCGCTTAACTTCGGTGATCTCACGTGAACCGGTGTATCTACTGGGACAAGGCCGTTGCCATGCATGCAGATAAGGAAGACGAGAATTTAATTGTGATGGCTGACTGTAATTCGACAGGAGGAAAGGGAAGGCAACGAAATATGATAGGAAAACACAGATGAGGGGAAAGGAGTAAAAGAGGTCACGTGGTAGAATTTTGCAAAAAAAAAAAATAATTTAATCATTACCAACACATGGTTTACACTGATCAGCCAGAATCTTATGACCACCTAACTAACAGCCGGTATGTCAACCTTTGGCATTGTTAACAGCGGCGACGCATCATGGCATGGAAGCAATGAAGGCTTCTTATGTCGCTGGGGGGAGTGAGTACCCCGTTTACACGCACAAGTCACCTAATTCCCGTAAAATCGTGCGAGGATCTGATAAGCTCTCGCGCAACGTTCAGAGACATACCAAATGTGTTCGATTGGGAGCAGATCTGGCTAGTTGTGGGTCCAACACATCGCTGGACCTCACCACTGTGTTACTCGAACCGCTCCATCTCACTCCTGACCTTGTGACATGGCGCATTATCTTGATGAAAAATTTCATTTCCGTCGTGAAACATGATCGTCATGAAGGAGTGTACGTGGTCTGCAACCGGTGTACAATAATCCTCGGCCTTCATGATGCCTTGCACGAGCCTTACTAGACCTATGGAAACGAACGAGAGTATTTCTCAGAGCATAAATGGATCCCCGACATCTTACCTCAGTCCCGTAGAACAGGTGTCAAGGAGATGTTCCCTTGGAAGACGACGGATTAGTGGCCTGCCATCGGCATGATGAAGAAGGTATCGGGATTCGTCAGACCATGCAACGCTCTGACAATGAGCCAACGTCCATTGCCCCCGGTCACGTGCCCCTTTCAGTTGAAGTTGTTGACTTCGTAGTGTTTATGTTGACACATGCACGGATCGTCGGCGGAGGAAGCCCATTGTTAGGAGTGTTCAGTGTATTCTGTGTTCAGGCACTTGTAATCTGTCCGGCATTAAAGTCAGATATTAGTTCCTCCACATTTCGTCACCTGACCTTTTTTCTTTTTTTTCGTTCGTTATAGTTCGTAGCATTTCGTCTGGGCGGACATCACAAGACATCCGTTCAAGCTGATCGTTAATTTCTTGACTCAGTTTTTTTTTTTTATTAAAGAGAGCACGCAGCCCTCTGACCGAACACGCTGAGCTACCGTGCCGGTGGTCCTGTTTTACCAGTCTGCAATGCCCACGGCGTCCGACATCTGCAATGGGGGTGGCTGCCCAATCCCATGACATCTGGACGTCGTTTCTCCTTGGTTTCATAACGTGTTTAAGACACTCACCACAGCACTCCACGAACGCCTGACAAGTCGTGTGGTTTTCGAAATGCTCGTCCCGAGCCTCCGAGCCATCACAATTCGCCCTCGCTCAAACTCAAATATGTCAAACTTAGATAGAAGCACGCCTTCCCCATTCTACACAGTGTCAGCACGCTCACTGATTCTACATGCACCGGCGTTGTGTCTGGCCAGCACTTGTTGCTTTCCAGGTGACGCTGCTGTCGCCTTGACGAGTTTGTATCGATAGTAGGCCGTTAGTCAATGATGTGGCTGGTCGGTGTAAAAATCATGAACTGTGGTTTACGTGGAAGCAACATGGGGCACTGGAAGATTTCGGACTGATTACATAATTATTAGACAGAGATTTCGAAAGGAGATTTTGAACTGTTTGGCATTGCGAGAGGCAGATGTGGGCTTTGGACATAGTTAATTAGTTATAGATCGAAAATCCGAAAAATATTACTAAAGCGTAGGATGTTAAGAAGATGGGATCTGAATAATATGAGGGAACCAGAGGTCGTTGAGAGTGGAAAAAGTGGTTTTAGGCAACATGTACGAGGATTTCCATGAAAATAAATTTTGATAAATAATCAGCATTGCCGGCCGAAGACTTCCGGCATAAGAAGTCAGCCTTATTCTGCCAACGGCCTTGTCAAAGAGGGCAGAAGAGCGGATAGAGGTTCAGGGCACTCTCTTGTCCTGGGGGTGAGAAATTGACCCTAAAGGCGGAAGAATCATCAATGATCAACGACATGAAGATGCAGAAGGCAATGGAAACCACTGCATTAAAGACACGTAACGTGTATCCACAGGACATGTGGCCTGTAGTTGAAGAAGTGTCATGATGATCTCTCCATTGGCAATAGATTCCGGAATAGCCCCCATTCGGATCTCTGGGAGGGGACTGCCAAGGGGGAGGTTACCATGAGAAAAAGATTGAATAATCAACGAAAGGATAATGTTCTACGAGTCGGGGCGTTGAATGTCAGAAGCTTGAACGTGGTAGGGATACTAGAAAATCTGAAAAGGGAAATGCAAAGGCTTAATCTAGATATAGTAGGCGTCAGTGAAGTGAAGTGGCAGGAAGACAAGGATTTCTGGTCAGACGAGTATCGAGTAATATCAACAGCAGCAGAAAATGGTATAACAGGTGTAGGATTCGTTATGAATAGGAGGATAGGGCAGAGGGTGTGTTACTGTGAACAGTTCAGTGACCGGGTTGTTCTAATCAGAATCGACAGCAGACCAACACCGACAAAGATAGTTCAGGTATACATGCTGACGTCGCAAGCTGAAGATGAACAGATAGAGAAAGTGTATGAGGATATTGAAAAGGTAATGTAGTATGTAAAGGGGGACGAAAATCTAATAGTCATGGGCGACTGGAATGCAGTTGTAGGGGAAGGAGTAGAGGAAAAGGTTACAGGAGAATATGGGCTTGGGACAAGGAATGAAAGAGGAGAAAGACTAATTGAGTTCTGTAACAAGTTTCAGCTAGTAATAGCGAGTACCCTGTTCAAGAATCACAAGAGGAGGAGGTATACTTGGAAAAGGCCGGGAGATACGGGAAGATTTCAATTAGATTACATCATGGTCAGACAGAGATTCCGAAATCAGATACTGGATTGTAAGGCGTACCCCGGAGCAGATATAGACTCAGATCACAATATAGTAGTGATGAAGAGTAGGCTGAAGTTCAAGACATTAGTCAGGAAGAATCAATACGCTAAGAAGTGGTATACGGAAGTTCTAAGGAATGACGAGATACCTTTGAAGTTCTCTAACGCTATAGATACAGCAGTAAGGAATAGCGCAGTAGGCAACACAGTTGAAGAGGAATGGACGTCTCTAAAAAGGGCCATCACAGAAGTTGGGAAGGAAAACATAGGTACAAAGACGGTAGCTGCGAAGAAACCATGGGTAACAGAAGAAATACTTCAGTTGATTGATGAAAGGAGGAAGTACAAACATGTTCCGGGAAAATCAGGAATACAAAATTACAAGTCGCTGAGGAATGAAATAAATAGGAACTGCAGGGATGCTAAGACGAAATGGCTGCACGAAAAATGTGAAGACATCGCAAAAGATATGATTGTCGGAAGGACAGACTCAGCATACAGGAAAGTCAAAACGACCTTTGGTGACATTAAAAGCAACGGTGGTAACATTAAGTGTGCAACTGGAATTCCTCTGTTAAATGCAGAGGAGAGAGTAGATAGGAGGAAAGAATACATTGAAAGCCTCTGTGAGGTTGAAGATTTGTCTGATGGGATAGAAGAAGAAACAGGAGTCGATTTAGAAGAGATAGGGGATCCAGTATTAGAATCGGAATTTAAAAGAGCTTTGGAGGACTTACGGTCAAATAAGGCAGAAGGGATGGATAACATTCCATCAGAATTGCTAAAATCATTAGGGGAAGTGGCAACAAAACCACTATTCACGTTGGTGTGTAGAATATATGAGTCTGGCGACATACCATCTGACTTTCGGAAAAGCATCATCCACCCAATTCCGAAGACTGCAAGAACTGACAAGTGCGAGAATTATCGCACAATCAGCTTAACACCTCATGCATCGAAGCTGCTTACAAGAATAATATACAGAAGAATGGAAAAGAAAATTGAGAATGCGCTAGGTGACGATCAGTTTGGCTTTAGGAAAAGTAAAGGCACGAGAGAGGCAATTCTGACGTTACGGCTAATAATGGAAGCAAGGCTAAAGAAGAATCAAGACACGTTCATAGGATTTGTCGACCTGTAAAAAGCGTTCGACAATATAAAATCGTACAAGCTGTTCAAGATTCTGAAAAAAGTAAGGGTTATTATTATTCCCTCTTGGTTGTTGTACATATTGTAAATGACCCATATACAATATGTACAACAACCAAGAGGGAATAATAACAGTGGACAATAAAGAACGAAGTGCTCGTGTTAAGAAGGGTGTAAGACAAGGCTGTAGCCTTTCGCTCCTACTCTTCAATCTGTACATCGAGGGAGCAACGCTGGAAATAAAAGAAAGGTTCAGGAGTGGAATTAAAATACAAGGTGAAAGGATATCAATGATGCGATTCGCTGATGTCATTGCTATCCTGAGTGAAAGTGAAGAAGAATTAAATGATCTGCTGAACGGAATGAGCAGTCTAATGAGTACACAGTATGGTTTAAGAGTGAATCGGAGAAAGACGAAGGTAACGAGAAGTAGTAGAAATGAGAACAGAGAGAAACTTCACGAAGTCAATGAAGTTAAGGAATGCTGCTACCTAGGCAGTAAAATAACCAATGACGGACGGAGCAAGGAGGACATCAAAAGCAGACTCGCTATGGCAAAAAAGGCATTTCTGGCCAAGAGAAGTCTACTAATTTCAAATACCGTCCTTAATTTGAGGAAGAAATTTCTGAGGATGTACATCTGGAGTACAGCATTGTACGGTAGTGAAACATGGACTGTGGGAATACCGGAACAGAAGAGAATCGAAGCATTTGAGATGTGGTGCTATAGACGAATGTTGAAAATTAGGTGAAATGATAAGGTAAGGAATGAGGAGGTTCTACGCAGAATCGGAGAGGAAAGGAATATGTGGAAAACACTGATAAGGAGAAGGGACAGGATGATAGGACACCTGGTAAGACATGAGGGAATGACTTCCATGGTACTAGAGGGAGCTGTAGAGGGCAAAAACTGTAGAGGAAGACAGAGATTGGAATACGTCAAGCAAATAATTGAGGACGTAGGTTGCAAGTGCTACTCTGAGATGAAGAGGTTAGCACAGGAAAGGAATTCGTGGCGGGCCGCATCAAACCAGTCAGTAGATTGATGACAAAAAAAAAAAGGATGTTAAGAAGATGGGATCTGAATAATATGAGGGAACCAGAGGTCGTTGAGAGTGGCAAATGTGGTTCTAGGCAACATGTACTAGGGCTTCTCAGAAAATAATGCACCTGATATTTTTACTCAGCCAATGACAATGCTACGTATGCGGGTCGTTACGTACGTATTATTTGAAGTCTCCTGAGTGAGCGCGCCAAGTATTTGTCACTTCCGACAGGACACTTTCAAACTGGCGTCTGTAGGTGACGTACGTTACAAGTAACGTGCCGTCATTGGATTTCTCACTGCAGAGAAAGAAACTGTGGGGAATATATACGAACGCTTGTGCAAAGTTCGTGGAGCATCTGCTGTCGACAGAGATACAGCTAGTTGCTGGGCACAGAGGGTGAGGTCACCAGAAGGCAGTTCAGCGGAGTTGACGATTTGCAGCGGTCGGGGAGCTAGCTTCCACTAGTTTGGGCCGTTAAGGGATGCCATTCATGGAAGACAGTTCGAGGACGATGAGGAGATGATTCACACAGTGAAGCATTGGCTCCGCCACCAGGACAAGGATTGGTTGCGACAGGGCATACACGTCCTTTTTTCGAGCCGGAGGAAGGCTATACGGCGGGATTGAGAATACATGGAAAAATAGTGTGTGTAGATAAAACACCATTATTTCGTGTGTGTAATTCTCATTATGTTCGATAAAGAAATGTTGAAGAATAAAAATGCGGTGCATTACTTTCTGAGCAATCATCGTAAGGAATGCTGCAAAAGACAAATCGGTTGCTTCGAGAGATGAAATAGTGAAGGCAGCACAAGTACAGATAGATAAAGACACGGCCTAGTAGATATCCTCGGATGTCACAGGAGATACTGAATTCAATTAGTGAAAGGAAAGAAATAAAAATGCGACAAATAAAACAGGCGAAAGGAAATGATGACTTAAAAAGAAGTTAAACTGAGAGAAAATGCAAAATGTCTAAGCAGGGTTGGCAGAGGTCAAATGCGAGACTGTAGAAATATGCATGCCACATACAGGAATAGAGATCTCTAAATAGAAGAGAAGGAACTGTATGAATATCAAGAGTTTAAATGGCAAACAAGTACTAAGCAAGGAAGAGAAAGCTGAGAGGTGGAAGGACTTTTTGGAGGAACTAAGGAGGAAAACAGAGTTGAGAAAAAAATTTGTAGAAAGAGAAGAGGAAGTGGATTTGATACTACGGGATGATTTGGACAGATCACTGAATAAAGTAAGTGAATATAAGGACCTGGAGAAGACATGACAGAACTATTCTTCTTAGTGTGCAGTATACATGAGACAGGGGAAGTATTCTCAGGCTGCAGGAAGAATGTAGTAATTCAAATTACAAAGTGAGCAGGAGCTGAAGGGTGCGAATATTGTCGAACTGTGAGTCGTGCTTGTAAGCTATTGACACACGTTATGTACACGAGAATGGAGGAAGTAATAGAACCTGACCTAGAGAAGTTCATTTTGCTTTCCGGCGAAAGGTACTAACTCAGTATTGAGCCTCAGTCTTATCTTAGAAGAGGAAGTGCCCACATACGTTTGTAGCATTTGTAGACTCAGAGAAAACTTTTCACAACGTCGACTGGAATACACTCCTAGAAATTCTGAAGGCAGAAGGAGCAAAATACAGGGAGAGGAGAGCTATTTACAACTATTGCAGAAACCAGACGGCAGTTATAGTAGTCTAAGGACATAAAAGTGAGTTAGTGGCTGATAAGCGAGAGAAACAAATTTCTAACCTGTGTCACATGCTGCTCAATTTATGCACTGAGCAAGTAGTAGAAGAAACAAATGAGAAATTAAGAAAGTAAATTTAAGTTCACGGAGAACAGATGACTTGGCTGATGACGTTGTAACTCTCTCAGGGACGTCAAAGGACTTGATGGAAGTGACAGTGTCCTGAAAAGAGATTATTATGATGAGCTTAAAAAAAGAGAGAAACAAGAAGTAACAGATGAGTTTTTGGTAGGAAAATAGTAATTATTACCGAAGTATAGAGGACATAAAATAGCGACTGACAATATCAGGATTAATGTTTATGAAAAAGAGGAGTTTGTCAAGGTTTACTATAAATATATGTGAGTACTACGAAATTTATTCGCTGGTTGTGAATTCCTTGACATCAGCTGCGTTAGGTATAGTTATACTACCTGCGAGTGACAAATGAAAATTTATGCCGCGCCAGGACTCGAAGCGGGATTTGCCGCTTACCTTCAGCGGTCGCCTTAACCATGTCAGTTATCTGTGCATGCTTCCCACTCAGAACAACATATCCATTTACCACATCCCCTGATGTTCTCTTAGATTTCCATAAAAGGGAGAATGAGACTACAGGTTCAATGTTATTACCGTAGTTTTGCCCTTCTAGGTTTGTGTGCGTGAATGTCTGAAGGAACAGACACTGTAAAATAATTATACAAGTTAGTGTTAGAAAGTCTTTCATAAAGTTATTTGTTGGGAGTGTAGCCATGTATGAAAATGAATAAGTGGTTTCGACAAGAAGGGATTAGAAGCTTTTGCATTGTATTGCCACAGAAGAATGCTGAGGATTAAATGAATAGATAGAGTAATTAATGAGGAGCAGAAAAGAAATTTGTTGCACAACTTGACTAAGGTAGGAATCGGTTGAAATGACATACTGATGCATGTTTATGGGTTAGTGCGTGGGGGATGAAGTTATAAAGGGAGATCAAGAGATGAATTCTGTAAAAAAAAAAGTTCAAGGGCCGCAGGTAGCAATACTCACTTAGCGATGAAGAGTCTTGTACAGGATAGAATAGCGTGAAGAGGTGCATAAAAGCAGTCTTTGGACTGAAGACCACAACATCAAATACAGCAGCAGCTTCAATCCGTGATGCATAACGCCTTTCTTGCTGGGTTTGTTGAATGTTACCGTAGTACGCTCGCGACCTCTGAAAGATCCCTCTTTTCGTTGGATCTTCTCCAACTCTTCTATTAATTCAACATGGTAAGATCACCTAACTGATCAACAGTTGTCAAGAATCCTTCGAACAAGTGTGTTATAAGCCACTTTTTTCGTAGATAAATTGTATTCTTCCAAAAAATATCAGCCTTGCATCTGCTTTCCATATAATTTGTTTAATGTAGTCTTTCCACTTCTGGCCCCTCTGAATTGTTACTCCTAGGTGTTTTATGGTAGTTACTGTTCCAGTGATCTGTCGTTAACAGTGTAATAGTACAATGGTGAGTTTCTTCCTCCGTTTTCAGCTGACTCTGGTACTGTATGTTATATGAACTCCCACGTACAGGAGTCAGTGACTTCAACTGCAAATTAATGTGAGTTTGTGTGGAACGAATCTGTACCAATCTGTCACCTGATCAACAGTAGTTGACGATACCTCTCTATTTAATGAATTGTTCGATACCATTGTTATTCTGGATTTAGGTGTTTTCAGGACCATTATATTGTTTTCTGGCTATTGTTTGAATGTTAAAATAATAATTGCCAAACAAGACAGGGTGGCTGAGAAGTCGGTCTCTAGCTTTACGTGTCCATAAATTTTTTGTTAACGAATATTTACACATGGAACAATTTTCAGTCGGTTTTCAGGACCACGAGAATATAAATACTACTCTACTATTCGACATATGCTCCTGCGTTGTCGACCAAACGACGTAAACGCGTAAGAAAGACATCGATTGATTTTTGGAATAGAGTGTGCTTCAGAGGACAATTGTAGTCTCCTCCTCTAATTCGTCCAGAATGCGTGGGCTTGTTCGGAGACTTCTTCCATGGCACCACAAGAAAAAGTCGCGGACGGTGAGCTGTCGACATCTCGGAGACCATTCATGAGATCTTCGCCGTCCCAGCCAAAGTCCTGGAGACAGTCCTGCCAGACACGAACGATGCAGGCAAAATGAAGTGGCGCTGCGTATTGCTGGAAAACGATATTCACAACATTGTCCTTTCGTGATATCAGCAGCCCCACATATTCATCCAGTACCTGGCGATACCGGTCGCTGTTCATTGTGTTTTGCAGTACGAATGGGCCAATGACACTATTCGCGGTCATGCCGCACAACACTGTCAATTTTGGTCGACTTTGTGATTTTTCAGTTGTGATTCCTGGATTTGTTTCTGCCCAATAAGGACGAATCCCCCAACGACCCAAACACCGCCTCATTCGCCAAATAATATTCTTGAATAAATCCGGCCAGTCGTAATGCCACACCACCATAATTTCCACGTATTCCATCCGCCTGTCACAGTACTCTATCCGCAACTGCTGAACAGAATGGAGTTTCCGAGGTTTCCAGATCAGATCTTTCTTTAAGATAACACTCACTGTGTGTCTGCTGATTCCACTCTCACGAATTCTTAGCGTGTTGATTTATAAGGACTGCGCGTGAAGGTCCCGTATTGCCGCTGCATTTTCTGGAGATTACGCCACCAGAGGACACCATCCTTGTGTTCTATCTACAAGTGACTCGGGTGTCATCAGCTTGGTGTGGCAATTCCTAACGGCTTTTGCACCATGTGTGGCAAGAGGGCCTTTAACACTCCGTCACCATCGCTGAACAAGGGCTACAGAAGACTACACTTCAAACCGCTAAATTCTATATTATTCGGAGCGTGTTTGTTCACTCCATTACAGCATCTTTGGTTGCCCAGTGTGTACGAGAACAGCGAGTGAATAAGCTGACAGAATTACACGCAGTGATTTCAAACTGTAGGGTCTAAACGACAGCTGAAACGCAACGAAGCATACGAACTTTCGTTTTTGAGGTTAGATGATTATGAAGTGTAAAACATAAATTGGAATTGTAACGAAATTTCCAAATTTCGGGAAATTTATCACAGTTTACCAATATTACGGAACATTAGATATAAGGAATTTATAAATACAAAACTTAAACATACTCAGTTTAACCGGCTGTTTGACGAATTAAAGACCGAAAGTCTCTTGGGGGATAAGGATGCCAAACAGCTCAAAACCAAAATCAAAACAGTAGAAGGCGTTTACCACAAGGAAC
The DNA here is from genome assembly GCF_023897955.1 of Schistocerca gregaria. Classification (NCBI taxonomy): domain Eukaryota; kingdom Metazoa; phylum Arthropoda; class Insecta; order Orthoptera; family Acrididae; genus Schistocerca; species Schistocerca gregaria. The sequence goes on along the minus strand of NC_064926.1, from coordinate 335,782,563 downwards.
TGGCAAAAGTCGTTCGGTCAAAGAAAAATGCTCTAGGAACAGACCATGTTTACATACAAAAAAGTGCTTGGTTTGAAAATGTGCAATTCGTCAGAGATGTGATATCTGCGTGGGAAACAAAATCAAATCTGGTGAGTTCAAATTATTTATAAGAACAACTAATTTCTAATTATATTGTTATAATTTATAGTAATTTTATTTATAAGTTGCTCTCGTTAAAGTGATAACCTTATAAGAATCATTGTGCTATACGAAACAGATATTCAAGTGTTTTGAACCTATCAACCTTTGCCAAATAATGCAGTGCTACTTTCAGTTTTGTTGGCACTTAGTAAGATCCCTATTCTCATATCAGTAGTCTGTTTTCTTATTTCATCCTCTACCATTTCCAGTAACGTATCAAAGTTTTCTGAAGTCATCTTCACTACACGTCTGTAGAGAGAAGGATCTTTGCACGATAACTCTGTCAAAAGATTTGCGGGAACACCATATTTATTCCTTCTCTCAAACCTCCTTACCAATTTTCATTTATTTTTTCTAGTTTTCCATTTTGTTTTTGTTTCTATTCTCTTAAGATTGTTGTCAGTAACACAAGGTCACCATTTGTGACTTTCTTCGACATTTTCACCCAGCTGTTGGCTCTCTTATACGCTACGCACGCGGCAATCAACACAAGGAGGCAACCAAAGAAGCCAGAGACCAGCGAATGAAATAGATCACACTTAAACTTTTGGCACTCTCGTTTCGGAGTAGTGATTTTGTTGGCTGTCTGTTATTATATGGAGCGAATATAGCAGCTGCGTCCAAATACACCAGCGAATAGTGAGCAAAACGCTCCGCGTAATAAAGCCTTAAGCGACCTTTGCGCTGCCGTAAAGTCAACTCTCCTGCCATCTCGTCGTTCACCGTAAGAAGATACTACATACTTTTGAGATATTATCAGGGATCCTGTAACGAAACATAACAACGTTCATTAATAAATATGAACAATCACAAAACTTATGGATATTTAAAACCAGGCAGCGACTCCTCACACATCACGTATAATAATCCCAAGAACTCCCAGCTCCAAGATAACATATGCAACTTTCAAAGAAACATCTTCAAATGAATGGCATCGAATGATTTATTAAACAAATCAAGTGACATAAGATGAAAAACGGCGTGGTTCTCTTAGATCATACGTGTTTACGATACAGTGTGGACTGAGGGGTTACCGCTTAACCTAACTACACCACTGGCCATTAAAATTGCTACACCAGGAACAAATGCAGATGTTAAACGGGTATTCATTGGACCAATATATTATACTACAACTGACATGTGATTACATTTTCACGCAGTTTGGGTGCATAGATCCCGAGAAATCAGTACCTAGAACATCGATTCCCGGCGTGGCCAGGGATTTTCTCTGCCTCGTGATGACTGAGTGTTGTGTGCTGTCCTTAGGTTAGTTAGGTTTAAGTAGTCCTAAGTTCTAGGGGACTGATGACCATAGATGTTAAGTCCCATAGTGCTGAGAGCCAGTACCTAGAGCAATCACCTCTAGCGTAATAACGGCTTTGATACACCTGGGCATTGAGTCGAACAGAGCTTGGATGGCGTATACAGGTACAGCTGCCCATGCAGCTTCAACACGATACCACAGTTCATCAAGAGTAGTGACTAGCGTATTGTGACGAGCCAGTTGCTCCGTCACCATTGACCAGACGTTTTCAATCGGTGAGATATCTGTAGAATGTGCTGGCCAGGGCAGCAGTCCAACATTTTCTGTATCCATAAAGGCCCGTACAGGACCTGCAACATGCGGTAGTGCATTATCTAGCTGAAATGTAGAGTTTCGCAGGTATCGAATGAAGGGTAGAGCCACGGGTCGTAACACATCTGAAATGTAACATCAACTGTTCAAAGTGCCATCAGTGCGAACAAGAGGTGACCGAGACGTAACCAGTGGCACCCCATACCATCACGCCGGGTGATAGGACAGTATTGCGATGACGAATACACGCTTCCAAAATGCGTTCACCGCGATTTCGCCAAACAAGGGTGTGACCATCACGATGCTGTAAACAGGACCTGGATTCATCCGAAAAAATTACGTTTTGCCATTCGTGCACCCAGGTTTGTCGTTGAGTACTCCATCGCAGGCGCTCCTGTCTGTAATGCAGCGTTAACAGTAACCGCAGTCAGGGTCTACGAACTGATGGTCCATGTTGCTGTAAAACGTCGTCGAACTGATCGTGCAGATCGTTGTTGTCTTGCAAACGTCCCCACCTGTTGATTCAGGGATCGAGACGTGGCTGCACGATCCGTTACAGCCATGCAGATAAGATGCCTGTTACCTCGACTGCTAGTGATACGAGGCCGTTAGGATCCAGCACGACGTTCTGTATTACCCTCCTGAACCCACCGATTCCATATTCTGCTAATAGTCATTGGATCTCGACCAACGCTAGCAGCAATGTCGCGATACGATGAACCTCAATCGCGATAGGCTACAATCCGTCCTTTATCAAAGTCGGAAACGAATTGGTACGCATTTCTCCTCCTTTCACGATGCATCACAACAATGTTTCACCAGGCAACGCCGGTAAACTGCTCTTTATGTATGAGAAATCGGTTGGAAACCTTCATGTCAGCACGTTGGAGGCGTCGCCACCGGCGCCAATCTTGTGTGAATGCTCTGGAAAGCTAATCATTTGCGTATCACAGTATCTTCTTCCTGTCGGTTAAATTTCGCGGCTGTAGCACGTCATCTTCGTGGTGTAGCAATTTTAATGGCCAGTAGTGTAGAATCATTAAATGCAAACAGACTTATGCCTTACTCAAAACTTGCTAACAGACAGAAAAATCAATGTTTCCCTTCATGGCATCAACAGCAAGAGCATGGTTCTTTAATAATGGCTCGCCACAGGGTTCGGCATTAACCCCAATTCTTTTTAGTCCATATATTGCCGACATACCAGACACAAAATCGCGTAAACTTGCTTAAGCGGACGACCTGGCCATCGCTTATCAAAGTAAAAATTTTAACGACGTAGACAATATGTTGAATGCAGACCTGGACGTAGTGGGCACCCACTGTTCCCGGCGGCATCTACATACAAAACCTAACAAAACGAGCAGCACCATAATGCACCTTAACAACAGAAAGTAGAAGGCTACAGTTCTATGAACGGCCAAACCATCACGCATGTGAATAAACCTAAATACTTACGAGTGAAATTACTAGCCACATATAGAAGATAAAAAAAAATAGAAACTAAAATCCGTAAAGCTATCCTGTCGAAACTATCTGAAAGACATAGGGTTGTGGAGCGAGCACATTCGAGACACTAGCTCTTGCCTACAACGCGGATGAATACTGTTCACCCGTCTGGATGAGAACTGCAAACGTATCTAAAGTGGACGTCCAACTAAAGGAGAAAACGCGGATAACCTCTGGAACAGTCTGGACCACACTGTGTGCCTGGCTCCCTATCCTAGCAAACATAGAACCCCATTAAATTAGGAGATCTTAGTTAGCACAAGAACATACGTGAAAATCCTAGCCAGCGACTAACTCGCTATACACAAAAATGTAGCAGACTTAATTCCAGGTCACTTCTCTGGAAAATTGGCAAAGAACTGCAACGCTTTGTCTTGAAAACAGTTTGGAAAGAGCTATGGACTGTAATTCGACTTAAGAACCGAAACTAGGTGGACCACACCGAGAAGAAGACTAATGGAATCAACCTCTCGAGGAAATACTGCGGAGAACTTTGAATGGTGTCAGGACGAGTGTTGGTAGGTACAAGCAACTGATGAACAAATGGGGGTTATTGGATAGTCCTGAATGTGAGTGTGTGGAAATCCAATCAATGGAGCATTTACTTGCGCGTGAAGCGCATAGCCAATGAGAGTGATCTGAAGGATGTACACAGACCTCCGACTCAGCCCTAAAGTGGGCCAAGAATATTTGTAATATTATGTAGCAGTATAAGAACACATGAAAAAATATCGTAACTCAGAATCTAACTGATAGATCATTTTAGTTAATACATTGTGGGGTGAGTGCCTGTTTCTGTGTGTGTGTGTGTTTGTGTGTGTGTGTGTGTGTGTGTGTGTGTGTGTGTGTGTGAAATATACTATCGACAACAGTGCTTGCAGAGCACAGCTGCTAAACACAGCCTTCCGAAATGCCTTCATGAAAGGAGACGAAGTAAATATTCCAGAATTCGAATCAAAAACAGCTGCCAACATGAATAACTTAGAAGTAAATATTCTAGGAGAACTTAAGTAACTAAAATCAGTGAGTCGGCAGGTGATAGTTGAAGAGATCACTGTAGCAACTACCTACTAATATCAGTATTTATGGCCCTTGTTTTGATCTCAAACGAGGTAGATTCTTTCTACACGTCGGTCAGGGACTTGAAGATAGTGTAGTAAAACGTCGAAACTGGTTGCCAAATAAAATAACATTCGAAATTTGACGGCTGGAATGTGTTTAATTTAACCTCCTCCATCGAACAGCCGAGTCCCACAGACATCTCCAAAATGATGGACATACAGAGTATACCAATTAGGCTCGTTTCACAGTATGTGGATGTAATACCTCACAGTTAGCACTCACTTAGCTCGTAGATTGGAAAGTTGCACAGGTGACACCAATGTTCGAGAAAGGTAGTAGAGGTAATCCACTAAATTACAGTCCCATATCATTACGTCGATATGCAGAACAATTATGGAATATTGGTTATGTTCCAACATTATGAATTACCTCGAAGAGAGCCATCTCTTGACACACAGTTAACACCTATTTAGAAAACATCGTTCTTGTGAAGCAAAACTAGCTCTTTCTTAAGACGAAGTTCAAAATGGCTCTGAGCACTATGGGACTTAACTTCTGAGGTCATCAGTCCCCTAGAACTTAGAACTACTTAAATCTAACTAACCTAAGGACATCACACACATCCATGCCCTAGGCAGGATTCGAACCTGCGACCGTAGCAGTCGCGCTGTTCCAGACTGTAGCACCTAGAACCGCTCGGCCACTACGGCCGGCCTCACACGAAGTATTGAGTGCTATTGACAAGAGAATTCAAATTGATTCCATATTTCTAGATTTCTAGAAGGCTTTTGACACCGTACCATAGATGCGGCTTGTAGTGAAATTGAATACTTACAGAATATCGTCTCAGGACTGGATTCGTGATTTCCTATCAGAGAGGTCACGTTTCGTAGTAACTGACGAAATGTCATCGAGTAAAACAGAAGTGATTTCTGTCGTTCCCCTAGGTAGTATTATAGGCCCTATGCTGATCCTTATCCATATAAACGATTTCTAGACAATCTGATAAGTTGTCTTAGGTTGTATGCAGATGATGCTGACGTTTATCGCCTAGTAAAGTCATCGGAAGATCAGCCATAGCGTGGATCAAGAATACTTGTAACAGAACATGTGTAAAGAATATCGTTAGTCAGAAGAGAATTGCTAGAATATTGTAGTTAATACATTGTGTGGTTAATGCCTTTGTGATTGCTCGACGAGGAAATACATAAGTAAATAAATAAGGTGACAGAATGATACCAATTCGTTTCAGTGTGTGTTTGTGTGTGAACGATGTGCAGAAACGGACAGAGACAGCCAGAGCTGAGAGTGCCGTCCTGTCCGCTGCGCGCCGCTGTCGTTCCCGGCCCTCGTGCTTTCTCCTCGAGTAGCCACTCGGACGGCGGACGAGGTAATTTGGCGGCACGGCAGCGCAAACGCTCGCCAGGTTGCGATTAGGCGCGTAATGAGCCCGGTCCGGCCGCGGCTGTGTGTGGTCGCCCGGCGAAGCGTCGCCTCGACTTGCCTCCCGGGCCCCACGCGCGCGGCAGCTGCGCCAACGGCCGTTCCGGTGCTGAGCACCCTCTGCCACGCACCTTATACTGGGGCGTGTCACAGCTCACTTAACTCCCCTACGAGGTAGTGCGGCACGCTGGAAATTACGCCGCTCTCGCCTGCTGTCTACATGAAGAGCACTTGAAAATCTTCTCTTACTGTGTTAGATGACAATCAGTTTGGCTTTAGGACATGTAAAGGCATCAGAGCTAATATGCTGACGTTGTGGTTGATAATGGAAGAGTGAGACGAAAGAAAAATAAAAACACATTCATAGGATTTGTCGACCTAGAAAAACGTTGGATAATGTAAAATGTTGGAAGGAGTTCGAAATTCTGAGAGAAATAGGGATAAGCTGTAGGGAGAGACGGGTAATATACGATCTGTACAAGAGCCAAGAGGGAAAAATAAGGGTGGACGGCCAAGAATGAAGTGCTCGAAATAAAATGGGTGTAAGACGGGGATGTAATATTTCGCCCCTACTGTTCAATCTGTATATCGCAGAAGCAGTGATGGAAATAAAAGGAAAGTTTAAGAGTGGAACTAAAAATCAAGGTGAAAGGAGCCGGCCGTTGTGGCCGAGCGGTTCTAGGCGCTTCAGTCCGGAACCGCCCTACTGCTACGGTCGCAGGTTCGAATCCTGCCTCAGGCATGGATGTGTGTGATGTCCTTAGGTTAGTTAGATTTAAGTAGTTCTAAGTTCTAGGGGACTGATGACCTTAGATGTTAAGTCCCACAGTGCTCAGAGCCATTTGAACCATTTTCAAGGTGAAAGGATATCACTGATGACGTTTCTATCCTGAGTGAAAGAAGAATTACATGGTCTCCTGTATACACTCCTGGAAACGGAAAAAAGAACACATTGACACCGGTGTGTCAGACCCACCATACTTGCTCCGGACACTGCGAGAGGGCTGTACAAGCAATGACCACACGCACGGCACAGCGGACACACCAGGAACCGCGGTGTTGGCCGTCGAATGGCGCTAGCTGCGCAGCATTTGTGCACCGCCGCCGTCAGTGTCAGCCAGTTTGCCGTGGCATACGGAGCTCCATCGCAGTCTTTAACACTGGTAGCATGCCGCGACAGCGTGGACGTGAACCGTATGTGCAGTTGACGGACTTTGAGCGAGGGCGTATAGTGGGCATGCGGGAGGCCGGGTGGACGTACCGCCGAATTGCTCAACACGTGGGGCGTGAGGTCTCCACAGTACATCGATGTTGTCGCCAGTGGTCGGCGGAAGGTACACGTGCCCGTCGACCTGGGACCGGACCGCAGCGACGCACGGATGCATGCCAAGACCGTAGGATCCTACGCAGTGCCGTAGGGGACCGCACCGCCATTTCCCAGCAAATTAGGGACACTGTTGCTCCTGGGGTATCGGCGAGGACCATTCGCAACCGTCTCCATGAAGCTGGGCTACGGTCCCGCACACCGTTAGGCCGTCTTCCGCTCACGCCCCAACATCGTGCAGCCCGCCTCCAGTGGTGTCGCGACAGGCGTGAATGGAGGGACGAATGGAGACGTGTCGTCTTCAGCGATGAGAGTCGCTTCTGCCTTAGTGCCAATGATGGTCGTATGCGTGTTTGGCGCCTTGCAGGTGAGCGCCACAGTCAGGACTGCATACGGCCGAGGCACACAGGGCCAACACCCGGCATCATGGTGTGGGGAGCGATCTCCTACACTGGCCGTACACCTCTGGTGATCGTCGAGGGGACACTGAATAGTGCACGGTACATCCAAACCGTCATCGAACCCATCGTTCTACCATTCCTAGACCGGCAAGGGAACTTGCTGTTCCAACAGGACAATGCATGTTCGCATGTATCCCGTGCCACCCAACGTGCTCTAGAAGGTGTAAGTCAACTACCCTGGCCAGCAAGATCTCCGGATCTGTCCCCCATTGAGCATATTTGGGACTGGATGAAGCGTCGTCTCACGCGGTCTGCACGTCCAGCACGAACGCTGGTCCAACTGAGGCGCCAGGTGGAAATGGCATGGCAAGCCGTTCGACAGGACTACATCCAGCATCTCTACGATCGTCTCCATGGGAGAATAGCAGCCTGCATTGCTGCGAAAGGTGGATACACACTGTACTAGTGCCGACATTGTGCATGCTCTGTTGCCTGTGTCTATGTGCCTGTGGTTCTGTCAGTGTGTTCATGTGATGTATCTGACCCCAGGAATGTGTCAATAAAGTTTCCCCTTCCTGGGACAATGAATTCACGGTGTTCTTATTTCAATTTCCAGGAGTGTAGAATGAACAGTCTAATGAGTACAGTATATGGATTGAGAGTAATTCGAAGAAAGACGAAAATAGTGAGAAGTAGCAGAATTGAGAACAGCAAGAAATTTAACATCAGGACTGATGGTCACGAAGTAGATGAAGTTACGGAATTGTGCTCCCTAGGAGGCAAAATGCCAACAGCCTTGCCGCTGTGGTAAATCCGGCTCCCGTCAGATCCTCTAATTGAAGCGCTGTCGGGTTGGTGTAGCACTTGGATGGGTAACCATCCAATCTGCCAAGCGCTGTTGGTATGCGGGGTGCACTCAGCACTTGTGAGACAAACTGAGAAACTACTTGATTGAGAAGTAGCGGTTCTGGTCTCATAAACTGACATACGGCCGGGAGAGCGGAGTTCTGACCATAAACCATCATTTCCGCATCCAGTGACGCCTGTGGTCCGAGGAGGACACCATTCGATCTTCGCGGAGTTTAGTTGAGCTTAGTTATAGATTAGGTTTAGGCAGCAAAATAACCAATGACGGAATGAGCAAGGAGGACATCAAAAGCAGACTACCACTGGGAAAAAGCGCATTCCTGACGAAGAGAAGTCTGTTAGTATCAAACGTAGGTCTTACTTTCAGGAAGAAATTTCTGAGAATGTGTGTTTGGAGCAGAGCATTGTATGGTAGTGATACAAAAACTGTGGAAAAACCGTAACAGAAGAGAATAGAAGCATTTGAGACGTGGTGCTACAGACGAATGTTGAATGTTAGGTGGACTGATAACGTAAGGAAAAAGGCGGTTCTGCACAGAATCGAAGAGGAAGTCATTATGTGGAAAACACTGACAACGAGAAGGGACATGATTATAGGACATCTGTTAAGACATCAGGAAATAATTTCCTTAGCGCTAGAGGGAGCTGTTGAAGGTAAAAACTGTAGAGGAAGACAGAGAATGTAAAACTCCAGCAAATAATTGAAGACGTAGGTGGAAAGTGCTATTCTGAGATGAAGAAGCCGGCGCGGGAGAGAAATTCGTGGGGGGGGCGCATAAAACCAGTCAGTAGACTGATGACTCAAAAAAAAAAAAAAAAAAAAAAAAAAAAAAAAAAAAAATTAGCACCGTAAAGCGGGTATACTTTGATACATTTTCAGATTCAAATTTTTTTATTATGATTGTTTTTAACTTCTGTGATATTTATGTTATGAACATAGAAGCTTCTATGACACTATTACATAATAGTAAGTAAATAATGAGTCAAGCGACTAAAGAGGAATATTTGAGTTATTTGTGAAATCAGCGGGAAACAGTGTTTACGGCTGTCTAAAGATTGTACTCATGTCTAAGACCGACGTTGATGTTCAAATAATGAATCACGCGCTGCCTCTCTCTTAATGTCTTGGTGTGCACTTGTGTGAACTACTGTCAGATGAACTAGCTCTCTGGTTTATTTGCAGGAACAGGGCATCTTGAAGTAATTACGAGGGCAGTTATTTTTTTTTGACAACACACCTTTACTCATACTCATAATTTTGATGGTGCTTCTCAAAGTAGTCCCCCATGAATGCAATGCACTTGTCCCAGCGTTTCTGCCAGTCTTCAAACATATGCTGGAAACCATTTTTTGAGATGTCCTTCAAAATCGCCTCAGCAGCTTTCACCACTGCTTTTGATGATTGATAATGCCTCCCACGAAGGCGGAAATAGAAAACAGAAAACAGTCATATGGGGCTAAATCCGGACTATAGGGAAGGTGAGAGATGCACTTCTCTTTGATTTTTGCAAGATATTCAGCAACAACATTGGCAATATGCGGCCGCGCATTATAGTGGTGCATCATCCAGCCTGCTTCACCGAAATGTTGTCTTTTGCGCCTAATATGGACTTTCAATGTTTTCAGGACATCCCTGTAGTATTTTCCAGTTATTGATGTGTGTGCAGGTACAACATGCTAATAATCCATTCTATGAATATCAAAGGATGAGATGACCACAACTTTCCCAGCAGAAGCAACCACTTTTCCTTTTTGGGGGGTTGGTGATGGAGGACATTTCCACAATGAGCTTTTCTGTTTGCTCTCAGGATCAAAATGACGTAGCAAAGTTTCATCAGCAGTGATTACATTTGAAAGAAACTCCGGCTCTTCCTGTAACATCAACTTTAACTGCGTGGAGACCTGCTCGCGAATGTCGTTTCGTTCGGGAATCGACAGTCTTGGAACCCATCGCGAAGAAACACGTGTCATGTGTAGTTTTTCTGTCACCAACGTTAGGGTAGCACCCAATTAAATGTTACGTATTTCAGAAAGTGATGTTAAGGTAATTCGTCTATCCTCTATCACAATGACAGCAATAGTGTTGGTGTTTTCTTCCTTAAGGGCAATAACTGGAGCACCGGGTCCACTCTCCTTTGAAATTGATTGTCTCCCCTCTTTAAACATTTTAAACCACCTTCGAGCTGTGCTGTAGGGAAGCACAGACTCTCCATTCGCCTCCTGTAACCTAAGCTGAAGATTTGTAGGGACGAAAGCAGAATTTCAAAGCCGCATATTGTTCCATTGTAGCGGTAGGCGTTAGTGAACATGTCTACCATTGCCTTCCTCTCACCAGGGGTCCCACCGAGCGTGGTGGCACAGTGTCTAGCACACTGGACTCGCATTCGGGCGGACGACGGTTCAATCCCGCGTCCAGCCATCCTGATTTAGGTTTTCCGTGATTTCCCTAAATCGCTCGAGGCAAATGCCGGGATGTTTCCTTTGAAAGGGCACGGCCGACTTCCTTCCCCGTCCTTCCCTAATCCGATGATACCGACGACCTCGCTGTTTGGCCTCTTCCCCCAAACAACCTAACCCAACCCAGGGGTCCCAGCAATGAAACTACTGTGGCGTGTTTGTTGCACATTAAGCTAAGAGAATAAGTTTAAATTTTAGCGCGAGGAATCATGGCCATAAAAATTATGATCATTCTTTATTGAACACCCCTCGTATTGCATAATAATATACAGTATTTCAAAACCTACGTTTCTAGCATTTGTAGACTTAGAGAAAGCTTTTGACGATGTTGACTGGAATACTATCTTTCAAATTCTAAAGGTGGCAGGAGTAAAATACAGTGAGGGAAAGGCTATTTACAATTTGTACAGAATCCAGATGGCAGTTATAAGAGTCGAGGGGCACGGAAGGGAAGCAGTGGTTGGGAAGGGAGTGAGACAGGGTCGTAGCCTCTCCCCGATGTTATTCGATCTGTATATTGAGTAAGCAGTAAAGGAAACAAAAGAAAAAATTCAGACTAGGTATTAAAATCCATGGAGAAGAAATAAAAACTTTGAGGTTCGCCGATGACATTGTAATTCTGTCAGAGACAGCAAAGGACTTGGAAGTGTCTTGAAAGAAGGATATAAGATGAACTAGTAAAGGAGTTTCGCTATTTGTGGAGCAAAATAACTGATGATGGTCGAAGTAGAGAGGATATAAAATGTAGACTGGCAACGGCAAGGAAAGCGTTTCTGAAGAAGAGAAATTTGTTAACATCGAGTACACGTTTAAGTGTCAGGAAGTCGTTTCTGAAAGTATTTGTATGGAGTGTAGCCATGTATGGAAGTGAAACATGGGCGATTAATAGTTTGGACAAGAAGAGAATAGAAGCTTTCGAAATGTGGAACTACAGAAGAATGGTGAAGATTAGATGGGTAGATCACACAACTAATGTGAAGGTATTGAATAGAATTGGGGAGAAGAGGAGTTTGGGGCACAACTTGATTAGCAGACGGGATCGTTGGTAGGACATGTTCCGAGACATCGAGGGATCACCAATTTAGTATTAGAGGGTAAAAATCGAAGTGGGAGACCAAGCGATGAAAACACCAAGCAGATTCAGAAGGATGTAGGTTGCAGTTAGTGCCGGGAGATGAAGAAGCTTGCACAGGATAGAGTAGCATGGAGAGCTACATCAAACCAGTCTCAGAACTGACGACCACAACAACAACAACAACAACAACAACAACATCATATCAAAATAGAAAGGAAAACTCCACTAATCCGAAGAAAGAGAGTTTAATGTAGTGTTCAAAGTGAAAGGAAGAAAGTAGGCAGAGAAGACAAGGAATATACTAGAAAAGACAATATTGTAGTTCCAGATAAAGAGGTTCCCAAGCAACTGGTACATCTTGACTGTCACTTTAACATTAATTGCAAGGCTTGGAATCAAAGAACGTAACGTTCGAATATTGTAACGCTTTTAATTTATTACTGAAACGAATTTCATATCGGCAAAGATCGTCGTTCTGATTATGAGGCTATAATTGTCTGCTTGCATGGAATAATTTACTTACCTAACAAAGAAGCGTTACTTTATGGAGATAGGACACAAGCTTCTGGTGTTTGGACTCTCTCTTATTTCTTGCGAACGTGACTTTGCTAACACTGAGAAACGAAAAGGGATAATCATGTATGAAGTTCCGAAAGATTTAGTTAGCGTCTTCACTGAATCTACGTTCCCAACATCATTCACGTTGACTGTTATGCATGAAAATTTACGACTTTAAGCCAGCTGCTGAAAAAATGTGAATTTCAGCAACGCGCATGTTTCAAAAGCACAGTGGGTCAGACTGTTTGCCGAACGGCTTGAGACACTGCAAGATCACTCCACTCTCAATGCAACTGAAGAGTTCAGGGAACATTATATCATGAAGAGGGAGGTGAAACTTTCTGATGCAGCTGGAAACACTACACTGTGAACCTAGGTTGTCTGAAGAAAAAGGAGATTCAGCAAAAATGTTTCCATTCGTTAAAGAGGAGAATAAGTGGTTAGTGAAGATGTGTACGATGGCACTTTCATTGTTATTTATGTTAAAGCCACTGCATGCAAGATGTTCATTTTTTACAGATTTTGTGTCAATTTCTCCTCAAAACCTACTGACGTAGATCAAAAACATATATATGACATGAAACCAGTACAGCTTTTGTGTTTTTGTCACGATTCTCAGTTTTTAAACTACTTTTGTGTAACTTCTGTACACATTTGATTGATTATCTCTAAATCAGATTTTTGGCTCTTGATCTAGTATTTAATTACATGCCACATTTTCTAAAATGCAGAGGAAGTAATGGAAAAAATGTATGTGAAGAAGGTTAGCATGAATTTGGGATTACATTGACCAGTGTACACTTCCACTACAACCGTCAGCTACCATTCTATTTGTGATCAGTATTGCCCACCCAGATGTAAAAACATCGATCTAAAGTTTTCATAAGTGCTTCATTAATGCTCATTAAAGAAAAACATCATTGCACGTTTCATAAATAGTGTGATCCATTATCAAATTTGCAAAGGTAACGAAATGCACTAGGCTAGTACCTCACACATTGCTCCAAATTTATTTCAGCGTAATACCACCAGTTTCATTCATCTTAAACCTAATCCTTCATTTCAAAACAAGCGGAGCAATTAGAACTAACGTTACCTGATCTGCGTTGATCGAGCCATTATCTGGCACTTGTGGCCAAACAAACTGCATTTCCTGTTTCCAGAGATATGTGACGTTGTATGTTTCACCTGAATCACTGTCTGGACTACAATAACTACTTGTCATTCCAGCAGTACATGTGTGACATTTGTTTCTCTTAGTTGTGGGCACATTAACAGTTGCAAATGAGACTTTTGTCTCTATACTGATGGTTAATGTTGGAATTCCTTCATTCCACACAGTTGTTGGCATCAGTCCTGGGAACACAATGACCAGAGATCAAAGTAACCATGAATCACAGAAATAATGCATGTCCTCAGTAATAGTAATATACAGCCAGGTATATAGATTTGAACAAAAAACTAATCAGTGGTCTGTTTTGACATACGTGATATACGTGAAAACAAATATGGCTATGCATTTAAGTGATAGAGCTGGATTTTGAACAACCAGATTTTAACACACTTTTTCGTATACGACTGTTGCGTAAAAAATCGCCATTTAGGGTTTATTGACGGAACATTGCCACCAAACGGTATATACACCCATCAAAAAAAAGTTATACATAACCTCGGTTCCGAGAGTTTCGGAATCTGTACAGAAAATTGGGACAGAGATCAACATAAAAATCATTTCCGCCCTTTTTATTGCTCATGAAAACCACACATTGCATGCTGTACCACCATACAGCGAGACCTTCAAAGATGGTGGTACTGATTGCTGTACACATCGGTACCTCTAATACCAAGTAGTGCCTGTATTCGTAGTGGTGGTGCACATCCACACGTTCATCAAGGCACTGTTGGTCGAGATAGTTCCAGCCTTCAACGGCGATTCGACGTAGATCCCTCAGAGTGATTAGTGGGTCACGTCATCAATAAACAACCCTCTTCAGCCTATACCAGTCATGTTAAATTGGGTTCATGTCTGGAGAACATGTTCGCCACTCTAGTCGAGCGACGTCGTTATCCTGAAGGAAGTCATTCACAAGATGTGCACGATGGGGGCGCGACTTGTCGCCGATGAAGACGAATGCCTCGCCACCATGTTGCCGATATGGTTACACTTTCGGACGGAGGATGGCATTCACGTATTGTATAGCCACTACGGCGCCTTCCATGACCATCAACGGCGTACGTCGGCCCACATAATACCACCCCACAGGGAAACTCCATCTTGCTGCACTAGCTGGACAGTGTGTCTAAGGTGTTCAGCCTAGCCAGGTTGCCTCCAAACATGTCTCCGACGATTGTCTGGTTGAAGAAATATGCGACACTCATCGGTGAAGAGAATGTGACGTCAATACCGAGCAGTCCATTCGGCGTGTCGTTGAATTCATCTGTACCGCACTGCATGGTGTCGTGGTTGCAAAGATGGACCTTGCCAGGGACGTCGGGAGTGAAGTTGCGCTTATTGCAGCCTATTGCGCACAGTTTGAGTCGTAACACGGCGTCCTGTGTCTGCGCGAAAGCATTATTCAACAAGGTGGCGTTGCTGTCAGGGTCCCTCCTGTAGCATGTAGTCGTCATAATGTTTAGCTGATTTGGAAAGAATATTATTACTGTTCAGTATGCAACACCATCGGGATGTCATGTAGTTTCCGTAGGTAGCTGTCATCCACTTCAGTAGTAGCCCTTGGGCGGCCTGAGCAGGCATATCATCGACAGTCCATGCCTCTCTTTGTCTCTTCCATGTACAAAGAATATAGCTTTGGTTCACTCTTAGACACCTGGACACTTCCCTTGTTGAGAGCCCTTCTTGGCACCAAGTATCAGTACGGACGCGATTGAACCACGGTATTGACTGTCTAGTCATGGTTGAAATGCATACAACAAGAGCCGTTATCTCTTTCCTGGTGGAATGACTGGAACTGGTCGGCTGTCGGACCCCTCTGTCTATAAGGCGCTGCTCATGCATAGTTGTTTACATCTTTGGGCGGTTTTAGTGACATCTCTGAACACTCAAAGGGACTGTGTATGTGACACAATATCCACAGTCAAAGTGTTTCTTCAGGAGTTCTGGGAACCGGGGTGATGTAAAACTGTTTTTGATGTGTGTGCTAAACATCCACCTGAGAGCCAGCAGAAATCTGCAAAACTTTTGGTGTATGAGAGGTCAAAGTAAACACGGTGGTCAGAATATACCCAGTTTACGGTACTTTAAAAAATATTGGAAACTGATGACTGTCAAGACGTATTCGGCGAACCAATTCAGCTACGGTTAATACGATCCTCGGAGTCATGTGGGATGTTGCTATTCTGTTAAGTGTGCAAATTGGTATGGTGCACCTCTCCTCCCTTTTGTATCGTGTACATGCCTTTGAATTGCTGCATAACTACTACAAATTACAATAAAAGTAACACGATTACTGTAGTCAAGCCACAAATTGTTTCCTTCCTCAGTCGGCTCAATATCTCTTCATTACATATTTCCAGGCCAAAATAGTAAAGCACCACGAAGACATGGTCGGATGTCAAACGACCACTAAAGTACTTTAGTGTTGGTCGTGGTAATTCTGTTACCAGAATGGATGCGGTACACTGGGTAGTCAGAAACAATCCTAAAGGCATGCAAGGGTGTTGCATGGTGGGCTGTGCTGAGAAACAGTTGTTAAGAAAAAGTTTCGATACGTTGCTCTGTTTCCGAGTTAATAGGCACTGAATTTAGCCAGTCGGATCGTTGCGGAGATTCAAGTGGCTCACCAGCTTGTTCTCATAGTGTAGACGACAGCGCTTGAGACTGCTCAGCCTATGGCCTTACTACCGTTCCAAGTCCAATTTTTGCACCGGTCTATTGATCGACGTTAGGAAACCGAGCGAAAACACATCTGGCGTCATCGTCTCTGTCGGGCCGCTTGAATTCGAGCACGCAACGGCACTGACTGACTAACATCAGTGATAATTAACTCTGAAACGCCGCAAAGCATGGAATTTTTTTCTTTCCTACTATTTATCAGCACAGCCTACCTCCAAAACCATTACAAGCTTTCCAGACTAACCAGCCTATATAATGGTCGTGATCGTCGTCAAATGTTGACTGACATCTCTAAAGGAGATGTCACGTCACATTACCCCCCCCCCCCCCCCCTCTCCCACCGTCTCCCCCCATCTACGGTCTTATCAGCACTTGACAGACAGTGGCCCAAAGTTGCACTGCATGGCTACATGCGGGCAGGCATACTCATTATCAAGAATCCGATCGACCACGTCGGACCACCACAAGGAACGATTACCATATTGGGCACCAAACACATCATAAGCACTTCAAATAAACACAGCCATCCGAGAACAAGTAATGGACTCCCTGCAAGATTCTGCAAATTGTAGTGGAAAATATCTGTTATCATTTAGTAACAGTGGGAAACTCGGAGAGATAATTTTGCTCTTCTGTGAACTGTATAGTTACGTACACTGATCGGCCAAAAACGTTATGACCACTGTCCTACTGTCAATAAGAATACAACCTGTTGATAGCACTGTCACTTGGCGAAGAATGACTGCTAGTCAGGTACAACGCACGGTGCATGTAATATTAGTGACTGTGTTGTCCGTGTGTAGAATGGGGGCGCGCACAATATGTCTGAGATTAAGCGAGGGCAAATTGCGATGGCTCTGAGGCGCGGCACGATCATTTCAGAAACTGCACGATTTTTGAGCTGTTCGAGGAGTGCTGCGATGAGTGTCTTCAATACGTGGCGAAGCCAAGGTGAAACCGCGCCCAGACGTCGCGGGTTTGGGCTGCAACTGCTCATTGCAGATGTCTTAATTGCGGCTGGACTGGTGAAACAGGATAGAAGATTTTAATGCCATGCAGAGTACAAATATGTCTGAACACATAGTGCACCGAACACTCCTAACGATGGGCCTCCACAGCCGACGACCCTTGCATGCGCCAATGTTAAAGCCATGACATAGGCAAGTACGACACAAATGGGCACATGAACTGACGCAGGCAGAGCGTTGCTTGGTCTGATGAATACTGATACCTTATTCATGATGCCTATGGGAGGACGCGAATCCGTCGTCTTCCAGAGGAATAGCTCCTTGACACTTACACTAGGGGGTGGGCACACCGATACCAGGGTATGGAGGCAAGCTGGTAGAAGCTCCATTATGCCCTGGAGAACTACCACGTGAGGATCCACTCGTGCAGTGGAGTCCGTGCAACGCACCATGACAGTCAAAGAGTATCATACACAGGTTGCAGACCACGTACACCCCTTCATGACGATCACGTTCTCCGACGGCACTGTCATTTTTCAACAAGATAATGCACCATGTCACAAAGCCAGGAATGTGATGCAGCGGTTTGAGGAACACAGTGGTGAGTTTCAGTTAATGTGCTGGCCCCACAACTCACCACATCTGAACGCTATCGAAAACATCTGGGCTGTGATTGAACGTGGGTTCGGAGCTCATCACCCCAATCCCCGGAATTTGCGGGAAGTAGGTGATTTGTGTACACAGATGTGACAACTCCCTCCAGCGAGCTACCAAGACCTCTGATCAATGTAGTTACTAGTGTTACAGAATAAAGTATTCAGTTTCGCCGGGAGAAGTACAATTCGGAAAGGTACTGTAGCGACACGAACATTTTGGTTCGTTTCCACGTAGCCAGACGTTTGAAAACGAGACAACCTTAGTCATTTGTGGGTACTGTTAGAACACAGTAGTCGACGTGAACGAGTAATATAAAGCTGCAGTTACGTCTTGGGGTGATTTAGTACAATGGACTGCTATTTGGACAGGAAGTGAGATTCAGAGCTCTATGTTCAAAATTGTCGCAACGTCACAAAACCGTAGCACAGTCCTCGTGTAGGAATTGACATTATCAAACAACTAAACACAGACAAGTTTTCTTCCGTTCGTGTTATCGCAGGGGAGGAGCTACTTTGCCCAGACCAATTGGTTTGCCAACATGGGAAGAGCCAACATCGAAGAAAGGACAGTAGTGTTTGTGGTCGAATACTGTTGTCAGTGTTAGAGAGCAAGGAGTTATATCGACCGCCTGCGTGGAAGATGATACTGTTCATCAAAGGTTATGCATTACTACTTTATATGCGTAGTATGTTGGATCCTACTCACTCGTGTCTTGTAGGGTGCCAAGGATGCTGCTTTCTCGGAGAGCTAAACAACAATACAAGCAAATTACTTTACAATAAAGCAGACTGACAATACTTATCTTGCCGTCCTTACAAAGATTGGTCGCAAGCAGTTGGCGAGATGAAAAAAATCAATGTCCTTCGCTATATACACTCCTGGAAATTGAAATAAGAACACCGTGAATTCATTGTCCCAGGAAGGGGAAACTTTATTGACACGTTCCTGGGGTCAGATACATCACATGATCACACTGTCAGAACCACAGGCACATAGACACAGGCAACAGAGCATGCACAATGTCGGCACTAGTACAGTGTATATCCACCTTTCGCAGCAATGCAGGCTGCTATTCGCCCATGGAGACGATCGTAGAGATGCTGGATGTAGTCCTGTGGAATGGCTTGCCATGCCATTTCCACCTGGAGCCTCAGTTGGACCAGCGTTCGTGCTGGACCTGCAGACCGCGTGAGACGACGCTTCATCCAGTCCCAAACATGCTCAGGGGGACAGATCCGGAGATCTTGCTGGCCAGGGTAGTTGACTTACACCTTCTAGAGCACGTTGGGTGGCACGGGATACATGCGGACGTGCATTGTCCTGTTGGAACAGCAAGTTCCCTTGCCGGTCTAGGAATGGTAGAACGATGGGTTCGATGACGGTTTGGATGTACCGTGCACTATTCAGTGTCCCCTCGACGATCACCAGAGGTGTACGGCCAGTGTAGGAGATCGCTCCCCACACCATGATGCCGGGTGTTGGCCCTGTGTGCCTCGGTCGTATGCAGTCCTGATTGTGGCGCTCACCTGCACGGCGCCAAACACGCATACGACCATCATTGGCACCAAGGCAGAAGCGACTCTCATCGCTGAAGACGACACGTCTCCATTCGTCCCTCCATTCACGCCTGTCGCGACACCACTGGAGGCGGGCTGCACGATGTTGGGGCGTGAGCGGAAGACGGCCTAACGGTGTGCGGGACCGTAGCCCAGCTTCATGGAGACGGTTGCGAATGGTCCTCGCCGATACCCCAGGAGCAACAGTGTCCCTAATTTGCTGGGAAATGGCGGTGCGGTCCCCTACGGCACTGCGTAGGATCCTACGGTCTTGGCGTGCATCCGTGCGTCGCTGCGGTCCGGTCCCAGGTCGACGGGCACGTGCACCTTCCGCCGACCACTGGCGACAACATCGATGTACTGTGGAGACCTCACGCCCCACGTGTTGAGCAATTCGGCGGTACGTCCACCCGGCCTCCCGCATGCCCACTATACGCCCTCGCTCAAAGTCCGTCAACTGCACATACGGTTCACGTCCACGCTGTCGCGGCATGCTACCAGTGTTAAAGACTGCGATGGAGCTCCGTATGCCACGGCAAACTGGCTGACACTGACGGCGGCGGTGCACAAATGCTGCGCAGCTAGCGCCATTCGACGACCAACACCGCGGTTTCTGGTGTGTCCGCTGTGCCGTGCGTGTGATCATTGCTTGTACAGCCCTCTCGCAGTGTCCGGAGCAAGTATGGTGGGTCTGACACACCGGTGTCAATGTGTTCTTTTTTCCATTTCCAGGAGTGTACAATGTCTATGCAAGTAACTGATACGGATCTCAAGTCACGGCTCTTCTAATGCTCCTATACCAGTGCGACTGGTCTAGTCTTTTCTTTTAGTGCGTTCGCGGCTAGGTAGCGCATCGCTTTTGTTCTCATTGTATAGATGCCGCCCCAGTCGTGGTGTCCTCCTAGTGAGCGTACTATTGTCTGACGTCATCTCACAGCCCTCTGCTCCTGCGTTCTTCATCTTCGTGCTGGCGCTTGTCGTTACGCCGGAACATAGTAAGTACTGTTCAGCGATTTTTCCATGATGATTGGTTGGTTGGTTGGTTGGTTGGTTGGTTGTTTTGGGGGAGGAGACCAGACAGCGAGGTCATCGGTCTCATCGGGTTATAGAAGGACGGGGAATGAGGTCGGCCGTTCCCTTTGAAAAGAACCATCCCGGCATTTGCCTGGAGGGATTTAGGGGAATCACGGAAAACCTAAATCAGAATGGCCGGACGCGGGATTGAACCGACGTCCTCCCGAATGCGAGTCCAGTGTCTAGCCACTGCGCCACCTCGCTCGGTGATGATTGGTGAAAATGTCAAACGCGTTCGTTGGCATTCCGAGAAAATTCGGGTTGTGAAATCCCTGGCCACTGACGCACACCATCGCCACCGAACTCAACTTTGCAGTGTGCAGATAAACCCTGTGAGCGTAGCCAAACCCAGGCGGGATTGTTCCGCTAATGTCGCTCGATCTCATTGAATGTAATGACATTAAATACCCCACAACCTTTGCTTAAGTATTCTGAGTTTAACCGTCGCTTCTGAGCTACGGAACCTATTTCCGTTTGAGTCAACCTCTGCTTAGAGTTGTGGCGACGACCTATTACTCGTACACCATCACTTGTGAAATACCAAAAAGCGAGCAAGCAAAGTGGACGTTGACGATATGACTTGTACCCGCTCATAATTGTGTGAGAAAAATTTAAACAAATACAAATAAGTGGTTAAATTTCATACATCGGACATTGAACAGGGAAAAAAAATCTACCGTGAAGGTATGAAAAAGGAACTTTCTAGATTTTGTGGCGGCGGGTGGGTAGGATCAGGAAAAGGTAATACAGTCGGTACTGCAGTATTAATGTCAATCACCTTTACTCTAGCAAAAAGGATACATAACTTTGCAATAAGATTCAAAGCGTCGCGGCCGTCTGCTCTTGATCAAATGGGTGACTCCACAGTGGTGGTCGTAGAGCTGAACAGCGCCTGCTAGAGGGCGCTGTCGTCGTTGTCTGTCGTAGTGCCAACTTGACTGGCAGCTACGCCGTGGCATCCTAGTTATCGATACCAAACTAGGAATGTTCATAATAGACTAGCACTGATTCACGAGCTATCAGACGGGAAGCAATCGATCGCTGTCTGAGGAAATTACAGGCAAAACTGTAGATACCTGCAGTGTCGTTCTTCCCGTTGTCTCGGGGAAGTAGCAGCAGTGAATGGAAGAGTGTGTGCATCTTTGATGTCTCTGAAACTTCACCATCGCTGAGTATCGTATGTAGCCTTACATGATAAAATTTTGTGTTCATCTGAACAAAAATGCTTCTATGAGGCCAGTTGGTAACAAGCAAAAAGCCGATGTTGTTCAGGAGACTAACAAAGTTTGCAGCTAACTGTAAATTCAAATTTATTCGTTTCTTTACTATATTACAGCACGAAAATAACACGAAATAGGAAATTTTGGATCACAATGTATAAATGTCTCATCGAAGGGTTTTAACAGAAAACATTCTTTAGAGAATGCCTCAACAAGCCTCGTATGATTCGCCACTGTTTCGCAACCTTTCTGCGATGTCACGTTGAGGCCCATCGCATTTTCTCACGTTTCTCGAAGGTCGAACAGCAGCAGTCAATCACATATTTTTACAGTCTTTAATGCACAGAATACATTGTTTCAGTCTTGAGCTTGAGGAACACGAACCTAATAATACAAATGCTTCACACACAACAACAGACGGAGCACGCAAATAATCAAGGTTATCAGATGATGGTAGCAGAAATGAGTGCCTTGAGCACTGGTTGTATATGACTTGGTTGCCAAGGCGCTTAGCAGTTTTGTTGAACGTAATATCATTCAACGCTCTCTGTGAGGAAACTATTGAACTAGGACACATGCCACGTGTCGTATACACACAGGTGTCCGTCTGGTGATGTCAGACCACTGTTTCAATTTTTCTGACATTCATCACTTGACGGCCAACTCATCCATATGACGAACTGATAACAGCTTTGGGCGATACTGCTATGTCTCATTGAATCAGTTCAAGTGGGTACAACGTGTTTAAAGGACACCGAAAAACTGCGAGTTGCAAAGACGTGTAGGCGCTCTTGCAGACACAACAGTAAACAGTGGGGCTACCATTATTTGCAGTGATCCACATGTCTCTATCAGATAATTTGAACGGCTTCTAGGAATATAAATTTAATGTGATCACACTCTTTTAAAACACTCATGCTCATCAATTAAGGATAATTGCAGAATGTGATGCCACACAACGTGGCACTACACAAAACTGACGCTAATAGCAGAGGTACATAGGGAACAAGTGCGATTCAGATCTGTAAGTCCACGCGGTATTGGTGATAAGATGAGAAAAACGTCCCGAAACACATGTGCTACAAAACGCCACTGTTTCCTGCGATGTACCCCGACATCAGTATGGGATATGATCACCATGCACACGTACACAGGCCGCACAACGGGTTGGCATACTCTGGATCACGTGGTCGAGCAGCTGCTGGGGTATAGCCTCCCATTCTTACACCAGTGCCTGTCGGAGTAGAAGACGTGCAGCGATACGTCGACCGAGGGCATCCCAGACGTGCTCGATGGGGTTTAGGTCTGGAGAACAGGCAGGCCACTCCAGTCGCCTGATATCTTCTGTTTCAAGGTACTCCTCCACGATGGCAGCTCGATGGGGCCGTGCGTTATCATCCATCAAGAGGGGGTCGGACCCGCTGCACACCTGAAAAGGCGGACATACTAGTGCAAAATGACGTCCCGATACACCTGACCTGTTATAGTTCCTCTGTCAAAGACATGCGGGTGTGTACATGCACCAATCATAATCCCGGCGCACACCATCAAACCACGACATCCATACAGGTCCCTTTCAAGGACAATAACGGGTTGGTTTCTGGTTCCTGGTTCACGCCAGGTGAAAACCCGTCGAGAGTCACTGTTCAGACTACTTGGACTTGTCGGTGAACATAACGTGGGACCACTGTGCCAATGACCATGTATTATGTTCTTGACACCAGCCAGGCTTTACAGGCTCTCCTGTGACCAGGGGTCAGTGGAATGCACTTTGCAGGTCTCCGGGCGAATAAATCATGTCTGTTCAGTCGTCTGTAGACTGTGTGTCTGGAGACCACCGTTTCAGTGGCTGCGGTAAGGTCCCGACCAAGACTACCTGCAGTACTCCGTGGACATCTGCAGGCACTGATGGTGAGATATCGGTCTTCTTGTGGTGTTGTACACAGTGGACGTCTCGTACTGTAGCGCCTGGACACATTTTCTGTCTGCTGGAATCGTTAACGTAATCTTGAGATCACACTTCGTGTCACACGGAGGGCCTGTGCCACGACCTGCTGCGTTTGAACAGCCTTCAGTCGCCCTAGTATTCTACCCTTCATAACATCATCAATATCTGTTCTTTGAGCCATTTTCAGCACGCAGTCAGTATTAGCACGTCTGGAAACGTCTGCACACTTACTCGCTGCACCATACTCTGGCATGCACCAACACCATATGGAATGCTGCCAGCGCCACCTTGCGGACGACCGCAGATCAAATGCACCGCATGGTCGTACCCCGAGGTGATTTAAACCCGCAACCCGCCCTCCAGAGCGTTGTCTCACCATGTATCAGCATTATCCTTAATTTATGAGCTTGAGTATAGTTGCCCATGCCTACAGTACCGCGTGCTGAATACCAACAATTACTTTTCTAGAGTAGGAGTTTCTAGGTACACGGACCACTGGTGGACCACATGGATATTTCAATACAGCGAGAAGCTTTGGCTTTTAAGAATATGTCCGAAAGTCTTCATATTGTTTTAACAGACGCTGTGAAGTTGATAAACTTCATTAAGGAAAGGACTCTAGTCTCATGACTGTTCAGTGTATTGTGAGAAGACATGGGAGGTAAATTTAAAAAATTAGTTCTTCGCACTGATGTGAGATGGCTCTCTTGTGGCAGGAATATTTGAAATAAAGTCCTCGGGGTTTACGTTGCACAGTGACAGAAACAATGACATGAACTATATTTTTGCTGATGGTCAGTGGTTATCAAGAATGGCAACTTAGCTGATACAATGTACGTTTCATATTTTTAATATGGGCCTTTAAGGACGGGACACGACAAATTTCTTAGCAGATAACAAAATACCGCCTTTCAAAAAAACGCTATCTGTTTTTGGCTTAGAAGTAATGGACAATCCCTTTTTCGCATTCCCTACTTTTACATAATATTTAGAAGACGATGAACTAGTTCGAGATATTTGTACATATTAATAGATCCTTCTAGATTCTTTTTGAAAGTACTTTGCCGAAGACTACACGGATATGCCCAGATAAAAAATAATTTCTTAGAAAAATTACCGAAAGAAGTAATTAAAAAAGAAACTTCAAATAGACATGAGTAGTGACAGTAAAGTGGAAGAACGTTAAAATAAATAAATAAATGAAAGCTCTGCTGTATGTTTGAACGGCAAAAAAAAAAAAAAAAAAAAAAAAAAAAAAAAAAAAAAAAAAAAAACACAGAATACCCTTCTCTTTTCAAACACGATATCCGAATTTCGGTCCCGTTGTTACAACTTACATATGTGAAAATGGGTTTTCTGAGTTGTACATTAAAAAAAATACGAAAATAATCTTAGTGTTGAAGAAGACTTGATAATTAAATTGAGCTCAAACGAGCCAGACTTTGAAGCTCTGATTAAAGATAAACAACTGAAACATGTAGTTGTTCTTTCATAAGAATATAAATTTCTGAACTGACTAATTATACATACAGAAGAAATGCAGATTATAAACGGGTATTCATTGGACAAATATATTATTCTAGAACTGACACGTGATTACATTTTCACGCAATTTTGGTGCATAGATCCTAAGAAATCAGTACTCAAAACAACAAATTCTAGCCGTAATAACGGCCTTGATACGCCTGGGCATTGAGTCAAACAGAGCTTGGATGGCGTGTACAGGTACAGTTGCCCATGCAGCTTCAACACGATACCACAGTTCATCAAGAGTAGTGACTGGCGTATTGTGACGAGACAGTTGCTCGGCCACCATTGACTAGACGTTTCCACTTGGTGAGAGATCTGGAGAATGTTCTGGCCAGGGCAGCAGTCGAACATTTTCTGTATCCAGAAAGGCCTGTACAGGACCTGCAGCATGCGGTCGTGTATTACCCTGCTGAAATGAAGCGTTTTGCAGGGATCGAATGAAGAGTAGAGCCACGGGTTATAACACATCTGAAACGTGCCGTCAATGCGAACAAGAGGTGACGCAGACGTGTCCATACCATCAAGCCGGGTGATACGCCAGTATGGCGATGACGAATACACGCTTCCAATGTTCGTTCACCGCGATGTCGCCAAACACGGATGCGACCATCATGAGGCTGTAAACAGAACCTGGGTTCATCCGAAAGTATGACGTTGTGCCATTCGTGCACCCAGGTTCGTCGTTCAGTACACCATAGCAGGCGCTCCTGTCTGTGATGCAGCGTCAAGGGTAACCGCCGCCATGGTCTCCGAGCTGATAGTCCATGCTGCTGCTAACGTCGTCGAACTGATCGTGCAGATGGTTGTTGTCTTGCAAACGTCTCCATCTGTTGACTCAAGGATCGAGACGTGGCTGCACGATCCGTTACAGCCATGTGGATAAGATGCCTGTCATCTCGACTGTTAGTAATACGAGGCCGTTGGGATCCAGCACGGCGTTCCGTATTACCCTCCTGAACCCGAAAATTCCATATTCTACTAACAGTCATTGGATCTCGACATACGCGAGCAACAATGTCGCTATACGATAAACAGCAATCGTGATACGCTACAATCCGACCTTTATCAAAGTCGGAAACGTGATGGTACGCATTTCTCCTCCTTACACGAGGCATCACAACAACGTTTCACCGGCAACGCCGGTCAGCTGCTGTTTGTGTATGAGAAATCGGTTGGAAACTTTCCTCATGTCAGCATGTTGTATGTGTCGCCACCGGCGCCAACCTTGTGTAAAAGCTCTGACAAGCTAATAATTTGCATACCAAAGCATCTTCTTCCTGTCGGTTAAATTTCGCGTCTGCAGCACGTCATCATCGTGGTGTAGCTATTTTAATGGCCATTAGTGTAATTAATATTTTTTTCTACAAATAAGTACAAAATGTTGACAGTAACGAATCTGTAAAAACGTGCTTTCACGAAATATTGTTACTTGTTGTACCTCATTGCCACTATACATAGTAGTTACCCGCAAGACGCAGAAAACCTACGTGTATTGTCCGCATCTTGAGCAAGATGTCGAAAATATTCCTCCAATATCATTCCTCCTTCCTGCGGCAGTCGTTGCTCTCTCTCTCTCTCTCTCTCTCTCTCTCTCTCTCTCTCTCTCTCATACAAACGTACACACACACACACACACACAAACCTTGCCCACCTCAGGGTATGTTAAAAGTGAACAAGCTACATTGGCGTGCTCAAATTTCTAAAAATGTCAAGTGATATGCTGTGAGAGTAAGTTTGGTACCCATGCACTAGAACCCCTCCACTAGAGCAAAAGCAAGATAATGTTTACATGTTCCGCTACTGGAATCAGTATGTGAAGATGTGTGTGATGCTCGGTGACAAAATGTTGTCACTGCAGAATTAACATAACTTTATTGTTATGACCCAGAAATGAAACGGAGTAGAACAGTGTGGGTGCAACATGGCGAGTAAACCCCCAAAAAATTGCGTGTTCGGAAATGTGCGAATAAGGAGTCAGATATAACTTTCTTCCATTATAAAGGTTTCGTGTACAACAATGATCTGTTCTATAGCATGGCGCTCAGTGCGATATTTTGCAAGAAGGGGAGGTAGGTCAGACCTAGATCGAATCATCCGGACGGATTAGAGAACACGGTCTTGTACACTCGCCAGAGCATGTGCTTTAGGTGATTTCCCACGCTCGTTCTGGCAACTGCTGGTCTCGCCCACAAATTCCGCTGAAGGGAACGCGACACACAAACAATTAAAATGCGATAACACACAGAGCAAAGTTTACACGATAAGCAGACTGATGTCGAGCACGACTTTCCATAAATAAAGGCATCCAGCCGAAGAGTTAAAACAACAAACCAAAATTTGAAAAATACTGAAAATCTTGCGAAAAATAAAACTGATAACACTGAATTAAGGATGAATCTGTCTTTTCGAAAGCACACAAATTATTGTTTCGCACATATACAAAGTTCCTAGTTCTAAAACACAGTAAACATCTGTACCAATATTAAACAATAGAAGGAAATTACCACATCCAAAAAGCTGTCACACAGACCAAGAATGCTATAAATGACCAAACAGTACTATATAGCAAAACGCCACTGAGAACCCTAAACGAACTATTGGACAATAGCCACACACACACACAGAGAGAGAGAAACAGAGAGAGAGAGAGAGAGAGAGAGAGAGAGAGAGAGAGAGAGAGAGAGAGAGTGAGTTCGCGAACGTCGAACCAGAACAATAAAGAAACGACAGTCGGAAGGGAATTAGTAACGGTAATCTGTACAGTGAAACGTCTGTCCAAGACACAGTAGCATAGCAACCCACACAGATGCAAATGAACAGATGCAAAAGTGAGTAAATGCTATCGAAATACGAAACATAATGCTTGAATAACGAACTACACCAAATAGTTCTTCACACTTAAGTTTCATAAAATTATAACGATGTCCGTATTTCAATGCAGCTACATAAAAACACGTTTCCCACGCAATAACAAACCTGTCACAGCTCAAGACTAACCAAGTACTACAATGATAAGGCAAAAAACGGGCGTATGTCATGACTTTTAACTGAATATACATTTTAAAGACTGCATTATAAACAAAAATTCATGCAGACTTTATCCTAACATCCCCCCTTCTCTGCAGAAGACATGATGTACTAATTTAGACCGGTGGCTGATTTCGATTGGCAGCTACAGAACACACATACAATGTAAAATAAAAGATAAAGTGCATATAAGATTTAAATAACAACCAAATCCAATGTAACATATTTCCTAACCTAAAACTAATCCGTATGTATGTATTTCAGAAAAATAAAGGAAAAACCCCGCTGAGGATGCCACAACAGTGGTGAAACATGTTTAGATGTTAAAACAAAAAAACAAAAAAAAATGGTTCAAATGGCTCTGAGTATGATGGGACTCAACATCTGTGGTCATAAGTCCCTTAGAACTTAGAACTAATTAAACCTAACTAACCTAAGAACATCACACACATCCATGCCCGAGGCAGGATTCGAACCTGCGACCGTAGCAGTCACGCGGTTCCGGACGGAGCGCCTAGAACCGCTAGACCACTGCGGCCGGCTATTAAAACAAAACAGTTATTTGTGCACTTGCAAAAAGGCGGACCCATCATTAATTCATTATTGGTAACACAGTTATTGCAGCATACTGAGTCACCTGGTCAAGGATCAGAATTCAACGGAGGACTTCTTAGGTGGTGGAAGCTTCACTGATTTTGTGTGACACCTTAGACTGGTCAACTTTCGATAGAGTTCTTGACCAGAAAATACGTTTCTGGATACTTCATCCACGTTACAGTACTACCCGGCTACATGCGACGTTTTCCTCTAGCCTACTGGCAAAAATGTTCCTTGAAGTATATAGTTTTGTTAAAGAAACCTTGGAAACGGAAGTTTTCGATGTGATGTGGAAGTGCATGACAAAGAATGACCTTCACCACGTCTTGCAGGAGTGGCAACGGAGACCGGTCGACGGCACCGCATTGTGTGTGGAATGTACTGAAAGTACCAAAAGTTTCTGGAAAATGGGTGCCCTTCTTCACTAAGCATTCCCCGTAGTTGTATGCATTAGCAGGCGACGTCTCCCGAAACGTCGACAGCGAAGATAGCCTCGTACCGGTAGCAAACATTCGTTCTCCTGCTTGCGAAATGCAGCAGCTACACTCCAGCGCGAGAGCTTTTGTCCGCATTACCGCAACCCGGTACGCCAGAGGAACTCCGCACACAGGGAGGGAGCAACTTAATTCTCCTATGATCTCCAGCTGCGTCAGCTCTCGCCCTGTTAATTTTGTCCATTTTACAGTTTGAGAGGGACAAAGGCCCCCGCCCGGGCTCTTGTAGACCGCAGCAGGCCGATGAAAACTTTCTGCGACGCTCCTGCGCCGCGCACAGTGAGCAGCTTAATTCGTGGTTTACGCCACCTCGGAGGGGAGCCCGCCCCCGCGGCCAGCACAAATTGCATTAGCCACTGCGCCCCAAGCGCTATGCTCCACCCCCGCACCCTCTCCGCTGCCAGTCCGCCAACCTTGTGGAGTGCAGAGCACTCAGCACATCACTTCGTAAGCAAATCTCTCTTGGGGAATGAACTTGCGAAAATACGACTAAAAGGACAGGAGACTAACAATGGCACTGCCTCTATGCTTGGTTTACGTGTATACTCGGTGAATCCCTGTGACGCAAGTGTCGGCGTGCGCTGACGTGGTTCGAAAGGCGCTTGAGACGTAGACAGCAGCGTATTTTCAATGGGTATGACATGTCGATTTTGCCCTCCAGTAAATACACTTTCTATCCAGCGCCAGGCATGTAGACAACAGTACTGCCAATGCCTAAAGTGGTCAGAGAGGCATAAAACCTAGGTCTTCAGTTAAATTCGAAATAACCACAAGTAACTTTAGTACCTCATAAAAAATTCAACAACTGCGCTTAAGTTTACCTCCCATTCTTCCCCGCGGTATCCCAACATCATACGAGAAAATGATGAAGTAGTTGCGTAAGTCAAGGTGAGAAATTTGTAAACCACTGTGGTGTATGTAACATATAGCGGGTGTAGGTGTGGTTCCCTGATGTCGCGTTTGCGGTGGAATTCTCAGGCCTACAAGTGATTAAAATGAGCCTGTCGGTGAAAACCTACACCTAAGGATTTCGATAAAACGAAGTATCGTGTTTTGGCTTTACTTTACTTCCGTTTAGCACATCAAACGAATCATCCCCGTGGGGATACCGCTGGAATGAATCACAACTTGATACCGTAAACTATTTATTCTTAAAAACTTGAAATGTCCCAAAACTATCTAAACATAAATTACACAATGTCGAATTACAGCCTACATGTAACTTCGAAGTAGGGAACGCATATGGTTGACTTTCTGTAGACCGCGCCTCCATTTATTTGACTGCTGATACTGATTACCAGTGAGAAAAGATAGCCACTCAGACTGGCAACACGAATGTGCATTTCGTGGAACTGTTTCAGCGTCACGATCGGCCTCATCTTAATATAGCCGTCAGGCGTAATAACATGAGACTTGGGGGTGCGCTGATGACGGAAGGCATGAGTCACATTTAATGGTGTTGGTGGAGTCTGTCAGTAAGACGGGTTTCACTAGACATGGCCTGCACCTCAACAGGTATGGAAAGGGGAGGTTGGCAAAGCTTATAGGTGACAGCATAGGTGGAGGTGGTGGGATCACTCATGGGAAAATTCCTGTAGTAGTGGGTGTTAGTGCTCTACCGTTTTTAGACTGAAGTCAGCTGATAGGTATTCCTGCTTAAGGGAAGTCTCTCTAACAAAGGAACCACTTTCGACAAAGCTCAGGTATCCGATTAATGAGGGAATTAGTATATTTCATCAAAATATACAAGGTATTAGAGATTAAGTTAGTGAACTGATTATAAATGTTGACTCTGAAATTATTGGTATATCTGAACACTTCTTAAATAAGGAGATAATTCAGAGGCTTTCATTACCAGGATACAGGTTGGCTGGCACCTTTTCTAGGAGCTCTTTGCAGCGTGGGGGAGTAGCCATGTATGTGAAAAACGGTATCCCACTTGAGTCAATTGATGTTTCAAAGTACTGCACTGAAAAGATGTTTGAATGCTGTGCAATTGTGTTTAAATTTAGTAGAGCTAAACTTCTAACTGTTGTTATTTATAGATCCCCAGACTCCGATTTTACGACATTTTTGCTAAAGCTAGAGGAGGTTCTTGGTTCACTTTATAGGAAATACAAAAAGTTAGTTATATCTGGTGACTTCAATATTAATTGTACAAGTGATTGTGCAAGGAAAAGGATGCTCGTAGAACTCCTTAATTCATATAATCTTATGCACACCGTATTCTTTCCAACGAGAGTGCAAGGGAACAATAGAACAACCATAGACAACATTTTTGTTCATTCCTCATTACTAGAAGGACATTCTGATAGCATAAGGGTGAATGGCCTTTCAGATTATGATCCACAAATTTTAACTGTAAAAGATTTTTGTGCTGCAACACATGTTAAATATAGTTATCAGCTTCTTTGGAAAGCTGATCCAGTTGCTGTAGAGACTTTTGTAAACCTTATCAAGGAACAAGAGTGGCAAGATGTTTATAGTGCTGACACAGTAGACGATAAATATAATGCTTTCCGCAAGACTTTTCTCGTGCTGTTTGAAAGTTGCTTTCCGTTACAACGTTCAAAACAGGGTGCTAGCACAAACAGGCAGCCTGGGTGGCTGACTAGAGGGATAAGAATGTCCTGTAGAATAAAGTGGCAATTATATCAAAACGTTAGAAACAGTCAAAATCTAAATGCAGCAGCCCATTACAAACAGTATTGTGAGGTGCTTAAAAAAGTTATTCGGAAGGCAAAAAGTATGTGGTACTCGGATAGAATAGCTAAGTCTCAGGATAAAATTAAAACCATGTGGTCAGTCGTAAAAGAAGTAGATGGTATGCAGAGACAGGTCGAGGATATAGAATCAGTGCGTAGTGGGAATGTCCGTGTTACTGATAAGGAGCATATATGTACAGTATTTAATAATCACTTTCTGAATGTAGCAGGTGAACTAAATAGAAACCTGCTCCCAACAGGGAATCATTTAGCGCTCGTAGAAAAAAGTGTTCCGAGACTGTTACCTGAAATGCTCCTCCATGATACTGACAAGATGGAGATTGAGTTAATAATTAAATCACTAAAGACCAAGAACTCTCATGGATATGACGGGGTATCTAGCAGAATACTGAAGTATTGTTCTATGTATGTTATCCCAGTACTTAGCCATATCTGTAACTTTTCCTTTACGAGTGATCGCTTTCCTGACCGATTAAAGTACTCGGTAGTGAAGCCACTTTATAAAAAGGGAGACAGGGATAATGTTGACAATTATAGACCTATTTCTATGCCATTGGCATTTGCTAAAGTTATCGAGAGGGTTGTATATACAAGGTTACTGAGCATTTAAATTCAGATAATTTGCTGTCAAATGTACAGTTTGGTTTTAGAATTGGTTTAACAACTGAAAATACTATATTCTCTTTTCTCTGTGAGATTTTGGACGGATTAAATAAAAGGTTGCGAATGCTAGGTATTTTCTTTGATTTAACGAAGGCTTTTGACTGTGTTGACCACAAAATATTACTGCAGAAGTTGGACCACTATGGAGTAAGTGGAGTAGCTTACAATTGGTTCGCCTCTTACTTTAAGAACAGAAAGCAGAAGGTAATTCTCCGCAATATTGAGAGTGGTAGTGATGTTTAGTCCCAATGGGGCACTGTTAAGTGGGGAGTTCCCCAAGGGTCGGTGCTGGGGCCACTGCTGTTTCTTATTTATATAAATGATATGCATTCCAGTATTACAGGTGATACAAAAATATTTCTGTTTGCTGATGACACCAGATTGGTACAAGGATCTCGTGTGTAATACTGAAACAGCATCAAATAATGTAGTTCATGAAATAAGATCGTGGCTTGTGGAAAATAATTTGATGCTAAATCACAGTAAGATTCAGTTTTTACAGTTTCTAACTCACAATTCAATAAGAAACGATATTTTGATCAGACAGAATGGGCATATTATAAACGAGACGGAACAGTTCAAGTTCCTAAGTGTTCGGATAGATAGTAAGCTGTTGTGGAAAGCCCATGTTCAGGATCTTATTCAGAAACTAAATGCTGGTTTATTTACCATTAAAACAGTATCTGAAATAAGTGACAGTTCAACACGAAAAGTAGTCTACTTCGCATATGTTCATACGCTTATGTCATGTGGTATTATTTTTTGGGGTAATTCTTCTGATC
The DNA here is from genome assembly GCF_023897955.1 of Schistocerca gregaria. Taxonomy (NCBI): domain Eukaryota; kingdom Metazoa; phylum Arthropoda; class Insecta; order Orthoptera; family Acrididae; genus Schistocerca; species Schistocerca gregaria. The sequence goes on along the minus strand of NC_064926.1, from coordinate 335,749,013 downwards.
CAAACAGGGTAATTTTGGCCCAAAAACAGGCTGTTCGAGCTATGTGTGGTGTAAGTTCGAGAACCACTTGTCGACCCCTATTCAATAGTCTGGGAATTCTGACATTGCCCTCAAAATGTATATTTTTTTTAATTTCGTTTGTTGTTAGCAATATTATCTTATTCCCAAGCGTTAGCAGCTTTCACTCAGTTAATACCAGGCAGAAATCAAATCTGCATGTGGAATGCACTTCCTTGACTTACGCAGAAAGGAGTACACCATTCTGCTGTATCCATTTTCAATAAGCTACCACAAGAACTCAAAAATCTTAGCAGTAGCCCAAACACATTAAAGTCTGAACTAAAGAGTTTCCTCATGACTCACTCCTTCTATTCTGTCGAGGAGCTCCTGGAAGAGCTGAAAAATTCAGCAAATTCCAGTGTTACATTGTTGATTTTCTTTATTTAAACTTACTATATGTCGCCTGAGTATGTTTCTTATATTTCATTTTATCTGTTTCTACTATCGTGTTATAATTTCATGTATTGTCTCGTTCCATGACCATAGAGACTTCTCTTTAATTTGGTCCCACGGAACAATAAATAAATAAATAAACAGAAGACCTACACCGTGACTGGCACTTTCAGACAAGGACACAGGTGACGGAGAAATGGAAATCAACACATTTAGTATGACTGCTTCACCATCTGGTGAACTTGAGTGCGTATATCACCTACTAAAGTACAGACAGCAGTTGTACTGCACCAGTGATCTTGTCACTGAAGCGTAGGAACCTGTACAGATGATGTACATGGCGTACCTGCAATTATCTGCCTACACAGTGGACGTAATATACCGTCATCAGACTCCTATAATTGAAATTACCTCATTAAAAGACATCACACAAGTCAAGATTTCTGTTTGCTCACCAGCCAGGAACAGAAATTCGACTCAAGTAATCTCCCGTAGAGAAGCGCTTCAATATTTGCCAGACTCCACGGACAGTTTAAGAACCGTCACTCGAATAAATAGAATAACAACGAGAGAAATGACTTCACGAACTCATTGTGTTGCAAGCAACACTTCTCAAAATCTAACCATTAAATTCTTTACAGTGGCTCGCACCAGCGAACACTCTAGGTCAGTCCCCAGAGGAGAGTGCCTTCAGTCGATCTCCACAGGGAAGAGCCTTTTCACGGCAAATCCCACTCACTTCTGGACACATGGTATCAAGGTATGCTGTCAGGTGACGAATTGCAGCTGTTAATACAAATACATTGTCTCCCACTAGATAGGTCATGAATCTGCAAGCAAACCACCTGAAGCTAATACTCCATTCAGGAGATTTTTCTGCATGTTCCTATTTCCCCTGCTATATCCTTAACACTCCACCAATGAAATACGTGTCTCAGCTTCTGCGTGCCTTGATGCTTCCCATGAGAAGATTCCTACGAGGTCAGCTCACGACCATCGCTTGTGACCCAGCACACTTCATTGTTCTAAAAAGATGTCTTTTCGACTTGTCCCACCACAGATGCTCTTTTTCCAGGTATTCTATTCTTAAACTTTTTCATTTCACAGAGTGCAAGCTCCCACCCACACTGTCTACACGTCAGAGATTTTGCAAGCTCCAGCATTGTGAACCACCGCCTCCTCTCTCTGCTCCCTCTCAGGGTGGTAAATGACCTCTGCAGCAGAACACAAGTCTCTTCCGAACCCCTCTTTAGAGATAGCAGCTTCCAAGGAATACGTGGCCCAAGTCGCCCTTTCTGTCACCTCTCATCCTTAATTAACTTCCAGACATGCAGTACTACAGAAGCCAGTACTACAGTAGCCAGCATAAACCAACGAAACCATTAAAATCCGATATATAAATTTAAAAGAAGGAACACAATATTAAACTATGTATTTCAAATACAGTACATGCTGTTTCATCTAGAAGCGTACGAGGGTCGTTCAATAAGTAATGCACAACTTTTTTTTATCAGTTCATATTTATTGTTAAGAGTCAGAATTAAGTGACAATATACATCATCATGTCTTGCCCATGTCCTATTTTTCTTCTTTGTTTCCATCACAATCTATGGCCGTGCACCAACGTTGTGGAAGAGTGTATATTCCGTGCTGGGTAAAACTCTTGTCCTGTAGGCGTAGCCATGTTTTCACTAGATAACTGACATTCTCGTCATCTTCAAACTGTGTTCCCCCTAGAGAACCTTTAAGCGGTCTAAACAGATGGAAGTCCGAAGTTGACAGGTCTGGACTGTAGGGTGGATTAGGCAATTATGTCCTACCCAATTTGGTGATGAGTTCTCAGGTTCTCAGACTTACGTATGGGCGTGATTATCGTGTTGGAGCAAGATTTATGCTGGATTCTGGTCCAATCGAACATGTCGGAAACAGTTCATGAGTTCATTCAGAGTCTTTACTTCAGCCGCTGAATAAATGGTTGACGCTCTTGGCATCACATCCACGGGAATGAGGCCATCAAAATCGCTGAAAACTGTCAAAATGAGATTTCCGGTGGAGGTGGTTTCGTCTTGAAATTCTTTTGTTGTGCCCAGCTTTCGTCCCCCGTAACGAACCGTCTCAGAAAGGCCTCTCCATCGGTATCAAAAAGCTCAAACAGTTAAGATGAGATGGCCTTTCTCTGAGTCTTGTGGTCCTCAGCGAGCATTCGTGGAAGACATCGTGAGCACCTCTTTGAATATCAGAGAGTCTCAATCATTACAGACGCCCTTCCAAAGCTGACCTACTACACTACTGGCCATTAAACTTGCTACACCAAAAAGAAATGCAGATGACAAACGGGTATTAATTGGACAAATATATTATACTACGACTGACATGTGATTACATTTTCACGCAATTTAGGATCATAGATCCTGAGAAATCAGTACCCAGAACAACCACCTCTGGCCGTAATAATGGCCTTTATACGCCTGGGCATTGAGTCAAACAGAGCTTGGATGGCGTGTACAGGTACAGCTGCCCATGCAGCTTCAACACGATACCACAGTTCATCAAGAGTAATGACTGGCGTATTGTGACGAGCCAGTTGCTCGGCCACCATTGACCAGACGTTTTCAATTGGCGGGAGATCTGGAGAATGTGCTGGCCAGGGAAGCAATCGAACATTTTCTGTATTCAGAAAGGGCCATACAGGACCTGCAACATGCGGTCGTGCATTATCCTGCTGAAATATCGGGTTTCGCAGGGATCGAATGAAGGGTAGATTCAAATGGATCTGAGCACTATGGGACTTAACTAGAGTGGTCATCAGTCCCCTAGAACTTAGAACTACTTGTACCTAACTAACCTAAGGACGTCACACACATCCATGCCCGAGGCAAGATTCGAAACTGCGGTCGCAGCGGTCGCGTGGTTCCAGACTGTAGCGCCTAGAACCGCTTGGCCACTCCGGCTAGCATGAAGGGTAGAGCCACGTGTCGTAACACATCTAAAATGTAACGTCCACTGTTCAAAGTGCCGTCAGTGTGAACAAGAGGCCACCGAGACGTGTAACCAATGGCACCCCATAACCTACTCCGTTATGGCGATGACCATTACACGATTCCAATGTGCGTTCACCGCGATGTCGCCAAACATGGATGCTACCATCATGATGCTGTAAACAGAACGTGGATTCATCCGGAAAAATGACGTTCTGCCATTCGTACACCCAGGTTCGTCGTTGAGTACAAAATCGCAGGCGCTCCTGTCTCTGATGCAGCGTCGGGGGGAACCGCAGCCATGGTCTTCGAGCTGATAGTCCATGCTGCTGCAAACGTCGTCGAACTGTTCATGCAGATGGTTGTTGTCTTGCAAACGTCCCCATCTGTTGACTCAGGGGTCGAGACGTGCCGGTCTGTGTGGCCGAGCGGTTCGAGGAGCTACAGTCCGGAACCGCGCGACTGCTACGGTCACAGGTTCGAATCCTGCCTCGGGCATGGATGTGTGTGATGTCCTTAGGTTAGTTAGGTTTAAGTAGTTCTAGGGGATTGATGACCTCAGTCCCATAGTGATCAGCGCCATGTGAACCATTTGATCGAGACGTGACTGCACGATCCGTTACAGCCATGCGGGTAACATGCCTGTCACCTCGACTGCTAGTGATACGAGGCCGTTGGGATCCATCATGGTGTTCCGTATTACCCTCCTGAACCCACCGATTCCATATTCTGCTCGCAGTCATTGGATCTCGACCAACGCGAGCAGCAATGTCGCGATGAGATAAAGCGCAATCGCGATAGGCTACAATTCGACCTTTATCAACGTCGGAAACGTGATGGTACGCATTTCTCCTCCTTACACGAGGCATCACAACAATGTTTCACCAGGTCACGCCGTTCAACTGCTGTTTGTGTATCAGAAGTCGGTGGGAAGCTTTCCTCATGTAGCACGTTTTAGGTATTGCCACCGGCGCCAACCTTGTGTTAATGATCTGAAAAGCTAATCATTTGCATATCACAGCATCTTCTTCTTGTCGGCTATTTTTTGCGTCTGTATCACGTCACCTTCGTCATGTAGCAATTTTAATGGCCAATAGTGTACTAAAGAGCCGATTTTCGAGCTGTGATATGCGCGGTCGGCACGAATAGTGGCATCCGCACGATGCAGCATGTATGGAGCAATGGCTGTGAGACGACGTCCGGGGTGTGGCTGATAATGGAGCTCTGTTTCTACATTTACTACGTCTATAAACTTCTTACCCATCGCCCAACTGTACTACTATCAACTACAGCTTCGCCATACACACGAACGTTTATGGACGTTCTCCTCGGTTTCTTTTTCTGCACACAAGAATTCAACATCATCACGCTGCTTGTAACGTGAGTCGTATGTGGACACCATTTTAACACTGTACTACGGCTTTTCCGTCTGCCAGAACGGTTCGAAACTTCACCGGCGCACTGAACAGAATGAAATGTGAAGCACCAACAAAGACGTTAGTTGCCATCTGCCTCAACGATTTCAGAAATACCGAGGATATGATACCTGCTGTGAGGACTTCTTGCGGTATAATCTTCTCAGTATTGCTTACCTTTTTATAACTGCTGTGCCAATATGTTAATATAACATAAAAAGCATAGAATGCCGGTTAGATGTAAGAGAGGATCGTAGGATGAATAGATAATTCCGTATTTAACACAAACTGTGTAAAGTCTTTTACCATTTCCTTTTACGACTGGAGCATTAGAAAATGAGTGCATGTACGTTACCGTGAGAGTAGTTATGATTTATTTTATCTGGGCGATCGATAAGGGTCAGATACGTAAGGGACTGACCTGAAAGACGCCTCCTATTGGATTGTAAGCACGTTATATGTACACTCCTGGAAATTGAAATAAGAACACCGTGAATTCATTGTCCCAGGAAGGGGAAACTTTATTGACACATTCCTGGGGTCAGATATATCACATGATTACACTGACAGAACCACAGGCACATAGACACAGGCAACAGAGCATGCACAATGTCGGCACTAGTACAGTGTATATCCACCTTTCGCAGCAATGCAGGCTGCTATTCTCCCATGGAGACGATTGTAGAGATGCTGGATGTAGTCCTGTCGAACGGCTTGCCATGCCATTTCCGCCTGGCGCCTCAGTTGGACCAGCGTTCGTGCTGGACGTGCAGACCGCGTGAGACGACGCTTCAACCAGTCCCAAACATGCTCAATGGGGGACAGATCCGGAGATCTTGCTGGCCAGGGTAGTTGACTTACACCTTGTAGAGCACGTTGGGTGGCACGGGATACATCCGGACGTGCATTGTCCTGTTGGAACAGCAAATTCCCTTGCCGGTCTAGGAATGGTAGAACGATGGGTTCGATGACGGTTTGGATGTACCGTGCACTATTCAGTGTCCCCTCGACGATCACCAGAGGTGTACGGCCAGTGTAGGAGATCGCTCCCCACACCATGATGCCGGGTGTTGGCCCTGTGTGCCTCGGTCGTATGCAGTCCTGATTGTGGCGCTCACCTGCACGGCGCCAAACACCCATACGACCATCATTGGCAACAAGGCAGAAGCGACTCTCATCGCTGAAGACGACACGTCTCCATTCGTCCCTCCATTCACGCCTGTCGCGACACCACTGGAGGCGGGCTGCACGATGTTGGGGCGTGAGCGGAATACGGCCTAACGGTGTGCGGGACCGTAGCCCAGCTTGATGGAGACGGTTGCGAATGGTCCTCGTGATACCCCAGGAGCAACAGTGTCCCTAATTTGCTGGGAAGTGGCGGTGCGGTCCCCTACGGCACTGCGTAGGATCCTACGGTCTTGGCGTGCATCCGTGCGTCGCTGCGGTCCGGTCCCAGGTCGACGGGCACGTGCATCTTCCGCCGACCACTGGCGACAACATCGATGTACTGTGGAGACCTCACACCCCACGTGTTGAGCAATTCGGCGGTACGTCCTCCCGGCCTCCCGCATGTCCACTATACGCCCTCGCTCAAAGTCCGTCAACTGCACATACGGGTCACGTCCACGCTGTCGCGGCATGCTACCAGTTTTAAAGACTGCGATGGAGCTCCGTATGCCACGGTAAACTGGCTGACACTGACGGCGGCGGTGCACAAATGCTGCGCAGCTAGTGCCATTCGACGGCCAACACCGCGGTTCCTGGTGTGTCCGCTGTGCCGTGCGTGTGATCATTGCTTGTACAGCCCTCTCGCAGTGTCCGGAGCAAGTATGGTGGGTCTGACACACCGGTGTCAATGTGTTCTTTTTTCCATTTCCAGGAGTGTATAAGTATAGATTCCTTCGCAGAATGTTTGCGATTTTTCAATTTTTCTGTTTTCACGCAGTCGCCAGTCAACAAGGCATAGACCGATCACACGTCTATTCCTTTGTGCACTTTGCTTCCTCTATTATTCCAGCCTGCTATTACACAACATTCAATTATGAACTATAGAAGTTTTCGGTACGCAATTCCTTTTTAGATGGGCTGCAGTGACCCAGTAGCCTAAAAATGAAGCGTAACCTGTCATATGTATTACCTCCAACTGAGTCTGTTTAAGCGAATTCTTCCTACTTTTATACGTAGACATGTGCAGAAGCCTTTGCCAGCGATGTGGATGGTGTAGTACACCGTTAGCAGAGCCTGTTCTGTTGGTGCGAATGGACCGGTCTACTGCCTGTCGAATCTCTGGAACAGTTCTGAAGCGAATGCCACGAAGTGGTTCCCTCATCTTCGGAATCAAATCAAAGTTACAAGCACTTAAGTCCGGAGACTATGGTGGATGGTACAGTAGTTCCCAGTCCCATCGACCTAACAGACAGCCATAGCTTACGCTGTATGCGCCTGGGCATTCTCGTGCAAAATGATGGATGGGTTGCTCAGAAAGCGTTGCCAATTTTTCCGCAAAGCTGGTCACAGTTGATGCTCCCAAAACAAACAGTAATACTGTGAACTGAAGGTCTGCCGTGGAGGAACGTGATGCATTAGGCTAACACCATCACATTCGTACACGAGAATCACCATAACTTTAGACCACTCCAGTCGCACCATCAACAGAACAGGCTCTGCTAACCTGACTACTTTGAATGACAGTAACAAGCGCAAACGTGTAACTCTTTTGTATTGGTGGTGAATAAATAGTTGCCACTATTTGAGTTCAAACCTTCGTAGCTGACGTCAGACCTTTTCCGATCAAGATGGCAGACAAGGTGAATCTGGAATTGTCACACATACATATGTTTCCCGGACTATGCTCAGAAAGGACTGGCTGCTGCCACTGCGCCACCTGCCTCTGCGTGCTGAATGTGGATGATCATGAACAGAGCTGTTTGATCATGAACAGAGCTGAAAAGAGCAATTCAATCAGTGTTATTTTTTATGAGCACAGATGAGTGATCCCGGTACATGATTTGAGAGAGAGGGGCCAGGTACAACGCGCACAGAGCTAAGAACACACAAGACTCACACTATACCATCAAGAGAAGCAAAAACACCAAACAGCAAGTAGGAGAAAAGACATTTAATTTTGGTAAATGTTTAAGTATAAATGTAACGAGAAATATAAATTTAAACACATTTTCAGTCCTTAATAAAAACATAATCTAAGTTTGATCTGCACATTTTGTTACTTGTATATTTCCTTTTTTGTAAAATTTTGTTTACGGTGGTATACTAACTTTGAAGACAAACATTTTTTGATTGAAAGAATATCATACATATTTTATGTATGAAATTCTGCGGAGTTCAGGAAATAAGCAAAATTAAGATTATGAAGTGTTCAAAACAAGGCATTAAGTTTAAGACCTGATAAGTTTTCTTTTAATAATACATGACCCACAGAGTTATATAAAGTCAACACTTAATTTAGAACTAGCTATAAATAACATTAAAATAAGAATTCTTTGTAGCTATCCTAGATAACTATATTACATTCCTCCAAAGGTTCATCATCTAACTGTTATTACGTTTTTGAAATCTGATTTAATATTATTCAATTTATTGAAATCATGCTGAATGATATGTAAACTTAGAAAAATTAGAAATATTTATTAAAGTTGTTTTCTGATAAAATTATAGTAAAAAATTCATGTAATACCCGATTAAAAGCATGTAATTAATTTATCCTTAATACATAGTATGTTATTAAAAGACCATTCTCAAAAATTGTTACAAATTGTTCTGGCGTAACCACAAGCGCTGGGAGGAAATGAAGAACGGAAGGCGGTGAGGAAACGTCAGCCAATAGCCCGCTGCCACGGACCGTGCTGCCCCAGGAGCGACATCTGCAAGAAGTGAATACAAGCAGCTCTCCGGCCAGCCTCGGCCGGTCAGATCGGCTCCGTATACATACAATAGTGGACAGGATTCGCCGAGCAGTATTAGTGACGTGTGTCAACTTCCACGAACATTACACGTAAGCAAGGGCTCTAAATTACATTGCTTGTCGCCCCTCGTTTGCGACTACTACTCGTAAATATTAAAGTTAAGTATTGTCAATCTGCATATTTGAAATAAAACTACTAACCTTATTTGCTTGAATTGTTGTATAGCATTCTGAAAATGCAGCATCCTTTAGGCCCCCTTATAAGCAACGAACGGGCCAGATGCAACTAAAATTATTAAAATTAATTGTCATATACCTTACTTAAAAGCTTTCATTACCTACTTTCTTAATTTTATTTTACAGCTACCAGATATGCAAAAATTTTTGTTCAAATATTTATGACATAAAACGATTTTGATTGTCAAAATTCATTATTTCAATTTTATTGCTCTGAGTTGTCTTTTTATGAAAATGTACAAGTACATTAAAATTAATGTTTTGATTACAAAAATATTTTAATTAAATGGATTAGCTTCTAGATATCTTGAACGTCAGAAAAAACACATGAATACTTATGTACTATGCAAGATTTTTCGCAGTCTCATGGAATTGTATTGTGCCTGTGAGGTCTGCATTACGTGATTTCTTTTTTCGACTCTATTTCTGAAAGAAAATAAACGTCAATACAGCCAGTGCAAAAACGTTAGCATGCCCATGCCCATTTGCACATGCTGTGATCACTAATCTTTTTAACATCATTAGGGTAGCGCACACTCCGCTGCAGAGTGAAAATCTCATTCTGGAAACATCCCCCAGGCTGTGGCTAAGCCATGTCTCCGCAGTATCCTTTCTTTCAGGAGTGCTAGTTCTGCAAGGTTCGCAGAAGAGCTTCTGTAAAGTTTGGAAGGTAGAAGACGGATACTGGCAGAAGTAAAGCTGTGAGTACCGGGCGTGAGTCGTGCTTCGGTAGCTCAGTTGGTAGAGCACTTGCCCGCGAAAGGCAAAGGTCCCGAGTTCGAGTCTCGGTCGGGCACACAGTTTTAATCTGCCAGGAAGTTTCATCATTAGGATAGTGTACTATTGCTATGAACTATTCTGTTTGATATTAGGTTCATAATTAGAGAATCACTGCTTTGGTAACTGCTTCGTGGTAGCCATGTGTAGCTTACCATTAAGTTGAATAAATCCATTTGGCCTATGGTGCAATTTCATATGAGAGTTTATGATCATAGTTGTTCCATGGACTCAGACTGTCCTTCGAAGCATACACTGTTATGATGTAGGTACTTCCAACAACGGCCCAGTGCCCAGTGCAGTAGACTTAAGGTAATACAGAGGGGTCCAAAAAAAAGTATCCACTGTTTAAAACTCCATAACGTGCAAACTAATTGACGGATTTGTCTCATTTTTGGTGAAAGCGTAACTTAAAGTCCAAGATATCACAGTAGGTGTTCGAAATGGCCACCATTAATATCCACACACAAACGATGCCACCGAACTGCAGCACGAACTACTGACTGCAAGGAGTTCAGTTGGAATTTGCACATGAATGTAATATGGAAGTTCATCCAATGTGCGTGGCTTTTGTCGATAAACGACGTCCTTTAGTGTGCCCCACAGGTAAAAGTCCAGAGAAGTTAGGTCTGGGGAACGTGGTGGATACTCCACAGCACCTCCACGGCCTATCCATCTTCTGGTATATTTTCGTCGAAATACGCCCTAACACGATTTAGGTAGTGGGCTGGAGGACCACCTTGTTGAATGTAAACTCTTCCGTCTCCATACAAGTCTCGGATGGCAGGTAAAATGGATGTCTGAAGCATCTGAAAGTACACCTCTCTGGTAACTGTGCCGTCAAAGAAGAATGGCCCAATCAAGCACCGGTGAGACAGCCCACACCACACATTTACTCCTGGCGAATTCCCGGCTTTGTCGACGTGGACGTTCGGATTTTCGGTGGCCCAGTAGATGCAATTGTGGCGATATACTGTACCAATGAGTTTGAACTGTGGCTCGTCAGACCACACAATCATCTCTGCAAACTATTCATCGTTGCGCACCATGTTAGTAAACCACTCGCAGTTCTGCATTCTACGATCTGGGTCATCCTCGTTTATTGCGTGTAGCAATCGTGGGGTGTAGCACTTCCGCTCTGCTGTCTTCAGGATTCGCCAAACACTTGAGCGTCTCACTCCAGTTTCACGGGCACACTGTCTCACAAACTTCTGTGGTGAGCGAGTGAATTGTTGTAACACACGACGGGAGTTATCTGGACTTGTTACTGTTACAGGTCGTCCAGATCGTTGTTTGTGTACATCTTTAACACAGCCTTCGGCTTAAAATTTGTCTCGAATGCGACGAATCGTTAAACGTGTCGATGACTCTGTTTGATATTCATTTCGCCATTCCCGTTGAACGTCATTAATGTTTTCGTACTTAAAATAGCACTTAAAAACTGACTTCCTTTCATCGACTGTAAGCCTTGCTCCAGCCATGTTTACTCGAGTAACTAGGTGCAACTAAGAACAAAACACTGACTATCTGGCGACTGTCATCTGACAAAACAAAACAACGCAATACAACGCTTGTGTGGCGATTGCCGGAACTACAAACTATTACACTACCAAAGATGAGACAACTCCGTCAGTTAGTTTGCCAGTTATGGACTTTTAAACAGTGGATACATTTTTCTGGACCCCTCTATGTAAGTAAAAGGATGGCAAGTGAGTTCTCTCCATGCATGTGCTCAGGCATATACTGTCTCACCCCCTTCCTTATGAGACTGTTCATTTCTTTCACGTAGAAATCGGTCAACTAACACGTGAGATGTATTAGTATGGTTTCTGTACTCCGTGCTTGAGCCTCCACATGGCCATAACCGATAAGTTTGCCCAAAGAAATTTAAAATGTAATGAGGTCTTCTAACCACATGCTTGTTTCTCTTGTTTAAAAAGAAAATGTTGCGTTGATGTCAGTTTGGACAGAAATGACCTTACGAATTCAAATTTCCCGTTTCCTGTTAAAAACCGCTCTGTACGAATAAGCGCACATGCGTTGCACAGCAGCATAATCTTGGATTGCACAGGTAACATTTTCAGAACTCTCTTTTCTCTGTGCTAGGTCGAAACGGCATGTTTTCAGTTCCTCAAAAAGTTCCTGGTAACTTGACTAGCCGTTAATGGCTAGAGCACTTATACGATAGTACGATGCGGTAAGTGGAGTATGCGATACGACGCCCCAGAAGCTGCAATGTAATAAATGATGGTACCCGAGGGGCTGTATATAGTGGTGGATATAACGAAAAGTTTTGTTGAGTTTTTTTAACAGAGCTCAAATGTGTGATTACCTAATTTCAGTTTCTGTGTGCAAGAAAACAGCAATGTGATTGTAAAAACGATAATACAGTTTAAATAGACAGCTCCAATATTGCCGACCAGCGATATCTAATAAATTTATATGTCAAATCACAAGCCCAGGAGTGAATGAAGATATCAGTCAGTCAGTTAAACATGTTGAATAGATCATTTGATCGATTCTTTTATCCAAATGACGTGGAATTCAGTTTAAAGTACTATATACGTGATTAGTATTAACATTATGAACACACTGTTTTTTTCAGTCGTAGTCATGCAACTACACTTAAAAATTCTTTTTTTAAATTTTTTTTACAACTGCCAGTTTTTAAAGAGATATTCATCCATGTATTAGAAGTTGTCCAGGAGAAATAATTTTAGGTTACATTTTAAACTTGCTTTGCTACCTACAGATATTTTATGTTGTTGGGCAAATGATCGAAAATTTTTGTTGCTGGCATTTCTGAGTCACTGACAGCTTTAGTAATTGGTAGTAAGTATCATTTTTTCCTGTAGCATGACGTTAGGAAAAACTCCACTCACAGCTGGTAAAACTGTTGTTTATTAAATCGCGACCGGTTTTGTGGCTTCAAGTCGCATAATCACGCGAGCAATGTTAAAAGATCATACGCATATCCATCGTTCCTAGTTGCGTTTCAGAGGATATCGTCAATATTATGGCTAGCCATAATATTTTCATCTACCCTTTCCTCTTTGAAACGGCCGTTGGCACAATGAGGGTGACGTCTTAGGCCAGTGGTCTTCGGCCACCAATGCTGATTATTAAACAAAAATTGAGCGATGGTGGGCTTCGAGCCTGGGGCCAATGACGTTTTTATTACAAATCAAAGACGCTTCCCCTAGGCAATGGGTGCCATCTGTTCGTGGTTTAATTCTCTCATAAATTAACGTTCTGTTTGCTAGACAATTATCCTGACCGAAGGCGGAAGGTGTGTATTGGACTGTTCTTTGTGATTCATTGACAGGTCTACATGGATGAACCTGATACTTTGCATTGGATTCCTGCAGGACACGAGAGTATAAAAATTGTTTCACTTTCAGTAAGTACAGGCGCAGCAGCTCTATTAACTCAAAATACTAAATTGTAAGAGATACGGAGTGCTTTGATGAATACGTCTCATTCACAAAACATGAAGACTGTGTGAAAGGATAGCAGACTTACAAACTGGATCGATGTTCACCGCGCGCAGATCTCCAGGGAGCAGGTATAAAGGGCGTCGCACTCTTGATGTGATGCTGTGAGTCCCACAGGGGCCGACACCTCATCAGCAGCCCCCTGCTGCAGTTCGTCTTCCCACCTCCCCTACGGACAGGGGAAAGTGTGCACCGTGGCGCCGCACTTCGACCTCAGGCAGACGTCTTATTCTCCTCCCAGAATGCAGAACGCTTCACACTATTCCTTGCATTAAAAGCCCTATACGCTCCGACTGATCATTTATTTTCTTTTGCTGGAGTACTGGCCTGGTAACAGTATTGAATTGTTATAGCTGGTGCGAAGAATGCGAGCCACCACCATAATTTCACCGAATTAAATAGAAAAACACAGTGACTATCTGAGGAAGTGTAATACACTGCAGTTCTATTCCTGCTACTAGGACCCGACATCTAACACGTTTCGTGTACGTCGTGGTGCTCCACTCACAAACGAACATTCTCGAGAGTAAATAGATGATCTTGATGAAACTCGGCGGATGTATACAGATGGAAAAATAGTGCAATACGTATTTTATTGTTTGAGCTCAGTTTCATTTTTAAGGGATAAAACACACCCCGTGTAGGGGGTTTGAGGAATATCTTAGAAATGGTCATGTATAAAATAATATTTTTTCATAGAAAATTTCATATGTATTTTTCTTGAAAACTGTATAACGAGCTTTCGTAATAATTTGACATTTTGCAAAGTACCTCACCACCATTAATTTGAAAAATGAAAACTTCCTTGATGACATAAAGAAGCTTTGAAACCACCTACATCCATGTGTAATAAAGTTAATTTCTGAGATACCATTCATGGAAAACGAGCTGTTCAAGACATACCGTTGGTGTACTTTTCAACATACCTAATTAAAATATCTAAGTATTAATTATTATTCTAATTATGTTTTTAACTAAAATTTGTTTATGTTTTAAACTGTTATTTTACGTTTTACACTCATATTTTTGTTACTTAGTTTACTGTTTATCGTACGTTTATTTCGTTAGATGATAACAATAATAAGTAAACTGTTATTTCATTATTATGATACAGAATAATTACAGCTTTGTTAATGTGTGAAGAAATGCTTAAAACATAACTTTTTTTACGCGGTGCACATAAAATGAACGAAATTTCTTCACAGAATATACGCGACAAAGAATACAACGTAAAAAAGTATTATTTAAAATTGTCGCTGGTGATTCTCTAAATATCTTGACTTGTGTCTGTCACTTCAGTATACCAGCAAGCCTTGGTGAGGAGCAATGACCATGTGCTAGTGATTGCAGATTTATTATACTGTTTCTCAATTGGAGTTTGACATCATACTCACTGATCAGAACTAGAACTGATACGACGGTCTTAACTGTTCTTTCATATCGACCACCCCAAGAACGTAATAATAAAACAGATTTTTCTCCCTCATTGGAAAAAAAAACATATTTGAAGTTTCTTTTGATTGGTCACATGTTAGTTTATCATATTTCGATACTTTTACAAGAACATTTGGGACTACAGAAATAGAATCTCGGATTCTCGGTCAAACATAAAGTAAGTCTGTTATAAAACTATGAGAAACGGCGCGGTCATTGTGAAGTAAGCGCTCTGAGCGTTCTAGTCACGGAGAAGAAAACTGTCATCTGTTGATCCCAAAGGACTCGACGGCACTGATACAGCAATGGTATCCAGTTATGTTGAATGATTGTGGTGTCAGTCTACCCTTGTGAAAAGTATAATAAAGCTGCATAGTACATAATCAGTGCTCTTCGTCTAGATTTACTGATGTAGTGAAATGTGCCAGATGCAAATCAGAATATCTAGAGAAACAACCACAACAGTTTGAAATCCTGTAGAGTTTTGTTTCAAAATGTCATAAATTTAAAATTATTACAGAAGTTGATTATACGGTTCTCAAGAACATTAAAAACATATGAACTTTTATACGAAAAACATTTTAATATGTACATAATTACGAAGTTATTCCTGAGCCGTGTGCGCCTCACGTTGATGCCGTTCATAGCTTGGCATCTTGTAACAGAAATAGTGGTGTCTCGTTTTCTTAGTGTGTTCACTGGCGCCACTACGTTTACTTGCCTTGTCTGTCCGTGAGTGGCAGCAGCAGCGCTTATCGACAGCGCGTACTGTGGTACCATCTTTGGAGCGTCCTGTAGAATTTCCGGCTCGTCGTGTGTCGAGCGAGCTGAGTTGGGACGGAGCAGCAGTGAGGGCCGGACAGCCAGTACTCGCCCGACCGCTGGCGACACGCATGCACTGTCCGGCGGAAGGATGTGGTCGCGAGGGTGCACGGCCACGTCAATGTCCGGATTCATCGAGTTTTAGTGGAACGGACCGTGATATTCGAGTAGTGCGAGTTTCACCTGTGTGTGTGTGTGTGTGTCCGGCCGTCGAAGTGCTCTCATGGCAATATCAGTCAACGATTTATACTGGGATATTTTCCATGCCTGACTTTTGTGAGGAGAACCGTTGGTTGGTCGTTCGGTCGGTCGTCACAGCGGACGACGTGCATTTGGTTTTCCGACCGCTTCTGGCTTCCATGTGTTTGTGCCCACTTATAATTCGTCGGTGTAGTTTCACAGTGACTGGTTTTAGTATTGTTTGAGACATCGGGGAATTGTCTTTGCGGGTCCGTTTGTATCTTGTGTGGTTTTTAATGTCCAGTTATTTAAACGCTGCCTGCGTTCTGGTGTCGGCGTTCGGCTTCGGACAGAGCAGCGAGGAGGTCCGCAGCACGAGGGCAGGCTGGGACTGCTGGCGGTGTGCAGGCACTGTCAGACTGAGGGGCTGTAGCCGACGACCGAACCCAGGACGTTTGAAGTTGAGTGACCATGTCCAGTACTGAAACCTCCACTTTTCGAGATCTCGCTGTTGTTTGCGTGTTGCTGCTCCGTGGTTCGGTGAGACCAACCGCAACAAGTGGAGTGTGGCTGGCTGGCGGAAGCTATTAGCCGCCTACTACTCCTTGATTTTAGTTTGGATTTAGTATTATTCTTATTAGTGAAGTGCAACCAATGGTATTTTCTGCCTTGTGGCTGCTAACGCTCCAGTTACCTGCCCTGGAGGTTAGCGTACTTTTCTGGCAGTGTACCTTTCCTCGTCGTGTCGATGCTGTCCGACACAGCGTGTAGCTCTACAGCCTCTTGAATTGTACTGTGCATATGTTTTGGGAGGTCTACCTTGGTTCTAGCGTTTCCTTCGGCCCTGGGCGTGTTTCTGAAGACGTGGTACTGTCTGTCTCTTTGCGCTTGCCTAAAAATGTTCCATCGTTGAACCGGTGATCTGACGTTAGGCCGATTGGGTACTCCGTCGGTCGGCGCTTAAGCTACCCCTAGAGTGAGTTGCCATCCTGTTACGTGAATACAACTCTTGGTTGCCCGTCTCACCTCTTACACAGCTGTAGTCACCTTCCTAAGGTTATCCAGGGAGCACTGTCTGTGGATCTCTCCATCGTATTTGGACAAGTTGTCGTAATTGTTTAAAATTTACTGTAATGTTTTAACATGTTATTGCCTTCCCCACCCTTCAGCCGTTAATTGTCTGTAACAATGATCGTGGCCTTCATCTGATAAATAATTTTCAATACACTTTTAATGAGGCCTTCAGCCGTCACTATAGCTTGTTACAAGTTATTAAGATTGTTAGAAAGGGTTGTATTTTTATTTCATTTTTTTGAAGTGTATTCTGAAATTTCTTGTGGCCTTCAGAAGGCGCGTTGGATTGTATTTTCAGGAAAATGAGTAGACCTTTGTTCACCTCAATTAACTGAACATTCCTCCACAAGAACAGGTATCTGAATGCAAAATTCATGTACAGCATATTGCATCCACCCATAAAACTTATACCTCTAGGCCTCTAACTGAAACTGATAGAAATTTGAACTAAATAGATTTTTACACTGTTTAAATGCATCAGTTACATGACAGCAAAAAATAACGTTCTGTTTAAAAACATTAAGTTGTTGCTGTAACTCTCTGGAAAATATGTAAATAAACTAGCTTCATAACTCTGCAGGAGGAGTAACTTTTCTTAGTCGACCTATTTAAATAACCTTTCTTTTGCTTACTATTTTATGTTAGTTTATTTGAAACGCTGTGTATGTTAAGACTAGTTAAAGAAAACATATATGTAAGAGTACCAGGTGTAATGTCTTCCCTATGAAAGTGGTACTCTGCAGGTGGTACTGGAAAGGGGGTGAGTGTGCTGTCTTCCAGCTTTCCGTACGAAACTTTGTCACGTGGCCCTGTCCGCTGTGACGTGGCCGGTAAGGTAATGTGGCAAACACCATGGTAGCCAGTTGCTTTCTCCAAGTAGTATTGGCTTTGTGTGTGTCTAGTGCTGTGATTTGTGATTTTACTACATTTCTACTCAATATTGCACTACCAGTGATATAAATAATTAAAGGCGTAATTGTACTGTAGCCCCTGCAATAAATATCCCATAAAACTCGGAATGTCATGTATCATCGTTTCCCAGAAAACGTTACTGTTTGGTGCACATGGATATCTCGGTGCGAGCAAATAGGTTAAAATAAATGTTCGTAATTCAAAAGAGTATTTACCCACTAAGAATTTCACGTGGGACCAGAGAAATGAAATGTTAACAAGTAACACAGGAAAAGGGAAACCTGTCCACTAGACCTCCAAAACGGCGGCAATGATGTCATCCAAGATGGCAAATTTTCAAGGGAAATTTGAATTTTGGCCGGAAGATAGGTCAACTGGGCTACCTCCACTATCCTAACCCCCCTCCCTCTGAAAATGGCAGGAAGTTCAAATTCCATCAGGAGAATGCATCACAACCTGGTTATCTCTACTAACCTAAGAAAATGGCAGGAAAGAAAGTGCACTAGGACTACCTCCACTAATCTAAGTCACCCAACTGGCACATTGTCCTATGGGTTGGCAGGAAAAGGACTCGACCTGTGTTGGACGTAAGTCTTTATTTAAACAATTTGATGCTGTATAGCCATCCAGTGTATTCACCATAGGGTCTGGAGTCCTACTGACTTACTACACAGTACTTCCAGCAGAGGGTGCTGTCATCTGTTCTGTGGGGCAGTTAAGCATGGTTAGACATGTCTTGTATGTTGTGCTAGAAACTATGGACCCTGTGCTATTTGGCAACATCAGTATAACACTCGCAGGACTCTAACTGTATACCCAAAAATAGAAGCAACTTTCAACTACTCGTTGCAGGTAACTGTGATAAGAGA
Organism: Schistocerca gregaria; assembly: GCF_023897955.1. Classification (NCBI taxonomy): domain Eukaryota; kingdom Metazoa; phylum Arthropoda; class Insecta; order Orthoptera; family Acrididae; genus Schistocerca; species Schistocerca gregaria. Next base: position 335,730,446 of record NC_064926.1, on the reverse strand, counting down.
GCAATGGCTCATGCTTGCTTGTGTCCAGTGATTGCATCGATGCATGTGTGCTCTTGGAGCGTCTGTACTGTGCAAATAGATATTGGCTCCCGTCCGGTCGCGTCATCAACGTTGCCTAGGTGAACACATATTTCAAGAGGAATTTATCAGGCACCAAGTATGAAAGGGATGTCGCCGCCTAATGCTTGAGGGTGCCTGTGCATGGTTTTACAGCTGCATCACTTTGTGGGGGCTGCCTGTAGCCTCCTGTAAGGTCTAGTGGACAGGGGATGGTGGGCGGTGCTTGAGCACATTGATTGCATGACTGCTGCATTATTTTGCTAGCAGGTCTGTATGCTATGCTATGCATTATTTGGACAGTTTACGAGTTGATTTCATGTCTGTACATCAGTGTACTGCATTATTTAGGAGGAGTTTGCATGTCCTTACTGAAACGTCCCCTTAGAAAAATTATACAAGACTGTGCTTAAAATGAAACAATATTTTTGGCGCAACGCAATCTGATTTCCAAAAATCCCTACGAAAGAATGGCCCTGACTAACATTAACCTATACGTTTCACAAATCACTTACCTCACAAAAAAATCTTCGTTACTCGAACTACTGCAATACAGCGAGCACCACTACTGCCAGCTAAGTAAAAGATTCAAACTACGGAAGGCACTAACTACTGATAGGCACAGTTAGCAAATGAAAGATTTTAATAGAGAACAACCAATGTATTTACCTTAATAGTCATTATATATATATATATATATATATATATATATATATATATATATATATATATATATATATATATATATAACTTCATGACACCAATTCTTACAAATTTGAAAACTCCGCCATCTCTCTCCCCATGTCCACCACTGCTGGCGGCTCACCTCCAAGTGCCCAACGCTACGCGCTGTTAGCATCCAGCTGCCGCTGCCCAACACTACAATGGCAGACAACAATGCAAACCAGCCACAGACTGCACATGGCAGAGCAAGTGATTTTCATACAGAGCGCTATGTGGCAGCGGCGTTACCAATAAAAAAAAAACCTAAACAGCCTACTTACATTACTGAAATTATTTCGGTAATTTAGGAGTTGTTTGTGTGTCTGCACAGTGTTATTTAGGCGTTATATGCAGGTCTGTGGACTGTGCGGCATGACCCCGAGCATGTCAGAGCGCGTGTTTTGTATCAGTTACATAAATGTTGTTGTTGTTGTTGTTGTCATCAGTCCTGAGACTGGTTTGATGCAGCTCTCCATGCTACTCTATCCTGTGCAAGCTGCTTCATCTCCCAGTACCTACTGCAACCTACATCCTTCTGAATCTGCTTAGTGTACTCATCTCTCGGTCTCCCTCTACGATTTTTACCCTCCACGCTGCCCTCCAATGCTAAATTTGTGATCCCTTGATGCCTCAAAACATGTCCTACCAACCAATCCCTTCTTCTAGTCAAGTTGTGCCACAAACTTCTCTTCTCCCCAATCCTATTCAATACCTCCTCATTAGTTACGTGATCTATCCACCTTATCTTCAGTATTCTTCTGTAGCACCACATTTCGAAAGCTTCTATTCTCTTCTTGTCCAAACTAGTTATCGTCCATGTTTCACTTCCATACATGGCTACACTCCAAACAAATACTTTCAGAAACGACTTCCTGATACATAAATCTATATTCGATGTTAACAAATTTCTCTTCTTCAGAAACGCTTTCCTTGCCATTGCCAGTCTACATTTTATATCCTCTCTACTTCGACCATCATCAGTTATTTTACTTCCTAAATAGCAAAACTCCTTTACTACTTTAAGTGTCTCATTTCCTAATCTAATTCCCTCAGCATCACCCGATTTAATTTGACTACATTCCATTATCCTCGTTTTGCTTTTGTTAATGTTCATCTTATATCCTCCTTTCAAGACACTGTCCATTCCGTTCAACTGCTCTTCCAAGTCCTTTGCCGTCTCTGACAGAATTACAATGTCATCGGCGAACCTCAAAGTTTTTACTTCGTCTCCATGAATTTTAATACCTGCTCCAAATTTTTCTTTTGTTTCCTTTACTGCTTGCTCAATATACAGATTGAATAACATCGGGGAGAGGCTACAACCCTGTCTCACTCCTTTCCCAACCACTGCTTCCCTTTCATGCCCCTCGACTCTTATTACTGCCATCTGGTTTCTGTACAAATTATAAATAGCCTTTCGCTCCCTGTATTTTACACCTGCCACCTTTAGAATTTGAAAAAGAGTATTCCAGTCAACATTGTCAAAAGCTTTCTCTAAGTCTACAAATGCTAGAAACGTAGGTTTGCCTTTTCTTAATCTTTCTTCTAAGATAAGTCGTAAGGTCAGTATTGCCTCACGTGTTCCAACATTTCGACGGAATCCAAACTGATCCTCCCCGAGGTCTGCATCTACCAGTTTTTCCATTCGTCTATAAAGAATTCGCGTTAGTATTTTGCAGCCGTGGCTTATTAAACTGATAGTTCGGTAATTTTCACATCTGTCAGCACCTGCTTTCTTTGGGATTGGAATTATTATATTCTTCTTGAAGTCTGAGGGTATTTCGCCTGTCTCATACATCTTGCTCACCAGCTGGTAGAGTTTTGTCATGACTGGCTCTCCCAAGGCCGTCAGTAGTTCTAATGGAATGTTGTCTACTCCGGGGGCCTTGTTTCGACTCAGGTCTTTCAGTGCTCTGTCAAACTCTTCACGCAGTATCGTATCTCCCATTTCGTCTTCATCTACATCCTCTTCTATTTCCATAATATTGTCCTCAAGTACATCGCCCTTGTATAAACCTTCTATATACTCCTTCCACCTTTCTGCCTTCCCTTCTTTGCTTAGAACTGGGCTGCCATCTGAGCTCTTGATATTCATACACGTGGTTCTCTTCTCTCCAAAGGTCTCTTTAATTTTCCTGTAATATACTATCTCAAATCTACTCCTAAACAAGTTGAACCAAAATAAAAAAAAATTACACTACTTCCTCTGTCCAGCAGCCCAGTGCAGGCTGAGTCATTTTCCCCTCCAGACTGTCATCTTCAGTTATGTCACTGAATAGAGGGCAGCACCCTCTGGTGACATTACTGTGTACTAGATCCAGACCTCATGGTGACCACATCTGGTGGTGGTACTATGTACTAGGTCAGTTGGACTAGGGACCCCATGGTGCCCACACTGTTTATCGCCATCACCCCTCCAACCCCGCTGAGACTGACATCTTGGATTACATCACAGAACAGACGGCAGCACCCTCTGGTGGCAGTACTGCGTACTAGTTCAATTGACCTCTGGACCCTATGGTGAATACGCTGGATGGCTGTACGGCATCAGACTGTTTAAAAAAGACTGATTCATACAAAATAATAAAGACTTATGTCCTTTTGCCACCACTACATAGGAGGAGATAGCGGTCAGGTGAATTAGGTTAGTTGAATTGCCCTTTCTTTCCCGCCATTCTCTTAGGTTAGTAGAGATACCGCAATTAACCTATTTTACCACCAACATTGAAACTTCCCTCCAGTTCCTAGGAAGAGATGGCGGTCAGATGACATAGGTTAGTGGAGGTAGTCCAAGAGACCTATCTTCCCGCCATTTTCTTAAGTTAGTACAGGTAACCATGGTGTATTGCGTTATCCTGATGGAATTTGAACTTCCTGCCATTTTCTGAGGGAGGGGTTAGCTTAGTGGAGGTAGTGCAATTGACCTATCTTACTGCTAAAATTCAAACTTCTCGCCAAAAGCTGCAGTCTTAGATGACGTCATCAGATGACGTCATCGCCGCCATCTTGGATAACGGTTCTTCGGGGCAGAACCCTCCTTGCCCCAATACAGACTTCTTTGTCGTGATCACAAGAAGGCAGAATGAGTCCTTCCTCTGTATTGTATTCCATTGCTGCATAAGTTCGTAGAGTTTCCTTTCGCATGTTGGTATTCCCATTGTAATGGGTTTATTTATCGATTTTATTTGTCGTTCACTGTTGCTATGTGAGTTTATGAAATGTAATTTTGACATTTGGAGATTGGAAATATGGACTTTAGAAATTGGAGACCCAAGTGGAAAAATTGGAACATTTCTGGCATGTTCTTCTGCTTAACTTCAATAGACGTCTGACAGCAGCGGAGACACGCAGAAACTTTTTTGCCATATATGGGGATAGTGCTGTTGACCAGAGGACTGTGAAAAAAATAGTATTCTTGTTTTAAAGAGGATCGTTTTGACATCAGTGACTCTTCGCATTAAGACCTTCAGGGTTTGATGAAAATCATTAAAGAGCTTTAATCCACTCGCGAATTGGCCAATCTAATGAACTGTGATCATTCTACCGTTGTGTGACATTTATCTGTAATGGGTAACGTACGAAAATCGGGTGTATGGGAATCGCATCTTTAAACCAAAATCGCAAAAATCAGCAGGTGGGCCATATGTGCATTTCTGCCTGCTCGTTCTCGATTGGCTCTTGAACCACACCGTGCATACACGTCCTGTATCGTTGCTGACGACGAGAAATGGTGTCTTTACGTTAACTTAAGGGAGGAAAAGCAATGGTTGAGTCCAAAAGAAGCAGCAACTCCTCGTACAAAGACCTGCGAATATCCACAAAAGATAATGCTATGCATCTGGTGGAACAGTAGCGATGTGGTGTATTGCCAAATGGTATCCAGACAGTTGCCACGCTGGACATTTGCCACGCCGGACATTTGCCACGATTTTACCTGCTCCGAGGGTTGGGTCCCTTGCCCCTGTCCCCCCTCCTCCTTCTCCTCCTCCTCCTCCTCACCCGCCTGCCAAATTTGCTTTCGAAGTTCCTAAAGTCCTAATGTGACTATCAGTTTGGACGTTATTACAACGAGCAAGGACAGGCCTCCTGTTCATTACAAAGCTTACGCGTATCTTAAACAGAGGGAATCTAAAGAAGGTGTTGTTACATGGATGTGCTTACGCCGTAAAGCGGATCATTGCAAGGGAAAGCTGCTTTCGAGGAACGGAGGAGCGTTGAACATATTAGAACATATCTGTGGACCACCTGACGATGCGGCTCTGAAAGTGAGAAAGCAAGTGGAAAGGGCGAAGAGAAGGTCTCGAGAAGAAACTACGCAGTTATCGGACATATACGCGGATGAAATGGGAAATCTACAAAATAAAGTTTATGACTTTGTTACAGTGATGCCTAATTCACAATCTATGAAGAGAACCACGCGTCGTCGATCGAGTCAAGCGCTGGGGAACCAACAAGAGCCTAAGAACTCTTACGAAATTGATCTTCATGAAGATCTATTAAAATGGGAGATGGCAGTAGTTTTCTTCTGGAAGACTATAGATTAGAGGAGAAAATAATGATTTTTAGTGGAAGCAAAGGAAAAGAAAGTTTAAAAACATGTTCCCATTTTTTTATGGATGGAACATTTAAGAGCTGCAGCAAGCAGTTTGCGCAAATCTACACCATACACGTAGACTTAGGAGGCCCGATTAAAGAAACAAACATTCTTCCTACTGTATTTACACTGCTCCCTAATAGGACACATATGTTCGTCTGTTTCGTCTGATAAAACGGGTAGTCCCTGAGTGGAGTCCTAAACAAGTAAAGCTCGACTTTGAGGAAGCTGCGATATTCGTCAAGTTTTTCCTAAAATTGAAATAAATGGATTCTATTTCCATATGAAGAAGAGTTTATGGAGAAGAATTCGAGTTCTCGGTCTAACTGAGGAGTACCACCAGAACGAGGATTTAAGACTTCACGTCAGCATGTGTGCAGCGCTGGCATTTGTAAAACTGGACGACGTAAGCAATGGATGGATTGAGCGAGATTCATACAGAAGCTCCTGATAACGGAAGGTTCTCTCAATTTTTTGACTACTTTGTGGATAACTGGCTAGAAAATGAGGATATCGCTATAGAAATGTGGGACAGTTACGGAAAAAGGCACCAAACGACGAATGCTGTTGAAGGGTGTCACAACAAAATAAATAGTATTATTGGAAACCCTCACCCTAGAATCACCTATTTGGTGTAGTGATTGAAAAAGAAAGCAGAACTCACAAACTGTATGTAAATGAAATTGGAAATGAATCTTGAAAGTAAGAAGAGGAAGAAGAAGTACTTGAAGCTGGACGACAGGATAGAGAGAATCGTAAAGAATTATGAAGAGACTGGCAACATTAGGCCTTGCTTGAAAGCCATTGTTCATATTCAGAAACTGGACTAAAATACTTTTAAAATAATGTATTAAGAAACTATGAAGACCACTGAGTCGTCGCAGATTACTGAGTTAAAATTATTAAAACACTGAAGCAGCATTATCGGCGCTAATATTAAGTTGGAATTCTAAATAGAGTTCAGAGTTTTTAGGCTGATTTTACACACGCCAGAATGGTAAATGGTCGTCTATCATTTTGACGGTCCAAAGCCTGTGCAAAGTGTGATGTGAATCAGCCTTTAATATAAAAATTAAAGTATTTGAAGCCTCACAGAAGTATCCCTATTGTTGTCACGTTAAGGTAACCTTTTTCTACCTTCCAGTATTGTGGCTATACTATTAAATAATTGTGAGTTCTAAAATTATTCTCTGAAGCTTCAGAGTCGCAACTATCACCTAAAATATCATAGTTTGTTTAACTGGTAGTATACGCTTTTGTAAAAGAAAATGGGAACTGAACCTTTGAATTGCACCTAAAATTGACATCCCAAAACTGATCTTATCCTAAGGTTGACAATTTTGGCACCTCAAATATTTTTTATTTAAGTTTAGCTGCAAACATTTAGAGAAGATGTCAGGCTACTTAAGTACATTTAGATATATTCCTTTAAAAATTAAAATTTCTTACTGAGTTGTTGATGATCATTAAACAGGCCAGTAAAAGCAAGGAGCTTACTACTGGAAATTAATTGTTACTAAAGAACATCAGAAACAAATGTATTAGACCTATTTTTCTTATACATTAGAGACTTTTTTGAAAAGATATTTGATCATTTCCTCTGTCACTGACAGTGTGATTTGGGTTGCTTTGCAACACCAGGGATATCTACTTCTAAATTATGTTTGCAGCTGTTCTCATTTCGAATTATGGAATGTTTACTTCGTCTTCTTTGGTGAAGGAATTTCGGAAAATGCTTTTAGTAACTCCACTTTAGTGGCACTGCCATCAGTGACATTACCGTCGCTGTCGCGCAGTAAAGGTACTTACTGAGCCTTTCCGCTGGTTTACCTAACATGGGACCAGAATCTCTTTGGATTTTATGCCACATTTCTAGAGCGAGTTTCGTTGTGGAAACTATTAAATGCATCTGGCATTGAAATCCGCACCGAATTTCGAGCCTCAGAAAAATTTCACCAATCTTAGAGGTTTTGCGTTCGTCTAAGTTATACGTGCCTTTTGCGGTGCTCCTGCAGCAGCTTTGTAGTGTTTTGTGTACCATGGGGGGGGGGGGGGGATCAGTTCCGTCTCTTATTAATTTATTTGGTATGAATATCTCGAGTGCTGTTGATACTATGTCTTTGAACTTAAGCCACATATGGTTTTCATTTATATAGTTTGGAAGGATTGGAGACTATCTCAGCTGCTTTTATAAATAGATATATTTCGCGTTTAGCTTTGGCGAATTTCTTTATTACGGGAGTGAGCCTCGCTACGACTTAGTGTTCACTAGTCCTTGTATCTTTCGTGATGCCGAGGATTATTTGTGGCTAAGAGGTCAAGTATGTTTTCGTAACCATTTACAATTTGAATGGCCTCGTCAACTAATTGTTAAAAATAATTTTAAAAAAGCATTTAGATCAATTAAGGAAGTTGTTTTCTATTTACAATAGGGTATGAAAATGTATTTTTGTCAACATACCGAAGGTAGATTGAAGAGTAGGGTACCTATTTGTGATGAGACTCAAGTTTTCTATGAACTTTAAAGCAACTATTTCATCTGAGACAGGGTGTCGGTAAAAGGACCCAGTTAATAATTTATTCCGGTTGTCAAATATAACCTCTTCCCATGCTGTTTCAATGTCGATTGTGAGCTTGAACACACATTACATTATTTTGCCTTAAGTTGTCCTTCTTGGTTCTGTTGCAGTGCAGATAATTACAATTACGGCTTTTCCCTCCAGATCCTAGGATGATTTCTCTGTGACCCTGTCAATACCAGAGCTAAACAATGTAGAACAACAACGTACATTACAAGCGTAGCATTCTGCATTGCTTCATTTCCTTATTTCTAACATTTTAAAACATTAGATGACATGTCATAGATGTCCTTATCTCTATTTAGTGAACGTGTTTTCAGTTGTGTTTTGAACATTGTCCCGCTACACTTTATTAACTAATGTTTTTACAGAGTAAATTGATATGGAGTATGTCGTTCTTTTTTTTTCAAGCATTCACATACCCATTTATTCTTTCCTTATTGTCTTTTTGGTATGCAGTTGTAGTAATTAAAGTAGGCACAAATGCAGTGATGAAAAAGAAATCATTAGTGTACATTCGCATTCTCATTACATCGTTCCTCTCTTGTTGCTCCTATGGCGATGGACTGTTTCTATCGCAATCAGTATGCCCGAAAGGAACCTATCGTACGGACGAGGGATCTATATTTATACTTGGCAGAACTAAGTACATACTGACAAAATCGTCGGTATTGCTTTCGTTCCCCAGAAGTTATAAATATTTCGATTTCGAAAAACAAGCTCCGTATTTGGCCAAGATGTCGAAGAAGAAGGTCCCTTACGTACTGGTTGTATCGAGTACGATGTGGAGACGGCGGTTTGAAAGCGGACAGAGGTAGTACGGGGAAGGGCGTCCCTTACCTCAGGGATCGCTACTCAAGCTACCTGGCGAAGGGGCAAGTGTGGCAAATGTCCGGCGGAGCAAATGTCCGGCATTCTTGCCAAATGCTTCCAAAAGGTGTAACCACCACTACTGACATTTACCGCCAAACAGTAGGAGGTCTTACTGACGCGCTCCAAGAACAAAGACCAAGAAGATCGTGCGAAATGATGCTACTCCGCGATAACACCCGCTCGCATTCTGCTACGCTGACAAAAAACACTATAAAGAAGTTCGGTTTGGAAGTAATTCTGCACCCACTTTGTTCGCCTTCAAGGAATGATGAAGATGATGTTTGGTTTGTGGGACGCTCAACTTCGCGACTATCAGCGTCCGAAGAAATTCACAATCTTTATTCAGGCCAGTCTCGCCTCTTTCATGAATGATGAAGATGAAATGATGAGGACAACACAAACACCCTGTCCCTGGGCGGAGAAAATCCCCAACCCGGCCGGGATTCGAACCCGGTACCCCGTGATTCTGAGGTAGCAACGCTAGCCACCAGATCTCGATCTGCGGATATGGCTCACGAGTTCTTCGTCTCAAAACCACGTGATATCTACAGTCGCGGAAACGTTACCACAGTGCTGGCAGTGGTAAAGATGAATGATGAATGTATTATTTAAGACTAAAGTCCCTGTTATGTGTATCTGTTGTGTTTATTAAACTTATGGAAAAACGCTACGAACTTACACACCAACCTAATATATGGTTTCTTAGCAGTTTCAACCACGGACTCTGCCTTGTGATGGCTGGGTGTTGTGTGATGTCCTTAGGTTAGTTAGGTTTAAGTAGTTCTAAGTTCTAGGGGACTGATGACCATAGATGTTAAGTCCCATAGTGCTCAGAGCCATTTGACCAACAACGGATACATTATAATACACTGATGTGCTAAAGAAACTGGTATAGGCGTGAGTATTCAAATACAGAGATAAGTGAACAGGCAGAATGCGGCGCTAAGGTCGGCTACGCCTATGAAAGACAACAACGTCTGGCGCAGTTGTTAAATGGGTACTGCTGCTACAATGCCAGGTTATCAAGAGTTAAGTAAGTTTGAACGTGATATTATTGTCGACGCACGAGCGAGTGAACACAGCATCCCCGAGGTGAACACAGCATCCCCGAGACAGCGATGAATTGGGGATTTTACCGCATGACCATTTCACGAGTGGACCGTGAATATAAGGAATCCTGTAATACATCAAATCTCCGACATCGCTGCGGTGGGAAATAGATGCTGCTAAAACGGGACCCTTGATGACTGAAGAGAATCGATCAACGTGACAGAAGTGCTACCCTGTCGCACATTGCAGGTTATCAAGAGTTAAGTAAGTTTGAACGTGATATTATTGTCGACGCACGAGCGAGTGAACACAGCATCCCCGAGGTGAACACAGCATCCCCGAGACAGCGATGAATTGGGGATTTTACCGCATGACCATTTCACGAGTGGACCTTGAATATAAGGAATCCTGTAATACATCAAATCTCCGACATCGCTGCGGTGGGAAATAGATACTGCCAAAACGGGACCTTTGATGACTGAAGAGAATCGATCAACGTGACACAAGTGCAACCCTGTCGCACATTGCTGCAGATTTCAATGCTGGGCCATCGCCGTCAGCGTCAGCGTCGGAACCACGCAAAGAAACATCATCGATATAGGCCTTCGAAGCCGAAGGTCCACTCGTGAACCTTGATTACTACACGACACAAAGCTTTACTCTTCGCCTGGGCCGGTCAACACCGACATTGGATTGTTGGTGATTGGAAACATGTTGCCTGGCCGAAGGACTCTCGTTTCAAATTGTATCGAGCAGATGAACGTTTACGGGTATGGAGAGAACCTTATGAATCAATGGGCCCTGCATGTTAGCAGGGGGTGTTCAAGCTGGTGGAGGCTCGGTAATGATGAGGGGTGTATGCAGTTGGAGTGATATGGGACCCCTGACACATCTAGGTACGGTGACAGGTGACACGTATGCAAGCATCCTGTCTGATCATCGGCATCCATTCATGTCCACTGTGCATTCCGATGGACTTGGCTATTACACCAGGACAAAGAGTCACTCCACACATCCAGAATTGCTACAGAGCGACTCCAAGAACACTGTGTGAACATTATCGAGCATATCTGTGATGCCTTGGAACGAGGTGTTCAGAACAGATCTCCACCGCTTAGTACTCTCACGGGTTTATGGACAGCCCTGCAGGATTCGTGGCGTCAGTTCCCTCCAGAACTACTTCAGACATTAGCCGTGTCCATGCCACGTCGGTTGCGGCACTTCTGTTGCTCGCGAGGGCGACACACGATATTAGGCAGGTGCACCAGCTTCTTTGGCTCTTCAGTGTAGAATTTATATTCTATTCGGTCCCTATATACGACGTTTGAGAAATTTGTTTTCAGTACAAAGCCTAGACTACTTCCATACATTTGTCGTAATAAACTGTCCCAAATAGGATGAGGGCATCGACACCTAGTGTCAGGTCAGTAGATGTAACTCACTGGACTATCAATATTCATTTTTTTTTCGAATCTTTGAAACAAATGTGTCCAGTTTCCAATTAATATCCTTATCTCTCACAGGGCATAGGATATTTACATCACCTCAAATAACAGTTGGCTTTGAGAGAAACTGATCTATTTTAGGTGTCTAAGTACCATATGGGAAGTCCAATGCCAATTACTACAATTTTCTCTCAGGTAGTTAAACGTCAAATTAGGTGAGATTTTAATCGGCAATAACTGGAGAAATAGAAACGGAGAGAAGTAGGTTCTAAGTACTGACTTCATCCTTTAAGCATGTCTTACTTAAGATATGATACACAGTACATGGCCTTGGCTTCAAATGGAAGAACATTGCTAGTTCACTGAGAAGCCAAACAGTAAATTGCCAGCTTGCCGTAAAAGAAATCGTGGGTCAAGGCTGGATTACTGTGGTTTCTGAAAAGGCTCTGAAATATTCTGCACCTTAATGACCGACTACCTTGCGAGAATTCGATGTTATTTTCACAACTTTCCACGAATACAAAATTCCTAAGGCAGAAAGGTACGGGAAATACTGATACACTCTCAGTTCGACAAAGTTAACAAAACGAAGTTGTTTTTTGTACGTGAGGACAAGGACTTTCATTCGGGTGAGATGTTGAAATAGGAAAGTTGGTTGTTTGATTAGGGGGGGGGGGGGGTACAAAATAGCGAGGACATCAGTCCCAGCAGATTAGGGAAGGATGGGGAAGAAAGACGGCCGTACACTTCCAAATGAAGCATCCCTGCTTTTACCTGAAGCGATTTGGGGAAATCACGGAAAACCTAAATGAGGATCTCTGGACGGGGGTTTGAACCGTCGTCCTCCGGAAAACGAGTCCAGTGTGGAAACGGGAAGGCTAATTGGCTTGTTATTATGAAGAATGTAGCCCCAAGAAACCACGCTGGATTGCAAGTTGTTGCATTCGCAGATTAAATGTCTTGCTCTGATGTCCTCCAAACCAATGACTTTTTATGTTTAACGTATCTGAGATGAAACATTACTATTAACATAATGATGTTTCTGTTAATCTGTTAATAATTTAAACTTGTAGAAATGCATAATACACATTGTGTTGTCTTAAAATAAATTTATTCTTTAGCGGCTTTTCACACTGGAAAAATAGGTGTGCCAAATTCACATGTCATTTTACAGGATGTATAACTTGTCACATTGTCACAGTGAATATGGTCTACCATCGAACGCGATACTTAATAAATGTATAAGACAGCACAGTGTTTATATGCATTTTTTCAACCATATCGATGCTGTTGACGCCCGCTTGAAATTTTTTTTGTATGATTTAAACAGTAAAAATACGCCACTGCGTGGGATGGTAAGTACGGCTGTGCAACGTTCTACCATTGTGATGAGTCTTATTCTATTTTTAGCAAGGCTACCACGTAGCGGCTGTAGTTGTTTTCAAAATTTACCAGAGCTAAAAAAATGTGACTGTTTAAGAAGGCTACGAAAAATAACAGGGAAAGAGCATAAAGGATCATTAAAGTTGGAGACGTCACTGTTTCCCCGCTCACGTGCCGGCCGCGGTGGCCAAGCGGCTCTAGACGCTTCAGTCTAGAGCCGCGCAACTGCTTTAAGTTCGAGGGGACTGATGATCGCCGATGTGCTCATCGCCGATGATTGTGCTCAGAGCCATTTGAACCGTTTCAACCCGGTCACATAGGGGAATGCTGATCAAAGGCAGCGTTCAAGTGCGGAGTGGCCTACCCGTTAAATTTCTGCGTAGCGTAGGACAGACTATTAGCACTAACTCTGGGCGTTGTGCAGAGTACACACGCCACATTGAGGGAAATAGTTGCTGACTGTGGAACGTTGCTTAGTGAATCAGTAAGATCAATCTATTGGAGGATATAGTCGTAATGAAACCTGATTCATACGACGAGAAAATTGTGGCATTATGAAAATCCCCCTCTTAAAAAGAGTAGTTTCAAACTCACAGGAGTTGGAAACGCTGCATCGAGACAGCGAATTTCATTTCCCCTGCAGCGTGTAATCCGCTGTGGAACAAAGGTACGCTGCAATATCGCATGGACGGATTGTGCCTGCAAAACTGCAGCGAATAGCAATAGTTTTAACAAGCCTCTTTTGTCTGTACTACTGCCCCCCCCCCCCCTAACCGCTCTTCAGCGCCGCCCATATTCGGCAGGTTTCCTTCGTATTGCGCTGCCGCACTCCTCCCGTCGAACTTCACTGCAACAGTGGAGGGGAAAACGTGCAGTTAGCCGGTGATGGCACAAGCCGCTACTGGCACCAAGGACCTGGCGACAGTCACAATAAGCAGCGGCGGGTGGTCTGGAGGCGCCGGCAATAAGCCGACGGCTGGCTCTGCAATTTGCAGTTGGAACTCATCAACTTACCTTCGCCAGCCGCTCCCTCCCTCCCTCCCTCCCTCCCTCCCTCCCCCTCCCCCAGCACAGGATGGCGCCACCCACCAGACAAGTTGAAACGGCCGCTGTTGCTGTCCATACTCTTCCCCTTACACTCGGTGGGGACTACACGTTTCAAGAAGCAACGCGTTTGTGAATTTGCACAGCATCTGTGCTTGTACTGTCGTCTGCATCTACGTACATACCTCGCAAGCCACCGAACGGCACATTGCAGACCTGAACTTGCATTATTACTAAAGTGCGCGTCAAATACGACGGCGGCCGAGTTTAGGTTCGTTCTGCGCATCTGACGTCACAAAACACAGTCAGCCAATGAACAGAGAACGACGTTGCCGGAGCTCGACTGCAGTGCAGAGCACAGACGAGTGTCTTCAGTTTTAGAAACGTTCAGTCATAAATAAAGTAATTGAACAAAAGCAATGTCTTGATAGCAGACTTTCTATAAAAGAAAGTTTGGAAAAGCATTCTTTATACCAATTGCTTCATATTCTATTAATTAATTAAACCAAACAAGCAATAAGCCTCCGATTCAGGCGAAAGCAGGGACATTCATTCTCACTAACCGCTTTTTCGCAATAAAGAACAGCGGTAATTGTTTATTTCCTATTGTAATTCGTCGAAATGTGAGTAATTCATAGTCATACCAACCATATTTATTGAATGACGAGCCGCGTTAGCATAATGGTGAAGGTCTGTAGCTGCTAAGCAAAAGGTTGTGAGATCAAACGTTGTTTGGTGCTTAATTTTTTTAAATTTAAGTACAATATCGAAGTGTCTTACTTGATGAATTTTATTTGTTTGAATGTAATTTTTTGAAATTTCTAGTGGCAACTAAAATCGACCATACGGAAAGTATACGCTGTGGACTTTTACCTCTGCAAACTCTTCAAAATTTCGTGCAATGGTTTACTACATATAATCTTGCACAATAACTGCGTAGAACATCGAAACAAAATTAAGTCATTTATGGGGGGGGGGGGGGGGGGGATGTATCAGTCAAGAAGATGTGTAAAAATCAGGTTTTTCGGCCAAATAGTTTTTGTGAAATCGAACGATAAGTGTGTCAAAGCAGTCGGGACACCATTTGTGTGCACAGGCGAGCAGTGCAGTGATGACGTGCGGGGAGCACGTCTCTGTAGCAGCGAAAGAGTTAATGCGGCCATGGTTGCTTTACTTCATAAACTGCGCTCTCCCTCCTAAACGAGAGTTTACAAACTATACTATACTATGGCGCTTCTTCTAGTGGCGTGTGCAACTGGAAACGCAGCAATCTCCCGCGTCAGGGCGGGCATGCGCGAGCCGCCAAGGTAAAAGAATTGAACTATAGTCATTTCCCTTCCTGTCCCACAGGCAAACAGGCCGAGAAACGACTGCCTGTATGTCTCCTTTTCAGCCTTAATTTCTCGTATATTGTATTTGCGGTCCTAACGCGACATGCAGGTTGGCGGTGTAGGATGGTTCTGCAGTCAGCCGCCAATGCCAGCTCTCGAAATTTTCCCTACATTGTTTCGTCAAAAGAGCGTCGTCTAACCCCCAAGGATTCCCATTTGTGCCCCCTGAAGAGCACCGAGAGAGGTGGCGCAGTGGTTAGCACACTGGACGCTCATTCGGGAGGACGACGGTTCAATCCCGTCTGCAACCATCCTGATTTAAGTTTCCCGTGATTTCCTTAAATCGTTTCAGACAAAATGTCGGGATGGTTCCTTTGAAAGGGCACGGCCGATTTCCTTCCCAATCCAACCCCTAACTCGAGCTTGCGCTCCGTCTCTAATGTCCTCGTTCTCGACGGGACGTTAAACACTAACCACCTAACTACCACAGAAGAGCTCTGTAATTCTCGCTTACTGATCGAACTTACTGATAACAAATCTACACTACTGGCCATTAAAGTTGCTACACCAAGAACAAAAGCAGATGATCAACGGGTATTCATTGGACAAATAAATTATACTACAACTGACATGTGATTACATTTTCACGCAATTTGGGTGCATAGATCCTGAGAAATCAGTACCCAGAACAACGACCTCTCGCCGTAATAACGGCCTTTATTTGCCTGGGCATTGAGTCAGACACAGCTTGGATGGCGTTTACAGGTACAGCTGCCCATGCAGCTTCAACACAATACCACAGTTCATCAAGAGTAGTGACTGGCCTATCGTGACGAGCCAGTTGCTCGGTCACCATTGACCAGACGTTTTCAATTGGTAAGAGATCTGGAG
Source organism: Schistocerca gregaria (assembly GCF_023897955.1). Classification (NCBI taxonomy): domain Eukaryota; kingdom Metazoa; phylum Arthropoda; class Insecta; order Orthoptera; family Acrididae; genus Schistocerca; species Schistocerca gregaria. Next base: position 335,714,476 of record NC_064926.1, on the reverse strand, counting down.
AGCGTGCTCTCCAGGGCACCAGTCGAACATTTTGTGTATCCAGGAAGGCCGGTACAGGACCTGCAACATGCGGTCGTTCATTACCCTGCTGAAATGTAGGGTTTCGCAGAGATCGAATGAAGCGTAGAGCCACGGGTCGTAAGACATTTGAAATGTCACGTCCACTGTTCAATGTGTATTCAGTGCGAATAAGAGGTGACCGAGACGTGTAACCAATGGCACCCCACACCATCACGCCAGGTGATACACCAGTATGGCGATGACGAATACACGCTTCCAATGTGCGTTCACCGCGATGTCGCCAAACACGGATGCGACCATCATGATGCTGTGAACAGAACGTGGATTCATCCGAAAAAATGACGTTCTGCCATTCGTGCACCCAGGTTCGTCGTTGAATACACCATCGCAGGCGCTCCTGTCTGTGATGCAGCGTCAAGGGTAACCGCAGCCATGGTTTTCGAGCTGATGGTCCATGTTGCTGCAAAACGTCGTCGAACTGTTCGTGCAGATGGTTGTTGTCTTGCAAAAGTCCCCTTCTTTTGACTCAGTGATAGTGACGTGGCAGCACGATCCGTTACAGCCATGCGGATAAAATGCCAGTCATCTCGACTGCTAGTGATACGAGGCCGTTGGGATCCAGCACGGAGTTCCGTATTATCCTTCCTGAACCCACCGATTCCATATTCTGCTAACAGTCATTGGTGAGTATCCCAAACATTCGAGCAGTTCTCAAGAATGAGTTGCAATAGTGTTCGATACGTGATCTCCTTTATATATAAGCTACATTTTCTTACAATTCTCCCAGTAAACTGGAGCTGACCGTTCGGATTATCCCCTACCGACCACACCGTCTCGTTCCATTTCATATCACTTTGAAACATTAAGTCAACAGTTTCAATAAACTTCACTGTAGCAAGCAACACACCACCAACTCTGTACTCCAATACTGCATGATTGTTTGCCCTACTCATCTGGAGTAACTTTTCTACATTTCGAGCAAGCTGTCATTCATAACACCAAATATAAATTCTGTCTTAGTCATCTTGTATTCAATGCTAGCTCAACGATGACACTTTGCAGTGCCCTGCCGTGTCATCAGCAGAGAGCCGCAGAATGATGCTCACCCAGTCCGTGGATCATTTACTTATTTATTTATTTATTCATTCGAATAACCCTTTTGGAAGGTACGATAAATCAACTTTGAATTTGTGCCTTTGTGCTTGATTTTCATTGCTCCCAGACGTCCTTCATCCTTCGACATTTTCGGACCTTTCCTTCTTGGGTAACCATTCTCCCTTTTGCAGGACTATGTTTTACGTAGAATCCTGCCTTTTGTGGTAGTATTCTGTTAACTGTTATGTCCATTACAATTCCAAAGTCTTGAATATCTTTGTCAATTTTCGTAACTAATGTGGGTTTGGATTTGTAGCTGTATCGTAAACTGAAGAGCTGCTTGATTAGTCTGTCACTATCCATTTCAGTTACCTTTTCCATTTCCAAATACAAATCTCTGATCCTAAACTGTATTCAGCATTGCTGTTCTACGTCCCACAACATTCCTTACAATTCTTCTTTCAACATTTTCCAGTTTTTGAGGGTCCCAAAATCTCTTGTTTTTGCTGCGTGCAGTTTTTATTGCTTTACCACTGTATGCCTGCCCCCACCCCACCCCACCCCCACCCCCGGAACCATGGACCTTGCCGCTGGTGGGGAGGCTTGCGTGCCTCAGCGATACAGATGCCGTACTGTAGGTGCAACCACAACGGAGGGGTATCTGTTGAGAGGACAGACAAACGTGTGGTTCCTGAAGAGAGGCAGCAGCCTTTTCAGTAGTTGCAGGGGCAACAGTCTGGATGATTGACTGATCTGGCCTTGCAACATTAACCAAAACGGCCTTGCTGTGCTGGTACTGCGAACGGCTGAAAGCAAGGGGAAACTGCAGCCGTAATTTTTCCCGAGGGCACGCAGATTTACTGTATGGTTAAATGATGAAGGCGTCATCTGGGGTATAATATTCCGGAGGTAAAATAGTCCCCCATTCGGATCTTCGGGCTAGTACTACTCAAGAGCGCGTCGTTATCAGGAGAAAGAAAACTGGCGTTCTACGGATCGGAGCATGGAATGTCAGATTGAAGGGTTCCTTCTGTTTAGTTACGCATCGTTACCTTTTTGTATCTCTCTTCCTCTGTTTCCTTCTATCTATCCTAGAGCGTGCCGTACGTGTGTATGGCCAAGTCGCCTCACTGACAAGTACTTGCCCGCTTGATACATTGCTCGGAAGGATTGAATTTAAGGGACCGGCCCGACGTTCAGTTGAATGATCTGATGATTATTATGTTAATATTGCGCAACGGATAACGCGGGAGAGGGCTCAAACAACCAAGTGGGCAAGTCAGTAAAGGCCACGCTCTATCATGATCTATAAGGACACCACTTTGTTGGTATCATTGCTCTCTACACAGGACTGGGGTTTATAATGATCATGAAATTCATGACATTGCTCTCGACACAGGACTGGGATTTATAATGATCATTAAATTCATGACATTGCTCTCGACACAGGACTGGGGTTTGTAATGACCACTAAATACATGACGTCCAGTTTACAGGTCTTTTATTGCCTAGATCCCAGAAATTTTACAAACTTAGTATGACATTATTATCTATATTTCTCAAAACTTTTACAAATTTGATAATTGCAGCAAACAAAGTCAAGTAAAATATCTGCTAGTTTTGTCTCACACTGAAGATGCTTAAACTAACAGGCATCTCGTTTCTACTTAAGCACTGGAAAGGAGGATGGGACTACGTTGCTGCCCTTGTGGTCCGTCTGCAGGGACACTGATCGAAATTCGCACCCAAGATTACTACTAGGACCGAATAAAAAAAATTCTCTTTGGCGGAAAAACGGGGGAACAAAGCAGACACAAACATCTCCCACATTCACAAAAGAAAGCAAATTCTTAAAAAATAAAATATTCTGTGGAATACGGCACACCCGAATAATCAGTTAACAGCACACGCAAGCATCCTCACCTTAACTAATTTCCAAGAACGAGCTGGCAGCTTACTGGTAGTGCAATTCGGCACGACGTGGGTGACCGATACCAACAGATAATTTCTTTGTACTCACCCCTTTGTTCTTTCTTGCTTTCCATACAATACAATCATTCACACGTTCAACCTATACTTTAT